>NC_059073.1:3893539-5093539 GCF_020497125.1 Mauremys mutica | reverse complement strand
TCTCTTTACAAACTCAAGGTATAACTTGGTTAGCTTTTGCAGCATGGTTCCTGTATGTTTCATGTGATCTTGCCAAGAGCTAAAGAAAACAGCTACTTTATCCATACCAGCTCTGGCCAATGTTTGGACCCCAATTAACATTAAACCAATGTAGATATTGATGTTGTTCATAGTACAGGAATCTTGGCATTTAGCCATGAAAGCAATATGGTCGTGTGCCTTAGTTTCCCCTTTCATACAGCACATCAGGTCTGGAATATATTTTCCCCTGTGAAAAGTTCCAATACTGTTTACAGGCATTAACTGTGAAACATCAGTATAGCAAGGCCCTTTCACATATCGTGTGTTTTCATGTATTCCTTTCAACATGTTCAAGGGATTTTCCAAAAGATTAGGCACATTGTACATTTTTACAGTTCTTGGCAATAGCAACACATTAGTTACAAAAGTTAGCATTAGCAATAACAACAAATTCATTGCAAGTGTCCATTTACAATCATGTTTGTCATGCCACACCCTTGGCTCAATACCATTGGGGTTTGGGCCTTTTAGGGTTAACCTGTGGCTTCCCTTTGGAAGATTCAGTCTTCTTTTTCCTTCTTGTCCTGCAGGATTAAACCCTGATTTCTCTTGTTTAACAGAATGTACTGGCTGATGGGGTGGGCTCTGTTTGCTAACAGCTATTAGCAAGTCTTTCTTCTCCCTGCCAGCCAAGTAGTTCGCATCAACACAGACACTGGCTTTTAGATTTTTAGCTGCTACCCATTCCAAGGCTGGACTTTGTTTTACAGAGATACCCCACAAATCCAAATAGTCTGAGGGTGAGAGCTGGCTTGCTCTACCCTGCATCCTTAAGCGTTCAGCCCTAAAACTGTTCTGCTCTGAAACACCAGTAACTGAATCTGTCCTCAGATCCTGAAGCACAGACTGCTCACTCACAGAATCAGCATGGAGACAGTCCTGTCCCAACACCATTGTCTTCCCAACAAGCTGGCCACACACAGCCTCATGGTTATAGGGCTGTTCAACTTTGTTAACAGCTTCTACTTCATCTGAGACCTTTTCAAAGCTGCCCACACTGGATCTCTCAAAAGGAAAGTCAGTGGATTCATTCACAACAGAAAATTTCTGGCTGTTAGGAACTGAAACTTCCTTGATTAAATCACTTTTACACCCTTCAGTTGCAGTAAACTGCTTGCACAGGCTACCATGAGGATTCCTTTCCCCAGGAGCTTTTCTAAGCAGCAATTTATCCCTCTCAGAAATTCTGCCCTTCCCCTCTTCACCTAGGGCTTGCTCTAAAGGAACACTTTCCTGAGCAACCACAGATTCTTTCTGGGTTTTACTTACATTCATAATCACCTCAGGCCCATCAGGCAGATCTCTACACCATCCCCTTTCAGGCACACGTATAGACTTTCTAGATAACCGGTTAGAAGCACTCTCCTTCCCTTGGCCATGAACCAGTTCAGGAATCTTTTCCTTCTTGCTACAAGTTGTCAAACTGTCAGTAGGTAACACAATTAAATCACCTTTTTGCTCCCCTTGTGCCCTGGCTAGGATATCACCCTGAGCAGACAGAGTTGCTACACCCTTTTCCAACCACACATTAGCAACTGGCAAACTACGAGCACCAGAATTGTCTGTTCTCTGGGATTTTGCTAAGACACTAACTGGATGCAACCTAGTTACAGTGCCATTCTCCCCAGCAGACACAAACTCAGGACTATTCCCTTCCTGGGCTTTAGCTGTATTTACAACCCACTCCGAGACAACTGAATCACCCTCAACCATCACAGGCTGAAAGGCACCTTCTGTCTGCTCCACAGACACAGAAGAGCCGGAGACACATTCTCCTTCACCAGACACCCAGCTTGGGATCCCATTTCCCTTGTCCCAGCACACATGGCTGTTCACAGACAACTGCTTGGAGACCGAGATAGCTTCCTTCATAGGCAAGTCAATACCCCTGACAGAGACAGGCACATTCCCTTCACTGTCACATTTCTCCACACAGGAAACAGGTAAGGGACAGGGACACTCATTTTCCACTATCCCTCCCTTCCCAAACTGCTGATTAGACAAAGCCATCAGCTCACAAGGCTGCCTAGGCTCCTCCAAACTTTCCCTACCAGGCACATTGCCTCTCCCAACAGATAAGCTGCTGCTTTTTTCACTACACTGAGCTACTTCCAGCCAATCACAGTTACCCATTTCAGGTTCACTTTTACAAGCTGCACTAGCCAACAATTCATTACCCATCACAGATCTACCCTTTCCTTCCTCAGTTAGGGCTTTCACCTGACCATCTACTTTAATCTGCTCCTGAGAAACATTTTCCTCCCCAATGAGATCTTTCTGCTCTTGATCTAACTCCAGATTCCCTTCTGAGACGTCAGACAGACATTCAGAAACTTCATTCCCAGACACACAGCTTATTTGACCAGACAAACAGCTATTTCCCACCAGGTTAGAATCCCCCTCTCCATATCCATAGCAAAACGGGTTAAACACAGAAAACTGCCCAGAGTAATACCACATATCAACACAGTTATAAACTGGATTTTCCAGAGGATACAGTCTCTGCCGTTCTTCCACTGCTTTTTTGACTTGGAGCTGGAGTTTAGCAGTTTCTTGTTGCATCTTGTGAGTCTCCTTCTCAGCAGCCAGCACCTCCAGACGTCCCTTACGAGCTTTTTCTTCTCTCTTGGCCGCCTTTCTTTCTCTCGGCCACCTCTTTCTCCAGCCGGGCCAAGACTTGCTTCTCTTTCATTCGAATTTCTGCCAGTTTTAGCTCATATTCAAACCGCAGGCTGTCTCTTATGGTCACTGATCTTTAACCAGCCAAACTCTCAATCCCAAATTTCAAATTTGGATAGCGTGGGGTTCTGACCCAAAGTTTAATTGACCTGGTTCTGTGGATCCAAGCACGACTACGCCACTGTGACGATGCGGTTCTGGCGGGACCCAACTGAGAGTGCCAAATCAGGACCAATTGCTTAAACAGGGCAGTCACAGCCCTAGGCTGAGGTTTTTCCACCTCTAAGGCAAACCAAACCAGCCAGACAAAAGGGACTTTGGTCTCACCCCACTGGCTAACCACAAGTCATACAAGCAATTTCCTTAGACACTCCAGTCTCCCAGTATCACCACCAGTGCACTCGTCCTCGGGATAAATGGTTATGAAAACCAACACCCCGATAAAAGGAAAAGGTTCTCTCGATCCCAAAGGACCAAGCCCCAGACCCAGGTCAATATACACATCAGATCTTACCCACAAATCACGCTGTTGCCAATCCTTTAGAATCTAAAATCTAAAGGTTTATTTACAAAGGGAAAAAGGTAGAGATGAGAGGTAGAATTGGTTAAATGGAATCAATTCCATACAGTAATGGCAAAGTTTTTAGTTCAGGCTTGCAGCAGTGATGGAGTAAACTGCAGGTTCAAATTAAGTCTCTGGAACATCCCCCACTGGGATGGGTCCTCAGTCCCTTGTGTAGAGCTTCAGTTTGTAGCAAAGTCCCTCCAGAGGTAAGAAGCAGGATCGAAGACAAGATGGAGATGATGCATCAGCCTTATATAGGCTTTTCCAGGTGTAAGAATCTCTTTGTTCTTACTGTGGAAAATCCCAGCAAAATGGAGTCTGCAGTCACATGGACAAGTCTCTGCATACCTTGCTGAGTCACAAGGCGTGTCTGCCTTCTCTCCATGGGTCAATTGTGTAGCTGATGGTCCTTAATGGGCCATCAAGCAGGCTAAGCAGAGCTAACACCAGCTTGTCTGGGAGGCTTCCCCCAGAAGCACAGCACCAACTTGAAATACAGACAGCATAGAGCCAACCTTCATAACTTCAACTAAAAATGATAGACATACAGACAGCATAATTATAACCAGCACCCCATATCCTGGTCTTAGACACCTTATATGACCCCCTTTACCTAAGATTTGGTGCCACTGCAGGACCTTGGTTGCAACCCATGTTCTATATGGTCCCCATTTATATCAATAACGTCACATCCCTCCTCCCCCCCGGGGGGGGTCGTGCCCCATCCAACCCCTCATGTTCCTTGACACATACCCCCCGAGACCCCTGACCCAACCCCCCCTTTCCTGTCCCCTGACTGCCCCTTGCCGCCCCACCCAACCCCTCCTCTCATTCTCGATGGCCCCCCAGGACCTCTGCCCCATCCAACCACCCCTTCTCTCTGTCCCTGACTGCCCCCACCACCTCATCCAACCCCTGCTCCTTCCTGACTGCCCCCCGGGCAGGACCCTTGCCCCCATTCAATCCCCCTGTTCCCTGCCCTCTAACCACCCTGACCCCTATCCACCCCCCACAACCCACCCCCTCCCTGCCCCCTTACCACACTGCCTGGAGCCGGGACCGGGTCCACTCCGCCAGGACCACGACCGGCGCTGCAGGACCCAACTCCCCAAGCCCAGCTGGACCAGAGCAGGCACCGCTCAGCCGGAGCCGCGGGGCCCGACTCCCCGGGCCGGCACCGGGGCCGAGCCGCTCGGCCGGAGCCGCGGGGCCCGACTCCCCGGGCCGGCACCGGGGCCGAGAGCCGCTCGGCCGGAGCCGCGGGGCCCGACTCCCCGGGCCGGCACCGGGGCCGAGCCGCTCGGCCGGAGCCGCGGGGCCCGACTCCCCGGGCCGGGACCGGGGCCGAGCCGCTCGGCCGGAACCGCGGGGCCCGACTCCCCGGGCCGGCACCGGGGCCGAGCCGCTCGGCCGGAACCGCGGGGCCCGACTCCCCGGGCTGGCACCGGGGCCGAGCCGCTCGGCCGGAGCCGCGGGGCCCGACTCCCCGGGCCGGCACCGGGGCCGAGCCGCTCGGCCGGAGCCGCGGGGCCCGACTCCCCGGGCCGGCACCGGGGCCGAGCCGCTCGGCCGGAGCCGCGGGGCCCGACTCCCCGGGCCGGCACCGGGGCCGAGTCGCTCGGCCGGAGCCGCGGGGCCCGACTCCCCGGGCCGGGCCGGAGCTGCGGGTCCCGAGCTGGGCCGGAGCTGCAACCATGGGGGCCGGGACCAGCACCGGCGCTGCCGGGCCCGAGCTGCAATCGCGGGGGCCGGGACCAGCACCGGCTCCGCAGGGGCCAGGCTGGAGCTGTGGAGCCGAAGCTGGGGGTGCTCGGCGGGGGCCGGGACCAGGCTGGAGGGAGCCGCGCTCTGGGACCGGGAGCTGCTGAGCCAGCCGCACCTCCCCTCCCCCCCCCGGGCCTCAGCTTACCTGCCTGCTGCTTGTTCAGGCTTCCCGCCAACATCTGACTGGTGGGAAGCAGGGGAGGGGGGGAGGGGGGGGCGGAGCAGGAGGAGGGGAAGTGAGCTTGGGCCGGAGCTTTTGTTAAATAAAGCCCTAATAGAACTGGTTGTCCTGGAACAAGGGGTTCTACAGGGGCTGCTAAATTTAACCTCCGGATCACCGGTGCGAACCGGCTCCAGCTCACCACCGCCTGTAACTCACCGGGCAGGAGAGAGGCACTAACCAGTGTGACCTGCTGGCTCCAGCGGGAGGTGTCACGTCCTGCCCCACAGGGAAGGGCCCATCCACACCTACTGTGCCCCCCCTGAAGCTGAGTCCTGCAAGTGGTTTCCTCCCATCAGCTGAGTTTGCAGCTCAGAGCACGTGGGGGGAGGGGGATAAACCCCCGGGGGGAGGGAAATGATGATGCTCCGCTTGGACTCTGGAGGGGCAGGTTTCTAGGCAGAAGCAAGAGCTCCCCAGTGCTCAGCCTGGGTCACCCGAAGGGACGTATGGAGCTTGCATGTGATAGACGCTTCGATTCCCTTTGGAAACCTGTGACTGTAACTCCGGTGTGTGTCTGTGGCTCCCGGCTGAACCTCGCCAAGAACTCTCCTGTTTCCTTTCCCCGTGCTGGGGGAGGGGGCTGGACGGGGCCGGGGGAGGCCGGGCGAGGAGGGAAAGGGGGGGGAATCCGGGGGGAGGCCGGGCGAGGAGGGACGTGGGGCCCGGGGGAGGCCGGCGAGGAGGGGGCTGGACGGGGCCGGGCGAGGAGGGGACTGGACGGGGCCGGGGGAGGCTGGGCGAGGAGGGAAAGGGGGGAATCCGGGGGGAGGCCGGGCGAAGGGGGCCGGGCGGGGCCCAGGGGGATGTCGGGCGAGGAAGGACGCGGGGCCGGGCGGGGCCGGCGAGGAGGGAGACCGGTGTGTCCCGGCGGGGCAGGGCCCGGGGGAGGCCGGGCAGGAGGAGCCGGCGAGGAGTGAAAGGGGAGGAATCCGGGGGGAGGCCGGGCGAGGAAGGACGCGGGGCCGGGCGGGGCCCGGGGGAGGCCGGTGTGTCCCTGCGGGGCGGGCCCGTCCCCGTCCCCTCGCAGGGATTTAAGGGCGAGCCGGGCGCCGGCTGCGCAGCGAGCCCCGCGGACTTCTCCGTGCCCCCCGCCATGGGCCCGCCGAGCCAGCTCTGGAAGCGGCCCGCCCAGCGCCGCCTCTCCCGCTGCCTCCCGTCGGGGGCCGCCAGCAGCTCCACGGCCCCGGCCGCCGCCCGGCCGCTGCCCTACGAAGCCATCCCGCGCAGCGGCCGCAGCGCCTGGCTCAGCCTGTACCGCCTGTGGCGGAGCAACAGCTTCCAGCGCTTCCACCTCGTCATGCAGCGCAACTTCCAGCGCCTCGGGCCCATCTACAGGTGCGGCCCCAGGGCCGCCGGACTCCTGGGTTTTCCGGCGGGGCCGCCCGGCGGCTGCTCCGGGAGCGCTCGCGGGTTTCCCCCGCAGGGGACCTGGGCCCCCCGGCCGGCTGGCCCTGCTGGGGGGGGGGGTGAGACCCCATCGCGGGTGTCCGCCGGCCCCGCTGGATCAGCCCTTTGCGGGGGCCTCCAGGCTGCCCGGCCCGGGAGCTAAACGCAGCGGCTGCTCCGGGAGCCAAAGGATCAGCCCGGGCCGGTCTGGGCGCACTGGGCCGGGAGGCGCCGGGCTGATCCGCGCCCTGCAGACGGCGAAGCTCCGTCAGCCCGTCTGTGCCCCCAGGCAGGGCCGCCCAGAGGAGTCTGGGGGCCGGGGTCTGCGGCGGCGGGTCCCGGGACAGAAGGGGCCCCCCGCCGCCGCAGACCGGGCTGCGCTTCGGCGGCGGCGGCGGCGGGTCCCGCTTCTCCCCCACGCCCCGGCCCCTCCTTCTCCCGGCCGCCCGCCGGCCCCGGCTTCTCCCGCCCGCGGCCCCTCCTTCTCCCGCCGGCCCCGCCGCCCCCGGCCCCGGCTTCTCCCGCCCGCCCCGCCGCCCCCGGCCCCGGCTTCTCCCGCCCGCCCGCGGCCCCGGCCCCTTACCGAGCGCGTCGCCCGCGGGGCCTGAGCTCGGTCCGCTCAGAGCCGCGTGGTGAGGGGGCGGGGCTGGGAGCTCCACGCCCAGCGGAGGCAGCTACCCCGCCCCCTCCCCACGCCGCTCTGAGCGGGGCGGGGCTCAGGCCCCGTTGGAGCTCCCAGCCCCGCCCCCTCACCACGCGGATGGGGGCGGGGCTCAGGGGCTCGGCCGGAGGCTCCAGGAGAGGGGTCTCTTGGGGGGGCCCCTGCGGAGCCCGGGGCCCGGGGCAAATTGCCCCCTTTGCCCCCTCCTCTGGGCGGCCCTGCCCCCAGGTTCAGGGCTGCGTTTCCCTCCAGCTTCCCTGGGTTCCCCCCTCGCCCCCCGCCGGTTGAGGTGTCCCCGGGGAGGGGTCTCCCAGCACTCCCCTCCCCTCCAGAGGGACCAGCCCCTCTTCCATTCAGAGCCACGGGCATGACACGCCCAGCAGGGCCAACCCCTGGAACTCCCTGCAGCAGGAGATCAGAGTCCGACACCCACAGGATAAACCCACAACCATCTGTCTCTGGAGAGAGGCGGGACAATCCACTCTCATGCTTCAGGGCCGGAGCTGGCGGCGGCTGGGGTCAGGAGGCAGAGCACTACCCAGCAGTGCCGGGAATCCTTTGCCCTGTGCAATGCTCCCGGAGCTTGGGAGTGGCTGGGAAGTGCTGGGGGCTGGCAGAGGATTGGTCCGTCTCCGTGGCACTTGCCCGCGGGCTCTGGGTGGCACAGGCTCCTCCTGCACATAGAAGCTCCTTTACCAGGAGAAGCAGCAGCACCAAGCCCGGCTCAGCAGCTGCTGGCACCCGAGAGCCTTGGGGAATCCGTCCCAGTCACTCGCTCCCGTGGATTACCCTGGGGGAGGCCATATCCCAGCACGGCCGGGTGCCCACCCAGTGCGGGGCCCTGGGAGGAGAGGGACTCTCTGGAACAGGCTGCGTCTGGAGCAATGGACCCGGACCCCAGGGGAACCCGCGCGGGGCCTCAGGCTGGGTTAGGGAGTGACCCCCCTCCCCCCCCCCGAGTGCCCGCGGGGGCTGGGGCGGGACCAGCAGCTGGGAGAGGGGTGGGAATCCCGGCTGGCTGGATTCTCAATCCCCAAGGTTCCTGCCCCGAAGCAGGGAGGGGAGACCCCTCCCTGGCTGGCTCTGGGGAGAGCCGCCCAGGACCGTGCTCAGGCCCCTCGGGCCCAGAGAGGCGTGTGGCCTGCTCCTCTCCCAAAGGCCCTGCTTGCGGGGCTCAGAGCACCCGCTGCCAGGGCTCAGTCTGGGCTCACCGGGCAGCGGGGGCCGGGCAGCGGGGGATGGGCAGCGGGGGCCGAGCTGAGGCCAGGGCTCTTCCCCACAGGGAGACCGTCGGCACCTACAACTGTGTCAACGTGCTGCTGCCCCGAGACGCGGCCCAGCTCTTCCAGTCGGAGGGGATCTTCCCGCGGCGCATGGGCATCGAGTCGTGGATCGCCCACCGCCAGCTCCGCAACCACAAGTGCGGCATCTTCCTGCTGTGAGGGCTGCCGCTGGGCTGGGGCGCTGCGGAGGGGAGGGGAGGGGAGGGGAGGGGGTGAGGGGCAGGACAGAGGGAGGAGGGCAAGGCCTGGGGCAGGAGAGGAGAGGGGAGGGGCAGGGCATGAGGTGCAGGACAGAGGGAGGAGGGCAAGGCCTGGGGCAGGGGGAGAGGGGAGGGGTGGAGTGAGGGGCAGGACAGAGGGAGGAGGCTGTGACGAAGTGGGGCTGTTCTTACAGTTTCCCCTGAATACTGTGGGGGGGCCTCAGTTCCTGGCCGACCCTCTGTCACCTGGCAACTAATGGCCGGGCCCTTCCCCCCTGCAAGGGGATGCTAAAGGTGGGGGAGAACAAAGAGATCAGGTGACCTCCTGGCCGGGGAAAGAGACAAAGGCCAGAGAGGAGGGGCTGGAGGGGGGTTTAGTCTGGAGCTGGCTGGGGACGAGGAGTGAGGGCAGACGTGGGGGTCTGGCTCACTGCCCCCCAGAATGGACCCGGCCGAGGGGTCCGGGTCTCTGTACCTACAAGCTCTGTGTTAGACCCTGTTCCTGTCATCGAATAAACCTCTGTGTTACTGGCTGGCTGAGAGTCACGTCTGACTGCGCAGTGGGGGGGCAGGACCCTGTGGCTTCCCCAGGACCCCGCTGGGGGGACTCGCTGGGGGAAGCGCACGGAGGGGCAGAGGATGCTGAATGCTCCAAGGAGAGACCCAGGAGGTGAAGCCGGGGGAGCGTCTTGCCCTGCAGACAGGCTGCTCCGAGGGAGAGGAGGCTCCCCAGAGTCCTGCCTGGCTTGGTGGGGAGCAGTTCCAGAGCAGCGCCCAGGGACTCCCTGACAGAGGGCAGGGGCAAGGCCTGGGTCAGGGGGAGAGGAGAGGGGGTGAGAGGAATGGAGGAGGCCGGGGACAGAGGGAGGGGAGGGGTAGTCCTGGCCCAGGGGAGCTTTCATCCCCCTGGGCATCGCCCATGAGTTAGGATCTGCTTAGGTGAGAACTGAGCCAGTGACTGGCCACAGCCATGCGGGTGTGCTCCGCTCCCTGGAGCCAGGTGGCATGTCCTGGCTCTGACAGTAACTCTGCTCCCACGGGTGCCCCTTTGCTGCAGATGGTGGGGGCCAGGCACTCAGCATTCACCCCCAGCCCCTCCTGCCCCCGGAGCTGACAGGGAATCTCCCGAGGCTGGGGGCAGTGCAGGGCTGATGACACACACCCTGGGCAGTTCTGATGCCCCCAGCAGAGGGCAGTGTCACTCGCCGGCTCTCCTGCCCGCAGGAACGGGGAGGAGTGGCGCTCGGACCGCCTGATCCTCAACAAGGAGGTGATCAGCCCCGCGGGCACCCGGAAATTCCTGCCCTTCCTCAACGCAGTGGCCCAGGACTTTGTCACCCTCATGCACCGGCGCATCAGCAAGAATACGCGCCGCTCGCTCACCGTCGACCTCTACGGCGACCTGTTCCGCTTCACCCTGGAGGGTAGGTGGGGGCGGGGAGCTGCGGGCCAGGCCGGGGCCCCAGGGCCCTGGGGGTCGTGGCATCAGCAATGCCCTGTGGCCAATGCTGGAGATGCAAAGCCCTGCCCCAGTGGGGTCGCCACTGCTGGGCTCTGCCTGGCTTGTCCCTGGGTCCAGGCTCGCTGGTGGGGACCAGGAGGGCTGCGTCCCCACATCCTACTCCATTTAGACAAGCCAGGCCCAGGGACCCCTAGCAAACTGCCCCCGCACCAGGCAAAGGGCGGGGTGAGCTCTCCTCTGCCCCAGCCACGGCCCTGCCTGCCTCCCATAGCCCAGCCAGGCAGACACAACTGAACCCGGGCGGGTCGGCCCCCGGCAGCTCTCTGACGTGGTGCTGGTGCGGAGGGGCCCTGAACGCGCTGGCCGGGAGCCAAGGGACAATCAGGGGAAGGAGGGGATGGCCTAGCACTTACCCCCCCACCCAGGACACCTGGGTTCGATTCCTGGCTCTGCCCCGACGTGCTGTGTGTGTGGGGGCAGGTTGACCCCAGCCCCCAAGCGGGACATGGAGATACTGATCCATTCACGGCTCCCCTCCCCCTCCGGCCAGCCAGCAGCTACGCCCTGTACGGGGAGCGCCTGGGGCTCCTGGAGGAAAGCCCCAACGCCGAGTCGCAGAGGTTTATCAGCGCCGTGGAGACCATGCTGCGGACCACCTTGCCGCTGCTCTTCATGCCCCCGGGCCTCATGCGCTGGCTCAACACCAAGCTGTGGAGAGACCACATCGAGGCCTGGGACACCATCTTCAAGCATGGTGAGCCCGGGGGCAGAGGGCACCCCCCGCCGTACGAAGGAGTGGGGCATCCCGGCAGGGTCTCCTGCAACAGGCCTTGGGGTGCCGCAGCAGGGGATGCCCGGCCCCTCCCTGGACAGCCACACACGGTACAGGTTGGCATGTTGCCTCTTAGCAATGAGCTCGCACCCTGGGCCACACAGCCCCGTCCCCCCGCAGTGCCAGGCTGGGGCACTGTGCCCAGCGCTGGTGCAATGAAAGACTCCCCCGCAGCGCTCCCTGCAGCATGCAGGATTGTCCTTGCGGGTCTGCCCGGGATCTGCCCACCTGAGATGTAACCAGCTCCCAGCAGCAAAACAACTGCAAGCCCATCTCCAAAGCACCCCCCTGAGTCCGGCTGTCCTGCAGCTGCAGGAGCACCATGGGGCTTGCATGTCACCGCCTCTAGCAAACTCCCCATGGCCCCTTGCTCCCCCACTCTTCTTCCCCCTTCCTGGGGCAGAAATGGCCAGTGGGGAGAGCCTCAGAGCTTGAGCCAGGACTCCTGGGTTCCATTCCTGGTTCTGGGAGATTGTCTGGGGGGGGGCACTGGGAGCCAGGACTCCTGGGTTCTGTCTGGGGCTCTGGAGTTGTGGGATTCTGGACACTTGCCCTCTCGGTTTCCCTTCTCTAAAGGGGGAAGCCCTCATTTTCCTCAGGGTTTCTGAGGCGCCGGAGGCCGGTCCCGGCCTGCTCTGCTCCCTTGGGCCTAGGCATGTTCCTTTCCCTAGCGCCTGGGGCTGGGCTGAGGGGGGATTGGGACCCCGGCTGGGAGGAGTCGCTCACTGCCCCGTGCTCGTCCCCCAGCGGATAAGTGTATCCAGAACATCTACCAGGAGTTCTGCCTGGGGCAGCCCCGGAAGTATTCGGGGATCATGGCGGAGCTGCTCATGCAGGCGGAGCTGCCGCTGGACTCCATCAAGGCCAACATCACAGAGTTCACCGCGGGCGGCGTGGACACGGTGAGTGCCTGGCGCCCTGCCCTCTGGCAGGCTGGCTGGCAGTGCCGCGGTTGGGGAGTGCAGGCAGCCCAGCCCACCCTCCCGGAGCACTGGGCCTTCGCTGGGCATCCCAGTGCTCACAGTTGCAGCCAGCTGCTCCTGAGCTATGGGGCTCCCGCGTGGGCCAGCCTGGGGCCCTGAGGGGAAGTCCCTGGGGAACTGAGGGGGGATCCCGCCTTGCCACAGGACTCCACCGGGTGCCTGAGCTACCTATGGACAGGAACTTGTTCCTTATCGCCGCCTCTGGCGCTCTAGTCCTCCCCCTAGGTTCAGTTCCCGTGGGGCCCTGTTGGCTTCATCCCTGCTCAGGCCTGGGACTCTCCTGGTGGGAGAGAACAGCCTGTTAGTGAGGCCCCTGGTGTCCTTCCCAGTCAGCTTGGCGAGGGCACCGCCAGGGCTGCGGCGAGGTGGGCCGGGCAGGCCTCAGCCCTGGGGTGGGCCGGTTAGAGACCCTCGCGAGCAGCCAACACAGCAGTGACTAAATCCTGGGGGCCCTGGAGAAACCAGAGACCGGCTTGGGGAACAACACTAGACTCAGGCCAGAGACCTGCAGCTAATACTCATGGGGGGGGGGGGGTGAACCAGATCCCCAGTGGGAGGGAGCAGGAACGGCTGAGGGACCAAGGGGGCAGCAAACAGGCCCTGATTCAGCAACGGGGCACAGCGTGTCTGGGGGTTGCATAGGCAGAGAGCTCCCCTCAGTGGGGCTCTGCAGGGTCCCCCCCCAACTCAGGGTACCTGGATCCTGCACGGGGGTGGCCATGCTGGAGGATGCTCATGGGAGGGGCCAGGGGGAAGCACCTACATGAATGGGTCTGTCGTGACCAAGGGGGGTTGAACCCCATGGAGGGAGCGGGGTGATTTGGGGGGAACAGGCCTAGAGCGCAGAGAGAGGGGCAGGGGGGCAGAGCAGAGGAAGGATGAGGCTGCATCTCCGAGAACACAACTCAGACCAGCCAGGCTGGGGATGTTTCAGTGGCTGATAACTCTGGGTTGGCCAGTGCAGCTGGGACCCTCTCACCCGGGCCCCCGGGCCAGGCGCGGGGGTGGGCGGCTCTGACTGTCCCCTCTGGCCCAGACTGCCATGCCCCTGCTCTTCACCCTCTTCGAGCTGGCCCGCAACCCCAGCGTCCAGACGGCCATTCGCCGGGAGATCGCCGAGGCCGAGTCGCAGGGGCCGAGGGAGCTCGCCAAGGTGCTGAACTCCATGCCCCTGCTCAAGAGCGCCCTCAAGGAGACCCTGAGGTGAGGCCCAGGGCCCATGCGGAGCTGCCCCTGGGGGGGGGTAAGGGGGGTGGGCTCTTCTCCATCCTGCCAGGCCCTGGGGCTGGGCTAAAACGCCTGCCTGTGCCTGAGCGTCCGTCCAGGGCTGCTGGGGACGGGACTCTCCGGGCGCAGGACTGGGGGGGGGGGCAGCGTAGCCCAGCGGCCCCTGCAGCAGTGGGGTCTGGCCAGGCAGGAGCGGGGAGCGGCTGTGGGCGTGGCAGACACTGCGGGGCACAGGTGGCGGGCGGGTGAGGAGGGCAGCCGGACGCTGGCTCCAGGGGGCTCAAAGCTCAGCAGCAGCGGTGGGTGAATGAAGGGCAGCGGAGGTGGCATGGGGCCCCCCAGGGGCCATTTGGCCTGAGCCGCGTCAGGCCGGCTGTCTAGGTGGTGACGAGGGGGCGGCCGGCTCACAGTGCGGCTCCCTTGGCAGGCTCTATCCTGTGGGCATAACGGTCCAGCGCTACCCAACCAAAGACGTGGTGCTCCAGAACTACTGCGTGCCGGCGGGGGTGAGTCCCTGCTCCTCTGCCCCCACCCCCTTCTCCGCAGCCGGGAGCTGCCCCCAGCACGGCCCGGGGGGTCAGGCTGGCTGCTCAGACGCCCAAGCAGATCACACAGCGGGAGCTCCTACTCTGTGCTTAGAAGAGCGTTGGGGGTCTGGAAGGGAACATCGCACCCCAGGCCCCATCCACAGCATTGCACAACTGCCCCGGCACACAATGGGCTTCTCACTCTGCCCCCTGAAGCCGCAGGGAGCGGCCGCGACTGGGCACCGAACTGCCCCCCAGTGTGTGCAGGGCTCAGCAGGGGACCGAGCCCTTCGGCATCAGGATTTCCTGCTTTGCCACAAAAAATCCTGGGGTTTGATAAAACCACTAGTCACATTTTACCCATTTTTTTTAACCTAAATGTTGACCTTTTTGGGAGCCAATATTTCACAGGGGAAGCGGACGGGGCCAAGCTGAAGGGCTGGCGGGGTCAGCAGGGGGCTCTCTTGGGGTGCAGCCTTCTGACCCCCTCCACCTTCCCTGCCCAGTGGGGGAGTGAGACAGGCAGGGAGGGGAAGCTCCCTCAACAGCCGCAGGGCGTTTGCCCCCCCCCTTCCGCTGCTGCTCTTCGTTTTCGGGTTTCCCTGGTACATTGCAGGGAAATGAGAGAACTCCAGCCCCAGAGGCCTCATGGCCCCCAGGGCCCTGGTCTGCGTCAGCGCGGGCTGGGGGGGGAGGTCACCGTCTGACTTCGGCTGGACAGAGCAGCAGCCGTTGAAGCGATGGCGGTATAAAGCGATCGGCTCTCCTACGCGAGCGAGCTGACAGCTGACTGGGGCAGCGTCTCCCCTCTGCTGCCCCACAGACCCTGTGCCAGGTGGGGCTGTACGCCATGGGCCGGAGCCCCGAGGTGTTCAGCAACCCCGAGCGCTACGACCCCCTGCGCTGGCTGAGCAAGGAGGATAACAGCTTCAAGGCCCTGGCCTTCGGCTTCGGGGCCCGGCAGTGCATCGGCCGCCGCTTGGCAGAGACCGAAATGATGCTCTTCCTCATGCACGTGAGTCGGGGAGAGGTGGCAGGGCAGAGAGCCAGGCGGGTTGGGGGCAGGCCCATGGGGGGGCAGGCCTGGGGCTGGCCCGGGGCCAGGGGGCTCTCACTGTACGTTGGCCAAACTTTACACAACTCTGTTTGTTTGTTGGTACTTCAAGAAAAGGAGAAGGTATTTGTCACTCTGTGACCTTCCCACACAGCTCGGCCACTGTCCCCTGCTATCCCGGCCCCGGGCTCCCCTCAGCTCTGCACTGGGTGCCTCAGGCCTGACTCCCAGCCCCCTCCCCTATTCCCGGGCTCCCCACTGCTCTGCTCCTTAGCCCACAGCCAGGTTATTTAGGAGCTTGGATTCTTCCATCTGACCTGGACAGAGCAGGCCACGCAGCCCTTCAGCCCCCGAGTCAGGAGTGACGGGCAGAAATGAGCCAGTAAATGCCCCTGCGCGATCCCCGCCCAGCCCCACACCCTGCAGCATCTGGGTCTCCCAGCCCCCCACGCCGCAGCCCGGCCCGCCCCTGCTGGGTCTCAGACGCGCTGGCCGGATCCCAGCCCCACACCCTGCAGCATCTGGGTCTCCCAGCCCCCCACGCCGCAGCCCGGCCCGCCCCTGCTGGGTCTCAGACGCGCTGGCCGGATCCCAGCCCCACACCCTGCAGCATCTGGGTCTCCCAGCCCCCCACGCCGCAGCCCGGCCCGCCCCTGCTGGGTCTCAGACGCGCTGGCCGGATCCCAGCCCCAGCTGCTCCGGTGTCACACCAGCTGCCCGTCCCGTCTCCTTTCAGGTCCTGCGGAACTTCCGGATCGACACGGTGTCCAAGGCAGATATTCCAACCGTCTTCGGGTTCATCCTCATGCCGGAGAAGCCGCCTCTGCTCACGTTTCGGCCCCTCGACTGAGCCCCTCACCCCGGCTCCCCGCCTGCTCCTTCCGCACCCTGGGCATGGGCTGTGCTAGCGAGACAGACCCCTCTCCAAGGCAGGGCATCTAGCTGGCAGCCCCCCCCCTCGACATGCCAGGGCAGCCTGGTACAGAGAACAGCCACCCCCACCTTGTAACACAGAAGTAGGTGCAGAGCCCAGGGGCCCACCCGTGGATCCCAGCCGCATGCTGGGATTTGTAGTCTCTATGGGCTACAGAATGTGGGAGGAGGGTGGCCTGGGGCCACAGATCAGCCACCTCTGTCCTAAGGGCATCCAGTGCCCGTTTGCCCATCTGCCGACAGGGGAAGGGGTCTCCTTCCCCGGAGAGACCCCGCGCGGGCAGGAGCCCCCACCAGCGGGTGGGACCATAAAGCCATGGGACGGGGCGGGAGAAGGAGGCAGGCTCTGGTGGGAGAGGAGGAGGCAGAGGTGCCAGCTCCCGAATTTCTCTTATTCAAATACGTGGCCATCCCTCACTTCACATCAGTGGGCTGAAGCCAGCACGATGGCCCCCGTTTCCCTGAGTCCAGCTGGATGTGGGAGGGAGGCTGCCCTTAATAAAGATGGCTGCCAACTCCCGCGCGTCTTGTATGAGGTTGAAGCTGTGCCACAGGCAACGTGGGTCAGGGGGCTGGACGGGACAGGGACTGTGAGGAGCAGCAGAGACCCTGGGAAAGGGGGAGGAGGAAGATGCAGATTTACGGGGTGCAGGGGATGTTGAGTGCAAGTCGGAGGCTGAGGGGTGCAGGGCTGGGGGAGGGAAGCTCGGGGGAGGTGCAGGGGGATGGGAGGGAGGCTGGGGGCTTCAGGGGAGGTGGGGGCAGGGAGGCTGGGAGGGAGGCTGAGGGGTGCAGGGGGTTGGAAGGGAGGCTGGGGGCTGTGGGGGATGGGAGGGAGGCTGGGGGCTGCAGGAGAGGTGGGGGCAGGGGGGAGGTGCAGGAGACAGTGATGGGGGGGGGAAATGGAGGGGATCGGATATCAGCTCTCCCAGCCTGCGTGTGGGGGGGAAGGGGCGTCCCCTCCAAGCAGCCAGGGAAAGGCCATGTTACAGC
Source organism: Mauremys mutica (assembly GCF_020497125.1). Classification (NCBI taxonomy): domain Eukaryota; kingdom Metazoa; phylum Chordata; order Testudines; family Geoemydidae; genus Mauremys; species Mauremys mutica. The sequence continues at coordinate 5,076,686 of NC_059073.1, read as the reverse complement.
AGCAGCAGCTCTCAGTAACTGAGCTTGAGTCCTGGGGTTTGCTGCCTGCAGGAGGCACTGTCATGAAGCCGTGATTCGCACCCAGGACTTTCAGGGCTGGCCAGGCGGGCAGAGCTCCTGGCAAGAGCAGCAGGGCTGAGCCCTGCTGGGGTGTGGCCCCATAGCAGAGAGAGGTGCCTGGAAGGGGGGTGGGGGGCTCCTGAGACCCAGCCACAGAGGAGCCCCGGGGCAGCAGGAGGCAGAGAAGTGAGGACTGTGCTCGGAAGCGGCTGGTTGCCCCCAGCTCGGGGGGGAGGGAGGCTCCAGCCGGGAGAGACGCCTGGAGCAGTGTGTGCATTAAATTTGATATTTCAACCCAAAATTCTCACTCGCTGCCCAGCAGAGGAGTGGGGGGGGGGGAGTTCAAAAGGCAAAAGACAGACCCCGAACCTCACGGGACGCTGGTAAGTCACGCGGTTCTGGGCCAAGCTCCCGATTTGTGAGGGTCGGACTCATGGTTTTCGGTCGCTGGGGGCTGGCGGTTCTGGCGCAGGGCCCAGCCCTCGTCCTGCTGCCCCGTCTCAGGCCGTGCGAACACTCTGGGCGTAGAGCAGGGGTCCCCCAACGTCTCAGGGCCTCGCCATTCCTCACCCTGGCCGCCCGGTGCCACAGCCCCTGGGGGGGCATGGATGGGGGGAAGGGGGCTGGGGCTGCAGCTGGAGCTGGGAACGGAGCCAAGGCTGGGAGCGTGGTTGGGGTCAGGGCTGGAGCTGGGAGCGGAGCAGGGCTGGGGGGGCGCTCCCTCCCCATGCCCCATGGGGGCTGGCGAGGCCCCGCTGCACCCCCCCGAACATTTCTCTGCGCCCCCTGGGGGGCTCACCCACAGTTTAGGGACCTCTGCTGTAGAGCCGGTGACAGCCTGAGCCCTGGTGGCCAATGCTGCCAGCCCTCTCCCTGCTCGGCTGCAGCATCACTTCTCTCCTGCCTGCACCAGGCCGTTCTCTGCTATCCTGAGGCTGTAACATGAGGATTTTCTCCCTTTGTTAAACTGTTCTTCCATTTGACTGAGGCTGAGGTGGGTGAATTTGGCAACCTTGGCTTGATGGATGTATAGAAATAATTATTCTGGGTTTGGGTTTCTTATCTCTTATTTCTTATTCTTATCAGAACAGCACATAGGGGCCCCCTAGTGACGTCAGGCCCCAGAGAACTGGCTTTTAAGAACTGGTGTTCATTAGAATCAGCTCGTCGTGCCAGGCCAGTGACTGAAAGGGAGTGGGAGACGGAGTCGTTAGCCTAAAACAGGGTCACTCGTGATACATTTCCTTCCTGGGTGGGGGTTAACAGCAAGTTCTAACTAGAAAATAGTCTTCTTTCGTCCCCTGAGCATTAATCGTAACGCGCCAATGGCTGGCTGGCTGCAGGCGTTACAGTAGAAAAAAGGACAAATGCATAAGGCATGGGAAAGGCAGACTGCAGTTGCTTCACTGAAAGATCTTTTTCTAACGTAATTGACCATAAAGGCTGCTCTGGTCAAACGTAGCTGGTTAGTGTAGAGCAATGCTGGAGCTGCACCTCCATAGGAATTCAGCAAAGACACTGCTAGGGTCCCATCGGCGGAGTTAATCCACCTCCCCGAGCGATGGTGGCTAGGCTGATGGAAGAATTTTTCTGCCCACCTAGCACTGTCTACACCAGGGGCTGGGTCGGTTTAGCTACATCGCTCTGGAATGTGGATTTTCCCCACCCCCGACAGGCACAGCGCTACTGCTGGAAACTCCTAGTGTAGCCCAGGGCTTACTCTGCCAGATGGCTTTTCCCTGCGCTGAATACGCTCTAGCAGGGTTAGATTTCATTGTACCGCTTGCATGTGTTGAGAGGCGGCTTGTTGTAGAACCTACACTGCCCTGGCATTCAGGTGATTGCTGATTCTTAGCTAGTTTGCTTATGGCTGAATAATAACTTTGAAAGCGCAATAACAAACTAGGTACACTGGCCCTGGGCTGGGCGCCAGTAGAAACTGGACCGCCCCCGTTTCCCTGGTCCCCGGGGAGGAGGCCCTTCACAATAGGACGACTTAGTGAGGTGTAGTGCCTCACAGGGCCTGGGAAAGCTGCCTGAGAGTTGTCTGCACAGGCCGTTATTTGAGAAGAGCGGTTCCTGAATAACTCCCTGTGTGGACAAACCCCCAAAGCCAAACCCAGAGCTCCTGGCCTGCACAAACATGTGTGGGCCGGTTTGGGGGAGTTTGAATAGCAGGGTTAGTAAGTATCACTGGTCCTTAGCACATGCTACTTGGCAAAAGAACTCAGGGCATAGTTCATAATCTGACCTGCTCTCCAGGTTGTGCCGCCAGTATTTTAGGTAACCATTGGAACTGCGTGACTGCAATGATGTTTACATAAGCGAGTGACTTCATGTACACGGCCTCGGTGCCTCGGTCTCCATTAGCCGTTTGGATCAGCCAAGTGCCAGCCGTAGGCAGGGTTGGTGTTGCCTCTCTGTGACCTAGGAGGGCAGTTAGTGACCCCAGGCAATGCCACTAATTCAGTTAGCAAGAGGACAGGGCTGTGGCGCATTGATCTTCTAACGGCCAAGGAGGGACACGTCTGGACATGGCCAACTAGTGAGTGATCTCCTGTCTGAAAGTGCACAGGGAGCATCACCCAGAACAAGTGAGGTTAGCACCAGGAATGCAACTCTTTGATTAGAGAACCTATTGGAACAAAGGGGTTTAAACGGCTATTTTTGCATCCAAAGTAAGAAAGTCTGAGGATGCAGGGCCAATATTCTGCTGATTAAAGCTTAACATTTGGAGAAATGACCTCAGCTGAGCATCCACTAGCCAAACGCCATGACAGAAAGCTGCATTAGGATCAGCGCTCATCATATGAAAGGCTCTCTTGATTGGTTTGGTCTGTCCATGGTCGGGTTTGCACATATGGAACAATCCTAAGAAAACGTGACTTCGGCAGCATGCGCGATGCGGCCGCAGCAGGTACATACAACTGCACTAATGGAGTTTCCGTTTGTCATAATCCCTTGCAATCTAAGCACCTCCTTTCTTGGACGTCATAGAACATAAAGTGAACGGACCCAGAGTTCTGTCCCCATTTCCAACCCTGAAGTCTTGTAGTCAACTCCAAATAATACAATACTTTGTGCGGCTGGATGTGGTCAGATCTCGTCTTTCTGGACCCTCTTGCAGCTCAGTGTGTATAGCTCAAGGTTGCTCTGAATTTCCTTATCAGGCCCCTCTTGTGACTCTCCAGACACTTGTCACCCCCCACCCCTGCAGTGTTTTCTTTTTCGTAGTCCTGGGCATGGCTGGCTGAACCTCATGGGAGAGGGAGGGTCACCAGTCTGCAGGGCAGGGTTACAATGGCCAGGTTTCCTTGGCCATGTTATGAATCATGCTCCATGAGCTGGGAAAGCAGCTACATTCGTGATATAACATTGATTTAAGCCTGAAATTCAAACTAGCCTATCAGGGAGCTATGTGAACGGGGCTCGTGCTTAGGGATCTAGCAAAATCCTGCCCTTGTTTGAGGGGAGCCTTAGAAAACAGAACCCCCGGGGGGGTCACCTGCTACTTTCCCCAGCTGGGTCCATTTTCTGCGGGCCAAGCCGGGCTCCCGCTCTCTCCTGGCCCCACTCTCGGACTAGAACTAGCTTTGTCGGGCCCAGGATATTAGCAGCTGAATAGCCCGGGCCCAAGACAGCTACAAGGGCCATGCTAGACCTGGGGGAGGTCCTGGATGTTGCCGTCTGAATGGAAATGCCACAAGGGGAAGAAAAAGGAAGCAAAACTCTCCAGCGCGAATGCAAGAAACAGAACAAAACATCCTCCCGGGACTCCCCATCGCCAGCCCCCTGAGCCCTGCCTATGGCTCTTGCTGCTCTTTCAGCATAAGTGACTGGCTCCCTTCCTGTGGCTGCCAGTTACCACCTAGTGAGGGGGAGGGTGCAGTTCTTCCCTGCGTGTGGGCTGGGTCTACAGCACAATGGTTTGTCAGCACGGCTGTGTTGGATGGCGGGGGTGGGGGGGGGGAATCACACTCCCTGGCTGGCATAGCTGGGCCGGGAAAGCCCTCAGCTTTCAGGTTACTCCCTGTCCCAAAGGCCCCGTCCTCACCCCAGGGCCTCTGCGCTTCAGCTCTCACACCAGAGCCCCCACTTGTAGCCAGCCCTATAACAAGCCATACACCGATTTATTAACCGGCAAGGGAACCATGCGCGTTATTGACAAGGTTAAAGCCGGCAGGTTACATACACACGTGAGCGTGAATTGTAGGTTTTGAAAGTGAATAGAAGCTTCTATGTTCAGCAAGCTCCATACGTCCTTTCGGGCTGACCCAAGCTGAGCACTGGGGATCTCTTGCTTCTGCCTTGAAACCTGCCCCCTCCCCCGAGCCCAAGCAGCAATGAGATCCAGTTTCTCCCTATCAGGGGTATTTATCCCCCCACCCCCAATGTGCTCTGAGCTGATGGGAGGAAACCACTCGCACGACTTCATGGGGGTGGGGAAGAGCAGAGCAACACGCGTCTGTCTGGTGTCCATGGGCCAGCCCTGCGGGGCAGGACGTAACGCCTTCCTCTGGAGAGCAGCACGTCACACTGCGTCATGTCGCTCTCCTGCCTGGCGGGTTCACAGAGGGTCACACGCTCAGTAGGGGATACAGAGGTTAGCTCTGCCGGCAGCAACTCACGAGCAAGCCAGACAGGCCAAACACAAAGCACGTTCCTGGACGCCTGACACCTCTTGGAACAATTCTAACAGGCAGCTGAGCCAGCCACGTCTTTGTCAGTGCTGAGTTGACACATGGCACCTTGGCATGAGCTGGCACCTGGTCTCCCAGTGTCACAGTTACTAGGCCAGGGGCTCTCAAACTGGGGGTCGGGACCCTCAGGGGGTCGCAAGGTTATTACATGGGGGGGTCGCGAGCTGTCAGCCTCCACCCCAAACCCCGCTTTGCCGCCAGCATTTATAATGGTGTCAAATATATAAACAAGTGTTTTTTAATTTATTAGGGGGGTCGCACTCAGAGGCTGCTGCATGAAAGGGGTCACCAGTGCAAAAGTCTGAGAACCACTGTGCTAAGCCAAAAGAAAAAACTCTCCCTGTCCGCATACCCAGCTCTACACTGGGGCTATGCGGGCAGAGCACTGGTGATAGAGCCAGGCATTAGTGGGACAGAAGTGCAGGATATTGCTGGGAAACGCTGATTTAAAAAAGGGTATTTTAGTGCTAACTTGCTCTCTGCATGTCACTTGCTGGTGTATGTATCTTTTGAACAATGAAAAACTGTCCTTTCAAAATGTTAACTCCCCCAGCACACGTACACCTCAGACCTGTCCAGGTCTGTGGGTCTTTCTGGCAGTTGCAGAGAGTAAAGGGCTACACTAAAATAGCACTCCTGCCAACGTAACGTGCCCGCTACATACTACCCCACTTCCACGAGAGGCGTAGAGTCGCGGCCGTGGTCAATGCAGTGTCAGTGAAGACGCTGCCTTGCTTACATCGACTGTTGCTGGCTTTCAGACACTGCCTTGCAATGCCCCACACTGACAGTTCATAGAATCATAGACAAATCATAGGATATCAGGGTTGGAAGGGACCTCAGGAGGTATCTAGTCCAACCCCCTGCTCAAAGCAGGATCAAACCCAACTAAATCATCCCAGCCAGGGCTTTGTCAAGCCTGACCGTAAAAACCTCTAAGGAAGGAGATTCCACCACCTCCCTAGGGAACCCATTCCAGTGCTTCACCACCCTCCTAGGGAAAAAGTGTTTCCTAATATCCAACCTAGACCTCCCCCACTGCAGCTTGAGACCATTACTCCTTGTTCTGTCATCTGCCACCACTGAGAACAGTCTAGATCCATCCTCTTTGGAACCCCCTTTCAGGTAGTTGAAAGCAGCTATCAAATCCCCCCTCATTCTTCTCTTCTGCAGACTAAACAATCCCAGTTCCCTCAGTCTCTCCTCATAGGTCATGTGTTCCAGCCCCCTAATCATTTTTGTTGCCCTCCACTGGACTCTCTCCAATTTGTCCACATCCCTTCTGTAGTGTGGGGACCAAAACCGGACGCAATACTCCAGGTGTGGCCTCACCAGTGCTGAATAGTGAGGAATAATCACAGTTCAATCGGTGCAAGTGCTCCTGGTGAGGACATGCACCATCGACACAGGAGCAAAGTGTAGACATGCACACAAGCGCTGTAATTACTGCAGTGGCTGTACGCCAACCTAAGTGAGGGCAAGTTAATGTTGTAATGTAGACATGCCCTCCGGTGTCTAATGTGGAGATGGACTGACATACAGAGCTGGATGAATAACCAAAAACATGAATTTACAAATAAGAGGTAGACAAAATACCAAAATAGCCTCAATAAATGTTGTTTGCAATGAACTGCTTGAGCAGTTTCACTCATTACAAATGGATCCCTCAAAACTGGGTGACTGGGCAACAAAATGGGAGATAAAATTCAGTGTTGATAAATGCAAAGTGATGCACATTGGCAAACATCATCCCAACTCTACGTATAAAATGGTGGGGTCTGAATTAGCTGTTATCCCTCAGGAAAGATCTTGGAGTCACTGTGGAGAGTTCTCTGAAAACATCCACTCAGGTGCAGCGGCAGCCAAACAAGGGAACAGAATGTTGGGACTCACCACGAAAGGGATAGATAATAGGACAGAAAATATCACGTTGCCTCTATATAAATCCATGATACGCCCACAGCTTGAATCCTGTGTGCAGGTGTGGTCGCCCTGTCTCAAAAAAGATATATTGGACTTGGAAAAGGTTCAGAAAAGGGCAAAAAAAATTATTAGGGGTGTGGAACAGCTTCTGTATGAGGAGAGATTAATAAGACTGGGACTTTCCAGCTTGGAAAAGAGGTGACTAAGGCGGGATATGGTAGAGGTCTATAAAATGGTGTGGAGAAAGTAAATAAGGAAGTGTTATTTACTCCTTCTCATAACACAAGAACAAGGGGCCACCAAATGAAATTAATAGGTAGCAGGTTTAAAACACATGAAAGTATTTTTTCACACAACGCACTGTCAACCTGTGGAACTCCTTGCCCAAGGGTGTTGTGAAGGCCAAGACTGTAACAGGGTTAAAAAAAGACCTAGAGAAGTTCCTGGAGGCTAGGTCCATCAATGGCTATTAGCCAGGCTGGGCAGGGATGGTGTCCCTGGCATCTGTTTGCCAGAAGCTGGGAATGGGCGACAGGGGATGGATCACTGGATGATTCCCTGTTCTGTTCACTCCCTCTGGGGCACCTGGCACTGGCCCGTCGGCAGACAGGACACTGGGCTTGATGGACCTTTGGTCTGACCCAGTGTGGCCGTTCTAATGTTCTTATTACAGTAATTAGTTCCACGCATTTTGCTTAGGTTACTGGTACGATGAAGCAGCTCCTGTCTTGGGATTGCTGGTTCACTCTGCTCGGGCTAGCTGCTTATTCTCAACTATTACTTTTCTGGAGAGGGTTGGAGTTTTTGGCATGTGAGCCGGGGGGAAGGTTCAGATTTTATATCTTTAAGAAAAATAAAACTTCCCATTATGTCTCTGAGTGCAAGGTGCTCTTTGGAACGCCTTTCCAAGTTTCCAGAAATGCTGACAGGTCTCAAGTCGGGGTTCCTGGGGAAACGTCACCTCTGCCCCCTCCTGGTTTCACTGAGGGCCCCCGTGCTCAGGTTTTAGGCCTCAAGCCATCACCTGAGCTCAGGAAAGACTGGTGAAATTCTCCTATTCTCAAAGCAGAGCCTGGGGAGCAGCCCCGTGGATCACGGGTGCCGTACCTCAGCAGGTCTGACTTGGGTGCGTGCAGACCCTGCAGGTCTCTTCCCTCTGAGGGCACTGCCCGTGGTTGCTACAGAGACCAAATGGCCCCCTTTAAGCAAAAGAATCATTTATTGAGAACAAGAGTATTTCAGAGAAAATATACCTTCCCCACAATAACGCAGGGTACACAGAGAGCTGCTTCCTGGGTGTCTCCCTCTTTTCCATGCGCGGGGACCTTGGAAAGAGGAATTCCCTCTCGACTTTTCATTACAGACGTGCTCTGCTGGCTTTTCTCCCTCCCCGAGCTCCTCTCTGGGCAGCCCCTAGACCCATCCCCTGCTTAGGAATACGGTACTTCGGACTGGCGCCAGAAAGTTTTGTGTGTGTGTGTGTGTGTGTGTGTGTGTGTGTGTGTGTGTGTGTATATCTAGGAAGCCGCTGTCACCTGACTGTCGAGGCCCCCCTGAATTGGAGCATTATAGGTGTATAAATAAATATTTCACTAGCCCAGCGTGTACTCACATCCCCTCACTGACCAGGGTACATGCAGTGCTCAGAACATTATTACCTACCTGCTAAGTGTCTAGCACAAGGCAAGGGGTGGAAATTCTTTTAAAGTTTCCAGAAATGATCACATATCTTACCCAGCACTAATGGAATGTTAATGGGACCCATCAGGGCGGCCAGTTCAAATCAATTATTTAAAACAAAAGAAACCCCTACATTTTATTTTCGCCATTCTTAATGTGCTTGTTTCTTGTAAAGCGGGTTTAGTGCAGTCAAAAAGGAGCAGAAATTGCTAAAGGCCTCACCCCACAGCAAAGGCACAGACCTCCTGAGGTCCCTTCCAACCCTGATAGTCTCTGATTCTATGACATTAACTAGCAGCTTTGCCGCTCTGTAAAGGCACATCAAGGGTATCCACAGCTGTCAATCCAGAACTCTCCAACAACAATAAGAGGAGGTGGGGGGCGGGCTCAGTCCCTGTGTAGCCATTCAGTCCTTGGCCTCTTTTAGCTGAAACGGCAAGAAGGGTCTCAAAGCAGCAGGTCATGATTCTATTGGTTAAAAAAACCCTGGTTGAGAGGGAGAGTAACAGCAGCTAGAAAATACGTAACAAAGCACAGAAAGGGGAAGTTGATAATAACGAATATGAATCAGAAACTAGGAATTATAGAAAATGAATAAGGGAAGTACAAGGACACAAGGAGAAATCTATGGCCAGCAGAATTAAGGACAACAAGGACTATATTAGGAACAAAAAGAACAGTCCATTCATTACTAGATGGAAATTGTAGACTTATCAATAATAATGCAGAAAAGTTCAATAAATATTTTTGTTCTGTCAAAAAAAGATGTAGTCATCCCATCTAACGCCCTTTCCAGTCCACTGGTCTCTCAGGAGGATGTTGAACAGCAGCTACTAAAGTTAGACATTTAAAAATCAGCAGGTAACGTGCATAGAAGAGTTTTACAAGAGCTGGCTGAGGTACGCACTGCACCATTCATGTTGATTCCCAGTGTTTTAGAATTCCAGGAAAGTGCCAGAAGACTAGCAGAAAGCTGATGTTACACCAATATCTAAAAAGGGTAAACTGGTAATTAGAGGCCTGTCAATCTGACATCTATCCCAGAGGATAGTGGAGCAGCCGATATGGTACTTGGTTAATAAAGAATTAAAGGAGGGTGATATAATTAATGCCAATCAACCTGGGTTTATGGAAAATAGATCCTGTCAAACTCACTTGATATTTTTTTGATGAGATTATAAATGTGGTTGAAAAAGGTAATAGTGCTGATGCACCGTACATAGACTATTGGGCATTGACTTGATACCTCCTGACATTTTGATTAAAAAACTCGAATGATATAAATGTAACTTGGCACACACTGAATGGATGAAAAGCTGGCTAACGGCTAGGTCCCAACAGGTAAGTGTAAACAAGGACTCATCCTTGAGCAGGTGGGTTTCTAGCAGGGTCCCACAGGGATTGGTTCTTGGCCCTACACTAACATTTTTATCAATGAGCTGGAAGAAAACATAAAATCATCCCTGATCACGTTTGCAGCTGACACAGAAATTGAGGGAATGGGAGAGAACGCAGAAGACAGGTCACTGACACAGCGTGATCTGGGCCACTTGGTAAGCAGGGCACAAGCAAACACTGTGTGTTTTCATGTGGTTAAATGTAAACGTAGCCATCTGGGAACAAAGGCTGTCGGCCACACTGACAGGCTGGGGGACTCTCCTGGGAAGATTCATAGACTTACGGTCAGAAGGGACCATTATGGTCACCTAGTCTGACCTCCTGCAGGCCACAGAATCTCACCCACCCACTCCTGTAACAAACCCCTGACTATGTCTGAGCTACTGAAGTCCTCAAGCAGCGACTTTGAAAAAGATGTAGGGGTGGTGATGCATAATCAGCTGAACATGAACTCCCAGTGCAATGCTGTGGCTCTGCTCAACCAGCTCTGGGCTCACCCCGCTGTCCTCCTCCCGTTTAAATGCCCCTCACCCCGCTGGACACGGCCGTCCCAGCGTCAGTGAGACGCGCCTTTGATTGGGGCTGCCAGGCGGCTGGAGACCATGTAGAACCACCGCTGGGCCGGTGTCAGCCAGTGGCGGGGCTGAGACCACGCTGGCGCATTGCACGGAGCAGGCCTGACCTGGCAGAGGGTCCCGTGTCGAGGGGACGAGGCACCTCTAACAGGCTGGGCCCTGGAGCGGGTGGGCTGTTGGGGACTCCCACGGCAGGGCTGAGCGCCTCACATGCAGCAGTCGGACAGTTCCCCGGGGCGCAGCCACATGCTGGCATCACCAAGGCCAAGCCCCCCTGGGGCTGGACTCCCACCTCTGCCGCTCCAGCCAGACCTAGGAGAGCAGAGACTGCACAAGGGCCAGACAGCTGCCAAGGCAGCGGAGAGGGGTGAGGCTGGCAGCAGGGGACAGGCAGTGCCAGAGGGGGCTGGGGCAGGCAGCAGGATGGAGAGGCACAGGTGGGGGGAGCAGGGCACAGGGCTGGGGGGCAGGCTAGCTCCAGGCTGCCTGAGCACCGTTACAGCCAGCCTGGCCGGGGTGGGAAGGCTCCTACGTGGGTGGGGTGGGGCTTCCAGCGCGGCTCCAACGGTCTCAGTCCAGCCCCGGAAGCCCCTCGTTTCCCCGGAGGGGCTGCAGTGGTGGAGCGGCAGCTCCTGCCCCGCGGCGATGGCTGCTTCGTGCCAGCCCCAGCGGTGCCTGTCAAGTACCCGACGCCAGTGGCACAGGCTCTCCAGGCACCGAGCACCCCAACCCCATAACGATCCAGCACCACGCAGGGCCTGGCTTCACAACTCCACCCAGAACGCCCTGGGAGAAGCAGTGAGTTCAGCCAGCAGGGAGCGGCTCCACCCCAGGCCAGGGGCGAACAGCCCCCAGCCCAGCTCTTCCTTGCCTGCCCAGGGGCAGCTCCCGGGAGGCAGGCAGGCAACTCGGGCCTGTCAGGGGTGCTAGGCACCCGCCACTGCCTGCACCGGGGCAGGGGGTGTGCTCAGCCCCCAGGAAATCGACCCGGGGGGCTCACACTGAGCTCCCCTAACTCAAGCACCAGTCGCAGAGGCCGAGGGGACAGCAGAACCCAGCCCTCCTGCACCCTCGTCCCCTGCTCTAACCATTGGAGCCGCTTCCCTCAACTCCTCTCCCCCCTGCCAATGAGACACAGGGGGCCAGGCTCACGCACTTTATTCACACACGTACCCAGTGCTCCGGGGGCTGTGCCCTTCCCAGGCAGCAGCGGGGGGAGCCCAGCCGGCCCCGCTTGCTGCTGCCACCTCTTAGGACTGGCAGGGGGAGGCAGGCACCACCGGCTGCTTTCCCGGCGCTGATGTGCTGCACTGGCTTTATGTGGAAGAAGTAAAGTTGAAGCCCTGAGTAAAGGGCCTGTCCCAGACTCTGGGCCCAGCGTCCCTCCGTCCTGGCTGAGGGGCCGGGCTGGCAGGGCCGAGGCAGGCACAGAGGAGACGCCAGGACCCTGGGTGCAAGGGAGGCAGTAGGAGAGAAGCAGCGATCTAGGCGAGGCCTCTCTCCCCTGGTGCAGCCTGCGCGGGGCGCCCTTCCTCACTGCTTTCCAGGCTCTGCTCATGCCTGTGCCCCTCACTCCAGTGATCCCTGCCTTCCACCATCCCCGGCCTGCAGCGCCCCCCCGCCGCTCTGCTGGGACAGCGCTTCCCGCAGCCGGCAGCCGCTCGCACCATCCTGCTAGTGGAGGAAGGGCTGCCTGGCCTCTCCGAGCGGGGGTGGCTCTCTTCCTGCGCCCTGCGCCCAAACACGCAGGCAGCTGGTGCTTAGCAAACACCTTCCCCCTGTGCAGCAGGACGGCCGGCAGCCTGCAGCAGCCAGCCCCACGGGCAGAGGCTGGGAAAAGGGACCTGGGAAAACTCTGTGGGGCCACTGGGGGGACTGGGGATCAGTGCTCTGTTCCCCTGCAGGCGCCCCGCGGTCCCCATTCTACACTTCCACCTGAGAGCCGGGGTGGGGCCTGCCCCAGCCATGGGAGAGACCCAGCGTTCGAGCCCCGGCTCTCGGCCGGGGTGTAACCCCAGCCCTGCCCCCTCCAGGCCACGAGTGGCTCAGGCAGCAGCAGGAAAGGCCTGTCCCAGTTCTGTGCCGCTGTGGCTAGTGCTTTGGCTACTGGCCGCTCTGAGCTGGGCACAGCCTGTCTGAACTCGGCTGCCCAGGCCTTTGAGACAGTCCAATAAATTAAGTGGGAGGAGGCGCGAGGGCTGCGGCTCCGTGGCCCGGTGCAGGCGCCGGCCGCAGGGTCCTGGCTGGCTTGCCGGGCACTAGAAGAGCTGCAGTAAGAACTCCGGTGCCCACTCCAGGGCAGTCTGTGTGACGGCCAGAGCCGCCGCCCCCAGCGTGGCTGAAATCCCCCACACGGCTGCTTTCACCAGCAGGCTGTGCCCGGCCGTGGGCAGGAGAGCAGCGGCCTCGGCGTGGGCGCTGTCCCGCTGTCGCTGTCTGCGCAGCACGGCGTCCGGGCGCTGCTGGGAGGTGGCCAGCTGGAAGGCGGTGAAGGAGCCTATGGAGATGCTGGGAACAGAGAGGGAGGGAGCTGGTTAGCGCAGGGGTGAGTGACACGCAGGGCTGGCCAGGGCCCAGCTGGGGCTCTCCCCACCTAATGCCGAGATGTGCAGCCTGCACAGGTCCCAGCATGCAGCTCTCTTCCTGGGTGGCCAGGCCGCGCTGTGTGGGGAGACCTGTCCTCCTCGGCTGCACTGCCAGGGTGAGAGAAGGCAGGGGGGCATCTCTGAGCGCAACCCCCTGGCTTCTGGCTGTTGGCCAGCACAGCCCTCGGCTCTGCCGAGCTGGACCCGCTGGGTTACTGCCCTGGGTGGAAGGGAATCGGACCGGCTCCAATGTCTGCCATTACGTCGCCGCCTCGGGGCCGGAGACCCACGGAAAAGCCATTCGCGCCAGTCCTCCCACAGTCAGGGCCCTTCAGCTCTGGCAGTACCAGCCTGTGCCGCGGTCTGGGAGCCTCTCAGCGCCAGGGCTGCATGCGGGGGGCTGGCTCACCGCCACCCTGCCAGACACCGCGAGCTAAGAGGGGTGCCCAGTCCCCCCACACTCCCCTGCTGCAGCCGCCAGCATGCCTGAGAGCTCGGCCAGACCGCCTGGTTTTCTCGCTGCTCCAGGGGCAGAGGGGAATCGACAAGGCGTTTGGGAACCCTGGCAGTGGGGCAGCCAGCCAGCCCTGCAGCAGCTACATGAGCAAGGGAAGGGAAGAGTTGAACATTCCTGCCAGGGTCCCGGGCAACCCCACGCCTGGGAGAGCACTGGGAGCCAGGTGCACACCCGGACGCAATTCACCTCCCCCTGGCCTCCCTCACCTCTTGTGGTGCTGCAGAGCCGCCTGCTTTGCCAGCTCGGCATGCGGGTGACGCTGGAAGAGCTGGAGGGCCCGGGAGATGAGGCGCTCGTACGGAAGGTCCTGGGGGATTTGGGACAGAAGCTGGTGGACGCTGGGCATGTCGCAGTCACACGCCAGCACCTCCTCCTCCCGGTGCAGGACGATCTGCAGGGAGAGCGCGTCATTGTCACATGGGACACGTGGGGCTTCCCAGCACTGCCACAGGGCTGGAGCCTTTGGAATAACCCACATCCCCCAGCCCCGACAAGGGGTCTCCTTGTACCGCCCCGGCCATGCCCCCGTCACATGGTTCATGGCCCATCACCTTACCGCACCCCTGAAAAACAGCCAGCTCTGGGGTGGAGCACAGCAGCTGTTTAACAGTGAACAGGGACAGCACCCAGCAGCTTGAGACAGGCAGTAAGAGAACCCCGTGACCAAGTGAAGTTGCAGGGGAGCTGGGAACCACAGTCACCCTCCTGGGAGCTGGGTTGGGCCTCCAGGTTAAGCAACTCAACTGACACAAACTGCCAGAGACTCATCAATGGCCAGGACTAGAGGCACCGGGGCACTGGGCTCAGGGCTGCCTCCCCCTCTGAGTCACCCACCCCGCCCTGCAGCAGCTGCAGGGGGGAGGGATAGCTCAGTGGTTTGAGCATTGGCCTGCCAAACCCAGGGTTGTGAGTTCAAACCTTGAGGGGGCCACTTAAGGATCTGGGGCAAGAATTGGTCCTGCTAGTGAAGGCAGGGGGCTGGACTCGATGACCTTTCGAGGTCCCTTCCAGTTCTAGGAGATTGGTATATCTCCAATTATTTATTATAACTCAGAGCTCCCGTCCAGCTGCTGAGCCGTCCCAGTGGGCTGAGCTTGTGAGATGGGCCAGGGGCCAGAGCTGTGCTCGCTGGCCTGTGTTCGAGGGACGTCGGGCTGGGGGATCGCGATGGAGGCGATGGAGGCAGGCTGGCGGCCAGTCCCCTTCCTCCGCTGAGCCCCCCACGGAAACGAGGTGCAAGGGGCCCGGGCTCCGCAGGGCGCTGGGCTGAGGACGTACCATGGCAGCGAAGTAGACAGGCATGAGCGGGTGCGAGGCCAGGAAGAAGTCGTAGAGGCGCAGGATGTGGGGGAAGCTGGTGAGGACGTGGCCGTACCACGTGATGAGCCAGCTCAGCGCAAAGATCGTCCCCACCTCCGCTCTGCAGAACCAGGAGAGAGGGTCCTGCTCAGGTGCTGCCTGTCTCCATCCTGCCAATACCTGCCCCCCACGGCCCTCCCCCCCAACCACTACCCGCAGCCCCGCGCCCCCCAACCCCACCACACAGTTCCCAATCCCAACCCACAGCCCCAACCCCTAACCCTGACCCACAGTCCTCCGCCCCAACCCGCAGCCCCCACCCCATCCCCCAACCACTACCCACAGCCCCGCGCCCCCCAACCCCACCACACAGTTCCCCATCCCCCAACCCCGCCCCTAACCCTGACCCACAGCCCTGCGCCCCAACCCGCAGCCCCACCCTGTCCCCCAACCACTACCCGCAGCCCCGCGCCCCCCAACCCCACCACACAGTTCCCCAATCCCAACCCACAGCCCCAACCCCTAACCCTGACCCACAACCCCGTCCCCTAACCCGCAGCCCCCACCCCATCCCCCAATCCCAACCCACAGCCCCAACCCCTAACCCACAGCCCTCCGCCCCAACCCGCAGCCCCCACCCCATCCCCCAACCACTACCCGCAGCCCCGCGCCCCCAACCCCACCACACAGTTCCCTGTCCCCCAATCCCAACCCACAGCCCCAACCCCAACTCCGCCCCCAAATCCTGCCCCACAGCCCCCTGCTCCTGCAGCCCCAGGGTCCTCCCTCACATCCAACCAACTCTGTTGTTGCCTCCCAACCTGCAGGGCCCAACCCAATTATTTCCATCCTGGGCCCATCTGGGGGGGGGTGGGGGCAGGGGGGGCTCTGGGCAGGTCAGTGATGGAGCAGCTGGGCCCAGGAAGGAGGCAGCGTTGCATGGCGCCCGCCCCCCGCCCAGGACCGCGCCTGGTACCTCAGCATGAAGTCATGGAGGCGGCGGCTCTCCCGCTGCAGGATGGGCAGGAGATAGTTCAGAATGTGCTTGGTGCTGTCCATGGTGGGGTCCATGAAGTCCCTGCGGACGGGGAGAGGTTAGAGGAGGGCGTCCCCAGCGAGTCACAAGGAGCGTGATTACCGCACTCGCAGCCAGTGCCTGCTGGGACCAGGAGCCTCCCCCGCGCCGTGCTGTGTTACAGGCAGGGTGGGGAAAAGTCAATGATTTTAAAAACATAAATCGGATGTTTTTATTTAAAAATTGGATTTTTTTTGATAATTTTTTTTGAGGAAAAAAACCTAAAGATAGTTTTAATTAAGATACATTATAGCTCAAAGATATCTCCTCATGGAATCAGGTTTCAGAGAGGTAGCCGTGTACAGGGATTATAAATTCTAATTCTATAGCATGAGACAATATATTCAGGTCATGTTTAAGAAAATTTTTGTAAATAAATTCCAGTAGTTCATGGATTAGGGACCCAATCTTGTGGGGTTCCAGGGGCTTCTGTATCGATTATTTAGGTTAATCTTTCTATCTACCCAATGGGACTCAGTGCTCAGTCTAGAAGATACCATCAGAGATGCTTAGCTTTGCAGTTCTCAAACTGTGAATTTGTCTCTCCAGAGGTAACATTCTTGTTAACAGCAAAAATGTTTTTAAATAAATAAATAAATAAATACATAGATGTGAAAAATAACAGACCTCAACCCTATTGTTCCTCTGCAAATTTGTGTACACGGAGTCAATCCCTTGGGGGAGGGATAGCTCAGTGGTTTGAGCATTGGCCTGCTAAACCCAGGGTTGTGAGTTCAATCCTTGAGGGAGGCCACTTAGGGATCTGGGGCAAAAATTGGTCCTGCTAGTGAAGGCAGGGGGCTGGACTTGATGACCTTTCAAGGTCCCTTCCAGTTCTAGGAGATTGGTATATCTCCAATTATTACCTTTTTTTATTACCTCTCTCTAAAAGTGCAAAGTTTCAAAAGTTCAATGACTAGAAGATTGTTGGGGGCGGAATAGATCTGGACAGGGAGAAGAAGTCTGGAGATAAAAGTGAGAGACGGGCAGTAGAAACAAAAGTGAAACTGGTTGAGCAGCATATTCCAGAAGTCTTGAGGTCTTTCTGAGTGTAGCCTTCATTGATTTGAGATCTACCAGACCATTCTCTCACTAGAAGGGAAAACCTATGCTGGCAGCAGGCTGTAAAAGAGACCCAGTTTGGGAATATTTTAATGAAGATCCTCTACCTGTGGGCAAGACAGGCATGCGTGCAAAATGCAAACAGTGGAACAAAGAAATGCAAGGCCTGGTTGCCCGAATGAAACAACATCATGAGACGTTTTCCTTCTCAGGAGGAAGCTGCGTTGAAGATAATGAAATGCAGGATCTTCAGGTTGGTAAACTTTTTTATTTCATACTTCTTTCTTAAGGACTGCTCGTCTTCCTTCTGGACTAGTCTTGAATTCTCATGTTTGAGCAAAAAAAACAGTTGTGATAAAATAAAGAGCTGAAATAGGCAGATCTTCCTTTTACAATTTCACCTTTAAAGTAGCACTGAGTGGCAGTGAATGCAATGAGGAACACTACATGAGCAGTATGGTAATAATAATTAAATAACTGCATTGACTTATTTTGTTTCAGAGAATCCATCTTCAACGTACAGGATTCTGAAGACTATCCACCTTCAACATCACCATTATTTTCTATAGTTTCAGAGTTATCTGCCAATGAGAGTGTTTCAGTCACATCATGTATGTCACAAAGCCACAGTATATATCACCTATAGCAAAAGGGAAAAAAGATCTCCATCATCCAGAAACAACCAAGGATACGTTTGTGATAAGAACCAGCAGATTACAAAAAGAGGTAATTGATGAAAAAAATGCCCGGTTTCTTTATGCAACAAACTCTCCTTTCCGTATGACTGAGAATGGACACTTCCTTAACATGGTTCAGTCATTAAGACCAGGACACAGTCCACCCAACAGAGCAGATGTCGCAGGCAAATTGCTGGATAAAGTGTATGAAAGAGAAATTAAGCAGTGTGCAAAAGGTCTAGAGGGTGAAATTGTTAACCTGAGTCTTGATGGGTGGAGAAATGTCCCCAATGATCCTGTTGTATGTGCTTGTGTGACAACAGATGAAGGTATCAGAGGGGTAGCCGTGTTAGTCTGGATCTGTTTGGAATGAATTAGTCCATAGGACAGATGAAGGGAATGTCTTCCTTACCAAAACAACTGATACAGCAGGAAATGCACACACAGCAGAAACAACGGAGGAGTCCTTGTGGCACTTTAGAGACTAACAAATTCATTTGGGCATAAGTTTTTGTGGGCTAAAACCCACTTCATCAGATGCATGCAGTGGAAAATACAGTAGGGAGGTATAAATACACAGCACATGAAAAGATGGGAGTAGCCTCAGCAAGTGAGGGGTCAGTGCTAACGAGCCAGCAGTAAAAGCTATAACAAACTGTGAAAAAAAATTCAAATCTCTAGTACGCAGCTTGGTCACAGACAATGCTGCAAATGTATCCAAGATGAGAAGAAATTATTAGAAGAGAGTGAAGAGAGTCCCAAGCAGTGCTCATTTGATGCACCTCCTAGCCAAAGAAATCAGTGTTCCAGAAATCAAGGCTAATGTTGTTGAAATTGCAAAATACTTCCACAACAACCACTTTGCAGCAGCTGCTCTGAAAAAAGTGAAAGGAACCGAGCTAACTCTCCCAAAAGCCGTGCGATGGAACTCAGTAGTGGACTGTTCTGAACACTATATCAAGAAGTGGCCTAATCTGATGACAGTTTGTGGACAAAAACGTGAAAAAACAGATGGCACTGTCATAGCCAAAGTTCTCAAGATTGGGCTTAAGAGAAACATTGAACACATGCTGAGTACCCTGAAGCCTATTTCTGTAGCCTTGAACAAAATGCAAGGAAATCGCTGTTTTATTGCTGACACTGTTGAAATCTGGAAGGAACTGAGTAAAATCTTAAAAAGAGAAATATACAATGACAGAGTTACATTACAAGCAATAAAAAAAATGAATGGGAGAAGCACTATCTCCAGCTCATTTTCTTGAAAATATTCTCAATACTCAGTACCAGGGTCAAACCTTAACTGGTGAAGAAGAGGAGTTGGCTATGACATGGACATCCAGCAATCATCCCTCCATAATGCCAACTATAATAAACTTCAGAGCTAAGGGTGAACCATTCAAGAAATACATGTTTGCTGCTGCTGATATACCGGTGGAAGTCACTTAAGCACCTGGACTGTTGAAGTGATCATCTCACTTTCAACAGCAGTAGCTTCTTCTGCCGGTGTAGAAAGAATATTTTCTTCCTTTGCACTAATTCATAGAATCATAGAATCTCAGGGTTGGAAGGCACCTCAGGAGGTCATCTAGTCCAACCCCCTGCACAAAGCAGGACCAAACCCAACTAAATCATCCCAGCCAGGGCTTTGTCAAGCCTGACCTTAAAAACCTCTAAGGAAGGAGATTCCACCACCTCCCTAGGGAACCCATTCCAGTTCTTCACCACCCTACTAGTGAAAAAGTTTTTCCTAATGTCCAACCTAAACCTCCCCCTCTGCAACTTGAGACCATTTCTCCTTGTTCTGTCATCTTCTACCACTGAGAACAGTCTAGATCCATCCTCTTTGGAACCCCCTTTCAGGTAGTTGAAAGCAGCTGAGAAATCGTTTGGGACCAGAAAAAGCAGGAAAGCTTGTTTTTCTTTTCCAGATTATGAACAAATAGGAAAATGAAGGTGAAGACGACTGAGTCAGCTGCAGAAGCCAATATTTTAAGTTTCTCATGTTGACCTGGCTGACATAAAAAAAAAACCCTAAAATTAAATTGACTAAGTATTTCATTTAACTATTATGTGTTTGCTGTTGAAGAAAAAATCCAGAACACATAACGTTGTTGTTTTAGTAAAATAAAACAATTTAAATGTCTGGTGATGTTCTCCTCCTAATACAGTATGGCAAGAAAATCCTCCAAATATTAATGATTAACCTGTTGAATTGGAGATAGTTCACCTCCCAATGACTTCATAAATATCTGCTTCAATTACCTTTGGTAAACGAAATAACCAATCATTCATTTTCTGATATAGCTGTAAAACTAATCTGAAAAGTTTTCAAAATAAGTCACTTTAAAAATGTATAGTGTGTATTTTCTAAAAATGAAACCTATATCTGTCTCTGTGAAGAATGTGTGTTAAGGTTAGAACAACCAACAAGAATGCATGTTTATGTAGAAATCCATGATTAAATCAAGTCTGACTAGTGATTTAAATCATAATTTAAATCAAATCCACCCTGTCAGATGATGGGTCAAATTTCATGTTCCAGCTATTTAGTGAGTTATGGAAGATGTGTAGGGCAAAACAGCTGAGATCTGCCCTATATTATCCAGAGACACATGGTTCAGTTGAAAGGTTCAATGTGACCCTCAGATCTATGCTGGGAATGTATAAAGGAGGGCAAGCGACAGGGATGTCCTGTTATCTCTCTGTTATTCGCTTACCGGGAGGTACCCCGAGAGTCTGCGAGGTTTGCCCCATGTGATCTCCTGTGTGGGAGAAAGGCCAGAGGTCCCCTAGATCACATGAAAGACTCCTGGGAGGGTGAGACTGAGGCAGAGGGGGAGCTGGTGGCTGAAGACATACAGAAGTTTAGGAAGAATCTGAAGAGTCTGATAGAACGATTCATCAAAACCTCCTGAGAACCAGCCTGCTCAGGAAGCTTGGCGTGACTACAACGCCTGCAAGTCACCATGTGACATGGGCGACTTGGTGCTGGAGTTACTCCCTCGTAAAAGGCCCCAAATGCAGAACTCAGGGGCGGGGCCTTTTGAGGCTGTGGAAAGGGTTAACGATGGTATTTACAATATCCATGAAGGCCTCACACTGTAACCTCTCTGGCTGTTCCTAGCCTCTTCCCCTGAGCATCACTAAAAACTATTTCCCCACTGCTTCAAGTGTAAACCACAGTTATAGCAACTCTTGTGTAAATCCTGCCAAACTACGCCGCTGGGACAGCTGTCGGGTCAGGGTGCAATCCAGACCAGTCACCATTAGCCCTGCAACCCGGGGTGCCTCCCAATGCTTTGCTGCTGTAGCTCCCAGCCCGGGATGCTCCCAGCCAGCCTGCCAACATGCAGGTCACACCCCGAGTGTCTCTGGCCCAGCAGCCTGTCAGCAACACCCCAGCCACAGTCTGGCTTCCAGCAGCCTTGGTTACAACCAGCACGATGATCCCAGTCCCGAATTTCCCCCAAACCATGTCCAGCCGCTTCTGGACAGCGCAGAGAAATGATAAGAGTCACTGCTCCTGTAAAGAGACAAAACCACATCCCAGCTTATCAGCTTAACTGGGGGGAATACACCCTCCCCTGCAAACCCAGCACTGAGCTGCTTTAGCGTGAACTCAAGACAAGTTTATTAACAATAGGACCTACATTAAGTGATGCCATGTGAAAGGAATAAAGTTAGGAAGGGTCAGAAGAAAATAAAAGTGACAACATGCATCTCAAAGTCTAAAACAATCTAGCAAGATACTGGCTTTATTCACGATGGTTTCTCTCACCAGTCTTTCTTCCTCCCAGCCACAGCTCACTTTCCCTCAGTCAGGACCTCCCACAAAGGTACAAGGGGCTGGCTTCCCTCATCTCCCTAGGTGAAAGATCTTTGTCTAAGCAGGTTTCTCACCTACATTCAGTTCCAGAGACTTCAATCTCCACCTGCCTTGGCTGAAGGACCCGTCCTCAGCTTGCAAGAGCGCCATTCCCTTGTGTCTGTCCAGTGACGGATGCCAAAGATGGCTTCTGTCCTTGCTTGTATCTTCCAAAGGTCAGTGAACTTGTTTCAAGAGGCAGGATGAGCTCATGCTGTTCTTCCCTTCCTGGGGGCTTCCCGTCCCCCGCACAGGTTCTATGACAATGGGGCGTCCATTGTTTCTGATTCCACCGTGCTGAATTTACATAGGAGACCGGTAGATAGCGGCGACGTTCCCTCCTGCCTGGGCAGACTGTACAGCCTAATATCAATGAGTCCCCATCATTCCTTACATAGTGTTAATACAGACATTTCACAGTGAGATCCATCACCAGTGTGTCAGGGGCTTTCTGAACAGACCTCACTCCATACACTTTTATAACACAGTAATGTCGTATACAATCAGCCGATCCAACTGCTTATCACTTGAGGTTCAGCCCGTCCCCATCTTTATAAACCAGCAAACCTTAGCAGTGGGTTCTTGAGAAGTACAACCCAGACCACACTTCTCCCTCTTGCTGGCTGTAGACCATGCTGTCTTCTCTCTCACTTGTTAGCCTGAGGTTTGCCTCCACCCGTAGATGCTTGATAGGTCTGTTTATGAAATATGTAAATACATTTTCATTGTCTTTCAAAGTACTTCGGAAGTAACTCGCAGGTAGGGAAAACAAATTCCCTTTAGGGCAGACCTGTTTCCCAACTCCCCCAGCATGCCTGGATTAAACCCAAGTGATAGTTCTAGCGTATTTCCATAGCTCTCAATACCCACCACAGACATACACTACACAAGAACATTACCGACCAGTGAGTTATCACTTTTCAGATGATGCCTCCCAAGGCCTATTTTGTACAAAGACTGTTACAATAGCAGGTAGGGTATGAATGTGGGGGTACTTTCGGTCACACCTCCCTCTTACAAACCTGCAGGAGGGTTAGCCACTGGCTGACCTGGAGGCAGCAGGTTAGAACCCACCATTCACCAACACCTCAGTAGTTTAATTACATCTGAAATCACCACCCTCAACCCATAGATTAAAGGGCAACTTCCCCCCTCCTCAACATTCCTACTTCCCCCAGTGGTTGCTTGTCACCCAGGCCAGTAAAGAGTTCTGTCACCCCCAAGGTGTTTACTCAGCTCTCTGACCACGCTGAGTCTGCCCTGCTCTCAGGGGAGTTCTGGGCCACAGCTCTCCTAATTGTGTCAGAGACTCACCACTCCCAGCAGTCTTCCCTGCTCTCAGCAGAGCGCTATTCCCTAGCTGTGCCAGAGTCCCACCACTGCTAGCAGATCCTGGCCCACAGCACCATCTAGCCATGCCTCAGTTTCCCTCACCCAGAACAGTAAAGTGTCACCCTCTAAGTTGTGAAACCAGACCTCTTACCAGGCTGCCCTGCTCCCAGCAGAACTCTGGCCCACAGCAACCCTAGCTGTGCCAGTGTCTCTCCACACTCAGCACCTTTCAGCCATGCCTCAGTTTCCCTGTTCCAGTGGAGTTCTGGCCTACAGCTTTCCCAGCTGTGCCAGAGTCATACTCCACACCGACTCAGGGTCCCTGGTGAGGGCTTACCCCCTCGACCACTGAATCTGGCTATGGCAGGCGTGTGCCCGAGCCCTCAGGCTCCACCGTTACATCATTACAGGAACTAACACATGCAGAAAAACCACATCCCACATTCCCCCAGTCAGAATCCCAAAACGACCTTTAATGTCCGTAATGCCTCAGGCTACAGGCGGAGTGGTGAGGTCCATCTATCCACATCTGGACATCTGCTATCCCCTGATCAGCCACCCTCATGTGTCCTTCCTCCTGGGTCCTATGGGCGTGACTTGTCCCTCCTCTTCTGTTTGAGATGCCTGCATGTGTTCTGGTCAGCAAGCTTCTGCTGCTCGCACAGGCCTCCAGCATCATCCACCACTCCCCCACCAGCAGCCTCTTCCACTCCCACCTCCCCAGCTCTGGCCATTATTCCCCTGGGGAACTAGCCGCTTGGTCTCTTGCATGCCTTGGAGAACGAGGACCCCCTTTGGTCCCCAGTTTGGTGCAGGCACCCCAGCCTGCCTTATGGCACGAGTGCGGCATGGCCACTGGCTCTGATTGCGTCTGAGCGGCTGCTGACAGAGCTCCCTGTGCTGACAGCTCCACTCACTGCTTCTTGGGGAGCTCAGCACCTGCTTCTTTGCTACTGTTTAGTCATCTTCACGCTTTCCTTTGTTCTATTGTCCTTGCTCGAAATAAACAAATAGAAATTAGTAAAACTGTTCCCAGCCTCTCCACCAGAGAATCACTTAAAACTATTTTACCGGGGCTCGAAGTGTAAACCTCAGTTAAAATAACAACCTGTGTGTCACTCCTGCCAACTACGCCAGTGGCAACCTGCCTGCCGTGACTCCAGGGTGTCAGTGCCAGCCGCAGGGCAGAGTGCTGGGAACCTGGCACAGCCCCACAATGGCTGTGAGTTCTGTGTTCGATTTCACCCACCAGTTACCAGGTGTGAGCTCCTCAGTCCCCACAACAGCCTAACCGGGGAGTCACAGACAGGCCCCGTGGGTGCCCCCATCGGTCCTGCCACCTGTGTGATAGCCGGGCCCTTTCCCCAAGGATACAGCAACAGTCAGGTTATGCCCTGTCCCAAAGGCCCCGTCCTCACCCCAGGGCCCCTGTGCTTCAGCTCTCACACCAAAGCCCCGCTTGTAGCCAGCCCTATAACAAGCTGTCGAAAGCTCCATTACATGGGAAAGGAAACAGGAGAGTTCTTGGCGAGGTTAAAGCAGGTAACCACAGATACACACACAAATGAACTACAAAAAGTAATAGAAGCTTCTCTGATAAGCTTTATACGTCCTTTAGGTCTAAACCAGGATAAGCACTGGGGATCTTTTGCTTATGCCTAGTAATTCTTGCCCCTAGAGTCCAAGCAGCATAAAGATACAGTTCCTCCTCGTTAGGGGGTTTTATCCCCTCCCCCACTTCTGTTCTGAGCTGTGAACTCAGCTGATGGGAGGAATCCACTTGAATGACTCATCTTCATGGGGGGAGGGGAACAGTCAATAACAGTCTTTTGTCCCCTTTACTGTTCCACCCTAGTCCGTCTGGTGTCGATGGGCAGGGCAGAACACCTGCTGCTGGAGACCAGCACTTCACACTAGTTAATGTCTCTCTCCTGCCTGGTGATTTACAGCCACAGAGGCTCACCTCCTCAAACATTCCCTTACAACAGTGGGTACAGATGTTAGAAGTGAGATTAATGCCGGCAGCAATTCACAAGCATTGCATACAGTCTAAGCACAGTCTTACAATTCTAATACCCATCTGAACAATACTAACACACAGACGACCCAGCCTGGTTCCAGCCACGTGTGTGTCTGATCACTGGAGACATGGGGACCTTGACATGAGCTGGCCCCTGCTCTGCCATTGTCACGCTCCCTATAAAAAGGTACAAAACACAGAACTCATGGGACTGGCCTTCTGAGTTTGTAGAAAGGGATAACAATGTTATTTACAATATACACGAAGGCCCCCTCAGCAAGGCGGCTTCACAGACCGTGCATGTGAACAGGTTAAAAGCACATCAGAGTCAGGAAGCCATTGTAAACATGATATGTTGTGCAGAGGAGACTTCTCCGAGCGCGCTCCTCATTGATTTGATGGCTGCATGCCACAACAACAACTCACTAGAGAGCACTGGGTTATATGAAGCGCTAAGCTCAGCTGAAAAGACAGAGGTTCTGAGTATGTTGCAGAGTCACCCCCAGGTATTTTCCAACAGGCCAGAACTGACTCGTAAAATGGTCTGTAAGATTAACACTGTGAAGCCACAACCTGCTCCCAGCAGAGCATATCGGACCACAGGAAAGATGCAGGAGCAAATTCCTAAGGTGATAAAAAGGATGCTGGAAATGGGGATAATTAAGGGGTCAAACAGTTCCTGGGCTTCTCCAGTTATTATGGCTCCCAAAAAGGCTGGACCACAAGGTTTTGGGTTGATCAGAGAAAGTTTAACACCATCACAGCTCCTGACACACACCCTATGCCCAGAACTGACAGCACGTTAGCCACTCTGGGCCAGACAAAAGATCTGAGCACTCCACACCTAAAGAGAGGATATTGGCAAATCCCATTAGACAGCAAAGTGCAGAAAACAAATCTGCCTTCATTACTGATCGGGGACTTTTTGAGTTCAAAATGTTACCTTTTGGATTAATTAATGCCAGAGCCACCTTTCAGAGACTTGTTAATCAAATGCAAAGAAAAAGATTGGCAGGAAATCTACCTGGACCTGAGGCTGTAGCTTGCTAAGTTAGATCTTAGCCATTAGAAAGCGTATTTTTATCTTTGTTTGTTTGTAACCCCGTCTAACTTTACTCCTTCTACTTCGTATCACTTCACCCACGTCCTTTTTGTCTGAACTTGTTTTATGTTACACTAAGCCAGCTCAGTGCTGTGCTTGACGGGAAGGATGTGTTTACCCCAGGGAGGTTAAGAAGCTGGGATGTGTCTTTGTCTCTTTAAAGGAGACAATGACCCTTACTGTTTCTGAGTGTTCCAGGAGAGGGCTGGACCTTGCAGAGCACGTGGCTTTGGGAAAATTCAGGGGTGAGCTGGGGTCACCTCTGCAAGTAACAAGACTGATGGAAGCCGGGGTGGGGCTGCTGTGTCGTAGGCAGGCTGCTGGCGTCCGAGTGCTGGTCCAGGGCCGCACAGCAGGCGGACACTCGGGTACTGCATGCTTGGCTGCTGGCTGAGAGCCTCAGCAGCAGAGCTTCTAAGGCACCCAGGGCTACAGGGCACAACCCACTATTTGTCACGCTGTGGGGTGCAATCCAGACCATGGGCCATTAAGCAGCTAAGGCCTTGGCTATTTAACAGAGAATTCAGGGTCCTAACAGACACTCCCTTGAGATGGCTACACAGGACAAAAGGTACCGACAAACTGCCCTAAGAATACAACATGGAAACCGCACATATTAAAGGTAAAGAAATCACAGCAGCCGCCGGCCCATCCAGGCAAGCGGGTTCTGAACCGACGCCTACAGGTCAGCCAGTGCCTCCCCGTACTGCCCCAGCGTATGAGGGGAGGTGTGATCCAGGTGTGACACCTTAGTGCCAACTGGCAGGGGTTCCCTGGGGTTACAGACTGGAACGTACAGTCTAATTCACCAGCGAGTGTAATGTGAGGCTGTGACGCTGCCCGGGGTACCCAGGATTATTACCCCCTGCCTCTAGTAGAAGGCAGCCCTGCCCACAACAGCTGGGTGTCAGCTCCCTCACGCAACCGTTTCTTCGCCTTGCAAGTTAACAATAGGTGCACTGCAGTCCCTGAGTCCCTTTGAATCACTCCCCTGTGATATCCAGCCCCCGACACTGGCTAGCCCCAGAAATCCCAGACCCTCTGCCCCCAAGGAACAGCGTGCCCCAGTTCACTAGTTTTACCTTAGTCCACTGCTCCCGCATAGCACCCAGCCCTTATAATCAGGGTGGAGAAAAATCAATGATTTAAAAAAAAAATCAGATTTTTTTTATTTAAATCGGGTTTTTTGATAAAATGCTTTTTGAGGAAAACACATATCTAAAGATCGTTTTAATTAAGACATTAGAGCTCAGTGATATCTCATCATGGAATAGGGATTATAAATTCTAATTCTACAGTATGAGACAGTGTATTCATGTCATGTTTACGAAAAGTTTTGTAAATGAGTTCCAGTAGTTCATGGATTAGGGACCCAATCTTGTGGGGTTCCAGGGGCTTCTGTATCGATTATTTAGGTTAATCTTTCTATCTACCCAATGGGACTCAGTGCTCAGTCTAGAAGATACCATCAGAGATGCTTAACTTTGCAGTTCTCAGACTGTGAATTTGTGTCTCCTGAGATAACATGCTCGTTAACAGCAAAAATGTTTTTAAATTAATAAATAAATAACAGACCTCAACCTGGGAGCTCAGGGATAGCTCAGTGGTTTGAGCATTGGCCTGCCAAACCCAGGGTTGTGAGTTCAATCCTTGAGGAGGCCACTTAGGGATCTGGGGCAAAAATGGGTTCTGCTAGTGAAGGCAGGGGGCTGGACTCAATGACCTTTCGAAGTCCCTTCCAGCTCTAGGAGATTGGTATATCTCCAATTATTACCTAACCCTATGGTCCCTCTGCAAAGTTGTGTACACAGAGTCAATCCCTTACCTCGCTCTAAAAGTGCAAAGTTTCAAAAAGTTCAGTGAATAGAAGACTGTTGGGGGCGGAATAGATCTGGACAAGGAGAAGTCTGGAGATAAATGTGAGAAGGGAGGGACAGGCAGTAGAAACAAAAGTGAAACTGGTTGAGCAGCATATTCTAGAAGTCTTGAGATCTTTCCGAGTGTAGCCTTCATTGATTTGAGATCTACCAGACCATCCATTCTGACTAGAAGGGAAAACCTATAATGGCAGCCGGCCGTAACAGAGACCCAGTTTGGGAATATTTTAACAGGGCCGCCCAGAGGATTCAGGGGGTCTGGGACCCCTTCCATAAAAAAAGCTGCAATACTATAGAATACTGTAGTCTCATGGGGGCCCTGTGGGGCCTGGGGCAAATTGCCCCACTTGCCCCCCGCTCCTCCCCCGTCTGGGCGGCCCTGTATTTTAACGAAGTTCCTCTACCTGTGGGTAAGACAGGCATGCGTGCAAAATGCAAACAGTGCAACAAAGAAATGCAAGGCCTGGTTGCCCGAATGAAACCACATCATGAGAAGTGTTCCTTCTCAGGAGGAAGCTGCATTGAAGATAATGAAAGGAACATGTCTGAACATGCAGGATCTTCAGGTTGATAAGAAAGAAGTATGAAATAAAAAAGTTTAAGGACTGCCTGTCTTTCTTCTGGACTATACTTCAATTCTCATGTTTGAGCAAAAATATAGTTGTTATTCTGTGGTACTATCATTTCAGATGCAGTTGTGATAAAAAATAAAGAGCTGAAATAGGCAGATTTTCCTTTTACAATTTCACCTTTAAAGTAGCACTGAGTGGCAGTGAATGCAATGAGGAACACTACATGAGCAGTATGGTAATAATAATTAAATAACTGCATTGACTTATTTTGTTTCGGAGAATCCACCCTCAACATACAGGATTCTGAAGTCTATCCACCTTCAACATCACCATTATTTTCTATTGTTTCAGAGTTTCAGTAACATCATGTATGTCACATAGCCACAGTATATCACCTGTAGCAAAAAAAAAAAAAAAATCTCCATCATCCAGGATAATTTCAAATCTCTGTGGAGGGAAGCCTTTGTCTGTGTTCCTTGTTTGCTCTGTGCTCTCTTTGGATCTAAGAGAGGCCAGACATGTCTCCAAGTTCTCCTGGAGTAGTTCCTACTATCCAATAGTAAGTATTAATTAGAAAGGGGGATTTAGTCTTATAATTTGATTTCTCTTTGTTTAGTCGATGATAGACGGGGTTAGGAACTGAAACAAGCAACACAGTACATTCCCTGACTGCAGAGGGGTGTGGCCAGCACCAGAAAGCAACACCAGCAAGCCACACAGAAAATTCACTGACTGCAGAGGGGTGTGGCCAGCACCAGAAAGCACAAAGACATGAGTACCAGTCAAACAGCTGACCACAAAAGAAAAATGGAGAAGCAAGAGGCCCACCAGCAGGCCCTGGGATTAGCAAGAGCTAACCCACATGTTCCAGCCAACCCTAACAATCCTTCTCCAGGCACTGTTCCCCATCCCAAGAAATTTCCCACCTACATGGCAGGTGAGGACACTAAGGCCTTCTTGGAAATTTTTGAAAGAACCTGCCATGGGTACAGCATCCCTGAAGACCAGTACAAGGACTGGTCAGGAAAGTGGACTTTTGCTGTCTATGACAATTATTCCATCCCCATGCTACTGGGGGAAGACTTGGCCAACCATGTGCAGCTGGCCAAGAAGGGGGGAGTGGTCACCCGCAGCCAAGCCAAACAAGCTTCCACTCCCATCCCTGTTCCTGAGCCGTCCACCAGGACCCCATCTGTGTTACCAGAGACCCAGACCAAGGTGGTGGAACTGGATCCCATGCCAACAACTACAGCAGCCATAGTACCTCCAGTCCCAGAACCGGGACTGGAAGAGCAACCAGAGGCAAAATCATCGCCAGAGGGCGCCAGCGGGCCTGAACTGGCAGAAGTAGCAGACAACCCTACACAAGAGGCTCAGCCAGAGCCTGGAATATCACCTAGTGCACCAGCGGAGAGCGGTTCACAGTCAACGGAGACACCCTCATCACCTACATCGCTTCTGGAGGGACCCAGGCCAAGTCCACAGTCCAAGGAGGAACTGGTGTCTCCAGCCTCAAGGGAACAGTTCCAGACTGAGCAGGAAGCCGATGACAGCCTTAAAAAAGCTTGGGCGGCGGCACGAAGCAACCCACCGCCTCTCAGCTCTTCTAACCAATTCCAGTTTGTTGTAGAACAAAAACTTTTATATAAGAAAACTCTTTCTGGTGGACACCAGGAAGGCCAGCATCCTCAAAAACAGTTGGTAGTTCCAACTAAGTACCGGGAAAAGCTCTTAAGCTTGGCCCATGACATCCCAGTGGGCATTCTGGGGTGAACAGAACCAAGTACAGGTTGGGGAAGTCCTTCCACTGGGAGGGGATGGGCAAGGACGTTGCCAAGTATGTCCGGTCAAATGGTTAAAAAGTGTTCTTCAATGTCAAATATCTTGTTGTTTACATACTTAGTAGTATATGTAATAGTGCATGTGTTTTGTTAATCTGTTTATTTTAAAGTTCTAGAAGGAAATCACCGCCAGTGTGGTTCCCCCACTGTCTGCGATTTGGGGGGGCGTGTCATAAATAAACAGATCAGGGTTAAGGTCTCTTTTACCTGGAAAGGGTTAACAAGCTCAGTAACCTGAGAAACACCTGACCAGAGGACCAATCAAGGGACAGGATAATTTCAAATCTCTGTGGAGGGAAGCCTTTGTCTGTATTCCTTGTTTGCTCTGTGCTCTCTTTGGATCTAAGAGAGGCCAGACATGTCTCCAAGTTCTCCTGGAGTAGTTCCTACTATCCAATAGTAAGTATTAATTAGAAAGGCGGATTAGTCTTATAATTTGATTTCTACATTTGCAATTGTGTGTTTTGCTATAGAATTTCTTTAATTCTGTACTGTTATTGCTTTTACTGAGAAAGAAAGGAGGGGGGATTCTCTCCAAAGATCGATAAGTTTAGACCCTGTGTATTGTTCCATCTTAGTATTACAGAGACAAGTTACTTTCTTTTTATTCTTTAATAAATCTTTTCTGTTAAGGACTTGGTTGATCTTTCCTTGGGTGAATTCTCAGGGAAAGGGGAGGAGGAAGGCATCCCTCTGTAGTTGAATCCCGGTATCTCTCCTAGGAGAAGGGAGGGGGGAGGAAGCAGGGGAGAATGGTTTACTTCTCCTAGGTGTAAAAACTCCATGGATTTGGGGCTCTTGGGATCCCCAAGGATTTTGGGGAAGGACTGTGTCCCAATACACGTACATTATTGGGTGGTGGCAGCTTTTACCAGATCTAAACTAGGATTTTAGTTTAGAGAAGTCCATGCAGGTCCCCATCTTGTGAACCCAACAGCTCCAAGTGGGGGAGAAACCTATGACAGAGTCCCAAGCTAATAACATACGGTTGCAGTGCTCATTTGATGCACCTCCTAGCCAAAGACTTCAGTGTTCCAGAAATAAAGACTAATGTTGAAATTGCAAAATACTTCCGTAACAACCACTTTGCAGCAGCTGCTCTGAAAAAAGTGGGAGGACCCAAGCTAACTCCCACAAGATGCACGATGGAACTCAGTAGTGGACTGTTCTGAGCACTATATCAAGAACTGGCCTAATCTGATGACAGTTTGTGAACAAAAACGTGAAAAAATAGATGGCACCATCACAGCCAAAGTTCTCAAGATTGGGCTTAAGAGAAATGTTGAACACATGCTGAGTACCCTGAAGCCTATTTCTGTAGCCTTGAACAAAATGCAGGGAAATAGCTGTTTTATTACTGTCGCTGTTGAAATTTGGAAGGAACTGAGAGAGATAGAGAGATCTTAAAAAGAGAAATATACAATGACAGAGTTATATTACAAGCATTAAAAAAACGAATGGGACAAGCACCATCTCTAGCTCATTTTCTCACAAATATTTTCAATACTCGGTGCCGGGGTCAAATCTTAACTGGTGAAGAAGAGGAGTTGGCTATGACATGGACATATGGTGACCAGACAGCAAGTTTAAAAAACTGGGATGGGGGTGGGGGTTAATAGGAGTCTATATTAGGAAAAAAAAATACCCCCAAATCGGGACAGTCCCTATAAAATCGGGACACCTGGTCACCCTACATGGACATCCAGCAATCATCCCTCCATAATGCCAACTATAATAAACTTCTGAGCTAAGAGTGAACCATTCAAGAAATATATGTTTGCTGATGTTTTAAAGAAAGTCACACCAGTGAACTGGTGGAAGTCACTTATGTACTTGATTTCAAAGATTGTTGAAGTGATGATCTCACTGTTAACAGCAGTAGCTTGTTGTGCTGGTGTAGAAAGAATATTTTTTTCCTTTGCACTAATTCATTCCAAACTGAGAAGTTGTTTGGGACCTGAAAAAGCAGGAAAACTTGTTTTTCTTTTCCAGATTATGAACAAATAGGAAAATGAAGGTGAAGACGACTGACTTAGCAGCAGAAGCCAATATTTTAAGTTTCTCATGTTGACCTGGCTGACGTAGTCAATTTAATTTTTGTTTTTTTAATTTTAGGGTTTGTTTTTTTTAAATATTTCATTTAACTATTGTAGTTAAAAACAATTTTAACAAAAACAAACCTGATTTTAAAAAAACTTGAATGTTTAACTAAATGCAAACATTCATATGCTTGTTTTGTTAAAATATTTTATATTTGCTGTTGAAGAAAAAAAATCCAGAATACATAACGTTGCTGTTTTAGTTAAATAAAACAATTTAACAGTCTGTCTGGTGATGTTCTCCTCCTAATACAGCATGGCAAGGAAATCCTCTAAATATTAATGATTAACCTGTTGAACTGTAAAAGCAGCAAAGAGTCTTGTGGAACCTTATAGACTAAGAGACGTTTTGGAGCATGAGCTTTCGTGGGTGAATACCCACTTCGTCGACATGCATCCGACGAAGTGGGTATTCACCCACGAAAGCTCATGCTCCAAAACGTCTGTTAGTCTATAAGGTGCCACAAGACTCTCTGCTGCTTTTACAGATCCAGACTAACACGGCTACCCCTCTGATGACTGTTGAACTGGAGATAGATCACTTTCCAACGACTTCATCAATATCTGCTTCAATTACCTTTGGTGAATGAAATAACCAAACATTCATTTTCTGATATAGCTGTAAAACTAATCTGAAAAGTTTTCAAAATAAATCATTTTTTAAATGTATAGTGTGTACCTTCTAAAAATGAAACCTACATCTATCTCTGAGTTGTGAAGAATATGTATTAAGGTTATAACAACCAACAAGAATGCACTTATGTCAAAATCTATGATTAAATCGAGTCTTCCTGCCTAGTGATTTTTATCAAATCCACCCTGCTCATAATGAAACAAATGAAGGTTTATTTAGGAAAGAACAGAGATTCAACTAAGAACACGAGAGAGTGATGGAAACGAACAGTGACTACAAAAGCGAACCACAAAACACGCATGTGGGTCTGTACTTATTAACAGTTACCTTTCCTACCTGACACAATGACTGCTCCCGCCCCCAAAAGTTCAGTCTGTTGCAGTTAGCTGGCTTCCCGGGAACCAGCAGCCAAACATTCATGAAAACACCCCCGCTCCACAAGATGTTTCCTCAGGGAATTAATCCAGATGCCCTCCCCCCACTCTGTGTTACCGTGACAGTCTACTGTCTCTGCTCACACAGGGCGAGCCTGATCCTTTACCACCTCCAAGTGGTTTCGATTGTTTGCAGTTGTCTCTGATGGTTTCCATCGATTAGCCTTGCTCCATCCCAAGGCTGACAACTGAGCCTTGCAGTACATCACCAGCTAACCAGGGAGCGGTGACAACTCCCTCCTGCTTGAGTGGGCCGTCACCAAGACACATTATCCCCTGGTGACTAACTTCTTCTCCAAGCTCATAAAGCACACTGTCAATATAGTTACATTAGCCCCAAAGTACTACTCGCACATACACCTCACACGGATTATGAGGCTTGGTAAGTTACAAGCTTGCTGTAGATACCTTGCATGTCACCCCTCGGGGATAAATACCCTGCAAGACATGTGTTTGGTATAGCGAGTTGGTCAGGTCTGAGAAGAGACTCGTTTGGAATTGTGACGAAGTGGCAATGTTCTGGCTGTGTTCTGTAAGTGCTGAGTGGGGAGTATTGACCTGGGAAGGTTGCAGGGGAGTTGTGCTGGGGCTGCCTGCACTGGGGAAGGGAGGATACCTGAGCATGTAACCTGAGAACCCAGGAGGGGGGTTGGAGGCCAGGTAACACCTCTGCCCAGGAAACTGGAAAAAGGACAAAGGCTGGGGGAGGAGCCGGGGGGAGGCTGAGTGAGAGGCTGGGGGGAGTTTCAGTTTGGAGCTGACTGGGAAGTGGAGAGGGGTGTCCCGACGGGGCTTGGGCTTCCCAGCGGGGCTGTGGCCTCCCTGGGGGCCCCAGATGGACCTAACTAAGCGGGGGTCCTGTTGTCTGTACCGGCAAGCCCTGTCCTGGACTGTGTTCCTGTCGTCTAAATAAACCTTCTGTTTTACCGGCTGGCTGAGAGTCCTGGTGAATCACAGGAAGCCGGGGGTGCCGGGCCTTGACTCCCCTCACACTCTGTGACACTTTGCCACGGGTCACAGAGGTCTCAGATAAAAGCCACTGCTGCACCAGTCATCAATATCATTGCAAAACACATGCACAGATGCTGTTCTTAAGGGCTGTGTCTAGGGACTCGCCACTGGCAAAGGTGAAAAGCAGGTTTTCTGTCAGACAAATGTTTTTCTAGCTGGCTGGTTACATGTACATTAAGCAGTGTCTGGCTCACAGTGGGTCTCACCTCACTGATCCGAGCCGAATGCAGGATTGAGAAAACTTCAGAGAGAGAAAAGTAATAGGAGGAAGCAAGTGGCACCTATTTTCATTCCCTCTGGGGCACCTGGCATTGGCCACTGCCAGCAGACAGGATACTGGGCTGGATGGACCTTTGGTCTGACCCAGTCTGGCCGTTCTTATCTTACGGTGCACCTCAAAGCTTTGCTCTCTAGGACATTTGGGGGACAAAGATGATCCTTTGCCTGGGAAGTAAATGGACAGCAATTTGCTTCATGAACGCGGGGTCTCAACCAGACCTGGCTGGAAACGCGGGAGAGACTCCTGGGCCAGATAGCCTCCTGGCTACAGCAGCCTAACCTGGTGGCTAAGTGCAGTCTCTAGGAACTGGGCTGTGATTTTGTTTTCCATGCAGCCATTTGTTTCCAATATTCTTATTCGCTGTCCCCTGAATCTCTGTCTTTGATGACAAACGTACTCTTGTTTTCACTCTAAATATATGCAGGTGCTGTGTGCTCAGCAAGTGCAGGTCCCCGGCTGAGCGTACCAGCTGGTGAGTTCTGTGCGCCCAGGAGGGCTGGTCATTCTGAGAGTGCCAGTGGCTCAGGGGCTGGGCCCTCCAGAGGGACGCTCCGAGGACTCGGGGCTTGGCGGATGCCTATCGCTCCCTGCACAGAGGGAACGGGGCCTGCAGAGCCCTGGCAGGCAGTGCGTGTGCTGCCAGAGGCTGGTGGTTTCAGGGAGCTCACCCCCAGCAGGCACAGACAAGACTTCGTCACGCTAAAGGCAAGTGGTGGTGAGCGGCCTGAGAACACCACGGTGCCAGAGATTCCAGTCCAGGTCTCTCAAGTGCCAGACTGACGCCCCAGTGGTTAGTGCTCTGCAATGCAATGCAGGAGAGCCTGGCTCGAAGCCCCCCAGGGAACACTGCAGGGACAGGGCTGGTGCCCCAGGGGACCCCAGCTGGCAGTGCCCTGCAGTGCCAGCACTGATTCCCAGGCCTAGGCACAGGCTGGCCGAGGGGACGTTCCCCGCCCCCCCAAGGCGGCTCCGTTGGCCTGGTACCTGAGATGGTGGGTGGAGAGTTTCTCCAGCAGCGCACTGCCCAGGCGCTCGCCCGCCACCAGCAGGAGTGTGACGGCGATGTCGTGGTAGCCCTGGTAGTAGTGCAGCTCGGGGTGAGCCCTCAGGATGTGCAGGATGAGGTCGATGAGTTGCTCCTGCAGGACCTGGCGCTGCTCGGCCCGCATGCCTGTGCAGAGACAGAGGGTCAGAGCCCCAGGGTACCACGCAGTGCAAGCACCTCGCTCCAGCACCTCCACCGAGCCGGCCCCCACTGGAGCCTCTGGCTCCCCCACCCTGGCTCTGCTTGGGCAGGGGTGTGGTGGGACGACTGTCAGACAGGAGGTCCCTGCAGTGCTCCTTTGGCCTGACCGCAGACCCCTCTAAGCCCCTCTGGCAGTTGGTCCCAGGCAGGTGCCCATGACCGAGCGCACTGTGCCTCAGGCCCGGTACCTGGGCTCCGTGAGCTGCCCTGTCCCAGCTTCCTTGGCAGGTCCCAAGCGGAGACGTGGTCTCTGCTGCAGCTGGGCCTGCTTCCTTTGAGGATTAGCACCAAGGCCATGAACCAGAGCAGCCAGCAGCCCCCAGAGGGCCAGGAGCACAGCAGACTGGAACCAGTAATTCGGAGCTGAGGGGCCCCGTATCGTCCCTCCCCATCCTGTGAGCCAGCCACTCCCTCATCCAAGCCCTGGCTTACAGAGAAGAGGCAGAGAGGCCTGGGGTGGCCAGCGAGCCCCAGTGGGGTGCACGTGGGGAGAGAGCATGATCGCCGCGTTTGGTGCTGTGAGTTTGTCAGGTCTGAGAAGAGAACTGGTAGCAAAGAACAGGGACCCTTCGCTCTTCCAGCCTGACTCGCGCACGGAGCTTTCTCACCAAACCTTCAGCCGAGTGGCCTCCGCTGGCCCCATGAAGCCGGGTGAGACTGGTGCCCCACCAACCCTCCCCAAATAGTCCAGCACCTGGCTGGGCAGATTCACCCCCAGAGACAGCAGGGGAGCGACAGGGAATCTCTTGGCAGGGGGTGTGGGTAGGGGGCTGCTCCAGCCAGATGCTCGGGCGGGGGGCTGGGTTAGTGGACGTTCTAAGGCAGGGCTACGGAGGGGGAGCACGGGATCCAGCGAGGGGCACAGGTACCTTCCGAGGCAGGCAGCTCCCCTCCGGCACCAGCTCTGCACGGCAGAGCCAGGAACAGGCAGGACAGAAAGAAAACACAGTTACCAGGGAGACTCCCCTGCAGCACGCTCCCCGCTGCGCCGGACCCAGGCCGGGGTCTGCCTGGTGAGGAGGGGCACGTGCCGATCAGCGGAGCCGAGTCTGGCCTCAGGAGCCTGCGGGGGCCTCTGGGGAACCCTGGGCCCTACCTGGCTCTAGCAATGGGGAAGCACTTAACCCTTCCCTGGCCACTCTGAGCTGAGAGCAACAGCCCAATGCAGGAATGAGGGCCCGGCCCCTGGGAACACCCCACCCCCTTACAAAGCTACCCGGCCCCATCTTTCACACCTCTGGGCCGGTGGCCGCCTTGGGTCTCTGTCCCAGCAGGGGGGCCTCTGGGGAGGGGGGAACAAACACCTTCTCCCCTTAAATTCTCCTTTCCCCCAGCAACTCCAGCCACCCTCCCCCACAGCTCCCGTGGGAGGGAGGTGAGGCCATCAGGCCCCTGCCATGCCCGATCCCAGCACACAGCAAAGCTCTCCCCAGCTGCCACCACTTCAGCCCAGGAAGGGCCTGTGGGAACCTCACTGCCCACGGGTGTGTCCGGCACCAGGGCACATCTCACCTTGGGGGAAGCGGCGTGTGGAGCGGCTCACGTCCAGCTGCACTTGGGTGTAGTCCTTGTGGTGCTGGCGGACAGCCCTGCCTGGGGGAGAGGCAGTGGGGTCAGGGGCACCCTCCGGGCTAGCAGCGATCCCGACAGTCCCACACACCTCACCCCAGCTGACCTGAGGGTCTGCAGCGTGGACCCCAACTCTCAGAACAGGATGAGAGCTGAGGCAGCCCCTCCCCACCAGTGCCCCATATCCCTCCTTGGGTCAGCCTGGCACTGGGGAGGTGAGAGCTTGGGAAGCTCTAGGCCAGGATCGCTCGGTTAGGCCCGCCTGCCAGCCACACGGCCCCAGCTCAGATCTCTGGCTCGGGGGAGGGCTGGTGCCCAGGCAGCGCTGGCAGCAGTTCCAGTGTCACAGTGGCAGGGAGTGCTTTGTGCTGGCTGCCCATCACCCCGGCCCCAGGGCACGCCACGGAGATGCGGACTGGTGCCAGCTCACAGCCGGAGCTAACAGGGCAGACTTTAACCCCAGCTCTGATTTGGGCTCGGGCAAGTCTCTGGCCTGGTCCCCAGGTTGCCCAGGCATTAGTCCATCTCCTGGCTCAGGGTCTGCAGAATGGGGGTCCCAGCTCCACACCCAGGGTGGGGAGACTCAGTCAGCACCCCACCCCGTCAGGCTCAGTGTTCGCTAAGCCCAGCACCACCACGACGAGGAACCACAGAGGGTGCTGCACCCAGCCCCCGCTGAGCCCCTGGGCAGCAGCTGCTTGCCAACCCCTCTCATCCTTGCTTTGCAGCTGCTGTAAACCAACGCCTGGGAGCTCCCAAAGGGCCAGATGTTTGCAGTAGCTCGCAATATGCAAAGCAGCTACCGCAGTGACCCAAGCAGGCTACTCCAGGGGGCCTTGGCAGCCACACACATTTACACCCCTTCTGGGCACACCAGCCCACAACTCCCACGTCTAGCATGAGGTGCCACCCACAGGGCCTACAAGCCCCAGCACGCACTGCTCTCCCGGGGTCCCGGCAGGATGAAATGTAAGGTAAGCACCCTAGGAATATGAATTAGCCCCATGGAGATCTATCCGATCCCCATTACACAGGGGGTGCTGATGAACAGAGGGGCAAAGTGATGCGACAGCAGCAGAGGTGGAGAGAGAACCCAGGAGTCTTGGCTCCTGGGTCCCTTGCTCTAACCACTAGCCTATAGTGTCTCTGCATAGAACCAACCATGCAAGAGAGACCCAAGCACTTGCTGCTCATGGGACAGCCAATCAGAACTCCCCCTCCCCTCCGGTGCCTGGAAGCCCGTTAAGGCACTGGCCAGCCCAGCAGCGAGGCCCTGGGCACAGACGCACCCCCACACTCCAGGGAGTTGAGCCCCCCTACCTGGCTTGGGAGGCAGGTTGTACACATTGACGCTAAGCAGCTTCGGCCAGACCTTCCTGCGGATCTCATCGGTGAGCAGCCCCCCCTCGCTCAACGCTGCCCCCCGGAGGGTCTCCACGGCCACCGGGTCACTCGTTAGGGCCTGGTGGATTAACAGCAGCTTCTGCTTCCTCTTCGACCCGAGCAGCTCTGCCAGCAGGAGAGAGATGGTCACCGGCTAGGCCCTGCCCAGCTTGGCCGTCACCACCTGTATCCTTGTCCTGGCTCAGCCTGCACTCGAACCCTTCCCTACAGCGCCCAGTGTGCTCCTTCCCCCCCCGCCCAGGGCTCGGCACACGCTCAGCTCTGCCACGACCTAGGCCTGCAGACTCCTCAGGGAAGGGCCTGTGGGATGCACACAGGGAGGGGAGAGACAGGGAGTGGGGCAGCCAGGTTCCCCAGGTTCAACTAGGATAAAGGCAAACGAAGAAGCCTGGGGAATTAGCCAAACTCCCAGCTCCTCGTGGGGGGCCAGACCAAGGGAGCAGGAAGGCAGAGCTCCTGGAGAGGCAGCGATTAGGCACCAGTTTGGGTTTGGCTCCCATCACAAGACCAAGCAGCCCTGCGTAGCTGTGGGAGCCGCATGCACAGGCACCAAGTCGCAGAGCAGGGAGGGGAAGCTCCCACCTGGGACACTGGGCCCAGTTCCAGCCACCCCATTCCCAGAAAGCAAGCGACAAACTGGAGGGAACTCGGAGAAACGAGTCGCTGGAGAGTCTGACACGAGCAAGGCTTGGCTCAGCGACAGGCCATGGGGTGGAGACAGGCCTGGGGACGCTCCAGCTAGCACAGAACGCTGCAACGGGTCTCCTCAGCGACACTGGCTACCACAAGTGCAGCAGCCCCGTCCTCCGCCACCTCCGCTGCTCTTGCAGAGAGCAGAGTCTAGCTCAAAGTATTGCACGGCCTAGCACTGGGGAGTCCGAATGGAGTCCACCGTGGACAGCTCCGGTCCTCTGGCCCCAGGGGACCTTTCTGCCATCGAGAGGCAGAGTTTTCCCAGGGGCCATCCAGATTATGCAACAGCCCCCCAGGGACAAAGGGTCACCCCAAGGCTCGCCAGCCCTGCTCCCCCTGCCAGGCACACTCCTCCGACCGGCCTTCTCTCACACAGACCAAGGGGGCCGCTTACAAAAGGAAACACCCCACCGCGCCCCCAGGTCTGCCCTGGGGCTAGGGGGAGAGACCGGACCGTGCAGGATGGTGTCGGACACAAGACCAGGAGGCGCTCAGGCCCCCAGGTGGTGAGGGTGGGATACGGCCCTACAGAGAACAGAACAGACGTGGCTGCTCTACAAACCCCGAGGAGGGAGAAGGCTCATTCAGGGTGGCGCAGGGTAGCGGATGCTGGGCCTGTCTTTAACAGCGGCTCTAACGGATGAGTTAGACCAAAGCGCCTCTTTGCATCATCACAGGCCCTGGCTGGGACCAGAGCTGTAAGCACCCAGCTGAACACTGGGCTAAATGGGACCACCGGGGTCTCAAGTCCAGTCCCTGCTATCGTAGGCGACCCCGCCATGTAATCCTGACAGGACAAGTTCCAACCAGCACATCTGCACGACAAAAGCTGCCCCGCGCCTCCGACTGAGCGCAGCTCTCCAGGCATGGCCACAACAGCGGAGAACCAGAAAGCCCTTGACAAAGCCCCTCCCGGGAGGCTGCTGTGAAAACAAAGCAGATGGGGCAAGACGTAAAATCTTGTTGTGGATCAGAAACTAGCCAAGGCCAAAACCAAGGATGTACATGGGCAAAGGGTGCGTGAGCTCTCTGGGAAAGGGGTTACGGTGGACGGGAAGCTGGATACGAGTCAGCAGGGTGCCCTGGTTGCCAAGAAGGCTAACGGCATATTGGGCTGCATTAGTAGGAGCATTGCCAGCAGGTCGAAGGAAGTGATCATTCCCCTCTATTTGGCATTGGTGAGGCCTCATCTGGAGCACTGGGTCCAGTTTTGGGCCCCGCACTACAGAAGGAATGTGGACAAATTGGAGAGAGTCCAGCGGAGGGCAATGAAAATAATTAGGGGGCTGGGGCACATGACTTACGAGAGGCTGAGGGAACTGGGATTGTTTAGTCTGCAGAAGAGAAGAGTGAGGGGGGATTTGATAGCTGCTTTCAACTACCTGAAAGGGGGTTCCAAAGAGGATGGAGCTCGGCTGTTCTCAGTGGTGGCAGATGACAGAACAAGGAGCAATGGTCTCAAGCTGCAGAGGGGGAGGTCTAGGTTGGATATTAGGAAACACTATTTCCCTAGGAGGGTGGTGAAGCACTGGAATGGGTTCCCTAGGGAGGTGGTGGAATCTCCTTCCTTAGAGGTTTTTAAGGTCAGGCTTGACAAAGCCCTGGCTGGGATGATTTAGTTGGGGTTGGTCCTGCTTTGAGCAGGGGGTTGGACTAGATACCTCCTGAGGTCCCTTCCAACCCTGATATTCTATGAGTCTATCACCTGTGCAGCCCCATGCCAATGGAGCTCTGGTCCTGAACAGTGGTTCTGGGTTCTGTACTGGGACCAGTATTTAATTATTCATTACACAGGAAAAAACGACATTAAAAGAACACTATTAAGGTTGCCAAATCGAGCACTCAAAAATTACAAAATGCCTTAATGTGGCCCCTTTTGTGCATATGCATTACAATGCAGCCTTTAATTATGTGATCAGATACTATCTGTTCCCCAGGATTCCTGCCTCATTCAGTGCACAGGATGGATGATGCTCATTCTCCACTGTGCAGCCCCAGGCCTTATTCACCCACAGTATCTGAACCCTGCTCTTCAGCAGTATTATTCATTTCCTCACGGGCTTTTCCACAGCGCTCAGCACCATAGCATCTGAGTGCTTCACAAACAATTTATCTTCACAACACCCCCGGGAAATGAGCAGCTATCACCCCATTTTACAGATGGAGCACTGAGGCACAAAGGGATTCGTTCTGGGGTGGCCAATCTGAGACATCTAGGACCTCATTCTTCAGAGTACTCAGCATCACACAGCACTTTGTATGTTCAAAACACAGCTCCTGCTGAGAGCTCAGCGCTTCTGCAAACCAGCCCCCAGGGTCTCAAGTCAGGCACCCAGAAAACGAGGCGCACACAGTTAGCAGCCACCTGTCCATAGTCTGGTGTAAGTGACTTGCCCAGCAGCACACAGCAACTCTGTGGCAAAGGCACCATTCAGCTGCCTTAACCATGAGCCCAGCCTCTCTGCCTACAGTCCTCTGCCTCCTTCACTACACACCTTCCAATGTCTGCAGCAGATAAGGCAGCTGCCTTCACCACACAGCCCTGACTGCATCCCCAGAGCAGGTCCCTCCTGTTCACTGAATTGGGTGGGAGCACCACTGAGAGCGCAGGAGAGACAGTCCCAGTTGTGGTCGCTCCAGCCTCAGGGCTGGAGCATGCTCAGAGCTGATGGAATCTATTGAACATGTGTGAACTGCAATTTCTCAAAGGCTTGTTACTTGGCCAAATTTGGACGGATTTACCTGGGGATGGCAAACGGCACCACCCTGACACAAAGGCCAGGCCCATGCCAAATTTCGAGTCCCTGCTCCAAAGCATGGAGGTGCCAGAGCTTCTCAAAGGCCTGGTTGCCAGGATTTTAACACCGGCAAACTGCCTTTTCCCCAGAATTCATTCTTGAAAATGGCTGACCCCCACAATAGGGGGGGGGATAGCTCAGTGGTTTGAGCATTGGCCTGCTAAACCCAGGGTTGTGAGCTCAATCCTTGAGGAGGCCATTTAGGGAACTGGGGTAAAATTCTGTTTGGGGATTGGTCCGGTTTTGAGCAGGGGGTTGGTAGATGATTTCCTGAGGTCCCTTCTAACCCTAATATTCTATGATTTTAGCTGAAATTTTCAAAATAAAATACTAATAATAATCAGCCTGAAGCAGACACCTGGCTTGAAAAGCTTTATCCCAACCAATTAAAGACTGGGAAAGTTATAAGCAATTGAAAACAGGGTCTTATCACGGGAAATGTCTGGCACCCATAATAATGGAGGATGCTCCGAGCCCAGCCCAGAACGATCGGGGAAAGGTGGGAGCAGGGAGTGGGAGGACACCGTGATTTTAGCTTGT
The DNA here is from genome assembly GCF_020497125.1 of Mauremys mutica. Classification (NCBI taxonomy): domain Eukaryota; kingdom Metazoa; phylum Chordata; order Testudines; family Geoemydidae; genus Mauremys; species Mauremys mutica. Next base: position 5,033,818 of record NC_059073.1, on the reverse strand, counting down.
TGAGTGGAGAAGGCTGAGGAGCCTCCGAGACCCCGAAGCAGCGCCATGGCCAGTGGATTTCTTGTAACAAAAGCGCAGTAATGCCCTTTGGCGGGACAAGCCTGAGCTGCTCGGGCCGTTCGAACTGAACCAGAGCGGCTCAGGCAAGGGGCCAGGGCAGCACGCAGGGCAGGACACAGAGGTCCGGCTCAATGTGCAGCAGCAATCCAGAGACAGACAAAATGTCAGGACGAAGAATCGTCCTGAGGCTACCCCCCTGCCACTGTGTGAACCGCTGGGGCCGCTCCAGCCATGCTAGAGATGTAGCAGAAAGAGGGGTGGGGGTGGCTGAAGGGGAGTGCCGGGTATTACCGAGGGGCAGGTTGGCTCCTTTCACTGTCCTGGGGCTGGTGGGCAGCCTGCTGTCTCACCCGCAAGCCGGCAGCTTGGCAGCTTTCACAAGCACCCTGACTTCCAGCCAGGCGCCAGCAGCATTAGCAGCTCACAGGACTAGCTGGGGAGGAGAGGTGGAGAAGCAGATGTTGGGACGCCCACCCCCGCAGCTGTCACCCTCCCCTCTGCGGACACCTGGCTCGCGTGGGCCTGGCCCTGCGACTAATCCCACCACGGGACCCAGGAGTAGCCCTTCTGCGCGGCACCCGCTCGGGCAGCGGCCACAAGCCGGGACGGGTGTGAGCACAAGCAGGAAGGCTCCAGCAGGCTGCCATCCCCTACTCAGGGATTGCTCCCTAGACGATGCCTTCGACTCTTAGCCCCTCTAGCCTGAGGTGCCCCAAGTGATGGGGCTCCCAGCCCTCCCCCTGGGTGGGGAGGGGCACTGCAGCCTGAGCCAGCGATGGGGCTCCCAGCCCTCCCCACCTCAATGCATCTCACCTGCCTGAATTCCATCCCCTTCCTCCGGGCTCCACCCTGCTCCTCCCTCCTTCACCCCTACTTGGCTGCCTTCGCTAGACACATGGGGCGCTTTCAGTCTGGCCATCCAGCTCTGGCTCTCCAGGCCCTGAGCATTTCTGCAGCTCTCCTCCGAACTCCCCGCAGCTGGCTCTCCAGGGGCCAGTGCAGAACACACAATTCCAGGAGCAGCGGCCCCAGAAGCCGCATCAGGGACTCTCTCCTCCTTGCTCCAGGCTGGAGACCTCTCCATGCGATGGAGGCACCACAGATCTCATTGCAAACATCCCCCCACACCTCAGCCCTGGCGCCTCCAGCTGAGCGCTCCAGGGACAAGGGGAGGGGGCAGCCTCGGACACAGACGCGGCAGAAAGGCACAGCGGGTTTGGAAGCCACTACCCGCCGTTTTCCCTGTCACCGGCCGTCCATAAATCATCGCTAGAAACCAGAACGTTCAGAGCTGGCGTCAAGGCTATGACACCAGCCGCACGTCACCAGCACGCGCATGGGTCAGGCCCTGAGCGTCACAGCGCATCAGATGCTTCCCAGGGAGCCCCCAGAGGTCGAGGGCTCAGGGACCAGCTAATGCAGCAATATGCTTGCCCAGCTCAGTGCAGGCCTGGGGCACCCTCTGGTGCGATGGGATGCAGGGGTAGGAAGTGAGAAGCCATCAACTCAGCACACGCCACCTGTTCTGTTGGGTGCACCCGGCTCCCCTGCGCTCCCATCGTGGGTCCTCCCAGCTGTTCCACAAAGCAGCTCGTTCATGTCTTTTCTAGCAGTGAAATTACAGCCCTGCAGAGTGTCCCGTATTCCAGGCAGCTCCCTGTCCCTCTGGCGCAGAGGAGTTAAAGTGCCCAACTGCAGTCCTGAAGGTCGCAGGTTCAGCTCCATCTCGCACTGAACGGCCCCCTGCAGTTCATCCAGCTGCGACGCGGGTACCCGATCCATCGGGCTAGGGCAGTCAAAGGCAGAGGACACGTGCCGCTGGCTGTGAAAAGGACAGGCCGTAGGCACGTCGGCCGGATGAGCCACTGAACTCTATCGATGGCTCCACCGACGTCCACATTTCCTCCTGCAGCTCCTGCCTGAGCCCCAAAAAGACAGGCAGGGGGCCGCCACCGCTCCCTAAGAAGAATAATGGAGATATACCAATCTCCTAGAACTGGAAGGGATGCCGAAGGGTCATTGAGTCCAACCCCCTGCCTTCACTAGCAGGACCAAGCACTGATTTTGACCCAGATCCCTAAGTGGCCCCCTCAAGGATTGAACTCACAACCCTGGGCTTAGCAGGCCAACGCTCAAACCACTGAGCTATCCCTCCCCCTCCACGGCCTTTCCACCTCCGCCAGAGTGTAGCCCCGTAGGGAACGAGGCTGCTCCCTCACGAGACACAGCAACAAGGCCTAAATTCCCAAGCACCCGAACCCTCCTCCTCCCCACGCGGGGGTCGCGAACCCACCCTTGCCCAAGAGCATGGCTGGAGCGTCCCAGGGACCCGCATCATGAACTGCCAACCAGGCTGGAAGCACGGGACATGCGACTCCGCGACCCCCTCTGCCGCTCTACACAGCTGGCCTGAAGAGGCCTCATGGCCAGAAGGGTGAAGCAAACCTGGGGGCAGCACATTTCCCAAGCAAAGGGCAGGGGGTCATACACAACACACAACTCTGAGGCGGCTTTGGGAAGGTGTATATAATATAATGCTAATTCCTAGCGCTATCATCCACAGATCTCACAGCACTTCACCGGGTCCAGGTCACTATCCCCATTATACAGATGGGGAAACCGAGGCACAGAGCAAGGAAGTGACTTGCCCAAGGTCACCAGCAGGCCAGTGGCAGAGAACCCAAGTCTCCTGAGTCCCCACCCAGTGCCCTATCCACTAGGCCACGCTGCCTCCCATCGGCACAGGGCAGCCAGTCACCGGAGCCGCCTCTCGGCAGACTGCCCAGCACTGGCCTGTGCTCTGAACGCAGCACTCAGCCACCAGCGTTAGAAACCCCAGCCTGGGCCCGCCCCACAGGCCATACCCTGCCCCCAAGCAAGGCCAGCAGCGGCGCCCCAGGAGGACACAAGAAGCCAGTAGGGGGTGCTCATGGGACAGCCTGTGCCAGGGGAACTGCCTCCCTAGCCCCCACCAATTAGTGCCAAATCATGCCTGTCGCGGGGGGAGGGGCCGATAGGCCACTGCAGCCCTGAGAGCCCCACTAGAGAGCCCCCCAGCACCTCCCCCCACCCCAGAGCACAGGGGGCCCTCAGGGTCAGAGCCTGCTCACCTCCTCCCCCCCCAGGGCACGGGGGTCCCCCAGGGGTCAGCGCCCCCCAGCACCTCCCCCCACCCCAGAGCACAGGGGGCCCTCGGGGTCAGAGCCTGCTCACCTCCCCCCACCCCAGAGCACAGGGGGCCCTCGGGGTCAGCGCCCCCCAGCACCTCCCCCCACCCCAGAGCACAGGGGGCCCTCGGGGTCAGAGCCTGCTCACCTCCTCCCCCCCTAGGGGATGGGGGTCCCCCAGGGGTCAGCACCCCCCAGAATAGGGGTCACCCAGAGGTCAGCACCTCCCCCCAACCCAGAGCGCAGGGATCCCCCAGGGGTCAGCGCCCCCCAGAATAGGGGTCACCCAGAGGTCAGCACCTCCCCCCACCCCAGGGCACGGGGGTCAGCGCCCCCCTCTCACCTTCCCGCCGCCTGCCCGGGGGGGGCCGCTCGGCCGAGCCGCCCCCCCGCTGCCTCCGGCCGCCACCTCCGTTCATCGCCGCGGAGCCAACTCATAGCCCCCCCCCCGCCCCTTCCAGCCTGGCGGAAGAGCCCGCCCCCCGCCGCTTCCGCCTCCTCATTGGAGCGGCCTCCGCTGCCCATTGGACAGAACCGCCGTCGCTCAAATCCAGGAGTGGAAAGGGGAGAGGAAGCGGGGCGCAATGAGCGCTGGGAAATGTAGTTCCCCGGGAGCTGAGGGCCTTGGGTTGTGCCAAAGGAGGGCGGGGGCATGGACATGGACACGCGTGGGCATGGGGGCTCTGCATAGGAAAGGGTGGAGGAGGGTGGAGGGGGGATGCAGGGGGGGGGCAGTGATTTCCCTCCCCCCCCCCGTATTTCCCCAACCCCCCCCCCCCCGTTTTGTGAACTAGTTACATGCCAATTTAGTGACTGTTTGGAAATTTGAATTGAAATTGAAACATTACTACACACTTTAAAAGCAGATACAGTGTATGATAAAATACGTGTATCTGAAAAAGTATCATCGATTTGAAAAGTATGACCATAGACTAGCTGCCTTATACAGCTGTTGTGTTTTATGGCAGTGTCAGTGCATTCATTTCGGTGATGCTGGCCAACCTAATCATTTCAAATGATGATTTGTAAGCAAAGTCTCAATGAGCTCTCCCTGACAGCTAGTGATGAGCTGGGGCTGCGGGGAAAGGCTTCAGGACCAGAACGTATTTCCATTCACACCTAATCTACCGAGGGATCCAGCACACAGAGCTGTGTTGCCCAAGTGATAGATTTTGGCTGGGGTTGGGTTTCAAATCACTTGAATGTGGGATGTCTTATTATCTATCCCTTTCTTAATGATTCCCAACATTCTGTTCGTTTTTTGACTGAGGCTGCACATTGAGTGGATGTTTTCAGAGAACTCTCCACAGTGACTCCAAAATCTCTTTCTTGAGTGTTAATCGCTAATTCAGACTCCATCATTTTGTATGTATAGTTGAGATTGTTTTCCAATGTGCATTACTTTGCATTTATCAACATTGAATTTCATCTGCCATTTTGTTGCCCAGGCACCCAGTTTTGTGAGATCCCTTTATAGCTCTTCACAGTCTGCCTGGGACTTAACTATCTTGAATAGTTTTGTATCATCTGTTTACCCCTTTTTCCAGATCATTTATGAATATGTAGAACAGCACTGGGCCAGTACAGACCCCTGGAGGATGCCACTATTTATCTCTCTCCATTCTGAAAACTGATAATTTATTCCTACCCTTTGTTTCCTGTCTTTTAACCAGTTACTGATCCATGAGAGGACCTTCCCTCTCATCCCAGGATGGCTTACTTTTCAAAAGTCAATTTAAATTAAAGAATTTTTTTAAAATTTATATTCTTTTAGAAATCTAGACCTGTTATGTGTTTTGGTGTAACTTGCATTATCCTTATGTTAAATTTGCATTATCCTAACAAAACATTTACTTTATTCATATCTCTTTTATATGTTGCAGGTCAAAGTGAAAATGAAAAGACAAAAAATAACACAACAATTTTTCCACTCAAAGGCCTCAAAAACTAACCAAGGTGAAGCACACATCAAGAACCAAGAATATAGCAACATGTCATCTGAAGGTTCAAGAGGTGTATCTACATCCAACCAGTCCGAAGCACAAATACAGCTACCTACTGAAGAAACAGTGTCTCCAAAACCTGAAGGCAGTTCCCAATGTTTGTCGGTCAAAGTGTTCCCATTTATTGGAGTTACAAAAGATGGCTACAGGTGCACCTCTTGCAAAAAAGCTTATGAAGAAGGAAAGCTTCCCAATGCTGTAATTGGTAAAAGTGAAGGATCTTGGTTTGTCAAACTGATCAGCAAAGCCAGTACTGACAAACTACGTGAATAGTGGACCACAAGCTAAATATGAGTCAACAGTGTGATGCTCTTGCAAAAAAAGCAAACATGATTCTGGGATGCATTAACAGGTGTGTTGTGAGCAAGACACGAGAAGTCATTCTTCCGCTCTACTCTGCGCTGGTTAGGCCTCAACTGGAGTATTGTGTCCAGTTCTGGGCACCGCATTTCAAGAAAGATGTGGAGAAATTGGAGAGGGTCCAGAGAAGAGCAACAAGAATGATTAAAGGTCTTGAGAACATGACCTATGAAGGAGGCTGAAAGAACTGGGTTTGTTTAGTTTGGAAAAGAGAAGACCGAGAGGGGACATGATAGCAGTTTTCAGGTATCTAAAAGGGTGTCATAAGGAGGAGGGAGAAAACTTGTTCACCTTCGCCTCTAAGGATAGAACAAGAGGCAAGGGGCTTAAACTGCAGCAAGGGAGATTTAGGTTGGACATTAGGAAAAAGTTCCTAACTGTCAGGGTGGTTAAACACTGGAATAAATTGCCGAGGGAGGTTGTGGAATCTCCATCTCTGGAGATATTTAAGAGTAGGTTAGATAAATGTCTATCAGGAATGGTCCTGCCAGGAGGGCAAGGGACTAGACTCGATGACCTCTCAAGGTCCCTTCCAGTCCTAGAGTCAATGAATTAATCTATGAATAGGCTGCAAAACACCAGGCCTCTGGAGTGCATCAACATGCAGAAAGCCTTATACACCCACTTTCAAAGCCAATTTTAGAAGTACTTAATGAGGCTGTTAAGAATGCTGGAGACACAACACAGTTCATGCAAACAAACATGGCTGTGGCATCCTACTTTCTATTTAAGCAAGAGATACCACACACTACAAACTGGAGGCCAATGTTAAGTGCATTGTCACTTGGTCATCCTGAAGTTGAACACTGGTTCTGAACAAGACCAGCAAATGCTCACTATCTTTCTGCAAGAAACTCAGCTGACTGGCTAGAAGCATGCAGTGCAACAGTGAAAGACTCAACAGTTGAAAAAGTGAAGAACTCTCCCATCACATTCAAAAAATGTGCATACATGGCTGATGAATTCACCGATGCAAATGGACATCAAGTATTAAGTCATTGTGTACGTTATCTTGATGTCAGGGGTAGGCCAGTAGATGCATTTCTAAATGTTGAAGTTATAGAAGACACATTGGCTGCATCTGTGACAACCCACATCTTAGAAGAGTTAAATGCTTGTCAGTTGGACCCCAAACAGATGGCTGCTTGTGCATTTGATGGAGCTGCAAACTTCTCTGGAAGACATGGTGAAGTACAAGCTTTGCTCAGAGACCCAGTGACGATTCTTCCTTTGCAGGGTGGATCAAGGCAGCAGGAAAGCTCGCCCCTTTGGGGCAGAGGGAAGCAGCATCTCTTCACTGGCTGGGTTTGAGCTTCTCCCAATAACTCCACACTCCTCTCTTCCTCGTATGCATGTCAGCTAGGACCTATGGTCCGATCAGCTGCTCAGTATTTCCCCACCTGACTTCATGCCCCCTGCAGCCCCGACAGTGATCATGGCATCCCAGCATACTGGCATGCACTGCCACCCCCATCTCCCTGCTTGCCCCCTCCTGAGCTCCGAGCTGTTCGCCTGTAAGCTCTTTGCACTGTGTGTTTGTACAGCCCCTAGCACAATGGGGACCAACGGGATCACGGCCTTTAGTCACTACTGCAATATAGATGTTAAAGAAGAAGAGAACCTGCCACTGCTGGAGTGTGGCTCATGCAGTTACTTCTCGAGGGCCAGGAGTACAGGGCTTTGCTTTGGTGGGGAAGGTCTCAGATTTAAACCCTGCGGATGAATCAGGCAGTCATGGTAATCACAGCTCAGGTGTTTAAATGTGTCCGGAGGGCCGTGTTCATTTCTCCCAGTTGAGAGTCAGAGGCCCTGAGATCCCAGATGTGCCAGACCCCTTGTTATTTCTAATTTCCATTATCTGTGAAACTCCCCTAGCAGCTGCAAAATTGTGCTGGACCATTAACGAGTCTCTCTGTTCTTGCATCACCACCAACTGTTTCTTCATCTTTCCTGGGTTCTTAGCCAAGCTAGAAATCAGCACAGCTGTGTCGTTCATCTCCTTGCTTGGGCCTCCCCGAGCCTGATCACAGAGCGCTGGCTGCAGAGTGGGAGATGCTTTCCAGTGACACCTTACTCATATGGCCAGGCAGATCCATCCTTGTGTGGAGCGAGACCCAGCTTCTTGCCTAGCTCAGCTTAGTCTGCAGTTACCAGCCCTCCACCTCTCGAGGCCACTGCAGGACTAGAGAACAGAGCTCTTGTTATTGGAGGAGAAATTTGAAGGTCAGAACAGTCTGAGAGTGTCCACCAAACTCTACCCGCACAGACTCGCTTGTATGCGGCTACCTGGGGGTGGAGGGAGCATGCAGGTAGGTAGCGCAGTGCATGGGGGAGATATTGTGGTCTGGATCCCGGGGTAAATTCTGGCTTTTGCAGAAATGCACCAAAGCAACATTCATGTCCGAGCAGAGCAGACATGGAGGATCAGCGCACAGAACTGTAGATGGGCAAAGGGTCGAGTTGCTCCCGATGTGAGATTTGAACCTGTGCACCTAGTATTTCTAGGCAAGCCTGGCCTGATGCTTTAACAGGGAGGCGCAATATCCCAGCTGGAGCCTGAAAGCTGCCCTTTGCAACCACCCTCATCTTTACGGGCAGCCCAGCGAGTGCCAGTCCATCGTAGGAGCAGCCTGTCAGTGCTGACAGCACATCTCCTTGTGTCCAGCACTCTCAGGCCACATGGTAAATAGCAAACAGCGTGAACAGATCTTCCGGCCACAGATGCTCTGGGCTGCCCCATGCTGCCATCTCCTCCCAGCACAGCTCTCACTCCTCCTCTCTGAGAAAAGGGCGCCCTGGGACACCCGTGCTCTGCGGGATGTAGCAATCTGGCTGAAAGTCACCTTGTTTTTATGGTTGCTCAGAGCCTCAAATAGCTTGTGGCAGGGGAGCTTTGTAACTGGGCAAATATCAATTACGGCCAATGATCAGGACCTATTATTTATTAGAGCTCTTCAAGTTGGAGAATGAGTCTGAAACCAACAAGATGAAATCCAATCAACTCGCGAGCGAAGGACTGCACTTAGGAAGGAAAAATCAAAGGCACGACTACCGAATGGGGACTAACTGCAGAAAAGGATCTGGGGGTTTTAGTGGATCCCAAATTGAACCTGAGTCAGCAATGTGATGCCGTTACAAAAAGGGCTAATACCATCGTGGGGTGTATTACCAGGGGTGTCGTATTTAAGAGACAAGAGGTCATGGTGTCACTCTGCTTGGCACTGGGGAGGCCTCAGCTGGAGCACTGCATCCAGTTCCGGGCACCACACTTTCGGAAAGCTGTGGACAAGTGGGAGAGAAGGACAGAACAGGACATGCTGGTGGGGGAGTGGCACAATATGTGAAAGAAAGCGTAGAGTCAAATGAAGTAAAAATCTCAAATGAACCAAACTGTCCCATAGAATCTCTCTGGATAGTAATTCCATGCTTGACTAATAAGAATAGAGCAGTAGGGGTATACGACCGACCACCTGAGCAGGGTGGTGCTAGTGACTATGAAATGCTCAGGGAGATTAGAGAGGTTACAAAAATCAAAAACTCCATCATAATAATGGGGGGTTTCAACTCTTCCCCATATTGACTGGATACATTTCACCTCAGGACGGGATGCAGAGATAAAGTTTCCTGACACCTTTAATGGCCGCTTCTTGGAGCAGCTAGTCCTGGAACCCACAAGAGGAGAGGCAATTCTTGCTTTAGTTCTAAGTGGAGCACAGGATCAGGTCCAAGCAGGGGCGGCTCCAGGCACCAGCACACCAAGCGCATGTCTGGGGTAGCGAGCTGCGGGGGCGGCCTGCCAGTCGCCGTGAGGGTGGCAGTCAGGCTGCCTTCGGCGGCATGCCTGTGGGAGGTCTGCTGGTCCCGCAGTTTCGGCAGTAATTCGGCAGCAGGAACGCCAAAGGCGCAGGACCAGCAGACCTCCCGCAGAGGCATGCCGCCGAATCCGTGTTACCAGCAGACCTCCCGCAGGCATGTCGCCGAAGGCGCAGGACCAGCAGACCTCCCGCAGGCATGTCGCCGAATCCGCGTTACCAGCAGACCTCCCGCAGGCATGTCACCGAATCCGCGTTACCAGCAGACCTCCCGCAGGCATGTCGCCGAATCCGCGTTACCAGCGGACCTCCCGCAGGCATGCCACCGAATCCGCGTTACCAGCGGACCTCCCGCAGGCATGCCACCGAATCCGCGTTACCAGCGGACCTCCCCCAGGCATGTCGCCGAATCCGCGTTACCAGCAGACCTCCCGCAGGCATGTCACCGAATCCGCGTTACCAGCGGACCTCCCGCAGGCATGCCGCCGAATCCGCGTTACCAGCGGACCTCCATCCACGTTACCAGCAGACATCCCACAGGCATGTCGCCGAATCCGCGTTACCAGCGGACCTCCCGCAGGCATGTCGCCGAATCCGCGTTACCAGCAGACCTCCCGCAGGCGTGTCGCCGAATCCGCGTTACCAGCGGACCTCCATCCACGTTACCAGCGGACCTCCCGCAGGCATGCCGCCAAATCCGCGTTACCAGCGGACCTCCATCCACGTTACCAGCGGACCTCCCGCAGGCGTGCCGCCAAATCCGCGTTACCAGCGGACCTCCCGCAGGCGTGTCGTCGAATCAGCATTACCAGCAGACCTCCCGCAGGCATGTCGCCGAAGGCGCAGGACCAGCAGACCTCCCGCAGGCATGTCACCGAATCCGCGTTACCAGCAGACCTCCTGCAGGCATGTCGCCGAAGGCGCAGGACCAGCAGACCTCCCGCAGGCATGTCGCCGAATCCACGTTACCAGCAGACCTCCCGCAGGCATGTCGCCGAATCCGCGTTACCAGCGGACCTCCCGCAGGCATGTCGCCGAATCCGCGTTACCAGCGGACCTCCCGCAGGCATGTCGCCGAATCCACGTTACCAGTGGACCTCCCACAGGCATGTCGCCGAATCCGCATTACCAGCGGACCTCCCACAGGCATGTCGCCGAATCCGCGTTACCAGCAGACCTCCCGCAAGCATGTCGCCGAATCCGCGTTACCAGCAGACATCCCGCAGGCATGTCGCCGAATCCGCGTTACCAGCGGACCTCCCGCAGGCATGCCGCCGAATCCGTGTTACCAGCGGACCTCCCGCAGGCATGCCGTCGAATCCGCGTTACTAGCGGACCTCCATCTACGTTACCAGCAGACCTCCCGCAGGCATGCCGCCGAATCCACGTTACCAGCGGACCTCCCGCAGGCATGCCGCCGAATCCGCGTTACCAGCGGACCTCCCGCAGGCATGTCGCCGAATCCGCATTACCAGCGGACCTCCCGCAGAGGCATGCCGCCGAATCCACGTTACCAGCGGACCTCCCACAGGCATGTCACCGAATCCGCGTTACCAGCAGACCTCCCGCAGGCATGTCGCCGAATCCGCGTTACCAGCAGACCTCCCGCAGGCATGTCACCGAATCCGCGTTACCAGCAGACCTCCCCCAGGCATGTCGCCGAATCCGCGTTACCAGCGGACCTCCCGCAGGCATGCCGCCGAATCCGCGTTACCAGCGGACCTTCCGCACGCATGCCGCCGAATCCGCGTTACCAGCGGACCTCCCGCAGGCATGCCGCCGAATCCGCGTTACCAGCAGACCTCCCGCAGGCATGCCGCCGAATCCGCGTTACCAGCGGACCTCCATCCACGTTACCAGCAGACATCCCGCAGGCATGTCGCCGAATCCGCGTTACCAGCGGACCTCCCGCAGGCATGCCGCCGAATCCGCGTTACCAGCGGACCTCCCGCAGGCGTGTCGCCGAATCCCCGTTACCAGCGGACCTCCCGCAGGCGTGTCGCCGAATCCGCGTTACCAGCGGACCTCCCGCAGGCATGTCGCCGAATCCGCATTACCAGCGGACCTCCCGCAGAGGCATGCCGCCGAATCCACGTTACCAGCGGACCTCCCACAGGCATGTCACCGAATCCGCGTTACCAGCAGACCTCCCGCAGGCATGTCGCCGAATCCGCGTTACCAGCAGACCTCCCGCAGGCATGTCACCGAATCCGCATTACCAGCAGACCTCCCCCAGGCATGTCGCCGAATCCGCGTTACCAGCGGACCTCCCGCAGGCATGCCGCCGAATCCGCGTTACCAGCGGACCTCCCGCAGGCATGCCGCCGAATCCGCGTTACCAGCGGACCTCCCGCAGGCATGCCGCCGAATCCGCGTTACCAGCGGACCTCCATCCACGTTACCAGCAGACATCCCGCAGGCATGTCGCCGAATCCGCGTTACCAGCGGACCTCCCGCAGGCATGCCGCCGAATCCGCGTTACCAGCGGACCTCCCGCAGGCGTGTCGCCGAATCCGCGTTACCAGCGGACCTCCCGCAGGCGTGTCGCCGAATCCGCGTTACCAGCGGACCTCCCGCAGGCATGTCGCCGAATCCGCGTTACCAGCGGACCTCCCGCAGGCATGCCGCCGAATCCGCGTTACCAGCGGACCTCCCGCAGAGGCATGCCGCCGAATCCGCGTTACCAGCAGACCTCCCGCAGGCATGCCGCCGAATCCGCGTTACCAGCGGACCTCCATCCACGTTACCAGCGGACCTCCCACAGGCGTGCCGCCAAATCCGCGTTACCAGCGGACCTCCCGCAGGCGTGTCGCCGAAGGCGCAGGACCAGCAGACCTCCCGCAGGCATGTCACCGAATCCGCGTTACCAGCAGACCTCCTGCAGGCATGTCGCCGAAGGCGCAGGACCAGCAGACCTCCCGCAGGCATGTCGCCGAATCCACGTTACCAGCAGACCTCCCGCAGGCATATCGCCGAAGGCGCAGGACCAGCAGACCTCCCGCAGGCATGTCGCCGAATCCGCGTTACCAGCAGACCTCCCGCAGGCATGTCGCCGAATCCGCGTTACCAGCGGACCTCCCGCAGGCATGTCGCCGAATCCACGTTACCAGCGGACCTCCCACAGGCATGTCGCCGAATCCGCATTACCAGCGGACCTCCCACAGGCATGTCGCCGAATCCGCGTTACCAGCAGACCTCCCGCAAGCATGTCGCCGAATCCGCGTTACCAGCAGACATCCCGCAGGCATGCCGCCGAATCCGCGTTACCAGCGGACCTCCCGCAGGCATGCCGCCGAATCCGCGTTACCAGCGGACCTCCATCCACGTTACCAGCAGACATCCCGCAGGCATGTCGCCGAATCCGCGTTACCAGCGGACCTCCCGCAGGCATGCCGCCGAATCCGCGTTACCAGCGGACCTCCCGCAGGCGTGTCGCCGAATCCGCGTTACCAGCGGACCTCCCGCAGGCGTGTCGCCGAATCCGCGTTACCAGCGGACCTCCCGCAGGCATGTCGCCGAATCCGCGTTACCAGCGGACCTCCCGCAGGCATGCCGCCGAATCCGCGTTACCAGCGGACCTCCCGCAGAGGCATGCCGCCGAATCCGCGTTACCAGCAGACCTCCCGCAGGCATGCCGCCGAATCCGCGTTACCAGCGGACCTCCATCCACGTTACCAGCGGACCTCCCACAGGCGTGCCGCCAAATCCGCGTTACCAGCGGACCTCCCGCAGGCGTGTCGTCGAATCAGCATTACCAGCAGACCTCCCGCAGGCATGTCGCCGAAGGCGCAGGACCAGCAGACCTCCCGCAGGCATGTCACCGAATCCGCGTTACCAGCAGACCTCCCGCAGGCATGTCGCCGAAGGCGCAGGACCAGCAGACCTCCCGCAGGCATGTCACCGAATCCGCGTTACCAGCAGACCTCCCGCAGGCATATCGCCGAAGGCGCAGGACCAGCAGACCTCCCGCAGGCATGTCGCCGAATCCGCGTTACCAGCAGACATCCCGCAGGCATGTCGCCGAATCCGCGTTACCAGCGGACCTCCCGCAGGCATGCCGCCGAATCCGCGTTACCAGCGGACCTCCCGCAGGCATGCCGTCGAATCCGCGTTACTAGCGGACCTCCATCTACGTTACCAGCAGACCTCCCGCAGGCATGCCGCCGAATCCACGTTACCAGCGGACCTCCCGCAGGCATGCCGCCGAATCCGCGTTACCAGCGGACCTCCCGCAGGCATGCCGCCGAATCCGCGTTACCAGCGGACCTCCCGCAGGCATGCTGCCGAATCCGCGTTACCAGCGGACCTCCCGCAGGCATGCCGCCGAATCCGCGTTACCAGTGGACCTCCCGCAGGCGTGTCGCCGAATCCGCGTTACCAGCAGACCTCCCACAGGCGTGCCGCCGAATCCGCGTTACCAGCAGACCTCCCGCAGGCGTGCCGCCGAATCCGCGTTACCAGCAGACCTCCCGCAGGCATGTCGCTGAATCCGCGTTACCAGCAGACCTCCCGCAGGCATGTCGCCGAATCCACGTTACCAGCGGACCTCCCGCAGGCATGTCGCCGAATCCGCATTACCAGCGGACCTCCCGCAGAGGCATGCCGCCGAATCCACGTTACCAGCGGACCTCCCACAGGCATGTCACCGAATCCGCGTTACCAGCAGACCTCCCGCAGGCATGTCGCCGAATCCGCGTTACCAGCAGACCTCCCGCAGGCATGTCACCGAATCCGCGTTACCAGCAGACCTCCCCCAGGCATGTCGCCGAATCCGCGTTACCAGCGGACCTCCCGCAGGCATGCCGCCGAATCCGCGTTACCAGCGGACCTTCCGCACGCATGCCGCCGAATCCGCGTTACCAGCGGACCTCCCGCAGGCATGCCGCCGAATCCGCGTTACCAGCGGACCTCCCGCAGGCATGCCGCCGAATCCGCGTTACCAGCGGACCTCCATCCACGTTACCAGCAGACATCCCGCAGGCATGTCGCCGAATCCGTGTTACCAGCGGACCTCCCGCAGGCATGCCGCCGAATCCGCGTTACCAGCGGACCTCCCGCAGGCGTGTCGCCGAATCCGCGTTACCAGCGGACCTCCCGCAGGCGTGTCGCCAAATCCGCGTTACCAGCGGACCTCCCGCAGGCATGTCGCCGAATCCGCATTACCAGCGGACCTCCCGCAGAGGCATGCCGCCGAATCCACGTTACCAGCGGACCTCCCACAGGCATGTCACCGAATCCGCGTTACCAGCAGACCTCCCGCAGGCATGTCGCCGAATCCGCGTTACCAGCAGACCTCCCGCAGGCATGTCACCGAATCCGCGTTACCAGCAGACCTCCCCCAGGCATGTCGCCGAATCCGCGTTACCAGCGGACCTCCCGCAGGCATGCCGCCGAATCCGCGTTACCAGCGGACCTCCCGCACGCATGCCGCCGAATCCGCGTTACCAGCGGACCTCCCGCAGGCATGCCGCCGAATCCGCGTTACCAGCGGACCTCCCGCAGGCATGCCGCCGAATCCGCGTTACCAGCGGACCTCCATCCACGTTACCAGCAGACATCCCGCAGGCATGTCGCCGAATCCGCGTTACCAGCGGACCTCCCGCAGGCATGCCGCCGAATCCGCGTTACCAGCGGACCTCCCGCAGGCGTGTCGCCGAATCCGCGTTACCAGCGGACCTCCCGCAGGCGTGTCGCCGAATCCGCGTTACCAGCGGACCTCCCGCAGGCATGTCGCCGAATCCGCGTTACCAGCGGACCTCCCGCAGGCATGCCGCCGAATCCGCGTTACCAGCGGACCTCCCGCAGAGGCATGCCGCCGAATCCGTGTTACCAGCAGACCTCCCGCAGGCATGTCGCCGAAGGCGCAGGACCAGCAGACCTCCCGCAGGCATGTCGCCGAATCCGCGTTACCAGCGGACCTCCCGCAGGCATGTCGCCGAATCCGCGTTACCAGCGGACCTCCCACAGGCATGTCGCCGAATCCGCGTTACCAGCGGACCTCCCGCAGGAATGCCGCCGAATCCGCGTTACCAGCGGACCTCCCACAGGCATGCCGCCGAATCCGCGTTACCAGCGGACCTCCCGCAGGCATGTCGCCGAATCCGCGTTACCACGGACCTCCCGCCGGCATGCCGCCGAATCCGCCTGACTGCCGTGCTTGGGGCGGCAAAACACATAGAGCCACCCCTGGCTAAAAGAGGTGAATCTAGCTGGACCACTTGGTAATAGTGACCATAATATAATTACATTTAACATCCCTGTGGTGGGGAAAACACCACAGCAGCCCAACGCTGTAGCATTTAATTTCAGAAAGGGGAACTACACAAAAATGAGGAGGTTAGTTAAACAGAAATTAAAAGGTACAGCGCAAAAAGTGAAATCCCTGCAAGCTGCATGGAAACTTTTTTAACACACTATAATAGAGAGTCAAATTAAATGTATACCCCAAAAAAGCGCCACTGTGGCTAAACAACAAAGTAAGAGAAGCAGTGAGAGGCAAAAAGGCATCCTTTAAAAAGTGGAAGTTAAATCCTAGTGAGGAAAATAGAAAGGAGCATAAACTCTGGTAACTGAAGTGTAAAAATACAATTAGGAAGGCCAAAAAAGAATTTGAAGAACAGCCAGCCAAAGACTCAAAAAGTAACAGCAAATTTTTTTCTAACTACATCAGAAGCAGGAAGCCTGCTAACAACCAGTGGGGCCACTGGACGATCGAGATGCTAAAGGAGCACTCAAGGGGGATAAGGCCATTGCAGAGAAACTAAATGAATTCTTTGCATTGGTCTTCATGGTGGAGGATGCGAGGGAGATTCCCAAACCTGAGCCATTCTTTTTAGGTGACAGATCTGAGGAACTGTTGCAAATTGTGATGTCATTAGAGGAGGTTTTGGAACAAACTGATAAACTAAACAGTAATAAAACACCAGGACCAGATTTTATCACCCAAGAGTTCTGAAGTTCAATTTCAAATGTGAAATTGCAAAATTATTGACAGTGGAATGCAACCTATCATTTAAATCTGCTTCTGTACCAAATGACTGGAGGGTAGCTAATGTGATGCCAATTTTTTTTAAAAGGCTCCAGAGGCGATCCTCTTATAGGCCGGTAAGCCTACCTTCAGTACACGGCAAATTGGTTGAAACTATAGTCAAGAACAGAATTATCAGACACAGAGATAAACATGATTTGTTGGGGAAGAGTCAACATGGTTTTTGTACAGGGAAATCATGCCTCACCAATCTACTAGAATTCTTTGAGGAGGTCGACAAGCATGTCAGCAAGGGGGATCCAGTGGATCCAGTGTATTTGGACTGTCAGAAAGCTTTTGACATGGTCCCTCACCAAATACTCTTAAGCAAAGTAAGTTGTCATGGGATAAGAGGGAAGGTCCTCTAATGCAGTGCTTTTCAACCAGGGGTTCGGGGCCCCTTGCGGGGGTGGGGGTGAGCAGGTCAGGGCCTCCGCCAAGCAGGACCAGTGTTAGACTTGCTGTGGCCCATGGCAGAAAGCCGAAGTCCCACCGCATGGGGCTGAAGCCTGGGGCCCTGAGCCCCGCCGACTGGGGCTGAAGCAGAAGCCTGAGCAACTTAGCTTTGCGGTGTCCTATGTGATGTGGGGCCCTGGGCAATTTCCCTGTTTGCTACCCCCTGATGCCGGCCCTGGCTTTTATATGCAGAAAACCAGTTGTTGTGGCACAAGTGGGCCGTGGCGTTTTTATAGCATGTTTGGGGCGGGGGGGGTTCTCCGAAAGAAAAAGGTTGAGAATCCCTGGTCTAATGGACGAGTTAAAAGATAGGAAACAAAGGGTAGGAATAAATGGTCAGTTTTCAGACTGGAGAGAGGTCAATAGTGGTGTCCCCCAGGGCCCAGTCCTATTCAACGTATTCATAAATGATCTGGAAAAAGGGACGAGGGTAAACAGTGAGGTGGCAAAATTTGCAGATGATACAAAATTACTCAAGATAGTTAAGTCCCAGGCAGACTGCGATGAGCTACAAAAGGATCTCACAAAACTGGGTGACTGGGCAATAAAATGGCAGATGAAATTCAATGTTGATAAATGCAAAGTGATGCACATTGGAAAACATAATCCCAACTCTACATATAAAATGATGGGGTCTAAATTAGCTCTTACCACTCAAGAAAGATCTTGGGGTCATTGTGGAAAGTTCTCTGAAAACATCCACTCAATGTGCAGCGGTGTCATAAAAGCGAACAGAATGTTGGTAACCGCTAGAAAAGGGATAGATAAGGAGACAAAAAATATCTTATTGCCTCTATATAAATCCATGGTCGCCCACAGCTTGAATACTGTGCGCAGATGTGGTCGCCCCATCTCAAAAAAGATATATTGGACTTGGAAAAGGTTCAGAAAAGGGCAACAAAAATGTTTAGGGGTATGGAACAGCTTCTGTACGAGGAAAGATTAATAGGACTAGGACTGTTTAGCTTGGAAAAGAGACGGCTAAGGGGGGATATGATAGAGGTCTATAAAATCACGACTGGTGTGGAGAAAGTAGATAAGGAAGTGTTATTTACTACTTCTCATAACACAAGAACTAGGAGCCACCAAATGAAATGGATAGGAGGCAGATTTAAAACAAGCATAAGGCAGTATGTCTTCACACAACGCAGAGTCAACCTGTGGAACTCTTTGCCAGAGGATGTTGTGAAGGCCAAGACTATAACAGGGTTCAAAAAAGAATTAAATAAGTTCATGGAGGACAGGTCCATCAATGGCTATTGGCCAGGATGGTCAAGGATGCAACCCCATGCTCTGGGTGTCTCTAAATCTTTGACTGTCAGAAGCTCGGACTTGACGACAGGGGATGGATCACTTGATACATTGCCCTGTTCTCTTCACTCCCCCAGAGGCGTCTGGCACTGGCCACTGTCAGAAGACAGGATACCAGGCGAGGTGGACAATTGGTCTGACCCAGTATGGCTGTTTTGATGTTCTTAATTTTTAGTTCCGTGATCAGTTCATCCTTATCTGTTAGTGCAAGCTCTAATGTAGAATTCCCCCGTATTGGTTGCAACACTTTTTAAGTTAGAAAATTATCACCTGTAATACTTGGAAATTCCAAGGATGTTTTAGAACTGGCAGCATGCGACCTCCAGCATATGTCACTAAGATTGAAGTCCCCCAGGAGCACACAGATCAACTGGTAAGGAAGTGGTCATCCTGCTCCCGAATGTGATTCGGTGGCCTGTAGGAGACACCCCATCTGGTGCTTTATCTGTTAGGGCACTGATCCATACGCATTCAAGATCATCTTCTTTCAAGTTATCAGTGACTCAGAAACAGGTCATGCTATTTTTAACACAGAGTGCCATTCCCCGTCCTCGTTTGCCCACTCAGTCCTTCCTAAATGGGTTATAACCATCGACTTTAACATTCCAGTCACGGGAATCAGCCCAGCAGGTTTCAGGAATACCGACTCGAGCACATTTACACTCATCAATGAGCAATTCCAGTTCCTCTTCTCTGTTGCCCATTGGTGTAGAGGCAATTCAAGAATTTCTTCTCTTCGTGTCCTTTGCTCCTTGCTTCATTCTATTCTCAACATCGCGATTTTGTGCTGAGCGCTCCGAGCTTCCCTATTTTTACCCGCCCCTTTGCTATTAGTTTAACCCCTTCCTGACCATTCCAGCCAGCCTGTCCCCGAAGAGATTGGTCCCCATTCGGCTATCCAACCTATCCAGCCCCCTCTCCCCATAGAAGGTGGACCAATGCTCCACAAAACCAAAGCCCTCCACCCTACACCACTTACCTAGCCAGCGATTCACAGCCAGAATCTTCTGCCTTCAGTCTTCCTTTGCTCAGGGGACAGGAAGGGTCTCAGAGAACATGGCCTGGACATTCTTCTTCTTCAGCATGTCTCTGAGTGTCCTGAGGTCATCTACTCTCTGCGAGATATCCTGTGATGCAGTGTCCTTCGTGCTGATAGGAACGACCACCCATGGAGCCTTGCCTGTCAACTTCAGAAGCTTATCTAATCTTAGAGTGACATCTTGTATCTTGGCTTCAGGAAGGCAGCACACCATCCTATTGTCCACCTATCCCTTACAGAATGTTCTTTCGATTTTTTTGAGCATTGAATTTCCAACAAGGTTCATCTGCCTTCCTCGGATGGTTGGAGAACTCTTTGTGGATAAGCTCTATTCTCTTATAGGTTGGGACGAGCTGCTATCCGCACTTGTCCCGTATACCTCTCCATTCCCTTGGACCTGCTGGATTCTGAGCAGTATCTCCCATAGTGTCCACATTGAGGACCTGGTATTGACTGGAAATTCCTCCTGCTTCTCTTCTCTCTGGGGGCCACAGTCTATCTAGCCTCAGCTGTCTCCACCTGTGTTGAACGCTGCTGTGACTTCCTGCCTCTGGTGGTTACGAACTGCCAGGCCTCCTCTCTGACTCTCTCTCTCATCAATTTCTTTGTAGCCAGCTCCATTCTTCCTCGAACCTGGGGTACCGGTGTTTCCCAAACCTGGGGGTCCAGGAACTCTTCCGTTTCTCTGGTTCTTAGTGTAACTTACCCCTTCAATCCAAGAATCTTTCCCTCCAGCACAGCCACCAACATGCACTTCATGCGCAGAAAATCCCTTCAGGTTTGAGGTAGGAAAGAGACCATGGCACATGCGTTGCCGGTCACCACCACTGTTCCATTGCCGGCCATCTTGATATCACACATAGTACTGAGCCTCTCACGCTTTCTGTGAAACTCCCCTGTTTGCAGCTCTCAAGTTAACCTAGCAAGTACTCGATCTATACCAACCCTTCCTTGCTTAGTTCTGCTCAGCTCCGCCCCTCACCACCATGAAGTGATTCACTCAGAGACTTCAAACAGCCGGGCTGATCAACGCTCCCAGGCTCACGCAGGGGCCTACGGCCCAGTCACACAGAGAACAACAAACAAAGAGTCAGACACACAACCCACAGACGTGCACCAGCTCATGAAATCCACTACCTCTAAGCACAGAGGCTGGAGCTGCTCCCTCCAAAACTCTCCTGTGAGATTTAGAAAACCAGACCTGCGAGGAAAGGTTAAAAACCTGGGTCTGTTTAGTTTTGAAAAAAGGGAAGCTGAGGAGGACCTGATAACAGTCTTCAAATCGGTTAAGAGCTGGGATCAGCCGTTCTCCGGGGTGCTGAGGGTAGGAGAGGAAGTAACGGGCTGAACCTGCAGCAGGGGAGGTTTCGGTTAGAGATTAGGAACAGGCTGAGGAGTTAAGCTCTGGAACAGGCTGGGAGCTAAGCTCTGGAACAGGCGGCCCGGGGGGCTGTAGGGTCCCCATCACTGGCTGGACAAACCCCTGCCAGGGCTGGTCTAGGGTTCCTCGGCCCTGCCCCACCACGGGAGGGATGAAGTCCGTGGCCTCTCCAGGCCCACGTTTCTGTCACTGTGGGCTGTGGCCATGGGTTATCCGCACTGTCTCTCCCTGCCCCATTGCAGCAGAGCTGCCCAGCTACCCAGGGACGGCCCAGTGACCCACCACCATGACCCCTTGGTAGGGTGACCAGGTCTCCGGGTTTGGACTGGAACACCCGGTCCAAAAGGGATCCTGCTGGTTCGAGCCATTGAATGTCCGGGTTGCGCAGTGTCGCAGCGGGGCTGGCAGGCTCCCTGCGGACCGCGCGGCTCCTGGGTCAGGAAGCAGCCGGCATGTCCGGCTCCTAGCCTGAGGGGCTGCCGGGGTGGGGGGTCCACGCACTGCCCCGCCCCCCACCCTCAGGCGCAGGGCGAGATGGGATGAGGGGGGGATGGGAGTGCAGGGGGTGGGATGCAATGGGGGGCGCGGGGGGGACGCAGTAAGGGGGATGGGACTACATCTCCCAGCATGCTTCGTCCGCGGAGCTTCGCTGGAGTGTGGCTGGGACTACATATCCCGTGGTGCCGCGGGGCGGTTACGGTGGCCGGGAGGCGGAGCCGGGCGGGGCGTGCTGGAGGGGCGTGGCCGGGACTACATATCCCGTGGTGCCGCGGGGCGGTTACGGTGGCCGGGAGGCGGAGCCGGGCGGGGCGTGCTGGAGGGGCGCGGCGAGCAGCTCACGCAGCCCGGCGGGGGCCCCGCAGAGCCAGGCATGGGGGAGCGCGGCGCGGGCGGCTCCCGCCGCAGGAGGTCCGGGCCCCGGCGGCCCAGCGCGGGCAGCCCGGCCGAGGGGGAGCCCGAGCGGGAGGCGGAGCCGCCCCGGGGGGGGCCGGAGCGGGCAGCGGAGCCCCCCGCCGAGAGCGACCCCGACAACTGCGGGGACTTGAGGTAAGGGGGGGCC
The DNA here is from genome assembly GCF_020497125.1 of Mauremys mutica. Taxonomy (NCBI): domain Eukaryota; kingdom Metazoa; phylum Chordata; order Testudines; family Geoemydidae; genus Mauremys; species Mauremys mutica. The sequence goes on along the minus strand of NC_059073.1, from coordinate 5,012,142 downwards.
CCCGGCAGCCCGCCCGTCCCCGCCCCCCGGGGGGGGGCCCCCGGCAGCCCGCCCGTCCCCGCCCCCCGGGGGGGGGCCCCCGGCAGCCCGCCCGCCCCCGGGGGGGGGGGCCCAGCAGCCCGCCCGTCCCCGCCCCCGGGGGTGCTGTGCACGGGGGGTGGGGGCCCCTGAGCCTGTGTCTCCCCTTCCCCTATGGGGCCCCTGAGAGCCCGGCCCCCCCAGGGGGCTCCTGTAGCTCGGGTCCCCCGGGGGTGCTGTGCACTGGGGGGGGCTAGGGCCTCCTATAGTCTGGTCCAGGCCCCTGTAGCCTAGGAGGAGCTCCCCTTTGCCTGGGTCCATGACCCCCCCCCGTGTTCCTTTGGGCCCAGGTGCCCAGGGGGTTCCCCCCTTGTGGCCCCTTCCAGCTGGGGTGATCTGGCCTCTCTCCCAGCAACGGGACAGACTTCAGAGCCCACACCTAGTGCTGCCCCTACATACCTGTCCCTGCCCCCCACCCTGGGAGCTGTGGGGGAGATGTTTGTGAGCCCTCGTACCCCATAGTCTGGATCCCACCTAGCTGGAGTGGTGTGACCGTGTTAACTCTTGACCCTAACGATGTCCAAGGCTGTCTGTGCAGCGTAGCTGCAGTTATATGTCTGACTCACACAGTTGTGCTGCCAGCGCAGAGAACTGTGCGTGCAGATAAGCCCCGAGCATGGTTCAAAGAGCAATTCCCTCTGCACAGACCAGGTCTGTCCCCGTGCTCTGACTTGATTACACCAGTGGTGCACGAAGGTGTAGTGAGTGTCTCATCCACTTGGCTTCCGCTTGTTTTATGCCCATATTTCTAATCTGGCTCTTGCACAGGACGCTACATTAAGAGGAGTGGCCAATGCACATCCCCTGCCCTCTGCTCCAAGGGGAGAGTGCTGCGGCTGTGTAGGGTTGGTGAGGGGGGAGAGGCGGGGAAGGGGGGCGGCCCTATAAACGGGGAAGGATTAGCATTGTAAAGGAGGCCGGCCCTGACTCCTGAGGCCTCACCCTGTTGCCATTTATCATCCCTTTGTTTACCTTTTCTGCCAGTTTCAGGCCACATGGAAACACTTGTATCTAGGCCAACTTGAGTGAACTTCCCTGGCAGGGATCTTGTGACATCGTATCAAACGCTGCCCTGGAACAGGGTTCCTGCCTTGCTCCTGCTGGCGGCTGGTTTGTCGCCTGGGGGAGGTAATCCCAGTCCTCAGGCAGGAGGGATTTGCTATGGGTTCCCAGGCTCTAAAGTGGATCTTAATATGGGGCTGGTTTCTTGGGACTGCACCTGGAGAGCTACAATCCCGTAATGTGGTGGCGTTTTGAGAGCATCCTTGGTGTGTTTATAACATCCCCTCATGCGAATCAGCACTTGTAACCAGGGAAGAGAAATGCACATTGACTGGTCAACTTTCCACGGCCATCTGAGAGCCTCTCGGGGGCTGCACTGGCTGAGTGCAGTTGTATGACGGGGTTGCTTGTGATGGTGGGGGACAGGGCTCTGCAACCCTGGGGCTCTCTTCCAGTGTCTGTCTTGTGTTCCTAAAGCTCATGCTTCAGGGTTTCAGCCAGCCATCAGCAGGGGTCAGGAAGGGATTCCCCTCCTCCCCCCAGTGTATTCTGAGAGTTTCTGCTTTCTCTGAAGCATCAGAGAAGGCCATGGCAGGAGGTGGGACATTGGGCAGGGTGAGTCAGGGCTCTGAGCTGGCACCAAGCCTTCTCTTGCTGGTTCTGGCTCACATGCCAGGGTCTCCCTGATCTATACGTGGGCAGGGGTGTGTCATTGTCCTGTGTCGCGCCCCCCTCCCCCCTGGGTCAGACTGACAAGGACCATGGGGGGTGGTTGCCTTCCCCTGCAGCGTGTGGGTCACTTGCCAGGATTAGCTGGGTGCAGCTCACTGAATCAGTCCCCTGCCATTGCAGCGCCTTGGGCACCAGTGCCCCATGGTCCCTGCTGTTCTCTGCCTGTGGCACACACCAGTCCAGTGTGCCATGGGTCTCCTCTCCACAGCTGGGTTTAGTGTGTGGGTGCTGGTGGCCTGTGGCGTGCAGGTCAGACTAGGGGATCTGGTGGTCCTGTCTGGCCTGAACCTCTGCCTCTAAACCCCCTGATAGCGAGACCAGCACCGTGAGCACCCCACACTAAGTGACTTTGCTCCCTTATCTTGCTGGTTGCGAAGTTCGACCCTCTAGGGCAGGGATCAGCAACCTTTCAGCAGTGCTGTGCCGAGTCTTCAGTTATTCACTCTGATTTAAGGTTTCATGTGCCAGTCATGCATTCTAACATTTTTAGAAGGTCTCTTTCTGTAAATCTATAATATATAACTAAACTATTGTATGTAAAGTAAATAAGGTTTTAAAAATGTTTAAGAAGCTTCATTTAAAATTTAAATTAAAATGCAGAGCCCCTGGACCGGTGGCCAGGACCTGGGCAGTGTGAGTGCCCTGAAAATCAGCTCATGTGCTGCCTTCGGCACCCGGGCCATAGGTTGCCTACCCCTGCTCTAGGGTGTTCTGTGAATTCACTAGTTGGGGGGCAGGGCGCGAGGGGTTCCCAAACTGTTTGCTGGCATAACCCCGTTTAAATGAACGGTTTCCTTCCAGGACCCCAGACAGCATGGATGATGCCAGTTTTTGCTCTACAAAATGGCATCCTCCACTCAGTGTGACCTCGTACCTTTAGTGCACGTGAGGTCGCACTGTGTGGAGAATGCTCTACAAAACGGCATCCTCCGTGCATTGGGGCCTTGCACGTACCAGGCACGTGAAGTCACGCTGTGCGGCGCAAACTGGTGTCCTCTGCCCACGAGATTGCTGTGACGCCCGTTTGGGGTCCTGCCCCACAGCTTGGGAAATGCTGTAGAGACCCCAGAGCGCTGGGTGCTGTAGATATGCCTGACATTGCATGACAGGAACGGCAAGGCTCCCGGCGCGGTCCTGACTCTGCCGACTGGCATGCCTGCCCTCTCCTCTCTGCCTCGCGGAGCATTCAGCAAAGCCAGGAATGAGCAGCAGCATCCTGGGAGGTGCCAGCAAGGCTGGATTTGTATCTTGAATGTCTCCAGGATTCTCCGAGCTGGTCTGTCAACAGCGATTTCAAAAGTTCTTTCCTCGCTGTACAAATCCAAGCTGCTGGCGGCTTGGGCATCTCGTCTCCCCCTTGTGGCCTGGCACAGTCGTACCAGCCGTAGGCCTTCCTGGGGTGGGGCCCCCAGCATGTCAGCTACTGTACACGTCCCCTCCACGCTGGTCTCGTAGTCCTGTCTCCCACCTGGCACGGGTCTAATGCCTCTACTCCACCCTCTTTCTGGGAGAAGGGAGTTTGCTGGCTGAGACAGGGGTACGAGCCAATCGAGTGGCGGGGGGAGTCACTCTTGCCCTGAAGCAGAAATGCCAGCAGTGATTAAGGCCCTGTCTCTTCACAGTTAGTGCCAGGGAGGGAGCGTGGGGAGGTGCAGTCTCAGAGCCCACAGGAGCTGGAGATTTTTCAGAGGGAGCATGAGCCAGGAGAGTTGCTCAGCTGACGTAGGTGAGTTGCCTGCTGGAGGCTGATAATAGAACCCAGCGTGTGAGACTTGCTGCCAAATCTGGAGCGCAGAGAACAAAAGCACATGACGGTGTCTGCTGCTTAATCTTGGTCCCAAGCAAACTGACTCATGTGCGTGAGCCGAGCTGAAGGTCTGGGATCCGTTCCACCTGGAGACGGCCGTTGCATTGCTGGAGCTAACTGCTGACAGTATTGCCGAGAGGCTGCAGCCTGGATCAAGGCCCCACTGTCTCAGCATCAGCCAGCCTCTGCTCTGAGCTCAGGCTCCTCTTTAGACTGGAGAGAACAAGTGAGTCCCGCCTGGAGGGAGGACAAGTGGCCACGTAGTGACTAGCCAGGGCCGGCTTTAAGCCAATTCCACCAATTCCCCCGAATTGGGCCCAGCGCCTAAGAGGGCCCCGCGCCCAGTGAGAATCCCTTCCCTGGCTAGAGACGCCTTTTTAATTTTTACTCACCCGGCGACGCTCTGGGTCTTCAGCAGCACTTCGGTGGTGTCTCCTTCACTTGCTCTGGCTCTTTGGCGGCACTTCGGCGGCAGGTCCTTCAGTGCCGCCGAAGACCTGGAGCGAGTGAAGGACCCACTGCCGAAGTGCCACCAAAGACTCAGAGCACCTCCCGTTGAGTACAAGCCCCATGTGGTGGTGGGGTTTTTTTTTTTTTACATGTGGGGTTTTGGTTTTTTTGTCATCCCTGCTGGGGCCCTGCCAAAACTGTTCGAATTGGGCCCCACACTTCCTAAAGCCGGCCCTGTGACTAGCCATGTGTACAGCTCGCCGCTAGCCTTCTGAAGGATTCCAAAACCCGTCTCCCCGCCCCCTGTCACTGCAGTGTCTGAACCGCACACCCTTTCTTGGCTTTCTTCCCCCACGTAGGGCAGGGCAGGGCGGTTACCCTAGTGTGCCTATGGGGAGCTGAGACTTGCCAAAGGTCACCCACTGCCTGTGGTGAGGAGGGGGATTGAACCCCTAGTCCTAGTGCCTGCACCCCTGGGCCATCCCTTGCCTCCCACTTTAATGGCTGGAAGCCCGTATGGTTGTGGTGTTGTGGAATGAACAGGTGAGACACCTGCCAGGGATGGTCTGGTTATTACTTAGTCCTGCCTTGATTTCCGGGAACTGGACCAGCTGACCCCTCGAGGGCCCTACTGGTCCTACGCTTCCGTGAGTCTTCGTGGCTCACTTCATCTGCCAGTGATGTGCAGCCTCCTCAGGGGTGCTGCATGATGGTGTTAAACAGCATAGTGGAACACAGTAAAGAATCCCACATCCAAATGAGACTGTGAGGGGGTGTGTCGTAGGGTTGGGGGAGTAACAGGATTGGCGTTTCCCTGGGAATTCAGGGAGAGACCCTTCCCTTTATGGATTGCCATGGGATCTCTCAACACTGGTCAGAACTGCTGTTTCCTCATCGGAAAGATGGCAGTGGTAGCAGTGCAGTGCAAAGAACACATGCTGTGATGCTGGTTTGAAGTCCCCTGCGGCTCTCAAGGATCAGTGCTCCCCTGATGCAGCAGGTTGCTGCTTCGCACAGGCGCTGATGGAGTCGCAGTGCAAGGTGGGACATGGCATTTACGTGAACCGCAGCCTGCAAAGGGGTCATAGTGCTTGTGGCACTGCAAGGGTTGGTTTTTGTAAGCCACAGGCTTGGCTGGCTCCTGCTCTGCAGGCACATGGCCTATAACCTGTTTTCTCCTGGTGGCTGGCCGGCCACTTCCTGCTCTGGTTAGCTTGGAGAGCAGCCCCCTTTTCGGGCAGGCTCAGGTGCAGCACCTGGGGGCAAGATTGAGCGGAATCCACCTCCCTTGCCCAAGGTGCTGCTCCTGCTCCGCTGCCTGAGGAGTCAGTTCCCCGCTCTGGGGAAGGAGGAGATGCCCAGGCAGTGTCCCCTGGCTTTGCTAGGGAGGAACAGGGGCCAGGACTCTGCCCTCCCCCCTGTGCTGTGTGGAGGAGGACGACGACGACCCCAGGGGGGTGAGGAGCAGCCAAGCCTCCAGGGGTCACAGTCTGGCACTCAGTGGTGCTGGGGTTAGTGGTAGAAGGGGAGCAAAGTGTCTGCAGCAAAGCCCAAGTGATGGAAATATACCGTGCAGGGGGCTTGTCAGCTGGCTAAGCACAGCTCCTCGTGCAGCCTGCCTGGCTAGAGGCAGCCCAACTGCTAGCGAGAGGAGTGCCGGGGATAAGGCCATTTCTTCAGCGTGTCACTTTCTCTGCCTGTCTGGGGCTAGAAATGCTGGGGTGGGGCAGGAAGGTGTGTGCGTGTGCCCCCTCTCTGACTGGCCACTGGAGAAGTGGCCCTAGGCAGGAACTGAGCCAGACGTTTGTGGACTGGCTAGAGCTGGGCTGGGAAAGGCACTGGGATGCTCTCTGACCCCAGTCAAGGTGCAGGCGGGCAGAGCTGCGCGCTCCGCTCAGAGCTAAGCAGGGTGGATTTGATTAAATCATGACTGAAATCACTAGTCAGGAGCAGCACTTGGGAGCTGGGTTCCCGCTCCAGGCAAAAACCTGCAGCTCCACTGCTCCAGAGCTGCTCCACGCTCCAGCTCCGGGCTTTGCTCCAAAGCCCTGGTCAGGAAGACTCGATTTAACCTCTAAATATTAATGATTAACCTGTTGAACTGGAGATATTTATGAAGTCATTGGGAGGTGAACGATCAGCTTCAATTACCTTTGGTAAATGAAATAACCAATCATTCATTTTCTGAAATAGCTGTAAAACTAATCTGAAAAGTTTTCAGAATAAATCACTTTTAAAATGTATAGTGTGTACCTTCTAAAAATAAACCCTACATCCGAGTTGTGAGGAACGCATTACAGTTATACCAACCAACAAGAATGCACTTTTATAGAAATCCATGAATTTCCTTGCCATGCTGTATTAGGAGGAGAACATCACCAGACAGACATTTAAATTGTTTTATTTAACTAAAACAATGTTATGTATTCTGGATTTTTTCCACAGCAAACATACAATATTTTAACAAAACAAGCATATGAATTTTTGAATTTAGCTAAACATTCAAGTTTTTAAATAGGTTTGTTAAAGAATTTTAACAAATAGTTAAATTAAATATTTAAAAACATTTTTTAAATTGACTGTCAGCCCAGTCAACTGAGAAACTTAAAATATTGGCTTCTGCATCTAACTCAGTCGTCTTCACCTTCATTTTCCTGTTTGTTCATAATCTGGAAAAGAAAAACAAGCTTTCCTGCTTTTTCAGGTCCCAAATGATTTCTCAGTTTGGAATGAATTAGTGCAAAGGAAGAAAATATTCTTTCTACACCGGCAGAAGAAGCTACTGCTGTTAAAAGTGAGATCATCACTTCAACAGTCGTCTCTGAATCCACGTACTGAAGTGACTTCCACCAGTTCACTGCTGTGACTTTCTTTAAAATATCAGCAAACACATTTCTTGAATGGTTCTTATTCCCAAACTGGGTCTCTTTTACAGCCTGCTGCCAGCATAGGCTTTCCCTTCTAGTGAGAGAATGGTCTGGCAGATCTCAAATCAGTGAAGGCTACACTCAGAAAGACCTCAAGACTTCTGGAATATGCTGCTCAACCAGTTTCACTTTTGTTTCTACTGCCCATCCCTCCCTTCTCACATTTATCTCCAGACTTCTTCTCCTTGTCCGGATCTATTCCGCCACCAACGATCTTCTAGTCCAGTGGTCCCCAAGCTTTTCCATGGGGCGGGTGCCAGATGACTAGTGGCCAAGGACCGTGGCCGCTGGACAAGCAGCCGCTGAAATGCCACTGTGAAGCAATGATGTCAAGAGGCGTCGCTGCTGAAATTCGGCAGGATTTTGGCGGTGGCACTTCTTGGCATTGCCACGTTTCGGCGGCTGCTTGTCCAGCGGCCAGTAGGCGGGCGCATGTGGATGCCCCGGCGGGTGCCGCATTGGGGACCCCTGTTCTGGTCACTGAACTCTTTGAAACTTTGCACTTTTAGAGAGAGGTAAGGGATTGACTCTGTGTACACACATTTGCAGAGGGACCATAGGGTTGAGGTCTGTTATTTCTCACCTCTGTATATTTATTTAAAAACTCTTTTGTTAACAAGCATGTTTTGTCTGGAGATGCAAATTCACAGTTTGAGAACTGCAAAACTAAACCTCTCTGGTATCTTCTAGACTGAGCACTGAGTCCCATTGGGGAGATAGAAAGGTTATTTAGGTTAATCTGTCCAGAAGCCTGTGGAACCTCATAAGATTGGGTCCCTAATCCACGAACTATTGGAACTTGTTTACAAAACTTTCCTTAAACATTACCTGGATATTTGTCTCGTACTGTAGAATTAGAATTGATAACCCCTATTCCATGGTGATACCTTTCAGCTCTAACGTACATGAATTAAAACATCTTTAGATAAGTTTTTCCTCAAATCTGATTTTAAATTTTAAAAAATCCAATTTTATTGGTTTTGTTTCACAAAGAATGTGATTTGTATCCCCCCGGTGCTAAGTGAGCTCCGGTCCCCTGCCTTGGGCACAGCACGCAAGGCTAACGAGAATCCTGTGCTCCCCATGAGTTACGGGTGGCAAAGGGCTAAGGGGTGGTCAGACTTCTTCTTTTGGCAGGGCCGGCGCTGCCTTGGGGGAACGAGTGAAGGGTAGGGAGGGAGCCATTTCTGCAGAGCCGCCTTCAGAGGCATCCTGTGGCATCCCCCCGACAGCAGGAGCCCCCTGCTGTTAAACGCTGCGGCGCAGACGGCTGTTGTCTAGCCAGGAGAGACACTTCTCCTGTGTTATGATCAAAAGAACATCACTTGGTTTGATCAGCGGGTGCAGAGGCTGCTCTTTCTCTGAGGATTACAGGGAAGCCTCCGCCGTGGAGAGCAAGTCCCAGCCAGGAAGGATGTAGAAGGAGAGGAGTCAAAACCCTGCTGGAAGCTGCAGTGCTGAGGCTGGCCACTGACTTTCTAGCCTGGTGTGGGGTGAGGGGTCCTTAATCTTCTTGCTCGGACAGTCCAGAAGAGACCCTGCCCTGGACTTGGCCTCTCACTATAGTTCAGGGTTCTTAATCCCATCCCCACCTGATTGAGCCAGGAAGGTACAAACACTCCTGGGGCGTATCCCAAGTGCTGCCGTAGAATGTGGACACAGGCGATTAAAGGTGGCGTGTCTGTCACAGGACACCTGGGTTCCACTTCAGCTGACTCCGAGCAAGTCCTTTACCTCTTGGCTTCGGTTCTTAAGGACCAGACGCAGCTCTAGCAATGTCAGTTCAGTCTGACTGCATTGTGTCTAAAATAGCAACCCCAGTGTGCACGAGGCTGGTCGGCCGGCCGGCTGTAAGAGAGGTCCCTTCAGTACAGTCAGCACAAGCCTCCTGTCCCTCACTACGGTGACTCCCCAGACACAGCGGCAAATCTCTCCCTCCTCCCTGACCTCACTGCCGCCCCCGCTCAGCCTTTCCTGCCCTGGCTCTAGCTCGCGGGGGTTAGCCTGCTGCTGCCGGAGAAAATTGAGTGTCTAAATTTGGTGCCTAGAAATGATTCAAACCACTTCTAATTTCAATGGAAAACCCTTGCAGGGATCTAAAGTGGCTGCCACTCCTCGCTGCTGTGTCCTAGACCCACAGTGGTGGCTCTGGGTGTCTGTTACGAAAAGGCAAGTCTGCATCTGGCCTCTGCCAGTGCAGCGGGGGGCCTGCTGTCTGCCTTCCCGCAGACCCTGGCTGTGTGCATCACTCCCCAGCCCTGGATGAGGAGAGAGCGGGCGGCTGCCTAGCATTCATATGCAGAAGAGTTCCTGAGTGTTGGACCAGGAAACGGGCGAGCAGGATCGAACGGCACAGACCCGAGTCTGAACTCCCAGCAGCCGGCGCTCTGACTTGTCTGGCTGTCTCCTCGTAAGAGGCTCAGCAGGGCCCTTAGCGGTGGGGAAACTCGGTGGGATATCGCTGCCTTGATCCTGGGATAATCCCAGCTCAAGTACTCCTAGGTAAGGGGATACAGAAGCCTGTTCCCGGCCAATCTGGCCTGGGCTGAGACCTGATGCCACATTCTGGCCCCAGCTGAGCGTAAAACCCCTGTGTCTGGCCAGGTACATGCCATGAGCAGGATTTTCAGCTCCCTGGTGTCCCCTGGGCAGGTGCCGTCACTGGCTCCCAGTCTGATTACTTGTGCAAGCACAAGTGCCTCTAGCGGCTGCTTCTCGTCCCACTCTGACCCTGGCTGTGCCGTCCGCTTTGGAATTCCTGGCTCTCTGCCGCCCAGTCCCATGCCAATGCTGTGCCAGCCCAGAGTGCACCATCCACCTGGCAGGCACACCGTGGCCCCGAGGGGAGGGCCATTCGCCCACCACGAGCGGTTACCCTAGTTAAATGCTGCACCCATGTGAAAGCCGGGCCTCTTGCACCCTGTCCGCACGACTCAAACAAGCCTTGCAGTCTCCCGGGGCCTTGAATCCACACGATACCACCTCGGGGGTCTTCCAGCTGCATGGACCTGTTTGAGATAATGCCTGGAGGAGGGGTCTGGCTGCTCCCTGCTGCTGCAGCCACATGTATCGACTGGTACCACCGTACTCCCCTAGGACCTGTCACGTGTGGCCATGTATCCTGGTCCCTGCAGCAGCTCCCTTGGGTGGTGCACGCCTGCTCTGCAGCATGGTGTCGGCACTAGCAGCAGTGTGCGTGCGGATCACTAACACTAGGGGTGAGACTCCTCCCGGGGGGAGGGAATAGCGAGCTCTGCCCAAGCTCTGGGTGGTCTGTGCCCAAGCCTCCCCCGAGCCCAGCACTGGTGTGAACGGGGCTCTCCCTGCTCTGGAGCAGGCTGACAGCCAGTGAGTGGGAAGGGTCTTGCTCCTGCTGGCTAGTGGCACAGTCCCCTCCCCGGCCCGCTCCGGAATGGCTCCTGAGGCTGGCCAAGAGGCTTAACTCAGTAGCTTAAGAGGTTGTGATTAATGTTCAAGTAACAGACTCCTTGCTTAATCTCTGGGTGTCGGTAACGTTGGACAGGTTACGCGGGGGACCGATTGTGTATGGGGTGGAGAGGGAGTGAGGTGCTTGGCCATGGGCCGCTGCCCCACTGCGTGGAACTGGCTGTCTCTGAACCCCCTGGCGGAGGCGGCTCAGAAACCAGCACCCGGCTGTGCTGTTTGCTCAGCTCTCTGGCGCTGGCGACTCCTGCAGCGACCGGCGCGAGCACGGTGCTGCGTCCTGTTCTGTGGCAGCTCTTGCGGAGTATCCAGGCACTTTCCCGCTGTGCACTTAGCAGGGTGACGGATCTGCCTGTGTTCTCGCTCCCCAGGGGAGCAGGGTGCACCACGCCAGGTCTCTCTCGGGTAGAGATTTTGCTGTCTCTGCTGCGCTGTCTCTCAGCAGAGGTCTGGCAGGCAGCAGCCCGAGCAGAAGGTGGGGAGGCTTGGGCTGGCCCTTAGTTCCTGAGGGGAGTTCGTTCCGCTGTCTGGAGCAGGTCCTGGAAAGGCTGCAGCTCCTGGGAGAGCCCCATGGCGCCAGAGGAGCCCGTTGTCAGCCCCTCTCGTCCCACACCTTGGGGCTCTCTGGAGCTGTCTACACAGTAAAGAACCACCCGCGGCTGGGCCGGGCTCCTGGGGCTCGGGCTGTGGGGCTGTTTCGTTGCTCTATAGACGTCTGGGCTTGGGCAGGAGCCCAAGCTGAGGGACCCTCCCAGCTCACTGGACCTGGAGTCCAGGTCCCAAGCCCAGCCATCTCCACTGCAGTGAAACACCCCCCCCCCCCCCGCGGCATGGGCCAGGGGCAGCTGTGCAGACAGACCCTTGGCTGTGCCGGGCTCAGGGTCTAGTCCCGAACTCTGCAGCAGAAACCGTGCCAGGTTCTCCCACACCTGCCCGCTGCGGTGCCTGTGAGCCCCCAGGGCCCGTCCATCCTGGGGGTGACCAGCTGCCCCAGTAGAGCGTGGACACTCCACCGAACGGGGACCCACTGGCCATCAGATGGCAGCTGTCAGGCTGCCCCGGCGTGGCCCAGATTCCAGCCTGTGGGGCTGGCACAGGGGCTCCGACGTGCAGGAAGGCAGACGAGAGACCTGCTGGGGTCTCCTGGCCTCCGAGTCTGACTTGTGAAAGTCTAAACATTTTGTGTCCATTCCTCCAGCTTCCTGGTCCCCCCACTCCTGGGGCTCCCTGGTGTGACTAGCTCTGGGGTCCCTGGCCTGCCGGGCCGCGTGTGGCCAGCTCTCGTACCGGCTGGGCCATGCCAGGACTCCCTCGCCCTGCACACGAGCAGTGGCTGTAGTGGTCACCGGCTGGCCTGGGGGCTGGCAAATGAGAGGGTGATGCCCCAGCCAGTCTTGCTAGGACATAACCTGCCAGCAATCAAAGCTGGAGCTGCTGGGGGCTGGAGCCTGGGGTGGGAGGGGCTCCTGTGGGTCCTCGCCTGTCACTGGGACTGGTATAATCTGCTGGGATCTCTGACTTCTCTCGCCAGGTGTCACAAGGTGCAGGAGTCTCTGCTCAGCTCCTCCAGCGGGTACAGCAACTACCGGGGCATCCTGAACTGGTGTGTGGTGATGCTGGTGAGTGTGAGCAGTGCCTGGGCCTTCCGCACGGGGGCCGGGGCCAGGTTCTCCCCACCATGCGGGGGGTTACTCATCCAGGGTGCTGAAGGCTGGCGTCCCTGCTGGGGGCCGGGGCCAGGTTCTCCCCACCGTGCGGGGGGTTACTCAACCAGGGTGCTGAAGGCTGGCGTCCCTGCTGGGGGCCAGGGCCAGGTTCTCCCCACCGTGCGGGGGTTACTCATCCAGGGTGCTGAAGGCTGGCGTCCCTGCTGGGGGCCGGGGCCAGGTTCTCCCCACCGTGCGGGGGTTACTCATCCAGGGTGCTGAAGGCTGGCGTCCCTGCTGGGGGCCGGGGCCAGGTTCTCCCCACCCTGCGGGGGGTTACTCAACCAGGGTGCTGAAGGCTGGCGTCCCTGCTGGGGGCCAGGGCCAGGTTCTCCCCACCGTGCGGGGGTTACTCATCCAGGGTGCTGAAGGCTGGCGTCCCTGCTGGGGGCCGGGGCCAGGTTCTCCCCACCGTGCGGGGGTTACTCATCCAGGGTGCTGAAGGCTGGTGTCCCTGCTGGGGGCCAGGGCCAGGTTCTCCCCACCCTGCGGGGGTTACTCATCCAGGGTGCTGAAGGCTGGCGTCCCTGCTGGGGGCCGGGGCCAGGTTCTCCCCACCGTGCGGGGGTTACTCATCCAGGGTGCTGAAGGCTGGCGTCTGGACCTCCGGCACCTGCTCCTCTGGGCGTTAATGCCCAGACCGACACGCTGGCTGTCGCTCCCTGTCTCGTGCAAGGAGCTGGCCAACTGCTCTGCTCCAGGAGAGCCATGAGCCAGCCAGACACTGCCCCTGTACCAGCCTAGCCCAGTCCTCGCTGCAGGGCAGCTCGAGACCAAACTGCACCCAAGGGGGTAGCAGCAGCAGGGCCGTGATGGGGCCTGGCTGCACGCTGGGCTCCCCACGCTCTGTGCCCAGGAGCAGTTGGGCAGCTGAAGGTCTCCACCTGCAGCCCAGTTGCAGAGCTCGTTCGGGGGAGTTGTGACCCCACCCCCAGCTGTGGGTCTGCAGCCAGGACAGGTGCCCCGGGGTGCTGGTTAATCTGGAGTCTGGGTTTAATTTGATTTGCCTGGGAAGGGAGCGGAGGAGACTTGGCGGCAGCAGAGCCGCGCTCTGTGGAACTCGCTCTTGCTCGTGGCACGGAGCTGCGGATGGTGGCAGAGCTGTCGGGCAGCAAGGGGCAGCCCTGTCCCTGGCAAGGGGCCCTGTCTCGTATTTCCTGCTGGCCCAGTGCACTAGTGAGCACTCCACTCCGACCTGCTGCCACCCTCCCTGCCCCAGCGTCTCCTCCCTGGGGGCTGGTGGAACTGCCCCGGGCTCTGCAATGGGCACAGCTGTCTGCACCTGCCTCAGCACCCGCCTGCCTCTCTGCCCCGGCAGCGTGAGGCACACGGCCCCAGTGGCCTCCAGGACACCTGCAGCAGGGCCTCTGACTCAAACTGGACCCAGCTGGGATCCAAGGACCACGACTGGACCCAGTGGCCGTGCCTGAGCCAGCCTGGCACATGCCTGCACAGACCCTTCGCCGGCAGATCCGCTCCCTGGGTGCCCTGCCTCCTGTGACCCGAGGCAGCACCCGCGAGCCTGGCCGAGCAGCCCGGCTGGATTCTGCTCTGGGCATCCATGGACTTGTTTGCCCCCGGAGGCAGTGACACCAGTCGGGCAGGAGGCGCCGCAGGGACCTGGTCTCCTGCTGGCCCCTTTGCTAGGAGAAACGCTTGTTGACTGAAGGCCTCTGACCCTTTCCAAAGGGGACTGGGGACGCTGGGATCTGCAGCACGGGCTGTGGCCTCTTATCTCCCTCATGACTCACGTCCTGTGCTGGCAGTGGCCCTTGTACGGCCTCTCTCCTGTGGTGCAAGCGCTCCGTCTAGACTGGGACACTGGAGCCTAGGGTGGGGGAGGGAAGAGGCTCCTGCTGGCTCTGGAAGTGACCCATGTGGCAGTCACGGAAACGCCTGCCTGTCAGCGCAGGGCCAGCAGTGGAGGCTGTTAACCCTCAGTTCCTCGGGCAGGTGAAGTCCCCACCACCGCTCTGGGGAGACGCCTGCGGTGCAGGCCCAGGTGTGGGGTGGGAAGCTGCAGAACCCTGCCAGCCAGGGCCAGGGCCGACTCCAGCGACCCATGGCCCTGGGCTGGGCAAAGCTTCCCCCCGCCCCCAGCCCCCGTCTGGGGCTGCACAGAGACCTGACCGACCCCTGTCCTGAGGCCTGGAAGGTGCCGTATTGACCCGCGTGGCGGGCGTGTGGCCTGTGAGACCCCTGACAGCCAGCGGTTGTGGGGAGGCGGCGGAGCAGCGGCCTGAGGGGTCTCGCCTGGTGAAGGGGGGTGAGGCTCAAGCTCTTGCAGGGTTTGCCTGTCTCCATCTTGCCCCCCCAGCGCCCTGGGGCCAGTCAGCGCTCGCCCACAGCAGGCGCGTTGTGCTGGGCTGCTGGGTTCTCGGCAGCTCCCCAAGCTGCTGGCACAGCACCCGCCCCTGTTGCTCACTGCTCGGTGCCCTTTGGCTCGGCGCCCGCCTCCCGCGGGCTGCGGGGGAGTGCTGAGCTGAACCCTGACCAGCAGCAGGGTGGGGCTGGAGCTGCCGGCAGCGGGAGGGCGACTGTTAATAACCTGCCTTGGAGCTGCCACGTGGCTGAGTACGGCAGGTTCAGGCTTGTGCGGCAAGGCCCCTTTGTGGGGTTAGGAAACCGCCTGATGCTGCGGCTCAAAGCCGAGCCCAGGCAGGGAGAGCTCTGAGCCGAGCGAACGGGCAGGACTGAGCCGAGGGAACCTCTCCAGGCAATGAGCTGCACTGCAGATGCCCAGGGCCAGCGGCCAGGCTGCCGGAAGGGGCTGGGGGGTGGCTCTGAGGGCTGTGGTAGGAAGCAGCTGTCCTGTCCCAAGTCAAAACAAAGCGGGAGCAAGTGTGGGAAGAGGGTGTGAACTCCCCGTTGTGCGGTGGGGAGCATGTGACTCCCAAGCACAGGAAATGGAGAAACATGCGCTTGCTCAAAACTTCCTCAACTCCCGGGGTAGAACCCAGCCAGCCCCAGGGTCGCACACGCAGGGTCGGGCTGAAGTGCCATGTCTCAGGCACTGACAGACCAGCCAAGCCTCTGCTCAGTATGGGGCAGCCAGGTTCTATGGGGCTCAGAAATGCCCCAACCTGACTCCGGGGCCACATCTTCCCTTGGGGCTCTGATCTCGCTCAGCCACCTGCCCAGGAGCCAGCAAACACTGGTCCTGTCTCCCCACCTACGGGAGAGGGCAGGTCCCTGCCCCCAGAGGACAGCTGGACAGCCTGGTGTGCACCCTGTGACCTCAGCAGTGGTGCCGGTGACTTGCAGTGAACGCAGTGCGGGCTCCATCGAGGGGAGGGGACAGGGTGGGATCTGACTTGTATTGTGGCAGCCCCACCCTGCCATGCTGGGCACAACACAGCTGCACACGTGGCCTCTGCCCCCCAAGCTTGCAGTGAGACCCACTGGGGCCTGTTGGCTACTTAAACTAGTTGCCCTGTAAGCAGGGATTGTGCCACTCCCTTGGGCCTGACCCCCGCGCCCTGCGGAGCAGCCTCCGAGAGGCTCCACTGAGGGAGTCGGGAGCACTGGTGAGGCCAGGTTGGCGCCAGGGACAGACCCGTGGCCAGACACTGGGGTCCTGCCGGGCACGGGCTGAGCTTGCAGGGGCAAAGGCCTGTGTCTTCTGGGGGGTAGGGTGGGAGAAGCAGGGAGCCCAGTGACGTGCTCTGGGATGTCCCTTGGGGGTGAGTCGCTCTGAAGGGTCTAACCCCCCCCCCCCGTTCCCAGCTGAGCCTCCTGGAAGCCCTGTCCCTGCTGAGCTGAGCCCCTGTGTGGAATCCTCCCCCCTTTCCTTCAGGAGCCGAGCCCGGCGCCGCGTCCCCGTCGCTCCCTGAGTAACGCTGGCTCCTTCTCTTCCAGGTCCTGAGCAACGCCCGGCTCTTCCTAGAAAACCTCATCAAGTAAGTGCTGACCCCAGGGCCAGGCTGTGGGGCTGCTGTGGCTGGGCAGGGGCCGGCTGCAGACCCACTCCCACGGCAGAGTGGGACGGGACCCGATCACCTATGGCATGAGCAGCAGCGGCTGCTGAGTCAGCTGTTCAAGTTCTGTCACTAGCAGGGTCCCTTCAGACCCCTTCTCCCTGCCCGTGCTGAGCCCCACACCCCAGACCAGTCATGCCAGGTGGGGGCACTGCTCCCACCCCCGGGGCGGCTCTGCACACCGTGGGGGAATCAAGCTGGACTCTGGAGTGCCGCTCGTGGGCGGTGAGGTCTGACCGCGTTCCCACAGATACCTGGCGCGGGCCCAGTGAGTCCCCTCCCACCAATGCCCTGGCCGCTGCCCGAGGCCTCTCGGTAGCCCCCTCCCAGGGCTCGGGAGCCAGCCCTGCGCTAACCACGGCCACCTTGCACATGCTAAGGGCAGGGGTGCCACCCTGTGGTACTAACATGTACTGCAACTTCTGAAAGCGGCTTTCAAACCCTGCCTGTCAGGAGCAGGCCCCTGTCCCCGCCGGAGCTGGGAGCTCTGACAGTACAGGGATGGGCTTTCCTTCAATCTGCAGCTCAGGACGGGCCCGAGTGCCGCTCGGGCCTGTGAGTTCTCGTCCTGGGCCACTAGCAGCCAGCTGGTGCCAGGCCGCTTAGAGTCCCAGCATGGGTCTGCTCAGTCCCTCGTGCTGAGTGCGGGCTTGGAACGAGGCCTGGCCTGGCTAGCTAAGGCCGCCGCCGCCTCTGGGTGTTCCCGTGCCCATCCGCACTGTATGGGAGCCCACTGCAAACTAGCCCTGAGAGGGGCTCAGGTGGCCTGACACCAAGAGGAGTCCTGGGAGAAAAGCCAGCCCCTCTGAGCAGAGGGGAGAGCCCCTCCGCCCCCACTGCTCGCTAATCTGAGTGCTGACGAGTAACTGCAATGGCAGGAGACCTCGCCCTGGAGGGACCGAGCCCTGGGGCAGGGGTCCCTGGGGGGGACGTTCTGGGGATGCCGGCAGTGCGTCGCTCCTGCCCATTGTACGTGGGGCAGGGCTGTCTGGTCCATGTCTGGGGCTGGTGGGAGGGGGGAACCGCCCTCTGGACAGGGACCTGCTGCTGGCCGCTCCCTGCTCCTCCACGTGGGGACTCGAACCCATGTGGGCAGCCAGCCCCGTGCAGCACGTCAGGCGGGAGCTGCCCTCCAGCTCACCCGAGACGCGTTTCTCCTACAGATACGGGATATTGGTGGATCCGATCCAAGTGGTCTCCCTGTTCCTGAAGGACCCCTACAGCTGGCCCTCCTTGTGCCTTGTCATCGGTGAGTTTGCGAGATCCTGCCAGGGCTGAGCTGAGCTGGGCCCCTCGGGAACTGGCTGCCTCCTCTCCTAGCCGTGTGGAGCTGGGACAGGCCCGCCGGAGCCCCGGCCCTTCCCCAGCAGGCTAGGGCAGGGTGTGCCCTGCTGAGGGCTCTGTCCAGCCCCTCGGCAGCACCAGAGCTGGGGCTCTTGCTCCCCAGGGGTCACAGACTGACAGGAGGGGCTTCCCCCCGGGTCTAGCTGAGCCTGCCTGAGCCCAGGGCCTGCCCTTCGTTCACCAGGTGCTGCCAGCACTGGGAGCTGCTCCACAGAGCAGTCTGTGCCCAGACCCCAGACCCTGCTCTCCTGCCCAGAGCACCAGCAGGATTCGCTCCTCAGCCCGTGCTGCTTGCTGAGGTGTGAGCACTGGCCATTGCTAGTGCTCACCCGAGGGCTGGACCCTCCAGTTAACCCACCTGATCTTGCAGACGGGCTCCTCCACCTGCCTCCAGGCACTGAGCTTGGGCAAATGCTGCAAAAAGCCCAGTCGCAGGTAATTAGATCCTTGGCTAGTGGGGGGCAGCCTGGGGTCCGGGCCAGATGTGCCTTTAACCACGTCCAACTCAGACCTGCTCCTGGCGGCTGCACTGGGCTTCTCATCGTTCCTGGTCTGTCCCAGCTGTCCTGTCTTGAGCTGGCTGGGCTGGGAACCCATGTGCTCGCTGGGGTCCTTCACGGATACAAGGGAAGGTCCTGACCCAGGAGCTAATGTTGCCAGCTGGAGATCCGTCCCTAGGATGGGGGCGCGGGGTCTCCCGAGCATGGCCTGCAGGAGTGATGCAGGGGGCAAGCTCCTAGCCTCTGCCCCTCTCCTTGCTCAGCCCCCTCCTGCCTCCCCCGAGAGCAGAGCTGAGCGCTCGGACAAGCCCCAGCCCCTGTTCTGGGAGCAGGGGGACTCCAGGGGCGCTGTGAACTCTCACTGCATCGCTCAGTGCTGGCCTGCTGCCCCCCGTGCCGGGGTCAGCCTTCCCGGTCCTGTGCCGCAGCGGCCTGTCTGCTCCCCCGCACCGATCCTGCAGCGTGCTCGGAGACTCAGCGAGGCAGCGTATGGCCAGCGCCTCCTGCCCCAGGGCCCAGCTGTGCTCAGAGCTCTCCAGGGTCCTGAGGGCCGGGGCTGGCTGTGCTGACTGTCTCTTTGTTTACAGTGGCCAATGTGTTTGCGCTGGCTGCTCTGCACACGGAGAGACGCCTGGCAGCGGTGAGCCCCTTGGCGCGTGGCCGGGGGGGGGGTCACACGTGGGTTACAGCCGCTGGGCTGCTCTGGAGCCTGTGGCCGGGGAAATGGGCGTCTCCTAGCAAATGCATGGGCAGAAGGGGACTCGAGGATTGAGACGGGTCCTCTGACACCAGGCTGCAGGCACGGCACTGCCAGGCCAGAATGGGGGGGACGCACTGGGCCCAGTGAGCTGCCTAGGGAATCCCCTGGAGTGCGTGGGAGGGAGGCCGAGGCTCTGGACTGGCCTCTGCACCGGATAAGGGGACGCCCTGCCTTGTCCCCAGTCCCGCAACCAGCAAGTGTCCGTGGAGCACCGGGTGGTGCCTCGTTCTGCCCTGGCTCCATCTCCGCTGTGCACCCCAGCAGCGGCCTTAGGCTTGTTACTTGGGGGGGTGGGGAGGAGTGAACGGGGTTGGGCTAAACCTGACAGGTGGAACGAGCTCTCGGGCTGCAGCCCAGAATCCCTGGCATGAATCTCACTGGCCTGGTCTCCAGCAGCTGCTGTCAGCATCTACCAGCCGAGCTGCCTGCAGGCCTGGGGAGCAGCGAGCAGCCTGTGCTGGGCCCTGCCTGGAATACCTCTCCCCAGGGGAGCAGAGATCGACCGAGGGCACCTGTCCTTAGAGAGCCTGAGCCCCAGAGCCAGCAGCACTCGGGGGCACGCTGAGCCGCAGGCGCGTGCTGGGCCTGGCCTGTCGGATGTGCCCCATGGCCCCTCACTGGGCGGGAGGAGCTGCTGCCATTCCTGTTCCCAGGTGGGAGGCCCAGCACCTGGCTCTGGCGAAAGCCTCCCTGGGGCCCAGTCCTGGGTAACGGAACGTACCTGCAGCAAAGCGACCAGGGTGAGGGCGAGTGCTGCCTTCTCCGGCGGTGCCGTGCTCCGGGGGGAGAGGTCGTCAGGCCCGCGGGGGCAGCCTCCCCGGAGGAGGGGTAGGGCCGAGGGCTCAGGGCTGTTGTACTGGCCTCATGTCTCCTGGCTCCCTGCAGGGCTCCATCTCGGAGAACGTCGGCTCCGTCATCCATGCGTGCAACCTCCTGACCATCCTGTGTTTCCCAGCGCTGGTGGTGCTGGTGGTCTCCTCCGTCACTCCGGGTAGGTGGTGAGCCCCCCTGCCCCAGGCCCTGGCTGCCAGCGCTGGCTGCATACGGATGTGGGCTCACGCTGCAGGGACCCCCTGGGATACTGGGGGCTCTGGGCTCCCCAGGTGGGAGCAGGATCAGCTGGGGATGCCTGGGGCGAGGCTGCAGCAGCGACCTGCTCTGGGGAGCTGCTGTCTGACCTTGACCCTGTTGGTCTCTGAGGCTGGGGGTCCCTGGGGACAGGCTGACCTGGGGTCTCCCCTCCAGTGTTAGGTGCTCACTAACCAGGGTGGGGTGGGGCTGGCCAGGGCCAGTGAGTCGCCCGGGGACGCCGGCCTGCAGCAGTGCCTCACGGGTCGCTCCCGCTCCCGCCTTCTCTCCCCAGTCGGCGCCGTGTTCGCTCTGTCCATCTACACCATCCTCTTCCTCAAGCTCTTCTCCTTCAGGGACGTGAACAAGTGGTGCCGAGCCAGGGGCCGGGCCAAGGCTGCGCGCGTGCGCCCAGGTGAGCCCCGGTGGTGGGTGGGCGGGGGGCGGCTGCAGCACGGCGCGGTGCTGCCCTGCGTGACCGGAGCGGCAGGCGCAGGCAGCCGCTCCCCAGTGCCAGGAATGCCGCTACGGCCTCTGCTTTGTGGCTGTATTGCAGGCGAGTGGAGCCCCCCTCTCTGGGGCTTGCGGCCAGGTCTCGCTCTGGCACGATGCACGAGTGGGGCTCGTCCGTTCCCGGGAGGGAAACCGCCCTGGCCACAAATGGGTCTGCAGAGATTGGCGCTGCAGCTGGCTCTGCCTTAGTGCGACTGCCATCTCCACATGGGGGGGGGGGGTGTCTCTGCTCCTCCCACGTGACTGCCCTCCTCCCATGGCGTGGGGCTACCGAGTCTCAACTGCAGCCCTAGCGACCCCAGGGCCTTCAGGCTAATGGCTCTCTCCTCTCCCAGCTTCCGGGCTGAAGAAAGCCAACGGGGAGGTGGTGCCGAGCGGCGTGTGCTATCCAGCTAACCTGACCTATAAAGGTAACTGAGCTCCCGGCCTGCAGTGTGGGGGCGTTAGGCTGTGATCACTGGGAGGTGCCTATTGCCCAGCACACCTGGGCTCCTCAGCTCTCTCCCAGAGCAAGTGCTGCCGAAACCCCGGGTGGGCCAGCTGGCCGCGGGCGCTGATGGCTGCGTGGAACTGGCCCCAGAACTCTCTCAGGAGCGTAGGAGGCCAATTCAGGCTGGGGGAACAGGGCTGTGACGAAGTGGGGCTGTTCTTAGTTTCCTCTGAATACTGTGGGTGCCTCAGTTTCCCCTATGCATTAAAAGTCTCCATTGTGCATAAATGGCCGACACTGTCTCCTAGCAACAAATGGCCGGGGCCCTTTCCCCTCCCGCCTGCAAGGGGATGCTAAAGGAGAACAAAGATCAGGTGACCTCCTGGCCCAGGAAAGAGACAAAGGCCAGAGAGGAGGGGCTGGAGGGGGTGTCAGTCTGGAGCTGGCTGGGGACGAGGAGTGAGGGCAGACGTGGGGGTCTGGCTCGCTGGGCCCCAGAATGGACCCAGCCGAGGGGTCCAGTTCTCTGCACCTAAAAGCTCTGTGTTAGCCCCTGTTCCTGTCATCGAATAAACCTCTGTGTTACTGGCTGGCTGAGAGTCACGTCTGACTGCGCAGTGGGGGGGCAGGACCCTGTGGCTTCCCCAGGACCCCGCCGGGGCGGACTCGCTGTGGGAAGCGCACGGAGGGGCAGAGGATGCTGAATGCTCCAAGGAGAGACCCAGGAGGTGAAGCCGTGGGAGCTTCTTGCCCTGCAGACAGGCTGCTCCAAGGGAGAGGAGGCTCCCCAGAGTCCTGCCTGGCTTTGTGGGGAACAGTTCCAGAGCAGCGCCCGGGGACTCCGTGAGGGCTAATAGTCACCTCCCAGCTCTGCCACGGCAGGACAGTGACCCAGGTGACAGGCTGCTGGCACCTACCTGCAGCCTCACTTGCCGGCTCTCGGAGCCCTGCTGGGGGTTGAACGCTGGTGGCCCTGCCCCATAGGGCCGTCCCAGGAGCTTGCTGCCCACTCGCCCTTGGCTGCTCTGGGCAGGTGGTGTCAGTGCTGCTTGTTCAGAACCTCAGTAACTATCGGCCCGGGGCGCTGGGCCCGGGGCGCTGGGCCCGGGGCGCTGACGTGACTCCGCTGGCCTGTTTCAGACATGTACTACTTCCTGTTTGCTCCCACGCTCTGCTACGAGCTGAACTTCCCTCGCTCGCCCCGGATTCGCAAGCGCTTCCTGCTCCGCCGGCTCTTCGAGATGGTAAGGCAGCCTCGGGCCCTGCTCCTGAGCGCTGGGCCAGTGACAACCCTCTGGACTCAGCAGGTGCCGATTGTGGGCAGCCCACAGACAGGGCTGGCAGCGCGTGGCCCGTGGCTGCTCCTGCAGCACCGACTCCAGCTTTGGAGAGTGGGCTGAGGAGCGTCCCAGGCTGGTGTCTCAGCAGAGGTCTCCTGAGCAGGCCCGGGGGGCTGCCTGTGGCTTTAACTCCCCGTTGTCCTAGCTGGTGGGCTGCAGCATGTCCGCTGGGGGGCAGGAGACCCCCCCCCCCCAGCTCAGTGCCTGCAACAAACCCGGCATTGCTCCAGGATTCTGGCCTCCTGGAGCTGGCTCCTGGCTTGGCCTGAGTGCTGCCATGCTGGGACAGTGTGGCCCATGGGCGCCAACTTATATGGGCTCGGGGGGCTAAAGCCCCAGGAATATTCATAGTCAGGGGCTCTGCTCCAGCAATATTTGGAGCTAGGTTTCTCCCCTGCTTGAAGTGCAGGGGAGTCAGAGGGCTCTGGGCTGCCGGCAGCCGCGGGGAGCCCAGAGCCCTTTAAATCTCAGCAGCGGCTGGGAATCAGAGGGCTCTGCGCTGCCCGCAGGGGCAGAGAGCCCAGACCCCTTTGAATCCCAGCCCCTGGCCGCTGATTGCCCCCTCCCCAGACCCCTGCCCCAACGGCCTCCCAGGACCCCCTCCCCCTATCTAAGCACCACTGGTCCTTGTCCCCCGATTACCCCCTCCCGAGACAACTGCCCCTTGGGACCCCAGCCCCTATCTAAGCCTCCCTTCTCCTTGTCCCCAAGTGCCCCCTCCTGAGACCCCACCCAACTTCCCCCCAGGACCCCACCCCCTACCTGTCCCCTGATAAACCCCCTGGACTCCCATGCCTATCCAATTGCTGCCAGTCCCCTGACTGCCCCTCCGAACCTCTGCCCCATCCAACCCCCCCGCTCCTTGTCCCTTGACTGGCCCCCGGAACCCCCTACCCCTTCTCCAACCCCCAAACCGCTTACTGGGGGTTGGAGAAGGGCAGCAGGAAGGTATGGGGGGAGCCCAGGGCTGGGAAGGGGGGCAGCCAAATTTTTTTTTGCTTGGGGCAGCAAAAAACCTAGAGCCGGCCCTGCCCGGAGCTTCCCTGCCTGAACGTAAAGAGCCTGCAGCGCGCGTCTCTCTCCCTTGCTGCTGCTGCCGCCGCCGCCTAAGGGCTACAGCATAAGAGCAGTGCAAGCTGCTGGTGCTGCAGCACCTCAGGAGGGGGAGGGGAGGGGGCCGTGCCGTGCCCCCTCACCATAATCCCATCTAGGTTGTAATTAATTTTGACTGAGTTGACCAGGACAATATCCCTAAAACCTGCAGACTTGTGGCTGCTGCTCTGTGACTTTTAAAGCAGATGAAGCCACTTTTGATTACAGCTTAAAACAAAACGATGTGGGTGAGAGGAGGAAGTGATTGATTGGCTTCACATAGGACCTGGAGTAAAATTGCTATAAAGGATTGTCTGAAACTGGTGTACAGACAAACTAGTGTGTGGCAAAGTCTTAAAATGACTGAGAATTGAAATATTTCATTGTAATGTGCTCTTACATTAATCAGATTGCATCGACAATTGGGAACCATTTTTATACAGTGATGGTAAAATGTATATTGAAGTAGGCGAGTGCTGCTTCTGACTTTCCACTTTTAATTGACCCTTGTAATCTTGTGGCACTGACGTGTTGTAGCTTCATTTTATATCGGCTTACAGGGCGGGAGTGGGGGGGCACCACCATTTTGGGCCCCACCAAAAATTATACAAACCTGCCACCTATGGTGTGGCCTGGTGCCTGGATGGCACTGAGGGGCCCATATGCCTCCTGGGCCTGTCTGCCAGGTCTCCAGTGCCTGAGTGGCCAGGTGTCCGGCATGGGCCGGTGCTGTGCAGGGGAGGGGCCCTGCCGATCTCACTGCTGCTGCCTCTTTCTCTCCAGCTCTTCTTCATCCAGCTGCTGGTGGGGCTGATACAGCAGGTATGTGGATGGGGCAGCAGAGACCATTCCCTGGGCGGCTCTTGGTGGGAGGGGGCACAGCAGGGGTCTCTCGGCTTTCTCCAGGCATTGGCAGAGGCGGGGTGGTAGGCAGGAGCCCCCGCCATCCCCAGGCAGGCGTCGCCTCTGGCTGACTCAGCACGTGGTGCCAAGTGCCTGGTGCAGGGTGGGCTGGAGCCTGCTCTCTCCAGGGCCCTCCTGGCCGAATCAAAGGACACAGACGCTGCACCATGTTCCCGGCACAGGGAACTGAGCCCTTAAGAACTGAGTGGGGGGGCGGGCCGGGGGCCGGGGCTAGGAACAAAGGGCAGACACAGGCTCCCTGACGAGTATCTGTGATTAACGAAGTTGGATCTAGGCCCCCGGCGGCGTGTGGGACTCCAGGCGAGCGTCCGTGGGGCAGGTTGGGATCGGCCAAGCAGCTAGAGGGGCTGCACGGGGGCACGGACAGACTTGCCAAGCAGGCAGTGACAGCGGCTGGCTGACTGGGGGGTCCCCAGATCCTGGGGTGAGGGGCGGGCTTGGTGCGCTGGGGGGAGCAGCCTGACTGTCTGGAGCTAAACTTCTTCTTCTCTTTCAGTGGATGGTCCCCACTATCCAGAACTCGATGAAACCTTTCCGGGTGAGTCACCAGCCTCCCTTGTATCCAGTCTGGGCTACAGATTCCCTCCCCCCCAGCTCCGACTCCGCAAGCTCCCTGCTGTGCATCTCTCCTCTCCTGCAGGGCTGCTGGCACGAGCCCTAGGCGGGCAGGAAGCGGCCATCTCCCCCTCTGCTGCTTGTGCACTGGCTGACTGGCCACAGCCGGGCCCCCCAAGGGGCAGCGCCTCAGAGCTCTGTGCCCTGCAGCCGGCCGTGCAGTGGCCTAAACGGAGGGGGCTTGAAGGCCACTCGCGTGGCCGGTGCCCTGGCTGCCCTGTGGCCTGCCCCACAGAGGGTGCGTGCTTCCTTAGCAGGCCTCAGCAGGGACCCCAGCCCTTCCTGCCCGTCTGGGATCTGTGAAGGAACAAGGCTGTGGGGTATCTGGGAGGGAGTAGGAGTCCTGAAAGCAGCCTTCTCCCCACCCCCCGGCTTGTCCTGGCCAGCTGGGACTGACGCTGAGCTCTCCTTCCAGGATATGGACTACTCCCGAATCATAGAGCGCCTCCTGAAGCTGGCTGTGAGTACTGCAGCTCGAATTCACCACCTCCCTCCAGGGCTGGGGACGTGGCAGCCTTCCTGAAACAGGCTCCCAGCACTGTCTGGCTTGGCAGAACCTGCTATTCCATCCCCAGGCCTCTCCTGGGCAGCGGCTGGCAGTAATGCCAAGGGGCGGCTGGCTCTGCTCTCCAGCAGGGAACTCCCTGGAATGCCTCGGGCGTCGGCCAAGGGCTTGAGTTCGGTCTGTTCCTTTCTCTGGGCAGGTCCCCAATCACTTGATCTGGCTCATCTTCTTTTACTGGTTCTTCCACTCATCCCTGAACGTCCTGGCTGAAGTGATGCAGTTTGGCGACCGGGAGTTCTACAGGGACTGGTGGTGAGCAGTGATCCACTCGGGGGGCCCGCGAGGAGCTGCCCGGAGGGGAAGTGACAGCTCCCCCAATGGCCCCAGGCCCATATCAACAACCCTGCGTGGGGGGCGAGGAGCCCCTTGGGCTCAACTAGCCATTGTGGTCAGCTGCAGGGAGCTGGTGCCACCAGCACCTTGGAGACTCTGGCTGCCGTCTTCGTCCCTGATGGGAGACAAGACTGTCTAACGCATGTAGCAGTGTAGAGACGCCATGTGGCTTGTCTGTGTAGCCCCGTCCTGCTGCCCACCCCCTGGGGTGAGGGGGGTCTTGAGCCCCCGGAGACTGGGAAGACCCTTACAAAGCACTTCCAGTGCCTTCCTGCTGGGCTCTCCTGTACTGGGAGAGACTGTCCTGTCTCCATCGTCCATGCCGAATACCTGGGGCCGCCTCGTGATGCTGTGCCATTGACCAGTTCCTTCTGGTCAGAGCTGGCTCCCCAGGGATGGTGGTGGGTGTCGCTGTCCTCGGATACCCTGCTAGAGGCCACAGCCCAGTCACAGGAGGGTCACTCAGGGTCAGTCTGACCCCAGCGGAGCACGTTGGCTCTGCCAGGGGACTTCTGCAGCTCCATGCGCGCACTGCGGCCAGAGCTGCCTGGGAAACCCAGGCCCATGGGAGCCGCTGGACAAACCCTGCGGGTGTTAGTCTGAACTGCAGTTGGAAATCAGGGTTGTACTTTGGGTCCCTCTGCAGCTAAACGTGACTGGCCAGCGAGCAGGGGGTGCCCTTCCCTCGGAACGGGTCCAGCCGGCCCCTCGGGATGGGGCTGCTGTTAAATGCACTTCTCCTACCAGACGGCAGCTGTCACAGTGCTGCGAGGTCTGGGGAGCTGGGGGCAGAGGGGAGCGGGGGCCTGTGAAACCCCCCTCATGCTGCTGGGCATCTAGCTGGAAGTCCTACATGGCCTCCTGGTGCTGGCCATAGTGACGGTCCCTGCCCTGCTGGCCGTTGGGAGCAGAGGGCTTGTGCTGGTCCCAGGTCTCTGCGTGCCCGTGGCTGGGATGTTGCTGATGCCGGTTCTCTCCCCCAGGAACTCGGAGTCCGTGACGTACTTCTGGCAGAACTGGAACATACCGGTGCACAAGTGGTGTCTCAGGTACGGCTCAGCGAGGGCCTCCCAGCCCAGTCTGCTGGGGGCTCGGGGCGGCTGTTCCCTCGGGGCGGAGGGAGGCCCTGTGAGCTAAGAGCTTGGTGGAGAAAAGCCGACTAGAGACCACCCTGAGCTCCTGCGCTGGGGCAGACGGCAGCAGGCTCCTGCAGGGCTGATCAGCACGTGAGGACGCTCCTGGGAAGGGGCAGCTCTGAGAACCTAGTTCCTTGTCGTCGCGGGGCTGGGGGACGCTCCCAGAACTCCCTGCTGCTGCCTGCAACAGCCAGTGCTTTCCTGCCTGCTCCGCTCCCACCCACGCTAACTCCTGCGCTGTGTTCTAGGCACTTCTACAAGCCGATGATCAAGAGGGGGGTCAGCAAATGGACAGCCCAGACTGCAGTGTTCCTGGCATCGGCTTTCTTCCACGAGGTTGGCGCCTGGCTTGCTCCCTGCGTGGGAGGGAGGGGACTCGGTTGCGAGAGCTGCGTAAAAGGAACGTTCATGGCCTGACCGGGGAGAGGGTAAAACTCGGAGCAGCCTGCCCTCAACGGGACAACCAGCCAGCAGCGCAAGCCCTCGGCGCGACCGCACCTCACTGGGAGGAGAGAGCTGCCAACAAGGCAAACTCTCTGCTCAGCGCTGCCCCGGGATGCTTCCAGGGGCTCGTTCTGGGCAGCTGGGTCTGGCTCTGGGCTGACTTGGGTTCTCATCCTGGGGGAAGGGAGGATGCTGGGGGTGGGCTGTGGTTAGTGGGCTCAACCATCCCTCCCCCCTGTAGCTGTGGGGGGTGGCTCCAGGAGGGCCAGCAGCAGCTCCTCTGCCCACCTTGGGGAATGCAGTGGGGCTTGGGGCCATGCGTGGAGCTGATGGACTCTTCTCTCCTCCAGTACTTGGTCAGCGTGCCCCTGAAGATGTTCCGGCTGTGGGCGTTCATGGGGATGATGGCTCAGGTAAGACCTGGGAGGTAGGAAGGTCACCTGCCTCCTTGGGTTTCTGATCCTTCCAGGGAATCTCCATTCTAGCATGCTGGAAAACTGCTCGTGCCCATAACTGGGCCTTCTCCACTGCCGTAAACCACATGGAACCGTAGGGAGATGCCTGCCTCTCATGTGTTCTGTAGCTGCCGCCTTCAGTGGCTCCTTCCCAGTGCTCTGTGGCACCCACCGCTGCCTTTGGACTCATGGGCCAGGCACTGGGGCCTGTCTTGGTTATTAACACCCCCCCTCGCATGGTATCTGTGCTCTGTTCCGCCCCCTTGGTGCGTGACGGCCTGTCTCTGAGGCTTGGAGTCCAAGCTCTGACTGTTCCTCCTCCCAGATTCCGCTGGCCTGGCTTGTGGGAAGGTTCCTCAGAGGCAACTATGGGAACGCAGCCGTATGGATCTCCTTGATCATCGGGCAGCCGATAGCCGTCCTGATGTACGTTCACGACTACTATGTGCTCAACTACGAAGGCAGCCAGTGATGCATGTGGACTCCCCGTTCCTCCCTCTCCTTGTGGTGTCTGCAAGGAGCCTGGCCGGGGTCAGAGCCCCACTTCCTGCTGCTCTCCGCAAGCCTCTGGGACTGACTAGCACCAGCACATGTGCGGAGATGTCAGTCTAAGGAAGCTGCCTTGTCTTTTTTATACGTGTGTGTAATCAATGGGGATGAGTGTTTCTGTGAATTGAATGTTGGATCAATGCAATATCCTCCAGTGAGAAGCACCGGGTGCCACGGGCCCCTTCTCTCCTATCACTGGTGTTAATGCTCAGGATCAGATTCTTGAGAGGGCATTTCCCAGGCTCCTGTAACAGGCCTTGCAGGTGTTCGGGGCTGAGCTTAGGGCCTGCCCAAGGCAGCACCAACATCTGAGGCCCACTGGAGAGCTTGGCAAGCTGAGCCTTCAGAATGTGCTTCTGCTCTGACCGCCTCGGGAACGTTGCCCCCGTCTTGGCAGAGGAGATGGGCGCCTGCTGCCTCGTCCCTAGGAGCTGGCCAGCAGCAAGGGCTGGGCCTCCATGTAGGGTGTCAAAGCTTTAATGTGGTGGCTCCTTTGCCCTGCCTGGTGCAGAGGCAGCCAGCTGGGAGCTGCCATTTTTAAGGCACTTTAAAAGGACTTTCACTGAAGTCTCAGATTTTGTTCTCGCTCCGTCCCATGTTCAGACATGCCAGCTACCGCCTCTTTAAAAGGCAGCTGTTGCTGAAGGGTCTCTCCCTCAGCCCTGATCCTGCAGCCCTCCTGAGAATCCTTCCTGGTACCAGCCTCCCTGGGGGGTAGCCCCTGGCTGCAGGACCCAGCAGATGGCACCAAGGTGAACCAGGAGCTGCCTGCTCTTGTGTGAAGCTCCCCAAGTAGGGGAGTCTCTGTTCGTGGCCACCCTGCAGGTGCCTCTGGTTTCTGTACTGTGCACAGGTTCCACTTGGGCTCCTCTTGACAGCCCCCCAGTTTGTCCTTGAGCACACCCAGGGGGCCGCATTGCCCTCCATGGCTGTGCTGCTTGGGGGGGTGACTCTGAGATGGCAGGTCCCATCTGGATCTGTGCTGAATGTCCCCTGTGGTGGGGCATGAGCTGTCCATGCAGGGGCCACAGTCCTGTGCTACCCCACCTCCAGAAACATCTGTCTGCCCTAGCAACCCCGACACTTCGTCTGTATCTGCCAAACCGTGAATAAAGCATCTTTTCCAAACCTGTCCCCTGGCTGCCTTGCGGGGGGGGGAGGGAGGGAGGCAGGGCACTAACTCAGTGCCCATGCTCAGGCCTCCATGGAGCTGGGCTTTGCTCAGGGGAGGCACCAGCTGTCTCCCCTCCAGAGCTGGGCCCAGGGCAGTCACGTGGATTGAACTAGCGAGAATGGCGTCTCCATGGCACAAGCGTCGCTCTCACAACTCCCATCTAACGGCAGCTAAAGGGGGGTCACTGATGGGCCGTGGCAGGGGAGCAGGAGGAAACTGGTGCAGCCCTGCACCTCGGCCATGTTTTCATTCCATCTAGTGAATGCAAAGGTCACTTAACCTCTGGATCTGAGCAGCCAGCCCCTCTGCCACCTAGCGCTGGAGCAGAGACCAGGGCCTGCATTGTACACAGCTCAGGTAATGTCTCTCCAGTGCCATCTGCCTGGAGGAGGGGAAAAGACACCAAACCTTGCCAGATGCTGCCAGACCCCGTGGCTAAGGCATCCCCTTCACCCGCTTGTGCTGCTGCCATGGCTAAACATCCCAGCCAGCCTGCACTTCCTCCACCACAATGACCAGCAGGAGAAATGGTGGTGCTGCCTGTGGCGCGTGAGGAGATGCTGATCCTCCATTCCAGGTCACAGGCCCTGGCTCTCATGGGGAGTTCAATCACCCCGATATCTGCTGGGAGAGCAGTACAGCAGGGCACACAGTTCAGGAAGTTTTTGGAGAGTGTTTCGGGACAACTTCCTGGTACAAGTGCTGGAGGAACCAACTAGGGGCCGTGCTCCTCTTGATCTGCTGCTCACAGACAGGGAAGAACTGGTTGGGGAAGTACAAGTGGGTGGCAACCTGGGCAGCAGTGACCAGGAGATGGTCGAGTTCAGGATCCTCACAAAAGGAAGAAAGAGCAGCAGGATCTGGACCTTGGCCTTCAGAAAAGCAGCCTGACTCCCTCAGGGAACTGATGGGCAGGATCCCCTGGGAGGCTAATAAGAGGGGGAAAGGAGGCCAGGAGAGCTGGCTGTGTTTTAAAGACACCTTATTGAAGGTGCAGGAACAAACCATCCTGCTGTGCAGAAAGAATAGCAAATAGGGCGGGCAGCCAGCTTGGCTTAACAGTGAAATCTTGGGTGAGCTTAGATACAAAAAGGAAGCTTACAAGAAGTGGAAGCTTGGACAGATGACCAGGGAGGAGTATAAAAATATTGCTCAGGCTGCAGGAGTGAAATCAGGAAGGCCAAAGCCCACTGGAGCTGCAGCTAGCGAGAGATGTTACGAGTAACGAGAAGGGTTTCTGCAGGTATGTTAGCAACAAGACAGCAGCCAGGGACAACGTGGGCCCCTTACTGACTGGGGGAGGCAACCGAATGCCAGATGCATTGAGTACTTCAGCTTTTTCCATGTCATGTGGCTTTTCCTTGGTCTGCACAGACAAGATCAGCTCCCAGACTGCTGCACTGGGCAGCACAGCATGGGGAGGTGGTGACCAGCCCTCTGTGGAGAAAAGTGGTTCAGGACTAATTAGAAAAGCTGGTCGAGCACAAGTCCATGATGGGACAAAGTGGGGCTGCTCTTAGTTTCCTCTGAATACTGGGTGGGTGCCTCAGTTTCCCCCATGCAGTTCTTAAGTCTCTAGGGGGTGAGATTGTTGCAGAGCAAAGGGCCAGTGTGCATAAATGGCCGACACTCTGTAGCTGCCATTAGTTGCCAGGAGAACAAAGGAATCGGGTGACCACCTGGCCTAGGAAAGGAACAAAGCCCAGAGGAGGAGGGGCTGGAGGATGAGTCAGTGTGGGGCTGGCTGGGGACGAGCAGTGAAGTGCAGACGTGGGCGTCTGGCTCACTGCCCTGCCCAGGATGGACCCGGCCGAGGGGTCCGGTTCTCTGTACCTACAAGCTCTGTTTTAGACCCTGTTCCTGTCATCAAATAAACCTCTGTGTTACTGGCTGGCTGAGAGTCACGTCTGACTGCAAAGTGGGGGGGCAGGACCCTGTGGCCCCCCCAGGACCCCGCTGGGGGGACTCGCTGGGGGAAGCGCACGGAGGGGCAGAGGATGCTGAATGCTCCAAGGAGAGACCCAGGAGGTGAAGCCGTGGGAGCTTCTTGCCCTGCAGACAGGCTGCTCCGAGGGAGAGGAGGCTCCCCAGAGTCCTGCCTGGCTTTGTGGGGAGCGGTTCCAGAGCAGCGCCCGGGGACTCCGTGACACGTGAGTGAAGATCTAATGCAGCCGAGGTGCTGAGGGAGGTGGCGGATGTGATGGCAGAGCCGTTGGCCATTATCTCTGAAACTTTGTGGCAATCAGGGAAGGTCCCAGACAATTGGGAAAAGGCAAATCTAGTGCCTGTGTTTAAATAAGGGAAGAAGGAGAAGGTGGGGAACTACAGCCTCACCTCAGTCCCTGGAAAAGTCACGGAGCCGGTCCCCAGCGACTCCACTCGGAAGCACTCGCAGGACAGGACAGGGATCAGGAACAGCCCACGTGGATTCACCAAGGGCCAGTCATGCCTGACCAACCTGCTTGTCTTCTATGAGAGGAACTGGCCCGGTGGATATGAGGGAAGTGGTGGACGTGATAGCTGAACTTTGGCAAAGCTTTTGATAGAATCTCCCACCCTCTTCTTGCCAGCAAGTTAAAGTCTGGGCTGGCTGAATGGACACTACAGTGGACAGAAAGCTGGCTAGACTGCCAGGCTCAAGGGGCAGTGATTAACAGCTGCCAACTAAACCCTGAGCTGTTATCAAGCGCAGTGCCCCAGGGCTTGGTCCTGGGGTAGTTTTGTTCAACATCTTCAATAATCTGGATGATGGAATGGGCTGCACCCGCAGCAAGTTCACAGCTGACACTAAACTGAGGGGAGAGGTAGATACGCTGGAGGGTAGGGATAGATTACGGAGGGATGTAGACAAATTAGAGGACTGGGCCAAAGGAAATCTGATGAGGTTCGACAAGGACAAGTGCAGAGTCCTGCACTTAGGACGGAAGAATCCCATGCACTGCTACAGACTAGGGACCGAATGGCTGGGCAGCAGTTCTGCAGAAAAGGACCTGGGGTTACAGTGGACGAGAAGCTGGATATGAGTCAGCAGTGGGCCCCTGTTGCCAAGAAGGCTAATGGCATTTTGGGCTGCATTAGTATGGGCACTGCCTCCAGCCCGAGGGAGGTGATCATTCCCCTCTATGCGGCACTGATGAGGCCACACCTGGAGTATTGCATCCAGTTTTGGGCCTCTCGCTACAGAAAGGATGTGGAAAAATTGGAAAGAGTCCAGCAGAGGGCAACAAAAATGATTAGGGGGCTGGAGCACATGACTTCTGAGGAGAGGCTGAGGGAACTGGGAGTGTTTAGCCTGCAGAAGAGAAGAATGAGGGGGGATTTGAGAGCTCCTTTCAACTACCTGAAGGGGGGTTCCAAAGAGGATGGAGCTCGGCTGTTCTCAGTGGTGGCAGATGACAGAACAAGGAGCAATGGTCTCAAGTTGCAGAGGGGGAGGTCTAGGTTGGATATTAGGAAACACTATTTCCCTAGGAGGGTGGTGAAGCACTGGAATGGGTTCCCTAGGGAGGTGGTGGAATCTCCTTCCTTAGAGGTTTTTAAGGTCAGGCTTGACAAAGCCCTGGCTGGGATGATTTAGTTGGGGTTGGTCCTGCTTTGAGCAGGGAGTGGGCCTAGCTGACCTCCTGCGGTCCCTTCCAGCCCTAATCTCAGCCCTGGAAAGACAAGGCAGGGGTGCCCCCCTGAGGAGGAGTAATACTCCCCCCTTACTACTGGCTCAGAAGGCAAGCAAGTCTGCCAAGCTGCTAGCAGTGAAGAGATGAAAACCCCTCCAACCCCAGCTTCAAGGCCCAGCAGGCCCCATCTTGGCCGTGTACTCACTGAATGGAGGTGGCAGTTTACCACCCCCGTGCACAGGGCCGGCTCCAGCTTTTCTGCTGCCCCAAGTGGCACAAGGGGGGGGGGAAGATGAGCAGCAGCACTTTAGCTCCGTCCCACCGCTCCTTTGCCGGCAGTGCGGGGGCGCGTCCTCCCTCTGTTCCCCTGCGGTGGCAATTCAGCAGCAGCTCAAAGAGGCAGAGAGGGAACGAGGGTCCTACCCCAGCCCCTGATACCGGACAGTGTCGCTCTGAGCACCTGCTTCCCTATGCTGGTGCCTGGAGCTGGCCCTGCCCGTGCACCTTTGGCCCTGGCTCCATGCCCGGAACCTAACTCCCTTCTAAGTACCTAACAAACGGCTGATTTCCTAGATAAACTGACCTGAGCAGCTGCCTCCCGTGAGGGTTCCCCCTACCCGCTGCCCAGGACTGGAGGGTGGGAGGTGGCACCCTGCACCCTGGGCTGGTGCAGCTAAGGAGAGGGGGGTCATGGCGTCTCAGGAAATAAGACCCTGGCCTGAGGGTACCTGGTCAGTGTAAGGCACAGAGGGGGTGGGCTGCAGCCAGCTGCTAGTCCTACCCTTCTTCTGGGGCTGGGGGCTGCCTCCAGTCTTCGAGCAGGGTCAGCTCCAGCACTGGCCCTCCCCCCACCTCCTTCACTACTCCCCTGGCAGAGTCCCAGGGCCAGTGGCTGCAGTCCCGGCCCCCAGCAGGGAGCTCGGCCAGGGCAGGGGGTGCAGTCCCGGCCCCCGGCAGGGAGCTCGGGCAGGGCAGGGAGCTCGGGCAGGGCAGTGGCTGCAGGCCAGGCCCCCGGCAGGGAGCTCGGCCAGGGCAGGGGGTGCAGGCCCGGCCCCCGGCAGGGAGCTCGGGCAGGGCAGTGGCTGCAGGCCCGGCCCCCGGCAGGGAGCTCGGGCAGGGCAGTGGCTGCAGGCCCGGCCCCCGGCAGGGAGCTCGGGCAGGGCAGTGGCTGCAGGCCCGGCCCCCGGCAGGGAGCTCAGGCAGGGCAGGGGGTGCAGGCCCGGCCCCCGGCAGGGAGCTCGGGCAGGGCAGTGGCTGCAGGCCCGGCCCCCGGCAGGGAGCTCGGGCAGGGCAGGGGGTGCAGGCCCGGCCCCCGGCAGGGAGCTCGGGCAGGGCAGGGGGTGCAGGCCCGGCCCCCGGCAGGGAGCTCGGGCAGGGCAGGGGGTGCAGGCCAGGCCCCCGGCAGGGAGCTCGGCCAGGGCAGGGGGTGCAGGCCCGGCCCCCGGCAGGGAGCTCGGGCAGGGCAGTGGCTGCAGTCCCGTCCCCTGGCAGGGAGCTCGGGCAGGGCAGGGGGTGCAGGCCCGGCCCCCGGCAGGGAGCTCGGGCAGGGCAGTGGCTGCAGTCCCGGCCCCCGGCAGGGAGCTCGGCCAGGGCAGGGTGTGCCGCCAACTACTCTGCCTGGCGGCCATGGGACCAAGGTGGAATACAGGCTGGCCCACCGAGGTTCCTCACCCTCACTAGACCCCACCACGTAGTGTCCGGGCAGAACACGAGGGTGAGGAAATGGAGAGTATGGAGCACGCGCGTGTACAGATGTGCCCTTGGCATGGTTTGGAAGCCAACCAGCTGCAGGTCACACAGCCGGCTCGGGGTTTCAAACCGTGGCAGCCATCAGTTGGAGAAGACAGCAAGTGGGAACAGCCTCATCAGGTCTCAATGCTCTGCACCAGCACCCCAAAAATCTTCCCTGGACAGAGGTCACGGGGAACATCCCTCCCTGCCGTGGAAGGCATATGAACATAGTGGGGTCTGCAAACCGATTAAGGTGCTCTTGGTAGATCTATCTTCACTGAGGAGATTACACAGTGCCCGGCTGCTGGGAGGGTTCCTGGACCAGAGGCTTTTTGCTCACTATCACTAGTGGCAGAGAGGTCACCTCTGAAAACTGAGACCTTTGCTGCTCACCAGTGTCTCCAGCCCCAGACTTGGGAACAGCTCACACAGGAAGGTTCCCCGAGAAGAGACGTGGTTGACGAAGGCTTCGCTTTACAGATACCAGAGAGCTTGGCAGCATCAGCTCCCCTCTAGGTGAGCAGCAACGGATGAGTTTGCAGAAGCAGGTGTTTCAGATTTGAAAGCCAAAAGCAGCAAGGCCCTATCAGTGCTGCAGCACAGCGTCAGGACACCAGCTGTAACATGGACCTATGCTTCCTCCCGTCCTTGGATTCGGAGGGTGTCTACACAGCTGGCCAGGGCTCAGGCTGTAAAATTGCTGTGCAGATGTTGGGCTGGGGCTGGAGCCCTCACAAGGAAGGAGGGACAAACAGGACGATTCCCAGTGCAAACACTCCACACAGCTCCCTCGGCACAGCCTAGGAACCAGATCAATACTAACCGATCGGTACGTTCAGATGGAGGTGAGTGAGCGAGGGGACACGCCAGGGGATTCCAGCCCCTGCCTGTGGCAACAGAGGGGAATGAATGATAGTTGGGGGTCAGACTAGGTGATCAGAACGGTTCCTCTTCTGGCCTTAAAATCCGAGTTCTCCAGAAGGAGCATTACTAGCCTCAACCCCGGCTAGTGGGGGCCGCCCGAGAGACACTCCCTGCCCAGGATACACCAAGCCACTGGCCATGCTGTCCTGTTAGGGACATAGAAAATAAATTTTATTATCCATTTTAAATTTCTACATTGTTGTTGCATCACTAACCATGATCCTCATGAGAAGAATGCAGCTAACTCTTTACCCGGACAGACGACAAGATCAGCCTTCGGCCATAGCCACAGAGTTTGAGATCGTTACCGCACAGAGGGAAAAAGGAACCTGGTTTTGCTCTTTTTTCATACTCAACAGAAATACAAATAAAATTCCAGAGAGCCCCCCGGTTCCTGCCCTCTGGAAAGCTGCTGCTCGCAGATGGCAGAGTGGGTCAGCGCTTGGCGGAAGAGGGCCGGAGCGTAGGAGGCAAGCACAGCCGTGGTGGGGCTCGAAGCCGGAGGCTGAGAACTGAGTTCAGGGCTGCACTCCAGCTGCAGCAGGAACCGGCGACCCCAGAGCATTGGGAGAGGAGATGACGGGCGATGCGGCCACGCTGCCAATGGGTTGGGCTGCAGCCATTGAGGTAAGACCTGTGCCAGGGAGAAGGCAGAGTCAGGCCAGCAGAGGCAGCAAAGGAACAATGGCAGGGAGGGACCAGGCCAGAGGCTGCTCCTCATGGCACCCCCTAGCCCACTCTAGCGCGAAGGCCGGGCCCCCAATGCCAAGCCAGCTCCCTGGAGAGGCAGGCAGGTGGGTGGCACAGGAAGGGCAGCCCCTTCCCATCTTCCCTGACCGGAGTCACTCCTCCCTACCACAGGGCTCCAGAACACAGGACCCTACCTGCCAACATACTGGAGGAGCTGACAGGTGTGTTACT
Source organism: Mauremys mutica (assembly GCF_020497125.1). NCBI lineage: Eukaryota > Metazoa > Chordata > Testudines > Geoemydidae > Mauremys > Mauremys mutica. The sequence goes on along the minus strand of NC_059073.1, from coordinate 4,975,587 downwards.
GGCTGACAGCCCAGCTGAGGGGCCCATCCTGGCTGGATCTTTCGCTATGGGATCTGCAAGGGAAAGGGTGAATGAGACGAGCATCCGTGCGCACAAGAGACTCCAAACCCACGGAGAGAGCTGGGTGCTTTCAGAGGGTCTCCCTCACCATCCCGGACAGCAGCAGCCATGGACAGCAGCAGCTACGCAGCAGGGTCAAAGGTGAAGCTACACCCAAGGTGGGGGAGGCAAGTGGGAAATCCGGGTGCTTGAACACAGGATGCTCCACTCCCGTGAGACGGGGAGCGCCAGCTCACTCTGCCAGGGCAGGCAAGGTGCCCCCGGGAACGCTGGCTATCAGCAGCCATGGAAGAGCACAGGAGAGACTCATTCCTACAGCAGCAGTGTGCAGGGGGCTTGAGCCAGGGGTGACTCACTCCCTGCCCTGCGGCGTTTATCTACATCGGGCATTGACAACACAGTAGTGTCAGCAAAGGGGAGGGAATCCAGCTCTTGGGGGGCTGGTCTCTCCCCACAGGGAGCAGCATGTCTGATTCTGATGGACAGTCGTCGCTTTACAGGTGCGGTGCCTGGGTGGGAACGGGCAGTGCTCGAGCAGGGCGTGGGGAAAGGAAAGTGCAGACGGCTGAGCAGGAAGAGAGACGGGCAGAGGACCCAGAACTGACCCATGGGGCTGCCAGAGGGGCCGAGACGCTGCTCAGCGACAGAGCGGGCTGCAGAGCAGGTGTCTGCACCAAGGGGAGGTGCAGAAAGGAGGCTGCTGCCCAGACACGGGAGGGCGCTGGCCGTGCTGTGGCCAGTGACTTGTCCAGGAGACGGGCGGTCCCAGCAGTGCACAGCTCGAGGCAGGGCAGGGGCTGAGAGCCGAGGGCTGGGAGAGGGAATGGGGGCTGCCAGGACAGACTGGCCGGAGGAGAGAGAAGGCGACGCTGGCGTTGCTCCTACGCACAGAAGTACGGGTGCTCCATGGCCTCCCGGGCAGTGAGTCGCGTCTGGTGGTCGTAGCGCAGCAGCTTGTCCAGGAAGTCGAGTGCCTCCGTGCTCACGAGGTGCTGGTTCTCACTGTGCACGAAGCGCTCCCATCGCTTGCGGGAGTGTCTGCAAGGCAGACAGACAGCCTGGAACCCGGCCTGCTGCCCCTGGCTAACGCACGCCCCAGCCATCGGCACCCCAGGCTCTCTGCAGGCCCATGCACAGGCCCTGCCATGAACACACGTCACCGCCCGTGAACTCTGCTCCGGTGTGCGCTTTTACCCTGTGCTATGCAGATTTCACAGGGGAGAGCGGCATTTCTCAAATCGGGGGCCCTGACCCAAAAGCGAGTTACAAGGGCGGGGGCAAGGTTACTTTAGGGGGGTCGCGGTACTGCCACCCTTACTTCTGCGCTGCCTTCCGAGCTGGGGGGCGGAGAGCGGTGGCTGTTGGCCGGGTGCCCAGCTCGGAAGGCAGCGCCGCCAGCAGCAGCAGCGCAGAAGTAAGGGTGGCCATCCGGCAAGCCCCCGCCCCCCAATAACCTCGCGACACCACCCCTACAATTACAGCACCCCGACATTTCAGACTGAAATAGCTGATCATGAAATTTATGATTTTTAAAATCTTATGACCATGAAATTGACCAAACTGGAGAGTGATTTGGTAGGGCCCGACCCATACAGCATGCACCCGCCACAGCACGGTGACACCCCCGGAACTGTCCAGTACCTGCTTTCCCCGCAGATGAGACAGCCCCCAGCCAGAGACCCTGACTCCCCGAGATGGAGGAACCAGCCAGCCTCACTGCTCCGCTTAATCCCAAACCAGCACACGCCTGGGTCAGCAGCTCCCGCTTCTGTTCTTTCTACACAGCCACCCACCGGGCTACATCGAGCCACTGCTCTGGAGGTGCCCAGTGCAGGGATGTGGTTACCTCCGCGAATCACCAGCTTTATTCTGCAGGGAGCTGAGGTCTCATCTGAGGGGCCTGATCCCTGAACTCCCCTGAACACAGTCAGAATTTGGCCAGGCACGAGGGCTAACCCAGCATCTCGGTGTCCTGAGAGCTTTAGCGTCTCGGTTTTATTACCAAACGAGTTCTTCCGTGAACCTGCTGCCACGGCCACCTGGACTCACGGGAATGGAGCTTCCAAGCGCAGGGGATTAGCTACACGGATTAGAGCCTCTCCTGCCCCCACGTATGGGACCTGCCGTCTCTCTCCGACACGTGGGGAGGGAGATTCCCTGGAGTTCTCCTAGACAATGCTTCAGCTTTGTCCAATGAAATCCAGACCCCAGGGCCTCACTTTGAGGCCTCCCCAAAAAACAGCCAGCACCCCCGGCCCCACACTGGGGGATGGTACATGCTCCGAGGGAAGAGCCCCCCCTGCAGAAGCACCCATACCCCTTCCTGACCCCCGTTCTCTGGGGAAGGCTCCCATTCAAGGACTAAAGGAGCCTCAGTTTATCTCCTCGGAGCTTGACACCGGGTGTGAGTCTGTCACAGATCACAGATTCTGTGACTTTCCAGGACCCCCGTGACTTCTGCAGCGGCCAATGCGCCTGATCCCAGGGCTGCTGGGGCAGTCTCAGGCCACCGTGCCGCCCTCCCCATCGAGCACCAGCGGCAGTCCTGGGCCGCTCCCTGCCCCAGAGCACCCAGGAGTTACTCGGGGGTATATAGTACAAGTCATGTTTACTGCCCGTGACTTTTACTAAAAATACCCGGGCCTAAATCGTAGCTTTAAGCACGGCCACTCCCTGCAGCAATAGCTCCAGCCCACAGACTGAGAGGCCAGAGTAAAGCTCACCTCACCGGCTGGAGAAAAGGCCACGCAGGGGTGAAGCGTGGCCAGTGCAGTGAGACTGCTAGTTCCCTGCCCTGGGGAGAGGCTAGGTCAGCACATCCCCAGGGGAGATTCAGGGAGGGAAGCAGAGGCAGGAACTCCAGCTGCCCCGGCACCCACCTGCCTAGGATATCATTGAAGCGGGGATCCAGCTCTATGTTGTACTTGTCAATGTAGTCGTACAGATCCTCCGTTCCCAGCACCTTCGCGATCCGCACAAGCTGGGGGAGGGGAGAGAAAGAAGAACCACTAAATCCAACGGCACGTAGGCAAATCCTACCCACGCGGCCAGGGTCACCAGGCCGCATCTGGGCCGTACGCGATTTTCCACACCAAGCAAGTCCGGCATCTGTGATCCAGCGGCAGAGCACAGAGCCAGAACGTGAGGCCTAGCTGCAGGCTTCCCAGCCCTTCACTGCCTGACACTGGGAGCCTTCGTGCCAAGCGCTCCAGGGACAACACAGAGACAATGCACACGGTGCTTGGATCAGAGCACGTCTGTAGGGATCGCCCCAGCCTTCCGAACATTCCTCTGGGGGCTGCCTGCTAACGGCCGATTTAACACCCCAGCGAGGTGCGATGCACCAGCCCCTACCTTCAGAGGCTAAGAGGGTGGGTTACAAGGCCCTAGGTCAGCTTTCAACAGAGCTAGACCATTGGCATCAGTAACGCCAGCACATCCATATTTACTGCTGCTCCCCGACTCAGACTGGGAGGGGAGCCCCGTGTAGGGTTCCCCTGGGCCCGCGGAGGATCCGCAGAGTGCAGTGAAGGGTCTCTGCTCAGCTGCTGCTGACAGGCCAGCGGAGACGAGTGAGGGTGCAGGGGAGGTCCCAGGGCCTGGCTGACAGCAAGGTTTGATGGGCACTATGATTTCAGCTATGTCTGCACGACAGAGCTGATGCCAGACTAGCCCCCTAGCATGGACGCCAGCAGGAGGAGATTTCCAGCCCATGTAGGAATAGCACCTCCAGGCAGCATTAGCTGTGCTGACAGCAGCTCCCGTCTGTTGGCAGAGCTGTGGTTGTCAGCACAGCTATGGCACTAGGGCGGTGGTTATTTCACACCCACCAACACAGCCGTGCCAGGATACATGTACACCAAGACCAGGTCTACACCACACACTTACTTTGGGATAACTACATCACTGCGGGGTGTGAAAAATCCACCCCCGAGCGACGCAGTTACACCGACCTAACCCCCCGTGTAGACAGCGCTGTGGGTGACACAGCTACCGAGGCGGGGTTAAGCCGGTGGAGAGCTGTCTCCTGTTGGCCTAGAGCATCTTCACCAGACGCGCTACAGCGGGACAGCTGCGCCGATGCACGTTTGTAGTGCAGCCCTGACACGAGCCTTAGACGCACGCGTGTTTGTCAGCTAAGACGTAAGGCCCTTTGCTCAAGGATGGCCTTTGTTCAGATGGAGCATAACTTGGGAATGCCTTCTCCAGCCCATGTCAGGGAACGTTCTCCGCTTCAGCGGGCAGAGCTCTAGTGGTGTGGGGGGAAACGGGGGGGACAAAGCCCCAGTCTCGAGCACCTTAGCAGTTGTCTATAGCTCAATTAACACCCCCACCTGAGCTTCGCCCATCCTTCCGACAGTCACTCAGTGTCGACGTGTTCATCTCCCAGGAGAAGCAACGGTGGGGGGAGCACTGGGTGCCCCTGGCATGATGGAGGGGCGGAGTTGGGCTGCAGGGAGTCGCTGAAATACAGGGGTATGGGAGGGTGGCACACAGGGAGCTTGTGGGGGGATGGACGGATGCAACAAGACCCTGGTACGTGCAATGAACTCAGCCTACAGAAGCAACAAAGGGTGCAACCAGGGCTTAATTTGTGCCAGGGCTGAGCCCCCGCGCCGCCGGGCCCGGCCGCTCAGAGCCCCCGCGCCGCCGGGCCCGGCCGCTCAGAGCCCCCCGCGCCGCCGGGCCCGGCCGCTCAGAGCCCCCCGCGCCGCCGGGCCCGGCCGCTCAGAGCCCCCCGCGCCCGGCCGCTCAGAGCCCCCCGCGCCGCCGGGCCCGGCCGCTCAGAGCCCCCCGCGCCCGGCCGCTCAGAGCCCCCCGCGCCGCCGGGCCCGGCCGCTCAGAGCCCCCCGCGCCCGGCCGCTCAGAGCCCCCCGCGCCGCCGGGCCCGGCCGCTCAGAGCCCCCGGTGCCGCCGGGCCCGGCAGCTTCATTTATGAAAATAAAACAATTGCTTGAGCCTGGCTCCCCTTTCGTTACAAATTAAGCCCTGGGTGCAGCCCCCTAGTTCTCCTCGGGTGCCGCGCACACGAGGCTGCACGCACCGGTCGGATATTGCACGCCTGCTTGTGCAGGTGGTTACTGTCCTGGTTCTCTAGAGGGCCGGTCTGTTGTCCTAGGATTGCTCCGGAGAGCTGGTGGCTGGTCTGTTCTAGGCCTGCTGGCAAGTGCAGGGCTGCCGGAGCCGATACTCTAGAGAACAGAGCACTGACGCATTCTCTCATCCAGCGGGTCTCACCTGGTTCGTGCAGACAGACAGCTAGAGGGTAAAGGAGGGGCTGTGTGGGGTCCTGCGCCCGACACCCTCAGCTCACCTGGTCATAGTTATCATGGCCGTGGAAGAAGGGCTCCTTCCGGAAGATCATACTGGCCAACATGCAGCCTAAACTCCACATGTCCAGGCTGTAGTCATACATCTGGAAAAGCCAAGGGGAGAGAGGTGGGAGTCAGCTCCAAGCACCCCCAGCCAGCTACCACTGGCTCCGGAGAGAGATCAGGCCCTGCCCTCCTGCACCACAAACCCCGAGCTGATCCCTCAGCCTCCGGCAGAGAACAGGGGGTGTCAGTTTGGCTGACAGTTCCCCTTCCAAGATGCCGTTAGCCCAGGGCCCTCAGTCTCTTGTTCACAGGCCTGGGTTTCACCTGCATTTCATGGTCACTCTTCTACCACCTTCCTTTCTCCTCCCACCCGGAGGAGCCCCCCAGCTGTGTCGCACTCGCTTATATTCATTGCCTCACTTGTCCCCCGCCCCCCACCTTTCAGCATGGCCAGGTCCCCTCCACTGCATCCATGGTGGCCCTTTCACCCCTTGGACAGATTCTAGTTTGATGCCACAGTCTCTCTTTTCTCTGAGAATCAGCCCCAATGTCTTAACCTGTGACACCCCTTCTTAGGGGAGAGCTGCACAGACACTGCCCAGCCCTGCATGGTGTGTCTGGGGGGAGAGAACAGCTGCACCCCCACCACCTGCCAGTGTGTATTTCCACTGCCCCCCAGGAGCCGACGAGGAACAGGAGCCCCGGGCTGCGCAATCGCTGCAAGGACCGGCACGGCCAGCAGCCGGCACTGTTCACCTGCTCGGCTTCTTAACGTACCTGGTAGTCTACCAAGAGCTCCGGTCCCTTGAAATACCTGGAGGCCACGCGAACATTGTACTCCTGCCCAGGGTGATAGAACTCAGCCAGGCCCCAGTCTATCAGTCGCAGCTGTAGTGGGAAAGAGACAGCGCCATTACCGGGCCAGCACTCTGCCCTTCCCCAGGGGGATCTCAAGGCCAGGGAGACTCAGGCCGCAGCGGAAAACCAGAAACTCTGCGTTTTCAGCTGCTGTGATAACTGGGCCTACAAACGTACCCTACTTGTGAGCGAACCTATCAAACCTGAGAACGTTTATACAGAGTCTCAGAAACCTAGAACAACAAATGCTGATGGGAAAAGGCGCAACTGGAGACAGACTGAATCAGCCCCGGACATAACTCAAGGACTGTGTGAAGATCACGCCTGGTAACCAGAAGGGTGGGACCTGAAATCAGTGAACAAAACTGGAATGTCAGAAATTAGGCCTAATTGGTGAACAAAATAAGGAGGGGAGGGAAGGGGCTTCCCACCATTTCTCCCTTTTGGGGTCCTCAAAAGGAGACTTTCTGGGGGAAAAGCTGCCACCGTGACGCTGACTGCAAGCCAAGGGGAGGGGAAGACTATGGCTGCCAGCCCCACAGGCTACATCCAGCCCTGAGCGATGTCCTGAGCAGGCCAGGCCAGAGAGGGAAACGGACGACATCACCACCTCCAGCGACTCTCGCTAAATCCCGAACACGTGTCTCCCCCTCCACCCCGTGTCCTTTTCCTTCCCTGCCTTATTTCTTCTCCTTCCCAGCCCTCTCCTTTTGCCTGCTGTCTAATGAGCGTCTAGCGTAGTCAGACAAGACTGCACATCTTGTGACCAGAAAGGCAGCTAAATGCAATGCCCTGAACACCCGATGCTGCTACAAAGTTTGCCAAGTCTCGGAGCAGCTGATCAAACCGCATGCCATGCTAGTGTCTTCCAGCCGCGAGGTTGCAAGTCAGAGAACACCAGAGACAGAAGCTGCATTCGCTATCTTTGCATTCCCCTTGCGTGCGTGTTTGTCGTCATTTCTCTCTTACGAAACGGGATTGGACTTTAGCAGCAGCTCCAGCCCATCTCTACCAAGGTCTCTCTTCCTCAAAAGGACAGTCATTCCGATCTTTAACAACAGCTAAGAGGCTGTCAGACCAGGGGCATTTTCCTTCTAAAAATCTCTGTCCAGCTAAAGGGAAAGGGAACAAGGGATGGTACTGAAACGAAAGCTTTACCCATCGCCTGACATTTCAAATGGTTTTCCTCCTTTTCCGTATCCTTCAGGAAAGGTTAAAAAGGGCGTTACTGGGGTGTTTGCCAGGGACTAAGCAGGCAGCTCTCCTCTGTGGACCAAACCCCAAACTCTGCTTAACACTGTTTAGTGCTGGACAGTTTCAGGTCACGTTACACCTTTGGGCCCATTTATTCCATCTCAATGAACACAACACATCTGAGGATCTCAAAGCACTTTCTAAATGTGAGCAAATTCCTACCAAGCTTCAGAAACAGCCCCTTGAAGTAGGTCAATATTCGCCCCAGAGGGGAAATGACTTGCCCGAAGCCCTGCAGTAAGTCAGTGGCGGAGATGGGAAGGTGCTGTGGATAACTGAAGGGGAAGTGACCCGGAACAGGTGGGCCTGGCCTCACCTCCCCCACAGAAGGAAGTGGCAGAACATGGCCCCTGACAGAGAACTTTCTTTCCCTGCTAAGGATCACAGGAGTTTGCTGGCAATAGGTGGGTTTGCCCCTGACACGCACCACACGAGAATGACCAGCACAGCTCTCTGAGCAGCCTCCCTTTGAAGTCCTGGGGTTTTCAGGGTCCCAGATGGCAGCTCACTACAAAGGCTCTGGGAGCAATCTAAAGTTACAGTTACAAACCCAAGTTACTGACAAACAGGTGGCAAATAAAACCGAGTTTACTAGATACAGGTGCGGTTTTTATGGGCACCTGTATCCCCAGACAACCAGGAGTGTTGGGGGACAGCTGCAAATTCATCACCCCAGGCTGGAGCCTGCTGGGGACCTGCTATAGCCAGGGCTGGTCAGTCTCTTCCCAGGCAAGGCTCCACTCCAACCCACTTGCTGCCTGCATACCACCAGCCCCCGGTTCCCACTGCCGCCATGTCCTCCCTGTCGGAGGTGGGAGCGAGAGACTGGAACACAGCGCGGGGAAAGGGCTGTGAGCATATTAGCCCCAAGCGGCACTAACTCAGCCGCCTGGCCAAGGGAAGCAATGGTATTAAAAGCACAGCTGAGCAAACTGCCGCTACGTTTCTGATCAGGATGGGCCCGGTGTGTAAATGAGCCTGAGGGAGCACAAAGGAGAAGCATGAGCACATGTGCACACGAGTGTGCAAGAGGAGGACTCTGGCTCTGCTATTTTCAGGAGGTTTCTTTCTTGGGCCTTGGAAGCCGAGTTTGGAAGCCGGGGCTAACTGTGGGCGGGGGGCCGGATCAGCAGCAGCTCCTTTGCTCATCACACACACAAGGGAGCTCTCCGGTGCTGCTCAGCAGCGTCTCGGCAGAGGAAGGGACAGAAAGGCACGTTCCATTGCGGGGTTTTGTGGAGGCCCCACCGTACCTTTCTGTGCTCGTGGTCTATCATGACATTGTGTGGCTTGACGTCTCTGTGCATGACCCCCATGCTGTGACAGTAATCCAGAGCCTGGGAACAGAACAGAGGCAGCGGCATGTCACTGACTAGCAAATCCCCCTGCGCACCGAGGCACAGTCAGTGCACTGTGCACTACCAGATGGAAGGTTTGGCCGCAGCTGTAGCAGAGGGAGAGAGTCACGGGCCATGCAGCCGCAGGACCTTCGTGGCTGAACACCCAAAGCCGTCACCGCTTCACTGACACGAACCCCGAGATCTGAGCCCACACATTCTCCGGGCTCTGTTCAGGTGCAGCCCTTTTCCTGCCCCAGATAAGCCCATAGGATTGATCACCCAACCAATATACTCTCCTGCTTCCGACCTCTCTGCATTCCTGCGGCAGGAAAATCGGGTCCTTTGTGACCAAACTCACCTAGAGGAGGGCTCTGCCAGGATGCTCAATGAAACCCCCCAGTAGCCACGGGCAGCATTAACGACCATACAGTGGTCTGCACTTCGGCTACCCCTGCTGCACTGGGGCCAGTTCCACCCCAGCCCTGATCTCTGGTTTCCCAAGCTGACCCCTGGCCTAGGGGTTAGTGCAAAACTCCCAGGTTCAATTCTCAGTCGCAGACTCTCACCGGTCCGGCCCAGCGCCAAGGGTGAGACCTAGGTTTCATTTCTGCCTTGCTTCTCCAGCGCCCGCACTCCGATAGGCGCCTCCTGGGACTAAGGAGCTGCACACTGGGATTGTGGCCTGTCTGCGGCTGGACGGGTGATGGTTGTAATGCAGGCCCAGGTGACACCTAGATAAAGCGCTGATACCCCCTCTTCACGCCGGCCAAGAAAACCACACGCTCCCCCATGCAAGCTGCTTGCAACTAACGCCAACCCTGACACCGGGCCTGAAGTGGGGAGGGAGGATGGATGGTTTCTCAGGGTCACAGGACCTCAACCAGTCAGTGACTTTGGGACCTCCACATCCCAAGACATCGTCCCACTCACCAACAACCTCTACAGCCTGCTTCCTCCGCCCTGCCTGGGATTTACCTGTGAGCTCCTTGCGTTGCTGCTCAGGAAGCCATCCCATGTGACTAGCAGGCACCAACTCAGGGGGGTTGTGTAGCCAACTGGCTGCAGTGCCCTGCCTCCTGCCTTTGCATTCTGACTACAAGCACCTCACCCCCAATCACTGCAATACAGAGCACCCACCCACCACCTTGGGAAGACAGGCGAGGTCCCTCTGTCTCGGGGCACTCACCTTTAGGATTTCATACATGTAGAATCGAATGTCGAAGTCAGACAGCGTCTGGTACAATTGCTGCAAGCAAGGAATCGGAGCACAGTTAATGAAATGCCCCACACGCCTGTGCACAGCATCTTATCGTCTCCTGTAAGCTCTGGGGCAGTGACATGCGCGTCTATTGGCACGACAGCGCCACTGCACACCAGCCCCCTGCACAACAGCAGGAATTGCACAACAGAGGAGGACTTTTGTGCTCAGCCCTCAGGCCCTGAAACTCCAGGCCTGGCCAACCAACCGGGAAAGCTCCTGGATGGGGCCCAGGGGGAGAAGCGATCTTGAAGGACTGGGGCCGGACTCAGGCCATTCTGGGCTCTTAAGATTATAACCGTCACACCCTGGTAGGTCTCTAGAGCACAGCCCACAGTGCCTGCTCTGTGCCCCAACTGTTACAACCAGGAACCATCAACACAAACAGCAGAGGAGCTGAACCCACAAACTGGTCAACCCCACAACCCACAGAGGCCTTCATCCGCACTCCACTACTCCCACCTCATGAAATGGAGGTAGAGCAGATGGAGCGAGATGCTCCTGGCCTAGGCCGAGGAACAGGGAGAACTTGGTGCTACTAGATCCTGGCACTGAGGATGGAGCTAGACCAGCAGGTCTCAAATTTCACTGCACCGTGACCCCCTTACACAACCCCAGGATGGGGGGCCCAAAGCCCTGGGCGGGGAGCACGTAACCTTAACCCCAGGCAGTGGGGCTTGGGCCCTGGACCCCAGCAAGTCTAACATGGGGTCCCAACCTACAGTTTGAGAACCCCTGAGCTAGACGAACCGGGATGGAAAAAGAACGCCTGGCAGTGCTGAACAACCCCCCGAGGGCAGGCAGCGCCTGTCTGAGACAGGTCCGAGATGAGCCCCTGGCACACAGGAAACAGGGACCGACTGTAACATGCAGGAGACACTTACCACTGGGGGCAGAGAGGGGCCTAACCACGACATCATTTCCACTCCCAACAAGGACTAAGAATCACAGGATTGGAAGAGACCTCGGGAGGTCGTCTAGTCCAACCCCCTGCTCTCACACACTCGTTTTTCCACTGTGAACATGCTGGAGGCCTTGTCCCAAGGCCCAAATATGCATTTGGCCAACTGCATTAGTGGCTCTCAGCTTCCTCTAAAGCTTCACACACAGGCCGCTGCCAGAGACAGGGTACAGGGCGGAGGCAGGCTCCCCCTCTGAACAGTGTGACAGAGCTGGAGGGATACCAGCAACATCAATCCAGTGCAGCAATTCCTGTCCCGTGCATTAGGCTCCTGGGTTCCTCCCCCAGATTTTAAGCCCCTTCAGTCAACAGCACCAGCACATCCCTGAGGGAGTCGGTGATGACTCCAGGTCGCAGCGGCAGCATTTCCCGGCCCATTTGCTCTGAAGGGTGACAGTAACCAGGTCTGGGGCCCAGTTGGGCTCGGCAGCAGAGGCCCACTCAAGGCCTTCCCTCCCCTGCATGAGGCTGGGCACACAAGTTCCGTGCTGGGCCGGACTCTGAGCACGACCTGATATTACAGGGGACACCTGCAGGTGGCTGGAGCTCACTCACCTTGAAGTCTGTGTTGTTGACATGTTCGAAGACCAGGGCAGGCGTGCGAGACTGCGCGGCAGCACCAGCCGTTCCAAGGCAGAGAAAGAAAAGAAAGTGGTTTAGTCCTGCACACAGAGAACAGAGCCAGCCAGGGGTTTAGCAAGGCAGATACAAGGGGCAGGTCTCTTGCCCTATTTAGGACTCAGAATCCTTCGCTCTCTCTCTCAAAGGGTCCTGAGGAGCTTCCCAAGCAGCATCACACTGCACAGAGCTACACCAGAGAACCGGACTGGAAAGCCACCTGGGCCAGGATCATCTCCAGGTGTGTGTGTAGTGCCCCACGCTATGGTATGGCACATACCATAACACAAAGAGCATCTGCATACATATCATCACTTCACCAACCAATGAAATGCAGCCTCCTCTGGGGTGAGATGCAGCCAGTATTTAACAGCAATACTACAAAGCAGCTTAGGGCAGGAATGAAAGAAGACGCTGCATCCAGCTGAGGTCTGATTTACCCCAGGGTGCCTAGCAGCACTGCTGGGGTTATGGTACAGCTCTGCTCCGAGAAGCCACCTGGTGGCTCCCAGATTTGCCCTCTCTTGGCAGCCTCCAGATCCTGCATGCTCAGCTCACGTGAAAAAACAATAGTTTGGTTGCCAGAAGCACACGTTTCCCTTCGACCCTCAAAGCCAGCCAGACTCCTCCTGTTCCCTACATCACCACTGGGACTAAGGAGCCGGCCCCAGGAACCGAGCTGGCACAAGGCAGACTGGAACCCTGCTGACTCCCACGTTGCCCTGGCTCGGCGGGGACGGGAGGAGTAAATGCCCCTTTGGCCGGTACCAGAGGCAGGTGTGACAGACAAAGGAGGCTGCCGTGTGGCACAAGAAGTGAACCGTTATTACATTGTCACTTTTCTCACCGTAACCTCACTAAGTCCAGCCAGTGCTTCCAACGTGAACCCTTCTTTGCAAGGGGTCAGCGAGATCATGTGCTACAAGGATCACATCTGTTCTCTACTGCAACGTGCTACATTAAAGGTGTCAGTCCAGGAGCAAGTGGCCGGGTTCAAGACAACCAGCCCGTCCATAAAACCATCCAGAGCCAGGGCCTGAGGAGTCCTGTTTCTCCACCTCCTCCACCCTTCCCCGCGAAGCCGTCAGTCCGGCCCGTTCCGAGTGTGGGAAGTGCCACCTACAGCACAGACTGCAGCATCCTAGAGCCTCGCTTGTTCATTAGCAAACTAGAAGGGCTCCTAAGAGGGTGCATTCAAAATCAGCTTGTTCTTGACCTGCAGGTGGGTGGGCAAGGCAGCCTGCCCCACGGCAGAGTCGCCTGCCAGTGACCCACAAAACGGGGCGAGAGAGCAGATGTTCCCGTGGGGAAACGGCTCAGTTAATAGAAGGTGACCTGGGGATACCCCCTCCCCCTGACACAACCTCCTTTACCTGGGCGCTAGAGAGCTGCACGCAGGCCCCGCCTGTTACCCCCCGGCTCCTGACTCAGCCAGAGGGATCACTGCCGCAGTGCAAGAGACTTCCCCCACCACCCAGGACTAGAGGGCTGAACATACGGCCCTGCCCATGACTCCCTGTGTGGGAAGTGTGCTGCTGCCGCAAGGCCAAGGAACACGTTCCAGCTCCACCACAGGTCACTGGGTTTGAAGTAGGACTCCCGGGGTGAGACCATGGCCAGCATTAGTCAGCGCAGACTAGGCCACTATGGTTCCTTCTCATCTTTAACCCCTTCCCTTCCAGCCCACGCTTCTTACCACAGGGTCTTTGACTATATCTAGCAGGCTGATAATATTGGGGCCTCCTCGGAGATTCTCCAGGATCTTAATCTCACGCTTGATTTTCTTCTTTTTTACTGGCTACAAAAGAGAAAATCAGAGTGTTACCACCACACATTCCTCACTGGACCCGCTTGCCACAATGACTTGGGCAGACAGCATGGAAAACCCACATGGAGGATATGGGCTGAAGACAGTCTCTGAAGTGCTGCTCAGTCTGCGTTCCTCCCCACGGAGAAGGGAGCTGCCATAACACAGTGTGTGTGGCGTGGAGCCATTGGAACAATGAGCTGCAATCAGGTTTCAGCTCCTGGGAGCAAGGACACAGCTACTGTTTCTCTTCTGGGCGGTGGGGAACTATGCTGTTCTCAGCTTGTGGATTTTTCACTAGGAGGGTGGTGAAGCACTGGAATGGGTTCCCTAGGGAGGTGGTGGAATCTCCTTCCTTAGAGGTTTTTAAGGTCAGGCTTGACAAAGCCCTGGCTGGGATGATTTAGTTGGGGATTGGTCCTGCTTTGAGCAAGGGGTTCATAGAATCACAGAATACCAGGGTTGGAAGGGACCTCAGGAGGTCTCTAGTCCAACCCCCTGCTCAAGGCAGGACCAATTCTCAGACAGATTTTTGCCCCAGATCCCTAAATGGCCCCCTCAAGGATTGAACTCACAACCCTGGGTTTAGCAGGCCAATGCTCAAACCACTGAGCTATCCCTCCCCGCAGACGACCTCCTGAAGTCCCTTCCAACCCTGATATTCTATGATTCTATGATTTAATGCTGGATTTGCAGGGCTGCTGTGACTTACTGAAATGGCAACTGAGGAGCCTCAATGCTCACACGCCACAGCATTCATAAACTCCACACACAGCACCGAGATGCAGCCATCTCGGGGGAGGAGAGCGGACGTTTCAGCCAAGTATATCATAAGAACATAAGAACGGCAGTGCTGGGTCAGACTTAAGGTCCATCTAGCCCAGTGTCCTGTCTTCCGACAGTGGCCAATGCCAGGTGCCCCAGAGGGAATGAACAGAACAGGGAATCATCAAGTGATCCACCCCCTGTCGGCCATTCCCAGGTTTGGGCAAACAGAGGCTGGGGACACCACCCCTGCTCAGCCTGGCTAATAGCCATTGATGGACCTGTCCCCCGTGAACTTACCGTACTCTCTTTCAAACCCTGTTATAGTCATGGCCAACCCCTGCTCCTATAGTTTTAGATTGCAGCAACAGCCAAGTCGTGGCTGTTTGTGTGTGTGGGGGGGTGTCCCGCAGCACCTCCAAGTGGGGCAGAGACTGGCATGTGTTAATAGACACCCCCCCCCAGCCTCAGAAGCTCTGACAGTGATGGTGGAGAGGAGGGGCAGAGAGGGAACAGGTGGGGTTTCAATATGAGGAGGGGCACAGGGAACGTGTGCTGATCTGCCTGCCCCGCCCGTGGACTCCTTCGTCACATCAGCTCTCGGAGCTGTAGGTAGGGAGAGGAGGACGGTTCAGACAATGAAAAGTTCTCCCTTCCCGTCTCATGACTACAGCCTTCCTCAGCAAAGGCTCCATCCCCCAAAGATCAGTAGCACGTACCTCAAATGCACAGGGAAGGGGTGAACAGGGAGCACCAGGTAGGGAACAGGATGGGGTTCACAGCCCCCTGCCCAACACACCCACCTTAAGGATTTTCACCACAACTTTCTCATTGTTGGTGATGTTGATGGCTTCAAAGACTTCACTGTATTTGCCGCGGCCAAGTTTCCGCACAAGCTGGTAGTCGTCTTGGTTGCTGTACAAGGAGAAAAGAAAATGGAGGAGGAGAACCCGGGTCAGAACTGGACACTGCGGGGAGGGCTAGCTCAGTGGTTTGAGCATTGGCCTGCTAAACCCAGGGTTGTGAGTTCAATCCTTGAGGGGGCCACTCAGGGATCTGGGGCAAAATCAGTACTTGGTCCTGCTAGTGAAGGCAGGGGCTGGACTCGATGACCCTTCGGGGTCCCTTCCAGTTCTAGGAGATGGGTATATCTCCGTTAATAAAAAAAATAAAAAAAAATCAGAGAGCAGCTCTCCCAAAGACTCTGGTGAGGGCAAGAGAACGGGGAGCTGTTCTGTAGCATACAGGGCTCCACAAATCCTAGACCTGGTGAAAAGGAATACGGCTCGCTTGTGTACCTCAGAGGGCTTTATGATTAGATACTAACAGAGAACACTTCACTCACCATCTCTGGGATGGGACACAACAGAGTGTCAATTCACAAGTGTGTGCGCGGAGTATTGCTGGAAGAATGCAGCTACCCCGATGGAACCCACCCAGAGCCCTCCGGGGGTTAAACACTTCCATGCTGCAGAAGATGGTTTTGGCGATTCAAAAACTGGGCACTCTTCCCTTTGAGGAGCAGATGGAGTCAGGGCTCCTTGAGTCTATTGCCAGCTCTGCCCTGAGTAGCCCTGAGCCACACGTCCCCTCTTTGTGCCTCAGTTTTGCCATCTACAAAATGGATAGTTGTGGGTTGTGAGGATTAATTCATTCCAAACTTCAACATCTACTGATGGAAGGCACTAAAGGAGGGCAAAGATTTACACAGTACTTGAAATGCAATGCTGCCCTCCTCTGGGCAGGGACCTGGCCATTTCTCTTGGTCTAGAAAGGGTCATGCACGTCTGGAGCACTATAAAAATAATCTTAACAAGGGGGAATCAGGAAATAATAGGATAAATACCACCCAGAGAACCTGCATTTAAGTTAAATCATCAGGGCCTCATGAAATTCACCTGAGAGGACTAAAGGAACTAGCGAAGTGTTGGCAATTATTTCCGGTAAGTTAGGGAGGAACGGCAGAAAGCCTCCAAAGATCTGAGAGGAGTAAACAAGCTGGGGAAAGAAAGGGAACAACAGGCAGAGAGTCTGACTTCATACACTGCAAATTACCAGAGTGAAGAAAAGGAGCTGAGCTCTCAACAGAGAGAAACCCGGGGAGACGAGTGGACACACAAACCAACCATGTCGGGCTCAGCAAATGAAGAAAACATAGTGGGCTGTGTCAGGAAAGAAGGTTAATTCTGAGCCCAGTCTGAGTGACCGAACAAGCTGCCAAGGGAGGATGTGGAATTATCATCACCAGAGATACACAAGGCTTTCGATTACGTTCTCCAGGGGGCTGGCTGGCTCCGGAGATTAGGAATTGGACAAGGAACCTTTCATCTCCAGGTCACCGGTCCCAGTCCAGGCTGTTCAGTGGCCTGTAGATGAAATGAGCTTGGGGCTGGGGGTATCTCTCAGTCCCGTTCCCAGTGGACAGAACAAACCCAACACTGCAGTTAGCACTGACTGTTGCCAGCCCCAGCACAGCAGAGTGGGCCTGCTCCCAGCTCACATGAAGTTTTAAGTGAAAAGCTAACGCTTACTTTCCCGATTTACCTATAGTCACTAGCACTCAAAGAGCAGCCCACTCCCCCAGCGGTGAGAATTCCCACATTCCAAACCAGCCACCTCCCAAGACTGGCAAAGACCCTCTCCACACGAGGGTCATTTTTCAAGCTTACCACCAGCTCCACTGATGCTAGGAGCATTGGGAGCCCTGCTATAGGGGCATTGCTGGCTGCCAAGCGCGTTTTCAGAGCTGTCATTTAGCTCTGCTCTGAGTGGAGTTACAGGACTTGGTGTTGAAAACGGGAGAGGCCACGGGATACCTGTCTATACCTAAAGCTAACACTCAGTTCAGCTCCCCGGGGGTTAGCAATGATGGGACAGTATCCAAAGCGCAGACAGAGCTGAAGAGACCAGCTCACAGCAATAGGGGCTTCAAAATTTGTTTGGAAAATTATTTACTATAACTTGATTTTAATCTTCTTTTAAATTATAAAAACCTACCAAAGGCAAAATCCTCAGTAACTCCGGCTACAGACTGTGCTCTGCAAACCCTAATCACAGCATTAGGCACTTGGGCCAATGCAGGTGCTTAAAGCTGGGCACCAAAATGAAAACGGCTGAATGTTCAGAGGCGCTGGGGACCTGGAATGGCAGGTGCTCAGCACCTCTGACAGCTCAGCCACTTATTGCTAGTGTTCTCTCCACTAACACAGTGACCTAGGAGAGCACTCACTGGACCGGGACTCTGGAGACCTGGGTTCTTCACCCTGCTTTGCCACTGGCAAGCCAAAGCCCTTCTCCAAAAAGGGGGTAATGATAACGATCCAAGATGCCTCCTTTCTGAAGTGCTTTGAGATCTAGTGCTGAAAAGTGCTAGGTAAGAGCTAGGGATCGTTATTATTAAGGTGCTTAAATATGTATTTCAGAAGCCTAAATTTAGGCCCCATTTGACAACATGGGCCATTGATATTATGGTGCTAAGCAACCTAGAAATACCACAAGCCAGTAATCTGGGAAAGAAGTCCCTGGGGTTTCCCTTGACCCCAGTCATACCCCCATTCCACGACGTGTGACTCGTAGTCCCAGTACTCGCGGGGTCTCTGAGTGTTCACATCTGCATAGACCCTGGCTCGACTCGGCACTGGGCCCGACATGCTTCCACAGACAGAGGGTCAGCACCTCAATCACCCTAAAAAATACAAATACAAACCAATTGAAATGAGAAGCAAACTCACCAGCAAAAGGAAAAAGGAGGATAGGCATGGAAATTGCTGAACGGGAAAGGGTCTATGGAGAAAGGAGCCGGGGAGCACACACAGCACTAGCAGTGGTTGTATTTCCAGGACAGAGGCGAGACACGTTCCTAGCTGCCAGTGGCACTGTGCTCCAGCCCTACTCCAAAACAGGGAAGAAGCAGCATCTCACCCCTCTGAAGCATCACCCGTTCAGGTCAGCAGCACTGCAGCATGCGTGCAAGAGAACGAAGGAAGCCCACACTCCTGCTGCTGGCCAGATTCCAGCCTCCTCTTGGAGACAAGACCTCGCTGTGCAGAACTGACAGCCTCTGACAGCACGCACCCTCCCTCCTCCATGCCCCAAGCACACTCACTAGCCACCCAGGGGCCCAATTAAGCTAACAGCACAAACCTCCCTCCACTGGTCTCCAGTTTCAAGAGCTCCACAGCAATTAAGAACAAGCGCCACCAAATCCTCACTGAACCAGTTAGCAGCCATCTGAAAGCAGCTTCCCCAAAGGAGAAAGCCAGAAAAAGGAAGAGCCTAGAAAAAGCTGCCAGTACCGAGCCAGCACACAAACCACAAGCAGAGGTAAAACTCAGATCTGTCTCAAGACTGGAAGGTTTACATCTGGGGCAGCTCCCAAACCGCCCAACCCAGAGCACTACTGGCAAAGGCCACTGTCATAAACAGATAGTTAAGGGTTAAGGTCTCTTTTACCTGTAAAGGGTTAACATGCAGTACCTGATGACCACCTGACCAGAGGACCTATCAGAGACAAGATAATTTCAAATCTCTGTGGAGGGAAGCCTTTGTCTGTGTTCTTTGTTAGAGAGTTCTCTTTTTGGATCTAAGAAAGGCCAGTCATGTCTCCAAGTTCTCCTGGAGTAGTTTCTACTATTCAGTAGTGAGCATTAATTAGAAAGGCGGATTAGTCTTATAATTTGATTTCTACATTTGCAGTTGTGTGTTGGCTGAAGGAAATTCTTTATTTCTGTTTGCTGTTACTTTGCTTTTACTGAGAAAGAAAGGAGGGGGGATTCTCTCCAGAGATTGATAAGTTTAGACCCTGTATTTTTGCATCTTGGTTACAGAGACAGTGATTTTCTTTTTATTCTTTAATAAATTCTTTTCTATTAAGGACTTGGTTGGTCTTTCCTTGGGTGGATTCTCAGGGAAAGGGGAGGGGGAGGTATCCCTCTGTAGTTAGATCCCGGTGTCTCTCCTAGGAAAAGGGAGGGGGGAGGAAGCAGGGGGGAATGGTTTATTTCTCCTGGGTGTAAGAACTCCATGGATTTGGGGCTCTTGGGATCCCCTAGGATTTTGGGGAAGGACTGTGTCCCAATCCACGTACCTGATTGGGTGGTGGCAGCTTTTACTAGATCTAAACTAGGATTTTTAGTTTAGAGGGAAACCAGTGCAGGTCCCCATTTTTGGAACCCAACAGCTCTAAGTGGGGGTGAGACCTATGACAGCCACATCTTCTGGGCCTAAACTACAGCAGGTCCCAGCCATCCAGCCTGTCTGTCGGGAGGCCAGCCTGCAGGGACGGACCCCACGTAATCATAGATCATAGATTATTAGGGTTGGAAGGGACCTCAGGAGATCATCTAGTCCAACCCCCTGCTCAAAACAGGACCAATCTCATGGGGCTCCAGGGGCTTCTGTATCGATCATTTAGGTTAATCTTTCTATCTACCCAATGGGACACTGTCCTCAGTCTAGAACAGACGTGGGCAAAGTACGGCCCGTGGGCCACATGCGGCCCGTGGGTCCTGCCCGGCCCCCGAGCTCCCAGGCGGGGAGGCTGCCCCCGGCCCCTCCCCAGCTGTCCCCCCACCCCCGCAGCCTCACCTCGCCGTGCCACGGGAGCGCGCTGGGCAGGAGAGCAGGGAGGGAGGCTCCGGGGAGCAGGCGGGCAGCGTGGGTGGCGGGAGCGCCGCGAGCACGGGCAGAGGACTCAGGGGGACACCGGGCGGCCGGGCAGCCAGCCAGAAAGAAGCGGCGCTTTGAAAGGGAAACCACCGCTTCTCTCCGGCTGCCCCTGCTCCGCCTGAGTCCTCCGCCCACGTCCGCAGGGACGCATTCGGAAGTGGGCGGGGGGGAGGGTTTGATAGGGGGTGAGGTCCCAGGGGGCCTGTCAGGGGGTGGAGGTGTGGACAGAGGTCAGGGGACAGGGAGCAGGAGGGGTTGGATAGGATGTGGGGTCCTGGAGGGGCAGTTAGGGGACAAGGAGCAGGGGGGCTGGATAGGTCGGGGGTTCTAGGGGGGTGGTCAGGGGATGGGGAAGAGGGGGATTGGATAGGGGGCGGGGGTCCCGGGAGAGGGCGGTCAGGGGACAAGGAGCAGGGGGGGCGGTTCAATGGGGGGGGTTCTGAGGGGGGCAGTCAGGGGGCAGGAAGTGGGAGGGGCCAGATAAGGGGTGGGGACCAGGCTGTTTTGGGGGGCTCAGCCTTCCCTACCCGGCCCTCCAGACAGTTTTGGAACCCCAATGTGTGGCCCTCGGGCCAAAACATTTGCCCGCCCCTGGGTTAGACATTGTGTCTCCAGAGGTAACGTGCTTGTTGACAGTAAAAATATTTTTAAATAAATGAATAACTAACTAAATAATATATAGAGGCAGGACGGATTTGATTTAAATCAATTTTATTTAAATCATGATTTAAATCACTAGGCAGGAAGACTCGATTTAATCATGGTTTTCTACATAAAAGTGCATTCTTGTTGATTATATCCTTAATACAAATCCTTCACAACTCAGAGACAGAGGTAGGTTACATTTTTAGAACGTACACACGATACATTTTTAAGTGATTTATTTTGAAAACTTTTCAGATTAGTTTTACAGCTCTATCAGAAAATGATTGTTTGGTTATTTCATTTACCAAAGGTAATTGAAGCAGATATTTATGAAGTCATTGGGAGGTGAACTCTCTCCAATTCAACAGGTTAATCATTAATATTTGGAGGATTTCCTTGCCGTGCTGTATTAGGAGGAGAACATCAGACATTTAAATTGTTTTACTTAACTAAAACACAACGTTATGTATTCTGGATTTTTTTTCTTCAACAGCAAACATATAATATTTTAACAAAACAAGCAAATGAATTTCTGAATTATGTTAAACATTCAAGTTTTTTAAAATCAGTCTTGTTTTTGTTAAAATTGTTTTTAAGTAAAATAATTAAATGAAATATTTAAAAAAATATTAAATCAACTTTGCAGCAGCTGCTCTGAAAAACGTGGGAGGAACCGAGGTAACTCTCGCACAAGCCGTGCGATGGAACTCAGTAGTGGGCTGTTCTGAGCTCTAGATCAAGCACTGGCCTAATCCGATGACAGTTTGTGAACAAAAACGTGAAAAAACAGATGGCACCGTCACAGCCAAAGTTCACAACATTGGGCTTAAGAGAAATATTGAAACACATGCCGAGTACCCTGAAGCCTATTTCTGTAGCCTTGAACAAAATGCAGGGAAATCGCTGTTTTATTGCCGACGCTGTTGAAATTTGGAAGGAACTGAGTGAGATCTTAAAAAGAGAAATATATAATGACAGAGTTAAATTACAAGCATTAAAAAAACTGAATGGGAGAAGCACTATCTCCAGCTCATTTTCTGCAAATATTCTCAATACTCAGTACCAGGGTCAAACCTTAACTGGTGAAGAAGAGGAGTTGGCTATGACATGGACATCCAGCAATCATCCCTCCATAATGCCAACTATAATAAACTTCAGAGCTAAGGGTGAACCATTCAAGAAATACATGTTTGCTGATGTTTTAAAGCAAGTCACACCAGTGAACTGGTGGAAGTCACTTAAGCACTTGGATTCAGAGACTGTTGAAGTGATCATCTCACTTTTAACAGCAGTAGCTTCTTCTGCCAGTGTAGAAAGAATATTTTCTTCCTTTGCACTAATTATTCCAAACTGAGAAATCGTTTGGGACCTGAAAAAGCAGGAAAACTTGTTTTTCTTTTCCAGATTATGAACAGACAGGAAAATGAAGGTGAAGACGACTGAGTCAGCTGCAGAAACCAATATTTTAAGTTTCTCATGTTGACCTGGCTGACACAGTCTATTTAATTTTAGGGTTTTTAAAAAATATTTCTTTTAACCATTTTAGGTAAAAACAATTTTAACAAAAACAAACCTGATTTTAAAAAACTTGAATGTTTAACTAAATTCAAACATTCATGTGCCTCTTTTGTTAAAATATTATATGTTTGCTGTTGAAGAAAAAAATCCAGAATACATAACATTGCTTTAGTTAAATAAAACAATTTCAATGTCTGGTGCTGTTCTCCTCCTAACACAGCACGGCAAGGAAATCCTCTAAATATTAATGATTAACCTGTTGAATTGGAGATAGTTCACCTCCCAATGACTTCATAAATATCTGCTTCAATTACCTTTGGTAAATGAAATAACCAAACAATCATTTTCTGATAGAGCTGTAAAACTAATCTGAAAAGTTTTCAAAATAAATCACTTCAAAAATGTATAGTGTGTATTTTTCTAAAAATGAAACCTACATCTATCTCTGAGTTGTGAAGAATATATATTAAAGTTATAACAACCAACAAGAATGCACTTTTATGTAGAAATCCATGATTAAATAGAGTCTTCCTGCCTAGTGATTTAAATCATGAATTAAATCAAATCCACCCAGTTTTTATAGTATCCTCCAATACCCCTTCCTCACTGCAGAAATGTCCAGAGTTTTATCTGAAAAGTGCCAAGGAGGAGGGAGCCCAGACCTCTGCTGACCACCGATTCAACCACCATCTGCTGGAGTCTGGCCAAAATACCAGCCCCTTCACCACCCTGGACCTTCCTCTCTGAACGGGGCCCGCACCCCCAGCAGAAACCCCTTCTCCTCTCACCTGGATGGCCCAATCAGCAACTGTCCCTGGAAACATGGCACTGCTTCCCTTCCCAGAGGATCCTGCACCAGTGTCACAAGCAGGAATTTATGAGGCACATTCGTTTCCAAGGCAAGAGGTATCACACCCAGAAGGGTCGAGCTGGATGGAGGAAAAGCCCATACTCCAGGGGCAGCCAAAATCTGGCCCAGGTCGGCCTTCCTGTTTAACCAAGATGTGGCCTGTGGAGAGCAGAGATCCCACAAGCAAATCCTCCAGCTGGAGTCTAATGCCCTGGCCTTGTTCTGTACTGGTCTCCAGGGGCTACACTTCCACACAGGGCTTTGGAGTGGAGCCCAGAGCTGGAGTGTGGAGCAGCTCCGGAGCAGTGGAGCTGCAGGCTTTTGCCTGGAGCTGGAGCAGAGCCGGAGCACAGGGCTGCAATGGGCCCCAGTGCCCTACCCTGCTCCATCCCCCAGGAGGCAGGAAGCTGCTGATTAACTGCTCTGCGTGTGGCTTCAAAGCCTGGGCTCTGAACAGGAATAAAGCAGCTTGCTTAGTTCAAAGGCGAGTGGCTGAGAGGCAGCGATGAAAAGCCTGCCCTCGGCACACGCTCATCTCTGCCGTCCCACTCGGCGAGCACAGTGCTACACAAGCCGGGCTGGAGCCGCACAGCTCTGCCAGCCAGGCCCTGCCAAGCCCTGGCTAGGGGAATCCAGAAGCAGGGGGTGAGGAAGGATTTCCTAAGAGATGAGGGAGGCGCATTTTCCAGCAAATGCCTGCAGCCTGAGGGTGCTCTTCCCAGAGCCCAGCTCTCTGCAGCCACCTCCTCATTAACTGCACGATGGGACCCAGGAGGGCTTCCCCCTAAATTCTGCGTAGCACAAAGACCTACACAGGCAAACTCAATTCAGCTGCCCTTCTCTGAGGAATGAGGCTGCAGCACCAGAACGCTGCCCCGCCGAGGGAGCTCTATTGCAACTGAGGATTGCCCTGAATCTGAGAGAGATCAAACAGGTTACACCTGCCCTCACCTTTGACGTAGTCCCTGACATCACTGCTCCCAGCCTGCAGTGTAGCCTAGCTACCCAGATCAAGACAAGACACTGAACGCTGGGACCTGCAGTTACGGGGATGGCAGTGGTCTGCCCTATTTCCCTCACGTTCGGTGTGTCTGCTGGTGGGCTTGTTACTGCAACCAAGAGTCAAACTTGGGGGGGGGGGGGGGAGTCCAGAGGCAGTGGCTCTCTCCAGTGACCCCAGAAGCAAGCCTGCGCTCAGCTGGAAGTGACTCGGCACAGTTCCGAAGCACTGCAGCCTTGTGGGCATCCATTCTTTAAAGGGTCATCTACACAGCTGTGTCAGCACTGGAGCCCCAAATCCTGCCTGGAATTATTTCCTTTCAGGCACAGGATTTGCCTAAGCAGCTCCCCAGGCAGGAAGAACGTGTCCCCAGCCCTCCTCTAAGAAATTCTGTTACAATTCCTCCCCCCACTGTGGGACCCAGGACTGACATTTGGGAAGCACATGTGCTCCTCATTCCCATTAGACCATGATGCTGAGAGGGGGATCGTAGATAAGCCCCTGAGGTAAGAGATGGACGAGATCTGTCTGTCTTAGGGTTCTTCACTGTCACCCATCACGGTAGGATTCCAGCACTTCCATGTCAAACCAACAGCAATCGTGAAGTCCCCAGTAGACTCCATGGAGAATCTGGCACTTCTCTCTCACTGAGGCAGAGCTCTGCTAGGGGTATACTTGTGTTCTGGTTGGTTGATTTGTTTAGAACAGGTTTTGTTTGGGTAGGTGGGACTGTCAATGTTCTGAGCCATTCTGAGGGTGGAACAGCCTTGCAAAGAGAAGGCTTTGCAGCGTTTCACAGAGACAGTCTGACTCTGGCTCCCCTACTCTGCTCTGGAAGTTCATTGCATAGCCAGAGTCTCTTGACTGCACACTTTGTCCCTGGCACTCACATACTTCACCCTGGGCTCTGTGAGCAGCATGGTCCTAGAGGAGCAGCTATCACAGTGGTTTATAGATCAAAATTCTGTCTTTAATGTAGCTGAGGCTTGATCCATTAATTGCTTTGAAGATTAGGAAACTGAGATCGGAAGATGACTGGGAGCCAGAGGAGGGATTTCAGTACGAGCCTGATGGGCTCACAGCATCTCAGACAATGGAAGAGGAAGGCAGCCTCATTCCGTACCACCCAGAGACCATGCACTATCTTTACATTCAGCTTCAGACGCCGTGAATCACAGTGATCCAGCCTGGAAGTGATAAATGTACGAATCACTGCAAGCCGGCCATGGCCTTGAGGAAGGGACAAAGTTTCTTAGCAAGGTGGAGGGGAAGGAAGACATTTTTACACTGACACAACCTGGTTATCCAAACTTAGTGAAGAGCCACCTTGAGGAATGGGGTTTATGATTTATATTGCAGTGGAGCTTTAGTCAGGGATCAGGACCCTGCTATGCCAGGTACATAATGTACAGCCGGAACAAAGAGCTGGCCCTGCCCCAAAGAGCTGACCATATCAGGCAAGAGACAACAGATGGCTACAAACAGACCAATGGGGGAATCCAAGGGAACGGTACTGTTCAGCATGGCAGGCAATGGTCTCAGCACACCAGCAGCCTTCCACTGTCAAGCTTTTTGAAGGCATCACGGCAAAGGAGAATTTTAAAGAGGGATCTGAAGGAGATAAATGATGTGGCTTTTCAGATGTTTGCAGGGAGTTCCTCCATGTGTGAGGGGCAACGTGGGAGACGGCACAGAAGTACTTGTTTGAAAATGTAACAAGTGGACAACGAAGGCTGGAACCACTGGTAGAGCAGGGGTGGGAGTCCACATCTTGGCAGCGTACTAGAGGTGGTAGGTAGGGTAGGGACAGGCTTCCAAGTGAAGACAAATCGTTGGGTTTGATGTCAGGGAAGAAAAGGGAGCAAGAGGATGGATGCAAATTGGGGGTGACAAAGTGCTGAGCTAGGGAAATGATTTTTGCAGCAGTTTTTTTAAATGGATACAAGTGGGGCAAGCCTGCATTTTGTCAAGGGCAGACAGAAGGATGCTGAAGTAGCTGAGATGCAAGATTATGAAGGCCTGGACAAGAGTTCAACAGAAGGTGGCAGTGGTCTCTCAGCTAGTTCTTCAAAGTGTTTCCCCCTTTCCAACCAGCACCTTCAGTCTTGCCCAAGCTCAGTTTGAGCCAGCTGCTCTTCATCCAAGAACTGATTTCCTGTGGGCATTCTGACTTCTGAGTGACCGTAGTGGTGGCATTAGTGGTGAAGGAGATATCTAGCTGAGTTTCATATGCATACTGTTGGCAGTTGAACCCACAGTCTCTCTCTCTCTCTCTCCTAGTAGCCTCATGTCGATACTAAGGAGAAGGGGGATAGTCTGGATCCCAGCAGGTGAGAGCTTTCTGAGAAGAGGAGCAGTTACCCATCATCACTTGACATGCTCAGGTTCCCACCACAGGGACACACACTGGAGCATTAGGACTATCCCTCTGCAAGAAAACGCCACAGTCCCTAAAACAGGGGTGGGAAAACTTTTTGGTCCGAGGGCCACTTCTGGGTATAGAAATTATGGCAGGCCATGAATGCTCATGAAATTAGGGTTGAGGTGCACGTGGGGGTGAGGGCTCTGGCTGGGGGTGCAGGCTCCAGGGTGGGGCCAGAAGTGAGGAGTTCAGGGTGCAGGAGGGGGCTCTGGGCTGGGGCAGGGAGGGTGGAGGGGGGGTGAGGGCTCAGGCTGGGGGTGCAGACTCTGGGGCTGGACTGGGGATGAGGGGTTTGGGGTGTAGGACGGTGCTCCAGGCTGGGACTGAGGGGTTCAGAGGGCAGGAGGGGGATCAGGGATGGGGCAGAGGGTTGGGGCATGGGTGGTGCCTCAGGGGTGCAGGCTCCGGGCGGTGCTAACCTCAAGCAGCTCCCAGAAGCAGTGGCATGTCCCCCTCTCCGGCTCCTATGCAGAGGCGCGGCCAGGCGGCTCTGCTGCATGCTGCCCCATCCGCAGGCACCGCCCCTGCAGCTCCCATTGGCTGCGGTTCCTAGCCAATGGGAGCTGAAGAGGTGGCGCTTGGGGCAGGGGGAGCATGCGAAGCCCCCTGGCTGCCCCGATGTGTAGGAGCCGGAGCGGGGACATGCCACTACTTCCGGGAGCCATGTGGAGTGGCCCCCAATCCTGCTCCCCAGCGGGAGCTCAAGGGCTGGATTAAAACAGCTGGCAGGCCAGATCCGGCCCACAGGCCATAGTTTGCCCACCCCTGCCCTAAGAGATTCCAATAGTCTGCAGGCAAATGGGCACGTACACACTCCAACGTTTGCATGATGGGAGCCTGCTTGAGACACAAGAGGCAACAAGCCCACCTGGAGAAGTGATCACCATTCGAGGAATCCATCCAGGAGCCCTCTGCCTCCTGGCAGCACATCGCTGGACTGCAGATTCTGTCCCTCATCTGCGAGCCTAAGACAATGCATTTAATACATAATATGATGATGCCCTGCTCACGGCACAGGGCCACAAATACGCCATGATCATCCCACATCAGAG
Organism: Mauremys mutica; assembly: GCF_020497125.1. NCBI lineage: Eukaryota > Metazoa > Chordata > Testudines > Geoemydidae > Mauremys > Mauremys mutica. The sequence goes on along the minus strand of NC_059073.1, from coordinate 4,948,194 downwards.
AATAATAAATGAAGCACCCACAGGAGTAGCCACTCAACCTCAGGAAGGAACGATTAGGGTCCAGGTTACCCCACCCCAAAAGCACTTCAACTTTACTTCCACATTTAACCAAACAATAATTTACATAGGTTCCTGAGGTGCATTTTGCCTGAAGTAGGGAATCTGCATCCCAGAGCTCTGGCCCCAGGATTGATCCTGCCTCCCCTACAGACGCTGACTACTCTGGCTTCCTGACTCTCCCGTGTCCATGGCGCAGGTGAAAACGAGGAGGAGATGGTGCCTGTGTGCTACATATGCAGCCGTCTGAGATTATCCCAAAAGGGAGGCTCACAGGGAAATCACCAGCACACATTTGTTCTTCAAAACTCTGACTGGAGGTGCAAGTATTAAAATTCAACATGAGAGCTTAAGGAGCAAGATGAGATTCAACCCATGTGAAAGGAGAGGTAGTTCCTTTAAGTCTTAGTCACTGCAAAACAGCATGTCAGACTGACAACTGTGATGTGCTCACTTAAAGGACCCTACCCCAGCCAGGCGAGGAGACATTGTTAAGGCTGAGGTGGGAACATTAACTCTCAGCTCCTGACTTTTGTGCAATTAAAATCTCAGAATGTGGCAGTAACGGGTTTTTTTGGCTATACAATTCCCGTTTGTAACTGAATGATTTAGGGTAGCATGGAGGCAGACGTAGGAGAAATGGAATAGAATGAAGGGAAATGCAGGCAGAACATCAGAAACACTCTCCTGACCCTGAGACGTATTAGTGCAGCAGAATTCTCTCTCCAGGGAAGGGGGGAAGCCCCAGACTGAACAAAGCACTAGAGAATAGATTACACAGAACAACCCTTCCCTGGCCTAAGGGGATAAGACTGCACAGGACCCAATAGAAATCAGATAGGGAGAAGTCTATGAGTAAATGAATTCTGCTGGGACCAACCGCTACAATCAGAAAAACAAAGGCAAACGACGGTATCTTTCTATTCGCTGCCATGCCAGGAGAGTCGTACTAAGGGAACTTGGGTTGGCCGTTGCTGGACAATTTAAGGCTCGTGAACTGAAGGCGTTTGGTCCATAAACTGCACTAGAATGTTCTCTTGTGTGAAAACAGAGCAGAGCAGCTTCCTGTGGAAGCCAGAGGCTCTCCTCAGAGCTGGCTACTGACTAGGCAAGGTCTGTCCTGGTCATTCCTCTCCCAGCCCTTGGGGGAAGGTTAGAATTCTTAGTTCTCATTAAGATGCATGGTCAAAAACAGCTCTTCTACAGTGCAGCCTGCGGTTTCCCTCACATTCATTAATCTTAGGTCCTTATATGGCCCCGATTAGCCTCGTATCTGAGCGCCTCACACACGGTAACATATTTATTCTCACACACACCCCGTGAGACGGGGCAGGGCTAACACTCACATTTTACAAATAGGAAACTGAGGCCCAAAAGAACTAAGTGCCTTGCCCAAGCTCACAGAGGAAGTCTGGAAACGGAGCCCAGGTCTCCAGAGTCGCAGGCTCGCTTCCCTCACATTTAAAATTAACCTCAGGCCCATGGGGCCAGCAAGTTCTGCCCCTCATGTAAGGGTGTAACTGGATCTGCCTAGTTCTCGCCCTCTGTCTTCCCTGTTGTATAGAGTTAAACGACAAGAAGAGGGGGTGGGGGACGGCCTGCCTCTTGGTCTTGTGCCAGGAGACTGAGCCCACCAGATGACCGGATGGAAAGCACCATCATGTGCAAGAGGAGCCTGGCAAGACTCAGACGCTGAGCAAAACTGCAGTAGCTTAACTCATTAAGAGAATGGGCCATACACCATGGGAGCATCAGCCACTCCCATTCAAACTATATGGGGAAGGAGAAATTTAGGGGACCCTCACTGAGATGGTGGGACTGAAATCCTAATGCCTTCCATGAACTTAGCAAATGGACAGCGCGGTGGTATAAGATAGCCAAGAAAGCTGGAGCTGTATTTCCGTGAGGTTAGATGCTCTGTCAGACCCCCGACCAGGAGGTCATGCAGGATTGCTCCCTAGAACGCAATTAATCCGTGTCTTTCCCCAAATCAGCGTTTCCAATCCCAAGACCTCTGCAGGTTCTCCCTGCTGCTGATCAGAGGGAGCAGGTTTCAAAGAGCAAGGAGTCAAAAGGCTGAAGTGCACAGGGGCAGAGGTAACAGCCAGTGACCACAGTGGTTCCATATGAACCAACCCTTCAGGAGTCCTCTCCCCTGGACGTTGAGAGCCCCAGCTCTCAGCACTACTGCTACAAAAGAGCGGGGCGGGGGGGGGGGTCTCATCTTTATTTTCTCTCCTTCAAGCAGCAGCTCTTGGATGTGGAATGCCCGGGGGGAAGGGATTGCCACATTCAGAGACTGATACCGCACCGGAGGGGCATAAATGCAGTTGTAAACCTCATCCTCCCCGCCTTGAAGGTCAACAAAGGGTGATGATCTTTTGGTGACCTAGCATCAATCGTCAGACACGTTCTCTCACTATGGCCCCGGGTTCCTTCCGGGCCCCAACACCAGGGCCCAAGCACTGTTTGAAATTTCTAGATTGCTGGGCAGCACTAATCACTACAAATGCTGTGAACCTGACATATTTTTCTCCACTGCCAGGTGCCTCTCAGCTGGCCAGTCCTCCACAATTCACAGCTTAGATCATTACTGGAACTATTTGGGACTGTGAATATCTGTATAAACCAGAATGCTTCCAGTCGGCTCCAGAATCTCACCGCTCTCAAACAATACAGCTACCAACCTACTTCTCAGAGAGTCACTTGTATCCAGAACAGCCTCTCAGAACACCAAGAACCAAACGACGGACACAGGCCTGACAACAATACCTTCCTTCTCGGAACTCAGCCCATTTGCACAACTGAAAACCTTGAAACCACCACAAAAAACCCCAAGCCACGGGCTGCCACTGTAATCCACGACCTTGGCTAGTGAGAGAGACCAGGGCCGCCCAGAGGATTCAGGGGGCCTGGGGCAAAGCAATTTTGGGGGCCCCTTCCATAAAAAAATGGCAATACTATATTCTCCTGGGGGCCCCTGCAGGGCCCGGGCAAATTGCCCCACTTGCTCCTCCCCACCCCCCACGGGTGACCCTGGGAAAAATAAACCTTCCGCATCTCGGCACAAACTCAGTTGTGAGAAAACTTCTTTACAAGGTATCACTGGGTCTCAGCATCAGCTAGTGCTAAAAGGCACTAAAGCTCATTAAAAGGGTTGGACAAATATTTTCCGTCAAAACTTTTTCTGGATCGAAAACTAGGGGTTTTTAAAAAGCAGAAAAAAAATCACAGACAATGTCTGCTTTCCTTCAAAATTTGTTGTGTTTTTTTTAATTGAAAAGCTGAAATTAGTCTGCCAAAACCTGAACATGGTTTGGGGTTTCAGGAGTGTGTGGCCAAATATTTGCTGCTTGCTGTGTTTGATTGTTTAAAGAAACAAAAAATAAATTCTGATTTAAAAAAAATCCAAAACTTTTGAACCACCTCAGCTTGTGACCAAATGCCTGAGCTCATCCAGTCAGAGATTTTTCCAGGTTTCTGATACTCTGCTGGCTTCCTTGACTCATATCTGTCTCCATAACTTTGGGTTCATTTAGGTTAGAACATAAGAACAGCCATACTGGGTCAAACCAAAGCCCATCCTGCCCAGTATCCTGACTACCGACAGTGGCCAATGCCAGGTGCCCCAGAGGGAGTGAACCTAACAGGCAATGATCAAGTGATCTCTCTCCTGCCATCCATCTCCATCCTCTGACAAACAGAGGCTAGGGACACCATTCCTTACCCAGCCCGGCTAATAGCCATTAATGGACTTAACCTGCATGCATTTATGTGTTTCCTAGAGACTGGCTCCAAGGGGTCCCTCACAAACTGGAGAGGGTTACTGTGGGTTTGTCTTTAGTATAGACTATGTACATACTCCACGAACTGAGCATTTGAGCTTGTTCCAGAATCTGGGATGAGCCTATGTTGTCCAAACTGAAATGCTCAAAATAGCACATGCATGTGAATGGACACAGGGTGCTAAAATTAAATTAACCCAGGGGTTCTCAAACTGGGGGTCGGGACCCCTCAGGGGGTCATGAGGTTATTGCTGGGGGTCGTGAGCTGTCAGCCTCCACCTCAAACCCCGCTTTGCCTCCAGCATTTATAATACTGTTAAATATATAAAAAAGTGTTTTCAATTCATAAGGGGGGGGTCACCCTCAGAGGTTTGCTATGTGAGCCCCCCCCCCACTCAGAGCCGCGTGGTAAGGGGGCGGGGCTGCAAGCTCCAGCGGGACCTGAGCTCCCCCCCCCGCTCAGAGCCACGTGGTAAGGGGGTGGGGCTGCAAGCTCCAGCGGGACCTGAGCTCCCCCCCCCGCTCAGAGCCGCGTGGTAAGGGGGTGGGGCTGCAAGATCCAGTGGGGCCTGAGCTCCCCCCCCCCGCTCAGAGCCGCGTGGTAAGGGGGTGGGGCTGCAAGATCCAGTGGGGCCTGAGCTCCCCCCCCCCCGCTCAGAGCCGCGTGGTAAGGGGGTGGGGCTGCAAGATCCAGTGGGGCCTGAGCTCCCCCCCCAGCTCAGAGCCGCGTGGTAAGGGGGTGGGGCTGCAAGCTCCAGCGGGGCCTGAGCCCCCCCCCCGCTCAGAGCCGCGTGGTAAGGGGGCGGGGCTGCAAGCTCCAGCGGGGCCTGAGCCCCCCCCCCCCCCGCTCAGAGCCGCGTGGTAAGGGGGTGGGGCTGCAAGCACCAGCGGGGCCTGAGCCCCCCCCCCCCCGCTCAGAGCCGCGTGGTAAGGGGGTGGGGCTGCAAGCTCCAGCGGGGCCTGAGCCCCCCCCGCTCAGAGCCGCGTGGTAAGGGGGCGGGGCTGCAAGCTCCAGTGGGGCCTGAGCCCCCCCCCCCGCTCAGAGCCGCGTGGTAAGGGGGCGGGGCTGCAAGCTCCAGCGGGGCCTGAGCCCCCCCCGCTCAGAGCCGCGTGGTAAGGGGGCGGGGCTGCAAGCTCCAGTGGGGCCTGAGCCCCCCCCCCGCTCAGAGCCGCGTGGTAAGGGGGTGGGGCTGCAAGCTCCAGCGGGGCCTGAGCCCCCCCCCCCGCTCAGAGCCGCGTGGTAAGGGGGTGGGGCTGCAAGCTCCAGCGGGGCCTGAGCCCCCCCCCCCCCGCTCAGAGCCGCGTGGTAAGGGGGCGGGGCTGCAAGCTCCAGCGGGGCCTGAGCCCCCCCCCGCTCAGAGCCGCGTGGTAAGGGGGCGGGGCTGCAAGCTCCAGCGGGGCCTGAGCCCCCCCCCGCTCAGAGCCGCGTGGTAAGGGGGCGGGGCTGCAAGCTCCAGCGGGGCCTGAGCTCGCAGCCCCGCCCCCTTACCACGCGGCTCTGAGCGGAGAGGAGCTCAGGCCCCGCCGGAGCCACGCTGCAGCTGTTCAGGGACGCTCCTGGATGCGCTGAGGCTCCGGGAGGGGGCGGGGCCGGCCCGGGAGCCTCAGCCGGTCTCTTGGGGGCCCCTGCAGAGCCTGGGGCAAATTGCCCCACTGGCCCCCCCCTCGGGGCGGCCCTGAAAGAGACTCAACACTATCTGAGATTCTTAACAATGAAGTTTTCTTTCACTTTTGGAGAAGCAGCTCTGGATAGCTTTACGTCACCAAGAAAAATATTCTCGATGCCATGGGTTTTTTCTTATTTCTGCTCCACCAACAGGGAATCATGCTTAGATTTCAAATAATTGCAGTTTAAAGATTTTAGTATTCCTCCCTTTGAAAACTGCCTCTTACATGAGCTAATGTCAAAACCTTGCTACAGTTCACACATTGTGGTGTAGTGTGATTTCACTGAGCGCACAGACAAAAACGTCAGACAGTCAGACATATACAAATATTTCAAAAGGGAGAGATTGTAAGTTTTTAATCTCAAAAAGTCCTTAATGGATTCAAGATGTTCAGAAAACAGTCGCGGTGGCAATGAGGCTTCACTGTAAGTCTTTGAAAGCTTGAGGAATTCTGTTTTCTGTGGGTGGAGATTACAAGGGGGATCAAAATCGGCCTTATAAAGGGGCAGTGGTGGCAATCAAGGGCCCTGATTCTGCACTGTGATGCCCACAGACAGAGCTCTGGTGGGCACAGAATCCTATCTGAAAAATGGCAGCCCCCAACAGCACAGCACCTCCTACGCCACACTGAGAGACAGTAGGCACAGGGGAAAGTACTGCAACATGGGAGTTCTGACTGGTAGCATGAGTCAGGATTCCTAAGGGCATTCCTAGCTCTGCCACCAACTCCAACTCTGACCTCGGGCACGTCAGTGACTCAGTTTCCTCATCTGTAAAATGGGGGTAATGATAGTTACCCACCTCACAGAAATGTTTTAACAATTTACAAGTGAATGTTTGCAAAGGGGTTTGAGACCCTTGCATAGAATTAATATAGATGATGATTTATAGTTGTATTGCTGCAGAGCCCAAAAGCTTCAATCAGGAATTAGGGGCCTATAGTGCTAGGCACTGTGCTCAGACATAACAATGTGATGAGTAATACTGCAGCACAATCCTCTTCAGGGGGCTGCACAGACAGTAAAATGACTTGTGCCCTTTATGATCTACAAAGAAACAATGAAAGTCAATTCTACAGATCTTTTCCGCTTGTTATTTTTCATTGGAAATTCATGTCTCGTCTACCCTTTTCCCCTAGAACAGAGGTTCTCAAACTGTGGTCTGTGGATCACCAGTGGTCCATGAGCTCCATTCAGGTGGTTCGCGGATAGTTCCATCTAAGGTGCGTGCCTGGGCGGCTGCACACAAGAGAATGAAGGGCCACCCACCTAATTAGTGGAGCTGCCCAGGCGTGGCTCCACTAATTATGTGCCTGGACCCTGGAGAAGACACACATGTAAGGTGAGGTGGTGGCCTTGGGGGGAATAGGAGGTAGGTGGATGGGAGGGGGCAGTGGGGTGAGAAGACAGGGTCGGGGGAATTTGGGATGTCTATGGCTGCGGTGGCCAGAGAAAGAGGCAACTTTCCCCAGCTCCAGGGCTGCGGCTACTGGGGAGAAACGGCCCTGCTTCCCAGCCCCAGCTCAGGGCTGCTGCGGCAGGCCAGAGAGGGCACTTCCATCGCATTAGAAAGGTCAGGCTACTGATATTAAAATATGAGTTGTGGGCTTTTATTTATAGAACAAAAAAAGGTTGATTATTATTAACGGGTTTTTTATATAGCCCTTTTATCCAAAGCGCTTTATGATAGTTAGCTCATGGCACAGACAACATTTGGAAGGATCATTAAGTGCTCCACCGTCCCCAGCAATTTTCAAATGGTCCACGAAAAAAAAGTTTGAGAACCACTGGCCTAGAAGACTCTGTGAAGGTCTAGGAACCTGATAAAATGACGTCAGTGAGGCCATCCAGTTAAACCTGAATGGGGAAGTGATTTTTATTCAGTGCTGCCTCAAGCTCTGCCCCTTTGTCTATCTATGTTAACACCTATTCATAAGCTCCTCTCTCAACACTTGGCTTTGTTAAAGATTCAACAGCCCCAAAAGTCCTCCAGAAGAACTGGGTATCAACACACTCGGACATTCCAGATATTTCTAAAGTTTAAAAAAAAACCTAGAAAAACATTTTTTAAAACCCTTTCAGGCTTTCTCTACACATTATGAAAGACCACTTGAGTGGCCACCTTTAATTGAGATTTCAACCAAGGACACTCCACTTGTCATAATAAATATTAAAAATAAATAAGAACATAAGAGCGACTAGACTGGTCCATATAACCCAGGATCCTGTCTTCTGACAGTGGCCAATGCCAGGTGCCCCAGAGGGAATGAACAGAACAGGGAATCATCAAGTGATCCATCCCCTGTCGCCCATCCCCTGCTTCTGGCAAACAGAGCCTAGGGACACCATCCCTGCCCAGCCTGGCTAATAGCCATTGATGGACCTATCCTCCATGAATTTATCTAGTTCTTTTTTTAACCCTATTATAGTCTTGGCCTTCACAACATCCTCTGGCAAAGAGTTCCACAGGTTGACTGGGCATTGTGTAAAGAAATACTTCCTTTTTTTTCTTTTAAACCTGCTGCCTATTAATTTCATTTGGTGCCCCTAGTTTTTGTGTTATGACAAGGAGTAAATAACTCTTCCTTATTTACTTTCTCCACACCCCTCATGATTTTATAGACCTCTAGCATAGCCCCCCTTAGTCGTCTCTTTCCCAAGCTGAAAAGTCCCAGTCTTATTAATTTCTCCTCACATGGAAGCTGTTCCATACCCCATATCATTTTTGTTGCCCTTTTCTGAACCTTTTCAAATTCCAATACATCTTTTTTGAGATGGGCCAACCACATCTGCACATAGTATTCAAGATGTGGGGGTACCATGGATTTATATAGAGGCATTATGATATTTTCTGTCTCCTTATCTAGCCCTTTCCTAATGACACCCAACATTCTGTTTGCTTTTTTGACTGCCGCTGCACATTGAGCAGATGTTTTCAGAGAACTATCCACAATGACTCCAAGATCATCGAATCATAGAATATCAGGGTTGGAAGGGACCTCAGGAGGTATCTAGTCCAACCCCCTGCTCAAAGCAGGACCAACACGAACTAAATCATCCCAGCCAGGGCTTTGTCAAGCCTGACCTTAAAAACCTCTAAGGAAAGAGATTCCACCACCTCCCTAGGGAACCCATTTCAGTGCTTCACCATCCTCCTAGTGAAATAGTGTTTCCTAATATTCAACTTAAACCTCCCCCACTGCAATTTGAGACCATTGCTCCTTGTTCTGTCATCTGATATCACTGAGAACAGTCTAGATCCATTCTCTTTGGAACCCCCTTTCAGGTAGTTGAAAGCAGCTATCAAATCCCCTCCTCACTCTTCTCTTCTGCAGACTAAATAATCCCAGTTCCCTCAGCCTCACCTCATAAATCATGTGCTCCAGCCCTCTAATCATTTTTGTTGCCCTCCGCTGGTCTCTTTCCAATTTTTCCACATCCTTCTTGTAGTGTGGGGCCCAAAACTGGACCCAGTACTCCAGATGAGGTCTCACCAATGCTGAGTAGAGAGGAATGATCAGGTCCCTCGATCTGCTGGCAATGCCCCTACTTATACAGCCCAAAATGCCATTAGCCTTCTTGTCAACAAGGGCACACTGTTGACTCATATCCAGCTTCTCATCCACTGTAACCCCCAGGTCCTTTTCTGCAGAACTGCTGCCCAGCCATTCGGTCCCTAGTCTGTAACAGTGCATGGGATTCTTCCATCCTAAGTGCAGGACTCTGCACTTGTCCTTGTTGAACCTCATCAGGTTTCTTTTGGCCCAGTCCTCTAATTTGTCTAGTTCCCTCTGTATCCTGTCCCTACCCTCCAGCATATCTACCTCTACCCCCAGCTTAGTGTCATCTGCAGACTTGCTGAGGATGCTGTTACCACTCAAGATCTCTTTCTTGACTGGTAAGAGCTAATTTAGACCCCACCATTTTATATGTATAGCTGGGATTATGTTTTCCAATGTGCATTACTTTGCATTTATCAACATTAAATTTCATCTGCCATTATGTTGCCCAATCACCCAGTTTTGTGAGATTCCTTTGTAGCTCTTCGCAGTCTGCCTGGGACTTAACTATCTTGAGTAGTTTTGTATCATGTGCAAATTTTGTCACCTCATTGTTTACCCTAAATTAAGGTATAATAATCAAATTGATATTTCATAGCCCCAGAATTCAGAATCTCCAACCTATTTCAAGTCCTGTTACACACAGATTCATAGATTCCAAGGCCAGAGTGATCATTGTGATCATCCAGTCTGACCTCCGGTATAACACAGGCCATAGAACTTCCCCCCAAAAATTCCTAGAGTAGATCTTTTAGAAAACCATCCAATCTTCATTTAAAAATGGTTAGTGACAGAGAATCCACCATGACTTTTGGTAAACTGGTCCACTGATTAATTACCCTGTCCAAAATGTACACCTTATTTCCAGTCTGAATTTGTCTAGCGTCAACTTCCAGCCATTGGATGTTAGACCTTCCTCTGCTAGACTGAAGAGCCCGTGATTCAATATTTGTTTCCCAGGTAGGTGCTTACAGACTAATCAAGCCATCCTTTAACCTTCTCTTTGTTCAGCTAAATAGATTGAGCGTGTGGAATCTATCACTGTAAGGCAGATTTTCTAACCCTTTAATCATTCTCGTGGCTCTTCTCTGACCCCTCCCATTTATCATCATCCTTCTTGAACCATGGGCACCAGAACTGGACCCAGCAGCGCTCGCCCCAGGGCCACATACAGTAACTGGTACAATAACCTCTCTGCTCCTCCTCAAAATTCCTGTTAATGCATCATCTAGCGTGACTAGCCATAGGTGTCCTTCTTAAGTGAAAGCTTTGCAACTACGGCCCTGATTTAGCAGCAGCTAGAAGCCCAACTGGTTCCATGGGAAGAGCCTTTTGATATGAGACATAATGAATTGCTCCCACACATACCCTCTGCCCATTTCCTCAGGAAAGCTCGACCTTCCTCTTTGGCTTCTTACCCATCAGCCATTCACTGCGGGACACAGGCTGCGTCTACGCCGGCCCACGTCTCATTTTCAGCGAGGAGGCTGGGGCCTGACTAGTGACTGAGGCACAAAGAGACTGAAACACGTGTCCCAGGTCCCAGCGGGCCAGGACGAGGCAGCACAGTGCCAGCAGCATGTGGTCACGGTGCACTCGCACGTCACGTGCGAGCGGAAGAACAAGGTGAAGCTGCCCAAGCACGCCATTGCTAGGCTGCTCCCCTCACACCTGGAGAAGCAGCAGTCAGGGAGAAGGAGGTGGGAGCAACTCAGGAACGGCGCATGAGCAAATCATGTAGGGTCCCAGGACAGGGATAGCAGGGGAACTGCAGGGAAGAAGTGAGATACGTGGGCACACCTGAGGGAGCATCCCAGGACTGGCAAAACACTTTCATACATATTACAGCCTGCAAGAGTATCAACTCTCCAGCCCAGGTCAGACAGGGCACAGTCTCAGACTGACTTTCCCTTTGAAAGGACCATGGTAGAACATGGCCCAGGTCACTGACATTGATTTCCCATTCTCCAGGAACAGAAAGTTAGTACCTTGAACCTTGCTTAATCTCTAGCCCAGACGCTGCCCTGAGCTGTCCTGGGAGAGGCAGAGAAAGGCGTGAGCTGCATTCCAGACGGGTGGAGGGGCCAGCGGGGCCAGGCAGAGCTCACTGCAGCAATCAGCTCAAAAGTGCTTCCACGTTGCAGCTATCAGTGGTTTCCATCCATCAGCACAGAGAAAAGTGATGGGCTGAGAGGCCTCCTGGAACCAGGCACTTACAGCATTGCCCTGTCCCTAAAAAAAACCAAAGCAGACATGTCTATAGCACCCCTCCATCAGCAATGCAAAGGGCGTGGCAAACACATACACAAGGATCAGAGCAGCACCGAAATGCAGCTACCTCTCCGGTGGGACACAGCAGTGGTTTAACAGCACATAGCAACACTGCCCAGCTATTTACAACGGAGATTAAAGGAGAATTCCATAACCAGGTGAAATCACAGGGGGGAAGCAAAATTAAATTACTTAAATTGAATGTTGCAGATGACACTGAGAAGAAAGTACCTTAGTACCTTTAATATCCACAAATGCTCAAGCCCTTGATTTTACATCTTATCCACAAGATAGCACTCCCAGCAGCCCCCTAAGTCCCCGCTAGGCATTGGGGTCAATCCTGACTTGGCACAGAGCATCCTCTGCTGAATCACACAGCCCCTCCCTGCAGCACCAAAATGGGGTATGAACACTATTCCTGACTAAAGGGAGAACCCCCCTTCTGAGAGAACCCTCTCCATTACCAACGCCACTTCTGGCACCATCTAGATGTTTCTTGGAGATCTCCATTCCAAGCATTGATCAGGCCTGACTCTGCTTTGCTTGCAAGAGCAAATGAGGTGGAGTGGTTTCAATCGCATGCACAGAAAGCAGGTTTCACTGAAAACAAATCTGCTTAAGACAAACATTAATATAGTCAGAGGGAAGGGGAAGTGACCAGTGATGTTACAGCTAAAAAGCCTGATGCTTCTTTAGATGTCCAAAATCACACACCCACAAAATGCCTTCTACACTTACAGGACTAGAGAAATAATCCAGCAATAGACCCATCTAATACAACACAATCCACAATAAACTAGAGAGGGACCACTCTGAGCCCGGAACAGAAATCCACGGAGCTAGTACTCTTCCGCTACACTGGAATGAAGCTTCATTTATCCTGCCCAGAGAATCACAGAAATGTCGGGCTGGAAAAGATCTTGAGAGGTCATTACACATCCACGCCCTGCACCGAGGAAGGACCAAGCAAACCTAGACCATCCCCCTGACAAGTGTCAGTCCAGCCTGTTCTTAAATGACAGGGATTCCTCAATTTCCCTTGGGAGCCTGTTCCAGAACTTAGCTGCCTTTAGAGTTAGAAAGTTTTTCCTAATATCTAACTTAAATCTCCCTGGCTGCAGATTAAGCCCATTACTTCTTACCCTTCCTTCAGCGGTCACGGAGAACAATTGATCACCACCCTCTTTACAGCAACTCTTAACATATCTGAAGACTTACCAGGTGCCCCCTGAGTCCTCCTTTCTCAAGACTAACCATGCCCAGTTTTTTAACCTTTCCTCACAGGTCAGGTTTTCTAACCCTTTTGTCACTGCTGTTGCTCTCCTCTGGACTCTCTCCAGTTTATTCACATCTGGTGCCCAGAACTGGACACACTGCTTCAGCTGAGGCCTTCCCCAGTGCCGAGTAGAGCAGGACAATTACTCCCCACGTCTTACCTAGGACACTCCTGTCAGTAAGCACCAGAATGGTATTAGCCTTTTCTGCGGCTGCGTTACACTGGCGACTCAGACTCGTTTTGTGAGCCAGCAGCACTTCTGCCTGGCCAGTTATCCCCCATTTTGTACTTGTGCATTTGATTTTTCCCTCCTGAGTGCAGTACTTTGCACTTCTCTTTGCTGAATTTCATCTTGCTGATTTCAGACCGTTCTCCAATTTGTCACAGTCATTTTGAATCCTAATCTTGTCCTCCACAGTGCTTGCGACCCCTCCCAGCTTGGTGTCATCCACAAATGTCCGTGTCTACTTTTAAAGAACTGGGGGTGTCCAAACCTCACACATTCTCAAGCTGCACTAGCCACTCGCCAGAGGCCCAAGAGTCCAGCAGGCCTGCAATAAAACAAAGGAGCCCATGGAGCCTAAAAGTCCAAGCACAGGAGGCCTGGAACACTCCTCTCAAGATGGGGCACAGCATGCTGGGAGCTATGGCATCCAAGGGCTGCTTGGGGCCTCGCTTAGCACAGGAGTGAGGCTTTTGGATCCTGATTAGAATCACGGTTGCCAAGGGGCTTGCTTGGGACTGACGGCTGGGAATGGCGACGTATGATGGTAGGAGTCATGGGTAGGGCTGGGAAATGTGTCCTCCACGAGAAACTAGGCCAGGCCTTTGAGATCCTAGAGTCTCAGGCTTGGAAGGGACCTCAGGAGGTTCTAGTCCAACTCCCTGCTCAAAGCAGGACCAATCCCAACTAAATCAATCATGAAAGCCCCTTCCAGCAAGGCCAGAAAGGAGATTCCCCCACCCCCACCACCACACACACACACACAATCCCAGCAGCACCAACAGAACATAGACATGGGTGGAGAGGATATTCTCTAACACTGACCACCTCCCACAACAGCAGCAGGAAGGAAGGGCAAATGAGATCTTCCCTCTGGTGCTGGGGGGGTGTGGAGTGTGTCAGGGAACACAGGGAGAGGGGAATCTGCCCCAGCACTATCTCACCTCTCCACTCTCATCAACTGCCTCCCCCACAACCACCAGGGAGATAGGAAAGGAGGGAAATGCCCATTCAAACCACCCCCATCCCACACCAGCGCTAGGAGGACTGGAGGGGGAACACCCCCTGACACCAACCCCTGCCCTGAGGGTGGGAAGTGGGGGGTATACGGACGGGAGCTCCCCTCACACTGCCTCTCTTCCCCACAGCACCAGTGGGGAATCCAGCTTGGGAAAACGTTCTCCACACTAGACCAGCACCCCATAGCACCAGGGAGGATGGCGGGGGGCCTTCCCCACACACTGGTTCCCACCCCTATGGCATTAGGCTGACGGGGGAAACCTTCACACACGCTGACTTCTCCTGCCACAGCACCGAGGGTGGGGGGGGGGGACCTCTGCCCCAGAGCACCAGGGGGAGCTCCTCTCCCACCGCCCCCTCCCTCCATAGCACTGGGGAGATGGGGGTAACCTCCCTCTATGCTGCCCCTCCCCCAACAGCATCACAGGCAGATCTGAGGGGAACCTCCCCACACAGCACCAGGGTCAGTTTTTGGGGGAACCCTCCCCCCCCCAACAGCACCAGGGGCAGATCTGGGGGGGGGAACACTCCCCATCCCCCCAGCTCCGGGGCAGATCCGGGAGGGGACTCCCCACCCCACCCCCCCGCCCCAGGGCAGATCCAGTGGGGGGAACTCCCCAGCCCCAGGGGCAGATCCGGGGAGGGACACACTCCCCGCCCCCCTCCAGCCCCAGGGGCTGATCTGGTGGGGGAACTCCCCGCCCCCCGCAGCCCCGGGGCAGATCCAGGAGGGAACACACTCCCCGCCCCCCCAGCCCCCGGGCAGATCCGGGGGGGAGACACACTCCCCGCCCCCCCCCAGCCCCGGGGCAGATCCGGGGGGGGGACACACTCCCCGCCCCCCCCCGCCCCGGGGCAGATCCAGGAGGGAACACACTCCCCGCCCCCCCAGCCCCCGGGCAGATCCGGGGGGGAGACACACTCCCCGCCCCCCCCCAGCCCCGGGGCAGATCCGGGGGGGGGACACACTCCCCGCCCCCCCCAGCCCCGGGGCAGATCCGGGGGGGGCCACTCCCCGCCCCCCCCCGCCCCGGGGCAGATCCGGGGGGACACACTCCCCGCCCCCCCGAGCCCCGGGGCAGATCCGGGGGGGGACACTCCCCGCCCCCCCAGCCCCGGGGCAGATCCGGGGGGAGACACACTCCCCGCCCCGGGGCAGATCCGGGGGGGGACACTCCCCGCCCCCCCCAGCCCCGGGGCAGATCCGGGGGGGGACACACTCCCCGCCCCCCCCAGCCCCGGGGCAGATCCGGGGGGGGGACACTCTCCCCGCCCCCCCAGCCCCGGGGCAGATCCGGGGGACACTCCCCGCCCCCCCGAGCCCCGGGGCAGATCCGGGGGGGGACACACTCCCCGCCCCCCCCAGCCCCGGGGCAGATCGGGGGGGGGACACTCCCAACCCCGGGGCAGATCCGGGGGGGGGGACACACTCCCCGCCCCGCCCCCGGTCGGTTCCCCGCGCTCCGGGCCGGGCCCTGCCGAGGCCGCAGCCGGCTCCTCACCTGGCCGGGCCGCTGGGGGCGGGGGCTGCCGGAGCCCGGCCCGCGGCGGTGACAATATGGCGGCCGGCGCGCCCGGGCAGCAGCGCCGTGGAGCGGGACGGGAGCGGCAGGGGCCGGGCCGGGCCGGGCCGCCAGAGGGCGCCAGGGCCTCGCGCGCGGTCACTTCCGCATCCCGCCGGCCCGCACCATAGAGTGCGGGAGAGAGACGGCGCCGGCCGGGGGCCGCCTGGTACGTCATGGGACCATAGAGCGTTGGGCCTCCTGCGTGCGGGGCACCCCTCCCCCACCCCGGGGGTTCCACTGGGGCCAGGGGGACTCAATGCCTCGCTGCCACGGGCTCCTGCTGGGTCAACCCCGACTGAGGGGGGTGCCCCCTACTGAATCCCCTTCCCGCCACTGCTCCCTAAAGCAGAACAGCTCCCTAGTGCTGGGCTGGGGCATTGGGGTCAACCCTGACTGAGGGGGGTGCCCCCTACGGAACCCCCTTCCCGCTACTGCTCCCTAAAGCAGAACAGCTCCCTAGTGCTGGGCTGGGGCATTGGGGTCAACCCCGACTGAGGGGGGTGCCCCCTACTGAACCCCCTTCCCGCCACTGCTCCCTAAAGCAGAACAGCTCCCTAGTGCTGGGCTGGGGCATTGGGGTCAACCCCGACTGAGGGGGGTGCCCCCTACTGAACCCCCTTCCCACCACTGCTCCCTAAAGCAGAACAGCTCCCTAGTGCTGAGCTGGGGCATTGGGGTCAACCCTGACTGAGGGGGGTGCCCCCTACCGAACCCCCTTCCCGCCACTGCTCCCTAAAGCAGAACAGCTCCCTAGTGCTGAGCTGGGACATTGGGGTCAACCCTGACTGAGGGGGGTGCCCCCTGCTGAACTCCCCTTTCCCCCACTGCTCCTGGAGCAGAATACCATTCCTAGTGCTGGGCAGGGGCCCTGGGGTTAGATCAGCACTGACTCAAACAGAGCATATTGCCTGTTGCTCCCTACAGTCTGAGGAAGTCACCTGCACGGCTCCCTGATGTCTTAGGAAGCTTCCCCTCCAAGTAATAACCCAGTCTGAAGCTTCTTAGTTTTTTAGATGTTTATGAATGAAAGTGAAATTCCCTTGATATTTTAAAGGCAAATAAAAATGAATCCCAAATCCCATCCATAGCTAATGCAGCCTGAATTTCTCTGGGCAGCATCTATGAAGGGGGTATTACAGTTACGGTTGAAATCAGGGGTCCCCACCTCCTCTGGGATCAAAGGTAAATTAAATAGCCGTGGTCCTAGATTTGCAGCACTGACTACTAGCAGTAGCTGAATGCTGCTAGAATGGGCTTGAGGAGGAGAAGCCTGTAAGATTCATAGGACCCTGGTACCCTTCCCACCATGGATCATATCTCAATGTTATGTCCCTGATTTTCAGAGGTACGGAGTAGCTGCAGCTCACATTGACTTCAGCTGAATTTGCAGGTGCTGAAGTCACCTAAAGGAAAAAGATGTGTGTGGAGGGGACAAAGTAAACAATAGAATTGTGCAAAGGAGAAGAGAAGAAGAACAGACTCCATTGATACGGAACAGAATCCACAGACTTTAAAACATAATGTGCTCCACCGACGTTCTCTCAAGCATGCTTCTGTTTTGTAACCAATCAACAGCTAATAACGGCTAGACAGGGCATTCAGTGAGGGCTGACATTGATTTACTTTTTTAAAAACACAGTTGGTCAGATTTTTCAGAGGTTCTGAGTTCCCACAGATTCTACTAACTTCATACTTTTGCATGATTCAAAACCAACCATCTGAACATATTGTTAACCTATGTAACCTCAGGAATGTATCATCATTACCCTTTTCCTTGTACCCAGTCCCTGAGGTGGGGGGATTGAAGTGGGGGAGGTGTCTGTGCCCTGGTCCCTGAGGTGGGGGGGATTGAAGTGGGGGAGGTGCCTGCGCCCCAGTCCCTGAGGTGGGGGGATTGAAGTGGGGGAGATGCCTGCGCCCCAGTCCCTGAGCTGGGGGGGATTGAAGTGGGGAAGGTGCCCGCGCCCCAGTCCCTGAGCTGGGGGGGGATTGAAGTGGGGGAGGTGCCTGCGCCCCGGTCCCTGAGCTGGGGGGGATTGAAGTGGGTCTGTGTTATGCAGGAGGTCAGATCAGATGATCACAGCCATGATATTTAGCCAAAAAGTCTCATTTTGCACTGCTGGACCTTTGAGAGCACTGCCCTGACTTCTGGCCTGATGCCGTCGATATTCCCAAGAGTTTATTCAACACAGCCTGAAATAAAGGTGTGCCACTGCACCCTATATTCTCCACAGAGATATTATGTTATGCTTATAACATCATCATCATGTACTTTATGCAGGATAGGTCATGTCAGATATTGGAAAGGTTCTGATTATGAGTATCCTATTTGTATGCAGGTACCATGTATGTTTGTATCTGAAGTTAGGAACATTGACTATGTATCGGTATCACCAAATATGTTTACACATGGGGATGCCCATTAGGCAAAAGGCTCCCAGTCTAGATGGCTGGCTGGGAAGGACCCATTCAAATTAATGAACCGTTCGGAAGAACAATAGGCCTAAGGCCTTAGAAGGTTATTGCCCACTTGGACCCTTCCTGAGGATACTACAAACAGCCTCCGAGTTATGGCTGCTGTGACACTACAGGGACATGTGATCAGGTCACCTGGTGCCGGTCTCCATCGTGGGATATCAGTGTTTTTCCACTGACTGCCGTGGGAACCAAGCTTTGAAACAAAGGGTTCCTGCCATATGCAAAAGCTACATAAGGCAGGGGAGTGACATCATCATAGTGTTTCCTAATATCCAACCTAGACCTCCCCACTGCAGCTTGAGACCATTGCTCCTTGTTCTGTCATCTGCCACCACTGAGAACAGTCTAGATCCATCCTCTTTGGAACTCCCCTTCAGGTAGTTGAAAGCAGCTATCAAATCCCCCCTCATTCTTCTCTTCTGCAGACTAAACAATCCCAGTTCCCTCAGCCTCTCCTTGTAAGTCGTGTGCTCCAGCCCCCTAATCATTTTTGTTGCCCTCCGCTGGACTCTCTCCAATTTATCCACATCCTTCTTGTAGTGTGGGGCCCAAAACAGGACCCAATACTCCAGATGAGGCCTCACCAGTGCTGAATAGAGGGGAATGATCACATCCCTCGATCTGCTGACAATGCCCTTACTTATACAGCCCAAAATGCCGTTAGCCTTCTTGGCAACCAGGGCGCACTGTTGACTCATATCCAGCTTCTCGTCCACTGTGTGACGAACTGGCACTGTTCTTACTGGGGGCTGTGAATGCTGAGTGGGGGGGTGTTGGCCTGGGAGGATGGTCTGCATTGGGGGATGGGAGACTGGCCTGAGGGAGGAGACCTGAGCATGTAACCTGAGAACCCAGGAAGGGGTTAGAGGCCAGGTGATACCTCTGCCCGGGAAGCTGAACAAAGGCTGTGGGAGGAAACGCTGGAGAGTGAGGGAGTTTCAGGAGCTGGCTGGGGAATGGAGGGAAGGACAGACAGGGCTCTGACCCCCAAGGGGGCTGTGGTGCTCCTGGAACCCCAAGATGGATCTAATTGGGGAGGATCCTGTTGCCTGTTGTCTGGCAAGACCTGTCTGGGACTGTGTTCCTGTCGTCTAAATAAACCTTCTGCTTTACTGGCTGGCTGAGAGTCCTGGTGAATCGCAGGAAGCCGGGGGTGCAGGGCCTGACTCCCCCACACTCCGTGACACACCGTAACCCCTAGGTCCTTTTCTGCAGAACTGCTGCCCAGCCACTCGGTCCCTAGTCTGTAGCAGTGCATGGGATTCTTCCGTCCTAAGTGCAGGACTCTGCACTTGTCCTTGTTGAACCTCATCAGGTTTCTTTTCGCCCAATCCTCTAATTTGTTTAGGTCCCTCTGTATCCTATCCCTACCCTCCAGCGTATCTACCACTCCTGCCAGTTTAGTGTCATCTGCAAACTTGCTGAGAGTGCAGTCCACACCATCCTCCAGATCATTAATGAAGATATTGAACAAAACCGGCCCCAGGACCGACCCTTGGGGCACTCCACTTGAAGCCAGCTGCCAACTAGACATGGAGCCGTTGATCACTACCCGTTGAGCCCGACGATCTAGCCAGCTTTCTATCCACCTTATAGTCCATTCATCCAGCCCAAACTTCTTTAACTTGCCAGCAAGAATACTGTGGGAGACCGTATCAAAAGCTTTGCTAAAGTCAAGGAATAACACATCCACTGCTTTCCCCTCATCCACAGAGCCAGTTATCTCATCATAGAAGGCAATTAGGTTAGTCAGGCATGACTTGCCCTTGGGGAATCCATGCTGACTGTTCCTGATCACTTTCCCCTCCTTTAAGTGGTTCAGGATTGATTTCTTGAGGACCTGTTCCATGATTTTTCCAGGGACTGAGGTGAGGCTGACTGGCCTGTAGTTCCCTGGATCCTCCTCCTTCCCTTTTTTAAAGATGGGCACTACAGTAGCCTTTTTCCAGTCATCCGGGACCTCCCCCGTTCGCCATGAGTTTTCAAAGATAATGGCCAATGGCTCTGCTGTCACATCCGCCAACTCCTTTAGCACCCTCGGATGCAGCGCATCCGGCCCCATGGACTTGTGCTCGTCCAGCTTTTCTAAATAGTCCCGAACTACTTCTTTCTCCACAGAGGGCTGGTCACCTCCTCCCCATGCTGTGCTGCCCAGTGCAGCAGTCTGGGAGCTGACCTTGTCTGTGAAGACAGAGGCAAAAAAAAGCATTGAGTACATTAGCTTTTTCCACATCCTCTGTCAGTAGGTTGCCTCCCTCATTCAGTAAGGGGCCCACACTTTCCTTGACTTCCTTCTTGTTGCTAACATACCTGAAGAAACCCTTCTTGTTACTCCTAACATCTCCGGCTAGCTGCAACTCCAAGTGTGATTTGGCCTTCCTGATTTCACTCCTGCATGCCTGAGCAATACTTTTATACTCCTCCCTGGTTATTTGTCCAATCTTCCACTTCTTGTAAGCTGCTTTTTTGTGTTCAAGATCAGCAAGATCTTAGAGCCTGCCATGCCAATACAGTCCATTGCATAGCCTGCCAGGCAGCCTTTGAAACATTCAGTGCAATGTCCAGCCCGCAGAGGGCAGCACAACTGCAGGCCTGAGACAGAGGAGCCTGAGCGACTGGTTTTGGTTCCAGGAGTGGGAGCGGGGTTCTGGCTGGGCTTCGCTACCTCGGGCCGGGTTCTCCGCAGACACAGGGGCAGCCCCGGCGCTCGGCTGGGATCAGCACACAGCCTGAGCGGGTGGATGCGTGGTTGACACCTGTCAGGGAAGGGAGAATAAGTCCATGTCTAGGGGACAGGATTCAGGGTGGCCCAGATCTGTGCAGCTCCCGGTGGGACGCGGTGGCGTAGCTAAGGATGGAAATTTGGGTGGGCCCCAATTTATGGTGGATGGGTGAGGACCAAAGGCCTGTCGTCACGGCAACTGATTTCTATTGTGAATAGGGCGACCAGACAGCAAATGTAAAAAATCGGGACTGGGGTGGGGGGTAATAGGAGACTATATAAGAAAAAGACCCAAAAATCGGGACTGTCCCTATAAAATCGGGACATCTGGTCACCCTAATTATGAATGAGTTAAACCCATTAGCCTCCGAATGCGTTAACGAGAGGCTCCCGTACATCTACTGACCACGTTTTAAGTAGACAAAAAATAGATTCTGCCTGGATCTGCGGGGAATGTACTTAGAAGCACAAAGCCAGCAGTGTCACCAAACCAAGGACAGAGTTATTTTAAATTGTAATCAATTCGTAAACGAAACGGAAGTCAGTGAATTACGGGCACTGCCTAGATAGTGTCCCCTTGTCTCCACTCCGCCTCAGGGCTCGCTGTTCAATATGGCAGTTACAGCATCATAATGCGGAGATTGCACCGTCTCTCTCAAGCAGGAGAGCCAGGGTGCTCCAGTGACTCCTCACACCGCTGTTTTAAGCACGTCTCTCTCCTGTCCTGCTGGTCACCCGGAGCAGGAGGAGAAGGCAGAGGTTTTAGAGGAGTGCCACTCGCCTGCCTTGCTCCCTGGCCACACCGTTCTAGGAGCGCTGGATATTTTTTCCCCACAGTTGATTTGCACTTAATGTGTTGGACGACCACTGAACCGTTAGCTTCACCCAGCTCAGGACCGCACAAGGGTGAGCCCGGCTCCATAGCCAAATGGAGCTGATTACGGCACGTTGGCGGAAGGGGCTGGGATGGTGACACATGTGCAGGGAAGCAGAAAAGGTTAATGTCACCGCTCAGCGACACTGTCTTGCAGGGACTTGAGTGCTGCTGGGAGATGCTGCCAGCCCAGGTCCTCTCCTCCCTGAGCCAGGCAGAGCCAGCTCCCCCCAGCCCTGGGAGGCTCTGGGAGGGGAGGGCACCTGGGGTATCAGGTGCTAGTCTGGCCCCAGCCCCATTCAGACTCAGCCGCTCTGCAAAGGTTGCTGGGGACAGGCAGCACCGATCAGGCCAATCCAGCCCCAGGAAGCGCTAGGAGCTGGATCAAGCCCGGGGCTGAGTGAGTGGTGACTGTCACGGGCTCACAGCTCGTGCCCACTCGTGGCCCCGTTCGGTCTGTGGGGGGGGGGGGGCTTTCAGTGCGACAGCCCCTCTCGGGGGCCACTCTCTCTCGGGGTCAGGCCCCTCCACCTCCTGGAGCCGCACCTGTCTGAGCCTCAGCACGTCTGTCTCTGCCATGGGCCCCCTCAGGGAGTCCCCTCGCTCTGGACCCCCCAGGCCTCCTCACCCCCGAAGGGGTCGATGCCCCCTGCTCTCTAGCCCGGAGCGACTCTCAGCCAGCGTAACACAGGAGGGGTTATTGAGAGTTGAACCCAGCACAGGAAACTCTCCGGGCCTCAGGCCTGGCCTCCCTCAGCCCAGCACATCCCAGTCCCCCTGCAGCCAGGGGGGCTCTGCCTGCCCCCCCCCTCCAGCCCCGAGCCCCCCTGCTCCCAGCTGGGCCTCCGATATCCCCGGCCCCAAGCCCCCTCTGTCCATTGGCTTCTCTCCAGGGAAACAGGGTCGTAAACAGGCAGGCCTGGGTCTCCTCTCAGCCCTCTGGCCCCTCTGGCTGGAACCGGCTGGTCAGGTCACCGGGGTCCTCTCCCCGCAGCCCATTGTCCTCCCACTGGGCAGAACCGGCTGTGAGTCCTGAGCTGGGTCTCCGGGTCACCAGGTCACCAGTCACTGAGGTCTCCATCCTCCAGGCCATCGGCCGGGGTCCCGAGTTCCCTCTCCAGTCCTCTGTACCAACAAACTCCCTCTCCCCTCGTTCAACCAGTAACACCAAGGGACACTGAGTCCCACCCCCTCCCTCTGCATGCAACCCACTGGGAAACATGGAAAAACCAGGAACCCCCCCCACTTCATCACAGTGACCCCATGAGTCTTCCTTGTCTTTCACTCCACGGCCCGGATCCTGGCCTGGCCTCACCTGCCCGAGCCCCCGGCACCTGTGCTGTGCTGCTGAGGCTCTGGGGGCCACTGCCCGTTGGCATCTGCAGGCAACGAGACGGGCACAGCTGCATGGATCAGCTCTGCCTCGGGCTTCTGGGGAGAACAACAAGGACAGGGAGAGCGGGACCCAGGCTCAGCTGCCCCGGAGCTGCATGGGGCAGGCACTGCAGCAGGGCGCGCAGGGAGCGAGAGGGGCTCAGTCCCAGCTGCCCCGCAGGAGCTCCCCCTACCTATTTGCCCCTCCTGCCTGCAGGGTGCCGGGCTCAAAAGTAAATAATCGAATAGAGAAAAGGAGCCAGTGAATAATGTTGACTTGCACTCGGCTCCGAGCTGGGAGGGGCTGGGGGCTCAGCCGGCCCCCGCGGTGCCGCTGGCGTGATGTATGCGCCGCGAGAGATAGACGCCTACCCCTCGCCTCCCGGGGCTGGGCAGAGACATGGGCACTGGGGAGCCTGGCGCAGCCAGTGCGGAGCAAGGGCCCTGGAGGGGAGCAGGGGCCGGCTGTGGGGCAGGGAGCCTGGGGGCTTGTTTCTGGGAGAGGGGGAGGGCAGGGCTGGGACAGGCTCCCCCTCTGGCCCTTGCCTCCCTCCCCTCCCCACTGCTCCCCTTCCGCCCTGGGCTGGCTGGACTCCAGCGGGGGAGCGTCCCCCCGTGGCTGGGAAGGGCTGCTGGGTCCTTGCAGCCCTGCGGGACGCGCGAAATCCCAGCCGCGCTGCCCAGTGGGTCACGGCTGGGGGCGGAGCCGGGGCAGAAAGCAGAGCAGGGAGGAACCGGCTGGAAGAGGGGAACGGCGTCTGCACGGGAACAGGCCTCGGCACCCCACGACTGCACCCTGTGTCCTCACGCTGGCCCGCGGGGGGAGGTGGGTTCCCGTGCAGCTCTCGGCACTGCCAGGGCCGCAGGGACCCCCCCGGCGAGCACATTCTGAGGTCAGCGGGACGCCCGTACCTGGGGCTCCCCAGCTCTGACAGCATGTGGCAGACCCAGCACGAGCCCCGAACGGTGCCCCAAGGACGAGCAGCGGCCCCGAGTGCCTCCTGGCCAGAGGGAGCCCGGGAAGCTGGGGAGAGGGTCCTTGGAGAGTCGGGCCCTGGGGGGCTCGCGCCTGGGGGGCTCAGGTCCGACTGAACTCTGCTTCTGCCCTACGGGTGCCCAGCCAAGGGGGCAGGTGCCTTCCCAAGGGCCACCCTCACACTCCTCACGGGAGATTGGGCAGGGCTCCATACTGTCCGGGGGCTGCTGGCCCCCCACTGATGCTCAGTGGGGTTTGGGGTTGCCCCTCTCCCCATACCAACAGAAAGTGGGGGGGGGGGGAAAGAGAAAGCAGGATCCTGAGACTGACAGTCCCCAGGGCCAATAGGGAGATGCCAATGTTCCAGGTCAGCGCAACTGACAGGGCAGGCAAGCCAATGAGGGAGTCTGGAGCCCGGGGGCCTGTCCTCCATGTGAGCCAGAGGAGGGCAGAGCTAAGGGGAAAGCAGCAGCTGAGCCGGGCAGGAGGCAGAGCTGGTGGAGCTGGAGCTAGAGCAGCCCAGAGCCAGGAGCTGGGGCAGCACAGAGCAGCTGCACCGACAGGGAGCCAGGGCTGAGCGGCGAGTGGAGCCGTGGGCCCAGAGCCGGGACGGCGGATGCCGGCTGTGCCAGGCACGGTGAGCGGCAGGGGAGAGCAAGGGGGCCCTGCCCAGGGAGACGTCGCCAGGCAAGACACCTTGCAGGCCGGACGCGGAGGGGGGGGGTGACCCTGACGGGGGGCCGATGTTGGGGAGAGGGGCCCTGCCACCTAGCGCCTGAGGGTGAGCGGCCACCGCCAGAGCAGGTGTCCGACCCACGGATTCAGCACAGCCAGGGCCTGGGCAGGGCCTGGGCCGGGTGAGGAGCAGCCTGCGAACTCGTCCTACGTCCGTCCCAGAGCTGGCTGGGCGCAGTGTTCCGGTGCCCACGGGCAGGGCCCCTCTTCCTTTAACCTTTCCCTTGGTGCCTTAGTTTTCTTGCAGCTGCTGGTTTGAACTTAATGCCAAGACCGATGGGTAAAGGAAGCGGCTGGTGTGGAGAGAGCACCCCCGAGCAGGGACCCCCCAGCCCCCGTCCCAAGTGACCACAACAAGCCTGGCGGGTTCAGCCCCCCCAGCAATCCTGGGCCCAGCCTTGTCAGAGTTACAAGGACCCCACCAGGGAGAGTCCTCGAGGTCAGGTGGCCTCCGGGTGAAGGGAGTGGGAACGAGGACTCAGTGCCTTTCGCCAGCCAATTCCACCGGGGCCGTGCAGGAGCCAGGAAAGTTCCCCACAACAGCGGGACCAGCCTCCCCGCTCACAGGTACGTGTGACGGGATCCCCCCGCTCATGGGTACGTGTGACGGGACCCCTCCGCTCACAGGTACGTGTGACGGGATCCCTCCACTCACAGGTATGTGTGACGGGATCCCCCCGCTCACGGGTCCGTGTGACGGGATCCCCCCGCTCACGGGTCCGTGTGACGGGATCCCCCACTCACAGGTACATGTGACGGGATCCCCCCGCTCACGGGTCCATGTGACGGGATCCCCCCGCTCACGGGTACGTGTGACGGGATCCCCCCACTCACGGGTCCGTGTGACGGGATCCCCCTGCTCACAGGTATGTGTGATGGGATCCCCCCGCTCACGGGTCCGTGTGACGGGATCCCCCACTTACAAGTGTGTGAGCCTCCCTTGCCTTCCTCACGTGCTTCACTCAGCAGTGACCCAGGTAACAACCCTGCCACTTAAACCACCGTCACTGGGCAGCTGAGTTCACAGCTTCCCCCATCAGAGCTGCTCCAGCCGCATGGCACAGGGGTTGGCCACCTGCTCATCTATAACACAAGCTGAGATGCTGGAGCACAAGACGGCAACCTCAAAAGACGCTGCCCTCTTGCCAGGCAGCCCCAGCAGCCCCCTGCCTGGCTCCTGGTCCCCTCACTAGTGTCCATGTGGGCACGGCAAAGAGGCGTGTGCTGGGCACGATGACAAATGATGCCTGTCTGTATAGCCCCAGTATCCCCCCTTTCCACCTCCCGGCTCGGCTCTCTGGGGGCTCAGGAACCCGGGGAGTCGCGCCGTTCCTCGCTGTGCTCTGACCCTTGGGGGTGGCCTGGCTCCGAGGGGGTGGAATCAGAGGAAGGGGGGCTGCAGGACACAGCCGGCGTGCTACTCCGCCTCAGCCCGGGACCAAGGGGCCTCCTGGAACCCAACCTGGCTCCACAATCTCCTGAGTCATTCCCCAGAGACCCTTTGATCCAGGCGCATGGAGCGCTCCGGGAACAATGGGCCATTGAGCGACTGCGGCCCAGCAGCAAAGAGCCCCTTGTTCTGCCGGCCCCGGCCCTGGCCCCGGGGGAGGGGCTGCCGAGCTTTGCCAAGGTGCTGCCAAGCTGCACCTGCCGGCTCAGCTGACAATCAGGTGGCCCTGCCCTTTAATCAGGCTGCCTGCTCGTGGGGTATTGACTGGCTGCCCTCGGCCTGGCCCTGGCGACCCAGGGCAGCCTGCGGCCGGTTCCCTCCCCGGCGCACTGAGGGGGAAGCCGGGCACACAAGCGTGAGACAAGGGCAGAGCTGGGCCTTGAACCCAGGCCTGGGGATGGCCAAGCCCACCCTGACCCTCTGCGGGGAGGACGAACGTTAGTGTGACGCTCAGGCAGCTACGCTAGAGCAAGCCACTGATCCAGGCCAGCCCACGGGAAGTCACCGGAGCCCCCGGCCCAGCCCGTACTCGGCTGCGACACCTCTCGAGAAAGGCCACGTGCAGCAGGCAGCAGCGCTGGTGGGGCGGGAGGACGTGCTCTCCCCTTGCTGTCTGACCCATTGCCCCAGCGTGGTGCCAGGGCGGCCGTGAAATGTGGAAACCCAGGTCCTGGGTGAGCCATAAGGGGCCCCGGTGCGTCCGGGCCAGGCTCCAGTTCAGCCAGGTAATCGCTGGCTCCTGAATCCCCCTGCACATTGAGCTGGCTACGGGGCTCGTCACACCCTGTCTGCAGGGCACCCTAAACTGGTGTCGCCCCCCCGCCCCCAGCGGGACGGGGCTCTGGCCGCACCAGCAGAGGGGAGCCGCGGGGGCTGGGGTGGGCAGGCGAGAAATTCCGGGAAGAGGGAAGCATGTGCCAGTCCCTTATCCCGGTCCCAATGTCCTAATCTGTGAGTCCATCTTGGGACGCTCCTTCCCCAGGCTTAGGGAGGGGCTGGAGCGGGGCTGGGCGAGGCCCTTGAGCCGGCTCAAGCCAGGTCAGAAGCCGGCAGTGAGCTGCCCAAGGGTCTCTCTGCAGCTGCCACCCTGCCAGATACGCAGCCCTTCTCATGGAGGGCTCTGACTAGCGATGGAGGTTTCTATGCTGCCCTGTTTTGAAGGGGACACTTGCCCCATCCCACAGGCAGGGCTCTGTGATCTGGGAGGGGACGCCAGGACCCAGGAGCAGCTGTTCCACTTCCTTTGGAAAGAGCTGAGGTGCTGGGTCGGGGTTATCCCCATCTTGCAGATGGGGAAACTGAGGCCAAGAGCAAGGAAGAGACCTGCCTGCGACTGCATGGCTGGGAACAGAACCCAGGAGTCCTGACTCCCAGCTGCTGCTCAGACCACCCTCCCCTCCCCTCCCCCATCTGAGCCAGGAACCCAGGAGTCCTGACTCCTCGCAAGCAGAGCTCCCACTCCCTGCCTAGAGCTGGGACTGGACCGTACTGTGTGTGCGACAGACAGACGGGGGGGAGGGAGCTGGGCTCTGCTGGGTTCGCGGGGAAGGGCCGTGCTGGCAGGCGTTGGGTGAGGCTTGGCCACAGGTGCACCCATAGGGCACATCTGGGATTGTTGGGGCAGCACCGGCCAATCCCGGTCCCAGGGCTGATTTGCGCCCCCTCCCCCCCCCCGCACCCTTGTGAGGAAGTGGGACTGGTTTTAATGTTTCCTCTGAATAATGTGGGGGGGGCTCAGTTTCTGGCCGACCCTCTGTCTCCTGGCAACTAATGGCCAGGCCCTTCCCCCCTGCAAGGGGATGCTAAAGGTGGGGGAGACAGAGAGATCAGGGGACCTCCTGGCCCGGGAAAGAGACACAGCCCAGACAGGAGGGGCTGGAGGGGGTTTGGTAGTTTTTTGGAAGTTGGCTGGAAAATAGAGAGGAGCCCCGAGGAGGCTCGGGCCTCCCAGCGGGGCGGTGGCCTCCCTGGGGCCCCAGATGGACCTGACTAAGGGGGGTCTTGTTGTCTGTACTGGCAAGACCTGTCCTGGACTGTGTTCCTGTCGTCTAAATAAACCTTCTGTGTTACTGGCTGGCTGAGAGTCACGTCTGACTGCGCAGTGAGGGGGCAGGACCCTCTGGCTTACCCAGGACCCCGCTGGGTGGACTCGCTGTGGGAAGCGCACGGAGGGGCAGAGGATGCTGAATGCTCCAAGGAGAGACCCAGGAGGTGAAGCCGTGGGAGCTTCTTGCCCTGCAGACAGGCTGCTCCGAGGGAGAGGAGGCTCCCCAGAGTCCTGCCTGGCTTGGTGGGGAGCGGTTCCAGAGCAGCGCCCAGGGACTCCATGACAACCCTCTCCTGCTCCCTCCCAGAGTGCAGGCAGCCTGCTAGCGCTGCACGTGGTGCAAGGCGAGCCAGAGGCCCGTGGGCCAGGCCTGCGGTGACCCAGCGAGCCGATCCCCCGGCCGTGCACGCTCCCTGCGCACATGGCCAGAGGCGAGAGCTGATGCCAGGCGGGGAGCCCGTGTGCCGAGCCAGGCCCCGATGACAGCGGCTGTGCTGCATGTTGGAAAGCACCCCGCAGAGAGGCTGGGGCTGCGAGTCATGAGGCCAGGGGCCTGCCAGCCCCCACCCCCATGGCAGGGGAGAGGTCGTGCAGGCAGCTCCCAGGGGCGATGGGGGGTGGCCTGGGGCACTGCCGCAGGGTGGCTGGGTGCCGGGGCTGTAGCTGCTGCAGCCAGGGGTGATGAAGCAGAGTTGAGACTGGGGCCCTGCTCCCCCCACCTGCAGCCTCAGCCCCCGCCTACCCTGCGGGCTCGGGCCCTGGGCAGGGATTTTGGGGTGAAGTCACTCTGGGACGCAGCCGCGCTCGGCCATGTGGGCAGAAGGATGCTCCGTGGCTGGCACATAGCAGCGGGGTGCCAGGACTCCTGGGTTCAGTCCCCAGCTCTACCCCCGAGTTGCTGCGTGACCAAGGGTGGGGCTCGTGGCCTCGGATTGGTGGCCCCGGATTAGTGTCTCTGGGGAGGCACAGGCAGGACTGGGAGCTCTGACTCCCCCAAGCGGTTCACGGCCACAGGCTGGGGTGGGGGGAGTGGCCCTGTCTTTGGTTACCAGGTGGCTAGGGCAGTGCTTTCACCCCCTGCTAGGACTGTGGCTGGAGCCTGTGCTCTCCCCCTTGTGCTCCTGCCTCGGTTTCCCCCTGTAAAATGGAGTGATTGATCCTGACCCCCTGCCAGCAGGCTCTGAGGTTGAATTCATTGTCTCCCTGGGGGTCACACAGCACTGAGGGGCTGAGCAAAGAGCCTTCTTCATGGGGGGCTGGTACTGCCTGGCTGGGAGATGGGAGATTCCCTCCCTCCCTTCAGAGAGCCGTGGCTCCTGGAAAGGGGTAGCCAGGGATAAGGCAAAGTGATGCACGTTGGAAGGAACACGCTGGACCCCAATTCACTGCGATCACTCAGGACAGGGTCCTGGGTGCCACGGGGGTAGCGCCGTGACCCCTGCTCGTGGTCAGGAGAGCCGACAAGCAGCAGGGCCTGCTGCATTGGGGCACAGGGGTGGCTGGGTGGTGCCACCCTCCCATCAAGTGGCCTTGGGGGAACTCTGCAGAGAGGAGCCAGCCAGCGACCGCAGCCTGCTGCGCCAGAGACAGCCGAAGTCAGGCCCCTCTGCCGTTCCGAGACCTTCCCAGCCTTTTAACTGCTGATTAGCTGCTTGCTCCAACCCTCAGTCACCCCGCTCAGCTTCACCCCACACCTGCCCCTCTGAGCCCCTTCTCCCCTGCCTGCCCCTTCCTTTTCTTCCCCTTTAGCTGACCACCCCCCCACCCCCCACATCAAGAAACTCCTGTGCAGTTTGCTGCCCTGGCACTGTTCACTCTTCTGGTGTGGCTGCTTGGCTGGTCTGTGACTCTGTTGGTGCAGTGCCTGGCACGATGGGGCCTGTTCTCTCCCCGTGGGCAGAAATGTAATAAACACCATTAATAATAAATATGGCTGGCAATTAATCGCAGTTCACTCATGTGATTAACACACACAAAATAATCGCTATTAAAAAATTAATCATGATTAATCACACTTATAACAATAGAAGACCAATATAAATTTATTTAATATTTTTGTATGTGTTTCTACATTTTTCAATATTGATTTCAATTACAACACAGAATACAAAGTGTACAGTGCTCACTTTATATTATTATTTTTATTATAAATATTTCTACTGTAAAAATGATAAACAAAAGAAATAGTATTTTTCAATTCACCTCATACACATACTGTAGTGCAATCTCTGTATTGTGAAAATGCAACTTACAAATGCAGATTTTTTTTGGTTCCACAACTGCACTCAAAAACAAAACAGTGTAAAACTTTAGAGCCTACAAGTCCACTCAGTCCTACTTCTTATTCTGCCAATTGCTAGGACAAACAAGTTCGTTTACATTGATACTGCTCCCTGCTTCTTATTTACAATGTCACCTGAAAGTTTGCATGGCAGTTTTTTAGCCGGTACTGCGAGGTATTTATGTGCCAGATATGCTAAACATTCGTATGCCCCTTCATGCTTCAGCCACCACTCCAGAGAACATGCTTCCACGCTGATGATGCTTGTTAACAAAATAATGCGACAATTAAATTTGTGACTGTACTCATTGTGGGGAGAATTGTGTCTCTCCTAGTCTGGTTTACCTGCATTCTGCATATATTTCATATTATAGCAGTCTCAGATGATGACCCAGCACATGTTTGTTTTAAGAACACTTTCACAGCAGATTTGACAAAATGCAAAGAAGGTAGCAATTTGAGATTTCTAAAGATAGCTACAGCACTCGACCCAAGGTTTAATAATCTGAAGTGCTGTCCAAAATCTGAGAGGCACGAGGTGTGGAACATGCTTTCAGAAGTCTTAAAAGAGCAACACTCTGATGCAGAAACTACAGAACTCGAACCACCAAAAAAGAAAATCAACCTTCTGGTGGTGGCATCTGACTCAGATGATGAGAATGAACATGCATCGGTCTGCTCTGCTTTGGAACATTATCAAGCAGAACCCGTCATCAGCATGGACGGATGGCCCCGGGAATGATGGTTGAAGCATGAAGGGACATATGAATGTTTAGCGCATCTGGCACATAAATATCTTGCTATGACAGTGCCATGTGAACACCTGTTGTCACTTTCAGGTGACATTGTGAACAAGAAGCAGGCAGCATTATCTCCTGCAAATGTGAACACACTTGTTTGTCTGAGCGATTGGCTGAACAAGAAGTAGGACTGAGTGGACTTGTAGGCTCTAAAGTTTTACATTGTTTTATTTTTGAATGCAGTTTGCTTGGTACATAATTCTACATTTGTAAGTTGCACTTTCACGATAAAGAGATTGTACCACAGTACTTGTATGAGGTGACTTGAAAAATATTTTTTTTGTTTTTTACAGTGCAAATATTTGTAACAAAAAATAAAGTGAGCACTGTACAGTTTGTATCCTGTGTTGTAATTGAAATCAATATATTTGAAAATATAGTAAACATCCAAAAATATTTAAAATAAATGGTATTCTATTGTTGTTTAACAGCGCAATTAATCGCAATTAGTTTTTTCAATTGCTTGACAGCCCTAATAATAAACAACAACAACATGTCCGAGAGCTAAGGAAGAGGCTGGAGAATGGTCCCACCCCATTACACGTCGATGGGGCCCCCTCCCCTGGGAGCCATGCTCTGGGCTGGTGTCACAGAGAACTAGAGGGGGCTGAGAGATGGGCAGCGAGAATGATTATGGCCCTGGAAGCACTCTCCTCTGGCGAGAGATTGAAAAGATTTGAATCGCTGAGCTGACTGGGGATGGCCCAGTAAAAGGCCACATTATCCCAGTCACATGACACGGGCTGTTCTGCACCAAAGGCCGCTGGTGCCCAGCGCCTGCTTTCCCCATTAAGGGTAATTGACAAGCGTGTGGCAGAACGACCCCCATGGTATGAGGAGCCCTCCTGTCTCTCTGATCCCAGCCCGCCTGGTTACAGGCTGGCACAGCGCTGGTGGGCTCCCAGCAATGGCTGAAGCTCAGAGGTCCATACACCTTCTTTTGGATCATAAAAGCAACAAAGAATCCTGTGGCACCTTATAGACTAACAGACGTTTTGCAGCATGAGCTTTCGTGGGTGAATACCCAGTTCTTCAGATGCAAGTGATGGAAATTTCCAGGGGCAGGTTTATATATGCAAGCAAGAAGCAAGCTAGAGATAACGAGGTTAGATCAATCAGGGAGGATGGGGCCCTGTTCTAGCAGTTGAGGTGTGAAAACCAAGGGAGGAGAAACTGGTTCTGTAATTGGCAAGCCATTCACAGTCTTTGTTTAATCCTGAGCTGATGGTGTCAAATTTGCAGATCATAGACTATCAGGGTTGGAAGGGACCTCAGGAGGTATCTAGTCCAATCCCCTGCTCAAAGCAGGACCAACCCCAACTAAGGCTATGGCTACATTAGCGCTTCAAAGCGCTGCCGCGGCAGCGCTCCCGCGGCAGCGCTTTGAAGCGCTAAGTGTAGTCAAAGCCCCAGCGCTGGGAGAAAGCTCTCCCAGCGCTGTCCGTACTCCAGCTCCCTGTGGGGAATAACGGACAGCGCTGGGAGCCGCGCTCCCAGCGCTGGGGCTTTGACTACACTGGCGCTTTGTAGCGCCGCAATTTGCAGCGCTGCAGAGGGTGTTTTTTCACACCCTGCTGCAGCGCTGCAAATTTGCAAGTGTAGCCATAATGTCAATCATCCCAGCCAGGGCTTCGTCAAGCCTGACCTTAAAAACTCCTGAAGAAGGAGATTCCACCACCTCCCTAGGGAACCCATTCCAGTGCTTCACCACCCTCCTAGTGAAATAGTGTTTCCTAATATCCTACCTAAACCTCCCCCACTGCAACTTGAGACCATTACTCCTTGTTCTGTCCTCTGCTACCACTGAGAACAGCCGAGCTCCATCCTCTTTGGAGCCCCCTTTCAGGTAGTTGAAAGCAGCTATCAAATCCCCCCTCATTCTTCTCTTCTGCAGGCTAAACAATCCCAGTTCCCTCAGCCTCTCCTCGTAAGTCATGTGCTCCAGCCCTCTAATCATTTTTGTTGCCCTCCGCTGGACTCTTTCCAATTTTTCCACATCCTTCTTGTAGTGCAGGGCCCAAAAATGGATGCAGTACTTCAGATGTGGCATCATCAGTGCTGAATAGAGGGGAATGATCACGTCCCTCAATCTGCTGGCAATGCCCCTACTTATACAGCCCAAAATGCCATTAGCCTTCTTGGCAACAAGGGCACACTGTTGACTCATATCCAGCTTTTCGTCCACTATAACCCCTAGGTCCTTTTCTGCAGAACTGCTGCCTAGCCACTCAGTCCCTAGTCTGTACCAGTGCATGGGATTCTTCTGTCCTTAAGTTCAGGACTCTGTACTTGTCCTTGTTGAACCTCATCAGATTTCTTTTGGCCCAATCCTCTAATTTGTTTAGGTCCCTCTGTATCCTATCCCTACCCTCCAGCGTAACTACCACTCCTGCCAGTTTAGTGTCATCTGCAAACTTGCTGAGGGTGCAGTCCACACCATCCTCCAGATCATTAATGAAGATATTGAACAAAACCAGCCCCAGGACTGACCCTTGGGGCACTCTGCTTGAAACCGGCTGCCAACTAGACATGGAGCCATTGATCACTACCCATTGAGCCCGATGATCTAGCCAGCTTTCTACCCATCTTATAGTCCATTCATCCAGCCCATACTTCTTTAACTTGCTGGCAGGAATACTGTGGGAGACCCAGGGCCAGCTCCAAACCCCAGTGTGCCAAGCGCATGCTTGGGGCGGCATTTTGCCGGGAGGGTGGCAGGCAACTCCAGCGGACCTTCCGCAGGCATGACTGCGGAGGGTCCGCTGGTCCCGCGGCTTGGGTGGACCTCCCGCAGGCATGCCTGCGGATGCTCCACCGGAGCCGCGAGACCAGCGGACCCTCCGCAGGCACGTCTGCCAGAGGTCCCCTGGAGCCGCAGGACCGGCGACCGGCTGCGTGCCCCCCTGCTTGGGGTGGCCAAATTCCTAGATCCGCCCCTGGGGAGACCGTATCAAAAACCAGAAGCCCATGAAGACAGATAACATGGAGCACGAGGAAATGAGCCGTTGTTTCAGTGGAGGATAGGCAGTCACAGTGGATGAACTGCACCATTTTCGTCAGTTAGTCTACAATGGTCAAGACCACAGGGATTTTGAGTATGAAGCCCAGGGTTTAGACGGGGTCTCCACAGGTATTAGAGTACCAAGAGGCTTAGTGCGGGGTATCTCGGCGCATGCGCACGGATCACAAGAGTCCTGGACTTCGGCTCGAATGTGGGTGTGATGTTACAGTCCATATTCTTCATAGAAATATTGTTAGGATATGAATATGGCATAACTAAGATACGTTTTATGGAAGAAGGGGCATGTGAGGTATCATTGGAAAGGTTCTGATTTACTGAATGTGATTATCCAATTTGTATGCATGTGTCATTTCTGTCTCTAAAGTTAGAAACATTGACTGTGTAACAATTACAGCTGTGTGTGTACTTGGGAAACACCCGCCAGACAGCAGCCATCAGCCTTGATGGGCCATTAGAAAGAGAACAATAGAACTTGGAAAATGCGAATCTCACTCCTTCCTGAGAAGTTTCCTGGGCTGCTGCATCCACACAGCAGGGTCCGGTGCCCGTGTCACCTGGTACTGGCCAATGTCTTAACTTGCTGGTACTTTTCCACTGTAGGGAGATGGGGCTCAAACAAAGGATTCCCACCTGAGGTAAATCCTTTTTAAGGCTGGCCAGGGGGTTAATCTTAACTCTCCTCTGGGGGGGGAGCGATAGCTCAGTGGTCTGAGCATTGGCCTGCTAAACCCAGGGTTGTAAATTCAATCCTTGAGGGGGCCACTTAGGGATCTGGGGCAAAATCTGTCTGGAGCTTGGTCCTGCCTTGAGCAGGGGGTTGGACTAGAGACCTCCTGAGGTCCCTTCCAACCCTGAGATTCTCTGATACCTCAATGCCTGCCCAGGGAGGGAGACTGCTAAAAACACCTGAGGGAAAGGCAGGGTCCAGGCTGAGACAGGGGTCCAGTGTGTAAAGAGAAATAACTGGAACTCTGAGCTACATCAATGGGGTGTGGGCAGCGCTTGGCCCTGGGGTTTGCAGCCGGGGGAGCTCCCAGCTGCTCTGCGGTTCCCAGGTACCAGAGGTCGCCAAGTGCCCTTGTCACTGTCTGTGCTTGGCGAGGAGGTCGCATGCGTCTCTGCCGGGCTCCGACTTCACCCCTTGTCACCTGGGGGTCGGGTTACTGCTGGGCCCGCTCCATGGGACTGGCCCAGCCAATCCCCGCCGCTGGCCAGCGCACAGCAGCTGTGTGTGAAGGGGCAGGGCCTGGCACGAGGCGTCACACCTGCACCGGGGGCTCTGCCCGGCTGCAGGGAGGTTTCTGGGGATGCCGAGCCGGGTCGGGCCCTGCCTCGCCCAGGGCTCGCAGCAGGGACCCAGCAGTGCTGGGTTAGTCAGGAGGGGCTCAGGGATGGCTCTGTACCTGGATTTGCCAGGCTATGGGCCCCGCTGCCAGGCTCGCTGGTGGGGGGTAGCTGGAGGGACCTGAGGGGGCCACACGTGGGGGGCTGGGAAAGGGGGGGATGGAACGGGGCTGAGCGCAGGCCCGACCTGGGGTGTCCTCGCAGGGAGGGGGCGTGGGGGTGGGGGGCCTGGAACCGGGCCAGCCCTAGGGGAACAAAGGGCTCCCAGAGGCCAGGTGATATGAAAGGGGCTGCAATCTCCAGAGGGCCCTGGCACAAGCCCCGGAGTCCCTCCCTGCTGGGACCCTCTAATCCAGGGGCTGTGGGGAACAACGGCCCATTGAGCTGCTGCCCAGCCATGAAGGAGCCTTTGTTCCTCCCGCAGCACCGTCCGCTCACAGGGGCCGGCAGCAGGGAGGCTCGAGAGCCCAGGGGCTGCGGCCCTGCCGCCGCCATCGCTCTGGCCAGCTCCCCGCCGCCCGCGCCGCCCGCGCCTGGCTTCCTGTGGCCGTCCCAGGCTCCGCCAGTCGCTCCGCCGAGTGCACAGCCCCGGCCCTCGCCCCGCCCGCCCGCCGCGCGGGGTGCTGGGGAAGCCAAGGCGGGCGCCCCGGGGAGCGGCGTCTGGGCCAGTACCCGGGGGGGGGGCTGCATAGCTTAGAGCAACGGCACCAGGCCCTAGGACCCTTCCCCTCCCGGGCACCCGCTCCCACCCTGGCAGTGGCTGCTCTCTCATCGCCCCGGGGGCCCCCGTAGGCCTCTCTCTGACCCCCCCGGCCCCAGCTTTCCTGTTGGGTATTTTCTGGGCCCAGGGTTAGTTTCTGCTGGGCCGTAGCCTTTGTCCCTGCTGCCCTCAGCCAAAGAGAGCCCAGCCCCCCGCTGTGACCCCGGCCCTGTGCCGAGGCCGGGCGCGGGGGGGCTCCGGGCACTGCTCTGAGCGTGCTGCGGGGAGAGGACGGGGAGTCCCCTGGCAGCCTCCCCGCCCCCCAGCTCAGGCAGTGCGAGAGGCCCCAGGCAGGGGAGGAGAGGGGAAAGGCCCTGAGGCAGGCATGGGGCAGAGCATGGGGCAGGGGCTGGGCAGCTGCCTTCAGACACCGGCCCCCTCGGAGTCTGGGCAAGAGGCTGCCCCGGCCCCTTGGCGTTCACGGTACGTTGCTCCCTGGCAGGCAGTGATCAAAGCCAGCCACAAATGGGCTGTCACCTCAGCTGGGGGGCGGGGGGGGGGGATCTCCCCCTGCCTCGTGCACCACTGCCCCACGCCTGCTCCAGGAACCCCTCCCTGGGGAGCAGGCTGGGGACTAGCCCCAGGGGCTCAGACCGCGGGGCAGAGACGCAGCTCTCCAAGGAGCACCCCTGGTGCCGGGCTCTGAGCCCTTCTCCTCATGGGGGGATGGGGGTGCAGCGGGGGGGGGGTTCATTCCACCCCCCCAATCCCTTTAGCGTAGCTGCTATTGAATGTCCCACTGCACCCTGGGAATCCTGAGCCCCCGCCCGGCCCAATCCGGGCACAAGGAGCCTGGCAGAAAGGTCTGTGGTGCCCACCTGAGGGGGGCACTGGCCGGGCCCCTGTGGCTGAGTCCTGGCGCTGAGCGCCCCCACCCCTTTCTTTAACCCCTCTGTTCCTGCAGGGACGTCTGGCACCCGGCTCAGGGCATCCCTAGCAGTGCCAGGCCAGGCAGGAGCGCAGCCCCCACCCGCCTCCGGGTGTCTCAGAGCCCAGGGCACAGGGCGGAGCGCCCTGGAAGTGCAGGTCTCTGGGCCCAGCCCTGCCCAGCCCTGCGCCCCTGGGCACAGGCTGGCTGGGGAGGGGAGAAGCAGCAGCTCAGGTGATGCCCCCCCGGGGCTGCAATGTAACACGGCCAGGCAGGGATTGGCTGGCCGGCTGCCAGCTGGCTCCTCCCAGCACCGGGCCCTTATAATGGCCCGTCTGTCGCTTCCATGCAGGTTGGGGGTCAGCGTCTGGGGCTCCTGCAGATCCTCCTGTGCTCCCCACGGGCCCCACAGCACCACGCCGCGGGGAAACATGCAGCCGCTGGGCAGGTGAGTGGCCCCTTCCTTGGCTGCGCCAGGGCCGTGGGGAGCTGGGGGGCAGTGCCGGGGGGAGGGTGCTGTGGGGTGCCCCGGGACCAACTGCTGTAATCGCCCCCCGGACAGTGACACCGCTTCACCCTGGCATGCCGGCCATCCTGGCCTCGCATGACACCAGCCCCGGGGGGGGGGGCAGGATCAGACCCCCCCACACACACAGTGTGGCCAGGACACGCCAGGGACCAGAGCTTCTCACCAGCTTTTACCCGTTTCCAGCTCCCAAAAAAATTGCTGCCGGGGGCGGGGGGGAGGGAGGCAGGGGGCAGCCGGCTGGTCTCTGCCCCCCGCGGTGCAGCTTGGGAACAAGGGGCTGCTCGGGGAGCTGAGGGCAGTGGTCAGAGAACGGCCATGAGGAAAGCCCGGTCCCCACAGCATGGATTTGCCTGTGGAACTCCCTGCTGCTGGAGCTCAGTTTGCCAGGCCTTGGAGTGGGTCTGTGAGCAGGGTCCGGGTGGGGGCTGGAGGGATGGTCGTTCCCTTCGCACAGCTGGGACCCGCGGCGGCATCGCCGTGCTGGAGGGGTGCCGAGCGGGTGGTTCACGGGCAGGCCCTGTGGAGCTGCAGAGCATCCAGCCACAGGCTCTGGAGATGGCGGGGAGCTGCCAGCCAGCCCATCTGCCAGGCCGGAGCTCGGGGCAGGGTCCCGTCGTGTCCCGGCCCGAGGCCTCGATGCGTCCCAGACTCCCTGCAGCTCCTCGCTGCACAGGCCTGTCCGGGGTGGGGGCTCCTTCCGGCCCCACAGCCAGTGATGAGCCTACGCCCTGCAGCTGGCGGCTCCAGAGCTCTCACATCTCAGCCCTCGGCTGGGGCCCTGCAGCCTCTGCCCCGTCCTGCCCCAGGTCTCTAGTCTAGAGCAGGGCTCTGGCTGGGCTTGGGGTGCCCTGGCTCAGGCTGGGCCGTCGGTGTCTGGCCAGCCTCCTGGGGCAGCCCCCTTGGCCTCCCCCCTTCCTCTGCCCTGGGACCCAATCCCCTGCCCAGCTGGCACCTTGCTGGGGCAGGCACGATGGAGTCTCCCACGGCCACTGCCAGCCTCTGCCCCGAGCGGGGTGAGGCGCTGATGGGGGCAGGGGCGCTCTGGCCTCTGAACAGCCCCGGAGTGCCAGCCTCCTGCCCTGGGGCGGCCTGGGAACGGCAGGGGCCAGGCCTCGAGCTGGGGAGAGGCGAGTGGCTCGGTGAGGGAGGAGCTGCAGAGGAGAAGGCTCTTGCGCCGACAGCAGCGCGAGGGGCCGAAACAGGGCAAGGGCAGGGTGCGGGGAGCAGGACGG
Organism: Mauremys mutica; assembly: GCF_020497125.1. Lineage (NCBI taxonomy): Eukaryota > Metazoa > Chordata > Testudines > Geoemydidae > Mauremys > Mauremys mutica. The sequence continues at coordinate 4,909,279 of NC_059073.1, read as the reverse complement.
GGGCTCCAGGGCAGGCTGGGATCTGGCAGGTTTTCCATTTGGGCTTGTGGGGGTGCCTGGAGGGGGGGCAGCATGGGGTGGGGGTGGGGGTGATGGCAGCACCTGCCAGAGTCTAAAATGCTGGGGAATGGGGTGGCCAAGCAGGCGGGTGTGTGAATGGTCGGGGGGGGGGGATTCTCTGGGGCGGTGGAGGTGACCGACTGGCTGCGGGGAGGGGGCTGAGGAGCTGGCATTGTGGGGGGAGGGGAGCACTGTGGGGGGGTGCCGAGGAGCTGGGGGGGGGGGCTCTGCACTAGTTAAAATGCTGATTCCTTATTAAATTCCGGGTTCTCCTTGCCCAGGCTGGATGCTCCCCTCCCCCTCCCCAGGTCTCTGCCCCCTCCCCCGGCCTGGGGGTGGGGGTGGGGGGAGGAGGCCTGTCCAGGGGGTGACCCCGGTCTCGCATTGCAGGGTGCTGGCTGTCGCTGGGCCCGCTCCCCTCCCCCTCCCCAGGTCTCTGCCCCCTCCCCCGGCCTGGGGGGGGGGGAGGCCTGTCCAGGGGGTGACCCCGGTCTCGCATTGCAGGGTGCTGGCTGTCGCTGGGGCCGCTCCCCTCCCCCTCCCCAGGTCTCTGCCCCTCCCCCGGCCTGGGGGTGAGGGTGGGGGAGGAGGTCTGTCCAGGGGGTGACCCCGGTCTCGCATTACAGGGTGCTGGCTGTCGCTGGGGCCGCTCCCCTCCCCCTCCCCAGGTCTCTGCCCCTCCCCCGGCCTGGGGGTGAGGGTGGGGGAGGAGGTCTGTCCAGGGGGTGACCCCGGTCTCGCGTTGCAGGGTGCTGGCTGTCGCTGGGGCCGTGGTGCTGCTCCTGGCCATTGTGGCTGCTGACGGTAAGCGGTGCTATGGGGTGGGGTGTGCGGGCGGGGGGGGGGGCTGACGGCCCCACTGTAACGCATTGGGCCTGGCTGCAGCCGTCCAGCCCGGGGGGGGGGGAATGCCCCAGTGGGGCTCTGGGGCCAGCGCCCCCCCATCCCCCAGCTCTCTGCCCCCCGTGCCCTGAGGGCGCCCACAACTCTCCCTGCAGGGATCCCAGCTGCACCCCGGGCAGCGGGACAGGGCAGCTGGGTGGTGCCCGAGGCCCCTGCCCGCAGGGGGCAGGCTGGCATCGCCCGCCCCACAGACTCGCCCCCACCCTTCGGGGACAGGCCAGGGGCCCTTAGCACTCATGACCCCGTCTGCAGGACGGCACTTCTCCGGGAGCACCGCCCGCGGCACCGCGCCACCGAGCCCGTCCCAACTGCACGGGGAGCGCTGAGCCCCCCCGCTGCCCGGCGCCCCCCAGTGCCCCCACAGGTCAGCACGGAGAGGGGCACCACCCCCTACTGAGCCCCCCGCCCTGCTGCCCAGCACCCCCCCAGTGCCCCCACAGGTCAGCACGGAGAGGGGCACTGCCCCCTACTGAGCCCCCCCGACCCTGCAGCCCAGCGCCCCCTAGTGCCCCCCACAGGTCAGCACGGCGAGGGGAGAGCGCCCCCTACTGAGCCCCCCCGCCCTGCTGCCCAGCGCCCCCTAGTGCCCCCACAGGTCAGCACGGCGAGGGGAGAGCGCCCCCTACTGAGCCCCCCGCCCTGCTGCCCAGCGCCCCCCAGTGCCCCCACAGGTCAGCACGGAGAGGGGAGAGCACCCCCTACTGAGCCCCCCGCCCTGCTGCCCAGCGCCCCCCAGTGCCCCCCACAGGTCAGCACGGAGAGGGGAGAGCGCCCCCTACTGAGCCCCCGCTGCCCAGCGCCCCCCAGTGCCCCCACAGGTCAGCACGGAGAGGGGAGAGCGTCGCCTCCTGAGCCCCCTGCTGCCCAGCGCCCCCCAGTGCCCCCACAGGTCAGCACGGAGAGGGGAGAGCTCCCCCTACTGAGCCCCCGCTGCCCAGCGCCCCCCAGTGCCCCCACAGGTCAGCACGGAGAGGGGAGAGCACCCCCTACTGAGCCCCCCCCGCCCGCTGCCCAGCGCCCCCCAGTGCCCCCCACAGATCAGCACGGAGAGGGGCACCGCCCCCTACTGAGCCCCCCCCGACCCTGCAGCCCAGCGCCCCCTAGTGCCCCCCACAGGTCAGCACAGAGAGGGGAGAGCGCCCCCTACTGACCCCCTGCTGCCTGCAGCCCCTGGCGTTTCCTTAGGGCTCCCCCATCCCCGCCGGGTCTGTGTCCCAGGCGCATCTGACAGTCTGGAGGGGGGGGGGGGGAGGGAGGGGCCGGGGCCGGCCTGGGGTCGGGCTCTGGCTCCCTGGATTTCCCTCCATGCACAAAGGAGGTGCCAGTGACGCTCTCTGTGTCTCCCCCACCCCCCTCTCCTCCCCGCGGGCCCCAAGAGCCCACCAGCCCTCCGGACCCAACGCCCCCTGCCGGCGGCCAGGAACCAGGTACGGCGGGGCCGGGAACGCGGGGCCCCGCTGCCGGCAGCCGGGGGGGGGCTGGGCACCCTCCAGGGCAGGGCACCAGGGGGCACTGGGCACTGGCACTCAAGCCAGGCGGTGCTGGCACACGATCCTGGGTCCAACTCCTGGCAGTGCCCCAGCTCACTCGCTGCCCTGCCCCCTCTGTGCCTCAGTTTCCCTCTCCACAGCCCTGGAGCTGGTGGCCGGTGTTTGAGGTGAGGGGGACGGCATGAGGGGGCGGCTGCTGGAGCAGCTGGTGCCGTGTGGGGCGGATGGCCAGGCCCCCTGCGGTGAGCACGGAGGGCAGCATGGGGCTGGGGCGGGTGGGGGCCGGGCTCTGACCTCGCTCCCTGCTTGACTTTCTAGAGCCCGTCAGCCGTGGCAAACTGGAGGCGTCGGGAGACAGTAAGCAAAGCCCCCGGGCGGCTCCCCGCTGGCCTGGGGCTGGGGGGGCCCTGGCAGGGCTCGCCCCAGGCTTGGGGGCAGGAGGTGGCCGGGCTGTTTCGGGGGGGCCCTGGGGTGCGTGGGCCCAGCTCCCAAGGCTCAGCCCAGGTCCTGCAAGGGGCACTGATCCCTGCTCCGGCCCAGCACCGCAGGGCAGCTCTGAGCCCCGGGCTCCCCGGCCTGCTGGGGGCTGGGCCAAGGGGCTAACAGCAGGGCCCCCGGGGCATTCATCTCACTTGCCCCAAGGCTCCGAGCGGCCCCCGGAGGGCTCAGCGTGGGCGGCCCTTCCCCAGGGCCCGTGGGGCAGGGGGGGCCAAGACCAGCCCTGGCTCCCCCCAGCTGCAAGGAGCCCTGAGGCCCCGCTGGGGGCCGTGGTGGGGAGGGGGTCGGGCCCCGCAGCCCCGGCACACGGTCTGCTGAGATCCTGCCCCACAGGCCTCTCCAGCCCCTGCTCTGGGGCTCTCTCCCTGAGCCCCTTTGGGGCCTGCCCCACGGAGGTGCCAGGCACGTCCCGCACCAGCTGCTGCAGGGGCCTCGTGGGCAGCAGGGGCAGCGAGGGAGCCGCCCGGGCCCGGCCCCCCTCACCCCTCCCCTCTCTCCCCATTGCAGGTGAGCCCACCAGCCCCCCGGAGCAGCTCACCAGAGGTAGGGCCTGGGGGCTCTGTTCCCGGCTCCGGGCGGGACGCGGGGACCGGACTCGGGGAGGGGAGTGGGGCTGGGGGTCAGGTCACCGGGGGTCAGAAGCCAAGCTCCTACCCCCAGCATCGGGGGGCTGGGGACTGCGACGGGGGGTTCTGGGCTTGGCCCCTCTGGACATCAGGGGCTTGTCTGTCTTCACCCGTCCACCCCCAGGAACCGAGCTGGGAACCCAGCCAGCCTCTGCGGCCCCCCAGCCCCGAAAGAGGAAAATGCCCAGCTCGCTGCAGGCGTCGCCCTTGTGACCCACAGCCCTCTGCGTCCCCCCAGCTCTGCCGGTGCCCCTCACTCCCGACCCGCAGCCCCCTAGCCCAGCCCTGGGCTCCCCTCCCAACCCCAGCTCTGCTGGTGCCCCTCACTCCCGACCCGCAGCCCCCTGCTGTCCCAACCCCGAGCTCCCCTCCTCTCCCCAGCTCTGCCGGTGCCCCTCACTCCCGACCCGCAGCCCCCTGCTGTCCCAACCCCGAGCTCCCCTCCTCTCCCCAGCTCTGCCGGTGCTCCTGACTCCCGACCCGCAGCCCTCACCTCTGTCCCCCCTGGGCAGAAGCTGTGGATCTGGGTGCCCCGGGGCTCCATAGGGACTGTCACTGGTGACAGGTAGCTGCCAGCCTTGGGGGTGACCTCCCATCTCCATCCCCTCCCCCCACCGTGACACATTCCCCGGGGAGCTTCCCCTGGGTTTGCCCCGTTCCCCTGCCCGTCGAGCGCTGCCCTCACCTCTCCGCCCTCGCAGGGGTGACCCCGGTGAGCCTCGGGGTTGCCGAGCGGTTGCTCACCGACGACACGCACCTGGGCGGCCTGGACGGGGACTCCGCCAGCCTCGACGCCCTCAACAGCGGCACCTTTAACCTGGACCCCCTGGCTGGGGACGCCCAAAGCGGTAAGACCCCCCCCCACGGGGAAGCAAGGGAGGGGCCCGGAGCCCCCTGGCCCTGGCAATGCCCAGTGGCCCAAGGGCATTACGGGGAAGCATCAGGTGCTGGCCACTGTCCGGCAGGGGGTGGGCTACCGGGCGGGCTGTCCCAATGGCCAGCGCCCCCCTCGCCCACACCCCGATTCCCTCCCAGCAGGGGGAGGCGGGGGCTGGGCTGTGGGCTCAGCATGGGCGAGGCCCAGGGCTCCTGGCCAGGCCAGCTCTGACCTGCTGCTTTTCTGTCCCTCCTTTCAGGTCCTGCGGGAGACTTGCCTGCTCAGTCCAACGAGTCGCAAGAGAGTAAGAGCCCCGGGAGGCCCCCCCGGCCTGTGCAGAGCCCGCCCCACAGCCAGACGCTCCCCCCGTGCTGCACAGAGCGGCCCCTGAGCTGCTCCGGGCAGGTTCCCCTGGGGCTGGGCACAACCGCCAGGGCAGGTTTGCTGCAGCACCCAGGAGAGGAGGAGCCAGCCGGGCCCTGGCAGGGGAATCCCGAGGGGCAAGGAGGGGGGCCCAGGGGAGAGGGGAGGGATCCTGTCAATCCTGAGCGAGCGCCCCAGGCTGCGCCTGGCTCGGGTCAGGGCACTTGTGGCACGTGCTCCGGGCGATGTTGGGACGGCCCCTGGGGCCTGCGCTAACCTTGGGCATTTCCCATCGCTTCCAGGTGTGGACCACGACACCGACTCGGAGGAGGCCCTGGCATCTCAAGGTACTGGGGGGGGGTGAACCCCCTGGCCAGGCACAGGGAGGGGCCAGGCCCTGCGCTCGCTTGTGAGCCCGAAGCCAGGGGGTTCTGAGCAGCGGCCGGGGCAGATGCTGCAGCCCGGGCTACGGCACGGCCAGTGCCCCCCATCCTGGGGATCGCCCGGCTTGTGCTTCCATTTCCCCCACCCCCGGATTGCAACTGAGCCTGCAGCCGGGGCGGGGTTCGCTCAGCACCTGGGGGGAGGGGACGGGGGCGGCTCTAGGGATTTTGCTGCCCCAAGCACAGCAGTCAGGTGGCCTTTGGCGGCGTTTCTGCAGGAGGTCCCCAGTCCCGTGGATTCGGCGGCGTTTTTGCCGGTGATCTGATTGTCCTGCGCCTTTGGCACCTTCCGCCGAATTGCTGCCGAAGCCGCGGGACCGCCAGACCTCCAGCAGAAACGCCGCCAAAGGCCGCCTGACTCCCGCCCTCACGGCGACTGGCAGGCCACCCCGCACGGCTTGCCGCCCCAGGCACGCGCTTGCTGCGTTGGTGCCTGGAGCCGCCCCCGGGAGGGGAGAACTCCCCCTGCCCCCAGGGCAGCCCACTCTGGGGGGGCCATGCTGGGGGAGACGCAGCCGTCTTGGCTACTGTGGGACGAGGGGGCGACGTGGCGCTGCCTGTGTCATGTGACAGGACCGTGGCGGGTGCAGCAGGTCGCATGTCTGCGGGCACCAGCAGGGGGCAGCGCAGCAAGGATGTAAAGTGGGGCTGGGCTGGGCTGACAGCCACGGGCCAGGCCTGGCGCTGACGGGTCACCCGGGCTTGTGTCTCCCCAGGGATGTGAGGGGCAGGGTCCCACGCTGGAGCTGCCACGGAGCCCCGATGGACAGCAGCTTCCTGCCTTCTGCCAAGCTTCCTCGCTCCCCACCCCTGGCACTGCCCGGGTACCACTCTGCCCCCTCCCCGCTGCCCTGGCTGCTGTTACCGCTCCAGCCGGAGCCGCCGGGAGTCCTGCAGCTCGCAAGGCTTAGTCCCTGCCCCCCACTCCCCACGGTGCAGCCCCTCGGCTGGAGTAAACCAGCCCTGACGCCCACCAAGCCGCACAGAGCGACCCCACCCTAGGGATCCGGCCCAGCCCCTCCAGCCAGGAGAGATCCCCCACTGGCCCAGCCTGCCGCTCCCGCTCTGCAAGAGCTGCTGCCAACATCCCCTGCCCCACCCCCCCAACGCCTCCCCCAGAGCCCCGGGGTCCCAGCGGGTGGCACCTTGGCCAAGGCGTTGCTGCTGCAGCAGGCAGGGCAGGAGCGCAGGCTGCAGGCAGCTCGGCTGCTCCACTCCCCGACTCTCCCAGGGGCGGTGCTGGCTCTGCAGGGGCACCCAGCCGCCACAGTCCCACATCCCAGCCGGAATCCCAGGGGCTCCAGCGGTCGCCCCTCTGCCCAAGGTGCCGGTCAGTGCGCGTGGGCTCCAGCACGAGTCCCGCCGGGGCTCCCGGTGGGGAGCCGGGTGCATGGCGTTAGCACAGCGCTGGGCACTGGCCAGGGGCCTCGCCTGCTGCCCCGGGCCGACCTGGAACTTCCTACTGCCTCTGGCCCTCGTGGAGAAGGGGCACCTCCGACGTGTGCCTGGCGAGGGGCTCAGCCGGTGCCGGCCTGGCAGGAGATGCACCTGCTTTGCTGCTGACCCCCAGCCGAGTGGAGCTGCTAACAGCTCTCGCCACTCTGCCCCCTCCCCTGTATCCCTGCCGCCGCTTACCCTGCCAATAAAAACCTTCAGCAACGCTGTGTGTGTCTCCTGGGGCTGGGCACTGCCGCCGGCTGGGAGACAGGAGGAAGGACTCCCCCTCCCCCACACCGGGCATGGCGGGTGACAGGAGCACTGGCATGTCCTGGGCATGGCCATCGTTACTCACTGGCAGAGGCCAGAACGTGTTAGATCCCTGGCTGATTCCCTGGGGCGCCTGGCCCTGGCCCGTCGGCAGACAGGACACTGGGCTGGATGGACCTCCGGGCTGACCCAGTCCGGCCGTTCTGATGTTCAGCCCGTGTGGAACGATGGGGACAGATGGGAGAGGCCAGAAGAGATCAACCAAACGGTCCAAGGGTTGGAGAACCTGCCTGTGAGGAAAGGTTCAAACCTGGGCCCGGTTAGGCTGGAGAGAAGCAGCCTGAGCTGGGAGCCGAGCCCAGCTGGGGCTGGGGCTGGGGCTGGTGGGGATCGGCCGTTCTCCAGGGCCGCTGACGGCAGGACAGGAAGTAACGGGCTGACCCTGCAGCAGGGGACGAGACGCGTTTTAACACAAAGGGAACTGAGCTCCAGCCCAGGCTTTCGGGGACGTGGTGGGGCCCCATCATTAGCCAGCCCCCTGTCCGGGCTGGTCCAGGTTTGAATCACCAGGAGTGCCAGGAAGGGAGGGGGCTGGATTTGACAACTTCTCAAGGGCCCTTCCAGCCCCCCATTTCTACAGTGCTCTGACCCCCACCCCCAGTCTAGGCAGACATCGGGGCGGGGCCGGGGGCGAGGCAGCTGACAGCCGTGGGGCTGAGCGGGCTCCATGGAGCGTGGGGGCATTAACAGAGTCCAGCAGCTCTGTGCTGCGCGGGGGGCTGGGGGGGGCGCAGGCTTGGTCGGAGCAGCCCGTTGTCAGGTGCAGGAGGAGAGCGCCGAGGCCTGGCTGGCTGGGTCGGGAGCGCCAGGGCCCGGCAGGCCAGCCCTGGGCCTTCAGCCACCCCCCACTCTAGCGCTGGCGGTGCTTGCTGCCCGGGGGACCTGCCGTGTGCGCTGGGGCCAGTGCCCAGTGATTAACCCACGGCGGGGGCAGCGGAGCCAGTCTTACCCACTGGGCTCTTTTCACATGACCAGCCCGAGCTGTGGGGCCGGCTGGGCTCACGCGACGGCAGAGCCAGTCCCGGCGCGGCTGTGGACTCGCTGTGCACTCAGGGGCAGAGCCGCTGTCTGCGCCTTTCCCCAAGCTCAGCGGGAGGTTCCCAGCCCGAGCTGTGGGGCACACGCCAGGCGCTGCCGACCCCGCAGGCTGCAAGCGGCTGGGCTCGCCCGTGGGGCTGGGCTCCCCGCGCTCCCTGCATTTCCCTTTGGACAGGAGATCGGCACCTGCAGGCTGCGTTTGCCACTCAGGCAGTTTCTATCTCCCAGGAGCTTCCTAGGGTGACCAGCTGCCCCGATTTTATAGGGCCAGTGCTGATAGCTGGGGGTTAGTCTTATACAGGAGCCTATTACCCCCCAGCCCCCGTCCCGATCTTTCACACTTGCTGTCCGGTCACCCTGGAGCTTCCTGGCGCTAGCCCAGAAATGCAGTTAACCCGGCCCTGGCAGGGGCTGTCCCTTGTTTTCTCCTGGCCGACGTTAACCATGGAGGCGAGTTTCCAGATTTCAGATGCCTGCAGAGCTGCTTTATGGGACAGTAAGTTCTCCGGTGTCAGACTTGTGGAGCCGCCAGCTCTCCTGGGAACCCCCCCATCACCTTAGCAACCTCGGGTGAGAAGCTGGAGTCTCAGGCCCCAGCTCACTGCCACGGGGACCCCTCTCCCCGTATCGGCTGCACCTCATCAGCCAGCCCCCGCTTGGCATTCCTGGGGAACACGCCGTGGCAGATCCAGTTACCGCTGGGCTCCCCTGGGTGAGCGGCGCAGAAACGCAGACGTTGCTCTGTGATGTGATAAATCACAGAGGGGGAAGTTTCCAGCGGTTGTGCTGGACTCCGGCCAGACGCTGACCTCATTAGCCGGGATGAGATCATGGCAGGCCGGCCCGTGTCTCACACCATTAGTTTGATCCTTATTGGGGCACCCTTCACTGCACGCAGCCCGTTCGCTCCTGGCTCAGTGGCCAGTCGGGCTCCCCCACGGCAGAGCGCGGGCCGGGCCCCTGCTGGCATTTCTGCCAATAGCGCTGAGACCGGCTGGCTCGGGCCTAGGGGCTGCAAGCGCATCTGAGAGCGTTCGCTGCCCCCCCTCGCCGGGCACCGTCTGGAACCTGCACAGGGACCGGGGCTCAAACCATCACTTGTCACGGGTCGGGGCTGCAGCTGGCCCAGTGCTGACGCGTGCGAGGCAGAGAAGCAGCCGCCCAGGCAGGACTCTCGCAGGCCGCTGGCTGGCTGGGGCAGCTCCTCCCCTTTCCGGGACGACAAACGCAGGGCAGGGGCCCGCGTGCTGGGAGGGAGCCTGGGGGAAGGTCCTGGCCTGGCTGGGTCAGCACATGGATGGCTGAGCGGTGCAGGTGCTTTTCCCTGACGAAGCACAGAACCTGGGCTCTGGCTCCAAGCCCTGAGAGAAGAGCTGCCAATGGCCCTGAAGCGACCCGCCCGTCTGAGCACTCAGCTGGTCCCAGCCCGTCGTCCCCGAGCACCTCACAGTCCGTAACGTGTTTATCCTCCCCCGCCGGGCCCCCGGGGAACCGAATCCAGGTCTCCCAAGTCCTAGGTTGGTGCTTTAACCACTGGCTCATCCTTCCTGGCTGCCGCCACGTCCGCCACAAGGGAACAGAGCCGACAGCTTCCTAGGAAAATGCCGAGCGAGGTGCCTCTGCCCTAACACACAGACACCCCCTCACCTGCCTGCCAGGGGGGACCCCAACACGGCAACACAAGTGGCCAGGAGAAAAGGCCTGTAACACTGAAACCCTCCTGACATCAGCACAGACCAGGGGTGGCTGGAGACCTCCAAACATGAACAGGTCTCGAGTCGGCCTGTGAGGCCCCTCCTGACCGTGTCCCCCCCACGTGCCACTGGCCCCCGCTGGGTAAAGGGAGCACTGGAGACAGGGGCGGCTCTAGACATTTCGCCTCCCCAAGCACGGCGGCACGCCGCGGGGGGCGCTCTGCCGGTCACCGGTCCCGCGGCTCCGGTGGACCTCCTGCAGGCGTGCCTGCGGATACTCCCCCGAAGCCGCGGGACCAGCGGACCCTCTGCAGGGACGCCTGCGGGAGGTCCACCGGAGCCGCCTGCCGCCATTGCGGAGACCGGCAGAGCGCCCCCCGCGGCAGCCGCGCCAAGCACGCGCTTGGCGCACTGGGGCCTGGAGCCGCCCCTGCCTGGAGATCCTGGAGCCTGGCAGCGGAGGAGTTAACAAGACTCCCCACTCCCTCCGAAGGGAACAGCATCAGCTGCCCCCTCAAAGGGGGCGGTGAATGAGCGAAGGTCTTTGTTCTGCTCTGCCCCTGCTCACCCCACTGCAATCAGCTAGCGGCCAATCTCCGCCCCACTCCCCAGACAGGGCAGGGCTGAGGAAGGACCTCGCTGGAGACGCGGAGTGAAAGCTAGGGCTGGCCAAAGCGCAGTCCAGCAGTGCCAGCCGTGGGCACCTTTCATCCGAGAGACACGAACCGCAGAGATTGCTCCATCCTCCTCCCCCGTGCATGGCTCGGTCCTGAACTGCTTTGTGCACCAACGCTGTGTCCTGCCACGGGCTCGGCTGGTGGCCCTGTGGCCAGGCCACTGACTCTCCTGCCGGCTCAGAAGCAATGTTGGGGGGACCGGAGGAGCTCTCTCTCTGACAGGCACGTGCATGGAGCAGGGAGCTGCCAGGGTGCCTTGCGATGGAGACCACGAGGGGCTAGATGGTCCCATTGCGAGGAAATCTCCTTTCCCAGAGTGTATCTGACATACTGATCCGCACAGAAGACACGAGAGACCCTGTCCACTGCAGCTTTCCATACAGCACCCTCGTAACCAGGAGGCCAGAGCGTCGTCTGCCGTGAAGACACGGGGCCCATGGAGCTCAATGGAGCCACACCGACTGTTTCCAGCTGGGAATCTGGCCCTGGCTCGCCTGACAATGTCCTGAATCCTTTTTTCAAACACTCAGGATTGGACGGTTTTCTGCTTCCTGCTGGGGACCCAAAGGCGACAGTGACACGTGGTGAGCTCCTGCAAAGCCCCAGCAGGCCCGCGCCAGCCCCTCTGCGCAGGGCTGAATTTCACCCACAGCACCGTCAAATGCACCAGGCGAAACACCCAGGAAGAACAGAGAAAACAAGGTGCCCCCCCAGTAACGGCTTCCCACCGCGGAGCTCGGGGGTTCGGTTAACAAGTCAGCACAGACTGGCCGGAAGAAACGATCCACATGTTCCCAGGGCCCCTGTGAAGTGTCACTGGAGATAAGTCCAGCAGGTCTCAAACTTCATAGCACCACATGTGATGAAGTGGGGAGGGTTCCTGGTTTTTCCGTGTTTCCCAGTGGGTTGCATGCGGAGGGGGTGGGACTCAGTGTCCCCGGGTGTTACTGGTTTAACGAGGGGAGGGGAGAGGGAGTTTGTTGGGACACAGGACCGGAGAGGGAACTCGGGACCCCGGCCGATGGCCTGGAGGATGGAGACCTCAGCGACTGGTGACCTGGTGCCCTGGAGACCCAGCTCAGGACTCACAGCCGGTTCTGGCCAGTGGGGGACAATGGGCTGCGGGGAGAGGACCCCGGTGACCTGACCAGCTGGTTCCAGCCAGAGGGGGGCTGAGAGGAGAGGAGACCCAGGCCTGCCTGTTTACGACCCTGTTTCCCTGGAGAGAAGCCAATGGACAGAGGGGGCTTGGGGCCGGGGATATCGGAGGCCCAGCTGGGAAGCAGGGGGGCTCGGGGCTGCAGAGGGGGAGCAGGCAGAGCCCCCCTGGCTGCAGGGAGACTGGGATGTGCTGGGCTGAGGGAGGCCAGGCCTGAGGCCCTGAGAGTTTCCTGTGCTGCGTTCAACCCTCAATAACCCCTCCTGTGTTACGCTGGCTGAGAGTCGCTCCGGGCTAGAGAGCAGGGGGCATCGACCCCTTCGGGGGTGAGGAGGCCCAGGGGGGTCCAGAGCGAGGGGACTCCCTGAGGGGGCCCACGGCAGAGACAGACGTGCTGAGGCTCAGGGAGGTGCGGCTCCAGGAGGTGGAGGGGCCTGACCCCAAGAGAGAGCGGCCCCCCTGAGAAGGGCTGTTGCACTGAAAGGGCCCCCCCCACGGACCGAACGGGGCCACGAGCTGTGAGCCCGTGACACCACAGCCCCCTCCTACGTGACCCCGGGCTGGAGGGGGGCAGAGCCTGAGCACCGCTGCCCTGGGTGAGGTGTGTGTGTGTCGGGGGGGGGGGGCAGAGCCCTGCCACCCCAGGCCCTAGTCCTCAGGCTTTGGCTTCAGTCCCAGGGCCCAGCAAGTCTAACGCTGGCCCTGGCGACCCCATTGAAGGGGGGTCCCGCCCCACACTTTGAGAACCGCTGATGTACTCTGATCCCAGGCTAGGGAATTCCACCGTTACCCCCGTATGACCCAGGAACTCGCGTCTGGCTCCAGCACTGTCCGGACAGGCAGCCAGGCCGGGTGGGAAGACGTCAAGAGATGGCAAATCCACCACTTCTCTTGGGAGTCTGCTGCAGCGGTTCATCCCCCTCCTGTCAGGAGAGACGGGTGGGTGAGGTCAGCCCTTTGCTGGACCCACCTCTGTCGGGGAGACGCTGCACAGCGCTCGCTCGCTCGCTCGGAAGCTGCTCTCACAAAAACAAAAGTGGGTCCAATAAAAGAGATGAGCTCACCCGCCTTGTCTCAGCCCCTGTGAACAGCACGGCACAGACACGCCTGCCTCATTTCCCGTCTGACTCTGCCCGGGTTTCACTGCTAGGGTTGCAGTTATTCATTAGGCCTCTCTCCGTCAGAGCAAAGAGCCCGTCAGCCCCTGAAGAGACCCAGACTCTGGAACGCAGTCACGGCTCTACCTTCTCGTGGAGAAGCTGAACAGATCCAGCGCTAAGTCTCTCACTCTCAGGCGTTTTCTCTAGCCCTCAACTCATTCTTCTGGCTCGCTTGTCCCCTCTCCTATTTTTCAACATTCTTTATAAAACGGACCCCAGAACCCGATGCAGGATTTCAGTGTTAGTCGCACCAATACCCTTCACAAAATCACCCCCCTGCTGCTCACGAATTCCCTGTTCATGCATCCAAGGATCACATAAGAACGGCCAGGCTGGGTCAGAGCAAAGGTCCATCCAGCCCAGTGTCCTGTCTGCCCACAGTGGCCAGGGCCAGGTGCCTCAGAGGGAATGAACAGAGCAGGGGATCAGCAAGTGACCCATCCCCTGTCGCCCATTCCCAGCTTCTGGCAGACAGAGGCCAGGGACACCATCTCTGCCCATCCTGGCTAAGAGCCATAGAGGGACCTGTCCTCTGTGAACTGATCTAGTTCTTTTTTTGAGCCCTTTTTTGACACAGCGTTGCACTGGGAGCTCATATTGAGTTTTGCGCACTGTGACCCCTAGATCCCACGCAGAGCCATTGTTCCCAGCATACAGCCCCCCCAGTCTGTAGGTCAGGCCTGCAGCCCATGATCCTAGATGTATAACTTTGCGTTTGACATTAAACACATTGGTTTGAATGGGCCCAGCTTGCCAAGCAATCCAGATCGCGCTGTATGACTGCCCTGTCCTCATCCTTATTTATCGCTCCGCCAAGCTTTATCATCCACGGGTTTTATTAGCAGTGACTTTAGTTTTAATTCCAGATCACTGACGACAGTGTTGAACCGCCTCAGGCCTAGAACTAGCCCCTGTGGAATCCAGTAGAAACAGCTCCATTTGCTGATTCCCCATTGACAATTACTTCTTGAGACCTGTCAGCTAGCCAGCTCTTAATCCATTTAGTGTGGCCTTTATTGGTGCTGTATCGGGCTTATTTTTTAAGCAGAATGTCATGTGACACTAAGTCAAAGGCCTTACAAAACTCTTAAATCTATTACACCAAACCAGTTACCTTTATCAACCAACCTTGTAATCACATCGAACAATGGAAGCAGGTTTATAGATTCATAGATTCTAGGGCTGGCAGGGACCTCGAGAGGTCATCGAGTCCAGTCCCCTGCCCTCCTGGCAGGACCAAATACTGTCTAGACCATCCCTGATAGACATTTCTCTAACCTCCTCTTAAATATCTCCAGAGATGGAGATTCCACGACCTCCCTAGGCCATTTATTCCAGTGTTTAACCACCCTGACAGTTAGGAACTTTTTCCTAATGTCCAACCTAAATCTCCCTTGCTGCAGTTTAAGCCCATTGCCTCTTGTTCTATCCTTAGAGGCTCAGGTGAACAAGTTTTCTCCCTCCTCCTTATGACTCCCTTTTAGATACCTGAAAACTGCTCTCATGTCCCCTCTCAGTCTTCTCTTTTCCAAACTAAACAACCCCAATTCTTTCAGCCTCCTTCCTAGGTCATGTTCTCAGTCATTCTTGTTGCTCTTCTCTGGACCCTCTCCAATTTCTTCACATCTTTCTTGAAATGCGGTGCCCAGAACTGGACACAATACTCTAGTTGAGGCCTGACCAGCGCAGAGTTTGTTTGACAATATCTGTTTTCCATAAAACCTTGCTGACTGGCATTAATTATATTCCTAGCCTTTCATTCTTTATTGATTAAATCCTGTATCAGCTGTTCCATTATTCTGCCCAGGACTGATGTCATGCTAACTGGCCTCTCATTACCCAGGTCATCCTGTTGTCCTTTTTGAATACTGGCACATTAGTACTCTTCCTGTCTCCTGCAATTTTCCTGCTACTCCCAAAATGAACATTAGCTGGCCAGAGATCTCCTTAGCCAGCTCCTTTAGGAGTCTTGGGTGCAAGTTATCCTGCTGACTAAACAACGTTCATTGCTAGCAGATGTCACTTATCACCCTCCCAAGTCACTAATGGATTGGAAAACACTTCATCATCCTCGTGTGACCTGAATACAACATCCTGCTTCTCTCCAAATGTAGAACAGACCTGCTTGATGAACTTCTTTCTTTTCTGCATCATTCTTAACGATTTAGATTTTGTAAGGCAGAGCTGAAGTTGCTGTCTTCCTATCACAGCTTACAAACTCTTCAGTCACAAGAGGCCAGGGACCGGTGCTGGAGGAGTGGGGAGCAGAGACACACCAAGTAACAGAGACCAATCCAAAAGGGACTGTTCTTTCCCAGTGAGGATGATCATTCCTTCGTCACACCCCTCAGCTCGGCAGGGCGGGGCCCTCTGCAGTCCCGTGTGTAGTATTTATAGTACAGAGGACTTGGAATTCATGTGTTCTCACTCACACCCACACAAAGCTGGACTGCGGAGGGGCCGCGTGACGTTCCCGACAACACCAGCAGTCTTCTTTTGCCAGACTCTTTATGGTAATTCCAGTTCACCCGGACAATTCTTTCTGCTTCCGACACACAGAGCTCCCCTTTTCACATCACAGCCAGCACGGCTGGGAGGGGGACAGACACATGCGTAAGGACTGCCAGAAACCCTTGTCATGGATGTAGGGGTTTCCCACATCGGAGATGGGTTCCGAAACTTGGGAGAAGAAAATCCAGGAAGTAGAAACAGCATCAGAATGACTTCCTGCCAAGGGGGGCGGGGGGAGCAGACACCTGGCATAACTACATGGGGCACAAGGGACATGGACCCCGGTGTTCTTGGGGAAGGGAAGAGGTGACTGTGGCGGAGACGCAAGGTCTAGATCAGACGAGTCTGGGAGTGGGAAGCGTACCCACCCGTCCGCTGAATGAAAGGGGCAATAGCGATGCCCAGCTAGGGACACGGGGGGTGGGGAGCACACGCCATGCACGCGCAATACAGCTCGAACCCAAACGAAGGAGCAAGGTGGTAACACTGCAAAAGGGAAGGCAGGCAGTCCCAGCAGAGCCAGCGTCACGACAAACCAGCTCACGGGGATACACAGGAGCAGGCTGCTGGAGAAGGAAGCTGAAGGTAGCCAGGTAACAGAGCCAGCTGTGGGCTTGAGGAGCTCCAGAGGCACAAAGGGTCTGTCTGCCCTGCAATGAGACCCTGTGGATGGCCCATGTCAGCTGCCTTGTGCTCGCAGGGCTCGGGCCAAGGGGCTGTTTAATTGTGGTGTGGACTTTCAGGCCTGGGCTGCAGCCCTGGGCTGCTGACCACCTCGCAGGGTCCTACGGCTCTGGCTCCAGCCCAAATGTCTACACTGCAGTTACACAGGCCCTTAGACCGGGTCAGTTGGCACAGGCCAACCGCGGGTGTCTACTTGCAGTGCAGACGTACCCACAGAGAACATGAAGCTCCTCGGGATGCAGGGCTCTGAGACACATCACTCTGCTCTTTTTACTGGCAGCTCCAGTGGGGACTGGCTCAGGCCCACTGTGCCGAACACCACTCCCAGTGCTGGCTCCCAGGGAGGTCGCAGGGGATGTGGAAAGTGGGCAATAGGCTCCACTCTTTGGCCTGCATCTCTGCTAACCCAGGAGAGCGCTGCAGGGACCTCACCTGCATGCAATGGCTGCACCTCATTCATCCCTGTCCCCCCGACCCAGAGACACGTTCCCCGGGTCACACAAGACCCGACTTATGCAAATTCGCAGTTACGGAAAAGCTAGAAATAGGATTTTTGAGTTGCGGAAATTTTTGCATAACGTACGGGTCTACGTTTCCGATTTACGCAACATTCAAGTTACGCAAGGCTTTCCGGACGGAACGATTGTGTGTGTGTGTGTGGGGGGGGCGCATCTGTACACAGCACTTCTAACCCCAGTGCATTCTGGGATTCTACAGCCCCTATCCCATAGTACTCAGCTGTGTTACTGGGCCCCGGGCAATTCCCAGAGGTGAAGCACTGCGTTTTGGGATGGGGTCCCAGGACTGGCGAACACTGTGCAGACCAGTCCTGTGGGAAGCAATGATTGTACATGGTACCAGCTCTGGAGCGGACACACACCAGCTCTTAGATGTCGTAACCAACCATTATCACCAAGGCCTGAAGAACACCAGCGGCAGGCTGGCCCCAGGCCCCGTGCCTGTTACAAACTCCAGGGGTCTGAAGCCGTGGTTTCTTGCAACACTTGTTCACTTAGCGCATGCAGCCCTTGCTCTGATGTCAGCCAGGAAAAACCTGTCTACGAGCTGCTGCCTGCAGAAGTCCCATGAGTTCAAACAGTCACCACATTTTCTGTACAACCAACAGAGATACAAGCACCACATATGATTAACCATGACATTAACTACCCACAGAGGACAAAGAGGGAGGGAAGTTTTGAACACGCTCAACTTAACAATGCAATTTTTCTTTTATTGTTCTTATTAAAAAAGCACTCCTCAGAGGCGTGCAAGTGTCCAACACACGTCTGGCACATCGACATGGGCTGAGCTGCACGCTCACCCCCAATGGGCTCGAAAACAGAAACATCCTTGAAAATTCAGCCCTTAAACCTGGGGTGGGATCTCAGCAGGGAAACCACAACACGGAATTTAAAGACCCCCCCCCAAATAAAATAAAAATAAACCCCAGATCGTCTATCACCCAAACCTGGAGCCATCCCCTGCTCTGCTGAGATGTGCAAGAGAAACCTGACTTCGGCATCTGCTGTTTTCTTTTGCTGAAGCTGGAAGCAGGAATGTCGGCTCTTATGGACAGGGTGGTAACAGCTCAAGCTGCTGCTCCAAAGGCAGAGCACCCATCACCTGGAGCCAGGCCCACGCGTCAGCGTCCAGGGCTGCAAAGGGCAGTTACAGGGGAAGCCAAGCAGCTCTCAGGACCATGGCTAGTGCCTAGGACCTTCTCCGCCAGCTTCACTCCCAACACAGAGGACAAAAATAAAGCTTTCGACCACAGAGGAGCCGCCAGGTGAGAGGCCATTTGTTTTATAGATATTTGTATGTATATATATAGATATTTATATATACAGAGATAGATAGATAGATAGAAGTGGGAGCTTCTTCTCTCATGTAAAAATCCAAAATACAGTTTTTACTATTAACAATCTGAAGTGTAAATGTACAAATTTTTACTGCTAAGCAAAAACAACCAAACCAAACCAAAAAACAACACAAAGAAAAGAAACACACACGGAGCAAGAGAAAAGAAAAGAGGAAGTTCGGCTTCTCCGTGGCTGGGCTGGGGGAGCCGAGGGGCCCTGCCACGCACACGCAGAGCAGCAGGGAGCGAACTGCGTGGCAGAGACCACCAAGGGACCCAGCCCATCAGCGCCAGCTTTAAAAAACACCATGTCCACCTCACTGGGGGGAGGGGGGATTCCCCGCCGCAAACCCACAACCCCTCTACATGCCCGGGAGCATCGTGCGGCCCTGCCGCCACGCCCCGTCTCCATGGCAAGGACGAAGTGCCTGCCGACCTTCGCCAACGGTTGGGACCGTGTGCAGGGCATGGCCACCCCCGTCGCCTGGGGTGCAGAACAAAACACAATCTCACTTAGTGACTAGCTATCCTGTGACCACCCAGATCTCCCGCCTGCACTTCCAAGCCCCGCTGCCTGTCTAGCCTCTCTGGCCAGTTGGATGACAACCACAGCACAGGGGTCGGCACTGCTCAGCCCCCCAAGACTGCCAGCCTGGAGGAGCACTATACCGGGTGGCTAGAATCTAAAGCAGATTTCAAAACACCTCATTAAGCACACACACAAATGAAATCCTCACAGTGCTGGGGGAAGCAAACATGGACCGAAGGGTGTTTAGAGCTTTCAATGTCTGTGCAAAGCAAGGAGGCTGGTGGCTGGATTTCCCTTTAGAGCGTATTCTCGCACTCAGCCTTAGGATACGGCAGGGTCCTTGGGTTTGGACTGCTCAGTCCCCGACAGGAGAGAGATGGTGGGGTCTTCCGGGTACTCCTCGCCGTCGGTGAAATATGGCCCTTCCCCCAGCTCAAAGAAGATGGGCAGGTCTCCGCTCCCCATGTCGACGGCGCTCGAGTCCACCAGAAAGAGGGGCTGAGCGGTGTAGTGCACCAGCTGCTTTCCTGCAAGGAGACGGCTCGCGTTAGAAGGGGGATCTCAGTGGGGAGGAGGGACTCGCAGGCCCACGGCCAAACGCTGGCGGGGGAGGAGACATTTGAGTAGCCTCTTAGCAAAGAGCTGAGCACTGGGAGCAGAACGTGAATGGGCTTTACCAACAGTAACTGCTTATCTCCAGCCCCCGAGAGGCTGCTCAGGGACACCCCCGGGTTACAGCTGGGACCTGGGCACATGGCCCCTCAGCACGTCCCTGGCCGAGCAGGAATCAGCGTGGAGGAGGGTCTGGTTCCCAGCTCAGACCCTAGAGCAAGCTGTCTCTGGACTGGGGAGAAGGCATGCCCGGGGGGCTCGTGGGCCTCGCCCTTCAGCAGTGTGAGCAGCACACAGAGGGGCCTGCTTTTGAAACGGACTCTGCCCGGTGGGGCTGGCGTGTCAGCAGGTAGCCAGCTGGGACCTGTCTCACTCGTGCCATCGGAGGCCAGGAGAGGAGAGGTGCAGCTTCCGGGGAAAGGAAAGGGTGCACATGGCAAGCTGAGAAGGAAGCAGCCCTGCAGTCACAGACAAGAGTCACCTGCAGTACAAGGAGGGGGATCAAGATTTACAACAGGGAGAGAGATGGGAACTGGTTGGTGAAAACTTCGACGCCCGCTCAGAACGCACTGGTTACCAGCTCAAGGGCACATGCCTCCAGGGAGACATCCCCAGGCCCAGCTTGGGAAAGGGAAGGGGGACGCACAGGTTACCGCCAGAGGCTGCATGCCCAGCCGGGGTGGTGGTGGTGGTGGTGAGGGGAGAGCCAAAAGTTACCATCTTGGGGGCACAGGCCCCTGGAGAACACGGAGAACCAAGGGAGAGCCCCCACCTAGATGCCTGGGGCCCAGGCAACGCAGTGACACTACGCACACCTAGATTTAATCATCAATGTTTCTTTGAGAGAGTTGCTGCTGCCTGGAGAGATCCTGCCACTGGGCCTTGACCCCTCTGCTCACGGGTCACTAATGGGAGGATGCAGGGGCAGGGGCCTTCTTACCCATGTCTGCGGTGCTGGCCTCTGTCTCAGCAGGTTTCTGCTGTTCCTGGGATGAGAGGAGATCCTGGATCTGTGGGGAGACAAGTTGGGCTGCTAAGTGCACCGCACAAGTCAAACTCCTTTGCACAGGGAGCCGGGAGAGGGAAGAGACCCCTCCCTTGGGTACCTCAGGAAAGTGCACACACAGCTGTGGTTTGTAATGTGGAAGTGCCAGCAGGCGGGAGACTAAAATACACCTGGGAGCTAGGGAATATCATCGGTGAGCTACTGCAGGCTCTGGTGGAGTCTGCTCAGCCTGCTCCAGTCTCCCGATGATCAAGGCTGCCTTGGAGAACTATACGGACCAGCTCTGCTTTTCATACAGATGTGGCCTGAGACACTGCAGATTGCTGCCTGCAGTGCTCACCTTGATCTGAGCAGGAACCCATATTGCATGCTGGGATCTGTAGTCTCCATGGGCAGCCATCAGAACATGCTTGCAACAGAACATGTTTTATGCAAAGTCTTATTGTTACCAGTACGAAAGGCAAGAGCACGCCTCATGCTGCTGGTGACTGGTCAGCGTGGCCTTTGGACACAGCCCTGCAGTAAGAGCCAGGCTGGGCTGGGAAGCAGTAGATTTGTAGGGCTGTAAGAACAGGAGAGAGAGCCGCGGGAAATGGCAGAACGGCCCCGACGGTCCCAAACGTTCAAGTAACTGCCCCAGGGTGGTAAAGAAACCTGGGTCAGTCTGAGGCTTGACAGTCTCTGGGGGGAATTGCTGCTAATCCCAGGACCAGACAGGCTGCTGTGTTTGGGTCAGGGGCTCTTCAACCTTTTCATAGTGTGGAAAACTGGTGAATGCAGGGACTGCCTCATGGGTTCGTGTGCCTGTCGTCACTGCAGCAACGGCTTCCATGGAAAAGCCACCTTAGGAGGACGTTTAAATGTATATTTAGCTTCTTTTAACTCTATCTCGCAGTCAGAAGAAGCCGGCCCCATGTGCACTCACCCAGCTCTCTGGACTCAACCCCACCACACTATGGGAACCTGTGCAGCCGAGTCTGTCCCCAGCACAGAGATTTAGAGCAGTGCAAAGGCAAAGTGAGGACAGGAGCAAGCCAAGTGTCCATCCCCGCGTTAGAGAAGAGAGAACTATGACATACATACTGCACATAAATCCAAACCACGTCGTTAGCCGAAGAGTGAAGCTGTAAATTTTAGAGGAGCTCAGTTAAAAGCCCATCAACAAAGCTCACTTACAAATACTCAACGGCTTCCCTAAAAACCCAAAGGCAGGACAGTCTAGAAATGAACAGATCAGGGATCCAACCCCACAGCCATGTCGTTCTTCCCTGTTCCTCACCATCCTGCCTGCCCTGCCCTGCCCCCAAGAATCCTAGCCACATCTCACCCAATCCAGGCCCCACCTCTTGCTCTGCAGAGCAGCCCTTGCCGCAGAGCCAGGACTCAGCAGAAGGGGAGTTTAAATAATTTACAGAGTCAATGTTATAAACATGACACAGGTCTCTGTGATCCCCCAGCTCTCCCCCAGTAACACCCAGAGGCCCCCGTCTGACTCAGCCAGACCCCCGGTGTCTGGGGCCAGTGAAGTATCAGGTAGTTGATAATAAAAATTTTGTTATGCTATTATGAGATAAAAATGTAATGTTTGTCAGACTTCTTTTATATATATATATAATAGGCAACTCCTACATGAGAAGAAGTAGCAATGTATGCGTGCAGTGAACGTGTGCATGTTTATATACAGAAGGCAAGCAAATGTCTTTATATGTAGCAACATAGTTTGTGTTTATGTAAGAGCTGATTATATTTTATAAATTTCTTGCGAAATACAGTGATCTCAATCTATTCATAAATATTTACATTATGGTCATTGGATTGGGGCTTTATAGTACTTTTGTTTGTGTCTGGTCAAACTAGCTAACTTTTGTAAGTATGGACACACTTTGAGTGTAGTACGGCTGCTTGTGACATCAGAAATTTGTTTGGTCAAGTGTATTGTCAACAAACTTTTATACTGGAGCATGTGCAAGCATCTGACAGTTTTATTGTGAATAATCCAAAACTGATCCTCTGAATAAATTACACATCTTCCTAGGAAGCTAGGAAAATGTTCAGAAAGGGAATGATGGATATTTGTGAAATACCTTAATTGCAAACCCCCTTTTCTGAAGGTTACCAAACCTCCCAGACAAATCCTGCCTGGCCTAGGAGAGCTCAGGGGATCCGGTCATTTTTGGGACAAATTACAAGGAAGTTAAAAACGGATCTTATAGTTGTAAGTTAGGATCAGTCTGAACTATGGAGTGGCTACACTGGGCCATTACATCCAGGTGAGTGTCTCTATAGCAGCATTGGGCCTGTGAGCATCTCAGGGCCGGGACTGGCTGTTCAGCACTGAGACGGGGGGAGGAGGAGGGTAACTATCTTTTAGTGGAGCAACTTCTCTTGGGGAGAGAGACGTGCCTTCGAGCTGCACAGAGCTCTTCTCTAGCACTGACGCATTGCTGGTGCCGTGCAAGTACATGCAATAACAAATACTACAATATGCTGTGGAAATCACTGGAGTCTGCCTTTAAAGGAAACCTCTTCTGAAGGTTTACAAAGCAGAAGGGAGGGTTTATGGAAACCACATGCAGTTCTATGGGCTTCAGTGCAGCTCAGTGCTGAGGGAGCAGGGCCGGCCTGAGAGATGAAGTCTCAGCACCTACTTAGCGCAGCGTGAGTGATGAGGCACATCTGCTCCCTGCATGAATCAGTCAGAGGAAGCCTTGGTGCTAACGGAATGATTTCTGCCTGGTGGCGCCACAAGCCCTCCCAGGGCTGAGACAGACTCTCCCCCACACCGCGGCCTGGGGCTGGCCTGGACTCCCTTCAGAGCCTGTCAGGGCCTTCCTTTCACCAGGTGCAGGGGCTGCTGCGGAGCGGCACACGGCACTTTGTTCTGGCAGCTGTGTGTGCATGGAGGGATGTTTCACAGCTACTCACACTTGCAAGGCTGCTGTCCAGGTCAGGAAGGTTCATGTCTGTAACCGTCATTGAAGGGCTAAACAGCTGCCAAAGGAAAGAACTATTAGTGCAGGGAAGGAAAACAGCCCAGACACGCTGTGGAAATTCAGTGGATGCTGCCCTGACGCACATGGTACCGTGGGCCACAGCTCGGTCCCTGCTCTGGGAGGGAGGGTTTGAGATACTCACATCCAGCAGAGCACTAGTGTCTACACTGAAGCCGTGCGTGGTCAGCATGGTTTGGAGGTTATCCAGGTTGGAATCAATGGTATCCAGATGGTCATTTAGCTCGTTCCTGCGTCACAGAAAGGAGAACACAGACCAGGTCAAGGTTAGCAGACTTCCTCTGGGCTCACACAGGGGACTCTCTCAACCCCAGGAACAAAACCTCTATTAAAACTGAGCAGGAAAGCAGAGTCTGGACTCCTGGCTAATGACCCACATGCGCCAGCCTCCAGTTCTGTCCTTGCCAGTGAGCTCAGGTATGCTGACCCACCACCAGAACAAGGCTCTCGCCAGGCCTGTTCCTGCCGAGAGGGGTAAGGGCCAGCAACTCGGATGAGGAAGAAACAGTGGGTATCTTATGACACCACATATGGTTAATATTCCCAGAATGCACCAGGACGCCTAACACCATTTAGGACAGGGTCTCATTATACTCTGCACCTCTACAGCCAGATGCTTTGGACTCGTTCTTTGGTGCAGGTACCTCAGTCTTGTCAGAGTCCTGCCATAGCTGATATGGGGCAAGGAGAGGGTAAAAGCCCTGCTGACATCAGCCTGGGGAAAAGTGGTTCCAAGAGCCCTCTGCTGGTCTGATAAAAGCCCAGTCTGTGGAACGGGCACTGGAAAAGTCTCATGCCATCATAACAAAAGCTATTGATTTGCCCCATGACACTAAAGGTAACTGGAGTCGTTCCCACTCATCTGGGAAAGCAAACGTCCCAGCCTGTGCGCACCTCTGCATGGCTAACGAGCATGTGAGGATGTATGTACACGTACAATGTGTAAAGCCCTAGGTTCCCTGAAATCGTACCACGATCATAATCTAACAGCAGCAGCTCAGGATAACAGCTCAGTACCAACCAGATCAGGCGGGAGATCTGGGTGGTCACAGGATAGCTAGTCACTAAGTGAGATTGTGTTTCGTTCTGCACCCCAGGCGACGGGGGTGGCCAGGCCCTGACTCTCCGGGCCCTGCCTTAGGGGAGCCCAAGTCACTCCTAGGAGGACAAGAGTTGAACTGACACAGACCTGGGTCTGGTACATTTCGCTGATGGTTACCTGGATAGCAAAAAGATAATAATCAAAGCTGAAGTGGGAACGAAGGAGTGGGGGAGCTGGCTTCAATTCCTGAACATCTCCGGGGGTGGCTTAGAATCATAGAATCTCAGGGTTGGAAGGGACCTCAGGAGATCATCTAGTCCAACCCCCTGCTCAAAGCAGGACCAAACCCAACTAAATCATCCCAGCCAGGGCTTTGTCAAGCCTGACCTTAAAAACCTCTAAGGAAGGAGATTCCACTACCTCCCTAGGTAACCCATTCCAGTTCTTCACCACCCTCCTAGTGAAAAAGTTTTTCCTAATATCCAACCTAAACCTCCCCCTCTGCAACTTGAGACCATTACTCCTTGTTCTGTCATCTTCTATCACTGAGAACAGTCTAGATCCATCCTCTTTGGAACCCCCTTTCAGGTAGTTGAAAGCAGCTATCAAATCCCCCCTCATTCTTCTCTTCTGCAGACTAAACAATCCCAGTTCCCTCAGCCTCTCCTCATAAGTCATGTGCTCCAGCCCCCTAATCATTTTTGTTGCCCTCCGCTGGACTCTCTCCAATTTATCCACATCCTTCTTGTAGTGTGGGGCCCAAAACTGGACACAGTACTCCAAATGAGGCCTCACCAGTGCTGAGTAGAGGGGAATGATCACATCCCTTGATCTGCTGGAAATGCCCCTACTTATACAACCCAAAATGCCATTAGCCTTCTTGGCAACAAGGGCACACTGTTGACTCATATTCAGCTTTTCATCCACCGTAACCCCTAGGTCCTTTTCTGCAGAACTGCTACCCAGCCATTCGGTCCCTAGTCTGTAGCAGTGCATGGGATTCTTCCGTCCTAAGTGCAGGACTCTGCACTTGTCCTTGTTGAACCTCATCATATTTCTTTTGGCCCAATCCTCTAATTTGTCTAGGTCCCTCTGTATCCTATCCCTACCCTCCAGCGTATCAACAACTCCTCCCAGTTTAGTGTCATCTGCAAACTTGCTAAGGGTGCAGTCCACACCATCCTCCAGATCGTTAATGAAGATATTGAACAAAACCGGCCCCAGCACCGACCCTTGGGGCACTCCACTTGATACCGGCTGCCATCTAGACATGGAACCATTGATCACTACCCGTTGAGCCCGACCATCTAGCCAGTTTTCTATCCACCTTACCGTCCATTCATCCAGCCCAGACTTCTTTAACTTGCTGGCAAGAATACTGTGGGAGACTGTATCAAAAGCTTTGCTAAAATCCAGAAATAGTACATCCACTGCTTTCCCCTCATCCACAGAGCCGGTTATCTCGTCATAGAAGGCAATTAGGTTAGTCAGGCATGACTTGCCCTTGGTGAATCCATGCTGACTGTTCCTGATCACTTTCCCCTCCTTTAAGTGGTTCAGGATTGATTCCTTGAGGACCTGTTCCATGATTTTTCCAGGGACTGAGGTGAGACTGACTGGCCTGTAGTTCCCTGGATCTTCCTTCTTCCCTTTTTTAAAGATGGGCACTACATTAGCCTTTTTCCAGTCATCCGGGACCTCCCCCGATCGCCATGATTTTTCAAAGATAATGGCCAATGGCTCTGCAATCTCATCGGCCAACTCCTTTAACACCCTCGGATGCAGCGCATCCGGCCCCATGGACTTGTGCTCGTCCAGCTTTCCTAAATAGCCCCGAACTACTTCTTTCTCCACAGAGAGCTGGTCACCTCCTCCCCATACCGTGCTGCAGAGTGCAGCTGTCTGGGAGCTGACCTTGTCTGTGAAGACAGAGGCAAAAAAAGCATTGAGTACACTAGCTTTCTCCACATCCTCTGTCACTAGGTTCCCTCCCTCATTCAGCAAGGGGCCCACACTTTCCTTGACTTTCTTCCTGTTGCTAACATACCTGAAGAAACCCTTCTTGTTACTCCTAACATCTCCGGCTAGCTGCAACTCCAAGTGTGATTTGGCCTTCCTGATTTCACACCTGCATGCCTGAGCAATACTTTTATACTCCTCCCTGGTTATTTGTCCAATCTTCCACTTCTTGTAAGCTGTTTTTTTGTGTTTAAGACGAGCAAGGATTTCACTGTTAAGCCAAGCTGGTCGCCTGCCATATTTACTTCTCTTCCTACACATCGGGATGGTTTGTTCCTGCAACCTCAATAAGGTTTCTTTGAAATACAGCCAGCTTTCCTCGACTCCTTTCCCCGTCATGTTATTCTCCCAGGGGACCTTGCCCATCAGTTCCCTGAGGGAGTCAAAGTCTGCTTTTCTGAAGTCCAGGGTCTCCGTTCTACTGCTTTCCCTTTTTCCTTGTGTCAGGATCCTGAACTCGATCCTGAACATCTCATGGTCACTGCCCCCCAGGTTCCCATCCACTATTGCTTCCTCTACTATTTCTTCCCTGTTTGTGAGCAGCAGGTCAAGAAGAGCTTTTCTCCTAGTTGGTTCCTCCAGCACTTGCACCAGGAAATTGTCCCCTACACTTTCCAGAAACTTCCTGGATTGCCTGTGCACTGCTGTATTGCTCTCCCAGCAGATATCGGGGTGATTAAAGTCACCCATGAGAACCAGGGCCTGTGATCTAGCAACTTCTGTTAGTTGCTGGAAGAAAGCCTCGTCCACCTCATCCCCCTGGTCCGGTGGTCTGTAGCAGACTCCCACCACGACATTACCCTTGTTGTTCATACTTCTAAATTTAATCCAGAGACACTCAGGTTTTTCTGCAGTTTCATACTGGAGCTCTGAGCAGTCATACTGCTCTCTTACGTACAACGCAACTCCCCCACCTTTTCTGCCCTGCCTATCCTTCCTGAACAGTTTATATCCATCCATGACAGTACTCCAATCATGTGAGTTATCCCACCAAGTCTCTGTTATTCCAATTACATCATAATTCCCTGACTGTGCCAGGACTTCTAGTTCTCCCTGCTTGTTCCCCAGGCTTCTTGCATTAGTGTATAGGCATTTAAGATAACCCGCTGATTGTCCCGCTTTCTTGGTCTGAGACAGGAGTCCTCCCCTCTTGTAATCTCCTGCTTGTGCTTCCTCCCGGTATCCCACATCCCCACTTACCTCGGGGCTTTGGTCTCCTTCCCCCGGTGAACCTAGTTTAAAGCCCTCCTCACTAGGTTAGCCAGCCTGCTTGCAAAGATGCTCTTCCCTCTCTTCGTGAGGTGGAGCCCGTCTCTGCCTAGCAATCCTTCTTCTTGGAAGACCATCCCATTGTCAAAGAATCCAAACCCTTCTCTCCGACACCATCTGCGTAGCCATTCGTTGATTTCCACGATTCGACGGTCTCTACCCTTCTTATTCTTGTTCCTTGATGTTCATACCACTGATGTTCCTGAGGTTCTAGAGTAGCTGGAGCAAACAGATGGCATAAATCTGCACATTTCCCAGACGCTTGGGTGCAGACGGGGATCACTTTCTCTCAGAAATACTCACAAATGCAGGGACTGCTCTTCTCAGGGCCTGTGCCTTGGGAACACTGGGCCACACAGAAGCCCACTGAGGTTAGTGGAGTTCAGCAGTGGTAGATGTGGCCCATCGTAGCTTCATCTGTGGGCCACGGAAACCCAGACCATGAGCTCCTGTCCCAAGTGGATGGCACTCCATGCTGGGAGGGAGACATGGCGCTATTACTGCTCCTTGCACCAAGGAGCTGTATTTTGGGTTGATTCCTAGCTGCATGCTGCTTGGAACCCA
The DNA here is from genome assembly GCF_020497125.1 of Mauremys mutica. Classification (NCBI taxonomy): domain Eukaryota; kingdom Metazoa; phylum Chordata; order Testudines; family Geoemydidae; genus Mauremys; species Mauremys mutica. Next base: position 4,881,419 of record NC_059073.1, on the reverse strand, counting down.
AGAAAAGCAAGGCCTGTCTGTTCAGGAGAGCGCTCCGAAGGTCTGCAGTGGAAGTCTCAGCTCTAGCATGCTGGAAGCACGCTTCAACACATGGTTCTAGGTTCAATGAGCACCGCCAGGCTCTTTTGTCCTGTGAGGAACCTCATCGGCTCCTGGAGATGGTGACGGACAAGGACTGAAAACGTGTGGTGGGTCAAAAAACCTTTCAGGTGTCTTTAGCCCAGGTGTTCTGACAACACAGAGCAAGTGCTTGTCTGGAGCTCAGCTGAGGATATGCTGCACTCCTGGCGAATGAAGAGGAAGACAGCAGAGGAACACGTATATGTTGGGGTAGTGCAAAGCAAGCTCAGAAGGAGCAGTCATCCGTCACCTGCTCCACACTGCCTGTGTTGGCCGCATGATGCTATAAATGCCATGAAAAGAGAGTGAAAAACTACACAAAAGCTACTTCTCCCTTCTCTCTGGAAACCTACACCTGGCTAGTGTTTGTTTCTCCAACTCCTGTGCCCAGGGAGTGTCCCGCAGAACAGAGTACCTCCTTGGCCACTCCTAATATCTTCACAATTACCTCCCTTCAAGGAAAATAATGCTGCAAAACTCTTGCAGTTAGAGTATCACCTGCCTGCAAAGAATGGTGACACCAACCACCTAACCAAGACTGTCTGTCATCACTGCTGGTAATGGATGCTGCAAATTCACACCTCCCAGCTAAGAAAATCTAACTGCAGAAACGATTATGCTGTCAGAAAAACCACACACGCCGACTGTAGGAACACTGCTAGTGGGAGCAGGAAAAGCAGGGCACAGACAAGGACCAAGAACACACTCCTCTCTTAGTTTCCCTGGGTATATAACCAGGAGTCACAAAGAGATTTTGCAGTTCTTCCAAGGCCCAGGCTCTGCACACGCTCCACAGATAAGTCACTTAGCTGTGTATGTTCCCCAAAGAGCATACTCTGCACAGATTTCCAGCCCAGTCCTGGGGCCTTCAGTACATAGTACCAGGAACGCGCTGCAGGATCTGAGGTATTTCCAGCAACCCCCGTTAGAAAACAGCTTTGACTAGCATGGACTGGGGATGCCAAGGGTCACGAAGTGAGGATGGAATGAAGCTATGACATTTGAACACAGCTAGTCTCTTTACTGCCAGGGGGCTTGGAGGGCATACACACAGAGCAAGGAGTTGACCACAGTCAAACAACAAGTCAGTGGCAAAACTAGGACTGGAATATTCAGGAGTTTCAAACCACTTCCAAGCCCTTCCAGAGCAGCTTCTTAAACTCTCCCTGCAGCTCTTGGAAGAGAGAAAGGAATTCTGTCCCTGTGTTTTCTAACCTTGGTGATACAGCCTGGTTCTCACACTGCTGACAGGGAAGCCCCTCTTCCTGAACTCAGGCTCGGAGGTCTCTGAACTGCACTCTCCAGCTGGCTCTGTCACCAAACGCTCTGTGGCAGGGAGGGATAATGAGCCATGCACTCAAACTCTAAGTTCCTCAGTGTACTCCGGGTGGGAGTAAGAGGAGTGCACAATGACGCTTGCCTCCAAGGAAGTTCAGAGGGAGGGCAGTGCATGTGGCCCTGAGAAGGATGGAGCTTTAAGAGTCTAGTAAGGCTTGCCCCGGTGTCTCTGTATCTCGCCAACTCGAGAGGCATGGTCTGAGGGAACTCAAAAGAGGCAAGGGGGAGAGAGACATGCTGACCTCTGAGTATGGGAGGGAGGTCAGAAGACTCATTTCAGCACTGTGGAAGGAGACTAGCTCCTGTTCAAGTCGGATCCTCTGGTGAAGAGGGTTCCTGATCCACACACCTGGCAGAAATAGCAGTGTGCACACGTCCTGGAAACCGAAGAGCCAGAAGTAGCTGTGAGACACAGCAGCTGTCATCACCATGAGCGCTGAGTGCCTGGAAGCGCAGGACTGCTGAGTGGAGACAGGGAATTCTGACATGAGGCAGAACACCTGGGAGGATCAGGCTGGAGGCCATGTGACCCAGTAGTAAGAGCTATGAAATAACAGCTGCATTTTTGGAGAATGAACCAGACTAATATACAGTAGGTTTGTCTGTCCCCAGGTAAATGAATCACGGTGCAGAGAAAGCAGTTAAAAGCTAATGTAAAGAAGAAGGAGAATGATTTCAGGGATACAGATTTATACGCTTAAATGAACCATCAGAGGTTTCTTGAATGAAAGCTCTGGATATGCTTCACCAGTCACGTTCTCCATTCACACACACTTCAGAAAACAGTGCATCTTCTCTGGAACCACTGCTAAGAGCCTCTCGTCTCTTTCTGTTCTGACTGCCAACTCCCTCATAAGAATAACAAACCTTTGCTGTACACCACACTTCACTCCAGCGCCAGCTCCTCGGCTCCCAGGGGCAGCCTGGCAGATAGAACACATGAGAGACCCTTGCTATCTGAGTTTCCATCTGAGGAAGCGATGTGGGTTAGTGCATGCAGTGTGGTCTCTCTTTGTGTGGGCTGTTTTATAGTCTGAGAAGTAGCTATGTAAAAACAGCACCTTCTTATTCAACAGATCTGCTCTCTGAGGGCAGGTACGCGCATTGATGCTGGTGGTTCTACATCGGGGTGGGCAAACTATGGCCCCTGAGGGCTTTGGAGCCGGCCAGCGGGATTGCCAGCCCCTGGCGCTGTGGGGCTAAGATGGGCTCCCGGCCTGCCCTGGCCCAGCGCCGCTCCTGGAAGCGGCCAGCACCATGTCCTTGCAGCCCCTGGGGGAGGGTGGGGGGCAGAGGGAAGGCAGGGAGCCTGCCTTAGCCCCATTGCACGCTGCTGCCACACCAGAGCTGCTCCAGGTAAGCAGCGCTGGGCCAGAGCTCACTCCCCGAACCCCCTGCCGCACCTCTCCTGCACCCCAATCCCCTTGTCCTGAGCCCCCTCCCGCACTCCGCACCCTCACCTCCTGCCCCAGCCCTACATTCATGGCCCTGCATACAATTTCCGCACCCAAATGTGGCTCCTGGGCCGAAAAGGTTGCCCATCCCCGCTCTACATACTACAGGAAGCAAGTCGGATTACGTTCTGCCTCATGCACTGTCAGTGAAGTTCTGATTGTAGGAGGCAGACAGAATGCAGCTTGCCTCAGTCCCATGGTGAGTTTGCACGGCTGGCAGGGAGCAAAAACCTCTTCTGACTTGTAAACTGAGCAAGTTTGGATATGGCCACCCCTGGGAGATAATTAGACACGTCCGCCCATTGTGACAGCATCATAATCACTCTTTCTTTGCACTACAACTATACTTTGTATGTGTTGTGCTCAGCTAGCAGTTGCCTAATTGGCTTGCGTCTGCCACAAGACAATGTTTACCGCCCCGGTTTACTTTAAGTTGTGTAGTCTACAGTGGGAATGGGAACACATTTGCTAACCCCAGCAAGGCTCTCTAGTGGAGCTGTAAAGCATCAGTGCCTGGTGCCTCGGTTCCCCACAAAACACAGCTAACGCGTCCTGCGTTAGCAACGAGCAGCTCTTACAGCCGGGAGCCCAACCTTCGCTTCGCCGTACACATTTGCCTCCGTCCAAACTTTAATTCTACTAATTACAAGCTGTCATTTTATTGTAAATAGCTTAAAAGTAAGACCCTGGTTGGGCACTGCACTGTTATCGCCAATGCTTTGAACTTAAGGACCAAGAGAAAAATCTCTGGGTTACTTCTGGTCACTACAACAATTTCCCTCCCAGAGGTTCCGCTTGCTGGCAGCAATAAGACAGGCCAGACTGTGGCAATCTAACGTCACACCGAGGAGGCTGTATTTCTCTTGCATCTACTCTACGGTCTCAAAACAACGCACCTTGGTACATGGTGCTGGCTGCAGTGGGGAGTTTCATGGTTCCTTCACTATTATATGAAATCATTCAAGCCCTGGGCTCACACTGGAGTCCACTGAAATGATTCATTTTCGTCTGACTGAATTTCACGCAGGCTAAAGATGCCAGCTTGGCAGCGGTCAGGAATCTGGTCCTGCAGCGGAGCCAATCTGACGAGCACGTTCGAGCTATACTGGGCTGCCTGACTGGCGGGCAGAGTCAGCAGCCCAGCTCTTCAGCCCAGCAGCAGCACCAGTTCGGCAGCTGCTCAAGGCTGTGATATCTCCTGTGCCTGCTTATTTCCAGCCATTGCTGCTGTCTTGCCTCACTCCAGGTAAGCCGGCTCTGACCCTAGGCCCCCATTCCTAACTTCCAGAGATCCTTGACTCTGGCCCCTGACCTCCGACTTCCGCTCTGACCTTGGGCTCCTATTCCTGGATACCGATGACTGCTCCAACCCCAAGGAACGACCACCCACGTCCCAGTCCCCGAGAGCAGCTCTTATGGCTTGTCTCTGTCATCCACAAAAGAGACAGAGCATCAGCAACACCAATACAGGCTTCCCTGCACCACCCTGCCAAGACCACCCGGAGGGATGAGAAGGGAGCTTAGTCTCCATGGCCCATTCAATACTTAGCCTCTATGTGGAGCTGGCCAACAAGGCTGCCATCTAGGTAGTGGTTTTTTGTGATATGGACTCCAAAGAACTGCTTATAAGCTAGTTACTGTAGGGAAAGCTGACCTCAGAGCAAGGACAGCTCTCTGTTCAGCACAGTGTTCCCCTGCTTTCCTGCCCAGGACTGCAATGCCTCGGGACATCAGGCTATTGAAATGCTAACCCTTGCTGTGATCTGCAATGAAGTGAGGAAGAGGAAGAACTGGGGAAAAGACGAGTGACTTCTGACATCTGCGGAGTGCGAGTCAAACTGAAAAATACAAAGAGAAGAGGAATGCTAGATTCAAAAGACTCAGAATCAGACACTTTCAGGAATGAAACATTTGTTACTTTCAAAGGCAAGAACAGTTAATCAACCATGCTCCTGTGCTTTAGCTCAAGTGGCATGCACTGCACTGCAGCCAAGTTATCGCAGGGCTCTCCTGGGCAGCCCAGCAATTCCAAGGCTGAGACAAAATTGTTATTAACGATGAAAACCAAAAATGAACATTCCCCGCAAAAGCAAGCCAGAGGACAGCACAATTCCATCACAGCCATGCTCAGTTAGAAGGTTCCCAGCCAGACAACTACTTCTGAGGTGGGTCTGCTGTAGCTCAGGGGTGGCTAAGGGCTGCACTGGGGCATTCTAACTCATGGATCATAGTCTCTGTCATCTTTCAGATGGACCTGTAACCCCCTGAGAACACAGGGGCCAGCGCGTGATGCTCCATTTTAATCTGAATGGATGGTTGCTTGGGCCAAGATGGACTGCAGTCTCCCTGGGACATAGCTCTACGTTAATGCTACACAGGGCAGCATCCTTCTCCATTCAAAAGGCTTTGGCTCTTGAGAAGCTGCGTTTGTGGCCCTCAGCCGGGTAAAGTTTGGGCACTCTCAGCTTTCCCTTTATAACATGCATCGCAGCGTAGCCACCGGCAGCTGAAACATGGAGATGTGACATTCTTGTACTCTGGGGTGGCCAAACTGTGACCTGCAGATTTCTACAAGTATGATCTCTCGTGAGCTGCCTGGATCAAGACGAGGTATCGCATGCTGGAACCTACAGTCTTGTGGGCTGCACCTCTCTACTAAAGATGAGGGCAAATGAAACTTGCTCCATGCAATGGAAATTAGCTGTTGCTGTAGGATTCCTGGCAAGCTGCCACTGCCTTATTCAGTGCAGGAGTCTGAGCGCCCCTGCTGCACATTAAGGTCCCCTATCATCACTAACCCTCTGCCTTGACAGCTGTATCTCAGCACAACATGCAAACTCTTGGGCGCTTACGAGAGGCCTCATGGAAAGGACACCGAGCTACTGCCTACCCTTGGTGTAGTGCAGGTGTTTCACTAGTGCATGCAGCTCTTCTGGTCTCACAGGCTGGGGGGTGAGCATCGAATGGTGAATTCTGCCCACGGGTCGAGACTCCGAGAGACTGAGTCACTTAGCACAGCATAGTGAGCAGACTCTGACGTGGGTCTGACCTCCCCCTGGGGACATGCTAAACACTGTGTGGCCCCTTTAATGCAGCCTATTCCCAACATTTCACTTAGCAGCTCACCCACTTTTATTCAGAATCTCAACCTGACTCAGGCACTGGCTTCAACACCTTCCCACTGGGCATCCTGGCCTTTGCTGGAACCCTACTGACACTCTGCTCACGCAGCCTGGGGGAGGGCTTGTGTGTAATTCTGGTACGAGGGAAAATGAGGCTCAGGTCTTGGTATCAGAAGAAAACTCGCCTGTCTGAGGTTATCTAGTGCTGAAGTAACAGCAGATGAGGTGTCCATTTACGCAGAGGAACTCAAACGCATACAGGGTGCTGGGAGGCACCGGAGCAAAGGCAAATGCCATCCAAACCCAGAGACGTGTGGGCACGGCAAAAAATGGGCCTCCCCTTTTATTATTTATAGGTAGCTTGTCGGCTCTTTGGGACAAACCGTCCTACTGATCTGTGTCCAGCACAATGGGGCACTGGCCTGGGGAACTGCCACGCTATTGCAAGGGAGAGGATTATTATCTTAGTAACAATGGTAAGAGATAGTAGTATTATCGTGTATCAGAGGGGGAGCCATGTTAGTCTGGATCTGTAAAAGCAGCAAAGAGTCCTGTGGCACCTTATAGACTAACAGACGGATTGGAGCATGAGCTGTCGTGGGTGAATACTCCAATACGTCTGTTAGTCTATAAGGTGCCACAGGACTCTTTGTTGCTTAGTATTGTCTTAAAAATGAGTATGAGTTCTGAGTGACGGGGTGCTCTGGGATTCCTCGCTGGCTGGGAAATCTCACTGGCCGGATTCCTTCACTTTGTCATGCTCTCTAATGGAGCTTCCCAGATGCAAACAGACAAGGTGAGCAAAGCGTTACCTGCAGGTTAACAACAAGTTAGAAAGGGGGAGACCTGGAGGAAGAGGCAGCAGATGTTCCTAGGACGGGTGTGTGTCTCGCTTGCCACTGAGGCAGAGTTCAGAGATGCCCTGTGTTCTTTGCCTGCCCCTTCAGAGCCCGCAGCCTAGTCTCAAGGAGTCAGAAGCACTCGTCAGCTGCCACTTTGACTGCACATCCAGCTCTTTTCAATGGTCGTGTTTACAGCTTTTGCTGAGCGGCCTGTTAGTGCTTAAAGACAACTGGAATTGCCCATTTTATTCTTTGCGTAAATGGGGTGCAAGGGTTCTAACCGAGTGTGTCCCAGCGACAGGTCTGCCCCAGGCCGAGAAGCGGGGGAGAGCCCACATTTTCTGACTCCTTGAGACACGGATGGTCTGAACATGGGTCTCAGAGTTCCACAATGCAGCTAACAGCCCCCACATCCTCCAATTCACACAAGTTAAGTGCAGTCCTTAGACTCCTGGTAAGTGGCCAACGTGGTCCTCAGCTGGGAACAATATGGCTGCTCCTGTCCTGTCCAAAGGTGGAGGAGCCCACAGAGAACATTACCCAGTACCGAGGCAGCTGCAGGCACTCCATCATGTAAGGCTGAGTTCAATGGTTCAGTGGAAGTGGGATTTTAATCTGCTCTGAGTGAACATGAAAAGAAATGGGATCCCCGCTCACTCTTGGGGCCGGGAACATGTTCTGTGAAAGCTTGAAGCGAATCAGTTCTGTAGTTTAGGGGCGTGAATCACTTAGAAACTAAACTTTTAAAAACCCGTAAAGCTGGTTTTGACCATGTTTTGGATCCCTCCCACTTATAAATGACTTAATGTCACAGTTCAGACATCCAGGAGATGTAGATCTAAGCAAAATTACAAACTCTTCCCCTTACCACACATCCATTGCTAAGGCTATACCTACCATCCAAAGACCAAGAGAGACTCAAATAAGTGATGCATACATTGGAGCATTTGTAAGTATGTTTGCAAGTCAAAATTAAAGTTGTTATTGGCACTTGTTAATACAGTTGTTAATCAAGATCTGAACTGTCAAAATATTTATTTAAATCACCAGAATGGGTCATTTCCAATCTCTTTAATAGCTACATTTTTGATGGTATTTGTTATCGTTCTGTATGTTGCATATGGAGTATTTGAAATTACTTCAGCAGCCTTTACTCTAAGCTAACATTTTCTTGGTGGGGAGCAGAATGAAATTGATTGATTTGGCCTTGAACTGCCTGACACCTGCCTAAGTTGACACCAGTCAGAATGACATCAAGATTGCCAGATTCAGAAGACACAGCAGGAACCAGATTCACGGGGAAACATTTAGCAGTGTCAGAAAATGATTACAGAAACCCATGTGTCTCTTGTTTGAACCCTGACAGGAAATGAAATGTATACAAACAACCTGAATGGCCTTCTGCTTCAAGCAGACAGCAGGACAGAATTCTTTATGATTTCTAGTGTAGAGGGTGCACTGCATTTGGGTTGAACTCTGTAAAATAAAGACTCAGAACTTCTGATCTCCTGCTCTGGATAACATTACTCTTTTGTTGCTCAGCTGGCCCATCAGTATGTGCTGGCAGAACAAAGCTTGGGGGAAAAGGAGACCTGGGCATGTTCACAGAGGGACAAGTAGGAATGTTGCAGGTTCACAACGATTACAGCTTCAGTGCTATCTCCGTACTCCATATACGTCTTTATAAGAACAATCAGATTCTTTATGGTTTCTTTTTTGGGCTTCCCTCATGTGGATCTAAAATACACTGAAGACTTGAAAGCAGCGAAGAACCCGGAGCTCATCAGGTGACTAGAAATGATGTCTCACCTCAGGACAGTAAGCTGAGTGAGTCACCATGACAGGCCTGGCCTGAGAGCTCTCTACCACCCCCTGGTGCTCTGAAACCAAATTTACTTTTTCAAAATTGTTTTTTAGCAACTTAGAAAGGGACTATGCTCTGGTGTTCACACAGAGATGAATAGATTCCAAGGCCAGAAGGGACCGTTGTGATCATCCAGTGTAACTCAGGCCAGAGACTGGCCACAAAACAATTCCTAGAGCAGATCTTTTAGAAAAACAGCCAATCTTGATTTAAAATTTCTCATGTGATGGAGAATCCACCACGACCCGTGGGAAATGGCTCCAATGGTTAATCACTCTCACTTAAAAATTTACACCTAATTTCTAGTCTGAATCTGTCTAGCTTCAATTTCCAGCCATTGGAGCGTGTTAGACCTTTCTCTGCTAGATGGAAGAGCCCGTTACTGAATATCTGCTCCCCATGTAGATACTTACAGACTGGGATCAAATTACCCCGTATCCTTCTCTTTGTTAAGATAAATAGATTGAGTTCCTGGAGTCTCTCACTCTAAGGCATAGGCAGAGGACCTTGTCGCTGATATTCTGTTCTCCCTACAGCACAGACTACAGAGCGAGTAGGAGACAGTTGGGATCTGGCCTGGGGGGACTGGGTAAGAATTGTGCTCTGCTTTTTAACCAATGGATACTTGTCAAACACATTCTAGTTTATTGTCTCTGAACCTGGTGTTAAGTTTCTGAACTCTGCTTGGTGATGCAAGCAGGGGACCCCAAAGCTCAGCGAACTATTGCCTAGCAATGCTCAATCTGCCATCCAGGGAGTCCAGCATGTTTAGTAGCAACCTGAATCCAGGAGTGGTAATGAGGCTGATTGAGGGACTATAATTGGCCATGCATGGAGCTAGAGGAGCAATCCTGAGTGGCTAAGCAAGGCTTCTTCCTCGAGTCACACCAAGCAGAGCTGTGACAAGCAAAGGCAGAAGCAGCACCACAGCAGGAGTAGCCAAAGTGCAGGCCACTGGTGAAATGCTGCTCACAGCAACTCTCCTCTTTATATGGACTTCAGTTCCAGGCATGCACTTCTCCATCTTGATCTGAGTGGAAGGATGCTCGCACTGCATGCCTCACAGGCTCCCAAGAGGAAGTGGGAGCTGCAATCTACCTGGTTCTGTACCGATGACGTCTGGCTGACTTGTACCCTGCCGGAATGGGCAATCTGAACGCAAGGATTTTATTTAGCTAAATAACTCTACCCCCTTTTCTCTGGCGTTCCTGGTACTTGCACCCCTGCATCGGGGGTTAAATCACTGCGTGGGGCCAGGTGACGCCCTGAACTCACTGCCCCAGCAGAGCGGCAATAGGAAAGCAAAATAAACTCGACACTGGCTATTTGCACCCAGGACAGCGATGGGATCTGCAGGGCACTCAGAGACATTGCAATACTGGTTTCCAGGAAGCCAGTTACTAGCAATTTCAACACTTCACTAGCGGAGCTGTGACATGGCCAACTGGGCCCAGGCACGCGCCGGAGTCCTGGCACGGTACTTACTTGTCGAGGCAGGCAACGCTGAGGCACTTTTCTGGGGGCTGAGGCTGCGTGGTGTTGTCGCTGGCAGCGGCCGTGGTGCTGGGTTCATTCTCCTGGAGGATGGAGTCAATGAAGGTGGAGGGAGACAGAGGGGTTTCAACAGCAGGAGGGTTCCCAGGGCTGGCCTCCTCTATCTGGGGGCTGGGGGTGGGACTGGGGGGCTCTTCTTTGATACGGACCACAGGGCTGCTCCTTGGAGAAACAGAAAGAGAATGGTCACCAAGGCAGCAATGGTCTGCCAGTCCCTGCTCTGCATGGTACGCAGACAAGTCCCAGTGCCAGACACTGGCTCCCTCAGAGTGCTGGTCCCTGAAACAGGATTAGCCAGAACTCGGGTGCTGAACTAAGGCGAAGTGTTTTCCTCTGGTTGTGCCCTAGAGCAAACCCCTGGCCTCAGTGCCACAGGCTGCCAGCTGCTCTCTTTCCAACCCCCACAGCTGTGACTTTGGTAAGTGAATCAATCTAAGACCAGGCCCAAACAGATTTACTCGCAGTGTAATTATTTTGCTTAGGGGTGTGATTATTTTCATAAACAAATAGTTTCATTGGTACAACCGTAGTATATATGGAGTTACCCCAGCATAAAGGTGCCATATACCAGAACAGCTTATTCTCCTACCCTGTGGGATAGGCTATCCCAGTCTAAGCACTACCGTACTGATATGGATAAGAGTGGTATGTGTAGACAAGGCCTGAGATCCACTCTCTCCCTAAGAGCACTGGCGTTGCTTCTTGGATTCTGGGTTTTTATGCGAGGGATGATGGCTTCTCTGGCCAGCCCTAATTCCGCAGCTGGAAATCCCCTTCCGCACCCAAACTGAGTGAATTAGGGCGTGAGTGGTTCAAATAGCCCCCCTGGAAGGGACAGCAGCAAGAAAAGGATAAATAAAAGGCCAATTAAGCAAACATATGGTCTATATTTAAGGGTGAGCGCTCCTGGCAGAGGTGTATGCAAGACAATAAATAACATTTGTGTGTGATTCAGCACTGCAGGGGAGGCGCCAACGCCAAGAATACACTGTTCTAGGAGATGAACAGGTGCTAAAGCACGGAGGACATTTCTTGCTGGGGAAGCTCAGGCCTCTGACACCTCGCTGGGCAGGGAATAGCAGCTTAAAGGCCGAGCTACAAGGGAACAGTGATGGAGGCATACAGGGCTAAGAACTGCCTCTCACACCTGCATGCAGCGCTCCGTGGGCATCACACACACCGAGCTCAGGGAGGGATTTGGCTGAGTATCCATGACGACCCCTGTGTGCCTTGTGGCAGGAGACAGTCTGACTTTTCTGGGCTGGGACTGGCTGGAAGCTTCTTGCTGTCCAAGGTCAGATACATTTGCTTCAGGTGCTCAGCCTCCCTGCCCTGCTGTATGGTGATGGACCCAGTCACTGTCTCTCCAAGGAGGAGGAGTAACTTGGAAATAAAGGCAACTGCTTTTTAACCCATGCACTCCTACACTGGGAGCTTGGACTGCCAAGGCGAGTGTTTACCCTGTCCCCATAGTCAGGAGTGCTGGGACTTCACTCACGCTAGTCACCGAGCAAGTAGGTCGGTGCTTCCCCGTGGCCTGAGAGGACAGCACGATAACTGTGCCAAACCAGCAGTGTTCAGGCTGCATCTACACTACAGTGCTTCTCCTAGTCTAGCCCCATCGCAGAGCTGCCCTGTGGACTGAGACCCGGAGCTCTCCTGCCAGTGGAGGAACACCACCTCCCTGAACAATGTCAGCTACGCTGGCAGACGCACTCTTCTGTCACCATAGCTGCGTCGGCACTGGGGGGTTTGCCAACCCAGCTGTAGTGCTAGATGTTGTGGGTTTTCCCACCCTAGTCCGACACAGCTTTGCCAGGATAAATGTTAAGTGTAGACCAGGACTCTGATTAGATCAAGGAAACAGGAGTGAATCTGGCATCTTCCATTAATCAAACAAAAGACTGAAACTAAAACCAGAACCTGTGGGGCAAGCAGTGTCCTGAGTAAGAAAGGCCTGAAGGACCCGGTCCGATTCCCTAACACAGCAGCTCCGAGGGCGACACTGGTTTCTTGCTGCAGAGCCCCCACCCCCCCGAGCTGGTGTTCCATGATCCAGACTCACGCCCTCCACACAGATACCTTTCATCGAGACTGCCACTGGGGGACGCTGAGGGGCTGGACTGGGCTAGCTCTGTCACATCGGAGATAATGGGACCAGAGTTGGCTGAAGAATCCGGGGAGTACAGATTGGAGCCGCTGTATGCCGGGGAAGAAGCCTGAAATAACAACCAGAGCATTAGTGAAGTCATGTGACAGGCACACGTGCACAGTCCCATTGCCAGGCACGCAGCCGGAGAGAGCGAGGTGCAGGAATTGCCACTGTGCGTAGGAATACCCAGAGCTCCCAGCCCATTGCCAGGCACGCAGCTGGAGAGAGCGAGGTGCAGGAATTGCCACTGTGCGTAGGAATACCCAGAGCTCCCAGCCCATTGCCAGGCACGCAGCCTGAGAGAGCGAGGTGCAGGAATTGCCACTGTGCGTAGGAATACCCAGAGCTCCCAGCCCATTGCCAGGCACGCAGCCTGAGAGAGCGAGGTGCAGGAATTGCCACTGTGCGTAGCAATACCCAGAGCTCCCAGCCCATTGCCAGGCACGCAGCCTGAGAGAGCGAGGTGCAGGAATTGCCACTGTGCGTAGGAATACCCAGAGCTCCCAGCCCATTGCCAGGCACGCAGCTGGAGAGAGCGAGGTGCAGGAATTGGCACTGTGCGTAGGAATACCCAGAGCTCCCAGCCCATTGCCAGGCACGCAGCCTGAGAGAGCGAGGTGCAGGAATTGCCACTGTGCGTAGGAATACCCAGAGCTCCCAGCCCATTGCCAGGCACGCAGCCTGAGAGAGGGAGGTGCAGGAATTGCCACTGTGCGTAGCAATACCCAGAGCTCCCAGCCCATTGCCAGGCACGCAGCCGGAGAGAGGAAGGTGCAGGAATTGCCACTGTGCGTAGCAATACCCAGAGCTCCCAGCCCATTGTGAGGACGAAGACAGGGGTCCTAGGTCAATGAAAGCCCGTGCTGGCAGCCTCCAGCATTCAAAAATCAGGGTGTGGCCCTAAAAATCATTAAACTGACTTAAAAATCATGAGCTCTTTAACGCATACGACTGTTGGGTTCTTTCTGGAGTTTGGGCTTTTAGGGTTCACACATTTTCCAATTTTTCTCTGCAACCAAGAGAACTAAAAGCTTCCTGTCATGTTTCGATGCCAGCGGAGAGTCTCACATAGTCACCTGCCTCAGAGAGTTGGGGCTTTAAGAAATACCAGCTATTGTGAGTCTTGCCACCGAACTGTGAGATGGCAACACTGAAAGGCAATCCCATGGCAGGAGGGATTTACTAGTGAGGAGACCAAGTGAACCTGAATCCCCTCACAAGTGCAGAGTCGCAGCCAGGGAGTAAGGATGGATGGGCTTTTCACTTAAGGCATCTTTTCAGCTGCTAAATAAACTCCACATCAAATTATGGACCACATTCTGGCTGCCTGGTGCACAGAGGCACACCCCAAAAAACTGACAGGCAGAGAGGGATCTGCGGCTTGTGTCCTAATTCAGCACCTCTGGTGCTTACCACACCCGCCAGGAGATGACCCATGAGCCCACTAACTCTCCTCCTTCACATCCCTTCTTGAGACCCCAAAGAAATCAGCCACTGCATGATGGCTAGGCTGGGGGCAGCTGGGAAGGGTCATGAGTCGTTAGTTATCATGAGGGTATTTATGTAGATAAACCCATGTCTATTCAGATGTCTCCCTCTCCCGCTTGTCTTCTTAGACCGTAACCTGTCTGGAACCAGTGTCACCTCCACCTGTGTTCATACAGTGTCTAGCCCAATGGGGGCCCAGTCCTGGTCAGGCTTCTCGACACCCTCATAATATAAATATTAAACAGCGGCTCTTCATTCTGGCTCCCTCATTACCAGGTGCTCAGACGCCTCTGTGTTGGTGGGAGCCGTTAGATAGAACCATGTAGAGCAGACCCGGGCAGTCCTTGGACCATGCGAGAGGTTTGGGTGCGTGTGCCCTGGCGAGGGTCAATGAGCAAGCCACAGTGTGGATGAGAACAGTGTGAGTGAGGGCACTACCATGCGGAACCTGAGGGCACAGTACAGGTGGCTCAGAAAAGCTGCCCACCCATCCCTTCTGCTTTGAGTAGAAAGTCAGAAACGCTTGAGCTTGAGAGAAGATGGCCAGCTGTGTTTCTCATAATTGGGACAAGCCTGTAACACGTGGAACAGCTCCTGCTGGCTTTGCTTAAGTGTTTGCTGAATGCAGGAATAAGGACACATTTCAAGGGTGGTAACAGGGCTAGGAGGGTTGGAATGGGAACACGGGGGGGTCTAAGCACAGGGTAGAATTTTTAATAGGGCTAGAGTTTTGGTTCTGTGGTGGAAAACTGGGTCAGGTAACATTCTCCAAGGAGAGCGGTGTGAGTCTGAGTGTCTGGTGCACACACGCAAAGTTAATGCAGTAACTTTTCCCCTCTGGACACTTGGGTTGTTCAGTGACATGAGCCTGGTGTTCAGTCTGCTGGCCCCACAATGCTGCAGGACAGCCATTATTATTCAGCTTCTGGGACACCTTTTATGTTGCTTTAATAACAGGAATCAATCCTGTGGCGGGTGAGGGGGGCAGGGCTAGGGGGTAGCGGAGCTGTTGGAAACGGATGCTAGTCTCTGACCATGGCTGTAAATCTCACTTCCAGCAGTACAATGTTCACAGCACAGCACAGCACCAAGGAGCGGGCTGGACGGAAATGCTGCCTGGCCGGGTTGCCCAAGGAATACTGCCCTTTGGCTCCCTAATGCTAGACAGGTGGGGCCCAGACACAGGCCCTGAGCACAATTAGTGCGAACCCCATGGGGTGGGCACTTTGATTTAAAGCAAAGTGAAACAGGGCACCTCTGGAATCAAGAGTGGACGCACCAGGGGATGTACCAATTTAACTAATTACACTATCCCAGAGGCAATCAAAGGCACAAGGTGATTGAGTTTATCACAGCTCCCCCCAAAGGCAATCAACACTGAAGCCAATTAACTCTATCAGCAAATGAACTTGATTAGGGCTCTTCAGCTGTTAACAGACGAGGAAACCTCTAATTCCCACAGTGAGCCCAACCCCACCACATGTTTAATGAGCCCCTGCACTCCAGGACAAAGGGCAGTTAATTATGCTCAGACATTCAGGGCACTGCCATACCAATTAGGTTTCAATCACGTGTGAATGTGACTAGGTGAAAAGGGGAATCCAAATACACAGGATCCTGTCTCTTTCTCTGGCTTGGGGGGCGTGCTGCAGCAGGGGCAATGTACATAGCTCTAGGCCTGGGAAGAGGGGAATGATGGGGGTGGTGACACTGTCCATTCAAAAGAGAATTAAGGACCAGGCTTGGTGGACTTGGGATGTTACTGCCTGGCAAGCTGGTGTGCTGAACAGCCGCACCCTGCTTACCCCGCAGTAACGTGGGTAGGCAGGTCCACTGAAGAGAATCCTGTCCAGTACGCCTTGGCCAGAGCATGGTAGATGGGAGGCAGGACATCAAAGGGATGGATGGGAAAGGAGACAAGAATTAGGGGCTTTCAGGAATCCAACAGCAAATTAAAGGCCCATCCAGAAACTAAGCCAGGGGTCGGCAACCTTTCAGAAGTGCTGTGCCGAGTCTTCAGTTATTCACTCTCATTTAAGGTTCCGCAAGCCGGTAATACATTTTAACGTTTTTAGAAGGTCTCTTTCTATAAGTCTATAATCTAGAACTAAACGATTGTTGTATGTAAAGTAAATCAGGTTTTTAAAATGTTTAAGAAGCTTCATTTAAAATTAAATTAAAATGCAGAGCCCCTGGACCGGTGGCCAGGACGAGGCAGTGTGAGTGCCACTGAAAATCGGCTCGTGTGCCGCCTTCGGCACCTGTGCTATAGGTTGTCTACTCCTGAACTAAGCAATAACAAAGCTTCCCCATGGCCCCTCTGGGGGACCTGCCTGTGGCGCACCCTGGAGCCAGGTAGCTGGCCAAAGCGCCTGGCATCCAAACTCAGCAACAGAAGCCAAGGCCTGAACCAAGGGTCCCATGTCCAAAGCCACCTGTTGGGGGCTTTGGCTGGGTGACATTCCCCTCTCACACCGGGAAGGCTACTGCATGCGCTGGGATCAAAAGGGTTTAATATCACATAGCCCTACTGACTGAGCACCCTTACACTCCAGTCCAGGTTACCCCTGTGGCCCCCCCATGAACGTCTCTCAGTTCTGACCATGGACCGCTGCTGTTCCAGGCCTGGGCTCACCCAGGCTCTACGATGCACCTCAATCCTGACGGCCGGTGTCCAGAGGACAAACCCGTTATGCGAGTGCATGATGGGCTGGCAATGGGAGCAAACGTTCAGCAGGGAATTGTTTGAGACCAAGTGCTCTTTGTTTGTGATAAACCCCAAAGGTGAACCCAGGTCGGCAGTGCGCTAGGTGCTGATGAACTCGGAGAGCATGTCTGTTTGCATGGCGCATGTTCACTCCCGCCATGTTCTGCCTGGGAGTTAGCTACAGTAAAAATCCCCTCTCGGTAGGCTACAGAGCGCACCTGCCACTTGGATATCCTGCCCAATAACACACACATCTCCTGAGCAAAGTGCAGTGTCAAGAAGAGGCCAGCTGGAGGAGCCTCAGATGACCCCTCCTTCCCCACACGGCTCTGCCCTCTCCCCCTCAGGCCCAGGAGCACCCAGAGCACTTACTGCGTATGGGGATGAACCGTGGACGTGCTCCAGGGAGTACTGTCGACTGTATTTAGGCATGGAATGTGCTGAACTGCTGTCGTTCAACATCAGGGGGCTGCAAGAGAAACCCACACCCACAAGAGAGTTACAAAGCTCCAGGTGCTGCATCTCCCTGAGAACACAGGGTCAGACATTAGCCAGGTGACCCAGGACCCAGCATGCATCTGGCTGCCCTGGGCGTGGAAACACTGTGGGGTCTGAGTCCAGTACTGCAGAGCAGGGATGCTACGGACATGCAGCAAATCCAATGCATCACACTGTGGCTCTCCACAAACAGCAAAGCAAGTGGTTTGCCATTACTGTCAGTCTTCTGAACTCTGCTCCCTGAGTCCACAGTGTAGCTAGCACCTTATATGCCGAGGGGTCCCGATTTGTATGCCTGTGGTAAGACTTTGCCCTCTTTAGAGGGCCATAAACAGCAACACCTCCAAGTGATTACGGAGTAGCACTGAGGAGCATGCACAGCCCCTTCAGCTCTACTTTGGGGGCAGCGGTGCTGTAATGGGAACTGGGCCTCTCTGCAGCTCCAAATCTAGCTGGGAAAAGCCACGTGTATAATTCAGAACATAAGGAGTGAAATGCTTTGCAAATGAACAGCATGTCCCAGGGGCCCTCACTAGCTCCCTTCTCCACCCAGGCCTGCTGGGCAAAGCCCTCCTAGCCCACCCCTGCAACTTCTGAACACCTCTGAGTGGAGTCTCACATCAGTAGGGTTTGCACCCTGCTCTGCTACAGCTCCGTTCCACTGTTCTACTGCTCCTAGGACAGCTCATCTGGTGCTACCCACCACCCTGACCACTTCTGCCTGCACTTTGTGTCTTTTCAGAGTGTGAGCTCCTTGGGGCTGGAACTGTCTCTCCCTGCGTGGTTAGAAAGCACTCGGCACACCTTGGGCACTACTGCTGTACGAAGAATCATCATTTGAGGCTTGTAAGACCACAGCCATTGTCAGCTTTTGCTTTGCAGCCTCATCGGTTACAACAGTTTATGAGTGAAAGGGGGGACTCTGCAAACCCTGCTGGATTAGCAGCAGAGGCTTGGTTAGCTCCCCGGGGTGAGTGACATTGTAAGCTGCCCTCTAGCTGTGAAGTGTGGCCAGATGCTGACTCGATGCCAGTGACTCTTGTCCAGCTCTATCACACTGGAACACATGCTACCGAAGTGACAGAGGGGTGGGATCACAGAGGAATCCCTTCCCAGTCACTGCTCTGAAGCACGCTCCTGCCTTTCCCACAGGAATCCGTATCTCGATGTCTGAACATAGACTTACATCTTTCTCTTCACCCCAAGGATACGGTTTGACTGCACCAATGAAATCAAGAACTGGATAAGCTGTGGGGAGAAAAAAGAACTCCTGTGATCATGATGCGTACAGCAGCCTGTAAAAAACAAGGCTCAGTAGCTGAGATCCCTTGCCAAGGGGTTCAAAGCAGCGCCAGAAGAGGACAGGGTGGAAATGGGGCAGACTGCTGAGCACTTGTGATGGTCTTTAGAATGACAGTTGGGGTTGCAGGGAAAAATACACAAGCAGTCAATTCAATTCCACATTATAACATGCCAGGCAAGGACTTATCTTCTGATCATGGGCTGCTGATATTCATGGTGGTACGAGACGCTGGTAGTGCCTCAGAATCTACTTGTCTGAAACAGAACTAGTACAACCACATACCTCTGCTGTTCCAATTCCCTTCTCTGGCCCGGAGACAGCCCACTACAACACCAGGCAACCCTACTGCTGAGCGCAGCTCGGGTCCTTCTGCGCTCTCAGGGAGTGGGGGAGCAGGCGAGATTTACCTTATTGACGACTTTCTGCTGCTGGGCATGTTTCTGCCTCAAGCTGGCCACTTCCCTCCACAATGCCTCATTCTCACTGCAAGGAAGGAGAAAGCCATCAGACTGCAAAGTGCTGCCTTTGGGGCAGAACAAGGTGATCCTGGGCGAAATGCTGGGACAGCTGCAGCAGGACTGCAGACATCTCCAGATACCAGCTCTTGGGGACACGGGAGAAACTTTTCTTTATTCACTAATTTTACTCTGCCATTTTTTACTTGCAGCGAAACTACAGCGATGCTAGACTCACACATATGGGCAAATATAGAGATTTTGATTTTGAAGTCTCTGCTCTTTTTTGTTGGGTTCTGTTCCCATCCCTGTAGCACGTGCTCCTCTCAAAAGAGAAGCAGTGGAAACAGAAGGGTTCACAAACTGGTGCTATAAGCAATCAGAGACTTACACACAAAGGCTTTGTCTACACCGGCAACTGAACGACAAAACGTTTGTCTTTCAGAGATGATAACCCTCCCCCCCCCCGAAAGACAACGCAACCGCCGCTCGTTGGGGGTAGAAGTATTTTGTCAGCAGGAGAGCCGACAAACAGCGGCTACAGTGCACGAGCGGCACAGCTGTGGCGACACAGTCATGTCGCTGAAAGCTGTGTAGTGTAGACACAGCCAAAGAGACCATGGAAAGACTGGGAGACTCTGGGGAGGACAGGAATAAGGGGATATGAACAGCTCCATAGAAAAGTGAGTGGGATAGGGAAGGTAAATCACGGGCTCCTATTTGTACTTTACTGTAATACAAGAACAAAGGGACACTCAGTGAAATTGAAAGATGGCAAATATAACACTGATAAGAGGAACATCCTACTTATATCACACAGCTTGTGCACTCAGTGTCACAAACTAGCTCAGAGGCAAGGAGCTTCGTAAGATGTACCGAAGGATCAGACATTTTACAGTACACAGGTGATGGGAACAGCCCCATTTTATCAGACAGTTACTGAAATCTGCACAGGCTTCAAGGCCAGGACAAGGGACTTGAACTTATTACACAGCACAGAGCAGCTTCTCTTAGTACTAAAGTCAGGAGAACACGACATTTCCAGCAAACACAGCGTGACCTAAAATGCAGTTCAGAAGTCTAAGGAGCTCGTTCTCGGCATATGTGAGGAGACTCTATGTGTTCGGGGTGGGGCGATCAGGGTGACTGACTCAGGAACGGCTGCTGCCTGTCACATTAAACTTCCCTTGCCAGTGGAGCTGCAGGTCTTTCAGGTACAGGATCAGTTGTGTGCTGGAATTGTCAGCCATTTAGTGCAGAAGCCCTCTAGTCCAGGCCCCCAGTACATCTACACTGCGATCAAAGACCCACGGCACAGCTGCGTCTGCTGCAGGTCTCAGAGCCCGAACACCTACACTGCAGTTTTTAGCCCCAGAGCCCAAGCCCGACTCAGCTGGGCTCTCAGATGTGGTGCTGGGTTTTTTTATCACAGTGTCAACTTACCCACAGAGCGTCTGTGAACACCTTCTGGAAAGGGTCCGTAAAGAGCCCACATTTCCCCTGACCCAGCACACTTGAGGGGGTGAAAACACAGGGAATAATCTGACTGTGGCAGCTAGTCCCAACCCCGCGCAGGAAGTAGTTTCTGGGGTTTGCTCAGCTCTGAGCATTGGCATCTTTCCTATTCAAGGGAAGAACCTGCAACCCCGCTTTGAGTGCTGAGCTTCAAACGTTCAGACAGCTTGAACCCAAGGGCTTCCTTCCAGGAATGATTCCTGCCCACCATGCCCGAGACACATCTAAGCAATGCAATGACGGCTAAGGTCCTACAGGCCAAAACTAGTGACAAATAATGAAAGATGGGGGAAGAGAGCGAGAAACAGCTACAGAAAGGCTCACAAACAGTTAAAATGATTTGCAAGCAGGAGAAAGTGCTTTAATCCTTTCTTTAGCAGTGTTTTATGAGGTAATTAAATGCTGGTGAAGAGTTTATAACGGCCAGTTTCAAACGTTTCATTTCAGAGGTTATTAAAAGATCTTAGAAGTGTTTTATTTCTACAATATTTTATAGAACTACATAAACTCGGCCCCTCTCTGCACCTGGCTCTTTTAAAACACTGCTCCCCAGGGAGCACTCCAGTCTTGGGTCACATGCTTTGTATTGAAGACCACTGGGTAAGGAGCTGAGGGGCAGCATTTCAAATTCAAGGACAGGGCTTGCGTGCCGCAGGGCTATCTGTACAAGGGAGTTGTGACTCAGCTCCACGACAGCGTCAGACATAGCGGTTTCATCTGGACCTTTACAAAGGGAGGAAGTTACCTTGCGCGGTAACGATAGTTCTTCGAAATGTGTCCCCCTATGGGTGCTCTACTGTAGGTGTGTGCGCGCCCCCCCCGCTGCTGACCGGAGAATTTCAATAGCAGTCTGTCCCGCCCGCATGGCTCCCCGCCTGCCACGAGGCTAGCCAGTGTGTGCAGGCATTCCCACCTCAGTTCCTTCTCTACTGCAGTCAAACAGTGGAACTCCGAAGAAGAGGGGAGGGGTCGTGGAGCACCCATAGGGACACACATCTCAAAGAACCATCGTTAGGCACAAGGGGAGTAACTTCTTTTTCTTGTCCCGATGGGTGCTCCACTGTAGGTGACTCCCGAGCAGTACCCACTACTGGAGGCTGGAACTTCAGAGTCAAGTCTGATATAAAGAACAGTACTGTGGCACCGAATTGGGTGTCTGTAGCCGAATCCCCCAGAATGGCATAGTGTTCTGCAAAGGTATGCACAGATGTCCAGGCAGCTGCTCTGCAGAGCTCAGTTATAGGGATACCCTTGGAGAAGGTGATCGATGAGGAGACTGGCCTCGTGGAATGCGTGCATATTGAAGATGAGGGTGTTACCGCATGGAGTTGGCTGCAGAGTTTAATACAGCCAGAGACCCAGCTGGAGAGTCGCTGTGCTGAGATTGCTGCATCTATCGATCTCTCTGCAATGGAGAGGAAGAGTCTCAGAGATTTTCTAAAGGCCTTTGTTCTATCCAAATAGAAGGCCAAGGCTCTTCTCATGTTGAGCGAATGGAGGATGGCTTTCCTGTTGTCCCCACGAGATCTGGGATAAACTGTGGGAAGCTGAATAGGTTGATTCATGTGAAATGCAGAAGTCACTTTAGGGGTGAACCTTGGATGTGCTCTGAGTGTGACCGTGTCAATGAAGAACACAGTAAAAGGGAATGTGCCATCAAGGCTGCTATCTGCCCTATCCTTCTGGCTGAAGTGATGGTGATGTGTAACGTCGTCTTCATGGAAAGATGAGTTCGTGAACAAGTGGCCATGCGTTCAAATGGCGGTCTAGTCAGTCCTTTTAACACTAGATTGAGGTCCCATTGGAGAGTGTGGGCCTGGTTTGTGGGAAGAGGTTTGCTATGCCTTTAAGAAACCTCTTCATAGTTGTGTGGGAAAAGATTGAGTAACCATCTACCTGCTGGTGGAAGGTTGCGATTGCTGCTAAATGAACCTTCAGTGAGCTACCAGAGAGACCTGCTTGTCTCTGTTTGGCTTGTAAACCGAATGTAACCAGGCTTGAAGGCATCTCATGCATAATCTGGCACGAGGAATAACAGATGTGTCCACAGCCATCTGTCCCAGAAGCTGGAGTCAATGCTTGGCCCAAGTTTGGGGGCTGGATTGCACTGTCTCTATCACCAAGGAGAGACTGAGAAATCTGTGATGTGCGAGGAGGGCCTTTGCCTGAGTGGAGTCGAGGTCAGCGCCTATGAATTCTAGTCTCTGCACTGGTATTAAGGTCGATTTTTGATCACTGATCTGTAGACCCAGATTCAGAAACAGTCCCATTTCTGAGTGACCCATTGAGCCTCTGTGTAGGACCGTGCTGTGAGAAGGCGATTGTTTAGGTAAGGATAAATCATTATGTCCTACGTGGGCTGCTACAACTGAGAGGAGCTTGGAGCACACCCTGGGACTGATGAGAGGCCGACAGGGAGTGCCCTGTACTGGTAGCTGTCCTGGCCCAGCGTGAATCTGAGGTAACGCCTGTGACTTGCTATGATAAAAGTGTGGAAATATGTCCTTAAGGTTGAGGGCCGAGAACTGATCTCTTTCTTCTAATGCAGGGATGACTGCTGATAGGGTGACCATCTTGAACATTTGCACTTTGACATAACCGTTGAGCGCTCCGAGGTCCAATATGGGTCTCCAACCTCCCTTTTTCTTTGGTATCAAAAAGTAATGAGAGTAGAAGCCTTTGCCTCTGAGATGTACCAGCACAGGCTCTATAGCTCCTATGCTGAGATGGAAAGGACAGGAGTACGGATAGATACTAACAAGGCTGCTACTCTGAATGCTGAGATGGTTACATCTTGACGTAGTAGACTCTTGTGAGAAGGGTCCCTGACAAGGGATGGGGAAGGGTGTTTGGGAGGGGGATGGGAGGAGAAGTGGATGGCATATCAACACCCACTTGTCGGAGGTTATCCCTCCCCAGGTGCTGAGGAATGGGGTCAGCCAGTCTCCGAAGGGAGGAGTGGGGTTTCCCAGTGTAAGGTAGCAAGGAGAGTGCCACCTCGACCAACCCATCAAAACTGCCACTTCGAGGTTGAGGGCTGAGACGAAGTCGGTTGCAGTCTCGATTGCTTTTGCTTGGAGAAACTTAGATTTCTTTCTCTGTCGTTCATAAGATCTCTGTGATGAGTACTGAGAGGTATACTGCGATGACCGGGGCTTAAACTGTGGTTGAGGGCTGTATTTTCTCTTGTAGGCCAGCATGTATATCCCTAGGGATCCAAGAGTCGCCTGAGAATCCTTCTACGTGTGAAGGGATGGGTCTTCCTTTTTGGCGAACAACTTCGTTCCCTCGAAGGGAAGGTCCACCACCATGATTTGGATCTCTTTAGGGAAGCCAGACAAATGCAGCCGCAAAGCCCTTCTCAATCATGGCCTTAGAAACTGAACGTGCCACCATGTCTGCCGCATCTAATAAGGATTGGAGAGATTTTTTGCCACCAGCTGGCCCTCTTAATTATGGCCATAAATTTGTCTTTGTGGGAGTCTGGGAGCTGATCAATAAAATAACCTGGTTTCACACAAGTCTGGTATTTATATTTGGCTAACAAGTCCTGGTAATTTGCTACCCAGAACTGAAGAGTGGCTGATGAATACGCTTTTCTGCCAAACAGGTCTAAATGTTTCCTGTCTCAGACATATGGGGTGGATTTAAACTGGTATTGGTGGCTCCTAGAATTAACTGCATACACAAGGTTGGAATTTGTAGGTAAGTGGGAAAGTAAAAATTCCACGCCCTTTGCCAGCACATAATACTTTTTGTCCATCTGCTTGCATTTCGGCGGGACAGATGCAGGAAAGATAGGCAGGGCAGAAAAGGTGGGGGAGTTGCGTTGTATGTAAGAGAGCAGTATGACTGCTCAGAGCTCCAGTATGAAACTGCAGAAAAATCTGAGAGTCTCTGGATTAAATTTAGAAGTATGAACAACAAGGGTAATGTCGTGGTGGGAGTCTGCTACAGACCACCAGACCAGGGGGATGAGGTGGACGAGGCTTTCTTCCAGCAACTAACAGAAGTTGCTAGATCACAGGCCCTGGTTCTCATGGGTGACTTTAATCACCCCGATATCTGCTGGGAGAGCAATACAGCAGTGCACAGACAATCCAGGAAGTTTCTGGAAAGTGTAGGGGACAATTTCCTGGTGCAAGTGCTGGAGGAACCAACTAGGGGAAAAGCTCTTCTTGACCTGCTGCTCACAAACAGGGAAGAAATAGTAGAGGAAGCAATAGTGGATGGGAACCTGGGAGGCAGTGACCATGAGATGGTCGAGTTCAGGATCCTGACACAAGGAAGAAAGGAGAGCAGTAGAACAGAGACCCTGGACTTCAGAAAAGCAGACTTCGACTCCCTCAGGGAACTGATGGGCAAGGTCACCTGGGAGAATAACATGACGGGGAAAGGAGTCGAGGAAAGCTGGCTGTATTTTAAAGAATCCTTAATTGAGGTTGCAGGAACAAACCATCCCGATGTGTAGGAAGAAAAGTAAATATGGCAGGCGACCAGCTTGGCTTAACAGTGAAATCCTTGCTCGTCTTAAACACAAAAAAACAGCTTACAAGAAGTGGAAGATTGGACAAATAACCAGGGAGGAGTATAAAAGTATTGCTCAGGCATGCAGGAGTGAAATTAGGAAGGCCAAATCACACTTGGAGTTGCAGCTAGCCGGAGATGTTAGGAGTAACAAGAAGGGTTTCTTCAGGTATGTTAGCAACAAGAAGAAAGTATCAGAGGGGTAGCCGTGTTAGTCTGGTTCTGTAAAAGCAGCAAAGAATCCTGTGGCACCTTATAGACTAACAGACGTTTTGCAGCATGAGCTTTCGTGGGTGAAGGCAAGGCAAGGCATCCGAAGAAGTGGGTATTCACCCACGAAAGCTCATGCTGCAAAACGTCTGTTAGTCTATAAGGTGCCACAGGATTCTTTGCTGCTTTTAACAAGAAGAAAGTCAAGGAAAGTGTGGGCCCCTTGCTGAATGAGGGAGGGAACCTAGTGACAGAGGATGTGGAGAAAGCTAGTGTACTCAATGCTTTTTTTGCCTCTGTCTTCACAGACAAGGTCAGCTCCCAGACAGCTGCACTCTGCAGCACGGTATGGGGAGGAGGTGACCAGCTCTCTGTGGAGAAAGAAGTAGTTCGGGACTATTTAGAAAAGCTGGACGAGCACAAGTCCATGGGGCCGGATGCACTGCATCCGAGGGTGCTAAAGGAGTTGGCTGATGAGATTGCAGAGCCATTGGCCATTATCTTTGAAAAATCATGGCGATCGGGGGAGGTCTCGGATGACTGGAAAAAAGCTAATGTAGTGCCCATCTTTAAAAAAGGGAAGAAGGAAGATCCAGGGAACTACAGGCCAGTCAGTCTCACCTCAGTCCCTGGAAAAATCATGGAACAGGTCCTCAAGGAATCAATTCTGAACCACTTAAAGGAGGGGAAAGTGATCAGGAACAGTCAGCATGGATTCCCCAAGGGCAAGTCATGCCTGACTAACCTAATTGCCTTCTATGATGAGATAACTGGCTCTGTGGATGAGGAAAAAGCAGTGGATGTGCTATTTCTGGACTTTAGCAAAGCTTTTGATACAGTCTCCCACAGTATTCTTGCCAGCAAGTTAAAGAAGTATGGGCTGGATGAATGGACGGTAAGGTGGATAGAAAACTGGCTAGATGGTTGGGCTCAACGGGTAGTGATCAATGGTTCCATGTCTAGTTGGCAGCCGGTATCAAGTGGAGTGCCCCAAGGGTCAGTGCTGGGGCCGGTTTTGTTCAATATCTTCATTAACTATTTGGAGGATGGTGTGGACTGCACCCTTAGCAAGTTTGCAAATGACACTAAACTGGGAGAAGTGGTTGATACGCTGGAGGGTAGGGACAGGATACAGAGGGACCTAGACAAATTAGAGGATTGGGCCAAAAGAAATATGATGAGGTTCAACAAGGACAAGTGCAGAGTCCTGCACTTAGGACGGAAGAATCCCATGCACTGCTACAGACTAGGGACCGAATGACTGGGCAGCAGTTCTGCAGAAAAGGACCTAGGGGTTATGGTGGACGAAAAGCTGAATATGAGTCAACAGTGTGCCCTTGTTGCCAAGAAGGCTAATGGCATTTTGGGTTGTATAAGTAGGGGCATTTCCAGCAGATCGAGGGACGTGATCATTCCCCTCTATTCAGCACTGGTGAGGCCTCATTTGGAGTACTGTGTCCAGTTTTGGGCCCCACACTACAAGAAGGATGTGGATAAATTGGAGAGAGTCCAGCGGAGGGCAACAAAAATGATTAGGGGGCTGGAGCACCTGACTTATGAGGAGAGGCTGAGGGAACTGAGATTGTTTAGCCTGCAGAAGAGAAGAATGAGGGGGGATTTGATAGCTGCTTTCAACTACCTGAAAGGGGGTTCCAAAGAGGATGGATCTAGACTGTTCTCAGTGGTAGAAGATGACAGAACAAGGAGTAATGGTCTCAAGTTGCAGAGGGGGAGGTTTAGGTTGGACATTAGGAAAAACTTTTTCACTAGTAGGGTGAAGAACTGGAATGGGTTACCTAGGGAGGTAATGGAATCTCCTTCCTTAGAGGTTTTTAAGGTCAGGCTTGACAAAGCCCTGGCTGGGATGATTTAGTTGGGTTTGGTCCTGCTTTGAGCAGGGGGTTGGACTAGATGACCTCCTGAGGTCCCTTCCAACCCTGAGATTCTATGATAATTACTAGCCATAAAGCTAATCTTTGGGGGTTTTTACCCAAAGCAGTTTTAACTGAAGGAAGGATAAAGGAATTGTTGTCCCAAATGCATCCTGATAATTAAAATTGCCCTAGGAAGACTTTTTCAAATAGGAGGGACTGTTCTCCTGGGGATCCTTGTGAGCCTTTAATAACAAATGACTGCCTCCTCTGGCTGCAAGAGAGAACAAACATCATTGGCCGTGACTGGCTGAGGTCTCCCTTGGAGGATGATCACAGGCCTCTTGAGGCATGTCTACACTGCAGCTAGGAGATGCTAGCACGCCAAAAATAGCTGTGTGAATGTTGCAGCATGGGCAGAGACTTGGGCTGGCCACAGGGTTGGCGGTGTTCTAGCACCGAGCCTCCTCTGGTGCTGTACTAGCCACACGGCTATGTTTAGCACACTAGCTCAAGCCCTGCCAACACAGGTCTGTCTGCCTGGGCTGGGAGGCCTGCTCCCAGCTGCAGTGTAGACGTATCCTTGGCGGGGCTGGAGAGCTGGGCTTCTGTTTCAAGATGCCCAGTTTTTCTGACTAGACCTGCACGTCTGTCTCTATGCCAAGGCCATCTGTGAGGTGGGAGTAAGCCCGAGCACAAACATATGGGAAGAGAATCTGTTTCTGGGGGAGTTGGTCCTCAGACCCGCTGCGTAAAAAAATCTGTGTATGTCTCAGGGTTTTGTACTGGTGCTCATCACCATCATATCTGATCCCCATATGTGGCATCAGTTTACACACACTGCACTTTCCTTCCATCTGAGAAGGGCTGGTGTGTTTGTGGACATTATATGTTCTTTGTGAAGACGACCCAGATAATTCTAGCCAGCTTCTCTGAATGTGAACATGTTTCACCTTACTTGTTCGTTGGCTGCAGCAACTCCTGCCTTTAGACATAGACAGGACATAAGGGACAGCAGTCCGGCATGGTAAAAGAGCTAGAGCAGGGGTAGGCAACCTATGGCACGCGTGCCAAAGGCAGCACGTGTGCCGATTTTCAGCGGCACTCACACTGCCCGGGTCCTGGCCACCGGTCCAGGGGCTCTGCATTTTAATTTAATTTTAAATTAAGCTTCTTAAATATTTTAAAAACCTTATTTACTTTACATACAACAATAGTTTAGTTATATATTATAGACTTATAGAAAGAGACCTTCTAAAAACGTTAAAATGTATGACTGGCACGCAAAACCTTAAATTAGAGTGAATAAATGAAGACTCGGCACAGCACTTCTGAAAGGTTGCCGACCCCTGAGCTAGAGAGTTGCTTATTCTTCTTCGAGTAGTGTCCCTAAGTGTGCTCCACTGTAGGTGTGTGTGTGCCCCCATGCTGCTGATCAGAGAATTTCAGTAGCAGTCTGTCCCACCTGCACATGCGTGGCTCCCCACCTGCCATGAGGCTCAGCATTCCTTCCTCAGTTCCTTCTCAACTACCCTGGCTAGAGACTCTCTGTTCATGGATCATTACCTCCCTACAGTTTTGCAATTTTAGCTTCATTTGAAGCCTTTTTTCTTTTTTGTACTTTGTTTTAGTTGGCCGTGCCAATAAAGAAAAAAGGGTTTGCCTCTTGCCAACCCCAGTGTGGGGGGACCTCCCTGGCTCTCCAGGCTTCAAAAAGTGCCTTAGCTGCAAAGAATCCATCCTAGTGATGGATGGATATTCACAGTACATTCACTGCCTGGGGGAAAAGCACAATCCACAAAAGTGTGATTGGTCCCAGCAGTTAAAACCCAGGTTCAGGAAGTCCTGCTCCTGGAGTCAGCCCTTCAACCCCCTGAGTCCCAGCGAGAGCTGTCACCACAGCCTTCTACATTGAAGGCAGGTGATCCCAAGGAGACGAACCACTTATTCAAGACCGCTAAGAAAAGGGCCATGAGTTCCCGTAGAGAGCCCCAATTGAGCTGGAAACGATCTCCTGCTCCATGGGTATAATTGGTACTGACAGCGCCAAAGCTTCTAGAGTTGGTACCCAAAGCATGAGCTGACAGAGCAAGTTGCTCTGCCCAAAGACCTGATGGGCACAGGCAAAGAAGTACCAGTACTGCAGGGGCATGAAAAGCATGGAAGATCTGTCCCGGGGAAGGCTACATCAACGTGGTCATTGGCACCAGCACCACCACATGACTAAGTCTCCGTCTCCGATTCCATGGGTACCAGCCTCTCAGCGCCGACAGCCACTGGCACCGATGGAAATCAGCCAGTGCAGACAAAGGTGCGCAACAGATCTCTCAGTGTCTGACGGATGCATTTCCCTATTGACACCAGGTGTACCGCCCGCCCCTTAACCTCCATGGTTTGGGCAGCCATGGTACTAGCCACCAGCCTCCTACCCTCAGTGGCCGTACTGGGACCCATTGCAGGCCCTGAGGCAACAAGCCTCCCAGGCCCTTGGTGTGGCATACCAGCAGGCAAGGAGGCAGCCTCCTTCAGCTGCAGGGTCAAAGGTGTCGGAACCTCCTGAGCTATTGGGGAAATGGAAACTGAGGCAGAGAAGGAAGACACTTCTCATGCCCGTCTTTCATCATTCTCACCTGATGAGGCAGTGATGCCCCCTCCGCCATCCATGGTGGATGATTTTAAGTCATTCAAGGACTTAGCTCGGAGGGTGGCAGAAGCCCTGCAAATACAGCTGCACCAAGTGACTGAGCCTCACCACAAACTGGTGGACATTTTACACTCTTCCACCTCTGCCAGAGTGGCCCTCCCAGTTAGTGAGGCACTCCTGGATCCTGCCAGAGTTATCATAGAATCACAGGGTTGGAAGGGACCTCAGGAGGTCATCTAGTCCAACCCCCTGCTCAAAGCAGGACCAAACCCAACTAAATCATCCCAGCCAGGGCTTTGTCAAGCCTGACCTTAAAAACCTCTAAGGAAGGAGATTCCACTACCTCCCTAGGTAACCCATTCCAGTTCTTCACCACCCTACTAGTGAAAAAGTTTTTCCTAATGTCCAACCTAAACCTCCCCCTCTGCAACTTGAGACCATTACTCCTTGTTCTGTCATCTTCTACCACTGAGAACAGTCTAGATCCATCCTCTTTGGAACCCCCTTTCAGGTAGTTGAAAGCAGCTATCAAATCCCCCCTCATTCTTCTCTTCTGCAGGCTAAACAATCTCAGTTCCCTCAGCCTCTCCTCATAAGTCATGTGCTCCAGCCCCCTAATCATTTTTGTTGCCCTCCGCTGGACTCTCTCCAATTTATCCACATCCTTCTTGTAGTGTGGGGCCCAAAACTGGACACAGTACTCCAAATGAGGCCTCACCAGTGCTGAATAGAGGGGAATGATCACGTCCCTCGATCTGCTGGAAATGCCCCTACTTATACAACCCAAAATGCCATTAGCCTTCTTGGCAACAAGGGCACACTGTTGACTCATATTCAGCTTTTCGTCCACCGTAACCCCTAGGTCCTTTTCTGCAGAACTGCTGCCCAGCCATTCGGTCCCTAGTCTGTAGCAGTGCATGGGATTCTTCCGTCCTAAGTGCAGGACTCTGCACTTGTCCTTGTTGAACCTCATCATATTTCTTTTGGCCCAATCCTCTAATTTGTCTAGGTCCCTCTGTATCCTATCCCTACCCTCCAGCGTATCAACCACTTCTCCCAGTTTAGTGTCATTTGCAAACTTGCTAAGGGTGCAGTCCACACCATCCTCCAGATCGTTAATGAAGATATTGAATAAAACTGGCCCCAGCACCGACCCTTGGGGCACTCCACTTGATACCGGCTGCCAACTAGACATGGAACCATTGATCACTACCCGTTGAGCCCGACCATCTAGAATTACTGGAATTAATTAACCCATAACTGACATTTCCCATCAAATATGCTTTTTTAAACAAAATGCCATGTTGCCAACTCAAGCTTTTATCACAACTCTCCTCAGTTCATAAAATATCAGGGTTGGAAGGGACCTCAGGAGGTATCTAGTCCAACCTCCTGCTCAAAGCAGGACCAATCCCCAGACAGATTTTTGCCCCAGATTCCTGGGTGGCCCCCTCAAGAATTGAACTCATATCCCTGGGTTTAGCAAGCTAATGCTCAAACCACTGAGCTATCCCTCATCCCTACTTTGAGATGAAAGGTAGCAGAAGTAACAGCTTGCAAAGAGCTTTCTCTAACAGCTCTCCTTATTTTTGAAAAGCTGTTTCTCAAGACAAAAATCAGGCTAATGCACTCTAATGATCATACAGAACACATGTTCAAGATGAAACAAACAAGTTAGTACTCAGAATGCAATGCAATAGTCTATCTTTTGCATTGTTCTGACAATTGCTACATCTAAAGTGCTTATTTGAGAGACCCTCATTGATGAATTCAAATAATGAATGAAAACACTAACATTTTGGAAGCTCTCTCTCTCTGGAGGGTTAAATCCTTCTCCAAGTTGTTTTCTGGTGTTTTTCATAAAGCCCAGCTTCTGGAGACGGGTGATTAGATGAGAACCTCAGTTTCCATTTTTATTGTTTTTAAAGGAAGGTTCTAATCCCTCATGGTTGCAGAGAAAAGCTTGAAAACTTCAACCCTAAGTGCTCAAAAAACAGAAGGCAAAGAAAAAGAACCTAACCTGTATTCTTTTTCAAACCCCCTGGATTAGGGGCTGCAGACCATGTAGGGATCGCAATACTGAAAACACCATTTTCAGTGGTGATGTTGGTGTCATTAAGCATAACCCTAGGTAACTCAGGAGGGTGGAAAATCACAGTGTTAATGAAGCCTTTCTGTACTAGGCCTGGATTGAACCATAGTTATTTTATGCTTGTCTAAGAGTCCCTTCATGTTAAATTCTAGTCGAACTCACAGGTCAGAATTAAGAATGGAATGTGTAACTGCTCCTTATCAGTGCAACACTGAAAGCCTGTTTGTATCTGGCTTAGGAGGAGGAGGGGAGGGAGAGCAAAGTAATAAATTCAAAAGTAAACCAAGGTAACAGCCTTGAAAAGTTACTAACAAGATGAATTGTTTGCTGTCAAGGATGATTTAATTGCTGACTATACAATGTGTTTACTATATAGGAGGGGGAGGAGAATAGTGGGGGGTAATGAGGATGCCTAGTTGAAGTCATGTATAAGAAGAGACACACAGCTTATGTCTGTGTGCAGGATTTGAGATTGCTATGTCTCCCTTGCACCTTATTTGGGCTCAAATAAACTTTTTCTGCATTCTCCACCTTGGTGTGTTTATTGGAAGCAAAGCACACCGGGCAACAAACCACTGTTGCTGCCTCAAGCATTCTGTGCTGGCAACAGTGACATGTAGCTGGGACCATATCCCAGTGTGTTTTATCCTGCAGGGTTTATATTTTAGTCTCTGCTGTGTTGTTTTTCTATCTTTTGACAACCCCTCTCCATGTAAATAACTTCTTCAGGATGCATGTTGGAATCTTATATACAAATGTAACAAGGAATAAAATCCTCACAGACAGGGTGCAGAGACATACAATAGTATTAGCCAGCACGTGATATTAAATTAAAAAACAATACAATATTGAGATTTTTATTACACAAATCATAAATCAAAATGGAGGGTGTTGTCACAGCATCGTTAACTCTGTTCTCGTGAGTATTTCAGTTATATTTCATCTCATTATAAGGTCACAGATTACACACGCAGTACTAAAGTGCACCTGGAATGTACACCTACAACTGTAGAAGAACACAGCTCCTTCATATTCTTACAGTCTATCATCTGTAGGATAGTATGCCACGTTGTCCACAGCTGCGTGACCATGAGGCCAAGAGCCTAAACAATGTGCATGTGCAGGGGGCAGAGTTAAACTTATGAATGCTAGTGTCCTGGCCCAAATTCCAACTTGGGTAACCATGTTTTTCCTACCTAAATACTCCCCGCAGTTTCATTTAGAGCCAGTGTTCCTCCCAAGATGTCCTATTGCTGCGCACTGTTATACAGCCACAGTAGTGGCTGCACAGCAGCAGTTCGGGAAATGATTCCTGTATCGCAGTGTGTGTGCATGTACACTCTATACAGACAGACGTGGTTTGGGTTTATTGGCACAAGTCTGGGATGGCTGTATTGCTCATGGGTGACAAAATGTGGAACTCTCTCTCTGTTGCTTTATAACCATCTGATTTCCCCTGCATTTAAATCCTTCCTCTGTTCTTCAAGGTCTTTATACTGTACCCATCACCATGCCTTGCTCAGACAGTATCATCATTAAAACACAGTAAACTATGATTTACATGCAGGTTAGAGCCTCAGACAATGTAACTTGCATGTCTTATGTCGGTAGAACATAAGGTTGTATCCAACTTAGACTGCAAGCTTCTCACTGGGTCAGGGACTGTAGTCTTCCATATTCTGTACTGCAGCGAACACTTATCAGAGCGTAAGTCATAATGAGTGGGACCACTCCTCTCCAGATCTCTCTGCACACGGAAAAAGGGAGGTGACGGCTACTCCAGTCACCCTCCTCTGACCGCACAGCAGGTACTCTGCAGGTCCAGCTTCCATACTGAAGGAGAAGTCAGGCTGGCGGGCATAAGCATGCAAGCCAAGCTCCTTACAGAGATTTCTTATTTCAGAGTCTCTTCCCAAGATCAGGGGTGATCTGGCTCAAAAGCTGGGAAACCCAGCTCCCTTAGGACCAGGAAGCATTTGTTTCTAAGACCTAAACTGGTTCATGATTCTGGTTCATGATTCTTTAAAGCTGCCAATCCTTATCCTCATGCCAGGGAAATTCCTTAGTTGGAGGAAAAAGAAATGGCTGGGAATGTTTTTTTTTAAATTTTTTATTAAAGTTGAGGTTTGGAAACTACCTAAAGGTTTGGAATGTTAGCGATTGCCCTGAACAAGATAGATTAGTAGGCAGAGTGCAGGAGAAATAGTTGAGGATGCAAGACAAATGCAATTTATCACGTCGGTCAGCAGTTCAGCAAGCAGCATTATGAAATGTCACAACATGACAGGATTCCCAAAAGACTGCTCAGCTTCAGCAGTGCAGAAGGTAGTGCACATACTCAGGAGAAGGTGCTTTGATACTTAGCATTGTCTAGACTAGAGTGTAGAAAGGGGATAGGAGTTTGAGGGACTAATTTATTGGGGCAGATACAGGCACCTTGTCAAGTCTCATTCAGACATGTGTTGCCTAAGGTAGACTCAAGTCTGCTTCCTTTAAGTGAATGGCAAACACCCACTCACTAAAACGTCAATGAACCAAGCACAGAAATAAGCACCCATCAAGAGGGGGGAAGGGGTAAAGGAAAATACAGGAGCTTACAAGAAAGGGGACATGGCTCTCCCACCAGAAAAGACTTGTTTCTGTATTATTTTCTTAGTAACATAGCTAAGTGGTCTGGCCTATGTGCTCAGCCTGAGACACATGAGCTGCCTGCAGCATTCTCACCCCTGCCTTACAGAGATCAATTGCCTGCTCTCATTCACATCAATTCAGCATCTTTTCCTGCACGGCTGCAGTCAACAGGGGGAAAAAAACCTGATGGAAAGTCTGAATTTCACGGAGACTCCATGTTTTAAGCAATAAGTGGACAGCTTCATGTTCTCTCTTTTTTGCTGTTTGTTCAGGGTCCCAGTCCTGGGTGCTATCCCAATATAAAGATTTACTAGAACATTTACACATTTATGTGGAAGGTTGTGTTAGAGACCTTGCTTAGTCACCTAGAGGGTAGATTCTATGTTCTGTGGCTAAAGGGATAACAGACAAGTGTTATCTCCAGCTGGAAACTTATCTTCACTATCAGTAACCTGGACAGGTAGAAAAAATAAGGTTGTGTCCTTAATTGTCTATGATGTGTAAAGAAGGCCTGAAAAGCCTGCCCCCTCGCCCCCAGCAAACCCCAACAATTGGTGCTGGTTGGGTTTTTCCATTCAGAAATCTGAGGCAAGTCTTGTTTTCTTTTTGGGATGGTGGACTTCCTGTATAAGTCACATTGTCTATTACAAGGTTAACAAAGAGAGGTTTTCATGCAAGTGTGTTTGTGAAACAGGTATTTAAACATATTCAATGGTCTAAATACAAATCCCTCCCCTTTTTCATTAAGGTTTCACTTCTTCAGCACTCATACAACTACAAGTTCCCCAGTCACCCACAGAATGTTCCATGGGAAACAAGGGGTAACATTTTTGCACATAAGCTGCTATGCAGGCTCCTAAATCACTTAGGCACTTTTGAAAAATTGTCCCTGTGACCTGAGCTTCTAACACAAAAAGCAAGCAGTCTTCATTTTTGTTAAAGCAGTGAGCTAGGCCTTCGTTATAGCATACATAAAACAAGCCCATTGTTATAAGTCAACTTTCACACTGCTGTTGCCAAAGCAACCCCTTTATAAGCGCAGTATCTGAAGATTACAGCATGGGAGAACAGAGTGACAGTGTGCATGTGCCAGTGGGTGGGTGCAGAGACCTCTCTCTAAAGATCACAATCTTGTAATACAGGGAAAGTGTAGGCTACATGAGGGAATTAAAGGAAATTGTTATATTCAACTCAGTCATTACCTAACCTCCTTAGAAATGAACTAGTGGAAGCTTAAGCAATCAAATACTACTTGGGACAGATGATAAGCTCTCTTCCCCTCAAAGGCATTTTATACCACTCACTCACTCACTCAAAACATGTGGCAAGTTAGAATTCTCAGAGATTAACAGTAACCCATGTTACTTAGCATATGATGAAAGAAAGCCAGACACTAGCTATTAATTCAATGAGGGAGTACAGGAAGGATTTTTGGGAGAAAGCTAAAATGATCTGTTCCAGAGAGAAAACAAAGTTTTTGCTCAGACTGGTGTGGCAAGATCCCTTGGAAGAACCAGGGGCTGAACTAGATAAGCTCATGGAGGCTAGGTCCCTCAATGGCTATTAGCCAGGCTGGGCAGGGATGGTGTCCCTAGCCTCTGTTTGCCAGAAGCTGGGAATGGGCGACAGGGGATGGATCACTTGATGATTCCCTGTTCTGTTCATTCCCTCTGGGACACTTGGCATTGGCCACTGTTGTAAGACAGGATACTGGGCTGGATGGACCTTTGGTCTGACCCAGTATGGGTCTTATGTTCTAGAAATTGTCAAGGAGGATCTTGGTTCTAGGAAGAATTCCAAGAGTGGTGTAACTCTCTCCTCCTTATTGCTTTTACCCAACCACAAGCTAGGGTGAAACACTTGTCTCAGCCTCTTGAGGCAGCAGCCCTGTGGGAGCTACAAACAGTGAAAGCTTGTAGTTCTCCAGGGCTGATTAAATCAATGACCCTTTTGGGTTTGAAAGGGTTTCTGGCCCTGTGAGATAAGCTGAATTTGTTTTCTCTGCTGAACAGGTCTCTTCAGGATGATTGTAGTGATGCTCAGTTGATTCATCTTTAAGATGTGTGTATCCAGAATCTTCAGGTAGTAACAGCACCTCCTGTTACATAGTAGAAATACCTTTTCTTTTCACCTATTTTAATATAAGAGGAAAGGTTCTGTTCTTAATTAACCTATTTAGCTTAACACCAAGGTAAGCTTTTATAGCTATAGTTCACATTGTCAGTTAACAATAAGGTTTCATTAACCACTGGACCTAGGGCTGGTCTACATTGGGAACTGACATTAGCATAGCTAAGTCTCGGGGTGTGAAAATCTATACCTCGAGCCACACAGCTTTGCAGACCTAACCTGGCTGTAGACAGTGCTAGATCAATGGAAGAATTTAACTAACTTTACATGAGTTTTCCTAGTGTTTGTGTTGTACAACAAACAATTATTTGATGAACAATTTGTCGGAGAGCACTACAATACCATCTTCTAATATGGGCCCTGTCATATTGAACCAAGTGAAAGGATAAATTTGAATTTGGCGCATTGGCCCTGGCCCATGTCTGGCAACTGGAGGGAGGAGCTGCCCAGGAGCTGGGGATGGGTGGCAGAGGCCTGTCTAATGGGGAGAAAGATTGTGGATCCATTATCTTTCTCCTGCAGGTTGAAGAGTTGTTAACTTTTGAGACCAGGGAGCATTCCACCTTCTCCCCAGTGCGTCTCAGAAATGGTTCATCTGCCTCTGGGCCCCCCTGCTGCCTCATGTGGTGTGTAGGCAGCTGCCAAGCTTCTACTCTTGTGGGCCATCCTCCCTTCTCTTTGCATTATACTGGGACAGGCCTGAGAGCAATCATGTGCTTACCGGTTAGTGCGTTGTCTTGTTTTACGAGGAAAATAAGATCACAGTAGTTTAAAATATTGAGCTTAAAAATGCTGAACCTTTATTTTAACTGGAAACATTTTTTTTTTCAGTTCACTTCCAGTTCTGTAGGTAGGACAAAATTATGGTTCTGGCTGAGTTTGGGTTCCAGGACAAATTTCTGTTTGAGCCAGGTCTCTGGTTCTGGTTCTGCAGGTGTTCAGGCTCAATGACCTTCCTATCTTCTTCTGGCCTCAATCTTTGATTCATAGAATTTAAAACCAGAAGGGACTATGAATCATAGAATATCAGGGTTGGAAGGGACCTCAGGAGATCATCTAGTCCAACCCCCTGCTCAAAGCAGGACCAATCCCCAGACAAATTTTTGCCCCAGATCCCTAAATGGCCCCCTCAAGGATTGAACTCTCAACCCTGGGTTTAGCAGGCCAATGCTCAAACCACTGAGCTATCCCTCCCCCCACCATGAGGTCTAGTCTGATTTCTTGTATAACACTGGCCATTAAATGTCACCTCCTTACCCCAGTTTTGAGCCCAATAACTTGAGTTTTGACTATGAGTTTGCATGGACACACTATGATTCAACTAAGCAAATGAGTGACTGTTTGGGGGCAGTGTTAATTTGAACAGGACACTGCTCAAGATTGCCACTCATTGCTCAGCAGCAGGGGGGCCCACGCACCAATGGCTGAAGCCATTCCAATGGAAAGTCAGCAACAGACTGTGCTGTTCTGTACCAGGCCTGGCACCGAGGGAAGATCACCACTGCTCTGAGTACACGGGCTTTGAGCCTCGGCCTCCTGCTACACTGACTGAACCACACAGTGGCTCATTTTTGGGGAGGGATAGCTCAGTGGTTTGAGCATTGGCCTGCTAAACCCAGGGTTATGCGTTCAATTCTTGAGGGGACCACTTAGGGATCTGGGGCAAAAATCAGTACTTGGTCCTGCTAGTGAAGGCAGGGGGCTGGACTCAATGACCTTTTGAGGTCCCTTCCAGTTCTAGGAGATTGGTATATCTCCAATTATTACCTATTATATTACCCATTTATGAAAGTTGGTTTATATAAAAGCAACAGCCCAACAACTGAATGTGAAAAACAGTGTTGTGGTGAAAAGGAGGCTACCGTACAGTGTCAGAGGCTTTGGCAGCACTGTGGGCTGCTAACAAGGCCTAAAGGCTCAGTCAGTGGTACAGCAGGTGCAATTAAGATCAGCATGTAATGCAGTCCATTCTAGTGAGCAGGAATAGAGGGTTCCTTGGGCAGTCCTCATGGAGCAGCAGGTTACAGTCAGCCTGCTGGGGGACAGCATTTCAGATCTGGACGACTGCATTCAAATGAAATTGGATTTGGTTTCTTAGAAGGTGTGGGGAGCACAGTGGAAAAATGGAGGATCAGAGGTGACTAAACAGGGCTGGATGTGGTACCTAGCCACACCCACTCAGTGCTGTTCCTGACCTGAGCAGAGCAACATGACGTACTCTCCACAAGAAAACAAGTTTGCAACTCTGCTAATTCCAGCCAGACCAGGAGGAAAGCCCAAGCTATGATCTAAGACCACAATCCTGAGAACAAAGTGAGTCACTGCTAAACATTCAGGTCAGCCCCTGCTCCAGAACAGTCTGAAAAGTGAATCAGTGAATGGAACGAGTGAAATGGGATGAACTTCAGTACAAGAGGGCAGCTTGGAGGTAGCTTGCACCCCGCACCCCATACGACCCACCCCAGATCAGGAAGTGGGTCTGTGATACACACACGATCAAGAACTTGCAGTGCAAAGGAAGAAGTTGTACAAAAGAAGAGAAAATTGCTCATGCTCCAAACCACTGTAAAAAGATGCCAGTTGGGTTATTTTAACATCAGTATCAGACCACAGTTGGTAACTAATTTCAGGTTCAGATCCCCACACTCTAAAACCAAGTACTCCACAGGTCTTTAACCTGTAGTTTGGAACAGCCAATAAAACTGCCTTCAGATGATCTCAAGCAGTGACTAAGCTCATAAAAAGCAGCAGCACAGATAAAACACACAGATCCCACATTAGACACAGTGTTATACACCATCAAAGCAATTTTAAAATCAAGCTGATGTTTGACTCTGAGCCAGCGTAGCTCCCTCAAGACTGGACTGACATGCAGAGGCCATGGCAAGAGAATTAATGTGTTGGCCTCAGCAGCTGGAACAGCTGGATCCTATGCAGCACTCGCACAGGGAGGCCATAAAACAACACATTACAGTTGTCTAATTCAGAGGTCATGAAAGCATGGACCACAGTCTTCGCATCAGGCTAGACTAGCCAGAGTTCAGCCAAAGAAGACTGGAGTAGTTAAGGCAGCATATACGAGCACCAGGCCTGCAATTAAGACTACACAAGAACCACAGTGTGCACCACAGCGGCTGGGAGAGGAAACCGAGTCCCTTTTTTCTGCCACCATGCAAACCTGACAGGTGAGCAGCTTCCACGCGTGCAGATCTCCTCCCACCCAGCTCCTGAGGAGAGAAGTTAACCATGCATGTGCATAACTGGACTTAGTGCTAACTGGGGGAACCCCTTCTCCCGTTCACAGACAAAACTTTCTGAAATGGCAGCTGTTCCAGCTAGCAATGCTCATAGCATACCTGCATTAGGCAGGTTTTAACTCTGGTTCCCAGTGAAACCTAGAAAAGATAAGGGGAGGGAAGCGGGAACAGCCTGGGCAATATTACACCATCACCTCCACCTCTCTGCACCAGCCAGGGCTGGGGATACCTTGTGATAACAGATGGTCCTCGCTTCATGCACATCCTGGGAAAAGGGGCTCTGGAA
Organism: Mauremys mutica; assembly: GCF_020497125.1. NCBI lineage: Eukaryota > Metazoa > Chordata > Testudines > Geoemydidae > Mauremys > Mauremys mutica. The sequence goes on along the minus strand of NC_059073.1, from coordinate 4,841,359 downwards.
AGGCTGAAGCCAGTAGTAATGCTGTTTTGCTCAGATTACCACAGCATATGAGGAAATGGAGGATGGAATCCCTGCTAATGGAATGCAGCTGGTAGGCAAGAAACAGCTTCATCCACACAAGTACGCTCAAAGGCTAGCTCTTGCAGTCCTTTTCAGCATGGGGGCCTTCTGCTACCTAATGAAACCAAGAGATCCCTGTGCGTCAAGATTTACTGTGCTTCTTCCAGAAACCAGGGCCATGACAGTGATGTCTTATTTCCAGACCATAGCTGTGCACACAGGCTGATTTAACTCCTCTGTTGCACTGTCACATCTGTTAAATAAAAGCAATTTGGAAACTGAAGGTAAAATGGAAAACAGACAGCTCTCTCCACAGACACAGCAGTGGGCCAGAGTCTCCCCTGTCAAGCTGGGCAATATAGGCTCACAGGAACATCACTTGAATGGATTTTGACCAGCTGCAAGGTATTTGCAGTGGGCAGGAGTTAAGAGCTGCACTTGACTGGCAGATTAAAGCTACTCTGCTGCAGTATGAAGGGGAGGCCTGTGGAGACTAGAGGCTCCTGCGTTTATTTCTCTACCTGATCCAAGCAGGCAGGCTGCTTGCTCATGATAGATAATGCAGGCCGAGACTGCACTCTGGCCACCCTGGCTGTAGACAGCAAAAGCTGTAACTGGATTAATTGACTTGTAGACAGCAATGCCTCACTCTCGAGTTGCCTGCAGGCAGCAGAGGAAGCATCCAACGTGTTTGGTTTAACTCGTGAGGGGTTCATTTTCTGTAACAGAGAACTGGCTTTCAGGAGCTGGTGTCCCAGCTTTCCAGCGAAGCCGCAGGCAGGCAAGGAGGAATCTGGGTTGCTTCCTGAAGCTACTTGCATCTGTTCAATTACCAAGAGTAAATAAAAATTATCAAAAGTGTATCCTGGAAACATAGAGCCCTCTTCGGTCAGCTTCCTCATAACTGCCCCTACCAAGAAGCTGAGGTGAGGGCCCATCTTTGCCATTATTCCCCCAGGGCAAGGTCAGTTTAACAGTGCTTGGCTTGTACTTGGTAATCCTGGCACCCCTAAAGTTAGTACCGCGTGGACCTACAGCAATCTAGCTAACAAGTATTCATTATATTCTCTTTGTGCAGCAGCATGTGGAAGAGGTTTGCATGAGTCCCAGGTCTATGTTTGGGGCAGTGGAATTCCTCGCTGAAAACTGCTCTCTCGATCCTTGGGGCACAAAACAGGGAGCAGAAGGGGAGAAAAGTAGATACTTCTGGAAAATGGGCACTACTTTCACTACAGAAGGTTGGATTTTTAATTAAATGGCCCAGAAAGTCCTGATCTGCTCCAGGGTTTCCACTCTGACATTTCTAAGATGCCAAAAGCAGCTTCCACTCACAACAGGCACCTGCTACTGTGACAAAGTGTGCTGTACAATGACCCAGACCCATAACCCAGGATTTCTACATTGCAAATTAACTAGCACACAGCCCACTGCCTCTGCTGTGTCCATGATCCCATAAGCATCTTCTCTTCTTTCCATGCCCCTCGACATCTAGCACCCTCTCCTTCTCCCATTAGCCACCCTCTCCTGCTGCAAGTTCCTCGTGAAAACGCTCACTACTCCTGTGAGACCCGCAGTGAGTCAGTATTCACGCTCATTCCTCTCTTCCTTGGAGATTTCCTTTCACACATATACAGGAAGGGAAATGCACCAAGATGTGCACATGCCTTAACTGAATACTGGCGCGATCACACCACTGTTACCCTCGGCCTCTCTCTCCCCAGTAGCTAACAGACGCTTTTTGGGGCAGAGATCATGTGTGCCTTCTGTGGAGAACCCAATCCACTGACGGACACTATCAAGTAAAAGATTAGGGTGCTTGCACAGCATTTGTTTGCAAATAAATTCCTCCGGGTCTGCTGCTGAGAAAAACAGAGCCAGTTCCTGTTGGATTTCAACACAATTTAATGGAAATGGCAGTACAAGGATGGGAAGAGAGATGGGTTTATACCCATTAAAAAGCCTATTTTTTACTCCTCCTACCAGCTTACAAATGGAGGGGCTTCAGGTTAAGACCCCATGCCCATCTTGCTGGAAAGATGTGTTTGTTAACCATCTACCCACTGCTCCTGGACAGACCTTTTGCCCAATCCTCAGGAATGGATACAAGATTACAAGCTCATAAAGTATCGTGTAAAACACAGAAAATATCTAGCCAGCAGGTTCACATAAGATCCTCTCAGATTTTATGCCTTTGCTATATAGACGGCTTCATTTTTTCCACCCCTATTAAGCTGATGCCGTAACTCCTCACTTAAAGTTGTCCTGGTTAACGTTGTTACGTTGCTGATCAATTAGAGAATATGCTCGTTTAAACTTGTGCAATGCTCCCGTATAACGTCGTTGGGCAGCCGTCTGCTTTGCCCACTGCTTGCAGGAAGAGCAGCCCATTGCAGCTGGCTGGTGGGGGCTTGGAACCAGGGTGGACCGGCAGCCCCCCCATCAGCTCCCTGCTCTCCAGCAGGCTATCAATTGCCAGGAAGTTCAGCTGTCCCTCCCTCCACCGCCCTGTGCTGCTGCCGGGAGCCTCCTGCTTCCTGTGGCGGGGGAGAGGGACAGCTCCTGCCCCCCGCTTACCCCATCTCCATAGAGCGGGGGTGGGGGGGATGACAGGGCTCAGGATGGAGGGAGCTTGCGGGCAACAGCTGCTATCTCAACTTGCTGATCTACTTAAAAAGGAAGTGTACTTAGAGTGGGGTCAGCATACTTAAAGGGGCAATGCACATCTCTCTCTCCCACACACACAGTGTGTGTCTCTGTCTCTCTCTGCCATGCTGTCTCCCTTTCCTGCATTGCTACTGCCTGGTAGAGTGTGAAGCTACATTAACAACATGTTAACCCTTGAGGACTCAGCCAAGTACTAGTTCATCATTTAGCAGTAAGGCATTCCCTGGGAAATATCCCACCCTCTGACTCCACCACCTCAACCAAGCTTCACAATCATCATTGCTGTGGACAGTATTCAATTGTTTGTTTAAAACTTATACTATGTGTGTAAATATATATATAGTCTTTTGTCTGGTGAAAAAAATTTCCCTGGAACCTAACCCCCCCCCATTTACATTAATTCTTGTGGGGAAATTCGCTTAAAGTCGCATTTTTCAGGAACAGAACTACAACGTTAAGTGAGGAGTTACTGTATTCAGAGAAAAATTGTTGCTCTAACAACTATTCAGGAGTGGTAGAGAGAAAACAGGGTTGCAAAGTTCTACCTTTTACCCTAATTTTAAATTTAGAAATAGGAAAGTTGTTCAGCTACTCAACCCCCAAAAGATTTTAAGCAGCTTAGTGCCAGAAAGTGGAAGGCTTCCATTAACTAGGGTTTCTTAGCAGACTGACTAAAAGCTTGGATATCACCTAGTTGGCTTCATTATGTCCTAGCTCAGCTTTTCTCTCACCTAACACTGATGGATTCAATCTTTTCAACAAATGTTCTAATGCAAACTCTATCCCCTTAGGTCCATGTCAAATAATAATATATAGTATGTTGCTTTTGGAACCCTGAAATGATAAAGAAAGTTACACGGGTCAAAATTATTTGGTCTGATTTACTGGGGGTTTTGCATATGGTAAACGAATTCTGGTGAAGAGGAATCATACAGCAAAGGCCAAGTTCTGGTGTCTGGGTAGATTTATTTTTATCAAGAGAAATTTTAACTTTTAAATTCTGTTAGCAACTGGGGCCTTGTAAAAGCGGCGGGCCTTGTAAACAGAGTCTGGTCAGCAGGAAGTGCTCTCAGCGTTCCATGGCAAAGCTTCACGCGCCAAGCCAAAGCTAATGCAGTCCCTGAAGGATAGAGGGGGAAGCCGATAAAAACAGGTGCGGACACCATGGCTAGCCCATTGCTTTCAACAATCTGTTTAAAATTAAACTTTCGGATACACTTCAGCTCCCACTGGACAAAAGCAGAGCTAATGAATCACTAGGAAGTGACAACTTCTCTGCCTCACCTTCCTGCTTTGCGTTTTGCACAAGGGTAGTAGCACTTAGTAAAGCAAGCTGGAGAGAGAGCGTGTGGGGTACCGTCTGAGCATGGGCCATACCTAGGAGAGGGAGACTGGTACTAGTCATCAGGTATGGCCCTTCCCCTTCCTCCCAGCAAAGGAACCTGTCAGCGCGAACAATCACAAGATCCAGGGAGGATTTCTCCATTCCTAACTCAAGTCTGCTGGGTTTGTTTCTCCATGCTGCTCCTACTAAATCAACAATCAAACTTTGTTTGTCAGGGTTGTAGCATTAATATGAAACCATTTCAGTATCTTCTTTTCCAAAACAGCTGCTAACCAGATGCCAATTATACATCACCCTAGTCTACAGAGGGAGCATGCATACAAGTGAAAAGTTGTTCCAGTGCATAACTTTGTGGCCAGGGTAAGACGTTACAAAATAACGATCCCTTCTTTACAGCCACTTTCTTTACAGGCCTGGTGATAACTCCTACATCCACTCCTGAGTTACAGAATTGTTTGTTCCTTGAGACACTATCTGGTCTGGAGCCAGGAAGAAACATTATTTTCAGATGAGGAACACTTCAACCCCAGGCTGTGTGTGGCACTGTGAAAGAGCCAGCAGCTTTTTAATTTCAGTTCCTCGATGTAAAAGCAAAACAGTTCCAGCCTAAAGATCCCAGAAGAAAGATTTTGGCTTGCAGAACCTACTAAAACTGGAATTAAGGATCCAGGAGAAACAAAAACAGAGGGAGGCAGAATGGAGGCCAATAGAAACTGGAACAATTCAACACTAGCCACTTTGTCTAATTTTAGTTTACGTATTAGTCACTCATTAGCCTCATTTGAAATACCTCAAGAAGATAACAACCCAGCCAAAGAGATAGGGTTAAAACTAGGCTGTCAATTAATTGCAGTTAACTCACATGATTAACTCAAAAAAAATTAATTGTGATTATCACACTTAATCACACCGTTAAACAATAGAATATCAATTGAAATGTATTAAATATTTTTGGATTTTTTTCTAAATTTTCAAATATATTGATTTCAATCACAACATAGAATACAAAGTGTACAGTGCTCACTTCATCATATTTTTTATTACAAGTACTTGCACTGTAAAAATGGTAAACCAAAGAAACAGTATTTTTCAGTTCGCCTCATACAAGTACTGTAGGGCAATCTCTTTATTGTGAAAGTGCAACTTACAAATGTAGATTTTTGTGTTACATAAACTGCACTCAAAAAAACCCAAAACAATGTAAACCTTTAGAGCCTACAAGTCCACTCAGTCCTACTTCTTGGTCAGCCAACCACGAAGACAAACAAGTTTGTTTCCATTTACGGGACATAAAGCTGCCCACTTCTTATTTACAATGTCACCTGAAAGTGAGAACAGGCGTTTGCATGGCACCAGAGGTGCTGACTCTGTGGGTGCTCTGGGACTGGAGCATCCACAGGGAAAAATTAGTGGGTGCTCTGCATCCACCAGCAGCCAAGCTCCCCCCTGAGCGTGCTGTGTCCCCACTCCTCCACCTGCCTCCCAACACTTCTCCCCCGCCCCGCCGCCTACCAGCTGTTTGGCGATGCTTAGGACTTTCTGTGAGGGAGAGGGAGAAGGGGGGACGTGGCACACTCAGGGGAGGAGGTGGAGAAGAGGCAGGGCAGGGGTGGGGACTTGGGGAAAGAGGGTAGAATGGGGGCAGGGCTGGGGTGGGAAAAGGTGGGGTGGAGACTTTGGGGAAGGGGTGGAATGGGGATGGGGCAAGAGTGGTGCAGGGGCAGGAAGAGGCGGGCAGGGGGAAATCGAGCACCCAGCGGACAGAGGGGAAGCCGGCGCCTACATATGGCACTGTTGTAGCTGGCATTGCAAGGTATTTATGTGCCAGATGTGCTAAAGATTCGTATGCCCCTTCATGCTTCAGCCACCACTCCAGAGAACATATTCCATGCTGACGACACTCGTTAAAAAAAATGTGTTAATTAAATTTGTGACTGAACTCCTTGAGGAAGAATTGTATGTTTCCTGCTCTGTTTTACCCTCATTCTGCCATATATTTCATGTCATAGCATTCTCGAATGATGACTCAGCACACTCTGATGCGGAACCTACAGAACTGAAAAACCAAAAAAGAAAATCAACCTTCTGCTGGTGGCATCTGACTCAGATGATGAAAATGAATATGGCACTACTTTGGATCCTTATTGAGCAGAACGTGTCATTGGCATGGGCGCTTGTCCTCTGCAAGGGTGGTTGAAGCATGAAGAGACATATGAATCTGGCACGTAAATAACTTGCGACACTGGCTACAACAGTGCCATGCAAACACCTGTTGTCACTTTCAGGTGACATTGTAAACAAGCAGCAGGGAGCATTATCTCCTGCAAATGTGAACACACTTGTTTGTCTGAGCGATTGGCTGAACAAGAAGTAGGACTGAGTGGACATGTAGGCTCTAAAGTTTTACTTTGTTTTTTGAGTGCAGTCATGTAACAAAAAAATCTACGTCTGTAAATTGCACATTTATGATAAAGAGATTGCACTACATTATCTGTATTAGATTAACTGAAAAATATTTGTATTTTTACTGTGCAAATATTTGTAATAAATAATATGAAGTGAGCACTGTACACTTTGTATTCTGTGTGGTAACAAATCAATATATTTGAAAAAGTAGAAATATTTAAATAAATGGTTTTCTATTAACAGTGCGATTAATTGTGATTAATTTTTTAAATCACACTATTAATTTTTTTAATCGATTGACAGCCCTAGTTCAACCATGTGCCCTTTTCCCCCCAGCAGATTCCTGTGATTTTCTATGTAAAGCTATCAAAGTGAACACAATTTTCTATTTTAAGCACAGGCCAGACTATGAAATAACGCGCTAGTACAAATCCATGCCTGGCTGTTCGAGCAAAGGGAACACTGCGACGGGCTCTCAGGAGGAGGTGCAGCAAGGAACCAGAGTGGTGTTCAATGCACTGCACACACAAGCCGTGTGAGCAAGCAGGGGAGGCGAGTCAGACACCAAAGCTTGAACTGGACACACAGACCTGGGGGGTGGGGGGCGGGGGACTACACAAGCGATCAGCATGTGGCTGCAGATAATCACAGACGTCAAGGGGCTCCAATAACAACACTGGGTTAACAGGTTGATCTTTGCTTGGAAATATTAGTGTTTGTCCAAAGCCAGGGACTGTTTTTGTTGGCCTGTGTAATCACCAAGATGACAAACTATTAGTGCAATGTCACATAGGACCCGCCCACCTCAGCAGGGCAGTTTCAAACAGTTATTTCTATACTACACTTCTTGAGTTGTCTTGGATTTAGTCCTCCATGAGGATAAAGCTGACACTTCCAAGTGAACCATCTGAGTTAGAGCACAGGAAAGCAACTATGGTTTTAGGCTATGTCTACTTTGCAGTTTTGTGGGTCAGGGTGTGCCCTCCTGACAGACAGACAGAAAATGCCGGTGTGGACAGTGCTTTGTTGGTGGGAGACTCTCCTGCTGGCAAAGCTACTGCCACTCATTCGGGATGGTTTTATTTTGGAGAGCTCTCTCCTGCCAGCAAAGAGCGGCTATAAGGGAGACCTTACAGCGGCACACCTGTGCCGCTGTAAGGTATGCAGTGTAGACAGAGCCTTAGTCATGAAAAAACCCTTATCCACTACAGTAACCTAGGAGGGTCTGAATCTTCAAGTGCGCCAAACAAATTCCACGTTGACCTCAATTTTTCATGTGTTCAGCCTAAAGGGCCTTTTTAATGAGTTAAGCACCTGATAATGGGACTGAGAATATGTCAGGAGGTTGTTTGTAACTCTGAAATGTTAAAAGAAAAAGAAACATCATGGTGGTTCTTTTAAATGTTTACAGCTGAACATTGACTTACCACAGTTTTGAAACTTTATTATGCAGAAGGAAAATGCTGCTTTCCCTTAATTTTTTTAATAGTTTACATTTAATGCAATACTATACTGTATTTTTTTGGGGGGGGTGGAGGAAGGGGGGGTGTCTGCTGCTGCCGGATTGTGTACTTCCGGTTCCAAATGGGGCGTGTGGTTGACTAGTCAGTGTGTAACTGGTGTTCATAACTCTGAGGTTCTACTGTAAAAGTGTAGCTCAACCTTAACTATAGTGATGTGCTTGCAACCTTAATTCTGAATTATCACTGCAGCTAGCTACAGTATGAAAGCAACAGAAATCCGTGCTGCTGCCAGGGTGCCAGAAGGAAAGATGTCTCCTTGTTTCTTTCGAAAGAGGCCAAGGAAGTGGTTATGCTTTACGTTTCCCAGAATGAGCTGCTCTTTTCCCATATCTTTCTGTGCAATGTAACTTAAGGAGAAAAATCCTGAGGTGATGCAGCCTTTAACTCTACCGAGCCAGCAAGGCAAGAATCTGACTGAGCAGTAAAGCCTTTCTCATTGGATGCTGCCATCCCAGACAGTGTCACACAAAGCATTTCTGATTCCTCAGAGCCCCAGAAATGAGACAGGAACCCCCCTCTTCCTGAGAAGACGGATCAGTACATTTGCTTGTCTGACATTAAGAGTACACACGCTGTGCTCAGAGAACATTTTGCTTGTCTGACATTAAGAGTCCACATGCTGAGCTCAGAGAACCGGAGCACGTGCGAGTCTGTTGTACTCCAGGGAAGTCATGTCCCAGCCTGCAAACTCCCTGTGGAGCACTATCCATTCTTGCTGAATGAGCTGCTGACAAGGAAGGATAAATATTTTCATGCCCCAAAGTTTAGTATGTCTACTACTTTCTATCCCTGATGCCAATGCTAAAGACTAGCAGCAAATTATCCAGTCACGAGCAGTATTATGCTGGTGACCTTGAGCTTAATTGCATTCTGCAGTTTTTCAGGCAGACTGCGTGAGCTAAGCAAGTCAGTGTGAGAAGACTTGAGAAAGTCTGTTCACAGTGGTGCAATAAAGAGATAGTTACAATGAGCATTATATTGGATTTGCCCGAGATGATGTCCAAGTCAAACCCAATAAAGCCGCCAGTCTTCTCTTTGCTGGCTCCAAGCCACATGCACTTTCAATTGCTACAGAGATCTTACTCTCAACAGGAGACAAGCTGTGACCATAAACTCTCTTTAATGTCAACAAAAAGGTCTGATAGAAATTGCATTTGGTGTTTTTACACGAGTGAAAAAAATCAAGCCACACCTTTAGATACACAAAGAAAAAAGAATTGCGTACCAGGCTCTGAGAGCATGGCTTCAAGCTTGTGGTCCAACAGAGGCCACTTCCCACACTTCAGCAAAAGGTGCTTTACAACAAATACAAACGCATTCGGTTTTACATAAATTCCTAGGAATGACCATGCTCTGCTCTGCCAGCATGTACTGGGCAGACTGAACTCTATTTACCTGCATCAGAAATATCTTAGTAACAGAGACCTGAGCGTTTTGTTGAAAGAGAAGTGGCTGAGTAGTGCATGAGTCACCACCTCTCTCCAGATCTGTATAGGGAGGATACTAATTGCCAACTTCCCACAGAGTTTGAGGATTTAGATAATGGCTGTTAAACATTTTGGACAGGAAAACATTAGGTAACTGGGTATTGTTACAATTCTATACAAATCATTCCAATTTTGCACTAGTGACTCCTAAACTGTTACAGAATAGCGGAGTAGTGCATGGCTGAGCAGCTGATTCAGTCAGATCAGAGGCCAATGTGTAGCAAAATGGGTAAGCAGCATTGTTTACATTCTCATCTCTTGCAATTCCTGCTGGGTAAGGGCATCTTGACCTGCTAAGCTGTTAATGTTCTTACTTTAAAGAGGGGACCAGGGACTGCATTGCCTAAAATCCAGCCAGAAGCAGGGACAGGTAAGCTTTAAGGGAGGGGGAAATGTTGACAGGAAGTCATGCTGAGTGTTAGGATCTCAAGTTTCATACCAGAGATTGTTTTATAGATGCAGAGATTTTAAGGTCAGAAAGGACCATGAACTATTGTGATCATCTAGTTTGATCTGTATATATCAGACCATCGGACTTCCCTGACTCAACTCCTGCTTCAACCCCAACAGGCATGGTTGAACTAAAGCAGCTCTTGGAAAAACATCCAATCTTGATTTTAAAGTTTCCAATGATTGAGAATTGACTGATGAATTGTTCAAATGGTTAATTACCCTCACTGTTAAATTTCCACCTTATTTCTAGTCTGTCTAGCTTCAATTTACAGCTACTGGAACTTGTTATATACATCAAATTGAGGAGCTGTCTATCAAATTACTTTTCCCTACGTAGGTATTTAGGCTCATCAAGTCATGCCGCACCTTCTCTTTGATAAGCTAACTAGACTGATCTCCTTGAGTATCTCACTAGGAGACATGTTTTACAATCGTTTCATCACTCGTGTGTCATTTTTCTCTGAGCTCCCCAATTTTTCAATATTTTTCTTGAAGCAGACACCAGAACAGGACACAGTACTCCAGGAACGGCCACACTAGTGCCAAATAGAGAGTTAAAACAATCCTCCTACTCGCGAGCTCCCTCTTTATATACCCAGTAGTCCGCCGGCCAGTGTCGCACTAGAAACTCACTCAGGGTCATGGATAATTAGCTGAAGTCTTTCAGAATCACTGCTTCCTAGGATCCTGTAAATATGGACTACATTCTTTGTCTTTAGGCATATGGGCTTGCATTTGGCCGAGCAGCTGATTTAGGCCGTTTTAGAGGATGCACGTTTCACAAGCCTCTCTGATATTAACTTAGGCTGAATTCATACAATTCACTCTTTGGCTGGCTGTCATGTGTACATTTATTTCCAGCAATGGGGACATGGAAGAAGAGAATTTTGCTGGGAAATTCAGGGAGCAAATTTGAACTCTCTTTACAGTGGAGATTTGGGGCACTTTTCATGAAACTTCTCCCCACAAAACTGACCAGTCTTCCTTTTGGTCACAATAACGTTTTCTTTACTCTGGCTATACCTCCTCACACACCACTGGGGTTCAGGAATATCTTTTTTTTTCTGCAAACGCTCTAAAGTAGTCTATGCTATCAGTACATGAAAAGAGCACAGAGAACCTCACTGTGTTCTGCACCCCATATTCTTCATAGAGATAGTGTTATATGAGTATGGCATAATTAGGATGTATTTTATGCAAGATGGGTCATGTGAGATATCATTGGAAAGGTTATGATTTACTGACTAGGATTATCCTATTTGTACGCATGTTTCATTTCTGTATCTGAAGTCAAGAATACTGACTATGTATCGGTATCACAAATGTGTTTACACCTGGGGAAGGCGCACTAGCCAGGATGCTTTCATTCTGAAAAGCTGGGTGGGGAAGGGCCATTAGAGAAAACAACAGGCCTTAGAAGCAGCTTATCTCGCCCCTGGGGGGCCTTCCTGAGGACCCTACAAACAGCCTCCGCGTGATGGCTGCTGTGACACTACAGGGACATGTGACCAGGTCACCCGGTGCTGGTCTCCACCTTGGGATGTCAGTGTTTTTCCACTTACTGGCGTGGGAACCAGGCTTTGAAACAAAGGGTTCCGCCCTATGCAAAAGCTACATAAGGCAGGGGAGTGACATCATCATGGTTCTTCACTGACTCCCCACCCAAAGAGACGCCTGGAGACGGCTGAGGACCAGACTGAGCTGGGGGAAGTGCTGGGCCCAGCCTAAAGGGATTTTTAGCCTGTGAATGGAACACCTGGCGATTCCAAGCTGTGAGCTAGTGCAGCGGGCCCGTTCAGGATCTGCAGCCTGCCGGTGTCCTCATTGACTTAGGGTGAGGATCTGTTATTCAGAGCCCATCGATGTAGCATATTAAGCTTAGTTTGCATTCTTGTTTATTTGCTAGGGAATCTGCTTTGGTCTGTTTGCTATGCCTTATCATCACAAAATCTATCTTTTGTAGTTAATAAACTTGTTTTTGCTTAGTCTAAAATCTGTGTGTGGGGGAGTCACAACTGGGGGCAGAAAGCTGCTGTAGATTCCTCTCCACAGGAGGGAGGGGGCAAATTTAATAAGCTTACGCTGTAGAGTTCCCTGAGCAGTGCAAGACGGTATACTTTTGGGTTTACACTCCAGAGGGGGTGCCTGAGGAGCTGGGAAGTTCCCTAGCTGGAGCCTGCCCATACAGGGCTGATCACAGCGTCTGCATGGAACTGCAGCTGGGTGTGTCCCTGCCTGTGTGGGTGCTGGTGACAGAGCAGGCTGGAGCCTCGAGAGAGCTTGTCACAGCAGTTACAGTGTAACGGGAGCCCAAGCTGGTGGGCTCAGTGGTATCCCAGTTGCAGGTGGCACACCAGGGGGAACCCATCACACTCATCTTTAACCAGGATGAACCAAACTGTGGCAGAGTAAGGCATGGTCTCTCCCACTCCCATGTACAGTAGTTTTCTCAGATTATTTCTGTAACACCACAACAGGAAGCCATCACTGGTCTGTAAAAGCAGCAAAGAGTCCTGTGGCACCTTATAGACTAACAGACGTTTTGCAGCATGAGCTTTCGTGAGTGAATACCCACTTCGTCGGATGCAAGCAGTGGAAATTTCCAGGGGCAGGTATATATATGCAAGCAAGCTAGAGATAATGAGGTTAGTTCAATCAGGGAGGATGAGGCCCTGTTCTAGCAGTTGAGGTGTGAAAACCAAGGGAGGAGAAACTGGTTCTGTAGTTGGCAAGCCATTCACAGTCTTTGTTTAATCCTGAGCTGATGGTGTCAAATTTGCAGATGAACTGAGGCTCAGCAGTTTCTCTTTGAAGTCTGGTCCTGAAGTTTTTTTGCTGCAGGATGACCACCTTAAGATCTGCTATTGTGTGGCCAGGGAGGTTGAAGTGTTCTCCTACAGGTTTTTGTATATTGCCATTCCTAATGTCTGATTTGTGTCCATTTATCCTTTTCCGTAGAGACTGTCCAGTTTGGCCGATGTACATAGCAGAGGGGCATTGCTGGCATGTGATGGCGTATATTACATTGGTGGACGTGCAGGTGAATGAACTGGTGATGGTGTGGCTGATCTGGTTAGGTCCTGTTATGGTGTCGCTGGTGTAGATATGTGGGCAGAGTTGGCATCAAGGTTTGTTGCATGGATTGGTTCCTGAGCTAGAGTTACTATGGTGCGGTGTGCAGTTACTGGTGAGAATATGCTTCAGGTTGGCAGGTTGTCTGTGGGCGAGGACTGGCCTGCCACCCAAGGCCTGTGAAAGTGTGGGATCATTGTCCAGGATGGGTTGTAGATCCCTGATGATGCGTTGGAGGGGTTTTAGCTGGGGACTGTATGTGATGGCCAGTGGAGTCCTGTTGGTTTCTTTCTTGGGCTTGTCTCACTGGTCTGGTCATCTTATCTGTCAAGTGAAGCAGCAGGGGTGGCTACAAGCTTTGCATTAGGAGCCCCGAGATGACTGGCCCATACATAATAATGGGGGAGGCCTATCTAGAGACATTATCAGCATGCTGGAATGCTGGAAACGGCTCTAAAAGTCCATGCCCGGTCTGCTCATTTATCTTTTCAGCTCTCACTTCTTCGGGTGGCTGGTTTCCTTCACCCCACAGATACATAGTGGTGCCAGCCTCCTGCATATTATAGCTACATTTTACACTTGCATACTAAGATTAAACCCCATTATTCCTACACATCAATACATTCTCTGCTCATCCTCTGGTCCTGCTAAAGCAGGATTCTAACACTTGAATAAGTCTGTAACAGCCCCTGTAGTGACTAAAGGGAACGGTAGTTGGAACAAGTGAAAGATCTTAAAATGTACCTAAGCTCTATATGAAGTTTTAGAAATGAAGCTTGCAACAGACATCTCAGAGAGGAAGAGAGAGAGGGAGAACGAGAGCAAGGACAGAGGCTGGGGAGATCCCACGGCAGAGGAGAGAAGATGATGTCAAGTCCCACCTGAATGAAAGAGGAGCGGTAAGAGTTAGGGTTCAAACCAGGAGAGGGGACTAGAGAAATTATTAAAACAGAGAGATCAAGAATAGCAAAAGCTACAGGGATGCCAGCCAGGATGAGAACAGAGCTGGGTTCAGAGGCCAGATGCAGATCAGCAGCCACAGTACTGAGGTTAACAGGAAGTTTGCTCTGGGAGGGATGTGTAGACAGGCAAGAGGAGATTATTTTCTTCAGAACCCTGCTAAGGAAAGGGAAGCTGGAGACAGGATGACAGGGTGGCAATCCAAGTAGAAGGATGAGTAGGTGCTGCGGAGGTAAGCAGCTGTATTTATCACAGACAGGGAACCTGCAGGAGGCTGGGAAGATCTAGAAGTTGGACAGGAGTAAGGTGGTTGGAAGAGACATCACAAAAGTCCCTTGTGATGGAGAAGTGACCTATAGGCAGCCTTCATCTGAATGCCATGGCCCATGCTCCTCCACAGGGAGCACGGCCTGCCATTTCTCTACTGAACGCCTAAGTGCTTGTTTGAAAAACTCAGTCCTCTGAGAGGCGCCTTGCTAGTTTATTACACAAAGTACAACACACATTTTGTATTTCTGGGCCAATAATTCTCTTCCCATTTGCAGGGGAAAATGCTGCTCTGAACCCTAGTGCCAAGAATGTGAACCTGGCAGCATCTCCTCTCCAGAGCACTGCTGTGTGCACTCCATCTAGTGGCCTACACAGGCACTCAGTTCACAGTCGATGTTCAGTCTATTCCCACAGGGTAGTGTCAGTACAGACTAGAGATCTACAGTTCCACTGGAATGTCTTCATCTTTAATATACGAGTATGGTCCCAGACATTAAGTCATTGCATTTGATCCAAGTAGCCGCCACAGGGAGATAAGCACTGAATGCTGGGATCTCTAGTCTCTCTGGCCTGTTACTATCTAGTAAAGATGAACGCTGCAGCAAATTACTCTTATGCAAATAAGATGTGCCCTTTTGGCCCCCGGGGAAGAGTTACTTGGAATTACAGCAGCACCTACAACTCCCCAATCTGACTGGAGCCTGTTACATCAGACACTGTACAGCCATGTTACTGTTTGGACAGTACCCATCATCCGCCAAAGAGATGGCACTGGGGCTGCTGCTTTTCTAAAGAAGCAAGATGCCAGTTTCTATTGTTAAGAAAAGGTGGAGGCGGTGATATCTTTTATTGGACCAGCTTCTGTTGGTGAGAGAGACCAGCTTTTGAGCTTACACTGGGCTCTTCAGGTTTCTTAAGTTTCTGTTGCTGTCACACCAGCAAGTCGTCAGTGGCTGTGTGTATGCATACGAATAAATAGGAGTGACAGAAATACATCTTAGAAGCAATAAAGGACTGTATGACTGACCAATGGGATCCAGGCTGGCTGCTGCAAGCTCTCTCAAGCTCTGTATTCCCTACTTAGAGAGTAAAAAGGAATCAACTGTGCAGCAGGGGTGCTGGAAGGACAGTGCTTTCTACCTGGGCAAAGTGATACAGAGCAGCTGGGTCTAGAGCTGCCAGGAACATAAGAACGGCAGTACTGGGTCAGACCAAAGGCCCATCTAGGCCAGTATTCTGTCTGTCGACAGTGGCCAATGCCAGGTGCCCCAGAAAGAATAAACAGAATCATCAAGTGATCCATCTCGTCACCCATTCCTAGCTTATGGCAAACAGAGGCTAGGGACACCATCCCTGCCTATCCTCCAGGAACTTATCTAGTTCTTTTCTGAACCCTGTTATAGTCTTGGCATTCACAACATCCTCTGGCAAAGAGTTCCACAGGTTGACTGTGTGAAGAAATACTGCCTTTTGTTTGTTTTAAACCTGCTGCCCATTAACGTCACTTGATGACCCCTAGTTCGTGTGTTATGAGGAGTAAATAACTCTTCCTTATTTACTTTCTCCACCCCAGTCATGATTTTATGACCTCTATCATATCCCCCCTTAGTCGTCTCTTTTCCAAGCTGAAAAGTCCCAATCTGCATCAGAGCAGCAGCAGCCTTAGATTGTTTTAGGCAGCTGACTAATTTTCCAGGAAAGGTGGGATAAAAAAATTAACTCCCATCTCAGAAACACAGGTTTATCCTCTAACAGATTTAACGCAGGTTCCATTACTGACAAGTCATCGGCTATAACTTGTGTGTTTTCGATGAATGTCAAAGACGTCCTCTCTAATGAACAAAAACCTCCCCAGCAGGCTACAAACTTGCTGCAATGTGCGGTATCAAGGTAACTCTCGGTCATCTTAAACGCTTACTGCAGAACAGAGTTTTTAATTCAGAGTGGTGCTGGACGAATCACTTGAAGGTAAAAGGAAACAACTGCTCCGCCACGTACCAGAGCACAGGAAAAGCAGATATCCGCCTCATCGTGCAGGGGTATTTTACATGACACCTTTGCTCACTGGAGAGGAGAGGAAGAACTACTTTTCTTCCTCACCGGCAATGAAGAGCCTGAAGAGAACTGCATTTCATACAGCATGGGCTGGGCACTCTGACCAGGCAAAAGATCAAGAGAATCCCCTAGAACCTGGAGACAAAGCAGGTTCTCTCCCACTCCCATGCATGTGACCAGCACTGCAGAAGTGAGCTGTAAGTACAAGGGGTAGCAATGAAGTCCAGGAGAAGGGGGCTCTCAGAAGGCAGTGTGGAAGATGTACTCCCCGTCAGGCATGCACACTTGCAGGGACCCATTCAGCCTGCCTGCGCTTTTCAGCCAGCGAGCTGAAGGCTAGAGCTGCACTTGACAGCATCCTCCCCAGTTCACAAGCCACAGCAGGTCAGTCCTTAGGAACACTGGTGGAGGGTTCTTCAAAACAAGGGCATTTGCTATCACTCACCTTGAGGCAAATCTCATGTGGGAGATGACTTATTCCACCCAGCCGAGATTTGAAAATCTTCCTAAGGGATCTGACTGTCCATTTTCCATTAAAATTAATGGAAATTGGGTGTCTAACTTTAAAACAAATCCTGCCATTGGCAGGAAAACCAGCCACTGCTGCATGGATTACAGACCCCGGTGTGCACAGGTTACATACCACTGAATTCTAATCTGACCTGTGTGGGACAGGAGGCAGCCTCGGTCTCAGGAAAGGGGTGATCAACAGTGCTCTGTGATGACCCCCAAAGGCTGTGTCATAACTATAAAGGGAAGGGAACAGCTCTCCTGTGTACAATACTATAAAATCCCTCATGGCCAGAGACACCAAAATCCTTTTACCTGTAAAGGGTTAAGAAGCTCAGGAAACCTGGCTGACACCTGACCCAAAGGACCAATAAGGGGACAAGATACTTTCAAATCTTGGTGGGGGAGAGTTTTGTTTGTGCTCTTTGTTTTGGGGGTTGTTCGCTCTTGGGACTAAGAGGGACCAGACATCAATCCAGGCTCTCCTAATCTTTCTGAACCAGTCTCTCATATTTCAAACTTGTAAGTAACAGCCAGGCAAGGCCTGTTAGTCTTATTTTTGTTTTCTCAACTTGTAAATGTTCCTTTTTACCGAGAGGATTTTACCTCTGTTTGCTGTAACTTTGAACCTAAGGCTAGAGGGGGTCCCTCTGGGCTATATGAATCTGATTACCCTGTAAAGTATTTTCCATCCTGATTTTACAGAGATGATTTTTACCTTTCTTTCTTTAATTAAAAGCTTTCTTTTTAAGAACCTGATTGATTTTTCCTTGTTTTAAGATCCAAGGGGATTGGATCTGGACACACCAGGAATTGGTGGGGGGAAAGAGGGGGGATGGTTAAATTCTCCTTGTGTTAAGATCCAAGGGGTTGGATTGGTGTTCACCAGGAACTTGGTGAAAAAGTCTCTCAAGGCTATCCAGGGAGGGGAAGGTTTTGGGAGGAAAGGGGGTGTTCCAGACTGAGGAATCCAGATGGTGGCAGTGAAACCAGATCTAAGCTGGTAGTTAATCTCAGGGGTTGGCTACAACTTGAGAGTTGCAGCGCTGGTGGAGGCTTTCCGGCGCTGCAACTTAGTAACTGTCCACACCTGCAAGGCACATCCAGCGCTGCAACTCCCTGGCTGCAGCGCTGGCTGAACACCTGGTCTGCTTGGGGTGTAGTGAGCGCAGCGCTAGTGATCCAGCGCTGCTCATCAAGTGTGGACACACACCAGCGCTGTTATTGGCCTCCAGGGTATTAGCAGATATCCCAGAATGCTTTTAACTAAATTACTCTCTTTGTTTTGTTATGCAGCCTCTCTTTGTTTTGTTGTAAACTCGGAGCTCCGGGAGCTGCTTATCTAAAAAACAAACACAGCTCCTGTTTGCTGTGATCAATCTGTACCTGACTGTGAACAATCAAATGAGATAACCCCTGTGAATGAGGCAGGCAGGGAGTGAGTGTTTGCTTGACAGAGAAACAGCGGGGGCAGAGGGGAGAAAGGGAGTCCGTTGGATGCAGGCTGTTTGCAGTTAAGAGTAAGGGGTTGGGAACATTTTCTGATTTTGCAAGGCAGGAAGCTAACACACAGTGTTGGCTCCAAAAATCCACTCTCTCTCTCTCCCCTGCTCCCTGTCACACTACACCCCACCCCCCTCTTTTGAAAAGCACGTTGCTGCCACTTGAACGCTGGGATAACTGCCCATAATGCATCACTCCCAACAGCGCTGCAAATGCTGCAAATGTGGCCACACACCAGCGCTGGCAGCTGTGAGTGTGGCCACTAACCAGCGCTGTTCCTACACAGCTGGATGACCAGCGCTGTAAACTCCCAGCGCTGCAACTCTCAAGTGTAGCCAAGCCCTCAGAAGTGTTTATGCAGGTCCCCACATCTGTACCCTAAAGTTCAGAGTGGGTGAGGAACCTTGACATGGTGGCAGAGCGGTGGGATCATTTTAAACCAAAAGCCAGTAGGATTTTTTCCCCCTCCTTTCTAGCTGCTTAGAAAGCAGCCTGAAGGCAGAGGTGTTAAGTTTTTTTAACAAGGGTCTTTGTTAAGAGAAGGCTTCAAGCTGTGAGCAAGCAGCAAGCAAAAGGAATTTACAAGCTGAATTGTTTTTTTCTTTCTACCTCTCGGGTATAGCTAGTTAGAAAGTCTCTGTTAACCAAGCAGCCCTGAGCTGAGTGCATCCCAGTTTCAGTGAACTGCAGAGGGGTGTGGCCAGCACAAGAAAGCAGGAAAATGAGTACCAGTGACGCCGCTAATAAACTAGAGCTGGCCAGACTGGAAGCAACAGAGAAAGAAAATGAACGTAAGAGACGGCTAGAACTAAAACAATTAGAAATTAGTATTTTGGAGGCAGAAAATGCAAGGGAAGAAACTGCCCACAAGAGAGCTATGGAGGCGAAACAAAAAGAGATGGAGGAGAGGGAAAGAGAGAGAAAGCATGAACTGGAATTAGCAAGGGCTAAGCAGGATTTACCAGCCAACCCTAACAACCCTTCTCCAGGTACTGCTTCCCATCCCAGAAAATTCCCCACCTACAAGGCAGGTGATGATACTGAGGCCTTCTTAGAAAATTTTGAAAGGGCCTGCCTTGGGTACAGCATCTCTACAGACCAGTACATGATAGAGCTGAGGCCACAGCTCAGTGGACCCTTAGCAGAGGTGGCAGCTGAAATGCCTAAGGAACACATGAACGATTATAAACTTTTTCAAAACAAGGCCAGAATCAGAATGGGGCTAACCCCTGAGCATGCCCGTCGGTGGTTCAGAGCCCTAAGGTGGAAACCAGATGTGTCATTTACCCGACACGCCCACTACATTGAAAAGAATTGGGATGCTTGGATATCAGGAGCAAGTGCTGAATCTCTGGAAGCTCTGTCCTTCCTAATGCAAATGGAACAGTTCTTAGAGAGTGTTCCTGAGGAAATAGAAAGGTACATCCTAGATGGGAAGCCCAAATCTGTAACCGAGGCGGGGGAGATTGGAGCCAAATGGGTGGAAGTGGCAGAAAAGAAAAAAACTATTAGCAATTGGAGCGAATATCAGAGGGGGCAAACCGAAACCAAACCCTATCACCGGGGGCAACCCAAGGCCCCACCTACAACCCAAGGAAAGCCCCAGACACCTTATTGTCCCACCTCACCAGTCTCCAGCAACCCACCTCGGCCCAGTGACCAGTCAGCTGGGCGATGTTTAAATGTAATGAACTGGGACATATAAAGGCCCACTGCCCCAAGAACCCCAACCGATTACAGTTCATTACACCACAATCACACCAAAGATCCCCAGGCCCAGATGCCTCTCAAATACCCTCGGAGCGAAGGGAAACCTTGAGAGTGGGCGGAAAGAAGGTTATCACTTGGAGGGACACTGGGGCACAAGTGTCAGCTATCCACCAATCCTTAGTGGATCCCCAATTCATCAACCCAGAGGCCCAAGTGACAATTCACCCATTCATGTCAAAATCGTTAAACTTACCTACAGCTGAGTTGCCTGTCCAGTACAAGGGCTGGTCTGGAATCTGGACTTTTGCAGTCTACAACAATTATCCCATCCCCATGCTACTGGGGGAAGACTTGGCCAACCATGTGAAGCTAGCCAAGAGGGTGGGAAGGATCACACGCAGCCAGGCTAAGCAAGCTGTCACATCCATCCCTGTTCCTGAGCCTTCCACCAGGGCCCCGTCTGTGTTACCAAAGAAAAAAGTGACGGTGGCATGGAAGAGGTGAACCTCTCCACAACCCTGGGACGTCTGCAGCAGCAACAGATCAAGGAGCTGTGCACCAGCTTCACACCAATGTTCTCAGCCACCCCAGGACGGACTGAACGGGCATACCACTCCATTGACACAGGTAACGCTCACCCAATTAGAACCCCACCCTACCGGGTGTCTCCTCAAGCCCACGCGGCTATAGAACGGGAGATCCAAAACATGCTACAGATGGGTATAATCCGCCCCTCTAACAGTGCATGGGCATCTCCAGTGGTTCTGGTTCCCAAACCAGATGGGGAAATACGCTTTTGCGTGGACTACCATAAGCTAAATGCTGTAACTCGTCCCGACAACTATCCAATGCCACGCACCGATGAGCTATTGGAGAAATTGGGACATGCCCAAGTCATCTCTACATTAGACTTAACCAAGGGGTACTGGCAAGTACCGCTAGATGAACCCGCCAAGGAAAGGTCAGCCTTCATCACCCATGCAGGGGTGTATGAATTTAATGTGCTTCCTTTCGGGCTGTGAAATGCACCCGCCACCTTCCAAAGACTTGTAGATGGTCTCCTAGCAGGATTGGGAAAGTCTGCAGTTGCCTACACCTTGATGATGTGGCCATTTTTTCTAATTCATGGGCAGAACACCTGGAGCACCTGGAAACAGTCTTCCAGCGCATCATGCAGGCAGGACTAACTGTTAAAGCTAAAAAGTGTCGAATAGGCCAAAACAAAGTGACTTACCTTGGACACCAGGTGGGGTCAAGGAACGATAAATCCCCTACAGGCCAAGGTGGATGCTATCCAAAAGTGGCCTGTCCCAAAGTCAAAGAAACAGGTCCAATCCTTCTTACGCTTGGCTGGATATTACAGGCGATTTGTACCACACTACAGCCAAATCGCTGCCCCACTGACAGACCTGACCAAAAAAACGCAGCCAAATACAGTTCAGTGGACTGATAAGTGTCAAAAGGCCTTTAACCAGCTTAAGGCAACACTCGTGTCTGACCCTGTGCTAAGGGCTCCAGACTTCGACAAACCGTTCCTAGAAACCACAGATGCGTCCGAGCGTGGTGTGGAAGCAGTTTTAATGCAGAAAGGACCGGATCAAGAATTCCATCCTGTCGTGTTTCTCAGCAAGAAATTGTCTGAGAGGGAAAGCCACTGGTCAATCAGCGAAAAGGAATGCTACGCCACTGTGTATGCTCTGAAAAAGCTACGCCCATACGTTTGGGGACGGTGTTTCCAACTACAAACCGACCATGTAGTGCTAAAGTGGCTTCATATCGCCAAAAAACTTCTTCGGTGGAGTTTAGCTCTCCAAGATTTTGATTTTAAAATACAACACATTTCAGGAGCTTCTAACAAAGTGGCTGATGCCCTCTCCCGTGAAAGTTTCCCAGAATCAACTGGTTAAAAATTGTTCTTAGAATGTGGGACATATTGTTAGTTTTTATATTATCAGTAGTATGTCTAAAGGTGCATGTGTTAACTCTGTTTTCTCCTAGAGCTCCAGGAAGAAATCACAGCCAGTGTGAACCGGCTGTCCAACACTATCTGTGATTTAGGGGGGAGGGGGGGGGGAGGGGGAGGGTGTCATAACTATAAAGGGAAGGGAACAGCCCTCCTGTGTACAATACTATAAAATCCCTCATTGCCAGAGACACCAAAATCCTTTTACCTGTAAAGGGTTAAGCTCAGGAAACCTGGCTGACACCTGACCCAAAGGACCAATAAGGGGACAAGACACTTTCAAATCTTGGTGGGGGGAGAGTTTTGTTTGTGCTCTTTGTTTTGGGAGTTGTTCGCTCTTGGGACTAAGAGGGACCAGACATCAATCCAGGCTCTCCAAATCTTTCTGAACCAGTCTCTCATATTTCAAACTTGTAAGTAACAGCCAGGCAAGGCGTGTTAGTCTTATTTTTGTTTTTTCAACTTGTAAATGTTCCTTTTTGCCGAGAGGATTTTACCTCTGTTTGCTGCAACTTTGAACCTAAGTCTAGAGGGGGTCCCTCTGGGCTATATGAATCTGATTACCCTGTAAAGTATTTTCCATCCTGATTTTACAGAGATGATTCTTTACCTTTCTTTAATTAAAAGCTTTCTTTTTAAGAACCTGATTGATTTTTCCTTGTTTTAAGATCCAAGGGGATTGGATCTAGACACACCAGGAATTGGTGGGGGGGAAAGAGGGGGGATGGTTAAATTCTCCTTGTGTTAAGATCCAAGGGGTTGGATTGGTGTTCACCAGGAACTTGGTGAAAAAGTCTCTCAAGGCTATCCAGGGAGGGGAAGGTTTAGGGAGGAAAGGGGGTGTTCCAGACTGAGGAATCTGGATGGTGGCAGCGAAACCAGATCTAAGCTGGTAGTTAAGCTTAGAGGTGTTTATGCAGGTCCCCAGATCTGTACCCTAAAGTTCAGAGTGGGGGAGGAACCCTGACAGGCTGACTCACCAAAGAGCGTTAATGGTGACTAGACAAGATCACATGTCCTATGCTCCCAACCAAAGGAAAAGTATTGGATTGCTGGCAACAAAATGGAGATTTAAATTGTGCATGTAATATGGGCTCCAAGAAGACAGCAGTATTAGCACAAAGGGGTAGGAATTATTCCGTCACTTGACCACCAAGGCGATGGGCTTGGTGTAAGAACATGGAGAACAGAACATCCACATTTTGAGGAAGAGAATCCAGAGACAGAACCCAGCCCCACGCAGAGAATCAGACGTCTGGCTGTGACACCATCTGGGAGGGAGACATCACTCTGTTCTTAGCTGCCCCTCCAGCAGACATCTAAGGCCATTCTGGATTCCAGAGGGACATCAGTACAGCCTTACTCTGTCTAGGATTGCAGGCTTGGTCACTATGATACCAAGGTCTTTAAGAGGATTTAGTGGTGTTCAGAAGTTCTCCCAAACCCCAGCTCCTCCATCCCCTGGAGAGAGAGCCTCTTAAAGCATAGGTTACACTCCTGAGACCACTGGGATTCTGGCAAATATAAGAGAGCACAGAGCAATGCCAAGCATTTAGACTTGGCCCAGAGGAGGTCTTGAACACAATACTTTCAGAGGGAAGTCAGATTAAGCACATTATTCCACATCTCCTGCCCTCCCCATGTACGTACTGTTTCATCGCTATCAATTTGGAATCCATGCTCTCTTGCTTTCCTTTCATCATCTGGACATCAGTCAGTAACTTGGTTACATTGTCTTGACGAACCTTTATATCCTCATTCTTTATACTGGAGACCTGGAGACAGAAAGGAAGAGGACAGTGAGGTTTCACCCTATAAAATTGTTCTCTAAGCATCAAAGATGGAAATGCAGATTAACTATCCTCCTTCCCCATCCTCACCCACTCACTGGTCTAATTGTATAATGAATCAGACAGGTGCAGATCAACCACCTACTAGCCTGGCCATACAGCTATTAAAAATGAAGGCAGTTGTGAGCTGAGTTTTGGAGTGTGGGTTTATCCCAGTTTAAAGGAAAAGTGGAGCAATTAGTACTTGGGACTCCTTGTGGGGTTAACAAGTTTAAGATAATGTTCTAGATGTGAAACACCCTTGTTTCCTGCTGCTCCCATTACTAACAGATTAAGGATAAACATATGGCGTTTCATCTTCAAAGGCCTAATAACTGGTGGGGTTTTTTCGGTATTGGGCCCAGTCCTATTCAACATATTCATAAATGATCTGGAAAAGGGGGTAAACAGTGAGGTGGCAAAATTTGCAGATGATACAAAACTACTCAAGATAGTTAAGTCCAAAGCAGACTGAGAAGAGCTACAAAAGGATCTCACAAAACTGGGTGACTGGGCAACATAATGGCAGACAAAATTCAATACTGATAAATGCAAAGTAATGCACAATGGAAAACATAATCCCAACAATACATATAAAATGATGGGGTCTAAATTAGCTGTTACCACTCAAGAAGCATCTTGGAGTCATTGTGGATAGTTCTCTGAAAACATCCACTCACTGTGCAGCAGCAGTCAAAAAAGCAAACAGAATGTTGGGAATCATTAACAAAGGGACAGATAATAAGGCAGAAAATATACTGCCTCTATATAAATCCATGGTACACCCACATCTTGAATACTGCGTGTGGATGTGGTCGGCCCATCTCAAAAAAAGATATATTGGAATTAGAAAAGGTTCAGAAAAGGACAACAAGCATGACAAGGGTTATGTAACGGCTACCATATGAGGAGCGGTTAATAAGACTGGGATTTTTCAGTTTGGAAAAGAGACGACTAAGGGGGGAATCTGATAGAGGTCTATAAAATCATGACTGGTGTGGAGAAGGTAAATAAGGAAGTGTTATTTACTTGTCATAACTCAAGAACTAGGGGTCACCAAATGAAATTAGTAGGCAGCAGGTTTAAAACAAACAAAAGGAAGTATTTTTTCCCTCACAACGCACATTCAAATTGTGGAACTCTTTTCCAGAGGATGTTGAAGGCCAAGACTGTAACAGGGTTCAAAAAAAGAACTAGGCAAGTTCACGGGGGATAGGTCCATCAATGGCTATTAGCCAGGCTGGGCAGGGGTGGTGTCCCTAGCCTCTGTCTGCCAGAAGCTTGGAATGGGCGACAGGGGATGGGTCACTTGATGATTCCCTGTTGTGTTCATTCCCTCAGGGGCACCTGGCCGTGGCCCCTGTCGGAAGACAGGATACAGGGCTAGATGGACCTTTGGTCTGACCCAGTCTGGCCGTTCTTATGTAACGGTCCAAGTGAAGACTGCAGTTCAGCCAATGACTGCGCTGCTCCTTCCTGTTCTACAGCAAAGGTTCAGTTGCTCTCTGACATCTCCCTCTGGGAGAGGAAGGTTTGCCATAAACTCCATTAGGCCAAAGCTACATAGGCAGTACTTTAAAAGAAAAGGAGATAAATCTGGAGGTGAAGCTGGCTCCCTATTTGCCAAGTCAAAGTGAATTTGGCTTCCATGTTACAGGCCAAATTCCCAGTTGTCTCCAGGGTAATAAGGTAATTTAAAAGGTAATAATTGGAGATATACCAATCTCCTAGAACTGGAAGGGACCTCGAAAGGTCATCGAGTCCAGCCCCCTGCCTTCACTAGCAGGACCAATTTTTGCCCCAGATCCCTAAGTGGCCTCCTCAAGGATTGAACTCACAACCCTGGGTTTAGCAGGCCAATGCTCAAACCACTGAGCTATCCCTCCCTCCAAGCAGTATCATAATCAAGCCAGATGCTAAGAGAGCAATTAGAGAAATTAGCAAAGAGTCCTGTGGCACCTTATAGACTAACAGACGTATTGGAGCATGAGCTTTCGTGGGTGAATACCCACTTCGTCGGATGCATGTAGTGGAAATTTCCAGGGGCAGGTATATATATGTGCAAGCCAGAAGCAGGCTAGAGATAACGAGGTTAGTTCCATCAGGGAGGATGAGGCCCTCTTCTAGCCAGAATGGCTTGCCAACTACAGAAGCAGTTTCTCCTCCCTTGGTTTTCACACCTCAACTGCTAGAAGAGGGCCTCATCCTCTCTGATTGAACTAACCTCGTTATCTCTAGCCTGATTCTGGCTTGCACATATATATACTTGCCCCTGGAAATTTCCACTACATGCATCCGACAAAGTGGGTATTCACCCACAAAAGCTCATGCTCCAATACGTCCGTTAGTCTATAAGGTGCCACAGGACTCTTTGCTGCTTTTACAGATCCAGACTAACACGGCTACCCCTCTGATATTAGAGAAATCGGCACACTAAATATCTACCACACACTGATTGGCCGATTGGCACTGCAGCTTGTGACTGAATGAAATGTGATGCAGGAGTCAACTAGAAAACCACTTGAGAGAATGAAAACTACAGTGCCAGAATCCCATTTACACCCAGAGCATGCGGCTGCCTTTCTGACTAAAGAAGAGACAGTAACCTCCTTAGTTTCACAGTGGTTCACCCAGGGGCTGGCCTGGAATATCTGTTATGTACACTTACGCTAGTTACTTTCCTCTTGATATTCTCCAGGAGCTGCTCCTGGCCTCGGATGAAGTACGGATGTTGAAATTCAGTATCGTCCTTCTCTGGCTTCACCAAACCACCCTGCTCAATGTGGACAACCTTTCGAAAGCCATCTAAAAGTCAAAGATGGATAATTAGAGAAAAGCAGAGCAATCTACAGATTGAGAATGTGCCTGCAAGCACAAATCTGTCATCATTTGCCAAGGACTGAGACACATAGCGCTCTACTAGTTCAACAGTCTTTGGGATCATTAACCCTTTGAGGGGGATGCCCTCTGCCTTCTATACCCCCTCCTCCAGCCCCTCACCAATGTAAGAAACCCGACCCCTCCCCCAGCAGCAGACATTCTAACACGCCTACTATACCCTTCTGCTAGGCTGATAGCAAAGGTGGTGAGTCCTCCTCAGCCAGACCACTTCATTTTCCACATGCCAGCTACCTCCCAAGGGTGCAGTACTGCACGTGGGGAGAGCACAGGGCAGCGGAGGGGAAGGGGAATGAGAGTCTTTGGGGCTCATCTCAGACAAGAGCCTCAACCTTCCTACATGTCCCGGTGACAAACCCAGCACAGCACCTCTTAGAAACAGGAAGCCCTAATGGCATTAAACATCTGGGGATTAGACAATAACCTAACTTGCCTGTTCAGTACAAGGCATCAGAAGGGAAGATTCGTTAGCAATCTTTCTTTAAGAGTAATGTCAAAAAGGGAAACCTGAAACAAATACAGGCAATTCTCATGACATCAAATGGCTTGCAATGTATCCAGTTTGGGGGAGAAGATGGCCTCCGATTACAATTAGCACTGATACACTCATCCATGGCTGAAACACCTGTAGCTGTTTAACACCACCCAGCAATGCCACAATCATCATTAGAGCAGGAAGTGAACACTATCATGTCTAACTGAAACGGTGAGGGGAATTTAAGGAGGCAGAATGTAATTACCAGAGTTGGAATTTGGCCGAGACATTGGGGTTAACACCTCAAGAGTGCCATGGAATCTGTAATGAAGCAAAGTGATCAGAATCTCGGTTTTGCATCTCGCCAAAAAGACAGGGGTGTTGTGCTCCTGGCACTGGGTAGGTACTGTTCTGCACAGATGGATGAGCTCCCTTCTGGTTGTAGTTAGGGTTCTTTGTACATCGGAGTACTTCACAGCACCACTATGAGGGAGGGAAGTATCCCCAATTGTGAGATAAAGAACCTAGGCTTGAGTAAGGCCATATCTCCACTACCTAGGCTGACATGTCTTCTTGCGACAACCTATGTGCATGTGACTACACCCAAATCTGTCTCTGGCCAATGGAAGTGCTCTATTACAGCACCGAAGTAAAACCACCTCCCCAAATGGCATAGAGCCAGGCTTGACATACTGAGATCAACACTGTGAAAGTAGAAACTGAATGATCTGTGTAGACTCAAGAGACCTCTAGCAGCTGTCCCACAATGCCTCATTCCCTGGGACTGATTGCTCTGGTCACAATTTTAAAATGCCCTGGGGTCATAGAAACCTGAAGGCCACCCTCCCCCACTTATTTAAAAACAAACTGGGAGTTTTAACGCCTCTTCCTGATTACTCACCTGGTGATCACACCTAGCAACTCACCCTTATTGTGTGCAACTGCCCAGCCGACCATGCCGGCTCCATGCAGTAGATGCACTTCTGCCTGCGGCAGACAGGAAATACTGATCTCCTGAGCCAGTAGGAAGAAGCAGCTGTGCACGCACAGCTACGGACCAGCTGTAGAAACGTGGACATCTCTGAACAGACCTTAGGGGGGATGCAGGCAAAAAGGTTTGACATGGATCAGCAGCAGTGCTACGTGAAAGGGAAGGAATTTGGCCAGGGATCTCCCAAGACCAGGGAGTGCAACAATTGATCTAGGGCTTCACCATAGACCTGCTGCTTGTACAAGGAGCTGCAAACTGTACTTGGTGAAGACTGCACCAGCACCCTACAGACCACCATGGATACCTCAGAGGAGCCTGGGACAAAGACCTAGCTGTGAACAGAGAGGAGGAAGAAGGGGTTGGAAGATGTGGCAGGGGACTCTAGCCATGTCATGAACCTGCTTGAGACTGCCCCAGTCTTGCCAAGCGAGTGAGCCTGATGAAGGGGAAGGGAACTCAGGCGTTTGCATGCATTTCTCCTTACAAAGTTTAAACTTAAAAATGATGCCCAGCCCGTTCTCAAGTTAACCAGACCAAGGTATCGACTGTTCCTTGCGTTCCTCATGTGAGAAGAGGTAGCAGTACAGCAAACAGAGGGAGAGCTGGAATCTTCATTCCCCTGTTGGGTTAGGCAGTGGCGGAAGGGAGGGATGCAGAGCACTCTGTTTATGTACACAGGGATGTCCCTAGAGAGCTCAATGTCACATTCATGGGGATACTCTCCAATCCTCTCCCCCAGGTTTCTAGGGATGGCAGCCTTATTTCTTCCTCCACCGTAGGACATTTTCCTATGCCGCTCGGCAAATCAGTTTGGCTGGCACCATTGCAGTAAACAGGCCAGCGGCATACGGGCCCAAGTGGCTTCGGGACACTGGGAGCAGACGTATTCTCTGGGCCTTTGTGACTCTCAGGCACACTGCCTGTGGAAAAGTGTGCCCGCACTCACTGCCACTGCCCTGTGCTCATACCCATGGAATAGGCACCCAAATCTAGATTCATGCAGCAGAAAATCCCCACCTCCCCCGCACTGGGCCATGCCCATCACAGCCGGGGTTAGAGAGCTGTGCTGAGGTGATCAATAAGCACGTCTGCAGGGTGCTCCTGGCAATAAGGGAAAGGAGTTCTGAAACTCCCCCTTTCCTTTCCCGCTGTCATTGGAAAACCTCGGGTTTTATCAGCAGCTTCTGGAGTGGTGGCCTTCAGGGCTGCCCCCTCTGCACGTGCAGATCCCTGACCCCGACGAGGAAGAACATGTTCCGCAAGATCCCGTAAAGCCAGTGCTACATCGGACCATGAACAGAGGGGGCATGCAGGGCAAACAGGACGAACAGCACAGAGAACGAGGACAGGGAAAAGGCCCAGGAGCCCCCACGGCACAAGAGGGAAATGCACCAGGAAATAATGGGTGACTTACAAACGCTGCAGACCTTGTTTGACCTACAGATCCAAAAATTCCAGATTCTCCACCTTTGCAGTCCTCGGAGAACTCCATGGCTGCTCCACCTTATATCCCTAAACATACCATGGAGCATAACAGGGCGTATCTGTACCCCCACTATTCCACACCGAGGGACAGCAAGGAAAGCTACAGATCGACATACACCAACCGTGGTTCTCATGGGTTAGTGTACGTGTAGCCACAATGGACTGCACCCGTGTGCTCAAAGGGCCATATATCTACTTCCTTTCTCCTTCAGATTTTCACCTTGTTGTGTTAAAAATCTGTATAATATCACCTGTGGGGTTTTTTCCACATTGATTTTTGGCAGTGTTTTTTCAACACAACGAAGTTTCACATTGCAGAATCAAATTATCTTTATTAGTTCCCAACAAATATTGTAGAATGCACAGCAGTAGCCAAAGCAAACAGTACTTGTAAACGCATACCAAGCACCACATAATTAATCGCTTCAGGAAAATACCAGCCATATTTATAAAAGCGGCGCAAGCACTACACAATTCTGAGCAGCACCCTGAGCTCTCCGGCTCCAAACTGTCCTGTGGCTGACAGTTACAGTGCTCTCTCAAAGCCTCCCTCAGCCGCACAGCTCCACCAGCCATGGCAGCAGACAGTCGCTCCACCCTGAGAGCAGCTTTGCCCCCACAGATATTAGGTGGCTATAACCACTGGGATATTTTCCTCACTGAGATCCAATCTAGTGAGTAAACATCACCAATGTCACTTCAATCTACCAAAAGTACATTCAACTGTCACTCTGCACCTGCTGAGACAGTAGCTGAACCTTCTCTTGGTGCTGTCAAGGTAACTAGTGTACGGCTTCATGAGCTAGGGGGCCAAGGGTAGGCTGGGTCACCCAGAATCACTACTGGCATTTCCACATCACCAGTCACAATCCGCCAATTGGGAAAGAATACTCCTGCCTGCAGCTTTCTGAACAATCTTGTGTTCTTAAAGATGCACCTGTCACGCACCGTCTCTGACCAGCCCACACTGATAACAAGGAAGCATTCCCAGTCATCCTCCAACACTTGCCTAATTTTTGGCAATGTGGGCTTGTGCCATAAGAAGAATATGCTTGCGGTCCACTGTCCCATCGCAGTTTGGAAACCTCATTGCTGAGAATGCATCCACTATGTCTTGCACACTGCGGAGAGTCACAATTCTGCAGAGGAGGAGACAATTACTGTGGATTTTCCAGCTTCAAAATCATTTCTCCTGATAGATAGAAATACAGCTGTGTAAGGTTTCAGAGTGTGACTGCCACTTGCTTCTCAAAGTCAGTGCAACTCATTCTGGTGTCCACGTGCTGGAGGGCTGAGGCTTGCTCGGCACACAGATCCAGGCTTTCCACATGCGAACGTTCTGCAGCCACTGCTGGTCATTCCAAAGCCACATCAGGATGCAAGCCCACCAGTCAGTGCTTGTTTCTTGGGCCCAGAAGTGGAGCGCTGTTCCATGAATACCACCACCCTCAAATTGTTCTTTCCCCATGTCCATCAAACTGCCCTCGAAGAAACAGTTATGTCCCTGTTATTCCAGTATATCCTGCAAGTCTGCAAACACAGGAGAATCGTGCATCCTGTGCTTGCCGCATGCATGAGAGTAGCACAGAACTTTGTGGGCTCCATGCTTCTGTCTGAGATGGCAGACACTGAAAAGTGTTGCATGGATCCATGGGATTTTTTTTTGAAGGAGTGAAAATGATGCGATATGGATGGCGTTATGAGATGGAGACTGTTGCATGCTGAGAACTTGACCCGTAGTTCCCAGAGATCTCGGGGCCAGTCACTTCTACCCTACAACACATTGTGAAAGTTTCCCAAGAGGCACTGTGCTGAACAGCAGCATGTGGCACACTGGGATACCTGCCTCACATCAACACCCGCACTCATGGTGAGCAGGCACGCACCTGAGCAATATACAAACGTTGGCTGTATGCCGAGATAACGTGTGCAGACCATGGCTTGCATGCAGACGTGGCCGAAGTAATCTGTCCAAGATCGCACGGAAAGTCTGTGGCAGAGCAGGGACCGGAACTCTGATCTCCCAGGCAGGTGTCTCAACCACAAGTCACTCTTCCTCTGAAGAGCACAGCCTGCTGCACCTTGCAAGGCTCCTGTCTGAGACACGTGGCCCTGAACTTGATATTACACATTTCGGATAGACATTAATCCATAACGTTCCTCAGAGGTCCGGGGAACCCAAGGCTTGGCGGATAAGTGATTTGCCAAAGGCCACACAGTGAGTCAGTAGGGGAGGGAAGATTAAAATTCAACAATCCCTACACAAATGCTGCAAGAGTAAACACAGCACATGCAGTCTCTGATTTAAGTGCCAGAGTGACTTTTTAAAATAGCCAAACACTCATATCCCGGGTACATTTAGATCCTTACGTTTCAGATACGTACTTTGTTTCTGCTGGCGGCACAGTTGTTACACAGAGACCCAGGAGTTCAGGAGGCCCATAACTGACATGCTGCGCTGCGGAAAGAGGCAGCCTGGTAACTGAGTGTTAGCTTGGGGTTGTGGGGAAGATTATTGGTCTCGTTGTAGCTCCTAGGTACCCCACTCATGGACCAGGCCCCCATTGTGCGAGGTGCTGGACAAACAGAACAAAAAAATCTCTGCCCCAGAGAGCTCAACGGCTGGACACAGACCAAACAACAGGGAAATAATAGGACAATACTGGTCAGCATGGCAGGCAGTGGCCTCAGCACATCAGCAGCGGGACTATTGTCAAGTGTTTTGGAGGCACGACAGCAAAGGAGAGTTTGGTGGAGCAACAGGAAGCAGTTTTGAGACTGTTTACAGGAAGCTCCTCCCATGCATGTGGGGAAGTCTGGGAAAAAGCAGAAAAGTGTTTGACAATTTAACAAGCAGGCAACGGAGGCTGGCATCATGGGCTGATTGGAAGACACGACCAACCTTTCAATACCAAGTGAGCAGTGATAGATCGGGTGGGGATAGGCCGTGAAGGGCCATGAAAGCGAAGACAAGTATGTTTAATATGACAGAAGAGGCAGCCAGTGGAGGGATGCAAAGAGAGGGGTGACAGGGTCACAGCGATGGGCAGGGGGAGTGATCTCTGCAGCAGCATTCTGAATGGATACGAGGGGGGCAGGACTGCATTTGGCTAGGCCAGAGAAAAGATGCTGCAGGAATTGGGATGAGGGGGTCTCGGCTGTGTGGATGGAATAGAGAGGCGGGACGTTAGAAATGTTATTCACAAAGAATGTGCAAGACTTAGCTATAACCTGGATGTGAGGTCCTAGAGCAGAGGTCCCAAAACTGAAGGGTGCGGGCCCCCCCGGGGGGGCATGGAGGAACTTCTGGGGAGGGGCACAGCTGGGCCCAGGCCAGCCCCCACAGGGGGCAGGGGAGGGAATGCCACCCAACCTCTCCACCAGCTTTGCTCCATTCCTGCCCCCATCCCCGCCACAGCTCCGCTCCCACCCCCAGCCTCGTCCACAGCTCCATTCTGGGGCTGAGGCTGGGAGTGGAGCCACACCTGGCCACGGACCTCGTTGCCAGCGCCCATCCCTGCCCCCCAGCCTCGATCCCCAGCTGTGGCCCTGCTCACAGCCCCAGCCTCCTTACCCCATCTGTGTTCCCCTCCCTCCCCTGGAGGCATGACCCTCCTGGGGCGCGGACAAGGGAAGGGGGAGCGCTGTCCTAGAGAGGGCTAAGTCCAAGATGACACTCAGTACAGGCCTGAGCGAGTGGCGGGATGGTGGTGTGTCCAGTGATGGTGGAGGGAGGTAATGGGGAGGCATGTGGAGGGGGCGGGGGGAGGAGGGGGAGTTTAAAAGTGGTTTTAGCCAGTTGAGCTTGAGCTGATTGCTCAGTGTCCACCAGATGTCAGAGACAGGCCGAGATTTTCACCAGGACAGAAGTGTGCCGCTGGCAGGCCAGGTGCCGGCTCCAGCTCAGGCTGCAGGCATTAGCTAAGAACTGACAGCCTCCTAGCTGGAGGCCACACCAGGTCACCTGGATGTTAGTTTTGCTCAAAATAGGTATTAGTCTTATAAGAATGTATTTAGTGCAGGGATGGGCACACTTTTTGGCCCGAGGGCCACATCGGGGAATAGAAATTGTATGGTGGCCCATGAAGGCTCACAAAATTGGGGTTGGGGTGCAGGGGGGGCAGGGTCTGAGAGGTTTGGGGTGCAGGAGGGTGCTCCGGGCTGGGATCGAGGGGTTTGGAGAGTGGAAGGGGGATCAGGGCTGGGGCAGGGGGAGAGGCTCAGGGGTGTACTGGTCTCTTGGGACTGGAAGCAACCTGAATGTGGTGTGATTTTTGGTGTAAGTGACCATTTTTCACTAAGTCCAGCTTGTCTGGGTGGCAAGATAGACTGGAGAGTCTAGGGGACTGTTTGTGACTCCATGGTAAGACTGCTAGAGTGGTCCAGCGGTTCACATTTGTTACTGGTTTGGTGAAATCTAATTGTAGAACACACCACCAGTCTGGGGTGTTTGCCCTGTTTTGGACAGACTTTCCTGAGGTAGGCACTCATGGTCGTGACAGTATGACAAGAAGGAGAGAAGCAGATCTTCAAATCAGCAGACGGCTAGTAGTTTAACTGATGTTTGCAGATGAGGCTACTCAGAGATAAGGTGTAGAGGGAGAAGAGAAGAGGACCAAGGACAGAGTTCTGTGGAACCTCCACAGACAGCTGGAGGGAGGATAGGAAGGGTCCCCCAAAGGACATGCTGAAGAAGCCATTATGGAGGAAGGAGGAGACCCAGGAGAGAACAGAGTCATGGAAGCCAAGGGAGTACAAGATTTCAAGAAGCAGTGCACGGTCAACGATGGCAAAGGTGGCCGATAGGCTGAGGAGGATGAGGATGGGATACAGATTCTGCGCTTTGGCTAGGAAGAGAACATTAAAGACTTTGGCGAGAGTGCTCTCAGTGGAGTGCAACAGTCAGAAGCTGGACTGAAGAGGATCTAGGAAGGAACTCCAGACAGCAAATGTAAACAGCATATTCAGTGAGGGTTAATGAGGAGAGATTTAAACACCTTGATGATCTTGACATTTCAGCAGAAAGCTACAAATATTAGATGGTCTTTTGTACTGAACTCAGAAATGGATTTTGCTTCAATCCCTCCCCACTCCCGCAGAACAGAATTAAAATAACCATAAATAAGCATATCAACTTGATCTATACTGTTTGTTTAAAATTTTGAGCCCTCAACTAGGAACTTCCTGGCTTTGAGTGGTTTGTTACAACTGATGTGTTATAAAGATAGCTTTTGATATGGCTGTTATATGACCTGCTGGTAAAAAAGTGACATTGCAATTCTACCACTCAGTGGGAGAAGGAAAGAAGTGACATGCTGAAAAGTGCTTTCTGAGCAGCTTAGGTAACAGTGATGTACTCAAAACTTCAAACACTCAGAACATCTAAAAACCACTCAAGAGCATACAAGTCCCTTGCAAAAAATTTTTTTGGAATATGCCAATTTTGTAAACCACTAGGATAAATCAAGAGTGGTGGCTCTGAAGTGTTATTTAAGTTAGACAACAGCTGTGGCTGAAGAGAGCTTCCTGCACTGCAGCAGCAAGTAAATGATTTAGAGAAATTGTACATTACTGCAGTGACATTAGCCAGTTTCTCTGTTATTCAAGTGATCCTTAGAAACCAACGACCTCGCTCATGAACCACAGAGACATCATGGCCCATAGTTATTCAAAGGACTAGTGTTGAAAGGTAATGAAACTGTCATCATTTCTAACAACACTGGAATACTTTCTAAAGCCCACATCTGGAGCATTAAAGCTAATCCTCGATATAGCCTCCAGGTGAGGGGTATATGAAAGGCATCCTTTATATTGCAGCCTATCACAGGAATTTAAAACCAAAAGGTAAATATAGGTATTTGTGTGCTGAGAGGAAGCTGAGCAGACTGCCCTGAATCCATGTCGCTAGGCTAATCCCAGAGTATTCCTGCTTTGCTGGCCTGGCAGGGAAGAGTAGTCAGAGTAACCTACAGCAGCCGTTCTCAAGCAGGGTTCCAGGCCCCCCGAGCAGGTTTCAGGGGGTCCGCCGAGCAGGACCAATGTTAGACTCGCTGGGGCCATGGCAGAAAGCCGAAGCGCCATTGTGCAGGGCTGAAGCCCAGGGCCCTGAACCCAGCCACCTTGGGCTGAAACCAAAGCAACTTAGCTTTGCAGGGGCCCCCGTGACATGGGGCCCCAGGCAACTGCCCTGCTTGCTACTCTCTAACAGGGCCCGGCTTTTAGATGCAGAGAAACAGTTGTTGGGGAACTGGTGGGCTGGAGTTTTTATAGCATTTTGTGGGGAGTGTCAGAAAGAAAAAGGTTGAGAACTCCTGACCGAGAGATCTTTAAAAAGTGCTACAGTTCACTCCCCCCGCCCCCCTGGTCAGTTCTGCACTTCCCTGCATGTTCTCAGAGTAAAAGGAACACTAAGCAACACAAGTTTAGGCCCCAGAAAAGACACAGTGCATTTGCAGAGAGCACTGAACTAGCATTAGCTTAGGAATAGATTTCTTGAGACCAGAGTAGGTGGTCGTCAGGTTTTGAACAGAACGTACTCCCCCACTCCTCCATCCCAGAATGCTAGCTCCTGCTCTGGAGTATTCCCATGAAAACCCCGTGTCCCAGGAAACCAGCTAGCACCGAAAACAGGAGGTTTCCCCGTATTTCCCTTAGAATGTTTATTTTATGGCTTATGGTAGATTACTTGCAACACTAACTGCATTTACTGTCCCAATGCCAGACAGAGAATCTAAACTAGTCATGTTACCATGACCCAATGAACTAATCAGATTAGCCACTAACCAGGATAAAGTCAAATTTACCAAGTTGCACTGTGGGCCAATATAATAATATTTTCATACTGAAACGTTACTTGGGAGAAACACAAGATTATGGAATTGAAAAATTCTACTAAATAAGCATTGCATAATTCAAGAAAGATACTATTGCAATAGCCACATTACTATACACCTCTATCCTGATATAACGCGGCCCGATATAACATGAATTTGGATATAACACAGTAAAGCAGCGCTCTGTGGGGGTGGGGCTGTGCGCTCTGGCAGATCAAAGCAAGTTCGATATAACGTGTTTTTTTCACCTATAACGCGGTAAGATTTTTTGGCTCCCGAGGACAGCGTTATATCGGGGTAGAGGTGTACTATGAAAACCAAACAAGCAGATTACAATAAACTCACTGCATACCCTCTGCTAATCAACAATTTTAATCCATGGAATCAAACTCAACTTTTCTTCCAGCAAACTGGACTAGTTGGTCTGGGACACTCTGAAATCACCTCTCAGTCTGGATTTGTCCGAATTCTTTAACTTCACTCCTAGCTAAAATAAATTTAAAAACTGAACAGCCACCTACCACAATCCCAACCCCCCCAGATAAATCAATTCCTGTTGTAGAGAGTAGAAAGAACAAGATCATTATTAAAAATACAGTCTTTAAGGAAGAATGTTTTGGCTGATCCTTCAGTTACTTACATGCCAATGGTAGCAAGAGCTGTAGTTTTGACAATTAACTGTAACACATTGTTCCCCGTCTAAAGCAAGACATTATTGTTTGCGCCTGTTCTCAGCTCTGTTGTGAGGGGGATTCCGGCAAGAGAGACTGTTCTCAGGAAGAGCACTGTGTATTTAAAGCCTTGTCAAGGCTCATCTCCTTGGGACCTATTCACCGCCTGACTTTCCATCATCATCATCATCTCAAGAGACTGCACCCAAAAATGTAGACAAATTTACAAGAAAGGACATTCAAACGCTAGCTTATTTTTGGAACAGAGAGTTGTGAGTACAGTCCCAGTGCATTAGAAAGCTACTTGTATTGTACAGATGTTTCACAGTAAGAATGGTCTCCCAGGCACTGCGTCTCAGGAAGATTATTATACATCTCAGTAAAAGCAGGAATGTCTAATCTTCACCTTAAGGACAAAAACGTAGTGACTAACCTGACACGACACGAGCTTACTACACAAAAGGGGTGTGGATTTCAGGCCTACGGACTTTTTACCTTGGAACTCTGGAAATGGTTAAAAAAATGACTCAGGCTA
Organism: Mauremys mutica; assembly: GCF_020497125.1. Lineage (NCBI taxonomy): Eukaryota > Metazoa > Chordata > Testudines > Geoemydidae > Mauremys > Mauremys mutica. The sequence goes on along the minus strand of NC_059073.1, from coordinate 4,803,661 downwards.
AGAACTCTCTGATGCATGCTGGGAACTTTGTTTTGAGAACTGGATTCTTGTTATATTCCGAGACTGTTCAAGGTTACTCTGCTTTAATACTGTTTGAGTTAAGAGCACTGGAAAACTCTGGGAAGAGTTGCTATAACAGATTAGGTAGCTTTCATGACTATGCAAGTATGAAAGCCAGGAAAGAATTCTGCTGGCAGTGGGGATGGGAAGCTCTTAGTTGACTGTGGTTGGTCTTTCAGAGTATCCCTTTTCTTTGCTTTTTTTCTATTCCACTTTAAGGTCTCAACACTCTACACACAATGTTTGTACCATTTATGGATTCAAGTTATAGGTGCAATTTTTTTTTTTTTTTTTACTGGAATAGATAAATGGTGAAACCTCTAGCATGGGCAAAAGTATCAGTAAAAAGCATACCCCCTTCCCTACCGGGGGAAGGCACCTTCATACTGATAAAATTGCATTCGCACTAGGGGAGCTGTACCGCTTTAACTATACTGGTACCCTTTGTAGTACAGTTTGTTTTACACAGACCAGGCTTGAGTTACCCGTAAGGAGTGAAAGCTACTGAAACTTAGAACATGCTATTTCTTGACTTAACGACGTACCCATGTCACGGATCCACAGGATTGGTGCTATGCCCCTAGCTTTGGAACAGACTCTCGGAGGAACCCCGTCAGGGTGCCAGACCTGCTACGGGTCTCACTCTTCCTCCAGGTAAGCCACGTGGCTCCAGTGCCTTCTTAGACTGGACCTCTCCTGCTTCACACAGTGAGCTCCATTCAGCAAGTCCCACTGAGACAGATTCCTGATGGAGACTTGTCCACTCTGCAGGGATTACTGCACCTCGCCCAGCATTGGCAGGGACACTCACACAGTATCATCAGAACAGTGAGTTTATTAGTTACCTGGAACCCAGCACAGCAAGTCCTCAGGGTTACAGAACTGAAGGCTACAGCACAGTCCATTCTGGTCAGCCCAGAGCCCAGGCAAGCTGTGGTGAACGCCGTGGTTCAAGCTCTGTCTCTCCATCTGACCTCCTTGGTCAGGCACCGGCTGAGAGCCCCAACTCCTTCCAGCAGCCAACACTTAACCCCCCCAGTCTTCTGTACTCCAGCTGGGGAACGGTGCCCATCTTCCCTGGGGAGAGGCGGGGAAATCTGTATCCCTCAGGGGTGCTGGTTGCAAAGCGTCAGTGTCTGGGCAACTGGATTTGCCATTGTCTTCTAAAATGCTCCACTGATATGGGGTCTAGTGCCCAGACAACTATGCGACACCCAGACTCGTGTGTCTTGGCTTGCTCAGAGTAAATGGTCCTTTTCCACCCACTGGGCCAATGCCACATGTAGGGGAAACTAAGGCACAAACAGGACTCAAATATTACAAAATATTCCCACTGTCACAAGCCAGGCTAGTTCTGGAGTCCGTCCCAGCTGTTTCCTGCCACTGTGAAAAAGGAGGGAACTGACAACTGGGTGAATGCCTAACCCATGCGATTTAAAATGGATATAATTAGATGAGGCTTCCCTAACATTTTCCTTTCTTCTTGATTCTAGGACTATGATCACTTCCCCTTGGTTCTGACAGCATAAGTGGAAGAGGCACCACTTGCCTTAATACACACCGATGCTTAGGTCAATCCTATTCCAAAATGATCCCATATTTGTGGCCACCCCACAAAAAGCGAGTTGCATCCTCCTCCCGCATTGGAGTCAGCTGCGGCAATGGGACCAGCAGGGGAATAGTGCTGGAGAGGTCAATGGGCTGTTATGTGAAATCGAGCCAGATGGATGAGCTCTCCCCCTCTTGCAAAAACAGCCTCATAACCTCCACTCCCCTGCCTGCCAGCAGAGGGTAGGAGCTTGGCTCTGCTTACTGAGGAGGGGACCCTCCACTCCACTTTCAACAGCAGAACAGGGAGAAGAGTAGAGGTAAGTCGTTGCGCAGGAGTCCAACTCTCCGATGTAACCAACTCGCTGAGCTCTTCATCCCTACGGCAGGCTTGGATTTCTTTGGCGATGCTTCTCATTGGGAGGGGACAGGGAGCTCTTACCTCCCTTTCTCCGAGCACTGCTGTTTCCAGCAGCAACTGTTACCATAGGCAGGCAGATGTTGCCTCCCGTTGCCCTTCCCACATTAGGTCATCATAAGCAAGGGAGGGGGCAGAGCCATAGAAAAGAGCAAGTACGAGATGTGGAGAGACTCCAAAACTAGCTGAAGTTATTTTAAACAGGTCAGGTTTGGTCGGTGTCTTAAAGTGACCTACACAGCAGCTGCCGCCTAAGGAAACTGACAAGAAATCAGTGAGCCTGTCAAACATGCTGAGCTCAGTCTAACTGAGGGAAGTGAGGTTCTGGGAGAATTCCAGATGGGAACCCCCTGGGCTACAGGGTGTACATGCCCAAGGCAAGGTTGGGTGTCTGCACCGAAATGCTAGTGAAAGGAGAAACAAGGAAAGTGTGCAGGGCTCTCATTCTAAGAGCCAAGGAATATCAAAATGTGAACGAGGGTACTGAGAGAAGCCAGTTAGAGGCTGCTTCACCTGGAAAGCTTTGTGATGAAAGCTCATCTTTTCTAAGGCATTAGATTATTGTCCTAGAGAGGGTCTCACTTCTCAGCAGAGGCTAACCTTATGACTGCACTCAGCTCCCCTTCTCTCCCACCAAATCTGATAATGAGAAGCTTCAAAGCTAACAGGCTCCCAACCCAACCAAACCAGAATGTTCCTATACTGCCCTTCCAGTTAAATAAAGAGGTAGGCAGAGGAGGCGAACGCTGCAGCAAGGTGTAGGCCTCATGCTTTGGTTCTTGAACTGCCTAAGAGGTACTTACACATGTTGAGCTGACGCACGAAGCTGGCCATGTTGTTATGTTTGAAGTACTTTGGAAGCACCTCCTTGGCAAATTGGCCTTGGTCAAACACATGGAAGCTGTTTCCACTCTGTCAAAACACAAAATGAAAGTGACTCGTTATGAACTGCACAGCATTGCTGACTAGAGCTTCCCCAAGTTACTCTTTTCCCATTTAAATACTACAGGCTTGCCCCACGGCAATGTTCTTCTGTCCCACAGCACACTGTGGCTCTCTCTGTGGAGTGGCTGGAGAGGAGCACTACAGAAGCAGAGTACTCAATAGTAATGCATGAGGTGGTAGTGACAAGAAGAGTTCCAAAGTAGTGGGGAGGATAAGTCACTGAGGCCAGCAATTCTCAAACTTTCATATGCTGAACGATATCTTCATATTCTCATGGACTGCCTCCCCTCCCAGTTACAATAACACAGACCATCTTCTCTTACAGAATAGATCCTTGTGGCAACCACAGCTGCTTATGGGAAAAGTAACAGTAGCTTTATATCTAACATATTTTTAGCTATCCACTAATTTAGTAGTTGGAAACAGAGACAACCAGCGTCATGCAACCAACACAGTCTGATGACTGCAGCCCAGAGACTAGTCTGACAGGAGCATAGGACTCAGTTGGGATTAAAAATGTAGGGAAATTAAGCAAGCTACAACTAAACCAATTTCCTCTTTTTCCACAACTTGTCCCAACCCACTGACTCTTCTCACATCTATAGCTGCAGCAAATGCACATCTGAGTGAAGTGTGGGGCCACGTAGAGAACCAAGCTAGGGGCAGACATTGGACTCAACAGCTGCAGCCAAGCAAGTTCAAACATTCTGCAGGATCTCACATTCACACTGCAACATGACACTCAAGCACAGCTGCCTGGAAATGAAGGACTTGCATGATAGTTTGTAAAAGCAAGGACCAGAACAGCTATGAGTATTCCCCTTGTCTGGAACTGTGGGTAAGGGAGCATTTGAGACTAAACAGGTTTAATTTTTCAGAGACCTCTCTGCTAGTTTTCTGCATGTTTATTTAAAACGAGGCATTAGTAAAAAACAGCCAGAATGATGGTGGTACATCCCTTACTGAAACCTTCACTGTTTTTGGTGTGAAGTTTTGGAAAATAAGTTCATCACCAATAAAAACACAGCCTGCCTCAAAATTAGCAGAGACCCAGTAATGTAACATTTCCACCATTTGCTATGAAAAATGTGGGACATTTTTATACAGTACAATTTCATTACTTTTTTAGCACACCAGGCAGGAATAACTGTCAAAATATAGTATCTACAGAACAGGAAGAGAAAATATTTTCGTTCTGGCAGAAAGAAGAACCCTGAACATTTTTTATGACTTGGATTTTCTTTCGTGGCAAAATTCTGTCACTGATCCATCTCCCTGCTGAGAAATTCCACACTTACAGAAGCACAAAATCTGACAGTGATGCTAGATGAAAACCAAGCTGCTGACAAATCATTACATTGTAAAAAATAATCCGACTCTCTAGTGCAAATGAAGAAGGGCACTCACTCTGCGTTGCACCAGCCAAACAGAAAATCAGAACGCTGCCTTTATCTCTCTAAGCCCCTCTTCCATTTAGTACAACAACTAAATTAAAAGGTATTTTAAAGTCAGAGCTACTTCTTCAAAACTAAGTTAGGTCACGCTCTTGTGCTGTTTAGGACAATATTCTTGGCATATCATTCCAATGCACAGGTCACATATCTCTTAACATCCTTTAGCAAGGAACAAAGCCACCTGTCTCTTATGAGAAACAGAGTTTTGTTGCTTACCACTAGGGTGGATTTGAGTTAAATCAATTATGATCTAAATCACTAGTCAGGAAGACTATTTAATCACGGTTTTCTACATAAAAGTGCATTTTTGTTGGTTGTTCTAACCTTAATACATATTCTTCACAACTCAGAGACAGAGGTAGGTTACATTTTTAGAACGTACACACTATACATTTTTAAAGTGATTTATTTTGAAAACTTTTCAGATTAGTTTTACAGCTCTATCAGAAAACGAATGTCTGTAATGGCATCGTGTGTACACACACACTTATTATATGTTCTATTCTATGCATCCGATGTAGCCCATGAAAGCTTATGCTCAAATACATTTGTTAGTCTCTAAGGTGCCACAAGTACTCCTGTTCTTTTTACGCCTGGCATAAAAGCCTCAATATTCTGCCTGGCATAAAGGCATCTGAAAAAACAATGAGAACGAGGGGAGAGTGCCAAAAGATGCTATGCCCAAGTATCAAGGTGGAGCAGAAAGCTTTGTAGCCCATAGTTATTGAAACAATGGGCTAGTTTTAGCTTGAGAAGTACTGCTGCTCTGCAGAATCTAGGTCATCTATTATTGTACCAGGAGATTTCAGAAATGCGATTTTTTTGCGCTAGTTTATGAGAAACATCCTTTAGATTTTGGACTTTCAGTCTATGAGATTATTAGTCACCCCATAAAACAGATGAGCAGGAAAAGTCAAAATCTAGGAAAAAGTTGAAAGTTATGATTAAAAATTTGATCATTTTTCTTAATTATGTTACTGAAATATTAGGTTTTTTTAGCTGAGAGCTAATAACAGCTTGACAGGGATAAGGAAAAGGTTGCTTTATTTTGCAGAAGAAAGGAGAGCCTTGCACCTTGGTATAAAAGACTTTGTTGTATACAAAGTTTACAGATTTTTTTATACATATTTAGAAAAAGACCCTTGCCATGTTAACATTTGATTGGTGGTTGTCAGATTTTGTACTTTTGCTATTTGGTTAGTGAAAACCGGTTTGGAGCCAGTTTCCTCTGTCTTAAGGCGGAGGAGAGAAGACAGTTTAAAAGTTTAACTGTTATTGTGTACGTGAGGCTTTTGCTTCCCCCTAAAGGCTGCCTGCTAGTTAGTAAGGGGGTTGCCAGTAACTTTTACACCACCACAGGCGACCGAGTCTACCATCACAGGAGATCACGCAGTCCCGGATTCACAGACTAGCTCCAGCACGGTCCGAACGGGAGGTACTGGATGTCATCGCATGTTGGGGAGACAAGTCTGTTATGGCAGAACTACGTTCCAAAAAAAGGAACACAAATACATATGCAAAAGCCTCCGGGGCCATGACGGAAAGAGGCTACTCCAGGGACACAGAGCAGTGTCGTACAAAAATCAAGGAACTCAGGCAAGCGTACCAAAAAGCCAGGGAGGCGAACAGGTGCTCTGGGTCACAGCCCCATACATTCCGCTTCTACCATGAGCTGCATGCAATTATGGGGGGGGGGGGGGGTGACGCCACCACTACCCCACCACTGTCCGTGGACATCTGCAAGGGGGGAGTTGCACAGAGCAAGGAGGAAGAGTCATTGGAGGACGAAGAGGAGGAGGAGGAGGACAGCGCACAGGCGGCAAGTGGGGAATCCGTTTTCTCCCCTAGCCAGGAACTATTCTTAACGCTGGAGCCAATAGCCTCCCCCCACTCCCAAAGCAGGCTCCTGGACCACGACCCTGGAGTGAGAGCCTGATCAGAGCCACGCGGTCGTGGGGGAAACCCAGCCGTGCTGGGCTGTTCACATTTAGTTTAAAGGACTCATCCCTGCTCAGAGCCTCATCGAAGCCACAAGGTGGGTGCGCACGCGTGTATGTGTGTGTGTGTGTGTGACGTGCTCATCCCAGAGAGCCCGCAGCCCCTCCTTTTATATGGCAAACCCACCAGGCATTGCTTGCTATGGGAAAGGGGGCCCAGCAGTTTGAAAGCATTGAAATGAATGTAGAAGCAGAACCCCACGTGCCCTTAGGCTGCCTGCAAGCTGAATTCTGTTGCCCGGCTGTGTGTGATGGCTTACTCACACCAAAATGTCCCCTTTGTTCTCCGAAATGTATCTTTTAAAATATTACCCTCCCTTTTTCTCCTCCTGCAGGTGCAAATTTTTCAACGCGGCCCCTATCTACTCCGTCCCAGAGGCTGGTCCAGATTAGAAGGCAGAAAAAACGAACTCAAGACGACATGTTGGCCGAGCTCATGCAGTCCTCCCGCACTGATAGGGCCCAGCTAAATTCATGGAAACAATTGCGGAGTCCCGTAAAGCATTACAGGAACACGAAGAGAGGAGGGAGGCACGCAATGAGAGCAGGCAGGACGCTATGGTCAAGCTCATGGGGGAGCAAACTGACATGCTCCGCTGAATGGTGGATCTAATGCGGGAAAGGCAGCAAGACCACAAGCTGCCGCTGCAGCCCCTGTATAACCGCCCTCCCTCCTCCCCAAGTTCCAGAGCATCCTCACCCAGACGCCCAAGAACACGAGAGGGGAGGCTACGGGGACCCACAGACTCAACCCCAGAAGATCGCCCAAGCAGCAGAAAGCTGGCATACGCGAACTTTGGATTTGGTTTCTGGACTTGTCCTTCCCTCCTCCTCCTCCTCCACCCCCCTAACTCCCAGTCTACCTTCTGATTTCTCTCAATGTGTTGTGCAACAAATAATAAAGAACAGTTTTTAAACAATTTTAAACAATTATATATAATTGTTTAAAAACTGTTCTATATATAGGGGATGGGTAACTTCAAGAGAAACAAACACAACTGTTACACCGTACCTTGGCCAGTCATGAAACTGGCTTTCAAAGCTTCTTTGATGCGCAACGAACTCTGCTGCACTCTTCTAATCACCCTGTTGTCTGGCTGTGCGAAACTGGCCGCCAGGCAAGTTGCCTCAACCTCCCACCGCGCCATAAATGTCTCCCCTTACTCTCTCAGATATTGTGGAGCACACAACAAGCAGCAATTAATATTGGTTGTGCTGAGATTTAACCGAGTCAATAAACTGCGCCAGTGCGCTTTTAAACGTCCAAAAGTGCATTCTACCACCATTCTGCACTTGCTCAGCCTATAGTTGAACTGCTCCTTACTACTGTCTGTGGTGCCTGTGTATGGCTTCATAAGCCAGGGCATTAAGGGGTAGGCTGGGTCCCCAAGAATAACTACAGGCATTTCAACATCCCCCAACAGTAATTTTCTGGTCTGGGAAATAAGTCCCTTCCTGTAGCTGTTCAAACAGACCAGAGTTCCTGAAGATGCGAGTGTCATGCATGTTTTCTGGCCATCCCACGTTGATGTCGGTGAAACGTCCCTTGTGATCCACCAGTGCTTGCAGCACCATGGAAACGTACCCCTTGCGGTTTATGTACTGGCCGCCGGGGCCAAGATAGGGATACGCATTCCATCTATCGCCCCGCCCCAGCACATTAAAGCCATCCACAATGGTCCGCACATTTCCCAAAGTCACTACCCTTGATAGCAGCTGGTCAATGATTGAGTTGGCTACTTGCAGCACAGCAGCCCCTACAGTAGATTTGCCCATTCCAAACTGATTCCCGACTGACTGGTAGCTATCAGGCATTGCAAGCTTCCGCAGTGCTATGGCCACTCGCTTCTCAACTGTGAGGGCTGCTCTCATTTTGGTGTCTTTGCGCTTCAGGGCAGGGGACGGCAAGTCACAAGTTCCATTAAAGTGGCCCTACGCATACAAAAGTTTTGCAGTCACTGGGAATCATCCCAGACCTGCAACACTATGCGGTCCCACCAGTCTGTGCTTGTTTCCTGGGCCCAGAATTGGCGTTCCACGGCATGAACCTGGCCCAATGCCACCATGATCTCCCAATCGCCACATGCCGTGCTTCTAGGAACGTCTGTGTCCATGTCCTCATCAGTATAGTAATCACACTGTCGTCGCTTCCTCGCCCGGTTTTGCAGGTACTGCACATACTGGTGGATAACGCGTGAGGTATTTACAATGGTCAAAACTACAGAGATCTGAGTGGGCTCCACGCTTGCCGCTATGGCGCCTGCACGGGTAATCCTGGAAAAAGGGTGCAAAGCACAGGAGAGCTGTTCGGTTCAAGATGGCCAATAAAAGGCAGTAAATGGTTGTCTTCTGTAGCTTTCCCGGAATTGGGAAGCTTGCTACAGCTGCCAGAGCGGGAGAGCAGAGTTTGCGGCGGAAGCGTGAGCAGCATTTGTGACAGAAGCTGTGCGGCTCAGTTCACAATGGCCGAAAAACGGCGGGGAATTGTTGCCTTCTGTAGCTTGCACGCAAGCCCAGGACAGACAACATGGAAAAATTAGCTAGCGATGCAAGAGCAGTAGAGCAGAGTTTGTGGCGAAAGCTGTGCTGCTTGGTTCACGGTAACCGAAAAAAGGCGAGAAATGGTTAGATAAAAGAGTAGACAGAAAGGTGGATTCATAGTACCAGGAGACAGATGGTGCACCTTACTGCACCGTCTGCTGGCAGTATGGTGTCTGCCGTAGCTTTCACGGAGGGAGGAGCGAGTGACAGCACACATCCACAAACACCCTCGAGAATGTTTTTGCCCCATCATGCACTGGGAGCTTAACCCACAATTCCAATGGGCAGCGGGGACTGTGGGAACTGTGGGATAGCTTCCCACAATGCACTGCTCTGACATTCGATGCTAGCCTCGTACTGTAGAAGTACCCTCAGAAGGTAGTTAGAAAACACTGGCAACTACAATGGAGAAGTGTTAAAAATAGCAAGAAGGCAGCTTTCAATGGAACTAGCTTTATTCCATATCTGATCACTTCTCATTTAGAGCCAAGTGAACCTGGCTCAAGAAACGAGACACCTGTTGCAGAGAGTGGCTTTCAAATGACCTCCCATGTCCTCCATCAATAAGATCCACATGGGGTCCATGTTCTCAGCTGGACACACAGGACACTGCCCTCAATTCCAAATGATATTCAGGAGGCGTTTACAGCGTGAAATCCATCCAAAGAGTTTTATACTGCTGCCCAACATGGTAGTACTGAGTACCTTCCACATAAAATCAATATCATTAGTGAAGTCCTTAGGGTACGTTTACACTGCAGTTAGACACCTGCAGCCAGCCGGTGCCAGCTGACTAGGGCACATGGGGCTCAGGCTGGCTGCAGCTGTCTAACTGCAGAGCAGACAGACTCCATGGAGTCCACTAGGGATGACATCTCTCTTTTCAGAGTAAAAATCTGTTGAGATAGATTTTATTTTTGATTCTTTAAGATTCCATTTTCTATTTGGGGTTGGCAGGAGCTTACTGGGTAAAAAGGATGTCAGTGCTGCAAGTGTCAAAGTGGAAAGGTTTTTTGAGAGGAAAGTTTAGCAGCATTTACTAAAGACAGACTCTGGATTTGCCTGATCTCCTCTGGGAGTTTGTTCCCTACCTGCATCCCCTTGACAAAGAATGCTTTGCCCTCAGCTTTCCTGCCCCTTGTCCTGAGCTTTCTGATCTGCACTTCCCAAGAGAACTGGTTGTTCATAGGATGAAATTTGTTTTTAACAGAGCTTTGGCTTGATTAATTAATTAGTCCTACACTTTTTTTGAAAGGCATCTAGTCTCGACTTAAAGACTTCAAATGATTGAGACTCCACCCCCTCCATGAGTTGTAACAATTGTTATCCTCACTGTCTAGAATTTGCGCCTTACTTTGTGGTCAATGTATTTACATTGGTAACCACAAATCTAGAAAATGTGAAAACTTAACATGAATTATTCATTTTGATTTTTGTAAGGATTTTGAGACATTCCTACAAGACAGTCTCAAACAACTAGGGAAATGCGGTCTAAATGAAATTACTATAAGGTGAGTGCACAATGCTGACCACTCAGAGTACTTATCAATGATTTTCTGTTAAACTGCGAACATGTATCTAGTGGGGTCCTGCAAAGCTCGTTTCTGGGTCTGGTACTACTCAACATTTTCATTCATGACATGGATAATGGAATGGCGAGTATGCTTATAAAATCTGCAGATGATACTGAACTGGGAGGGGTTGCAAGCACTCTGGAGGAAACTATCAGAAATCAAAATGACCTTGACAAATTGGAGAATTAGACTGAACTCAGTAAGAAAGATAAAAGCAAAGTACTACACTTAGCAAAGAAAAATCAAATGCACAAGTACAAAATGGGGAATAACTGGCTAGGCAAAGGTACTGCTGAAAAGCATCTGAGGGTTATAGGAGACTCCAAATCGAATATGAATCAACAATGTGATATAGCTGCAAAAAGGCTAATATCATTCCGGGGTGTCATATATAAGACATGGGAAGTCACTGTCCCACTCTACTTGGCACTAGTGAGGCCTCAGCTAGAGGAGCGTGTCCAGTTTTGGGTGCCACTCTTCAGGAAAAAGACGGATAAAGTGGGAGTCCAGAGGAGAGCAACAAAAAATGATAAAAGGTTTAGAAAACCTGACCTATGAGGAGGGTTAAAAAAATCTGGGCACGGTTACTCTTGAGAAAAAAGGGCTGAGGGTGGTGGTGGGGGATGACCTGATAACAGTCTTCAAATATATTAAGGGCTGTTATAAAGGTAACGGGGATCTATTGTTCTCCACATCCACTGAAGGTGGGACAAGTAGTAATGGGCTTATTCTGCAGCAAGGGAGATTTACATTAGCTACTAGGAAAAGCTTTCTAACTCTAAGGGGAGCTAAGCTCTGGAACAGCTTCCAAGGGAGGTTGTGGAATCCCCATCATTAGGGGTTTTGGAAAAGCCTAGGGTTACTTGGTCCTGTCTCAATGAAGGGCACTGGACTTGAGGACCTCTCAAGGTATCTTCCAGCTCTACAGTTCTACGAGACTCGCAATCTTGATAACTAGCCTGGATCACTTACTCCACAAGCCCATGAATATTTTGCTACTATCTACATATATGGGTGATAAGAAAGCATAAGATGAAACCCTGTATTACTCTTGTTAATTATTATTATTATCGTTATTATTCCTAGATTTTGTTAACTTTCACAGATCATAAATTGTAACTATTGTACAGTACCGGAATATCTTTCTGCGCATTACTCCCTCTTCCAACTGTATTTTAAGAAGGGTTGCTTGGAAAAATTAAATAATTATACAAAGCAAGTGATGAGAACATGTTCCACCAGGTTACCACCACACTTCTACAGTGGCGCTAAAAAGTGTTGTCCCATCTACACTAGAAGGTTTCCCCCCCATAGATTCCAAGGCCAGAATGGACCATTGGGATCATCCAGTCTGACCTGTACAATGCAGGCCAGAGAACTGCCCCATAATAATTCCTAGAGCAGAGCTGTTCGAAAAGCATCCAATCTTGATTTAAAAACAGTCAGTGATGGAGAATCCACCATGACCCTTGGGAAACTGTTTCAATGGATTAATCATTCTCACCATTAAAAATGTACGTCCTATTTCCAGTCTGAATTTGTCTAGCTTCAACTTCCAGCCACTGTCAAGACAATGAGCGCTAAGACTGAATCCAGGGATGTGAATTAGCATCGCTCTGGGAGCTCATGTTCAGTCAGTTATCCAGCACACCTAATTTTTTTTCAGTCACTGATTCCCAGGATATAGTCCCCCATCGGGGGGAGGGATAGCTCAGTGGTTTGAGCATTGGCCTGCTAAACCCAGGGTTGTGAGTTCAACCCTTGAGGGGGCCACTTAGGGATCTGGGGCAAAAACTGGTCCTGCTAGTGAAGGCAGGGGGCTGTACTCAATGACCTTTCAAGGTCCCTTCCAGTTCTAGGAGATTGGTATATCTCCAATTATTAATTAATTTAATTAATCCTCTAAGTATGAGCTACATCCTTCATTCGTATACGTTTCATTTAGCTACATTACAACAATACAGTATGCTTACACCCACTCAGCTTACCAAGCAATCCAGATCACTCTGTATCAGTGACCTGTCCTCTTCATTACTGGGGGAAATGGTCGTTTTTTGTTAAATCATTTTGTATACCAGCTGAGAAGGGTTTTGGACATTTTCAGCAAAGGGTACTTTTCCTAGTGCAGAGAAGGACCTCCATGCTGACCTGTCTATTGAGGACTGGCCTGGAATTTGGCAAGCAGCGCAGAAGGTATTTATGAGCTGCAGGCATAACAAGTTGCTGATTAAGTTACTTCATGCACACTCTGCTTCCCTCCACATTAAAAAGGCTTTGTTGGTGGGATTCTACTCTGAAATGTGACTACGTAAAAGTGGCACCTTCTTACTCAACCGACCTGATCCTTGCATATACAGTAACTCCTCACTTAACGTTGTAGTTATGTTCCTGAAAAAATGCAACTTTAAGTGAAACGATGTTAAGCTAATCCAATTTCCCCATAAGAATTAATGTAAATGGGGGGTTAGGTTCCAGGGAAATGTTTTTCACCAGACAAAAAACTATTTATATATCTATATCTCTCTATATAGATACACACACACAATATGTTTTAAACGAACAATTTAATACTGTTCACAGCTATGATGATTGTGAAGCTTGGTTGAGGTGGTGAAGGTGGAAGAGGGGGGGGATATTTCCCAGGGAATGCCTTGCAGCTAAATCAGTGGTTCTCAAACTTTTATACTGGTGAGCTCTTTCACAGAGCAAGCCTCTGAGTGTGACCCCTCCCCATATAAATTAAAAATACTTTTTTTATATATTTAACACCATTATAAATGCTGGCAGCAAAGCAGGGTTTGGGGTGGAGGCTGACAGCTTGCGACCCCCCCCATGTAATAAACTCATGACCCCCCGAGGGGTCCCGACCCCCAGTTTGAGAACCCCTGTGCTAAATGATGAACTAGGACTCCTCAAGGATTAACACATTGTTGTTAATGAAGCCTCTCACTCCACAAGGCAGCAGGAATGGAGGGGAGGGGAGCCAGCATAGCAGACAGAGACACACATCTTGTGCATGCATGCATCCGATGAAGTGGGCTGTTGCCCACGAAAGCTTATGCTCAAATTTGTTAGTCTCTAAGGCGCCACAAGTGCTCCTGTTCTTTTTGCAGATACAGACTAACATGGCTGCTACTCTGACACCTTGTGTGTGGGACAGAGAGAGAGATGCACACTGCCCCTTTAAGTAAGCTGAAGGTGGAAGAGGGGGGGATATTTCCCAGGGAATGCCTTGCAGCTAAATCAGTGGTTCTCAAACTTTTATACTGGTGAGCTCAGAGCTGACCCACTCTTAAGTGCATTGTTTTTTTAAGTGGATCAGGAAGTTTTGAGACCACCAGCTGTTGCCCCAGGCTCTCTCTGTCTCTCTCATCTCTGTCCCCACTCTGCTCTATATGGAGAAGAAGGGGTAAGCAGGGTGTAGGAGCAGGGGAGAGAGGGACACCCTGACATTAGCTCCCCCTCTTCTCCCCCCGCTCAGCAAGCAGGAGGCTCGGGGAGCAGCTCCAAGGCAGAGGGCAGGAGCAGCACATGGCAGTGGGGGGAGGGACAGCTGCAATTGCTAGCCTGCTAGCAGCTGCTGCACAGGGAACTTAGGTGAGCAGGGAGCTGATGGGGGGGCTGCCGGTCCACCCTGGTTCCAAGTCTCCACCAGCCAGCTGCAACAGGCTGCTCTTCCTGCAAGCGCTGGACAAAGCAGGCGGCTGCCAAACAACGTTAGAAGGGAGCATTGCACAACTTTAAACGAGCATGTTCCCTAATTGATCAGCAACATAACAACATTAGCCGAGATGACTTTAAGTGAGGAGTTACTGTACTCCAAGTCAGATCTGTGGACAGGAAACTGGATTCTTCCTTCTTCTGCAACAGAATTGTTTATGTAGTCTATATTACAGTGCTAATGAGCATTCATCTGTGGAAACCTATTGAAAAATATGGGTTTGTACAGATGTAATAGCTTAATTTGAAAACAACAGAGGGTGATGGTTGTGTGAGGGCAGAGTATGGCCTGCAAAATCTTTGATGGTAAAGTGTGAAGGAAAGAAGGCAGTGTGATTTTCAGACTCTGGGATGAATCTGCAGGGTGGGAAGTTGGCAAACAAAAGTTATTACTTGTAAGCTGAGCAAAGTCTATATGGAACTCACTGAGAAAAGAGTCAGAAAGATCCCACAATACCATTTGATTGAGTTACGTCTCAAAGTAGAGTCTTAATTTAAAAGTGATCTGCGAAGGAAGAGGGGGTTTGTGCCATTCTTGCTTCTTTAACTCTCTCTCCCTTTCTCTCAAAAAGTTTTTCTTCCTGCTTTTTACCCGATCTGCTCCCTTTCCTGCGCAAACACAGGTAAGATCTGGCTTCCCTCTTGCTGGAGACTTTCTTGAAGGATCCAGGAATGTGGATTGAGGTCTCAGTCCTTAAAGTGGTATGTTGCATATAACAACTTTTTTTCCACCTGTTTGTTGAGTGAAGCAGATGAAGAAACAAGGCAGTGAAAACACAGGGAAACAGAAAGATATAAAAGCACTGAGGCAGAGAGAGAAAAAAAGAGGAAATAAACACTGAAAACAAATCAGGACAAGATACACCATGACATTTTATGGGAAATAAATTAAGTGAGGAAAGGAAAAAGAATCAAAAGATTGAGGAATAGCAAATTCTAAGTTACCTGAAAACCTGACTGACAAAATGACAATCAAATTCAGTATATAACAAACAGCACACAGTGGCTTTATATCCCAACAAAGGGCATTGCAGCATATAGATTATTTTGCTGGGTTAATATGCTTGGTCCCCGGGCTATAAAGCGCAGGGTACAATATCAAAGCCCTGCCCTCCTTTGAGATCACTTCAAGGTAACTTGCTGCATTGCTTCTTAGTTACATTGTCCACGTACACCTCTACCTCGATAGAACGCTGTCCTCGGGAGCCAAAAAATCTTACCGC
The DNA here is from genome assembly GCF_020497125.1 of Mauremys mutica. Taxonomy (NCBI): domain Eukaryota; kingdom Metazoa; phylum Chordata; order Testudines; family Geoemydidae; genus Mauremys; species Mauremys mutica. The sequence goes on along the minus strand of NC_059073.1, from coordinate 4,788,181 downwards.
ATTATAGGTGAAACTGCATTATATTGAACTTGCTTTGATCCACCAGAGTGCGCAGCCTCCCCACCCCCGAGCGCTGTTTTACCGCGTTATATCCGAAACCGTGTTATATTGGGTCACGTTATATTGAGGTAGAGGTGTATTTAAGAACAAAAGTTCTGTATGGTAGGGATCATATCTTCCTCCATGTCTTCACACAGGACAAACATACTGATAGTGCTCCATAAACATGTAAAACATTTACTCTCAACACTAGGCATAACAGGGAACTCTGATACCAGCTTTGTATCCTCACTCTACAAAGACAGACCTACCACATTTCTGGGATGATACCTGCTGGATCTAAGCATATATCTCATGCAAAATGAACTAAATCTGTCTCCAAACCATGTGTTCTTAGGCCCTGTCGACACAGAAGGTTTGTAGGTATACCTATACTGGCAAACCCTCCCTATATAGATACAGCTTATATTTTTCTAGTGTAGATACAGAGTGCTGTTCCTGGTATAAGTGTGTCTACACTAGATCTTTTGCCTATATTAAAATAAAATAAAATAAATAAAGGTTATTATACTGGCAAAAGTTTCTAATGTTGACCAAGCCTTAGATGTCTGCAACATGTGTGGGCCAGCCTTAACGTTCACTACAAACGCTGAATTTGCTTTTGGAAGTATGGCTGTTTTAGAGTCACAAGACAAAGGTATATTTAAAGTGTTTCCAAAACAGACTAAAGTGCCATGCAAAATTTTTACTGGGCTGTATATATGGAACCCCCCCAACCCGCCCCAGTCTAATCACCATCACCTTAAATGTACATACTTTATTTCTACTCAAAAGCTTTGCATATGAATGAAGAGGGCTCAGTTCACTCAGCTATGAAATGGAACCAGTTCTGGAATGGAACATAGCAGCTATTTAACCGCAAAGAGTAATGACAACTATTTGAGCTTGGAAATTAAGAGTATTATATCCAAGTAAAACTAGAGGGTGATTTACATTTTGAATGAGTTGGAGTTAAAGACACTAGGGTTAACGCTCACTCTCTCAGGAACAGTGATCATTGAAAGGTTAAAGGTACGAGCCTTGGTTTTACATCTGATCCAATAACGATCAAGCCAACCTCTTAGTTTTACAGATATCAGATCACAGCACAAGGCAATGGGGCTGTTTCCTATTAATTGGAATGAGTTGGGCTGTAGTGGAGAAGGGTTGATACCAGAGGAAAGAAAACAAAATTAACTGCTGTCAGAAGACAATGAGGGCTAAAACAAAGGACTCAACAATATGAAAGGACTACTGAGAGACATCATTTTCTTAAATTACAACTTGTGTTTGGACCAAGATTTTAAAAACTTTACCGGTACCAAAAAGAGATGAGCAAGATTCTTAAAGCTCAAATGTTAACACATTGTTTTTGCATATATAGTTTAAACTTCCTTCTAGGTCCTCTCCCATAACAGTTTTTTTTAAACTTCTCTTAGCTTGAAAGAAAGTACGTAACTTGGTTTAGCTGTCAACATAACCAAAACATCCCACTCTCAGTGGGCAGCTTAGGTTACACAAGGAACTAAAATCAACTGTTTGTTGGTGGCAGGTGGATGTATTACTTGTCATTTCTGGCAGAAGAGGCTTGACTTAAAGAGAAGTATCTAAAAGGAGTCTAGATATTACTAAAAGTAGTAAGTAAGCTGAAGCCTAGAAAGTGCCTCATTAAACAACATGATTGGCCAATCCATACAGTTAACCACCTCCAAAGGCACGGATTAATGTTTCTAGGTTATTTCTTCAGTCATGACAGCATAACACCACCTAAGATGGGAATGTAAACAAGTTCCACTCCCAAATGCTGAACTTGCATTGATTTAGAGGGAACAAGTGACTTAAGTTATCACTTCTGAAGTTCGGATGTGTATCTATCCAAAACAACATATTAGCAACTAGATACCAGAACATGTAACAAACACTGCATGGTACTGGACAGTTACACAGGAGCTGGTAGAGAGCAGCTACACCTGCACAAGCTGTCTGTTCCTCATGTGAAGTCAATCTTCTGTATGGCCATTTTTTCCTCACATTTGTCAATATTAATAAGAGGTTTATGATTTCACTTCAAAATAAGACCTCAGATACAATACTCCACTTTACAGATTGAGTTTATGAATGAAACACTAAGCATTTAACTTATAGAAAAATTCAAGAAACTTTTGTGCTTGCTCATTCTGTAAAATTAAGTACCAAATAATGGGGAAGCATCTTTCCTTTGAACTCAGAGAAACACGTGTTGGCTGCAACAGAATTTCCTTTAGAAGACTTTACTGCACCAGTCCCTGACATTGCCACTTTTCTTAAAAACTCAAGTTTCCTCAGCTTGGCAGAATGCAGGGGGATACAAGCTTGCACAACTGCAACTCTCATTCTCACAGAAGGCCAGGTTCATGCCGAGTACTCAATATGCTGGACCTATCACACCTGTTTCATAGGTTACAAGGCCAGAAGGGACCACCCTGATCACCTACTCTGACCTCCTGTATAACACAAGCCAGAGAAGTTCCCAAAATAATTCCTAGAGCAGAAATTTTAGAAAAAACAGCCAATTTTGATGTAAAAATTAGCAATGATGATGAAGAATCCACCAGGACCCTTGGTAATACATTTCATGGTTAATTATTCTCAGGCCATGTCTACACACTACCACTTTTGTCAGTATAACTTATGTCGCTCAGAGGTGTGAAAAAACACCCCCGTGAGCAACATAAGTTAAACTGACAGAAGCGCCTCTGTGGCCAGCGCTATGTTGGTGGGAGAGCTTCTCCCACCAACACAGCTACCGCCACTCGTGGGGTGGTTTTATTGTGTTGACGGGAGAACTCTCTCCCGCTAGCATAGAGCGGCTACATAAGCAATCTTACAGTGTCACAGCAGCATTGTTACACCTGTAGCACAGTAAGCTCGCTAGTGTAGACATGGCCTCTGCAATGGTTTGTCTACACACAAAAGTCGTACCAATTTAACTATACTGGTATAGCCTGCTCTGAGTTATACCAGGGGTTCTCAAACTTCATTGACCACGACCCTCTTCCTACATGACCCCAGAAGCAGGGACCAAAGCCTGAGTCTGCCCAAACCCTGCTGCCCCAGGCAGGGGGAGACCAAAGCCAAAGTCCGAATCCCACCTCCCAGGGGCCAAAGCAGAAGCTCAATGGCTTCAGCCTTGGGCAGCTGGGGGGGGGGGGGGGAAGGCTATAACCTGAGCCCTGCCAGTCAGGGCTGATGCCAAAGCCTGAGTCACACAGCCCAGGGCTGAAGCCCTTGGGCCTGGGCCCCGGGGCTCAGGCTTCGGTCCTGGGCTGCATGGCTCAGGCTTCAGCTCTGGGCCCCAGCATGTCTAATGCCAGCCCTGGTGACCCATTAAAATGGGGTCCCGACCCACAGTTTTAGAACCACTGAACTATACCCATATGTTGATGCTTATACTTACTCTTGTAAAAGAAGGGGAATAACATACACCAGCATAAGGCATCCTTACAACTGCATCAGCACTTGGAGTTGCACGGATATAATTATTTCAATTACAAAAATTACCCCCCTAAACAAAATAGTTATAGCAGTTTAAAAACTGGTTAGACAATCCAAAGGGTCTCATGATTAAAGATCACTTGTGTGGTCTTTTCACAGGTACAAAGAGTGAAAGGTCTTTTCTAAGCAAAAGAGTTGCACCAGTTTCAATTAAAGTATTCTTTTTAAGCCAGTAGAAACTCCTGCATATCTATTCTTATAGCTGTTTAAGAGTGGATTATTTTGGTTTAAACTCAGTAAGTGCCTACACAACCGATGAAGTGGGTATTCACCCACGAAAGCTCATGCTCCAAAACGTCTGTTCGTCTATAAGGTGCCACAGGACTCTCTGCTGCCTTTACAGATCCAGACTAACACGGCTACCCCTCTGATACTACACAACCTTTCTTACCTTTTAAAAACGTCAGTTCAACTCCAACCTTAAGTCAAACCACTGCAACTCTCTCGTTTAATCAAGCTCTAAGAGAAAGCTGGGAAGATCAACTACGCTAATCAAAACCACATGATCAGTGTTAGGTAGTTCACCGATATTAACCAGAACAGGCAAATGTTCCCCTGGGGGCATCCTGGGCCTTAACTTATGCTACACGGGGCGCTCAGCGGGGGTGGGCTGCGCTGCCTCCATAACGCTTCCCGGGCTCCCCAAGTGTCTGCCAGGGGCTCTGGTCAGGCGGGGCTCAGCCATGACCCCTTGTCCCAGCGCCTCCCGGGGCGCAGCAGGAGGCTCTCCCCGTTCACAGCCAGCGCGTAGGGCGCGGGCCGGGCCGGGCCCCGCCACTCACCGGGCTCCAGCAGATGAGCGGGTCGGTGTCGGGATCCTCCACCAGGGTCCACAGCTTGGTGAGGAAGGCGGGGACGTTGCTGCTGCTGCCGCCGGGGCCCGCGCCCCCCCCAGCCGCCGCCGCCGGCGCCTCCATCCCCTCGGGGCCGGGGCTGAGCGCGCGGGGCCCGGGGCGGGCCCACGAGAGGCCGGGAGCGCCGCGGGGCCCGGCCGCCGAGACAGAGGCGGGGGGCCCGGCTCGCCGGGGCTGGTTAGCGCCGCCTCCCCCCGCCGCGGGGCCCGGCCGCGGCCTGCGCACTGAACCCCCCGGAGCCCAGCATGGCCGCCGCCATCTTGGGACGCCTCACGGTGACGGCCGAGCCCCCTTCCGAGCCAGCCGGGCGCATGCGCGGCCCTCCGCACTGTCTCCACCCCTCCCCGGCAGGTCCAGAGTTCTGCGCTTGCGCTAACCCTAACCCCTTCCCAAGCACAGGCTGGAATGAGGCGCATGCGCATGGCGCACCCAGGTAAGCCGGGCATGATAGAAAGCGCATGCGCTGGAGCCAATGGCTCCTCTGACCTTTGACCCCCTGACCCCAGTCCGCTTGGGACCGGAATGTTTTTCTCAGCCGTGCGGTGCAGAACGGCCTGTCCCGGGATAGCCCGCTCCCCTGGGGAGGAACCGGGAAATACCGCGGAGTACCGCGGGAGGGGGCGGGGCACCGTGACCTCTGACCTCCCGCACGTGGTGTGAGGAGGCGGAGCCGCGCGGCGCACGCGGGGCTCGTGGAGCCGCAGCTGGAGGAGCTCGCTGCCGGGAAGGCGCCATGGAGCGGGCGGGGGGGAGCCGCCGGGTGAGGCGGGGCCCCGTGCTGGGGGGAGCGGGGTCAGGGCGAGTTTGGGGCGGGGAGGGGGATCGCGTGCTGCTCCCCGTCGTGCCCAGCATGTGCTCGGCGCTGTACAACCGCCCCCCCCAGCCCCTGCCCCAGCCCCACCCCCACCGAGCTCCAGGCTTAGTCAATGACTAGACGAGCAGAAGTGCTGGGGGAGGAGAGGGGATTTTTGCCCAACTTAAGCCAGGCCTCTTCAGAAGAGGTGAGCGGCCTGCAGCCCATAGCTGGAGGGTGGATGGGGAGAGATGCTTAGACCCGCAGCTGGAGCGAGGTGTGCGACGGCAGACCTGCCTTCGGGGGTGGGACCTTTGTGGTCTATCCATGTCTGTTTGTGTGCAAGCTTCCTTTGCCTGTTTTAAAGGCGTGGAGCCAGTGTTTTCTGGTGAATGTAATTGACAAAGCTGAGTAAAGCTTGGTTGTAACTTCAGTGAGACCTGTTTGTCCTCACTTGTGCTTATGAGAGTTATGAGACTGTGGCTAACTGCGAGGGTACGATCTCTTCATGGGGAGAGCACTGGGGGTTCTGTGCAGTGATGCTTGTGCTTTCCTTTCAGCTGTCCATTCCCAGTACCCAAGTGCTGGAGGAGCAGGCCCAGGAAAGCGATGACCTGACAGACAGCGAAGAGAGCCTCTACTCTGGGCTGGAGGATTCTGGAAGTGACAGCAGCAGCGAGGAGGAGGCAGAGGACCAGGACAGCAGTGATGAGGGGACGCTGAAAGGCAGTTCGCTCTCAAAGAAGGCACAAGTAAGTGTGAAATGTCAGAACGTGTCCGTATAATACTAGTGTCTTGTAGCTGTGCCCTGAGTTCTCTCTTAAAACGTAACTTCGCCTAGAAAGACAATTTCATGCCCAAGAAACCTGGGCTCTCCTCCCACTTCCCCCATCAACAATTTATGTGGGTCACATGCCGAATGATTTGCCAGGTAGGGAGACTCCTCCATGAGAAACCCTCGTGGCTTCAGTTTGCAGGCCGTGGTGGTCGGGGAAGAAGGCTTGTGGTTTGTGTGCATGTGAGCCAGGATAATGAGACACAGCTCATGCGGGCGAATCTCTTCTTATTGGGGGGGGCACTTATTAAGCGTGTGGTTTATTGTTCTGTGTGGTGACAACATAGGACACACAGGGACACACTTCTCAGATTTCTGGCTGGGATGATTTAGTTGGGGTTGGAACAAGGGGTGGGACTAGATGACCTCCTGAGATCTCTTCCAACCCTGAGATTCTATGATTCTATGACTGTATCATTCAGCTGCCGTGCAAAAACGGCGTGAGAACTGGGGGTTGGGGAGCAGCGGTTCTGGCAGAGGAGAGGTGCGTTTACTGCAGAGAGATGGCATAGGAAGCTGGAGTGTTACTTGCATATTGTTAATTAAAGGAAGTCTAGTTTTCCTGCCATTTCTAGAGTGAGATACTTCACTCTCCCATACCGCCTTCCAGCTGAATGCAAATACTGACCTGGGTACAGCTCCTGTGAGCCGCTGGTATAATTCCTGTGTCACAGATTAGGAAACTGAGGCACAAGATCATGTCTAGAGTAGGAAAATAAGTAATTTACAATGAGCAAGTTAAAAATTTTGCAACTGCCACATTTTTAAACACTAATACAGTGAGCGTTTATTTCACTGTGAAACCCTGTGTACACTAACACGCTCTGAAAGAACAGCACTGGGATTGCCACAGTGGCCAAGGTGGAACTTCGGTCTGGTCTCTGACAGGTGCTCCAGAGGAAGGTGTAAGCGCCCCTCATAGGCAGGTGCGGGATAATCTGCCTCCACATTCGGTCTCTTTCGAACTCCTTGTGGTGAGATTAGTTTAAACCCTGAAGGGTGAGGTTTAAGGGCTTGTTTTCCCAGCCGTGGCTTGGCCTGAGAAGGGAAGTGATTTACAAACAGCTCACGCAGCCACTGGCAGAGGCAGGAGTAGAACCAGGGTTCTGGCCTTGGAGCATGTCCCATAAGCAAGGCTCCGTGTCTGTCACGGATTCTGCGACTTTCCGTGAGCTCAGTGACTCCTGCAGTGGCCAGTGTGGCTGACCTCGGGGTCAACTGCTCAGTGGCTCCAGGGACAGCCCGAGTAGCGGCCGGTGAGGCTGGCTTTGGGGACAGTCACACTGGCCACTGCTTGGCGACCCCAGCAGCTGGCCTCGGGGACCACCTGAGCAGCGGGGCCCCGGAGGCCCCCCAGAGCAGCACCCCCCCAGAAGCGGGGCCCTGGGGCCCCCAGCTATGATTTAGTCAGGAGTATTTATAGTAAAGGTCATCGTCAGGTCGTGGGCTGTGAATTTTTGTTTGCCTGTGACCTGTCCATAATGCTGACTAAAAATACCTGTGACTAAATCGTAGCCTTACCCACGAGCCCATGAACCAGACTGTTCCCTGTTCTACTCGTGGACCTGTCGCTGTGTGTGGGTGCAGCTGGGGTGCAGGGGTGGCAGTGAGTAGAGTACCCTCAGTAACTGAGGATTGCTGGGGAGGATTGTGACTTCAGCGCCTTCCTGTCTGAAAGCCACAGCTGGCTCCCCGCCGGACCCGTGTCAAGTTCTTGGCCCCATCCTCAGCGTTTCTGTAGCCCCTCAACTGTGCTGGAGTTTACTCCTCTTGGGTTTGACTCCACGCCGGGTCGTGCTGCTGTCCTTCAGGAGCTCGCGGGCAGGCCGCTGGGAAGCAAAGCCGTGACGGTACCGCTTAAGTAAAGTCAACCCCAGCATAATCCTGTGCCTGGAGTCGTCTTGAGCACCGTTTGTGCAGCCTTCTGTCCTCATCAGCACAGCCTGTGAAGGGCTGGAGTCAGAGCAGGGAGTGGGCACGTCTGAGGAGACATGGCCTTGCTTAGGGCTCCTGGCTGCGTCCCCCCTTTCGCCTCACTCCTGTTACGAGGCAGGAGTAACTGGATGGCGCTGCAGCGGCGTTTTACTGAGGCAAGAGCCATTTCCCCTCCCTGTCCTGCGCCTCACTTCATACTCTGCGCATGTACGGCCGACACTGCCCTGGCGCCGGGAACAGGCCCGATGGGCATTTTGTGGTGACTGGAGACATGGGAACGGGGGAGCCTGTTGGGGTCCGCGTCCGGCCCCCGGGCCTGTCAGGGACCGCTTCCGGCATACGGGGTGCCTGTGCGTTGCAGGTCCGCTCGTGCAGACACAGTAGGCTGGGAGTGTTGGGATCCAGTTTAAGCTACCACTCTGCCTGCCTTCTGTGTGGAGCCAAGGGGTTCCACACAAGGAAAAGCGATCAGACGTGTCCGACTTGGCCAGGATTCCTTTTTGATTTCACTTTTAAAACAAAATTCCCTACCACATTTTCAGGAATTTTCCAGTGTGTGTTAAACAAGAGCCTCCTCTCCTCTCCTCTCCTCAGTTCTGCAGCCAAGTCATAATACAGGATTTATCATAAGCAACCAATGTGGAACAGACAGTAAATGATGAGAGGTCTTGCCGATCCCCAAGCACTTTGTGGATACGGAACCCATACGTGAAGGTGAATGCGGCCATCTGTAGAGTGGAACAGAGCAGCTGTTTAACAGCCCTGTTACCAGATTTGCCCATTAATTTGAGGAATGCTCATTCATTTGGGTCACTTTTCTGGGGAAGGGGATTCTGTAATTCTATCAATGTGCTGTTGTGTCACTTCTGTTTTCATACGGAGCTCTACTTCTCCCTGCTGCAAGTGCCCTCCCAATGGAGCGATCCTGCAGGACCTGGGTTCCCCAGGGCTGGGTTCCTCCAGCCCCAGAACCGGATGAACTCCCACACACCCACCCACACATACATTAACGGAGCACGTCTGAGCGGACCGGGTCAATCAGCACTGTCAAGCTGACCCCTTATATGCCCCTGGGCTCCATGCACTGGGTCAAGCAGCACTTTCCAGCTGTTACCCTTATGTGTCCCAGATTCAGCACGTCCCTATCCCCACCTTCACAACACCATTGTACTGGCAGGAACCTACTTGATGAGCAAACCCCACCGGATTCTGGGCGCTGCAGGGATCTTGAGCTTAGGTAAAAGAAGCGTTGCTGCAGAGTGAATGGGGGAAGCTAAAAACACAAAAGAGTAAAGTCCAGCAAGAGAGAGAGAGAGAAGCAACCAGCTTAACCATAAAAGTTATTTATTGAATAACAGCGATAACTACACAAGGAGCCTAAACCAACCTAACCTACATTATTAAAGGTTAATACCGAAGGTAGAAAGGAAAACAGAGGCGGGGGGGTCTCACCCACTCCATGATGCTTGAACTGGTCGGGGTTCCCAGGTGATGCTGGTAGCTCAGGGTCCTGAGTGCTGGAGACAGGCAGAGCCCCCAGCACGATCAGCCAGGAGAAGATGGAGTTCCAGTGGAACTGATGCTTAGTTTGGATCTAAGCATCAGAACACTGACTGGAGGGTGAGTAGGGATTTTTGTAGAGAAAATACAGTTGTTCAAGGGAGAACACTAAATTTGTTTATAGGTAAGGCTGATAACTCAAGGGTTTTCTTTAGACTAGACAATAGGAGCTGATCACTCTTGGCTGTGGGTGGTGTTTTCTTCCAGGGAGCTCACAATGCAACTAGGCGGCTTCACTATTTGGATATCAATTAAGGATTCATGACTAGAATTGGTCTGATAATTGCTGAGCTGGGTGAGGGCAGACTAGGTTCATTAGCATCTGGAGCAGAGATTCCCATGATGCAGTGCTTCCCTGTCTTTTCTGGTCCCAGAATTCAGTGTGGTTCTCTGTTCTCCATTCTGTATGTAAATTGAGATGTCTTCCTGTCCCATCTCTCATGCAGATGAGGCTAGGGGAGTTGTCTCTGCTCTCCATTCTGTATGCTAATGGAGATGTCTTAATCTTGTCACCCTTGTCAGGAGGGGTCTAGCTGTGTCTCCCAACACCCTTCACTGCTCTCTGCAAGTTTTTTCCTCTGATGGGTTTTGGTTTAAGCAGGGGGGGGTCTTGCATGAGTCAGGCTGGATACTGCACCCTGGTTGCAGAAGAACACAGAGGCGACTGGTATCAGCACATGATAACCTTACATAACTGAGGATCCTGTCTAGCATTAAGGGGCATTTAGGGAGGCAGAATTAAATCACTAATGTAAGAATTTCCTCCAGACCTGACTCCTCTAGAGGGATCCGGGCTCATTAATAACTGCAAGAAGTAAGTAAATAAATAGAACTGGTTGTGTCCATGTAAAGGATGCCACCTCCAGCGGCGCTGCACCTTGTAGTGACTCTGCCGGGGCACCGGTTCGGTGCTAACTCAGAAAAATAGGCCTTTTCCCCTGCAGTTTCCCATGGTTGTTAGCAATGCTGCAGTGTAGACAAGGAGCCAGCAACGGCCGGCATCTTAACCATGATATCCCCTGGCCCTGCTGCCGGCAGAGTTAGAGGTGGTGGTTCGGATGCTACCAGAGCAGCGCCACCAGAGCAGCGCCCCTACCAGAGCGCTACCGTAGCGCCCCTACCAGAGCGCCACCATAGCGCCCCTACCATAGCGCCACCAGCTACCGTAGCGCCCCCTCTGTTGCTACCAGAGTTGCCCAAATTGTAGCAGGGGTAGGAACTGTGCGGGGGCAAGGCCCAAAGGAGGAGCAACATCTATCCAGTTCTCTGCGGGTCTGGGTCTCTCATCCAAACCCTAACCTGACCCTGCTGAGCACAGAGCTCCGGCAGGCCCCCGGCACAGGCCACGGGCTGGATCCTTCATGTGTATTTGCACCGAGGCTGAAAATGGACGTCTGACTTGGATGCAAGGGTGGGGGTGAGGCAGAGAGCTGCAGTCAGACGCAGGCGGATACAAGTGTAAAAGGCACCACAGCTCGCTGCCGCTGGGTAGAAAGGCTTCCTTTTGTAGACGCTTTCTCCAGTTCCAAGGTTTAAAGTGACTCTTTGGAAACGTTGGTTGGATTAGGTGCCCTGTTCTAAACCCGCCTGGCAGCTGGTGACAGCGGGCCGCTCGCTCGCTCGTTCTGCAGGGGGTGTTGAAAGCTGGCTGCTGGAGCTGTGCTTGATGGTGGGTGCCAGGCGCAGCTAGCATAGCTGGGGCCTGCGTGTCCTCTCCTCTGGCGAGGCTGCACGGGCGTGTCCAGGTTTCGCTAAGGTGAGAGCTGTGCTGCTAACCGGCCCAGCAGCCCACGGGCTGTCCAAGGAGCAGGCTGCTGGGGGTAGGTCCCGCTCTGCGGTGCGCACCGCGTCCAGTACAGCTCCCCTGGGGCACCCTCCCATGTTGCTGAACAGTTTGGCCTTTGCCGAGGGACTAGCCAAACGGCGTCAGCCCTCACCTCAGCAGCCAGGCGTGGCCTGTCGGATGGCGCTAGAGCGGGGCTCCTGACCCACGCCCGTGTTGGAGGCCGCTGGTTTAAACCTGGCTGTGTTGCCCCGGGTGGGACACGTCGTCTCCAGGGTGCCGCTCCGTGGCCCTGGGGGGCAATGTAGAATCCCTGGGTCTGCGCTCAGACCTACCTCCCCCGCCCAGCCTGGAAGCAGCCTGCTCGTCTCCTTGTTTTTCTGCTCAGGTGATTTGCCGGGTGTCTGTGCCTGGTGCCTGGCCCAGCAAAGCTCAGTAACTGCTGGTGCGGAGGTGGTGGTTTTGGTACAGACGCGTGGGTCTGCACTGTGGCCTGGCAGGGCACGGGACCCTCTTGGGGTTTGCATGGACCCTGGGGCTACCTGGCCTGGGTTGCTTTCTAGCTTCTGTCCCTGAAAGGAAGTCCCAATATCAGGCACTGTGCGATGACCTGAGGTTGGGGCTTCTCTTCCCTGTCTCCTGCATTAAAGCCCTTCTGGGACAGCTTCTTCAGCTAATCAAGCACCCAGAGATCCCCAGACGCTCCCAGGGACCCCTGTCACCAGGCCAGAGTTGTTCTCTGGTCCACTCAGCGGGAGCAAGACGCCTAGATTGCATCTTGAGTCTGAACTAGGAAGGGGATTGGGCCCCGTCGGAGCAGTGTTGGAGAGCACCTGGGAACGCGGTAGGGTGCGTTACTGTGTCGGGCAGGGGTCGAGGAAGGAGAGCAGTAAAGGGTGGGGAGAGGCTGTGAAGGGGAATGTGCCCCACCCAGCCAGACTGTGGAAGCTTCAGGGAGGAAGGCCCAGGGTGAGCGTCCCCACCACCAGATCGTGTGGATTCTCGGAGGCTCCTGGGCATTAAAGCTCTGAGCTTGTTCTCCCACGCTGGCAAGGCTGGAAGCTCTTGCAATGGGGCAGAACACAGAGTGCCAGAGCATCCTGCCGATCCGCCGTGGAGGGGGAGGACGCTCATGGGAGGTGACTAGACGGATGCTGCTGGGGAGCAAAGCTCTCCTTCTGTTTAGGAGCCCTGCAATCAACTTCCTTCCCCAGCCCCCGGCTGCCTCGCTGCGCTGCCTCTCGTTGGGCACCTCCCGGACAGCAACAGCCACTTGGGTGCGTGGCTGAGCCAGGATCCAGTCCGAGTGGGGAGGTGCTGAACGGAGTTGTGCCGCCCCGTTCCCCTCGGGAACCCAGAGCCAAAGGGCCATTCCCCTGCCTGTCAGCAGGCTCGGGGCCTCTGTTCTTTGCGCCTGCCTGGGTTACAGGGCTGTGCAGTGATTAGGCCGTCGCTGTCGGGTTCGATTTCCTGCTGAGGACTTCCAGCATGTGACAGGCCGTGCTTCCCTCCTGGGCAGCCCTGCGCTGAACAGAGCGGCCTGATTCCAGAGACGCCCAGCAGCCTGCCGTCGAAGGCCACGCTGAGCTGGTTATATGATCCAGGAAGCCCCCTCGGCCCCGCTGGTCTCTCTGGGGCCCCATGAAAGAGTCTGTCCCACGCTGGGGATAGGCAGCACTGGGACGCTGTCCGTGAGAGCGTGTGCCAAGACTGGCGCTCGGACCCCGCTGTCCCGAAGGGCCCACCTGGAGAGCGTGATGTCACGCGCCGCGGTTCAGCAGGGACGGCCCATCGGCCGCTCTGTTTCTAAAGGATTCCGGGCACTCCCTGGGACGCGTGAGGCCGCAGTACGTTCCCCTCCATGCTGCCCGGTCGCTGCTTCTCTTAGCCCCGGGCCTTTGTCTGCTCGCACTTCCTGGGCCTGAGACAACCCCCACGTTTCCCGAGGCAGGCGCCGCCTTCTCGCTGACAGACGGCCTTGCCTGCTGTGTTTACGAACCCTAGGCCGGTTCATGGCACTCGGCGGCGGCTGCTGCTGCTTTCGTCCCAGGGCATCTCAGCCAGTGTGATCCCCGCAGCAGTGCTTTGGACTGGAAAGCTAGCGTGGTGTCTGTGAGACCTGCGACGCCTGCCCCAAGCAGCTGGCGGTGAGGCTAAGCGGCCAGGGGTGAGTTAGTAGCTGCTGCTAACCAGCCTGGTGCCAGCTTCACTCTGTTTTAGTGATGGATAAACAGAGGCTGCAGACCCCCACCCTTCGGCTCGCTTCCCCCAGGAAATATGTGCCGCTGAGGTGTCGGCTCTTCCAAAGGAGAGACCCTCTCCCCAGCGCCTGGAGCTAAAGGACCTGCCTCTTCCCAGCCTCCTCCTGGCTGGCGCTGGCGCTTGGTTTGGCGTGGCGGTTGCTTTGTTGAGCCCAGTTAGGAAAGCAGCAGGCAATGCTTCTTTGGAGGGGGATGCCTGCATGGCTTTCTCTTGTGCCTCAGTGCTGGGCCGGGGCCTCTCCGTGCTCAGCACGAGGGCTCGTAAACTTCTTTAGCAACTGTCCCGGCCATCAGACCCGGGCTGCACCCGTTGGTACACGCTGCCTGGCCGAGCGCGGGTGTTCCAGGTTGGTGGGTGCAGCTGGTGGAGGGTAGCAGCCGCCCAGAGACTCCCCGTTACGGTAGGACTGGGGAGCCTAGAGGGCTGCTTCTGGGGCACGTGCGGAGCCGTGAGCTGGGGAGAGCTGCCCTGATAACAGCTGCTCAGAGCCAAGCCCCGTAGCCCTTCAGGCTCCTCCGAGAGGACTAGACTCCGGAGGCTAATTGTCCAGTTACCCCTCCCGTGCTCCTGGAGGCCCAGAGGAGCCTGGCCTGGTGAGTGCCTCTGTGAGATGCTGGCGGCTCTAACACGGCTACTGGGAGGGAGGCTGGGGCTGGCGCAAATAGGTTGGGGCAGCTGCCACCAGGAGATGAGCCGTCGGTCCTCTGTGGGCAGGGGGGCGTTTGCCTCCGTCTGCAGCTGGAGCCCCCAGCATAAGGGCTCTGGGCCAGGTTATGCGGGTCCTTCGTGTCCCATCTGATCTTTGGCGTCAATGAACGTTTCACACCCATGCAGACAAATCCTCTAACTGCAGTGACCGATGTGCCCAAACTCTCCTGCTGTTTGGGGAGCACAGTCCTGGCCGGTCCAGGCTCTGACCCCGGCGGCCGTGGCCATTCTCGCTGCCGTGTCTGGATAATACGGGGGATTGCGTTGCGCCTGCTCGTGTCTGGGCTCTCGGAGCTGCTGCAAAGGCTTGGACTCCTGCCAGAAACTCAGCCGGTCTAGCCGGCCTCTGAGGGTGTCTGCACTGCAAGGAGACCCCCAGGGCTGGCCCTCCCACCTCGCGGGGGTCCCAGTGCCTGGGCTCCAGCCCCAGCCTGAACATCTGCACTGCAACCAGCCCCTTAGCCCGAGCCCCGCAAACCTGAGTCAGCAGCACGGGCCGGCCCTGGGCTTTACTGCAGTGTAGACAGACCCCGAGAGTGGACGTGGCTCACCAGTGAAAGGGGGTTCGGCGGCTACCGCACCGTTTGGCCAGGCCCCCGCAGCTGGCCAGCTGAGCCCCGGACTGGCAGGGGCTGCTGCAGCTCGGCAGCGAGGTGCAGTGGGAGAGCTGTGGGGTGCAGGCCCAGCAAGGGGGCACAGGAGCTGAAAGAGCAGGAACTTGCAAGTCCTAATTCTGGCCTTCCCCTGCCTCCCTCTGTTAATCTTCCCGTCCGTGTACCAGCCCCCTGCGTGTCCCTGGCTGGCCGGCCGGCCTCCCAGAAGGGCTGCCCAGAGCAATAGGGGAACAGTTTATAAAGACGCACGCGCACACACACAGACACACACGCGCACACGCGATTGGCAGGTTGGACTTGCGTTCTCCCCTTTCCCAAGTCGAGGCGTCTCTGGTCATTAGCAGGCTCCAGAGAGCAGCACAGACCCCATTCAGCCCTGGCCGTGGCCCAGCCTGGCAGAACTGCGAAGGAAACCCGGCAGCCCAGACACGACTCTCCCAGCAGGCCTCTGCCATAAACACCGGCGAGTGCAGCCCCCCGCTGCTCCCAGCCACGCGCACACGCTCCCACGCACACGCTCCTGGACTCCCTCACACATTCGCACTTCACACCAGGCTCCTGTGCACGCTTCGTGCCTGTTTCTCTCCCGCCCACCTGCCACTGCTCCTCACTAACCCTGCACCCGGCTCGCTGCTCCCATTCCCCTCCCCGTGCTGTCACCGGTCACCCCAAATTCATCCCTTCTCCCCTCTCAGCAGCAGCAGCCCCGTGTCCCCAGGCCTGCCAGCAGACCAGACATTCACCTTCGCTGCTGGGGTGGAGCGGGGTCCTTGGTGAGCCTGTTCGGGTGCGGGGGGAGTGCGCTGGTGCTGGTCTAAGGTGGCGGGGGGGTGAGGAGAGAGCAGGCCTGGGCTGTGGTGTGAGGAGCCTGGGTGCGTCTAGGCTGCAGTTCAACACCCGTGGCCGGCCCGCGCCAGCTGCCTCGGGCGGCAGAGCTCTGCCATGGCAGTGTAGGGGCTGGGGCTGGAGTCTGGGCTCTGGGACCCTTCCCCCTCGCCGGCCCAGAGACCGGGAGCCTGAGTCAGCTGACACGGGCCAGCCCAGCGTTTGTGGGCCGGGGCGGCTGGTGGAGCTGCTGCTGTGCTGGCCTGACGAGCTGAGGCAGTGAACCACACGCGCCCACCCCAGGCCCAGGAGGCCCCCCCCCCACACACACACACAAACACAGACACACGCCAAGAGCGTAACCTCTGTGACCCCACTCAGCTGCAGCATAGGCCGTGCTTGGGTCAGTCTTTCAGTGCAAGGTGAGATGATGCAGCAGTGGCTGGTGCTGGCGCGACTTTGCCAGGAAAGCTGGCTGCTCGCTCTGCTCCAGCAGGCAGCAGGGTTACGGGGCTGAGCAGGTCGGACACAGTGTCCCTGCATTTCAGGGTAACGTCTTGGCAGTCGCGTTCATGGCGTTTTTCAGAGGTAGCGTCCCACGGCTGAGCTTTCTTGTTCCCTCGCTAGTTTTAATCTCCGTCTCGGAGTTTGTTCTGCCGTCCGTCTCCTTCCTTCTGCCTTGATTTCCATTCAGTATTTTCCCTTCTCATCTGTTCTTTTTCCTCCCTCCCCTGGTCTTGTCCCCTGTCCCCGGCTGCAGTCTGAGACCGAAGGGCCTCACCAGAGCTGGATGAGGCGTGTGCAGGACTGGAATAGTGGGGGGCTGCGGATCAGGATGGAGCTCTGATTAGCCACCTGTGGGAGGTTTCCTTCTCCCACTAATCCCCCCGGCTGCAGCCAGGGACAGTCTCCAGTCCTGTCTGTGCTGGGAATCTGAACTGTTGCTGAAAATGACTGAGCAACGTGCTGCCCCGATCCAGTGCCGTTGGTTCCTGTTGGTGCAGAGACTCTTCAGCCCAGGATACGGGTCCTGGTGCAGCCAGGACTTGGCTGGAGTCTTGCTGACGCACCAAGTGCAGGCACAGGCTCACCCCAGACCCCCTGCGCGGCCTTTGGCGCGTCCCCAGGGACAGGTGTTAGCTTTCAGCATTGCATGCCGCCCTCTAGTGGACTCCAGCGTGCCAGCGGCTGGGCCTGTTAGAGGCTCTTTATTGGTCTGATCTCTGAGCAAAGCCCCCGATTTAGCCGCCATCCTTATCCGGATGTTCAAGCAGAAGTTCCAAGGACCCTAATCTACCAAATGGCTTCACTGCTGCCCTCTGGGTGAGCTGAGCCCCGTCGCACTGATCCCCAGTCACAGGAGGGCTAGGAGCTTTTCCATGCACCAGAACGCACCGAAGGGTTTGCCACTCAGCCCTTGATAAAGGAATGGCCTGTGAGTGCACTCTGCCGGCTGGATAATCTCTGCAGGGGTGAGCCCCGAGCCTCCGGCCTGCCTAGCTTCCGGGCACCTAGGGGCGTCGAGGAAGCAGCTCCCCTGAAAGCCTTTGGTCAAGTAGCAGGGTAGGGTCTCTGCCAGTCTTGCTCGAACGCCACCGCCTGAGGATTTCCTCGAGGCTTTTGGGGACTGTTTCCTCGCTAGGGAGAGTTTTCTCCCCAACGGGTTAATGCCCGGAGATGCAGTTAATCGCTAAGCACTAGAATCCTGCCTGCATCCCAGATGTGCTAGAGGGGGACTTGGGATGGATTTTATACAAGGGCTCTGCTTAAGCAGCCCAAAGCCGATGACTTGATCTCTGCTCTCAGGGAGCTCGCAGCTGGCTGGGGGTGTCAGTGAGTTACCCAGCCCGAGGGCGTCGGGCCGGGCCGGCGCGGAGAGCGGAGGATGGTGTGCCACTGGCCGTCAGAGGCAGCCTGCGGCGCCAGTGACCCGGTTTGGCAGTGCGAGCTCTTTCTCCAAAGCTCACCGTGGTGCGGGGGGGGAGAGGGGAAGTGAGTGGGGGGGAGGATGGAAACTCCGGTCCAAAGCCATCTGAGCGCCAAAAGCCTGGAGAAAAACTTATCTCCAATCTCCTTCTTAAAAAAATGTAATAAAGCCTTTTGTTTTTGCAGTAATCTCATCCCCTTGCTGGCCCTGTATTTTCCAGGCTCTCTCCCACCCGGCTCCCTGCGGCGCGGCGGGAGCGGCGTTGGTGTTGCGTATAGCCGAAGGTGATCGCACGCTGTGTGGATTTTAGTGCTCCCCCGAGGAGGGTTTTCTGGGGCTGGTTTTCTGATTATTTCATTGAATCCTCTGGTAAACCCGATCCAGCCTGGGTCCCCCGAGAGGAGGGGTGGGGGGGAATCTCTTTTCCAGGGCCGGGTCTGCAGGTCAGCGAGTGGGCGCAGTCTGCAACATGGTGCTGTCTGGTTACCCGTGTCAGACGGGGCTGAGCCCTGCCCTGGCTGCGCAGGGTGGTTAACGCCGGCTGAGGGCCCCTCCTGGCATGCCACGGGGCACATCCCAGCATGCAGTGCGCTGACTCGACATGCAGGGTGTGCTGGCCCCGGGGGCCTCGCCAGGCTGCGCTGTGCTGTGCTGGAAGCTGCCTTCGGCGCCATTTTAGGCAGATCCGGTCTGATCCCATCACTTCCGACAAGCGGTCAGTGGGACCCGCGGCTGGCCATGCTGTGGGCACCCCAAGTACTCTGGAGATACAGGTGCGCGTCGCTCTGGAACGCTGCCCGGGGCGCCCCGAGCTGATTGGAGGAGCCTGGGCAGCGGAGGGCTGCGAGTGCAGCCTTGTGCCTGGCCCATTCTTTGCTAGAACCGCCTTGGGCACAAAGAAAAAACTTGTGGTTCTGAAATGGCAGCACCCTTGGGTGACATCAGCGAAACCACACCCTGCAGGGAAGCTTTGGGGGCTGGCTGCACCAGAGGGCGTCAGCCCAAGCAAAGGCCTCATGTCTCAGATGCATTGTCCATCGGCTTTAGACACCCAGTTTGAATCTGGCTGCCAGCACCTGCAGTGACCTTAGCCTGAGACTTCTCCCATCACTCTGGACCTACCACATCTACCGCTTCCCCCCGTCCACAAGGCTGGTTACCCTGTCACAGAAAGCTGCTAGGTTGGTTTGACACAATTTGGTCTTGACAAATCCATGCCAGCTGTGACTTATCACCTTATTATCCTCTGGGTGTTTGCAAATTGATGGCTTGATTATGTGCTCCAGTATCTTTCCGGGCACAGAAGTTAAGCTGACCGGCCCCTGGGTTGTCCTTATTCCCGCCTTTATAGATGGGCTCTGTATTGGTCCTCTTCCCATCCCCTGGAATCCCTCCTGCCTTCCAGGACTTGTCAGAGATACTCGCTGATGGCTCAGATATCGCCTCAGTCAGCTCCTGGAGTGTTCTCGGATGCGTTTTCATCAGGTTTAGATGGGACATGAAAAAAAATCTTCCTGTCAGGGTGGTGAAGCTCTGGGATAAATTGCCCAGGGAGGTTGTGGAATCTCCATCCTTGGGGAGATTTAAGAGCAGGTGGGACAAACCCCTGTCAGGGATGGTCTAGACCAGGGGTCCCCCACCCCCAGTCCGCGGCCTCTTAGGAACCAGGCCGCGAACCGACCCCTAGGCGGCATGTCTCCGGCGGGGCCCGTGGCTCCAGTGGAGCTTCCGCAGGCGTGCCTGCGGGAGGTCTACTCGAGCCGCGGGACGAGCGCCCCCTCCGCAGTCGTGCCTGCGGGAGGTCCGCTGCTCCCGGGGCTCCGGTGGACCTCCCGCAGGCATGACTGCGGACGGTTCGCTGGTCGCGCGGCTCAGCTGGACCTCCCGCAGGCACGCCTGTGGAAGCTCCACTGGAGCCGGTTGACCTCCCGCAGGCATGACTGCGGAGGGTCCGGCAAATGCCGCCCTCGGGGGGCAGGACGAAACCGGTCCCTGGTGTGAAAAAGGTTGGGGACTGCTGGTCTAGACAATCCTCAGTCCTGCCAGGAGTGCAGGGGACTGGACTAGAGTCCTCTCGAGGTCCCTGACAGTCCTACAGGTCTAGATCTTGGTTGCCTGGGTTAAAAGGGCTGTGGGAGGGGAGACAGTAATCCTAGGGCCATATAGGGGGAGGGGTAGCTCAGTGGTTTGAGCATTGGCCTGCTAAACCCAGGGTTGAGAGTTCAATCCTTGAGGGGGCCACTTGGGGAACTGGGGTGAAAATCTGTCTGGGGATTGGTCCTGCTAGTGAAGGCAGGGGGCTGGACTCGATGACCTTTCGAGGTCCCTTCCAGTTCTAGGAGATTGGTATAGCTCCTATTATTATTATGGGGTGAGCATCAGAAATCCTGGGGCTGCTGGTTGGCAGGGCAGGGGAAGGGGATGCTGAATGCAGAGCTGGGTCCAGCTTGCTCTGAGAACGGGTGGTGTGGCCTGCAGGGGCTGACGCGGCCTGTGCGCTCTGACTAGCCAGACATTTATCTCCCGAGCTGCCAGCCCCCTCCAGGGCCTGAGGAGCCTGCACACATTTCTCTTCCTTGGCTAAGCACCTCTCCGCTGTTGCTGGGACGGGGCCGGGGTAACCGCAGCATCCCCACAGCTCTGGGGTAGCCTTGCCTGGGCGTGGAATGAGCGCGTGTCCTCCCAGAGGGGTTATGCCATGGGCTGGGTGGGGCAGGTACCTGGGCTCTGAGCCGTGGCTGGGGGATTTAGCAGAATGTGATCAGGCAGCAGAAGCTGCAGGGGGTAGGAAAAGTCAGCCTAGCCAGAGCGTGTTCTCCTCTGTGTGCGGGGAAGGCAGCACAGGTGCCTGGAAGATTGCCCCCATGGCTGGCCTCCAGGCGGGTGGGGCTAACGACTTTCTCTCTTCTCCCTGGGGGGGGCTGTTCCTATTTTAGAATCACCTAGTCTGATAAACTAACTCCTTCCTCGGGTAATATGGTGACCCTGGTCTCCCAGGATCTTTAGGGTAAGGGCTTGGGTGGTGGGGAACTAACAAGGACCCTGTGGGGGGAAGGACTCGGGAGTTCAGGAGGTCCTGGCTTCTGTGATGCTCTGCAGCAGACGGACACTCTGGGGGCTTCATTGAAATTCCCGAGTCGTCACGTCACACACAGTCAATGCCGTGGGGTCGCACTCAACCAAGTCTGGCGTCTCGTTGTCTTGCAGGCCGGGGTGGCTTCCCAGAAGAAGGAACGAGTGCGGTGCCAGCGCTTGGAGGCAGAGTCAATGCCCGGCGCCCAGCAGGGTCTGCCGCGGAGGGATGAATACGAGGAGGACAGCTCGGACGAGGAGGTAGGACCCAGGTTGAAGTGGCATTAGCTCTGCTGTGGTTGGGACACGGTGGGCTGGCTCAGCAGGGCACGGCGTGCCGAGCTGGGCATTGCGAAGTGCTGTTCAGGGTGAGTGGTAATGCTGGGGAGTTGGTCCCCACTTGCTATGCGTTCCGTAGGGCCTGCTGGTCTCCCAAGGCCGGGGCCAGGCGAAGAGACCTGTTCTGCTGAGACTGGGAAGCCAAGGGAGAGGCCAGAGGCCGGGAAGTAGTTCTAGACAGCAGGAAGGAATGGGGAGGCGGCTGATGCTACCTGGGAAGCAGTGGGTGCTGGGTGGGTTTTTGTTTTTTCATGTATACCTTGAGTAATTCATTGGGGGGGTCCACCGCTTGGAAAACTCTGCGTCAGGCCTGTGACGTCCGATCTGTCCGGAGCGTTTTCAGGGCAGGAGGGAAATCCTCAGCAGTGTCCCAAAGGGAGCGGGAGCTAGGGGCTGTGCTGGAGAAAGGGGTGCTGTAGTCACCCTTCATGGTGCATCGGGAGACGGGACGGGGGATCTGGCGTGTGGAAAGCTGGTGCTCAGGAAGGCCGGAGGAAAGGGAATTGAGACTAAGTGCTTGGTCAAAAGAGGCAGCATGATCAACAGGGAGGCCTTTGGGGTGAAGGGGAGAATTTCTCCACGCTGGCTACTCTGTGGGCTGGGGGTGCGACGTATATACCATTTCACCACTTCCATTGTGTGTCTGTGAAATCGTTACCCAAGATGCTGTGAACTTCCACTCCACAAGACACCTGCACTGGGTGAGCCAGGCCAGGCTTGTGCACTTAACTGGGGTGAAAGCAGTGAGTGGCGAGGGAAGATGCTGCTGTCTGGAGGGCAGGCCTCATGCAGTGCTGGCCAACGAATGTTGAGTGCCACTGAGAATTGCACTGGAAAGCCAGTGTGCACTGGACAGGGTCACAGGGAGCCTGGCAATCGCTGCCAGACTGACGTCGGACCCTGGTCAGATAATGGGATGAAGGTTGAGAGCCAGGGGTCACATCCATCTATCCTACGCCGTCGCCCCAGCTCCAACGGGGACACTAGGAGTGGAAAAGGGACAGAGAATGGCAGGGAAAACGATGAGGGGGTGGAACAGCTTCTGTGTCCAGAGAGATTCAAAAACCTGGAACTGTTCAGCTTGGGAAAGAGACAACTAAGGGGGGATATGACAGAGGGCTATAAAATCATGACTGGTGCGGAGAAAATGAATAGGGGAGTGTGATTTACTCCTTATAACACAGGAACCAGGGCTCACCCGATGAAATGAACAGGCAGCAGGTTTAAAACAAACGGCAGTGTTTCTTCACACAACACACAATCAACCTGGGGAACTTGTTTCCAGAGGATGTTGTGAAGGCCAAGACTATAACAGGGTTCAAAAAAGACCTAGAGCAGTTCACGGAGGACAGGTCCATCAATGGCTATTGGCCAGGCTGGGCAGGGATGGTGTCCCTAGCCTCTGTCTGCCGGAAGCTGGGAAAGGGCGACGGGAGGGATCACTTGATTCCCTGTTCATGCCCTCGGGGGCACCTGGCACTGGCCACTGTCGGCAGACAGGACACTGGGCTAGATGGACCTTTGGTCTGACCCAGTCTGGCCGTTCTGATGTGCTAGAGGATAATGGAACCGTCAGCCGCAAGCAGCTTTACGGGGGGTTGGTGAAACATTGCTCTTGCTGGCCAGACTTGATGCTGTTTTTAATTGCCCAGTCGGCGACCAAAGGGAATGGAGTAAATGGGATACACGGGTTCCAGTAAAGCCTCTAGTCCAGGGCCCGGACAGAGGGGATACAGAGGCCCAGAGAGGCAAGAAACCTGGGCGGGAGAGAGCCAAGGGCCCAGCCTAGGCTCGTAGGGCAAGAGGCACTGGAGTGCTTTGCCTCTCGGGTTAGGCCGGGAGCGGAGGCTGCTGTAGCTTTCTGGGGGTTGAGGAGCTGGAATCGTAATGGGGCTCGTCGCTCTCAGTTCTGGGATCGTTAGTTTGCAGTCCCCAGAGACGGCTTACCCGTCTTCGGCCTGCCCTGTTTTGGGGCAGCAGTTCGCTCTGAGGCTGTGAAGCCAAGGGCGAGAGCTAGCTCGGCCCAGAGTGTGTGGCGAGGAGACGGGGCCGTGCGGCTGACGCCCGGGGCCGGCACTGCCGAGGGCTGGCGGGGTGGCTGGAGCTACAGGCTGCTGTTCAGAGAGCTGGGATGGAATCACCCGAGCTGGGGCTGCGGGGCTGACACCCCAGCTCTCACGTAGCACACAGCAATCGCAAGAGGTCAGGACCTTCCTGTCACGTCCCCTTTGAGAGCAGGGGGGTTGGGAGCCTGCTCGCCTGTCTGTCCGGCGAAGGCCCTGGAGGTTCGATGTTCGCGGGCTTGAGGCCCACCTGGGCTGGGGCTGGAGCTGCGGAGTCCCTGCCCCCAGATCTGGAATAGAGATTTAGAGAGATGTGAAATATACGACTATAGAAAATGTACACTTGTGTAATGGCTCCAGCACAACCCAGGGACAAAACCCTTTCATGCAGGAATTCAAGGTCTCTCTCCCCAGCTGGTCCTATTTCAGGGCCCCAGTGGGGGAAGCGCTGATTCAGAACCTGCTGACATCAGAACAACTTTCCGTGGTTTTGTTCCTGCCCCCAGCCCCCGTTCTGTGATTGTATTTATCTCTCTTCCAGAAGAGCCTTGATGCTTCCGCTTGCTGTGGCTGGGATGCGCACACTGTATGCTTTGTGTTCGCCTCTGCTGGGAGCCTCGCTTGCCTGGGGCTGGCTGAGGGTCTGGGGCCCAGCCCCCCTTCCCCATGAGAGAGAGAGGAGCCAGCTCCCCTCGGGGCCAGCTGGGTTTCCCCCACCAGGGCGCCAGTTTCTCACTAAGCCTGGGCTCAGCGTAAAGCTCCAGGTGTGGCCTCCCCCTCTGGGGTTAATTAGAAGCTCATTTGAGTCTGTGGAGAGACACTAATGGTCCCTCCCCAAACCTGGTGGGTTACTGCCACTAGGTGCTGTGGGGAGCAGCCCAGTTCCACCAGCAGGTCCTGGGCTCTCACCCCACAACCTGAGGCTTCCTTCTGCCCAGCCCCTGTGGAAGCTACAGAGCCAGTTGAAGGAGTTGCCTGGCTACTGTCTCTCACGTCCCCGACGGTGCAGCTGAGGTCGGCTGGGCTGGGCTGGGCTGGGCTCCTGGAGGGGACGGAGGGGGCCTTTCTGCAGAACTGCACGGCAGGCTGGGGCTCAGCGAGATCTCGGCTCCTGCTGCCTCTTCCCCCCTGCACTGGGCTTGCCGAGGGCTCAGCCCCTGGCCAGGCTGCCTCCCCCATTTCTGTCAGGAGGGCAAGTGGCCATGTTTGCTGTGAGATCCTGGACTTAAAAACCTTCTAGATTTGTGATGGTCCCTGGGGGAGGGTTCAAACCCTCCCTCCCTGCAAAGGGCATCGAGTGCAGCTGGGTGTTCCTCATTAGCCAAGTGAGCCAGCCCAGGCTGTGGAAGGGCCCGGGCTGCAGGGGGTGGTGCCTAGCGGTCACAGCTGGGCTGAGGTCTTCCCAAGGGCAGTCGTCCCTAAGCAGGAGCTGGAAGAATCGCAATAGCCAGGTCCTGTAGGCAAGAGTCAGGTACCGAGTCAGGCCAGGGTCAGAAGCTGGAGCTCAGAGCCGGGTACCGGGCGGGAGGCCGGAGCTCAAGCAAAGGGCCGAAATCTGTGTGGTTACCTGGACGAGATCCAGAGGTGACCCCTGAGGATAAATAGATGCTGGGCCGATCAGAGGGCTGTAGGGTACTGTCAGTCTGGGTCCCTTGGGCGGTCTCCATGGTGCTCCCTGGCTGTACTGCCACGTGGTCTCGTGGTGGCGCTGTGGGAACATCAGCAGACCCAGGTTCTAGTCCCCGGATCCTTACGGGGGTACCAAGGATGTTGGAGTGGGGCTCGCCCAGGGCGGCTGCTGCCAGCAGAGGATTTCGGCCCTCAGACCTGCTGGTTCCTGTCAAACCAGGGACATCCAAGCTTTGCTAAGAGACAGGAACAGAGTGCAACCACCTTCGCCTTCCATAGGCCAGGGCAGCCTGCGGGGCTGAGAGCCAGTCCTCCCCTCCCCTCCATCGGAGCATCGCAATGGCCTGGCTGGGTCAGACCCCAGGCCGTCTAACCCAGTCTCCTGTCACGGGCCCTGGCTGGCACCAGGTGCTTCAGAGGAAGGGGTGAGAAACTCGACACTCAGCCGGGTCATCTGCCCCCCAGCTCAGGTGTCTGATGCATTGTCTTAAACCCTTAATATCCCTTCCGAAATGTTACCCGAATTAACCGGAGCTCGGGATGGTCCTGCCCTGGCGGGGGGGGAGGGGGGGGCTGAGTGTGCAGCCTGCAGGGGATGCTGGGTAATGGCCTCTCCTGGGCCGTATCTGATAAACAGGACCGTGGCTGTAGAGCCCCCAGGCTGCCCCCGGCTCGGGCCGGGTGGGCTGCCCCCTGGGAGCGCCTCTACCGGTTTCTTGTTGGGTTTTGGTGCCTAGCCAGTGACCTGCTGAGGGGTGTTATGTGCATAGCACAGAGCTGGTCCCTTGTCACCTGTGCCAGCCCCTGGTGCCTCCAGTGGTGAGGGGACACTTGGGAAGTGGGGCCCTGCGTGGTGGCGTGGGCTGTGCCTCAGGCTTTCCGTTGGGCTGGCTGGCTCTGTGCTGCTCGCGCTGGCTCTGGGGGTGCGTGGCTTTCGGAGCTCTTCAATAAAGAATCAGAGCACCGACCCACAGTGCCCCCGTGCTTAGCACAGACTAAATTTCCTCTCCCTGAGCTCCTGCTCGCTTGGCAGGCGTCAGCGCCTGGGCTGGCCAGGCGCCCAAATCACACTCCACCGTGTGCTCTGAGAAGAGACACAACAAAATAATTGGTTTCCTGGCCGGGCGCGCTCGGCCGCGGGAGCTCAGCATCGCACGCGGGGCCCTCTCCCTTCGCACCCGCTCTTGGCTGTCAGTGCTCGGGTCCCTCGCGGGGAAGAACGTGAAAGCGCAGGATGTGTCAGTGTTTCCCTGGGTGGCTTGGCGATTAAGGCAGCTCCCTGTGGGGAGGCCGTTCCCCACCCCCAGGCCCCGCAGCCACTTCAACACTTGTCGTCCCGTCCAAGTGTCTCTTCCTCTCCGCCGGGCCGAGATGAATGGCTGCAGGGGCTGTCAGGCCTCGCTGGGAGGAAGCAGTTTGGGGCTTTTGTTTGGTTCTGTTTCCTCCCGCAATGACTATTCCATCTGTCAGTGGATAATGAAGGAAGGCGCGTTGAGTGCTCCTCAGTGAGCCGCTGGCCGTTCCAAGCTCACTTCCCTCCTCCGCAGCGCAGCTGACCCGGGCTGGTGGGGGCCGGGGCTGGCTGGGCTGGGCTGAGGGAGCTCTTCTTTCAGTAGCTGATTAGCCAAGAGAGGGGGAAAAAACCCTTCAGAATGTGCTGCTGGCAGACAGCTTCTTAAACTCCTCACTGCGGGTGTGTGTGTGTGCGTGCTTCCTGCAGCAGCTCCTGGGGCTTCCCACTTCCAGACCGTATTAAACACTTAGCACAGCTCAGTGGAGGGCTGCTGGCGCTCAGCCCCACACAATGGCCACAGAGGGGTGTGAGGAGGGCAGCCGAGAGGCCGTAGTTAGCAGAACACAGAGCCCGAAGGCCAGGGATTGCTTGTCTACGTCAGGGCCCGCCTCCCCCACGGGCTGCATGGCAGGGGCGCTCAGTCCTTGTCACCGCCGTGGTGACCGTCTCGTTCAGCCGTGACGCCATCTCCCTGGCTGGCAGCGTCCCGGAGCCCGGTGCGTGGCCTGCCCCCTGCGGGTGACAGAAGGCTCGTGCTGGTCTGACGGCGGGGGGGGGGGCGTGTCTGCTCCCCCAGCTCCACGCACCTGCCGCACTCTGCATGGTCCGAGGAGCAGACGTCAGCCTCAGCCCAGGGCTGGTGGGCAGCTGGCTCCATCCTCCCTGCCCAGAGCCAGCAGGAGGCCTGCTCTGTGCTTGTGCCAGGCCGGGGGCCGAGTGGTTCCCGCCCGGCTCACACCTCTCTCTGGGGTCGCTCCTCTCCCGCCCCCTGCTGGTTGATGCAGCTGAGGAAAGGGGGCTCTCTCCCCACCGGAGCGCCTCCTCATGGCCAGGTGTGGCGGAGTGGCTGCTTCCCTGTTGTTCGGTTGCTGCGGTGATCTCTCCTTCTGCAGCTTGGCCCTCTGGCCAGATCACGCTTTGTCCCCTCTTCCGGGTACCAGGGAGTCCAGTGACCTTACAGCAGGATTTCCATTGGTCTCTGGCCTCCGTGGTCCCCACAGCCCTAACCTCGAGGGATTTCGCCCCACCTTTCTCGTTGGCCAGTCGGGGAACCCGGGTTCTCGCTCTGCTCCAGTTCCAGCCCCGGCACTTCAGTCTCGGTTCAGCCTGGCTTGCTCCCCCAGTGTACGTTAACTGGCCTCTCGTGCCCAAATCAGCCCCCTTCAGGGGCTGTGTGGGGTATGCATCCCCTCGCACGGTCCGATTCAGCACGGCAGTTCGTCCTCTCCTCTTCGTCTTTGGTTGTGAGGCCTGAGCACGGTGCCGTGTGCATCTCTGGCAGTGTAACGGGGGGTAACGGGCCTGGTGCATCCTGGAGCAGCTCTCGTCCCCCTGCTGGGGGTGGGTCCAGGGTCTCTCTGGAGGTTGCTTGTTCCCGTTTTGCTTTTGCAGGAAGCGCTGCACCCAACTGGCTTGTTGGGGACGGCAGGGTCAGCCATGAGGTGAACCTCTCCGTGTGCTGCTGAGCATTCAGCCGCCTCCTCTCCCGGGGTCTTGGCTTGAGGTGCTGTATCCCCCCCCGATGCCTCCCCCCAGCCCAGCTGCTGCACTTCCCAGCCTTACGCACGCCCTGGCTTGTCTCCACTGCATGGGGAGGGAGGGATCTGAGCTCCGTCCCTTATCTCGTTGCTCCCTATTAAGGGGCTTGGGGGGGTCTGGCACCAAGGGGTCCCGCTGCCCTGGGGGACTCGGGCTGGATTCTGGCCCTTGGGAGGATGATAAAGTGCCTGGGGCTCGCCTGAGTGGGGCAGTCTCAGCAGCTGCAAGTGACTGGGGAAGGCTCGACCTCCAGCTCCTGCAGCCAGAGTGGAAAGTTTCTCTCTGCGCCGTGCCTGTGTTTCAGGGGCAGGGGCAATCAGGGTGTTGGAGCTGCAGGGATTTGATAGCCTGGAGTCAGACTTGTTCCGCACGCTGCCGCCCCGGGATAGGTCAGTGCTGTAAAAATACCTCCTCCTGCACGCCGGCCCAGCTGGGTTCTGGCTGGGCCAGGCTGGCATTTCCAAGTGGAAACTCAGGCTGGCTCTGTGCCGCCTGTTGGCACTGGGAGAAAGTGCAGCAACCCTTCTGCTTCAGGCTTGCTCCGCAGAGAGCTGCCCGGAGCACAGCACGAGGCTGCTGTGTGGTGTGGGGAAAAGAAACCAATTAACTGGTGCTGATACAATCATAAAAAAGAGGAACTCGATGACTCGATTTTCTGGCTGCCCCAGACTTGATATTTAAAGTGTTCGCACAGGAAAGAGTTTCTTACTCTGGAAGGAATTACATCAGTGAAATACATTGAAACAATCAGATCTCTGACCCAAAGAGAGAGAGAGAGAAACCCACAACTTCAGCTGAGGAGCGGAAACTTTTTTCCATTTATTTCCCCCTCTGTGTGCTAGGTCTGCGTGCTCTGCTCGGGCTCAGTTTTCAGCTCGTCCCTTTTGAAGCAAATAGACACCTCCCAAGCAAACCTGCTGAGATCCCTTCTCGCGGCTGGAAACTCCCGGCATCGAGCCTGCTGAAAGGAGAAGGCGCAGGGTTTATATTGACGAACTAGCCCCATGATCTCCTCCCCCGTCCCGCAGGTTGCCCAGGCTTTACCGAGCCAGGGCTCTTGCTAGCCAGCGCCCAAAGGCTGCGCCCGTGCTGATTGCCGAGGCCCCGGGGCCTGCAGCTCCCTGAATGGAGACGGCTCAGCACGTCTGAGCAGAGGCAGCAAGCGTGCTCGGTTCTGGAGCCAGTCCCTCCATGGTAGAAATGTGAGTGGCTCTCCCACAACACCTAACGTCGGGTCTGTATTCCCCTTTGGCGGCCCAGCGAGGCCAAGGTATTGCATGTCGTTCCCGGGTTGCAGTGCACCCAAAGGGCTCTTCAGGGCAGGGCAGTGTAACCATTGCACGGCTGTAGGCCTGGCACAGGGTCTGAGAACAGTCTGAACGTTCCCCCAGCCCCCGGGCAGGGCAGGGATCACTCATAGCCCAGCCGCAGCTCCCCCTGCAATGGCTCCGGTACCCGCCATGGTGCCACGGTACAGGTGAAGGTACGTGCCAGCCTCTTCACCAGCTTTCCAGGGCACACGGCACCCCTGCTTGGAGTGCCTGGAGCGGCTTCCCTAACATCATGGGCAGAGCGCTGGCCTGGGAGGGCAGAGATCCAGCCCGGGACCTTCCCTTCTAAAGGAATGCTGGGTCTCTGCTCCAAGCCTGCCCTAGCCTCCAGGCAGCCATCGCTGGCCTCGGCGTGGCCCCTCGAGGGGCTCAGAAAGTCATGGGGGCCCCCTGCTGTAGGTGGTGGCCTGAAGGGCCCTTCCCCAGGCGCAGGGGCTGGCTTGGCAGCTCGGAGGCGCTGCACGCTCCTCCAAAGAGAGGAACGTGTTCGGGATGAACCTGGGGGGGGGCTCTCCCCATGAATTGCTGGCCCTGGTTCCAGCATCCCACCTCGTTAGCCTGGGTTCCGTTTCAGGGGGGAGAGGAAGAGCTGGGGGCGGCGGGAGGAGGCAGGAAGCTGCTTTGCTCAGATGCGGGACCCGAAGTGGCTCTGTAAACCCAGCCCTGCGATGTCTGCGCCAAGCTCTAGCTCAGGCGAGGGGTCGGCTGCCCGTTGACTCCAAGGCTCTTGGTGGCTGCTCTTGGGGAGCTCCGCTGGGAAAGCCGGACAGGGATGTTTTCTACCCTGGCAGCTGCTCTCAGGCTGGTGCACGGCCGCCCTCGCTCTGGTGGGGAGGCAGGAGACTTGGTGCTGCAGGGAAGGAACCGACGTGCTGCCATCTGACCCGTAGCCCCAGCTCTGAGTGCAGCCAGGGGCTGCCTGGGAGAAGTCCTGTGTCTGCCATGGCCGCGCTCGGCCCCTGGGCCAGCTGGGCGTGTGCGCTGAAGGCTCCCAGCGCAGTGGCGTTTCAGGGCTGGTTTGCTCAGCTCCCTGCGGAGCTGCTGAGCGGCCTGGGCCGGACTAGGATTCCTGAGTTGTGCCCGTCTCTGGACGCGGTCAGCTGGGAGTCTCCAAAGGCAGGAGCTAGGACAGCCGTCTCCTCTTCCTGGCCAGCGCCAGCGCCGGCCAGGCAGGGCTGCGGGGGAAAGGGGAGCCAGTCAGGCGCCACTAACTCTGCGTCTCTTTGCTTAAGGAGAATAAAGGTTGGTGTGGCCGGAGGCTTGGAGAGCTCGCGGCTCTGTGGGCGAAGGAGGGGTGTGAAATAGACCCAGCTGAGACACGGAGCTCCTCTTCAACAGGCTCTTTAACACGGAGAGGAAAAAGCTTGAAGTACTGAGCACCAGTTAAACGTTTAGAAATGAGCAGTGAGAGGAATACAGAGAGGAGCTGGTGGTGGAGCTGGGAGCTAGGGAAGCACTGGCAGTTACCTGAGAAGTGACGCGGGGGGGGGAGCCTGACCCCATCGATTTCGGTGGGGCCAGGATTTCACCTGGGAAGTCTGGGGAAGGGGTAGGAGAAAAGGGAAACGTGTGTACTGACGTCATCCTGGCTCTTGCTAGCTGGTGAGCAAAGTTCACTCCCTGCTGCGCGCAGAAGGAACAACCGTGGGATGCTCAGATTACCCAGAAGGTGACGCTCCTGTAGGTCGTAAGCAGCAGTGGGAGGCTTGTTGGAAATAAGCGCTGTCCCAGCTGGAATACAGAGTTGTGCCTGTCTGTGCTGGGCACTGCACAGCCCTAATGGATGGATGGTTGGTTTTGGGTTAAAAATCCACGTAGTGAATCAGTGTGATTGATTTCCAAATCCCCGTCCCTTCCCTGGGAAGGAAATACAGATGCCCTGCATGGGCCAGACCTGAGCTCTGGCAGCCAGAGGAGTGAAAGCATGTTCCAGCGCTAAGAACTGATCACCAAGCAGAGAGGCACTGGACTGGGACTGGGACTGCGGCGTGGGGTCCTCCATGTGACCTTGTGCGAGTGGAGATCAGCCCTAACTCGTCAGTGGAAGACAAGCCCTTAATCCCGCCCTTCCTCAGTGGCATGGGGCTGACCCTTGCTTTTTTCCACCGGGCTATCATCTCTTTGGCCTCCGCTCGTCGGGAGGGGGCTCTCGGGATCTGGGCGCAGCACCTGGCACAAATGGGCCCTGCTCTCAGTTGAGATGCTGTTGTAATAGTGTTCTGCCTCTAGCTAGCCCATGGGCTTGAGCAGTTCTGCCCGGTCCGGGGGAAGCCACTTCTCCCGTAGGGCCAGGATTCTCTGTGCCTTGGCTGCCACTGAAGGTTTTGCCACAGGCTTTCTCAGGATGCAAACTGGCTTTGCTGCCGCTGTCCTGTGGTTTGGAAATTGGCCCGTGGGTAACTTGCCCTGTTGGGTTGGGTTGGGGTGTGTGTGGATCCGTGTTAGGTCTGATCTTCATGAGTGTCGCTAGTGAGCTGGGAGAAGGGAGAGCACTGAACTGGGGAGAGCTACCAGGCCCAGGGAGAAAGCTGGCGGCAGGAATGGCTGAGAGAGAGACCGAGGGGTGACAGTGAACAGCTGGGCAGACCGTGGAGGGCCCCTTGTGCCTCCCGTCAGCCTGCACAGAGGCTCTGGCCTTGCCACGGTTGGAACATTTCGTGTGGAAAGGGCGTGGAGGGAGGAAAGGAGAATCCTGGACCAGAATCTCTCCAAGGTCTTGCTCATCACTAGCGGCCCTAAGAGCGCTGCCCCCGGAGGCTGGGGGAGAGACCCGGCCAGTCCCAGCATTCGCCCCACTTGCCCTGTCTGGTGGGGCTGGAGGGTTAATGCGAACGTGCTGCAGTAATTCCTGCCCCAGGCAAGCCCTTGGGGGTGGAGATCTGACGCCCGCCCCAGTCCGCGTGTGTGCATGGCCGTGCCCGGCAGAGGCGAGGGTGCTCGCTCGCTCCTCACCACGCTCAGGAATGCCTTGGCACCGGCGCTGCTCGCTGCTGTTTTTAAACCCCACGTCATTCTGTCCTGTGCCTTTTCCTGCTGCTGCTCCTGTTCCATTGGTTTGCATTTCATCCCAGCATGAAGTATTTTATTTTTCTGGGAAGCGGGGATAAGGTTACGGAGCTTGGCTACTTCACTGAGCTGTAACGAAGAGAGATTGGGAAAGATTTATTTCACCAGAAAGGAAAGCAGCTCCTTGGCCACGCTAGTTTCGTGGTGGGAATTCGGCAGCCCTGGGCTCTGCTACAGGAAGGGCTCTGGGCTCGCCCAAGCACAGCACAGGCACCCGGCCCCACGGAGGAGCGGCTCTGTGCAGGCAGGCCCCTCTTGTGGAAGTGGGCTAGTGCGGGAGGTCTAGCAGGAGAAGAGCCCAGCCCGTTGGCTTGTCATCGA
Source organism: Mauremys mutica (assembly GCF_020497125.1). Lineage (NCBI taxonomy): Eukaryota > Metazoa > Chordata > Testudines > Geoemydidae > Mauremys > Mauremys mutica. The sequence continues at coordinate 4,755,639 of NC_059073.1, read as the reverse complement.
GTGGGGTTGGGGGGCTGTGATGAATTCCCACCTGTAGGTCTAGGGGGTTCATTTGTGGAAGCAGGCTCAGGGCAGGAGTCTGTGTTAGCAGGGGACATCGCCTGTCTCCTGGGCAGCAGTCGGGGTGCTCGGGGGTGTTAGCACCTGCCCAGCTCTGGGAGCAGACTCTGATCTCTGGACAGCTGTGGGGAGCAGGAGGAATCCCAGGAGCCAGCGGTTCCTGGTGGGTTCACAGTCACGCAGCATTGTGCCCTGCCCTGCTCGGAAACGCCCTGCGGGGAGTTGTAGGGATTTCCCTCGGAGTCGGTCTACGTGGCAGGCCGCTGCGCAGCGGCCGAGTGTGGCTCTTCAGCACACCAGCCTGCCGGGCAGGAACACCCGAGTGGCCGCTGCTCCGGCGCAGGGAAAGTCCAGGAGTGCAGTTCGGCACGTGACTCCTTCGAAGGGCAGGTGCCAGGCTGCGCTGCGGGACATGTCGCCCCGCTGGAGCAGGGTCCGCAGGGCAAGCTGGCACGCTCAACGTTCAGCCCCTGGTTTGCAGTGTCGATGAGCCCCAGCGCTGGCCTCTGAGCGCAGCCGCCTCTCTGCACAGACTGGGAGTCGAGGAGGGTCTGTGCTGCTGAACTGGCTTCTCGGGATGGCTGCGTGCCTGCGAGAGCCGGTGCGCTCTGGGTTCCAGCCCCCGCAGTAGCTGCAGTAGCCGTGCGGCCTGTGTGCCTGCGCTCGCCCCCGGGGCTTGGCTGTAACTCTAGAGCGCGCAGAGCTCTGCCGAGTGCACGTCTGAGCGTTCGGGAGCTGGGCTTTGCTTTGCTCTCCAGCCAAGCGCTGTTAATGGCTTCTACTGGCTACTGAACTGACAGCTGCCTGAAGGGTTGGCCAGAGCCCCTGCTCCCTGAGTGTCCCCGTCCCTCGGCTAGCTCCCAGGCTGCTCTCTGGCAGAGGGGGTGCTTTCTCATGTTTCATGAACTCGAGAGCAAGTCCTCTTTGTTTGGCAAAGTGGCTCTCCCAATTCCAGCCGCATCTTGAAAACCGTTCACGTCCCCCGCTCCCGACCACCCCCGCCACTGCTGCTGCTTCACCCTCTCACCTAGGCTGGAAGGGTCGAGTTCCCGTCTCCGCAGCTTCCCCTCCCTGGCTGGGGTGTCTACCCCAAGCCCCCTTTCCGTCCAGCTGCCCCCACACTGGTCTGTCTTCTCTCTTTCCTCTTCCCCAGTCAGGTTTTCCTACCACAGCCGGTTTTTCCATTACGCGTTCCTCGGCGCAGTGAAGGCGGGTGATGGTCAGGCCGTGGATTTCATAGGAAAGCGAGTTCATCTGCGTTACAGAGAAGAGTCTCCTTTCCCTTGGATGGCCGCTGCTGAAAGCCAGGCCTCCTTCCGGAGCGGGAGCGGGATGGCGGGGGGGGAGGCGGCACACGAGGGACATGGGGATGACTAGAACCTCACTTTCCTTTGGTAAATGGCAGAGGCCCTTTAATCCCTGCTCTGACGGACTCACTTGGTGACCTGAGTAAGTCACTTCCACCCCGGGCTTCCTTTTCCCTCTGTGTAAAGCAGGGAGAACACCCCACAGGGGAGTGTGGGGCTAGCGTTTGCAAAGGGCCTTGTAGGAGCTGGCAGGTAGCGAGGAGAGTGCTCCGGGAACCTGACTGGACTGACTCTGGCTGGCCTAGCACCGGGGCCTGGGTGGGCCCTGAGAAGCTCACCAGGACCCCGCACTGTCCCCTGCTCATCTGGCTTATGCCTCTCTCGTCCACGCGGTGCATAGGGCCTTCGCCATTGCCTGCCTCCTTCGCCAGTCTCCTGCTGCAGGCTTAGCTTCTTCCCATGTCCTTCTGCTGGCTTGCGGTCCGGGGTTCTCCTTGGTCTGCCTCGTCGCCTCCTGCCCAGGGGGTTCCATGCACCGCCTGTCCTGTTACGCGCGTGCTCGTAACGGAGCGACACTGACTAGGCCTGGTCCATTTCGGTGCGAGATGGACTCTGTCTGCTCAGTCGCAGGAAGCTTTCCAGGCTTGGCATCTCCTCCGGCTCCCTCGAGCTGCAGGAGGGGGAGACCCTCTCCCATGGGCTGGGGTTGTGAGGTCCCTTTGCTGGCTTCTGACTTGCCTGCGGCCCCTCTGGTTGTTTGAAGTAGCAGCAATAGGGTGAGGAGCAGGTAAGGCTGGAGCTCCTCTGTGGAAGTTGCCATCTCCTGGCCATGTGACCACCCCCACCTCCCGATTCTCCAGTCTCACTGAGGAAACCCCTCTCTGCGGGGAGCAGGTGTGTATGGCACCTGCCCTGGCTGGCTCCTGGCTCCCTCCATCTTGTCTCTAGTAAGCCTTGGCCAGCCCATCCTGAGCCAGGTGCTGGAGAGCCAGGCCCCATTGCCAGTCAGCTCCCCACAGCAGAGGAGGAGCACCAGCTGGCGTCCATCCTAATCCCCTCTGTTGTCACCCCCAGCCTGCTGGCGTTCTCCTGGGCCTGGCCTCAGCCTGCAGGGGAATGGCGTGGCTGCAGGGTCCGAGCCATTCCAGGCCTAACGGGCTGGAAAACGCGTCCTGCTCTGGAAGATGACAAAGCACCTGCAGGGCCCTGGTGCCAGGACAGGTGTCTGTTCCTCCCCAAAACAGCCCTTTGCCATGTGGGCACCTGCCAGGAGCGGGGGGTGCCCCGGGGAGGCTGGCTGGTTCTGCTGATGGCCTGGGTGGCACAGCCCCCGTTTCTTCTCTTCTCTGTAGCGGTTCACAGGGTTGCCATGGTAGGGAGGGACGGCCATCATGAGCCCTGTAAGGGCCCAGCCACTGGTGTGCAGGCCTTGCCAGGTTAGCTACTTTGCCCAAAAGAAGCGGGGAACAGAAATCTTTGCGTGAGTGTGTGTTGCAAAGAGAAACAGGCCCCTGAACTGGGCCCACCACGAACACGCAGCTTCTCCCAGCGGCGCGACAGTGAATGCAGGCTGGCCAAACCTGTGCTTGCCCCGTTGGAAAGGCTCACCCCTGGCACTAAGAACTGGCCACGGAAGGGCCAGCTGCCCAAGCTGAGGGGATGCCAAGGGACCCCAAGCAGTGGGGCTCTGACCATCGTGTTGCTCATAGTCCCCTGAGGGTTCTCAGTAACGCAGGGGCAGCTTTGGGTCATGGTTCGAACTTCATGGTGGCCCTTGTATTGTAAATATAATAAGCAGTCAAAACTCAGGACTTGGCCTCTGTGTGGCGCAGTTTCCCATCAGCAAACTGCAGATTACAGCACGGCCCTGCCTTGAAGACGCGAAGGACCCGCACGTGCGCAGATGCTAGGGCAGTGGGACCGATAACTGCTGTAGAAAAGACGTGAACAGCGTAGGTCCTGGGAGCGGCCGGGGCTGGCGCTGCTGTGTTTGCACCAGCTCTTGGGGGCTGGACACGTCTTTGGTTCTGGTCCATGGCAGAGTTCGCATTGCTCCCAGTACCTTCCCCTCTTTCATTTCCTGCCTCAGTGGTGACTCCGCTTCTGCGGCAGGTGTGATTCAGGCTGTGCCCAGCTGCTGTATCCTGGGACGGGTCTCTTCGAACAGTGACCAGCATTCCCTGTCCTTACTGCCTAGGCCTGGGGCATGGGGGTCCCTTGGCATTTCTACCCTCCTAGCTTGTGTTTTTCAAACAGAGCTAGCCAAGGCTAACGGGTCAGGGCCCAGTCTGGTGTAGGCACGAGCCAGAGGGAGCTCAGGTGCAGGCGTCTCTTGGCTGGTCGCCACACTGTAGGAGTAGCGCGATGGGGTCCCCGTCCTCCTTCAGCTCGCTGGTGTTACTGAACTCCAAGTAGTAACCCCGCAGCAGCGTTAAACTTCAGAGAGGGGAACTGGACGCAACTAAGGAAGCTAGTTAAATGGAAATGAAAAGGAACAGTCACAAGAGTGAAGTGGCTGCAAACTGCGTGGACTGTTTAACAGGCTCAAACTAAATGTATATCCCAAATAAAACACATAGTAAGAGGACCAAAAAAAGTTACCGTGGCTAAACTGCGAGGCAGTCAGAGGCAAAAAGGAATCCTTTAAAAATTGGAAGTCCGACCTACTAAGGAAAATAGGAACAGAAACTCTGTCAAGTCAAGTGTGAAAGTATAAGGCAGGCAGGCCAAGAAAGAATTTGAACAGCAACTAGCTAAGGACACACACATTAACAGCAAACATTTTTAAGTACACCTCTACCCCGCTATAACACGAGTTCGGATATAACGTGGTAAAGCAGTGCTCTGCGGGGCGGGGCTGTGCGCTCCGGCGGATCAAAGCAAGCTCAATATAATGAGGTTTCACCTGTAAGATTTTTTGGCTCCCGAGGACAGCGTTATATCAGGGTAGAGGTGTACCTCAGAAGCTGGAAGCCTGTCAAATGTAAGTGGGGCCACTGGACGATCGAGATGCTAAAGCAGCACTCAAGGATGACAAGGCCGTTGCAGAGAAGCTAAACGAATTCTTTGCATCAGTCTTTGGTGGAGAGGATGTGGGGGAGATCCCTGTACCTGCGCCATTCTTTTTCAGTGACAAATCGGAGAAGCTGTTCCAGATTGAGGTGTCAGTTGAGGAGGTTTTGGAACAAATTGATAAACTAAACAAGAATAGGTTTCAGAGTAGCAGCCATGTTAGTCTGTATCCGCAAAAAAAACAGGAGTACTTGTGGCACCTTAAAGACTAACAAATTTATTTTAGCATGAGCTGCATCCGAAGAAGTGAGCTTTAGCTCACGAAAGCTCATGCTAAAATAAATTTGTTAGTCTTTAAGGTGCCACAAGTACTCCTGTTTTTTTTTAAACAAGAATAAGTCACCAGGGCCAGATGGTCTCACCCAAGAGTTCTGGAGGAACTCAAATGTGAAACTGCAGAACTAATAACTCTGTTCTATAACCTCTTGCTTAAATCCGCTTCTGTACCAGATGACTGGAGGCTAGCTAATATAACAACTATTTTTAAAAAAGGCTTCAGAGGTGGCCCTGGAAATTACTGCCGTAGGACTTACTGGCCTGTACCAGTAAAGAATGGAATGATCAGACACGTAGATGAACACCATTTGTTGGGGAAGAGTCAACATGGTTTTTGTAAAGGGAAATCATGCCTCACCAATCTACTAGAATTCTTTGAGGAGGCTGACGAGCATGTGGACAAGGGGGATCCAGTGGATATAGTGTACTTAATTTTTCAGAAAGTCTTTGACAAGGTTCCTCACCAAAGGCTTTTAAGCAAAGCAAGTTGTCATGGGATAAGAGGGAAGGTTCTCTCAGGGACTGGTAACTGGTTAAAAGACAGGAAAGAAAGGGTAGGAATAAATGGTCAGTGTTCAGAATGGAGAGAGGTCAATAGTGGTGCCCCCAGGAGTCTGTACTGGGCCCAGTGCTGTTCAACATATTCATAAGTGATCTGGAAAAAGGAGTAAACAGTGAGGTGGCACAATCTGGAGACAATACAAACGTGTACAGGGTAGTTCTAAAGCTGCCTGTGCAGAGTTGCAAAAGGATCTCACAAAACTGGGTGACTGGGCAACAAAATGGCAGCTGAAATTCAGTGTTAGGTGCAAAGTGATGCACATTGGAAAACATCGTCCCAACTCTACGTATAAAATGGTGGGGTCTGAATTAGCTGTTACCACTCCAGAAAGATCTTGGAGTCATCTGAAAATCTCTGCTGAGTGTGCAGCAGCAGTCAAAAAAGCAAACAGAATGTTAGGAACCATTAGGAAAGGGATAGATAATAAGACAGAAAATATCCTAATGCCTCTCTCTAAATCCATGGTCCGCCCACACCGTGAATACTGCGTGTGTTTCTGGTCAACTCATCTCCAAACGAGATATTAGAATTGGAAAAGGTAGAGAGAAGGGCAGTGAAACTTCTCAGGGGTATGGAACAGCTTCCATATGTGGAGAGATTAAAAAAGACAGACGGTTCAGCTTAGAAAAGAGACGTCTAAGGGGGGATATGACTGAGATCTATAAAATCATGACAGGTGGGGAGAAAGTGACTAGGGAAGTGTTATTTACCCCTTCACATAACAAGACCCAGGGGTCACCCAATGAAATGAACAGGCAGCAGATTTAAAACAAGCATAAGGCAGTATTTCTTCATCCAATGCACAGCAACCTGTGGAACTCCTTGCCAGAAGATGTGGTGAAGGCCAAGAGTATAACAGAGTTAAAAAACTAGATACATTCATGGAGGATAGGTCCATCAATGGCTGCTAGCCAGGATGGGCAAGGACACAACCCCCTACTCTGGGTGTCCCTAAGCCGCTGGTTGCCAGAAGCTGGCACTGGAAGAGGGGGGATGGATCTCTCGATACATTGCCCTGCTCTGTTCATTCCCTCTGGGGCCCCTGGCTCTGAGCAGTCAGCAGACAGGGCCCTGGGCTAGGTGGGCCATGGCACTGAGCGAGTGTGGCTGTTCTTACGTAAACAAGGCCGAGTTAGCAGCCGCCCCGTTAGGGAGCTGTGCCCGTTTCCCAATGTGCCATGGCGTTGTCTCGGCCGGGTCTCTGCTGGGCATGTGTCTGCTGCACAAATGGCACTTGGGCGAAGCCCAGGACTGTCCTGGCAAAGCGGTTCTGGGAAGTGGGGAATGGTGGCTCTGGATGTCCCTGACGCTGGCACTGTGGCAGGCATTGGAAATCCCCTGTTCTCTTGGCTCCATCTGAAGCATCTGGCACTGGCACTGTCGGAAGACACTGGGCTGGGTGGACCCAGTGCGGCCGTTCTTATGTGTTCTTTTGGGAAAGCCTGCAGTAGTAGTGAACTGCCACGGGTCAGGGCTGAGGGGTGCTGGCAGAGCCTGGGGGGGGAGCCCAGGGCTGGTTCTCGGGGTGCTGTGACTCAGGGCTGGGGGGGAGCCCAGGGCTGGTTCTCGGGGTGCTGTGACTCAGGGCTGAGGGGGAGCCCAGGGCTGGTTATCGGGGTGCTGTGACTCAGGGCTGGGGGGGAGCCCAGGGCTGGTTATTGGGGTGCTGTGACTCAGGGCTGAGGGGGAGCCCAGGGCTTGTTATCGGGGTGCTGTGACTCAGGGCTGAGGAGGGGGAGCCCAGGGCTGGTTCTCGGGGTGCTGTGACTCAGGGCTGAGGAGGGGGAGCCCAGGGCTGGTTATCGGGGTGCTGTGACTCAGGGCTGAGGGGGAGCCCAGGGCTGGTTCTCGGGGTGCTGTGACTCAGGGCTCAGAGGGGGAGCCCAGGGCTGGTTATCGGGGTGCTGTGACTCAGGGCTGAGGAGGGGGAGCCCAGGGCTGGTTCTCGGGGTGCTGTGACTCAGGGCTGAGGGGGAGCCCAGGGCTGGCTCTCGGGGTGCTGTGACTCAGGGCTGGGGGGGAGCCCAGGGCTGGTTATCGGGGTGCTGAGACACAGGGCTGAGGAGGGGGAGCCCAGGGCTGGTTATCGGGGTGCTGCGACTCAGGGCTATGGGGTGCTGTGACACAGGGCTCAGAGGGGGAGCCCAGGGCTGGTTATCGGGGTGCTGTGACTCAGGGCTGAGGAGGGGGAGCCCAGGGCTGGTTATTGGGGTTCTGTGACTCAGGGCTGAGAGGGGGAGCCCAGGGCTGGTTATCGGGGTTCTGTGACTCAGGGCTGAGAGGGGGAGCCCAGGGCTGGTTATTGGGGTTCTGTGACTCAGGACTGGGAGGGGGAGCCCAGGGCTGGTTATCGGGGTTCTGCGACTCAGGGCTGAGAGGGGGAGCCCAGGGCTGGTTATCGGGGTGCTGCGACTCAGAGCTGAGGAGGGGGAGCCCAGGGCTGGTTATTGGGGTGCTGTGACTCAGGGCTGAGGAGGGGGAGCCCAGGGCTGGTTATCGGGGTGCTGTGACTCAGGGCTGAGGAGGGGGAGCCCAGGGCTGGTTATCGGGGTGCTGTGACTCAGGGCTGAGGAGGGGGAGCCCAGGGCTGGTTATCGGGGTGCTGTGACTCAGGAGTGGGAGGGGGAGCCCAGGGCTGGTTATCGGGGTGCTGTGACTCAGGGCTGGGAGGGGGAGCCCAGGGCTGGTTATCGGGGTGCTGCGACTCAGGGCTGAGGAGGGGGAGCCCAGGGCTGGTTATTGGGGTGCTGTGACTCAGGGCTGAGGAGGGGGAGCGCAGGGCTGGTTATCGGGGTGCTGTGACTCAGGGCTGAGGGGAGCCCAGGGCTGGTTATCGGGGTGCTGTGACTCAGGACTGGGAGGGGGAGCCCAGGGCTGGTTATCGGGGTGCTGTGACTCAGGACTGAGGGGAGCCCAGGGCTGGTTATCGGGGTGCTGTGACTCAGGGCTGAGGGGTGCTGGCAGAGCTGGGAGGGGAGCCCAGGGCTGGTTATCGGGGTGCTGTGACTCAGGACTGAGGGGAGCCCAGGGCTGGTTATCGGGGTGCTGTGACTCAGGACTGAGGGGAGCCCAGGGCTGGTTATCGGGGTGCTGTGACTCAGGACTGAGGGGTGCTGGCAGGGTGCCGGTTTGAGGGTCAGCTGGGCGCGTCTCTCCGGAGAGGGGCCGTGAGCCGGCGCAGGGCATTGGCCTGGGCTCCGATCCTGACAGATGGCTCCGAAGGGGCTGTCGTCCTGGCTGGGCCCTGGGCCCTCCCTCGGCTCTCGCCCGGCCCTGGCAGGAAATGGCTCGGTAATGGGCTGCGCTGGAGCCGGGGCTGGTTTCCCAGCAGCAGGAATGTTGAGACACAGGACTCGGGCTGGTTCTTGTTGGCAGGTGCCCCGGAGCGGCTCTGCTGGGTTAGGGGCTGCGCTCACCCTGCTGCCTGGTCCTGCCCAGGGTGGTGGAGCCCAGCTGGTGGAGGGGCCGGGGGGAAGGATGCAGGTGCATATAGAACCTATGGGCTGTGGTGCCCCTGGGACCTGTCATTTGGGGGGGGGGGGTTAATCCCACTGCCTTTCCCCCTGCTCTAGCTCTGCACCCAGCGGGCTGGGAGAGGAGGGTCCCCCGGGGTTGTGCGTGTGGCTGGCGCTCGGTGGGCGTGAGGGGCGGAAGCATCTCTGAGCTCGCTCCGAAAGAGGGTCCCCCGCCTGCGGCCCGAGCAGAGCAGAGCCCCCGCCTGAGCTGTGCAGAGGGCAGGCGTTGGCTGGTGCTGCTGGAACTGTTCCTGCCCCGGAGACAGGGGAGGGAAAGCTGCTCCGCCCTCGTGTGCCCGCTGGGCCCGAGCAGCGTCCTCCAGGCTGCCCCCCACCTGCACGGGGCCCCTTCCCTCTCTGCCCCCCTCCCTGGCCTGTTCTCCGAGCCGGCAGAGTAGCCGTGCTCAGCCTTCGCCTCTCATAATCTTTAACGAGCTGGGCCTGCTCTGCAGAGACGCAAGACGCTGGCAGTTGCTTTAGAGGGGAGGCCAGTGGGGGGGCTCTGGCCTCCAGGCTGCAAGCAAGGCAGCCCCCCAGAGGAGTTGGTGCGTGTGCCCAGATCCGAGTGCCGCTCGGCGTCTGGGCACAGCGCAGGGCGCTGGCTGCAGCCGGCTCAGGCTGGCAGGGCCCAGTCCCCACCCTAAAATCAAGTAACTGTCTTATGTGGGTTCCCCCTTCCCGCCGAACGTCCCTCCCGTGCAGTGTTCCCCGGCGTCCCCTCTGGCCCCTGCCTTGAACTGTGGGGTGTGGCCTGCTGCCCCAAGAGCAGCGTGGCCATGGTGGGGGCCCGGTCATGGAGATAGCCCCTCCCCAAAGGGTCTTTCGCGGCCACAGCCACTTGGAGCAGCTTCGGAGCTGGGCTGGCCCCACGTGCTGAGCAAGGCTGTGGAAAGCTGTGTCCCCTTCCACCCCCCACCCCCACCCCGGTAAAGCAGCCAGTGTCCAGCTCGGGGCGGTGGGGAAGCTCCGGGGTGGGGGGTGTCTCCGCCTCAGGCGCTGGTGTCAATTCCCTGTGGTCGTCCCTTACCACAACCTCCCTCTCCAGCGATGGGACCGGGCTGTTCCCTGCGGGCTCTGCGAGCCCCCCGGCAGGGTGGCTGGGGGTGGGTGAACAGCGTCAGCCGTGGAGGCAGTGTCCCCGTGTCTCCAGTGACGTCCCAGAGACTCCTGCCAGGCTCTGGGCTCCAGCGAGGAAGGCGGCGTGCCGGGGGGCACTCGGGGTGTCCGCGTCCCCTTTGGGAGCAGCTCCCAAGGTGTCGAGAACGGATACGTCCAACCAGCGTCGAAGCAGAAAGTGGAACCTGCCAACGTTAACAGTGGATTTGGGCTTGTGGGAGCAGAAGCCAAAACGCGAGGAATCTTGGCTGGGGAGAGGGAAACTCTCGGCTGCGGGCAGTAAGTGAGCGCAGGGGGGTGGACCGGCTCGAGCACCGGCTGCTGGCATGTGGGGAGCGGGGGCAGTGCTGTGGGGCCTGGGCGGAAAGGCCCCCTGCTGGGAGAGGGGTCCCCTGGGCTCGTGGCTAAGCAGTGGCTGCCTCAGTTGCTTTGCTGTGCCTTGCCCAGGGCCCTGCCTCCGGGGGCGAACCACGGGAATAGCGGTAAGGGGGGGCATTCGGGAGCTAAGGGGGGGTCGCTGCCCCTTTACCTGCACACGGGAGCAGCCGGGACGCCCAGGGCTTCCCCGCTGGTGCAGCTGAATCGTGCCACGTGCTGGGAGCCGGCTCTGCCCCGCTCAGTGGCATGAACCCCCCGGGATGGACTCAGACGCTCGCTGGGCACCATGCTCCAGATCTGCCTCGCTTGGGGCAGAATTGAGTTTCTGACCCTCCCGTGAGGGGTAACCTCCTGGCTACGTCACGCTGGCCTGAACAGAGCACGGTCAGAGGCCCCCTGCAGCTCAGTGTGGGGCTGGGGACCCCGCGTTTGGGTGCTGCCCGTAGCGTGGGGTGGGAGGGCGAGCCTTCTGCCCGGAGCCCGCGTGCCTGCCTGCCGCTCGCTCCCTCCAGCTCTGAGCCCGTTGGGAAGAGGGGTCTGGCCCTTCCAGGTGCAGGGTGAGAGGCACGGGCAGGAAAGCCGCTGACAGCTGGCTTTGCTAAAGAAAACAACCCTCCATAAATCAGGCCTGGCTGCGGCTGGGGGAGGGCACCACGGCAGCCTCTGCCGGCCCCACCATGGTCTGGGAGGAGAGGAAGCAAGTGAGCGCTTTCCCCCTCATTAACTGCCTTAAAGCTTCCTGTGTGTGGTGGGGGATCCCAGCTGATCGCGCCTCTTTGCCAGGAGATGCTCTGCCTCCTCCCTGGCTCCGTGGCCCAGGGAGCCCGTTTGCCAGCCCTGGCTGTCGGGGAGCAGGGCTCTGGAGAGGTGGTGGTGTCAGGACTGCTTCCCCTTGCTCTTGTGCCGCTGCAAGGGACCAGTGTTTGCCCCAGGCCTGCTCTGCTGCCAGGCTGGGGGGGCCCGGGGCTGTGCGCTGGGCTCCTTCCTCACATGGCTCCAGTCTCCCTGCGCCCGGGAGGCCAGACACCCAGCGGTGAGCAGCACCCGCCTCGTCCTGGGGGAGAGCCGAGAGAACGTGGTCGGCTCCCGGAGGATAGATCCATCACTGGCTATTGGCCCCGATGGGCAGGGCCGCAGCCCCATGCTTGGGTGTCCCTCAACCTCCAGCTGCCAGTAGCTGGGAGGGGACGACGGGCGCTGGGTCACTCAGTAATCGCCTTGTGCCCGTCACTCCCTGTGACGCCCCCGGCCCCAGCCGCTGCGCCTGCCGTTGCTCTGGCCCGGCGTGGCCGTTCTCGTGTTACGGTGCGATTGCCATGCTGGGGGCCCAGCGTCCTGAGTGCCATTGGCGATGGCCGGACTCGGCTCAGCCCGGCCATGGGGGAGCAGATAGCCGGCAGGGGGCCAGCCCTGCCGAAGGGTCGTTGGAGGTCACGGGCACCTTGCATGCTGGGCGGCTGTGTCCTCGGGCTGCCCCTCCATGCTAATGTCGAGCGGGCCCTGTGCTCTCCACCCTCTGCCATCTCTCTGCCTTTGCCACCTGGTCCTTGGGGCTGTGACAGGGCCAGGGAGGGGGAGGGGGTGGCCCCTGGCTGTGAGAAGCTCCTCCAGGTTGGGGTCTCCAGGACTCCTTCCCCTCTGTCCCCAGGGAGCAGAGCCAGCCACCGAGTGTGCTCGGGAAAGTGACTCCTGGGGTTGTCAGCCAGGTGCGTTCTGAGAACAGCTGGGGGCAGTTTGCACATCCCGAGGGGTGTGGGGCTGGGGGGGCTCACGTGGCAAAGAGGGGGGCTGCCTGCAGCCAGACCAGACAGCTGCAGTCCAGCTCTGCTGCCCACCCCCTCCCTGCTGAGGGAAGCCATTGGCCCGGGTGAGGCAAGCTGAGACTTGCTTCACCCCGAAGGGGGTCCAGTGCCCTGCTCCCGGTCCCTTCCTGCCCTGTCATCCGTGTCCTGCCTGGCCTCTGTGGAAGGTCCCCTGCCCAAGCTGGGGCCCGGTGAGGGCTCTCCTGCTGCACCCTCGCCGTGGGACCCAGCAGAGCTTCGATTTGGGGGCAAGACCTGCCCCCGAGCAGTCGCCCCAGGAGTCTGTCCCCCACGGTTGTGCTGCTCCTACTTACCACTGAGCGTTTTACGGCCCTGCCTCACCTTGTGAGGTCAGCTGGTATGATGCCCCTTTTACAGAGAGGGAAACTGAGGCACGGGGTGAGGTAATCTGCCCATGGTCACCCACAGAGTCTGTGTCAAAGCTGGGAACGGAACCCAGGAGTCCTGCTCCAAGCACTGGACTCTGATGCCTCCCCTTTGAACTCCAGGCTTGACACTGCATTGACCACACCAGCCAAGGGCTTGGGGAGTGGCCGGGGCGTCTGTTCCAAACTCTCGGGACTGCTGGTGCTGTTCATCTGGCTCCTGGTCCACATGCCTGTGTGCTCGCTCTCCTCCTGGGATGCAGGCTGCTCCCCCAGCCCCGTCCCCATCCCGCTGGCTCCAATTGGAGCTGACGTGCACTATTTGTCAGAGATAAAAAATAGTGGAGGAGGCCTGGAAAGACAGGAGGCACAGGAAGGCAGTTTGGTAGTTCGAGACGGAGGAGCAGAATTAACGTGCAGTGGGGGATTTGGAGTGAACACTGCCTGCATTGTAATCTGATAGGGGCCAGGGAAAAAAGAGAGACCGAGAGAGAGAGACTGACCCCGCAGCCCCAGGGGAGAAGTGGGGAGAGTAGGAATGAGGAGAGAGTGAAGAATTCCAGAGGTGGACTGGCTTCCTCTTTCACCAGACAGACACAAGGGAGCCGGGCAGCAAGCCAGACCCATACCTGCACTTCCAATCTGAGCCATTGACAGCTGGAGCTGCTTTGGAAGGGGGAAGGGGAGGAGATGGAGGCGGGGGGGCTCCGGCACTGGAGGGAAACCGCACAGCCCAAGCCAGAAGCGATGGCTGCTGCCTGCTTTCCAAACAATAGGATTCAAGCAGGCAAATGCAACGTGGGGCGGAAGGGGGGCATCCCCCGAGCAGCCGCTGCCCCCTCAGAGGTGTCGTCGGCCTGGTGCTGGGTCTGACGGGCTCCTTTCTTTCAGCCCAGGGACGTGGCAGCCCGTGCCTGTGTTGGTATCTCGGCCCTGGAGCCGGGGCTGCTGCTGCTGGCGCTGGGGAGTCCCACCTGGGAGGCATTGAGTGTGCGAGCCCGGGCAGGGGCGAAAACACCTAGCAGCAGCTAAATCAGGGGAAGCAAGGGCTGCCAGGCGCTCGCCCCAGCAGGGTCACACGTGTTTCCTGGCAGGTGCGAAGCAGGGATGCCGGCCGAGCGCCGGGTGATGGATCAGGTGGTGAGCGCGGCAGCTCGTTCCCTGGTGCGTGGGGACAGGTAGTCGATAGCGGAGGGCCTGGCTGGTGCAGGCCAGCTCCGGGGGTGGGGGCCTACCCCTGACATGGCAGATTGCGCCACACAGCTGTTAGCCTCTCTGCGGGGAAGGTCGCACAAGTGTCGACACCCCGGCCGCCGTGCGATCGCACAAGTGCCGCTGGAGGAGCGACAGCCCCAGCGAGGAGGTGCGTGGCTGGCGTGTCCAGCTAGCATAGCTTCGCTCCCCCGTTCCACGCGCCGCCCCCACGTGGCCCTGGAGCCCCCAGCCCGGCCGTGACAGGCGCGCTCTGCATGCCCGAGCTGGAGCGTGGTTGGGACACGTCCTTTCGGGCTGCTGGAGCTAGCTAGCCCTGCACCGCTTCCTCCCGACTCCACGGGGGGGGATGCCGTTCACAGACAGGCCAAGGGCTTCCCTCTGGCTTCTCTTGGGCGTTCCCTGTGCACCCTCCTTCCCCCGCTGGGTGGGGTTAGACTCGGTGACCCTTGCAGTCCCTCGGACCCTGGGGCTCTCTGCTTCTACCTGTGTGGCTAGCGGCACGGCCCTGGGCAGGTGCTCACTGGGTGTACGGTGCTTCGGGGCGAAACTCGGCTCTGCGGCCATTCTCTCCGGGACGCTGCTGCCCAGGGATCTCAGAGGAAATGACGTCTCTCTGAAGAGCTGCTGCCAGCAGATCTAGGCTTGCAGCTTTGGGCAGCAGGGCCAAGAGACCACGGAGCCAGCACTCTGGTCTCCCCAAGCCCTTTCCGAGGTATCTGCTGCCTGTCCTGTGTCCCCGGGCCAGGGGTGCTGGGCAGTTCCCGGCCGGGGGGGTGTGACACGAGGGTTTCTGGGCATCGAGCCCTGGAGAGGGGAATCAGTGCTGACCTACCTCCAGAGATCGCTTTATGGACGAGCTCTGCAGGCTGACGGGGGTTGGTTTGGCCCTGTCCACGTTCATTCAAACCCAGATCCTGGTGACTAGAGTCTGCAGCTCCTGCCCTGCAAACCTCCCTGCATGCACGGCGCACCCAGCTGCACTGGGACGTGGGGAGAGCTCAGAGAACATAGTGGAACGTGGTAGGGTGTAAGTGGGTCCATCCCTGTCTGCCGGGTTTGGGATTTGAAGGGGGTTGGAGGCATGGCCCATATGCCGCGTCTGATCCCAATGCATGAGACCAGAAGAGGTGTATGTGATGGTGGATTTCCTCTTAACCAGCAAGATGAATGTTGCATTGGTGTAGGGCTCCAGGGTGCTCAGTATGGAGCCGGAGAGCTACGAAAGCGGAGACCAAGGCAATCGGCGTGCCAGGCCCCTTTCAGATGGAGCTCCCTGGCGGCTGAACTGACCACAGGCGGGGGGAGCAGTCCTGCCTGTGTACCTGTCTCCAGTTCTACCTCCACTTGGAAGTCATCCGCACTTCCCGTGATGCTTCCTAGGAGCTAGCCTTGCTTCAGAGCGTGGGGAGGGAATGGCAGAAACAGCCCCTGTTCAACGGCCTGGGCACAGCCCCCCTTCTCCAGCCATCTGCGGGTTCCTGGAGGATTAAGAGGAGGAAATCTGGAATTGGGTTACTCTCAATATTGAACCTGCCATTATGGTGTGTTTTATTTTGTTCTGTTCCGATAGGATTGGATGCAGCCTCCTTTTTAGCCCTTAATGGCTTGGCTTTGAGAATTTCCTTCAAAATTACACCGCTGGCTTCCTGTTCTCAGAGCTCCCTGGAGCCCCGCAGCCTTGTGCAAGGGTTGGGGGAAATTGATCCCTGGAGCAGAGCCGGAGCCTTGGACTGGCGCTGCTGCCGCAGTGTGTTTGGGCTTTCTTGTTTTTCCTTTTGAGTGTTTCACTCGCCCCGTGGGAGCAGGGGCCGAGCGCTCGTAAACAGAGATCCTGGTTAGTGCGTGCGTTCGCCCGGGAGAAACCCCCCCCGCCGGGAGTCTGCAGCACTGGGGCCCGAGGGGGCTCCGTGCTGGAGCGAGAAGAGCACTGTCACCCCAGGTGTGGGCGCTGCTGCTGCTCTGACGGGCTCCCTTGCCCTGGGGCCCTCTGGATGGGCCCTGCTTGGTGGTGCTGGCGACATAGTTAACGAACAGGCAGGTGGGCGGGTAGGGCTCTGGCACCAGTCAGAGAGACGCTGGATTGATTTGCCTGTTGAAGTGTCGGCTGAGAGCGGGCAGGGGGGTCCAGGAAGCGCCAGCCTTCCCGTTCTCGCCATGGGGCTCTGTGACGAAGTGGGACTGTTCGTACTGGGGGCTGGGAATGCTGGGTGCAGGCCTCTAAGTATCTAGCAAAGCAGAAGGCCTAATGCCTGACACTCTGTCTCCTAGCAACTGATGGCCGGGGGGGGTCACGGTGCCCTCGGTAGCTGGGCTCCTCCTCCCCCTCCCCCTAGGCCTAGGGGTGGGGGGTCTCGGGACGCCCTCAGCGGCCGGCTGACCACTCCCAGCGGGGACAGACACTGGTGCCTGCGCTGCCTCTGCCAGGCTGCTTCCCTCAGAGACAGGGATCGGCTCATTCACACAATCTGCCTCCTCCTGCCGGGCAATCAGCTGGTCCTTGGTGAGTTTCCCACTGCGCAGCCCCCTGTGCTTGCAAATCTCCACCAGGTCACACTTGCGCTGCTTGGCATACATCTTCCAGCTGGCCACTCGCAGGCCAGGGTGCTCGCCGCTCCCCACAGGTTCCAGGGGGACCCCTAGTGTGCCAGTCCTTGAGGTCACCCCCTCTCTGCCAGGGTCGAGTTGCAGACTCCTCCGCCCCTGGGACCACTCACTGTGATCCCCCGGGGGACCCTGTTACTGCAAAGTCCTGCTCTCTGGTCACACT
Source organism: Mauremys mutica (assembly GCF_020497125.1). Classification (NCBI taxonomy): domain Eukaryota; kingdom Metazoa; phylum Chordata; order Testudines; family Geoemydidae; genus Mauremys; species Mauremys mutica. Next base: position 4,739,183 of record NC_059073.1, on the reverse strand, counting down.
CTCCCAGGGGTGAATCGCCCCTTCGTTTTACTGCTCCCCAGTCACTTACTGCAGGAAGCGCCGTCCCCAGGGTGCAGTCATCCCACCGCTACCACCAGTTGTCACGGAGTGTGGGGGAGTCAGGCCCTGCACCCCCGGGCTCCCTGCCGATTCATCAGGACTCTCAGCCAGCCAGTAAAGCAGAAGGTTTATTTAGACGACAGGAACACAGTCCAACACAGGTCTTGCAGGCACAGATAACCGGATCCCCCCGGTTAGGTCCATCTCGGGGCCCCACAGCCCCCCTCGGGGATCAGAGCCCTCTCTCCCTGCTTCCCCTCTTTTCCCAGCCAACTCCAGTCTGCCCAACCCCCTCCGGCCCCTCCTCTCTGCTCAGCTTCTTTCCCGGGCCAGGAGGTCACCTGACCCCTTTGTCTCCAACACCTTTAGATGCACCTTTGCAGGGAGGGGCCCGGCCATCAGTTGCTAGGAGACAGAGTGTCAGGCATTCGGCCTTCTGCTTTGCTAGATACAGAGGGTATGGCTACACTTGCAAATTTGCAGCGCTGCAGCAGGGTGTGAAAAAACACCCTCTGCAGCGCTGCAAATTGCGGCGCTACAAAGCGCCAGTGTGGTCAAAGCCCCAGCGCTGGGAGCGCGGCTCCCAGCGCTGTCCGTTATTCCCCACAGGGAGGTGGAGTATGGACAGCGCTGGGAGAGCTTTCCCAGCTGGGGCTTTGACTACACTTAGCGCTTCAAAGCGCTGCCGCGGCAGCGCTTTGAAGCGCTAATGTAGCCATAGCCTTAGAGGCCTGCACCCAGCATTCCCAGCCCCCAGTACGAACAGTCCCACTTCGTCACAGGCTCCCCACCCACCAGTACCACTTCGGTGACAGTGTCCTGACCCTCTAGCCAGGCCGAGCCCCCTCTGTGTAAACCCCTGTGGTAAAGGGTTGCAGCTCCTGCTGCAGAACGGCTGTGCCTGGAGCCAGGCGTGCACCGTCCCGCGGCCCTTTCTCTCACCTCCTTCCCTTGCCCTGTGACCTACGTGCAGGTCTGGAGCGGTATCGTCTCCTGCTGACAGCTTGCTTGCAGCCAGCCATGGCTGTCTGGGTCCCTGACGGTTCGGCCAGGCCGTCTCCACCATTGCAGAGAATGCCTGGAGCTGGTGGAGCCAGCTGGAGCGGCCCTTCTGCAGTGTTTTGGGCCGTGTGGCTGGTGCTGTTTGCGCTGGAAGCCGCAGGGCTGGCCCCACTGCGGAGCAGCGTTGGGGAATTCCCCCCGAGCCCTGCGTGAGCAGTGCAGCTGGCCACCCGGGACTGTCCGCACTCAATTCCTTCATTGCTGCTGAACTCAGGGCAGTTAACATGCTTGAAAAGGTTATTCTGGACATAAACGTTTGTAGCCTGAAACAAGCCCTTGCGGTTTACCTGGGGATCAGCCCATCACTCAGCGAGTAATTGGCAGCCAGCGACCTTGAAATTAAAAAAAAAAAATAGTGATGGCCAGTGTGGTGGGGTAGGTGCTCTGAAGTCCCAGAATGCATTGCTGCAACAGGTGGCAGGGCTGCCGTGTGGGATGTACAAAACCGCAGGGCTTCTGAGCCCTCTCTCCAGTAGAGGAGGAGCCCGGCTGAACTGGGCTTTGCAGTCCTGGCCTCCCCGACTGCTCTCCAGTGGTGCTGAGCACACGCGGCCCGTAGCCAGGTGTGACGAAGTGGGACTGTTCTTACTGGGGGCTGGGAAAGCTGTGTTGGTGCCTCAGTGTCCCCTAGGCAGTTCTTAAGTATCTAGCAAAGCAAAAGGCCAGTGCACCTAAGTGCCTGACACTCTGTCTCCTAGCAACTGATGACCGGGCCCCTCCCCTGCAAAGGTGCCGGCTGAAGGTGTTGGAGACAAAGGGGTCAGGTGACCTCCTGGCCCGGGAAAGGGGCTGAGCAGAGAGGAGGGGCCGGAGGGGGTTGGGCAGACTGGAGCTGGCTGGGGGAGGAAGGGAAGGACAGACAGGGCTCTGATCCCCCAATGGAGGCTGTGGGGCTCCTGGGGCCCCAAGATGGACCTAACAGGGGGGATCCTGTTATCTGTGCCTGCAAGACCCTGTCCTGGACTGTGTGCCTGTCGTCTAAATAAACCTTCTGTTTTGCTGGCTGGCTGAGAGTCCTGGTGAATTGCAGGAAGCCAGGGGTGCCAGACCCTGACTCCCCCCACACTCCGTGACACCAGTTCCCATCGGTAACGCTGAGATGGTTGGGGAAAGACCCCTCCTGTGGTGAATGGACTGGGGGCTGTTCCCCACGGCGCAGCTCTGGCTCAGGCCCTCACCAGGTCCAGACATTCGTTCCCAGCTGCTGCCCTCGGGGTGTCGCTGTGCTCTGCTGCGGCTGTACCGGGGTCCAGCATGGCCCCTGGGTGCACATGGCTGGGCAGAGGACGGGGGGGCAGCAGTACCAGCGTAGGCCTTGTCTTCCCCAGTGACTGGCCAGAGTCAGCCCTGGTGCGGCTCCACCAGCGGCAGCTGTGGCAGAAGCTGTACTGTGGGCTGGGCACATGCGTTTTTTCTGGCCACGCTGTGTCTGCACCCGGCCAGCGCTACAGCTGCCGCCAGAGGGGGCAGAGGCAGCTTTAAGGGCATGGTGAGCGCTCGCGGCTCCAGACCGTTTCCGTTCTCTGCTCACTCAGAACAGCCGGTCGGGTTTCTTGCATTCAGTGTGGGGGAGGAGTCATCGAGTCATAGACTTTAAGGTCAAAAGGGACCATTATGATCACCTAGTCTGACCTCCTGCACAAAGCAGGCCACAGAATCTCACCCACCCACTCCTGTAACAAACCCCTAACCTATGTCTGAGTTACTGAAGTCCTCAAATTGTGGTTTGAAGACCCCAAGGTGCAGAGAATCTTCCAGCCAGTGACCCGTGCCCCATGCTGCAGAGGAAGGTGAAAATCCTCCAGGGCCTCTGCCAATCTGCCCTGGAGGAAAATTCCTTCCCGACCCCAAATATGGTGATCAGCTAAACCCTGAGCATGTGGGCAAGACTCACCAGCCAGCACCCAGGAAAGAATTCTCTGTAGTAACTCAGATCCCAACCCATCTAACATCCCATCACAGACCACTGGGCATATTTACCGCTAATAGTACAGATGAATTAATTGCCCAAATTAGGCTATCCCATCCTACCATCGCCTCCATAAACTGATCAAGCCTAGTCTTGAAGCCAGATGTGTCTCTTGCCCCCACTGCTCCCCTTGGGAGGAACAGCTGCTCCAGCAGTGATTGTTGGGCGTACACCTGAGTGGCGGCAAGGCTGGGGGGTGCCGGTGGGCCTGTCCCTGCTGTTTGGAGAAACGCGACTCTGAAATGTAGGCACTGAGGGGTGTTTGAAACCGTGGGTTGGAGCCGAGTGGGAAGCCGAGGGGACCGGACCTCCCTCGCCAGGCCAGTGGGTGACCTGCTGGCAAAGACAAGTGAGGGCGTTTCCTGTTGTTCCCTATTTCCGACGTAGGGGACTAGATCCCGAAGCTCTGTTACCGCCGGGGGTTGCAGACTGTCCCATTGTATCCTGCCGCCTGTCGTTCAGCCCCTACCACAATGTGTGCGGGGTGTGCAGCCCTGCCGAATGAGGGGTGCTGGGAGCGAGGCGCCTTCCTGGTGACTCTGTGGTTTGAATGTGGCGTGCAAGGTTTTTTTGTTTTGAATGTTAGCTGCTTCTCTTCTTCCCCGCACACCTGCTCCCTCCTCCCGGGAGCTGAGCCCTTTGGTATTGGTGGGTCTGTGACACGTATCCAGGTGCGCACCCCGTCTCTGCCAGCCCCAGAGTGCAGCAAGGGAGACGGTCTGGGACCGGGAAGCGTAGGAGCTGCACGGATTTGTGGTGTTAGTCTAGTCTAGCTCTCCGCTCCAGCACGGGGCCGCACAGTGCTGGGGGAGTCCTGGGCTGGCAGTCCCTGGCGGGGAGTTTCCCCTCTGTTCTCTGTCACACCGAAGGCTGCCAGAGCTCGGGGAAATGAGAGAGAGAGAGAGACTGGGTCACTCTGCCGTTTCGCCGTTTGCTTTGCGTTCTTGGCAGTGCTCTGGAGCTGAGTGGCACAGCCTGTCCGATTTCCCGGGTGTTTGTGGCAGGGAGCGAGGTCCGGACTCCTGTGTGGCCCGTCCTCGCAGTGTCCAGCTTTCTCTTGGAGTTTCCCTTGAAAGGTGCTCACCGTCTGATCAGTCCTCCTTGTCCCCCCGATCCCGGCCCTGGGGCAGTCCCCCGCTCGGAGCCCCGGGGCTGTGTGTGCCAGTGGTCATTGCCGAGCGGCTCTAAGATGAGGGTGTGGAGGAGCCGAGGGGGGTGCCCTGACGGGACCCGTGCGAGTCTGTTGAGGAGGTGAGAGGTTCTGTGACCCCTCCGTATGGTCGCGACAGTGATTGGCGCGCCGGGCTGCAGGGCCCCGAGGGCGGCGTGTCGCCAGCCGCCAGAAAGGTGCCTTTAAAGAGACTTTTCCCTTCCTTCTCGGAGAGCATTCCAAGGCCTTCGCGGCTAACCTGGAATTGTCACCGGCGCTGGTTCAGTGCCCGGCGGCAGGGAAGGCAGCTGGCGGGGCGGCGTGCGTGGAAGTGATTGGGAGCAGATTCGATTGAGCACAGGACCTTCCGCTTTAAACACAGCTGGCTTTTCAGGGCTCGGGGGGGGGAATCAGGGGAATGCTGGGTGTGCCCCTTCCCCCGGCGTCCAGGCCCCAGCCCCCGGCGGTGGCACACAGGGTGGGGGTGACTCAGGGCTGTGGTTGGGAGGCTGGCGGGGGGAACAAAGATAAAGGCGGGCTGGGGGGAGCGGAGCAGAGCAGTGGCTGCTCGGAGCGGCCGCTGGCAGGAGAATGATCCCTGGGCGATCGTCTGGCTAACAAGTATGAAAGTGCCATAAAGCTGCGCGGCTGGCGGCAGGCCCGGTGGCTCTGCTGTTGGTTTGAAGATTGCTGCTGAGACATCCCAGCCCCGCTGGGGAGCAGAGGGGGTCAGCGCGTGTGTGTGGGGGGTGAGACACAGACAGAAACCCCAGGCAGCAGAACTAGCGACGGCTTCGGCTCGGGTTGCTGCTGCTGCTCGGGCGTCCCTAATTCACACCAGATCGGAGCCGTGGATGGTTACCGCCGCGGCTGCGGCTCGGCAGTGCTGAGCGTGGCACCGAGGGGAGGCCCGGCCGAGGCAAGAGCCCTTGGCTTGTGGAAACCTGCCCTCTTGTCCCGGCCGTGTCACGCCGAACGAATTCCCACCTAGCTGCCCGGGACGCTCCGCCCCTCCCGGTGCCAAGGCCTTGTTTCCAGGCAGGTGCTGAGCCCCTTGCAGGATTGGACCCTCAGCTAGCCCTGCTCTTTAACTGGTGACGGGAGGCCAAATGCAGCTGCCCTGCAGAATCCACACCACTTATTTACTGTGTGCCAGTCGTGCCCACGGTGTGATAGGCAGAGCACACACAGTCCCTGCCCGAAGATCTTCCGAGCCCTGTGCTAAGGGGGGGAGACAGCTTAGAGCTAGAAACGTTGGGGCTTGGGTAAATACGAATCAGTCCCCTCCCCGCACCGTCTCTCCACCTCTCTGCCATGGGTTACCTGGAGCTGCACTTCCATATAAAGGCCGGGCCCGGCCAGGCTGTGAGATTAGGTCCAGCTCTGGGGCTCCGGGCTCGGGCACTGCTCCCCTGCCTACAGGATGCTGGAGCAGAGCGGCAGGGTTGAGGAGTGTCGTCTGTTTGCAGGTTGATTTTCTACGTGCTGTAAGAGCCGGATTCTTGCGTGGATTATCTTGTAAAACATCCTGCGCCTCATGGCGATGTAGGGTCAGGCTAGTGGGCTGAAACGGGGGGCGTTTGACCAAGGGATTCCCAGGCTACAGCCCCCCAGAAAGAATCAGATGTTCAGAACATCACAGACTGTTTCTAATGATCTCTCCCTTTTCTTGCACGCACCTGGAGCTCCAGCTGTGACTGTAACCCTCCCCAAACCGATCTCAGGCCCTTGGGATTTCTCTCAGGCACTGCATGGCCCCCAGTGCCTCTTTGGGCGGGCGGCATTGAAAGTTATTCATGGTAAAGTTTGTAATTCCGGATCGGCCTGAGCTCACCTGACCCGGCCAAAGGAGTGAAGTGCACATGTACAGCAAGACCAGGCTCGACAGTCCGTTATCGTGGTAACTGGGCGGCTCAAGGTCCTTGAACCTGAGCTGCACCCTGCACTGGGAGTCTGAGCAGCTTTCAGGGACCGTGTTGGGCATGGCAGGGGCATCTTCTGGAGCTTCTGCCCTGAAACCATCATGTCTGGTTTGGGTGGAATTATAAAGTGAACTACAATCCACGCTCCAGTTTGCCTTCAGTGTTGTTAAGGAAACCAACATTCATCACACAGAGACGGCAAAGGGCTTAGGTTAGCCGTTCATGACTCAGTCTTCATCCCTTTCCTGGGCAATGGGACTGAGTGTGATCAGAGGAAAGCAAATCACTGGGTCGTTTGATGCGCAGTCCCCTAGCACGAGCTATACGCAGCACTTTCAGATTGGGGGGGCAGAGCTGGGAGCTATGGGGGGGGTCGACGCAGTGAGGGGGTGTTGGAGCAGTGAGGGTTGGGAGGAGGCAGGGTGGGGGGCTCTGGCATGGCTGCTGAGAGGCCAGCACATCCTTAGACCCAGGTTTTGAAAACCCAGTTCAGTGACTGGACCTGTCTCTGAGATACTACGGTGATGGGCCCATGGCAGTATCTGAGCCGCTCCCCACATCCCTGGGATGCAGGGCCATGCTGCCATCCCCATTGCACAGATGGGGAACTGAGGCACGGGGAGGCCTGTCCCACAGTTTGAGCTGCGGTTGTGAGAGTCCTGGACCTACCTGCGCCATCACCAAGCTAATATGGGCTGGAAGCTAGCGGCTGGCCTGGTGCAGCGCTGCCCTGCAGCTGAGGGCAGTTTCTTCTCATCCGACCTGTAGGGCTGGAAATACTGTTCTGGCCCGCGAGTCCTGGGAGCACGTCCTGGGTCGCTCACCTCTGCTGGGGTGGGAGTGCGCAGCCGTGCACCAGTGTCACGGAGTGTGGGGGAGTCAGGGCCCTGCACCCCCGGCTTCCTGCGATTCACCGTGACTCTCAGCCAGCCGGTAACACAGCACTGGGCCCAACCCCCACGCTGCTCGGACCCCGCAGTTCTCTGCAGTGGGAGAATTACCCCACGGCAAACTCTTCCTCCCTTCTGCTTCCTCCTTGGCGGGCCAGCCCTGCCCCCAGGTTGGCAGCTGTAACGTTCACCTGGGGTGAAGTTATTGGTACATTCTTACGGAAGTGGTTAGTGGGACCTCTGGGGGCAAGGAGAGGGGCGCACACACGGGGGGAAGCCCCACCCATCTTCCGCGCACTCCTCACTGCTTGGGCCCGTGACGTGGCGACCCCCAAGGAATGCTTCTGGGAGCACGTGAACGGAGGAGGTTGTATGAGAAATGCCCTTCCAGCCATAGGTACAATGTGCGCTCGCAGCAGCACGGTCTAGGGACTCTGCCGTGTCTGGGTCTCGGGCTCTAATCCTGTCCCGTCTGTAAAACCACGGCCCTTGACTCTGGCGGGTGCAGGGCGTCAGCCAGTGCCGTCTGCTGGAATGGGGAAATGCCCTTTACGTGCCAAGCCTGAGGATCTAAAAATGCTGCCCTGAATGAGTCCCCCCCTGCCCACTTATTTTTAACGATCGCCCGAGCTGCCTGCAGCCACCTCTGCCAGGCTCAGCGCTGGAGGCCGAGTCGTTCCAGCCCCCGCTCTCCTGCCCTGCCACTGCTAACGAAATGCACAAAATAACCATTTCAAGCCGGGTAAAGCTGAGTGGTTCCCAGTGTCCACCTGAAACCCCCAGCCCTGGACCCTGGGCACGTTGGATGTGTCAGGCTCAGGTGCCCGCCAGGCCTCAGCCGTGTTAGGCCCAAAACAGGACTGGCTCTGCCTGCTGCGTGACTGCTGGGGGAACGGGCTCGTGTCACGTCCCTGCTCAGCTCGGCCGGCTTGTCTGCGCTGGCACAAGCCGCTCACGCTGGTTGTGTAGCTAGCGGCCCCGCAGCCCGGCAGGGAGAATGCGCTCCCCCGTCCCAAGGATCAGCCTGTTTTTGCGGCTGCAAGGCCAGAGCCCGGCTCATCCTGCGACGGCCTCCTTTGCCAGGGAAAGGCCATGCCAGGTGAGCCCACCCCGCTCTGTGGCCCGGGCCCGCCAGGAGCAGAAATCCCAAATCCCCTTTTCCTCTGCACTGATTTATCGGGAGAGGGAAGCCAGCGAAATGTCCTCCACTGCCTGGCCCGTCTGCGTCCCAGCGCTGAGCGTTCCTGGCCGGCGAATAGCTCAGTGGTTTGAGCATTGGCCTGCTAAACCCAGGGTTGTGAGTTCAGTCCTTGAGGGGGCCACTTAAGGATCTGGGGCAAAAATCAGTACTTGGTCCTGCTAGTGAAGGCAGGGGGCTGGACTCAATGACCTTTCAAAGTCCCTTCCAGTTCTAGGAGATAGGTATATCTCCAATTATGGGGGGAGGGATAGCTCAGTGGTTTGCGCATTGGCCTGCTAAACCCAGGGTTGTGAGTTTAATCCTTGAGGGGGGCCACTTAGGGATCTGGGGCAAAAATTGGTCCTGCTAGTGAAGGCAGGGGGCTGGACTCAATGACCTTTCAAGGTCCCTTCCAGTTCTAGGAGATTGGTATATCTCCAATTATTACTTATTACTATTACCTCCCGCCCTCATTTTCCATGGCTTGGGCTTTTCCCTTCGATGCTCTGCCTGCCTCCTCACCCCCAGGTGGGACTGTCCCGAACACCCAGGGTGTCTGTTTCCTTGGCAGTCTCGCAGGGAGCAGCCCTGGGGAGCGGGAGCCCCGTTGGGTGGGTGAATAGCTGTGGTGCTTGCTCCCTTTATATTGACGGGCCTCGTCCCTTCTGCCCTGTGCACAGAATGGGGTCGGGGGTGGGAATCACCAGGCTCCTCCTGGGTGTTTCACAGCCTGGGCTGGAGTCTCGGTGGACGCCCCTTCTCCCCGTTTCTGTACCCAGCCCTGCTCGGCGGAGCGGAGTGGAGAGCTGGCGCGGGAGTGCCATGCTGTCGGGTTCCCGCGGCCCGGGCCTGTCCGTTCCGGCTGGCGGCGAGCAGGGCACCCCGTGATGTGCTGGCACCGAGGTTACGCTTGGGTAGGGATGGCAGCCCAGGCACAGTGTCCCATCTGCTCCAGCCATGCACCTCTGGGGTGAGGCCAGGGCTTTGGTGCAAAGCCCTTCAGCCCCATCCCCTCTCGGGGCAGGGAATGCTCTCCTGCCTGGGCAGGGGGGGGTCCCGCCCAGCTCCTGTCTCCCCCCCCCCCCACCGCCCATGTTGTGTGCTGCTGCTCCCCTGTGGCCTCACCTGCTCATCTCTGGCCTCTCGCTTTCCTTCCTGCGCCCGCCCATCTGTCCTCCTGGCCAGTCGCCCCCGGCAGAGCCTGGCTCCGGGGCCACGAGTGCTGTGAATGGTTCCCACGAGTGGCCCCGTCTTTGCCAGCCTGGAGCCTCTCAGAGACAAGGGGCTGCAGCGAGTGCTCTGGGACACAGAGGTTCGGTGCAAAGCATGCTGGGTACAGTACATTCCCATTGACTAAGCATGGATTAGCCCCCGCGATTCACACCCACCCCAGCGCTGTGGGCTTTGTGGTTCTGCTGGTGACGTGAGTGGGAGCCCAGCACTTTCTGCGGCCCCCTGACTCCAGGGGGTGCTTCCCTCCAGCCTCTCCGAGTCAGGCAGGGCCAGGGGTAGCTTTGCAGAGCAGCAGAAAACCCTAGAGCCCCTCAGCTGCTGCCCAAGAGGCTTAGGGCAGTCTCCCGTTGCAGCTTTCGCTCTGCCTGGCGCTTTTAACTGATCCCGCCGAGGCCGACGTGTGTCATTTATTTCCCCAGGAAACTACGCTCGGCTGCAGCATCTGGTTCTCACTGAGTCCCTGCTTTTTACCTGGGTCTCCAGCTGCATTTAGCTGGGCCATATGGGGGCTACGCTACGGGTCTGCACGAAAGGCCCTGCTGGCTTCCGGTCCTGTGCTCTGGCCACTCGCTCCCCCAAAGCAGCAATGCCTCTGTGGCCAGAGCCTGGGGCGTTGCCGGGCCGCAGAGCTCTGTGAGCCCGGTGATGGGGAAGGTTGGGAGCACACACTGGGGAAGGGAAGCTAGAGGATTATTGTGTGGCGCAGGGCAGGGCTTGGAAGGAAGGGAGCTTGTGCCTCGTCTCTCAACCATATTCATTTTAATTATACAGATTAGTCCGGCTTTATATTATTGTATCAATGACATGAACCACCAGCATGTATTGATCAAACACAGCGCCTGGGACTCAGGGTACGGGACAGGGCGGAGGAGCAGGGTATTTTGTACATAGTTTTTTCTAGCGCTGCTCAACAAAACCCGGCGAAGGGCAGTGTCCTCACTCCCTCCCCAGGAGCAGTCCTGGGTCATTCCCCGACGTCGGGGCAGGACTTCCCATCCAGGGAGTCTGTAGATCAGCTTTTCCGCCCCTCTGGTTCACTGGGCGGGGGCTGGCGTTGCCGTTGCTGTCGCACGCCGTGTCCCGGTGCCGCGGGTGTGATCCTTCGAAGTCCTGCCATCTGCGGAGCTTTCTGGAGCTCCCAGGTTCCTGTCTGCCATCTGCCAGGCCCGGCCAGGAGGATGTTTGGTGTGTCCGGGGCCGGCGCGTTCCTCCAGGTGCAGCTCTCCGTGGCAGCAGGGGGAAGGCAGGAATGTCCGTGTCTTTGTTTGGTGTGTGTGGCTTTTCCATCCCTCCTCCTTCCGCTCCTCCTTTCCGAAACGGCCTAGCTCCGAATCGCCGTCTTCCTGTCTCGGTCTTTACTCTGCAAAGGGGGAGAGGCCAAGTTAGAAAAACACCCCTGGACTGGGAGCCTGGCCAGCCCCCCTCCTCCAGCAGGCATCTCCCCGGGCGGGGGTCGGCTCTCCCTAGGGCTCCCATTGCGTTTGCCCTGGTTGCCATGCTGGGCATTTAAAGGCATCACCTGGCTACGCTCTGACAGCCCCGTTCGCCCTGTTCCCCTGTCTGGGATCTCTCTGCCCACGATGCTCGGACTCACCTCCCTGCTCCCTGTCTCTGCGTCATGTCCCTGTCTTTGGGCAGTCCTGCTGCCCGCCCCCCTCCCGAGCGCTCCCCCGAGTCCGAGAGCTGTGTGGCTAACACAGCCGCTCTCGGGACCCAGACCGTCCCGTCCCCCCTGCCCCCGGCATCCTTCCCTGCATTGCTGGGGCCCGTGGGACAGCAGGGTCAGGCCCTGACGCCGGGCTCCTCGGGGTGCAGCTCGGGCCCTTCGTTTGTCCGTGAAGCACCTTGCGCGGTCACAAAACCAGCCCAGGCACAACAACCCCTCCTCGCCTTCCCCGGCGGTGGCCGAGGGCGAGAGAACCACTGCCCAGGGCAGGCAGCTCAGCGAGGGCTTGCTCTGCCGCTGGGCTTTGCTGCGGGGCGCGTGTGCCCCTCGGGTGGGTCTCGCCCGCCACGGGCCGTGCCCCCGGGGTGGGGATTGGGTGGCAGTTCCGCGTCTTTGCGCTGCTTGCTGCGGGATTCTCCCATGGCCCCCAGCGTTCGGCAGGGTTTGCTGCACCGCCACGGCTCCCGGCTACTGCACATGCAGCCTCTGGGCCGACGGGGGGTGGGGAGGGGAGTTCAGCTCCAAAATGGTCAAATTAAATTTCCCAGATGTTCAGGCCCCAGGAGTTCTCGTGCTGTCTGGAGAGGAAATGGGGATTCGGAAAATCCCGCCTCATATTTTTTCCCCTATCACCTTGCCTTTCCGCTGCCATTAAGTGCAGCAGGAACAGTAAATTACAGGCTTGAGGAGCCGTCCCATCTTGCAGATCGGGGGGTGGGGGGGAGGAAATGGCATCCAGCCGCCGTGCGCCAGGAAGGGACGCCAGCTGAGCTGACTCGGAGCTCCGGCTAACACGCTGGGCATTGGAGAGTCTGGGCCGGGTGCTCGTGTCTTTCCTGTCCCACGTGCAGGAGGCCCAGCTGCTGGGCCATTGGCCGCACAGAGTCCCCGACCGCGGCTCCACTGCGGGCTAGCCAGCTGTTAGGATTGCACCCCCACCCCCAGCAGCTGGGGCATCCTCAGGTGCGGGGGCTTAGCAAGTGATTTAATGCCTGCGGGGGAGCGTCTGCCAAGTCCCAGCTCTGCTCGGGGAGGCTTAGCAGAGTGTGGCTTTTCCTCACGGGGCTGCGGGGGCCATGGCTTGTATTCGTGTTACCCAGAGAAGAGATGCAAGTCACTTCTCAGCATTCCCGCCTCTGACTCGGGAGTCGGGGGAGGCGGGTAAAGCACCCCCAGGCTGCTGAACTGGCGCTCGGGGTGCCCCCACCACAGATGGGGGCGGTAACCAGCTCTGGCGGCTGGAAGGGTCATTCAGGCTGGAGCCAGTTCGTTCCTAGCCGGGGTCTCTCCAGCACAGTCCGGCTGGGATAGGCAGCGGTTCTCTGGCGTTGCAGGGGCGTGGGGCGTTGTCACCGGTAATGTGCAGGGGGGTGCGCCCCCTACTCCGCCCCAGTGCCTTCCGAGGGGCTGCCAAGCTCTCTGGGCCCATCACAGGTTGTGGGTTCCAGGGCATCTGGTTGCCCTGCCTGCAGCTCTGGCCTCCCTCCTCCAGGTCTCTCCAGGCCACAGTTACCAGCAGGGAGGCCAGTGCCAGGCTGACTCGGTCTGTTCTGGGCACCGGGGCGGGGGCATTTCCAGGGTTAATCGTTTCCCCTCCTCCAGCCTCTGTCTGCCCCTCTCCGGAGGGGGGCCGATGGCACAGAGTGGGCAGGGGGTAAGGTCCGTGCCGGCTGTGCCAGTCCTGCCCGGCTGTCCCCTTCCTGGTCTCTTCCTCCTCCTGCCTCGGGAAGCTGGGTCAGAACAAGGCGTCCTGCCTCGCTTGGGTGGTTTGCTCAGCTACTCCCCTCGCTTGTGCCCCCAGCTCTTCGAGGAGAGGCTGGTTCCTCCGCTTTCTGTGCCACTTCGCCTCCTGCCGAGCTGTGGCCCCCACGCAGCGGCTCCCAGAGACCCAGCAGCCCTGGGGTGGAGCGTTCTGGGCCAGCCAAGCTGCAGATGCAGAACCCCTTTGTGCTGCCTCTGGTTCCTGCTGCGGTGCCAGGCCGGCGCCCCCTCGTCCGAGGGGATGGCTGCGCCTTGTGATGAGCACTGCCGGTCTCGGTGCTGGCGCCTCTCTCTGCGGCCCTGGCCCATCGGTTCCTAATAGCTGCTGTCGCCCTCCAGTTACCCTGGCAGCTCCACTGGTCTGCCCCATCCCAGCTCTCTGCCCCTCCCCGAACTGTCTGGGGCGCCCCACTGGGCAGGTTTGTGTGCCTCCCCCAGGGCCCAGGAACGGGTCAGGAGCCCTGGGGTGGGGGCTGCCCACTGGCCCAGCGGAGCAGAGAGACGCGCCAGCCCCACATGGCCTCGGTGCTGTGATGGGTTGGCCGGGGCTGGGGGCTGCTCTGCATACCCTTAGCTAATGCTTCCCGCGGGCCTGGCTCGTCGCAGTGTAAGCTGCCCCCTGTTGGGGAGGCCGGACGGGGGGCTAAGTGATCGCCTGGTTCCTGATTTAGTTGGGGTTGGTCCTGCTTTGAGCAGGGGGTGGGATTAGGCATCCCCTGAGGTCCCTCCCAGCCCTGACGTTCTGTGATTCTGTCCCAGCGGTGGTGTGAGGACTGGCCTGGCCGTGGGAGGGCTTGGCATGACCCCGTCTCTGGCCCCTTCTCCGCTCGCCCGGCGCCTGTGCACCTTCCGGTCACGTTGCCGGGCCTGGGTTTAGACGCAGCGAATCGGCGTCCCACACCCAGTGTGAGACCGGGCTCGCCCAGCCCCATCCCCACCCGCCCCGCGTGGCCAGTCGGCAGCAAGGAGCCCTGCACGGCTCGTACCCGCAAGCAGCGGCCTGGCTAGGAGCCCCCATGCTGTGAACGGGGGCATGATGCCAGCCCTGGGCAGCGTGGGAAGAGCCCCGACCTGCCTGCCACTCCTAATTTCCAGAGCCGTCAGCTGAGCCTCCGCCCCGTCTGTCCGATCGCGCCCTGGACTGACTTGGGGGTCCATGGCTCATCGGTGGCGGGGGAGGGGGGGGGATCTCCTAGGTCTTCCCATGTCCCTCCCAAGGGCCTAGCTAAACACGGAGCCAATCAGGAGCCGCTTTTCCTGAGTAGCTCCCTGTGTGGACACGCTTGTTCCAGAGTAAGGGGCCCTGCTGGGGCAGCCCCCAGTGAGCCGTGCTGTCCGGCCTCGGGAGGGCGAGGGGCCTGGCAGAGCGGGGCGCCTGGCTCGGCTGCGCTAGGAGCTGTGGAAGCAGCTAGCAGAGCGGTTGCCCCAGAGGCTCGGCGTGGCTGTGCTGCCCAGGGGCCGGGCGTCTCTCGGGGTGCAGCCGGTGGGGAAGGTCACGGGGGGTCTGCCAGGGGGCGGGGGCGCAGAGGGCCTCTTCTGTCTCCCCCTGAAGCGGGTCTTCCAGGCCTTATTCTTGCTCCTGGCCTTCCCTGCTCCCCGGGCGCCTTTCGAGGCTGCTCCGTTCCCAAGAGTGGTGCCCCGAGACCTCGCTTTCTGGGCTGTGAACTCTGCGCGCGCCGCCTGCTCCATCTCTCCAGAGCAGATGGTGACGCTCCCCCGGACAGTAGGGCATTGACTGGCTCCGAGGAGAGCCTGCAGCCCCGGGGCCTGCCTGCCCCAGGGCCTATCCACGGGGCCGTCCCACAAGCAGCTTCGCTCCTGAGCTGATGGCAGAGCCAGGCAGGTGCCTTCAGCCAGGGCCCTGCCAGGGAGCTGCGGTTCTGTACTGCTCAAATCTGCTCCAAAATCAGATGGGGGGAGGGGGACACCCCTAAGCTATCCCGTGGCCCAGCGCAGACGCCGTGCCCAGCATTGCTATTCCCGTGGGGATCCTCCTGCCCCGCCGTGGCTGCCTGCAGCCCTACGGTGCAGCGCTGGCCAGAAGTGAAGGGAAATGGACTGTCGCTGGCTCAGCTCAGAGCAGCAGAGACGCTCCTGAGGTTCGGTGGGGACACGCCAACCAGCTCCGCCGCCACCCTTCCCATCTCACTGCCGGGGCCTGAGGACAGAGCCTTGGCAATGTCCCTTTCTAAATCGCTAATAAACCAGCCGAGGAACCTGGAACGCCGCTTCCCCTGCTAGTCCCTGGGTGGTCAAAGCACGTGGAGCCGGGGGCTTGGTCCTAGCCATTTCCCTTCGGCTCTTCGGGGTCTGCTCGTGTACCACAGTGCGGTGACCCGGGGCCCTGGGAATTCCCATGTCCCCGGTGCCAAGGCAGTGCGGCTCCCTGGGAGAACGGGCTGTAAGCACAAAAGAACGGCCACACTGGGTCAGAGCAAAGGTCCATCCAGCCCAGGATCCTGTCTGCCGACAGTGGCCAATGCCAAGTGCCCCAGAGGGAATGAACAGAGCAGGGAATCAAGTGATCCATCCCCTGTCGCCTATTCCCAGCTCCTGGCAGACAGAGGTTTAGGGACACCATCCCTGTCCACCCTGGCCAATAGCCATTGATGGACCTGTCCTCCGTGAACTGATCTAGGTCTTTTTTGAACCTTGCTATTGTCTTGGCCTTCTCAACATCCTCTGGCAAGGAGTTCCACAGGTTGACTGTGCGTTGGGTGAAGAAATCCTGCCTTGTGTTTTAAACCTGCTGCCTGTTCATTTCATTGGGTGACCCCTGGTTGTTGTGTGATGGGGGCTGCAGGCGGCAGAGCGGGCGCAGTGTGTGCATGCAGGCGGGAAGGAAGGAGGTGTGAGAGCTGAGCCCCGGTTCCCCTCTCCCCGTGCTGTGCTCACAAGACCCAGGCGAGTAGGAACGGCCTCGTGTTTTCCCATCGCTCCCGCCTGGCCTGCGCCTTCCCTAGCGCTGCGTGTGGGGGGCCAATCTGCCACAAGTGGGTCATGGAGCCAGTCCCTCCCTCCCAGGCTCCTGCCCCATTAAAGAAGTGGGAGCTGCGGCCATGTGTTGGGGTGGGCAGGGAAAGAACCAGCACGTCTGCCGCACGTTGGAGGCTCAGTCCTGGTGCAGTGGAAGGCCCTGTCCTGCCCCTGCAGCTAGGGTCGGCCAGCCCTGCGTGAGGCGTGTAGCTGAGCGTGGTGGGGGCGGGGGTTAACGTGAATCACTTTACCGGGGGCTCTTTGCACTACGGGAACGTCTCCTGCCCTGGGTGCTGAGGTGAGAGTCACAGCACCACCGTGGGAAGCCGCGTCACCCCTTTGTCGGTGGGCTGGGAGCCGCGCCGAGCCACTCGGAGAGGTGTTCATAGCGCCTGTGGTGGAGACGCGGCGGGAGCGTCAGCTGGTTCGTGCCAAGTCCCAGCCCCCAGGGGGTATTGGCAGCTGTGCGGGACCCTAGACCGGGGTGGGTTACCCTGCCTGAGCTCCTCCCAGGCTTCACTGCGCGGCTTCTGCCAGCTAGCGAGGGTCTCCGCTCTGTGTGCCACGCTCTCCTCCCCCGGCCCAGCCTGGCGCCAAGCCTGCTGGTTTCCGGCAGCCCCTGCGCTACGTGCCGAGCTGCGCCCTTTGGGGTGAGGGTGTGTGGAGGAGTGAGGGCAAAGCTAGCCAGGGCCTGGGCCCTCCCTGCGCCTTGCATCCAGCTCCCGCGGCTCCTTTCCTGGTGGGCTCACCTCCTCCCCGCCTGACTCACAGCCGCCAGCGGAAGCGCCGCATGTAGCCGTTTACAGGGGGGATTTCGTACGTGGCACGTACCCATAAACTACTGTGAATGTCTGACTGTACATGGGCACAAGGCCAAATTGCCCTCCCGGTGGGCTCTGCAGTGAGGGGATCTCGTGTGTGTGAGAGACACTTTTCTACGTCCGACTTGCTGAGCTCTTCCTGCCCGTGTCTGATCCCTGGCATGTGCCTGGGCAGCGGCTCTGGTGTTCAGAGCGCATGGAAAGTGGGTTTACAGGGAGCTGATTTCTCCAGACTGTGGATAGCGTCACCGTTCAAGCACTCAGCAGCCAAGAGAGTCCCTTCCGCTTAGTGTCAAGCAGGCGGCAGGTCTCCGGGACGCTCTTTACAGCTGCCGAGAAGATTCATTTCACTACCTGCCATGTGCTGAAAACCCTGCGACTGAAGACTTGGTCTTCGCTGCTGAAAGCGGGGGCGGGGGGTGGGGGGCGGTTTAGAGCAAGATAACAAGCCAGGGAGTTCTCCTGCGGGAGAATTTGCTGTGGAGACCAGGCACGATCAGCACTCTGCCCTCTCGCAGGGCTTCCCTCGCGGCACAGCTGTCCAGGAGCGGGATAGCGAACGTGCTAATTTAGCCCCCGGCAAACACCTTTTCTCCGGCCTAAGTGAGAATCCAGCCAATGGCCAAATCTTAGCGAACGGTCTAGAAAAGCTCACGGTAAAACAAAGCTGCCGCTCTCGGACGAGGGCTTGGGCAGCGCGGAACCTTCCCGTGCCCCTTGGCACGGGGTGGTGCCCAGCGCTGGCGGCTCTAGCGAGACGTGGTTTACAGGAATCCGGGTGAAGAGGGGGAACGCGGTGCTCTGCGAAGGCGGGCGGATGGTGGGAGAGACAGCCCAGGGCTAGCAATCAGAAGGTGGGGCCCTTGCAGCTCTGCTGGGTACGAGGCTTCCCACTGTAAAATGGGATCTTGCCGACCTGCCTCGGGGGCTGGCCGAGGAGGCTGAATTCCTGCGTGCGTGGAAGTGCTTTGAGATCCCTGGCCATGGGGGGTGGACTGATGACACTCAGCGCAGGGTGCTGAGTCCAGCACCGTGACCTGGGGCACTGCTCGGGGGGCCTGTCTGTGAGCACTGAATGGAGGTGGACCCTTGCTGTCGTCGTCCCCCCACCCCCCGCCACTGGTTTCTGGTAACCGGAGGGGAAGGGAGGGGAGGGATGTTTGTGGGCTCTCTCCAAGACCCCCAGGTGCTCATGAATCTCCCTTCCCTGTCGCCACTGCATTCCGGGCCCCCTGAGGCTACGTATGGGCTCCCTGCCCTGGTCAGAGAGCCGCCCCCGAAGCCCCTCTGGAGTGTGTCTGCTTGGGGAAGGGACCCGCAGAGGGGTTTCAACCCCCCCTTGCTGGCGAGCGGGACAGATCTGCCTGGGGTTCGTCACTCGGGTTTCACTCTCGAGCGGTGGGGCACCTGAACTAGGCTGCTCTGTAACTCCCTGCGGCAGGCTCCCTGGGGTGACCCGGGTGCTGGGACTCCGGCCCGACTTCCTCAGCCCATCACTCGCTCCCGCAGGGCCCCAGGCCACCCTGGCAGGCAAGGCCTGAACTTCCAGTGTTAAAGACGAGGAGCGAGAACTTTCCACCTGCCCCCTCCAGGGCGCGAGCACCTTGGGGCAGCCTGGGCAGGACGCTTTTAAAAATCCCTCTCCCTGGGGGCTTGAAATGACTGCGTCCTCTGCAGCTCCGCTCCCCTCCCTGCCCCAGCCCAGGGGTCTCACCGCCACACGCCCATTGTGTGTGGGACAGCCCTGCCCGGGGCTCAGAGCTCTCCTTCAGGGTGTGCTGCTGCTCCTGCCCCCTCTCTGCTATCCCTCACCACGTCTCCCTGCAAGCTGGTGGGCTCGGCTGCGGGGCCGCTCTGGCTCCTCAGGGAGTCCCGGCCGAGCAGCTGGTGTGGGTGCGTGTGCCTAGTCCAGTGAGACCAGGACCTTCTCGCCTCCCCCTTCCCTGGGACCCCTTGAAGTGGGCTGTGGGGGGTCCCTGCAGAGCTGTGCTGTGCCTGACTCCGGGGCAGCAGGGGAGCGCCGGGCACGTGAAATCACTGCCACGTTCCCCCAAGTGTTATCATAGAATAGCAGGGCTGGACGGGATCTCAGGAGGTCTCTAGTCCAACCCCCTGCTCAAAGCAGGACCAAGCCCCAGATCCCTAAATGGCCCCCTCAAGGACTGAACTCACAACCCTGGGTTTGGCAGGCCAATGCTCAGACCACTGAGTGTTCTGCCCTGCCTGGGGAGCTGCGTGCCCGCCGCAGCTGAGACCCGCCCTGGGAGACCAGAGGAGAACCGCGCCCAGACACCGGTGCACAGACTGGCTTAGCCGGGTCCTGGCTCTGCAGCGTGGCACAGGCCCGTTGGCACGGCTGCCCTTCCTGCAGGGACGTGGGTCCCTGAGTAGCCAAGGGGGGGCGCACCAGAGTGGGGCTTGGCAGGCGCATTCAGGGGGCCATCGGCTTGGTACCAGCTCTTCCGAGTGTGCCTCTCTCTCCCCCACCCCATCAGGTGTGTGTCCTGCTCCCCTAAATGCCACGCTCTGCAGGCATGCACTGAGCTCCCCAGGGGCTGGAGCTGGCTAGCGGGGGCCGTGGGGCAGAAGGGAGCCCGTGACCGAAATGCTTAAAGCCCTAGAGATGGTCAGTGCCGGGGACTGGGCCAGTTCGCCTCCAGGCATCTGCCTGTGCAGCGCTCTGAGGAGACCGCGCTCTGCAGACGCTCTCGGCCGTCCCCCGAGTCTGTGAGCTCCTAAGAGTAATCTCTAGCCCCCAGCTGGTCTCTGGCGCCCGCCCCCACCCCAGGAGTTAGCAGCAGCCGGCGGGGGCTTGGGGCAGAGAAGCTAGGTATGCCGGGGGGCAGCGGGATTGACTGTGGCTCTTCCTGCCTTCCCCGAGGGGTCTGGGTCACACCTGATCTCCCCAGCTAGTGTCAGTGCAATTCCCTCCCGCTCCGGCCCTGCGTCTCCCCCATGTCTAGCTGGAGGGGCAGGTTCCGCTCTGGGCTCCCCCCCGAGGGCGCAGAAAGAAAGGCCGAGCAGCCACTTACCAGCTTCCTCTGGTTGCTGAGGCAGAAAGTGCAGATCTGTTTGGGCTGAGAGTTCTCGCTCTCCCGCAGCGGGGGGCTGCCGCCGCTGCTGGGGTGGTAGAAGCCTGGGGTGGTGTGGCAGGGCTGCCCGTCCCCGCAGGCCTCCCCGACCAGCAGCACGTTGCCCAGGTGGGAGATGTAGCTGGAGGCCAGCCGCAGCGTCTCGATCTTGGAGAGCTTCCTGTCGGCCGGCTCGGTGGGGATGAGCGTCCGTAGGGCGGTGAAGGCGGTGTTGACGCTGTTGGTGCGGTCGCGCTCCCGCGCGTTGGCCGTGTGGCGCTGCCGGGGCTCCCGGTTGAGCCGGCTGGATTTCTTGCTGCTCCGGCGCTTCCCGCCCTTGAGGCCGTAGGGGCCGGCGTCCAGGTGGTAGGGCTTCTCCTCGGAGCTGGAGCTCTCGCTCCCGTTCTCCTCGTCCTCGGACAGCATGCTGATCTCGGGGTAGAGGTACCGGCTGGGGGCCGAGCGCAGCATGGCGAAGGACATCTCGGGGCGCACCTGGCACGGGCGACGGCGAGGCAGCACCGCCGGCAACGGGCTCCCCAAAGTTCCTCCGGCACCCGAACGACTCAGCTCCACTCGCTCATGCTGCCTCCTTCGCTGAAAGCCCTGGAGCCCCGAAGCCGGCGAGCCGCCGCCTGCTCCCGAAGGCTGGGGCTCCTCCGCTGGCTTTCAGAGCGAGATCCCGCTCCGCAGCGCTGGGAGTCCTCTCCCTCCGCTCCTCCAGCCTCGGCGGCCCAGAAGGGGTTAAGTCCCCTCACGGTAACAGCTGGCGTTTCCTTTCTGCACACATGTGCAGCCGAAGGCGCCGAGTGTGGCAGGAGCCGGGAGTTTTATAGCACCAGCCAGTGGTCAGCCAGGCCCCTCCCCCTGCTCCGCGCAGCCAGAACTGGATCCCCGCAGATTCACGCCTACCTGAGCTGCCTCCGTCTGGGGCTGGGGAGCGTTAACCCTGAGAGCGCGGGCTGGGTGGGGAGCGGCCCTGGGGCGCTGCGGTGCTGAGCGCTCGGCCCAGCAGGTCTGTGGATTCACCTATTGCCTCCCGGCCTCGACTCTGCTTGGAGTGTGTGCACGCGTGTAGAGACGGACACGTGTGCCCGTAGAACCACACGTGTGTGTTTGTGCGCACATGAACACGTACAGTCTCTCCCTCCGCCTCTCTCCCCTGGGGACTCTGGCACATCCCGATACCCCCATGTCTGATGTGAGGCCCCGTCCGTCCTTGGGGAGCCCTCAGGGGTGTCGAAACGCAGCCTCCCGGCCGGAGGTGGTGACTAGGTGAGGGTGGTGCCATGCAGCAGCCTGTGGGGGCTCGTGAGGAAGGGGGGGGGATGGGCTGGGAGCTCTCGGGGAGAGGGGCTCTGATTGTTGGGGAACGGAGCCCCACAGAGCCGCTCCCTGCAGTGTGAGCAGATCGGCCCTGCTGCTGCTGCTGCTGCTCATGGGGCAGAGAGGGAGCGTTAACCCTCGAGGAGCCAGCCACTAGCAAGGGCTGCGCAGAGGCCACACTCCACACACCAGCCCCTTTAAGTTCCTCCCTCGGTGCAGAGCTTGGCTGTTATGTCTCCATCAGCTGGCTAGACGCCTGTCTGCCGGCGGCCTGGAGCCCCCTCCTGTCCTGGGGCCGTGGGCCAGGAACACCTGTTAAAGGAACAGACCCTCTGTGCAGCACACGCCAGGCCGACGTGCAAGCCAGCGTGTGCCAGGGACACCGGGGTCCCTGCGGCAGGGATCCAGGGCTCGACCGTGAGCCCCAGGCCCAGCCTCGCTCCAGGAGGGTGGGTGCTCCCTGCCTCGCTGCTGCCACCAGGCGGCTTGGGGGGGCCCGGGGGGGGCTGTGTCCTGCTTGCAGGGCCCTGAGCAGCCACGGAGCAGTTAAAACGTGGCGGTGGTGGCAGTATAACCCCCCTCACGCACGCCCACCACCCTGGAGCAGCAGAGGGGCCTTCCCAGCCTGCCTGGGGGGTGTGCTGGGCCCACGGCGAAGGCTCCTCAGCTGGAGGGGAAGGAGAGGCAGGAGCCGAATGGGTCAGACCCAACCCCTGAGATTGACCCCAAGCAGAGGTGGATTAGTGGTTTGTGGGGTCCTGGGCCAGAGCAAGTAGGGCCCCCCCCCCGGTTCCTGCCAGGGAAATGGGGTCACAGCGCAGGGGTTTCCCCTGCTCCCTGGCAGGGGCACCGGACAGTCGGGGTGCAGGGGTGTCCATTTTTCCAGGGAGCCCCTGGACACGGGCCCTGTTGGCCCATACAGGAATCCAGTGCTGACCCCAGGAAGGAGCAGCAGCCGGAGCAGCGGGCCTGGCTCCCTGTGGGCTCCAAGTGTGCATCTCCCCACGGAGCTGCCCCACTGCCGGGGGTCGCAGTGGGAGTTGTGCGGGGAGGAGGGTGCTGCACTCGGGGTGCGAGTCGTGCAGCGACCGACACCTCCAGAGGAAAAGGCAGACGACAGGCAGGTTGGGAGAAGCCAGAGACAACGCTGGAGCCCCTCTCTGCAGGTGCCTGGCTGGGCTCCACACGGCTCAGCCTCCACCTGCTCCCACCGGAGACGCTGGACCGGGTGGGGATCACGTCTGCCGGGCACAGGGCTTTCTCTCGGCAGTGGCTAGGAGCCAGCCGGTCCCTTGTGCTCAGGCCAGGCGCTGGAGGCTGAGGCAGTAGATGCTTCCCTGCGGGGCCGTCTCTGTGCGAGCTGCAGAGTGACTCGGCCCGAAGGCCAGGGCCGCTTGGTCACTTCCCAGGCTGCGGTTAACCTGTGCGTGGCCTGCGGAGAGAGCGAGCCCTTTTCGGGCCTGTGCAGAGCGCTGGGGGCAGCCGCGGGGGCTCACGGGATGCTGGGATATCGCTCCTGGGCCGGACCTGGCTTGCAAGGACCAGGTTTTTATCGGTAAACGCCGATAAACCCTGACTTCACTGGCGCACACAGACCAGCGCCAGGCACAGGGAGGTAGAGGAGATGGGCTGCCAGCGAGCTCGCGGGGGGCTGTGTGTGGTTTGCATGCGAGGCTGACGATCGCCGCCGTGTCTGCTGCCAGGACATATCTATTGTCTGAACCCCACTTCACTCGCACAGCTGGGAAAGCGTAAATCCAGGCCGAGCCGACGTGCTTGGAAGTAAAGGGCTGTTCCGCGGGGCAGTGCTAGCGACAGGCATTGTGGGAACCTCGGGCTCGGCCTGCCAGCGAAACGGGGCAGATGCCGAGCCGCAGTGCAGGCGGGGAAAGCTGAGCCCCCCCCTGAACTCTGCCTCCTCCCTGCAGGAAAGGCAGAGCCCCCATCCCCCCAGCACGCTCCCGTGTGTAGGGCTCTGGGCTGCAGCCCAGGCTTCCCGGCTCCGCTCATGGGCGCCGCCGGAGCTGCCCCAGGGGTGCTCCCAGGCCAGGCGTCCGTGGGGAGCGGGGTAAACGCTGGCAAGGAAGGGGTAAGAGAGCAATGTGCCCTGGATTCCCTGTCTCCAGCGCGGGCTCTTGTCTGAAGCTGGCAGGGGTGCGAGATGGGCGCCCTCCGGGGTCTCTCTCCAGCTCAGCCCGGGGGTGCTCTAGGGCTCAGAGCCTGCCAGGTGGGGCGCCGTGTAGTGCCCGATGGCTGGGGAGAGACCTCCCCTGCTGCTGGCCGGGCCGGCCCCTTTGGGAGAGGGGCTGGTGCAATGGGCGTGCGTTGTTCCCTGGGCCGCCCTCTCCCTCCCTGCCCGGCCCCGGGCTGGCTCCTGGCTAATGACCTCGTCCTGGCCAAAGCTCAGAACCCACGTTCCAGCCTCAGTCACGCTCGTCTTTGGAAGTCGGGTCCCGCCCGGCTTCCGCGACTCCGTCCTCTCCCAGTTCTGCTGCCTCTGTAAGGCTCATCTGCGTGTCCCTTGGGGCTCCTCCTCACCCCCCTGCAGCCCACGGGGCTCCGTCCTTGGTCCCCGTCTCTCCTGCCTCCGCATCTTCTCGGGGCAGACACTGTGCGGGGACTCGCAGAGCTGCCTCTGCCCCAGGCCTGCCGGCTTCTGTCTCGGCCCATCTCTCTCTCCTCGTGGATGTCCAGCCATCACCTCCCGCTCAGCAGGGCTCAGACTTCTTCGGCAGCTCCTCCCAGCCTGCCGCGTGGACCGGGTCACCCCTCTCTTCGCATCCCGCCGCCGGCTCCCCTGCTCTGCCACGTCAGACACCAGCGACGTCCCCGCCCGACCTGTCACCTCGTTCGGTGCCGTTCAGTCCAGGCTGCCAGCCGCCAGCGCCCACTGGTTCCATTGTCAAACAAGCCCCTTTGTGCTTCTCCCAGGTGCCCCCGGTGCTGTGGGATCGTCGCTGGTCTGGGGAGCCTGGTAGGACTCGCCACATGGGACTCCAGCTGCGCCCCTTACTCCTGGGGCAGAGGAGCTGCCCGTCTGGCTCTGGCCCAGTGCTCGGTCAGCCAAAGGGGCCCCAGGACCTCGACGGGCCAGGACTGATAACGGCCCCCCTACCCCAGTGCTGATAACGGACTGGGGGGTCTCCAGCCCCTCTACTACCCACACAGTTGGAATCTCTGTCCGTGGCTCCCCCAGCTCAGGGCACCCCGCCCCCCACCCTGTCCTGTGAGCCGTGGTGCCTGGGGCAGGTCATGCCCCCCAGCCCGACATGGAGATGGTCGAAACTGCCCAAAGGAAGGCCGGGGTGGTCCCTGCCGCACGGGCCTGAGAAGTGCGACCACAGGGCCTCCAGCTGCCCTCATGCGGTGGCCCAGCCCGCGGAGTCTACGTATCCCAGCATGCAGCGCTGCCCCTTGCTGAGTGCAGCCGGGCCCCTGGTCCTTTTTACACTGGTCGGGTGCAGCCTCGGGCACGGGCAGCTCTGCTCCCGGCTGCCTGGGGTGCCGGGTTCTGTCTAACCAGGAGGACTAGCAGTGGAGGCTGTGCCCAGATAGGAGACAGCCAGAAACGCGCACGCCACTGGGGCAGCGTGGAATTTCAGCCCTCCCCCCATGCAGTGCCCCTTGGTCACTGGCTGCGTTAACTAGCGGCAATTGTTCGTTCTCCAGACATGAACATCCCCTCCGCTGCGGAACCCCTCCCTTCCCCTGCCTTCGCGGGCGAGCTGCATCTCCTGCACCACCGCTCTTCCCTATCGCTTCTCCTCACCCCGCGGCAGTACTGCCAGTCATCTGCCAGCGGCTTCTGAGCGCCAGCCCATGCCCCCGTCTTCCCTGGACCTGTGTTGGAAAAACCCATCTGCTTTGCTTTAGCTCTGCTAATGAGCTTGCTTTTCTCTAGCATCCCTTATCCAAGGGCCACCCTGAGCAGTTTGCACTGTTCGCTGAAGTGGGACACACTTTGACTATCACAGAAATGCAACTTCCTCTGGGGTGAATGCAGCCGCCGCACGTGAGCCATGCAGCAGCCCTACGCACAGGTGAATTTAAAGAGGCTGGCGTCCGATTACCAGTGCTGGAATCCGGCCAGGAGCTGGAGCCAACACACTGATTTCCAGAAACTCTGCGTCTTTATCAAGGACAGATGCCAGGACTGGCCTCTCCCAGCACCCTGTCCCCCTGGCACCGTCCTGCCCGCTTCAAGCCCCTGTCTTGCCATCCCCCGATTCCAAATACCAGGAGAGTCTGTGCCTCTGACATGCTGCTCTGAAGACTGGCGTGGCCTAGCAAGACCCTGCAGTGCCGGCTGTGGCCCTCCGCCTTGGCCCTGCGGGTATTGCTGCCACGCCAGGAGAGCCGGAGGGTTGCTGCTGTCTGATCAGCAATGCAAACTAAGTGCTGCTTTTGGGTTCCCAGCAGGGATCCGGGTTCCCTGGGTCTTAGTGACCAATCGCTCTCGGCTAGTCGCTTTGCCATGTGACAGCTTAGAGGGAGTGGGAGCCTGCATCCCACACCGGGCCTGGTGCGGGACCTTCTCCAAGGGAGGCAGTGGCTGTGCGGCACTGTCTGGTGGAGTCCGAAAACTCCCTGCTGGGATCCATCCCCTGCCCCAAATTTTATTACCAGGGAGTCTGGCTTGTCTGCCGGAGGTGAGGCCTTGGTGCGCTGGCCTGCCCAGCCTGCGCCGTGTGGACAGAGGCGCTGCCGTGTGGGGCAGTGCCTCTCGGGCTGGCGGGGTGCCTGGGGCAGTCCCCAGGGGGCAGCTTGGATTGCTTTCTTGGAAAATACAAATGGGACCAGGGTTCCGAGAAAGCTTCCCCGTGTCTGAGCCTTTTCCCACACCCAGGCAGGAGTGAGGGGCCGAGCTGCTGACCCTCCCTGGGGTGGAGGGAGCATGGGAGGTGGATGGCCGTTACCCCAGCCAGCACCCCCTCCTGTTGGGCAGCCGCCAGGTCTGTCTAGCCCCCTTCTTGCCCCGATACTGAGCGTCGTTCTGAAGGGCAGGGCACGTTCAGCCCCTTCCCTGGATCCTTTTTACGTCTCGTCTGTCTAGTCCTGCAGCCTTGAGTGCCAGGCCTGTGGGCTGTCCGTGGCTGAGCGCTCACCCCGTCCCCTCTCTCCTCCACGTGGACCGGATATTTTCAAGAAAATGCTGTGAAAAGATTCTTTCCTACGACGCTTTCCAGCTGCCAGGAATGTGCGTCTAGGAATGCCTGGGCCCGTCCAAGAACAACTTCCAGCCGTGAGGCTGAGTGACGGCAGCCTCACGCGGGGGCTGCCGGCGGCTCCTCTCGCTCGCTGGAGGTGATGTGTTAACTACACAGGACGCGGCCGGGGCCGTCCGAGAGTGAGCGCTCGCTACTGCTGGCTGCAGGACCTGCTTCCAGTCCCAGCACTGCCGGGGCAGAGCCACTCGGCTACTGCGAAATGGGGTTTAGAACGGATAGCGACCCGCAGCTGGGGGTGGGGGTGGGGGTGTTACAGCTTGGCTGCACCCTGGAGCCCAGGGCTGCCCAGAGGATTCCAGGGGTCCGGGGTCTTGGGCGGCGGGGGGGCCTCCGCTTCGGCGGTAATTTGGCGGCGGGGGGGCCTTCTGTTCTGGGACCCGCCGCCAAAGTGCCCCGAAGACCCGCGGCAGGGGCCCCCCACCACCGAATTACCACCAAAGCGGGACCTGCCACCAAAGTGCAGCCGGATCTTCGGCGGTAATTTGGCAACGGGGGCCCCCGCCGCGGGTCTTCGGGGCACTTCGGCGGTGGGTCCCAGAACGGAAGGGCCCCCCGCCACCGAATTACCGCCGAAGACCCGGCTGCACTTCGGCGGCAGGTCCCACTTCGGCGGTAATTCGCCAGCAGGGGGTCCTTCCGCCCCGGAGCGTCGAAGACCGGGAGCGGAAGAAGTTCCGGGGGCCCGGGCCCCGCGAGAGTTTTCTGGAGCCCCCGGAGTGAGTGAAGGACCCCGCTCCAGGGGCTCCGAAAAACACGTGGGGGCCTGGGGCAAATTGCCCTCTTGCCCCGCCCCCCGGGCGGCCCTGCTGGAGCCAACTCCTCAGCACCCCCACGTGCGTCTGCCTCTGCATCTCTGGCTGTGCGGCGGGTCTGAAGCACCGTCCCGCAGCTCGAGAGGCAGCGTGTCCGCCCAGAGGCTTTGCCTCTTCAGCCAAGGAGAAGGCGGCGCATCGCGGAACTTGGGGCCATGCGGGGCCCCTCCAGTCTGATGTGCCGCAGTGGGGATGTCCTGGCTGTGTCTGTGAGTGCTGAGTGGGGAGTATTGACCTGGGGAATTGGGACGGGCCACTGGGGAAGGGAGGAGACCTGAGGATGTAACCTGAGAACCCAGGAGGGGGGTGGGAGGCCAGGTGACACCTCTGCCCGGGACACTGGACAAAGGAGACACAGGCTGGGGGAGGAGCTGGGGGGAGGCTGAGTGAGAGGCTGGGGGGAGTTTTCAGTTTTGGGGCTGGCTGGGGACGAGGAGTGAGGGCAGACGTGGGGGTCTGGCTCGCTGGGCCCCAGAATGGACCCGACTGAGGGGGTCCCATTCACTGGACCAACAAGCTCTGTTTTAGCCCGTGTTCCTGTCATCGAATAAACCTCTGTGTTACTGGCTGGCTGAGAGTCACGTCTGGCTGCGACGTGGGGGGGGGCAGGACCCTGTGGCTTCCCCAGGACCCCGCCGGGGCGGACTCGCTGGGGGAAGTGCACAGAGGGGCAGAGGATGCTGAATGCTCCAAGGAGAGACCCAGGAGGTGAAGCCGTGGGAGCTGCTTGCCCTGCAGACAGGCTGCTCCGAGGGAGAGGAGGCTCCCCAGGGTCCTGCCTGGCTTGGTGGGGAGCAGTTCCAGAGCAGCGTCCGGGGACTCCGTGACAGTTACTCACCTCCACTTCCAGGGGCAGGGATCCTCCAGCTCTGCCTGAGCCCGGCCATTCCGGTCTGTGCACCATAAGCACCACGCACCGCCTAAAACTCTGGGGGAGGGGAAGTGGTCCCAGAAAGGGCCAGCGTGACGCGTAGGGAGGGTAGACGGTGCTGTAGGCTAGGACAGGGCTGCAGGTCAGCAAGGACACACACTGGGGCTGGTCGGTGAAACCCCTCACTCGTCTGTAGGGCCAGGAAAACACTGGGACCATGGGGCTCCTCCTGGGAGGGGAGGAACTCCCGATACGTAGATGTTAACGTTCGAAGGGACCATTATGATCTTGTCTGACCTGCCGGCCAGAGAACTCCCCCCGTGTCTCCTGCCTCCAGCCCGTCCATCGCTCCTGGCTGGACTAGAGCAGATGGTCTAGGAAGAGACGCCCAGGCTGGATTTTCAAACTCCAGGTGGTGGAGAATCCACCATGCCCTCGGTGAACTCTTCCAGTGGCCCTCGCTGTTACAAATCTGCATCTCGTTTCCAGTCTGAGTTTTTTACCTTCAGCTTCCAGCCCCTGGATTTTCAGCCAGGCTAAGGAGCCACCTGCTGTTGGAAATCCCTTGCGAGTCGGTGCCTGTGGACCGTGATCATGTCACCTCTCGACAGTCTCTGGGATAAGCTGCACAGACTGAGCTCCAAGTCCCCTTGTGACTGGGTGAGATCAGGGCGCTGCTTGCCCTGGCTCCGTTCTCCAGCTCAGCTCCACCACATCCTCCAGGAGATTCAGTTTCACTCTTTGCTGAGGCCACTCTGGGCCCTTTGGGGTCCTCCCTGCCTACTCTGAGGCAGATACGCATCCAGCAGCCTCTCTGCCTGAGTCTCAGCCCCTGATTTCAGCTGCTGCCTGGGGTCAGATGGGCTCCCGGATTCCCATCTCGACCTGCAGGGAGTAGCTGGCTTTGCCCTTGCACCTCCCAGTGCCATGTGCTGGCACCTCTGTAATCTCGTCCTTTGCGAGGACAATAGTTCAAATCCGCCTGAGCCAGGCGCTCTCCTTGCCCTGTCCAGCTGCTCCCCAGGAACCTGCGAACCAAGACCATGGTCAGCCATTGATGAGGCATGTCACCACCGCGTGTGCAGCTCCTTCGAACGTGCTGGAGTCCTGGAACGCTGCAGTGGCCGTGCTGCCCTGCCTGGCGGCCGCCTCCAGTTCAGGCACACCCGTGAGATCTCCACGGGGCAGATACCCATGGGTGTGCCGGACCCGGGGATCATCTGGCTCTCGCTGCACCAGCTGCAGGGCACATCGCTCAGCTCATCCCTCCACCAGCGACTGCCTCGGCCAAGGAACGACAGGCCCTGGCTCCCAGCGTGGCAGCAGGCCCCCGTTCGTTGGGGTCTGGGTCCGAGGACCTTCCCCGGGAGCTGCTGGTAGCAGGTGCTGCTGTGTCGTTGATCCAGGGCCCTCTGCTCAGGGACCCCCCACCACCAGAGGCCAGGGGGAGCCAGAATGGGCACAGGGCCCTCTGGTCCCCCCATCACTGCCTGCAAGCAGCATGGCCAGGCCGCTGAAGAGGACAGTGCTGGCTGGTGAGCTGGAGCTGCCGCTGCTCGTGCTGTGCACACAGACCCTGGAGAGCCTGTCTCCTCTCACCCGCCCCAGCCTGGTAGCCTGGAGCACGAGGGTGGGCAGCGTAACACCCCCTGTCTCTGCTCCCCTCGAAGCCGGTGTTTCTTCCTGCGTGCGCAGCAGGCGGCGGCTCCCGTGGCCCAGCCGTTCCTGAGTGGGAAATTCCTGGCCGAGTCCCAGTGGGGCCGGAGCACGTCCGGCGCTGACGTGTGCTCGGAGCGTGATGGATGTGGCCCCAAGGGCTGCTGCTCTGCCTCCGCGGGGCCCCTGGCCTCTTTCCTGGGGAGGCTTTGTTGTGCTGCAGGTGTTTATGGGGACCAGATGGTGCAGCGGAGTGAGTGTGACCCCTGACTGCAGAGTGTGGGGCGCAGGTCACGTTCGCACCTTCCTCCCCGGGGCGGGGGGGCTCTGCGCTGTGCACCTGGGGGAGCCACGGAGTCTGCTCCTCAGCCCAGCCCATTGACGCTGACTGGCCCCCGCCTCGCCAGGCAGCCTGCGCCCCATAGAGCCTGTGCCCTGCACGCCTGGGGGGCTTGGTCGTTAAACACCCCTGCTTTGCTCCCTCTCCCGAAAGCTGCGAATTGGGGGCTGGCTCTGCTCAACCCCAGCCCCGCCAGGCGCCTCGAGAGGGGCTGTTGACCCCGGGCCTGACCCAGTGCGGAGACACAATGAGTGGGTTGGAGGCAGTAGCCATTGGCCTACTGGATGCAGTGGGGTGCTGTCCTGGGCTCCCCGCAATGCCAGGGCACCAACCACATCCTCCCGCTTCCCTCTCCTGTCGATGGTCCCAGCATGCACTGCTCCCTGGACCGAGCGGCGTGGCTGCATGGCATGCTGGGACCTGCAGTCTGTGTTAAGGACGAGGCCGGCCGGGGTGTGCTGCATACCCCGGGGCGGCTGGCCGTGTTCTCGGTACGGTTAACTGTGTGTGTTCAGAGGAACGGCCAGCTGGGATCAGAGCTGAGGTGCAGCCAGCCTGGCCTCCAGGCTCTGACTGGGGCCAGCCCCAGGGCCTGCAGAGGAAGGTGCAGGAGCCCCGCTGGAGCAGACATGGGACCCTCCCCCCACTGTGTGCACATGTGTGTAACCCAGTGGCACGGCCCCGGTAGGTCTGTCTCTGGGCACGTCTGTCTGTCTGTGCAGGCGCAGGGGGAGCAGGCCTGGCAGCTGAGGCCTGGAAAATGTGGGGCTCGCTCCTGTGTGAGGGACGGGTGCTGGAACGTGTTCGGCTGACCAGCCCCTGCCCGTGTGCTAATGGGGACCACCCTGTGCTGCGGGTAACGAGCGCCGCACCCTGCGTGGAAGGCGGCTCCGCTGCAGCCTGGCTATGGTTCCAATCAGGAAGCCGTTAAGGCCTTTAAACTCTCCCTGGTGTGGTCAGCGAGGCGTGCCAGGTGCTTACCTTGATGTTGTTTCCACACCAGGCAGCGGAAGGCTGGGAACGCTCTGCTGGCCGAGGGGGGGCTGCGGGCGTATCTCCCCCAGGGCTCCTTTGTTCCCTTCAAATCCATAGTGAGCCGGGATTGCTCTGCTCTGCTAGTGAGCATGGGAGCCCCCGGAGCCATCTGCAGCCTGCCGAGCCCTGGGCTGGGCACCCCATGCCCAGCGTCTGCCCAGGGCCTTTGGCATGCTAGGGCTTGGGGTCCTGGCTTCGCTGCTGGCCGCTTTGGGGCCGGTGGCTCCGTTCCCTCGCCCAGGGCTCGGCGTGCTGCCGGCGATGTGCTGCAAGAACACGGCACCCATGGAGCACGGCGTGGGGCAGCCGGGCGCACCAGCTGGGATTTGCTGCACGTCCGCTGGGAGGGCACAGAATGGGTTCAGTTTCTGGAGCGAGAGTCTCTGCTGGGCATCGGACCCTCCTCGTGCCCATTCCCCGGCAGGGCAGGGCAGGGCAGGGCAGGCCGGCTGGGGCGAAGGGGTGGGGACTGGCTGGGCAGAGCGGAGCCGGAGGCCGTGCCAGCTGCAGGGGACATGATGCCCTGGGTGTTCGCTGAGAGGTGAGGCCCGCAGGCAGGAGCCTTTCCTAGGGGGCTCATCCCTGTCTGCACTTGTGTTGGCTGCAGGAGGTTCTGCCATGGAGGGTGCTGACGCCGCGGCCGGCTGTCTCCTAAGGGTGCACCGGGGCGCCCGAGCTTTGCTCGGCTGAAGGTCGCCCTGGCAAGCTCCCAGCACTCCCGGGGCTGTCGAAGGCAGTCACAGCCGTCTGTGTGACCCCGATAGGGCCCCGCAGGCCTTCCACCATCTTGACCAGGGTTTCTCGAGTCGGGCCCCACCAAAGGAGAGAAGCGAACCTGGGTCTCCGCCCAGGCAGAGCAGAGCGCTGACCTGCTGCCAGCCGTGCGGGATGCTGGGGTGGAGGGGGGGGGCTGGCGCGGGCACACACGTGCCGTAGCACATGGACTGGAGGAGGAGGAGCCGCCGTGCAGGATGCTGCGGGGGAGGCGGGGGCTGGCGCGGGCACACAGGTGCCATAGCACGTGGACTGGAGGAGGAGGAGCCGCCGTGCGGGATGCTGGGGTGGAGGCGGGGGCTGGCGCGGACACACAGGTGCCATAGCACGTGGACTGGAGGAGGAGGAGCCGCCGTGCAGGATGCTGGGGTGGAGGGGGGGGCTGGGGTGGGCACACAGGTGCCATAGCACGTGGACTGGAGGAGGAGGAGCCGCCGTGCGGGATGCTGGGGTGGAGGCGGGGGCTGGGGTGGGCACACAGGTGCCATAGCACGTGGACTGGAGGAGGAGGAGCCGCCGTGCGGGATGCTGGGGTGGAGGCGGGGGCTGGCGCGGGCACACAGGTGCCATAGCACGTGGACTGGAGGAGGAGGAGCCGCCGTGCGGGATGCTGGGGTGGAGGCGGGGGCTGGCGCGGGCACACAGGTGCCATAGCACGTGGACTGGAGGAGGAGGAGCCGCCGTGCAGGATGCTGGGGTGGAGGCGGGGGCTGGCGCGGGCACACAGGTGCCATAGCACATGGACTGGAGGAGGAGGAGCCGCCGTGCGGGATGCTGGGGTGGAGGCGGGGGCTGGCGCGGGCACACAGGTGCCATAGCACGTGGACTGGAGGAGGAGGAGCCGCCGTGCAGGATGCTGGGGTGGAGGCGGGGGCTGGCGCGGGCACACAGGTGCCATAGCACGTGGACTGGAGGAGGAGGAGCCGCCGTGCGGGATGCTGGGGTGGGGGTGGAGGCGGGGGCTGGCGCGGGCACACAGGTGCCATAGCACGTGGACTGGAGGAGGAGGAGCCGCCGTGCAGGATGCTGGGGTGGAGGCGGGGGCTGGCGCGGGCACACAGGTGCCATAGCACGTGGACTGGAGGAGGAGGAGCCGCCGTGCAGGATGCTGGGGTGGAGGCGGGGGCTGGCGCGGGCACACAGGTGCCATAGCACGTGGACTGGAGGAGGAGGAGCCGCCGTGCAGGATGCCGGGGTGGAGGGGGGGCAGGGCTCTGTGGAGCAAGCGTGGGTCTGGGAACCCTGTGCTCTAGGATCCAGTCCCGGCCCAGCTCTGTCAGACCCCACTCCCCCCCCGTGGCAGGCCTGGTGTCTGCGGGGGGATGGGGGGGGGAGCGCGCCGGTTTGGCTGCGAGAGGTGACGGTGGTGCTGTGATGTGCTCAGACGGCGGGTGGCATCACACACGCTCTCCACGGATATCGCACGCAGGGAATGCTCACCGAGTGCGTGAGCGTCTGCAGGGCTCCCCCAGGGATCGATGCTTGGCCCTGCGCTAGTGATCACTTCGATCCGTGGCCTGGAAGAAAACATCCAACCATCACTGGTTACGTTTGCCGAGGACTCAGAAATGGGGGGAGTGGCAGATCATGAAGAGGCCAGGTCACTGGCGCAGCACTTGGGATCGCTTGGTGCCACGGAGTGTGGGGAGACGAGGCCCGGCACCCCCGGCTTCCTGCGATTCACCGGGACTCTCAGCCAGGCAGCAGAAGAGAAGGTTTATTAGACGACAGGAACACAGTCCACCCCACAGCTTGTCGGCACAAACAGGGCCCCCTTAGTCAGGTCCTTTTGGGTAGTAGGGAACTTAGCCCCCAACCTCGGGGTTCTCTTCAATTCCCCTGCCAGGAGCCCCTCCTTTCTGGCCTTTTCCTCTTTCCCAGGCCAGGAGGTCACCTGACCTCTTTGTTCTCCCCCACCTTTAGCATCCCCCTGCAGGGGGGAAGGGCCTGGCCATTAGTTGCCAGGAGACAGAGGGTCGGCCATTTACACACACTGGCCCTTTGCTCTGCCACAATCTCAGCCCCTAGAGACAAGAAATGCACAGGGGAAACTGAGGCACCCACCCAGTATTCAGAGGAAACATTAGGAACAGTCCCACTTCGTCAGACTTGGTAAACTGGGCACAGGCAAACAATCCATGTTTTAATCTGGCCAAATGTCAGTGTAGCCCTCTGGGGACGGTGCAGGCCATACTTCCAGGCTGGAGGGCGCTATCCTGGGAAGCAGTGACTGAAGGATTTTGGGATGGGCTCCCACTGTGGCCAAAAGGGCTAATGGGATCCTTGAATGCATAAAGGGGGGAATCTCGCATAGGAGCAGAGAGGTTCTTGTGCCGCTGTACCTTGCACTGGGTGAGCTGCTGGGGTCCTGGGTCCAGTTCTGGTGCCGACAATACAAGGCTGGTGATAAATTAGCGGGGGTGCAGAGAAGAGTCCCAGGAACGATTAGCTGGTTAGAAAACCTGACTCCGAGCGAGCACTTAGACGCCAGAGCTCCGGCTGTTTTGCTGGGCTAGGAGCTGGTTCAGGGTGACTAGGTCAGTGCATGGGGAACACACCTTTAATAGTGGGCTCTTCGGGTTAGCAGAGAGCGGTCTGCCCTGCTCCAGTGGCTGGAAGCTGATGCTAGACACGTTCACACAGGAAGGGAGCTGTCCCTGTTTAATAGTGAGTGTCATTAACCCTTGGAACGCCTTACCGGGGCGGGGTGGATTCTCCGGGGCGGGCTGCGTTCCTAACAGCTCGGCTCTAGGAGTGGTTGGGGGGCGGGTCTCTGGCCTGCGCTAGCTGGGAGGTCTGACTGAGACCCGCTAGGGAGGAGCCCCGTGCGAGCTCACCGCCCGCCGTCTGTCCCGCTGCAGGACGTGCGGAACACGGTGGGCAACATCCCCATGGAGTGGTACCAGGACTACCCGCACGTCGGCTATGACCTGGACGGCAAGAGGATCTACAAGCCGATCCGAACCAAGGACGAGCTGGACAAGTTCCTGGACCAGATGGAGAACCCCGATTACTGGTGAGGGGCTGGGGTTCCCCTCTTCCCCCAGGAACGCCCCGAGTTCCAGGCCAGGGGCACGACCACTCCCACTGCCCCAGCCTGGGGTCCTGCTCCCAGGCAGGACAAAGGCCTGTGCCTCCCCCTCCCCCTCCCCAAAGCCTGGGCAGCCCCAGCACGTGCCTCTGCCTGCCTGGTGCGTGAAGCCTGCTGCCCCAGGAAAGCTCGGCGCCCTGCTGTGTTCGGAGCCCACGGGGCGACCGTTCAGCTTTCCGCTGGCTTCTGTCTGTGTCCTCCCCGAGCACGGGCCCCAGGCTGCTCCGCAGCTCGCCTGCTGCCGCCCCAGTGCCCCGTGGGGGGAGGCAGGCGCTCTCCGGGCCACACGCGGTGAACCCAGAGCAGACTCTCACATGCCCCGTGCTGGCCGGGGGCTGGGTCCCTGGGCTCGCTGCCGTGGCTTTCCGGCAGCTCTCCCCCTGCGGGCAGAGCGGCACAGCCTGGAGAGTGAACTCTGCCTGCGCCCTCCGAGCCCTCTGTGCACTTGGGGGAGCCATGGTCCCGCCATCGCCCACCCGGCCCAGCCCCCTCCCACTCCCTCCCAGCCAGCGCAGGGCTGGCGAAGGGGCAGGTCTGCAGCCTGGCTTCCTGCCCCGGCCCTGGGGAGGGGGGGCTCCCTTGGCACCTCTGCGGGGGCTGCCGGCGAGGAGTCGGTTCGAGGAGATGGGCAGGGGGCTCACCTCCTGCAGGCCAGCACCGAGATCAGCTTTGGGAGCGGAGCGCCCTCCGGATGGGCCTCACAGGGACAGACTCACGCGGCAGCCCAGCCCTCGCCCCTCACACGTTACTCTCCCTCAGGCGCACGGTGCAGGACAAGCTGACGGGGGTGGACGTGAGGCTGACGGACGAGCAGGTGGAGCTGGTGCAGCGGCTGCAGAAAGGGCAATTCGGAGACGTGCACCTCAACCCCTATGAGGTAGGGGACCCTGCTGCCACCTCTGGGGCTGGGCATGTGTGGGGCTCCCCCCCTCCCCAGGGACACCCCCTCCACGGGGGCTCCCTCCCCTCACCCCACAGCCCCCACCTCCCAGGCCAGGCCTGCGTGGGCCCCCTCCCCTCCCCAGGGACACCACCTCCACAGGGGCTCCTTCCCCTCACCCCACAGCCCCCACCTCCCAGGCCAGGCCTGTGTGGGCCCCCTCCCCAGGGACACCCCCTCCACGGGGGCTCCCACCCCACAGCCCCCACCTCCCAGGCCAGGCCTGTGTGGGCCCCCTCCCCAGGGACACCCCCTCCACGGGGGTTCCCACCCCACAGCCCCCACCTCCCAGGCCAGGCCTGTGTGTGCCCCCTCCCCAGGGACACCCCCTCCACGGGGGCTCCCACCCCACAGCCCCCACCTCCCAGGCCAGGCCTGTGTGGGCCCCCTCACCTCCCCTCCCCAGGGACACCCCCTCCACGGGGGCTCCTTCCCCTCACCCCACAGCCCCCACCTCCCAGGCCAGGCCTGTGTGGGGCTCCCCCCCTCCCCTCCCCAGGGACACCCCCTCCACGGGGGCTCCCTCCCCTCACCCCACAGCCCCCACCTCCCAGGCCAGGCCTGCGTGGGCCCCCTCCCCTCCCCAGGGACACCACCTCCACAGGGGCTCCTTCCCCTCACCCCACAGCCCCCACCTCCCAGGCCAGGCCTGTGTGGGCCCCCTCCCCAGGGACACCCCCTCCACGGGGGCTCCCTCCCCTCACCCCACAGCCCCCACCTCCCAGGCCAGGCCTGTGTGGGCCCCCTCTCCTCCCCAGGGACACCCCCTCCATGGGGGCTCCCTCCCCTCACCCCACAGCCCCCACCTCCCAGGCCAGGCCTGTGTGGGCCCCCTCCCCTCCCCTCACCCCACAGCCCCCACCTCCCAGGCCAGGCCTGTGTGGGCCCCCTCCCCTTCCCTCCCCAGGGACACCCCCTCCATGGGGGCTCCTTCCCCTCACCCCACAGCCCCCACCTCCCAGGCCAGGCCTGTGTGGGCCCCCTCCCCAGGGACACCCCCTCCACGGGGGCTCCTTCCCCTCACCCCACAGCCCCCACCTCCCAGGCCAGGCCTGCGTGGGCCCCCTCCCCTCCCCAGGGACACCCCCTCCATGGGGGCTCCCTCCCCTCACCCCACAGCCCCCACCTCCCAGGCCAGGCCTGTGTGGGCCCCCTCCCCTCCCCTCACCCCACAGCCCCCACCTCCCAGGCCAGGCCTGTGTGGGCCCCCTCCCCTCCCCTCCCCAGGGACACCCCCTCCATGGGGGCTCCCTCCCCTCACCCCACAGCCCCCACCTCCCAGGCCAGGCCTGCGAGGGCCCCCTTCCCTCCCCAGGGACACCCCCTCCATGGGGGCTCCCTCCCCTCACCCCACAGCCCCCACCTCCCAGGCCAGGCCTGTGTGTGCCCCCTCCCCAGGGACACCCCCTCCACGGGGGCTCCCACCCCACAGCCCCCACCTCCCAGGCCAGGCCTGTGTGGGCCCCCTCCCCTCCCCAGGGACACCCCCTCCACGGGGGCTCCCTCCCCTCACCCCACAGCCCCCACCTCCCAGGCCAGGCCTGTGTGGGCCCCCTCCCCTCCCCTCTCCCCAGGGACACCCCCTCCAGGGCTGGTTGTGCGGCGCGTCTCCCTTGCAGCGTGTTGCCCTCCTGCCTTCCCAGGCTGGGCGGGGACCCAGTGGGCCACGGCAAGGTCCCTGCTCGGAGGGCCGGGGCAGCCGGAGTGACCCCTCGCTCTCCCTTCCCAGCCAGCCGTTGACTTCTTCAGCAGCCAGGTGATGATCCACCCGGTGACGAACCGCCCGGCCGACAAGCGCAGCTTCATCCCCTCCCTCCTGGAGAAGGAGAAGGTAAGAGCCTGTCAGTGCCAGCTGCCCCCAGAGCTGGGCCCCCAGCCAGGCCCCCCGAATCCTGGTGCTGACCCATCTGTGGCCTCTCCCTGCTCGGCAGGTCTCCAAGCTGGTCCATGCCATCAAGATGGGCTGGATCAAACCGCGCAGGCCCAAGGAGGACACGCCCAGCTACTATGACCTCTGGGCCCAGGAGGACCCCAACTCCATCCTGGGGCGCCACAAGATGCACGTGCCAGCCCCAAAGCTGCGGCTGCCGGGCCACGAGGAGTCATACAACCCCCCGCCCGAGTACCTGCTGAGCGAGGAGGAGGTGAGGGGCGAGGGGGTGGGGGGATATTGGGGGGCTCATGGGGCTATGGAGGGTGCACTCTGTGTGGGGGGTGCTGCAGGCAGGCTTGGCATGGATGAAATTCAATACAGCCGAGTGCAAAGGCACAGCTACCCAGTGGGGACCCCGTGGCGAGGGGTCGGGGTGACACTGAGCATGACCCAGCAGTGGGGTGCAGCTGTGAAAAGGGCTAACGTCCTTCTGGGGCGCACATGCGGGAGGTCACTGTCCCGCTCTGCGCAGCACTGGGCCGGGGATCAGCCGTTCTCCGGGGCCGCTGAGGGTAGGAGAGGAAGTAACGGGCTGAACCTGCAGCAGGGGAGGTTTCGGTTAGAGATTAGGAACAGGCTGAGGAGTTAAGCTCTGGAACAGGCGGCCCAGGGGGGTTGTGGGGTCCCCGTCACTGGCTGAACAAACCCCTGCCAGGGCCGGTCTAGGGTTCCTCGGCCCTGCCCCACCACGGGGGGCTGGAGTCCATGGCCCCTCGAGGTCCCTTCCAGCCCCACGTTTCTGTGATTCTGTGGCTAGTGCAGGGAGCAGTTCTCTGGGCCGGGATCCTTGGCGCTGCCATAGGCTTGGTTCCCAGGCTCAGACACTCCCTCTGCCCCTGGCAGCCGGGCTCTGGGCACCTGGGCCCCCCCCGGGGAGGGGACGGAAAGCGGGTCCCCTGTCCCCCGAGAGGTGTCTGGTTTGGGGGCCGGCTGCTGACCTTTGCCCTTTGCCCTGCAGAAGCTGGCCTGGGAGCAGCAGGAGGCCGCGGAGCGGAAGCTGAACTTCCTGCCCCAGCAGTACCGGTGCCTGCGTGCGGTGCCAGCCTACGCCCGCTTCATCCACGAGCGCTTCGAGCGCTGCCTCGACCTCTACCTGTGCCCGCGCCAGAGGAAGATGAGGGTGAGTGGGGGGGGTGTGACCTGGGCCCAGCAGAGCCAAGGGCGGGAAACCCACCTCACGCGCCACACACACAACCAGCTCACCGAGCTCTGCAGTGCGGCTCCTGCTCGCTGCCCCTTACAGAGAGCTGTCGCCCTGGGGCCGGGTGGGTGCCCAGCTGATCGAGTGGGATGCAGGTAGCCTGCTGCCCGGCACCCTCAGGTGGGGCAACCCTGTGCCCCCTGTGCACTACATGGGCTTGGTTCTCTTGCAGGTGAACGTGGACCCGGAAGACCTGATTCCCAAGCTGCCGAAGCCGCGGGACCTGCAGCCGTTCCCCACCACGCAGGCCCTGGTAATGCCGTGTGGTGTGGTCAGGGCTGCCGTGAGCGAGGGGAGGGGAACAGACACCAGGGTGGGGCTGGGAGTGAAGGAGGCTGAGGGGTCTTCGTTAGGCTGGAAAGAAAAGCTCGGAAGGGGGCCGCGATGGGAGCCTCCGTCCCCATCCCAGAGCACAGGGCTTAAGGGGGCACATAGAGACCAGGGCAGCTGTGGAACTCCCTGCTGCAGGAGGCAATCTAGACACCCCATCACTAGGTGTATAGGGGAGAATAACCTTGACTCCTGACATTTGAAGCTGTGATAAGGGGTAACAACGGCTCCTCATCTGGGACGTGAACCAGTCCCATTAGGAATGGGACAGATAGTAAGACAGCAAATATCGTAATCTCTGGTGTGCCCACACCATGAATACTGCGTGCAGGTCGGTTGCCCCACCGTAAAAGAGGTACATTAGAATTGGTAAAAGTAGAGATTAGGGGCATGGAACAGCTTCCGTATGAGGAGAGATTAATAAAACTGGGACTTTTCAGCTTGCAAAGCGCTGGCTAAGTGGGGGATAGGATAGAGGTCTATAAAATCATACCTGGTGTGGAGAAAGTGAAGAATGAAGTGTCATTTACTCCTTCACGTACACAAGAGCCAGGGGTCACCCAATATATTTACCAGGCAGCAGGTTTAACACAAACCTAAGGCAGTATTTCGTCACCCAACGCACCGTCAGCCTGTGGAACTCGCTGCCAGGGGATGTTGTGAGGCCAAAAGTATAACGGTTCCAAAAAGGAAAGTTCCTGGAGGATTGGTCCCTCAGTGGCTATTAGCCGGGATCGGCAGGGCACAACCCCCTGCTCTGGGTGTCCCTAAACCTGACAGCCAGAAGCTTGGACCAGGCGTCACTTGATAATTGCTCTGGTCTGTTCATTCCCCCTGGTGCTCTGGCACCAGCCCCAGCCAGAAGACGGGACCCCGGGCTAGCTGGACTGTTGGTAGGGCCCGGTCTGATGTTCCTATGCACCCGCGCCTCCCCTGAGGTTGGGTGTGGCCTGGGGCATCGTCCTCTGAGCAAGAGAAGGGATGTGCTGCGCCCAGGACAGACGCCGTGGGTGGCCAGCACCAGTCGCAGCTCTCAAACCCCACCATGGGCCTGTCCGTCGCTCTCCAGCCTCCCCCACTCTGCCGCCACGGCCCGGGCTCATCTCTGCCCCGGGGCCGGACGCTGGAGCAGCCTGAGCTGAGCTGGGGCCGGACGCTGGAGCAGCCTGAGTGGAGCTGCTAGCCCCAGTGTCAGCGTCCCGGTGCCCCCGCAGCTGCCCAAGCCCGTTAGCCGGGGGAGAAGGGCACCCGGAGGCCCCAGGCGCCATGCCAGGGCTCATTCCCGTGTGTGCAGGGGGGTCCCGGGCAAGCTGAACGCCAGCGAGTGGCACTGGCGGCTCCTCACCTGTCTCATTGTCTCCACCAGGTCTACCGCGGGCACAGCGGCCTCGTGCGCTGCCTCAGCATCTCCCCCAGCGGGCAGTGGCTGGTGTCAGGTAAGCTCTCTGTGCCCGGGGCGGCACCCGGCCGGCCCAGAGCCACACAGACCCCTCAGGGCTGGGGTGGGGCGAGGGGCGGCACCCCGCAGCCTGCGCTCCTGTGCCTGTCACGGCTCTGCGTGTACCCGAGGAGCAGCCGCCTGCCTGCCCCCCGGGCTCTCCCGCGGCACTGCTGCGGGTAGGGGCTGGCTGGCTGAAAGGGCGGGAAGGAAGGAGAGGCCTGGGGAGCCACGTGAACCACAGGGGGGATTCGATCCCAGGCCCAGCCTGTGCTGCCCCCGGCCGCTCCGGCTGGCCCAGTGACTCGCTTCTGGAGTGCAGAGTTCCCCTGGGCACGAGGCGGGTGCCGGCGATAGGACTGCTGGCCCAGCCCGGCCCGGCCCAGCGCACGCTCGTGGCAATCCCTGGTGCCTATAAACCGTTCCGGGGGGGTTTCCAGCCGCTTCCGGCACCTCCCCAGGCAGTGGGGCGTGGGCTGGCACGCAGGGCACTAGGAGCAGAGGGCAGGCTCTGGCGGTTCTGGGCTGGCAGCTCCCACCAGGTGGCCCATGCGCCATCGGGAGTTCCACAACCGCTGGATTCCTGGCCACGGGCTGGGAAAGTGGTTGAGATCAGGCGTTAAAAATAACCCCATGAGCCTGGGGGGGGCCTGTCCCTCTCCCTTCACACCCAGCCCTGGCTGTCTCTCTCTGCATGGGCCCAGGAGCAAACCAGCCCGCACCAGCCAGGACAGCAGCTGCTCCGGGGTCTCGCCCCTCACAGCCTGGCCGGCTCCGGGGCCCAGTGCGGCGCTGCGGGGGGGCGCTCGCCCCTCACAGCCTGGCCGGCTCCGGGCCCCAGTGTGGCACAGCAGGGGGGGCGGCTCAGTGGGGCGCTCGCCCCTCACAGCCTGGCCGGCTCCGGGGCCCAGTGCGGCGCTGCGGGGGGGCGCTCGCCCCTCACGGCCTGGCCGGCTCCGGGGCCCAGTGCGGCGCTGCGGGGGGGCGCTCGCCCCTCCCAGCCTGGCCGGCTCCGGGGCCCAGTGCGGCGCTGCGGGGGGGCGCTCGCCCCTCACGGCCTGGCCGGCTCCGGGGCCCAGTGCGGCGCTGCGGGGGGGCGCTCGCCCCTCACGGCCTGGCCGGCTCCGGGGCCCAGTGCGGCGCTGCGGGGGGGCGCTCGCCCCTCACGGCCTGGCCGGCTCCGGCCCCCAGTGCGGCGCTGCGGGGGGGCGGCTCAGCAGGGTGCTCGCCCCTCACGGCCTAGGCCGGCTCCGGCCCCCAGTGCGGCGCTGCGGGGGGGCGGCTCAGGGGGGCGCTCGCCCCTCACGGCCTAGGCCGGCTCCGGGCCCCAGTGCGGCGCTGCGGGGGGGCGCTCGCCCCTCACAGCCTGGCCGGCTCCGGCCCCCAGTGTGGCGCAGCAGGGGGGCGGCTCAGCAGGGTGCTCGTCCTGGGTCCATGCTGACCCACTTCCCCTTCTGGGAGCCGGGGGCGCTGAGCTGCTCCTCGAGCGGCTGGAAATGGCCCTGCCCAGGGTGGTGCCAGGGACTTGACGGGAGCTCGCCGTGCTCTGGCCCCGGCCCAGCCCGGTAGGTCCTAGCTGCCCCTGCGGGCGGAGACGGGTGTACTGGTGCCCCGCTGAGCCCTCCCCCACTGCCTGCCTGGGCGCGGGACGGGGCCTGGCCCCTGCCTCTTCGGGGACCCACCCGCTGGCCTGTCCCGCAGGCTCCGACGACGGCACGGTGCGGTTCTGGGAGGTGAGCAGCGCCCGCTGCATGAAAACCCTCCCGGTGGAGGGCGTGGTGAAGAGCGTCGCCTGGAATCCCAACCCCGCCGTCTGCCTGGTGGCCGTGGCTGTGTGAGTGACACCCCCCCGTCCCGTCGCTGTGTGACCCCCGCCCCCGCATCTCCTCTGTGTGAGACCCACAGCCCCACCCCAGCCCCGTGACGCCCCCCAGCCCCATGACCCCCCCGTCCCATCCCGTCGCTGTGTGACCCCCCCCCGCATCTCCTCTGTGTGAGACCCACAGCCCCACCCCAGCCCCGTGACGCCCCCCAGCCCCATGACCCCCCCGTCCCATCCCGTCGCTGTGTGACCCCCGCCCCCGCATCTCCTCTGTGTGAGACCCACAGCCCCACCCCAGCCCCGTGACGCCCCCCAGCCCCATGACCCCCCCGTCCCATCCCGTCGCTGTGTGACCCCCCCCGCATCTCCTCTGTGTGAGACCCACAGCCCCACCCCAGCCCCGTGACCCCCCCGTGACGCCCCCCAGCCCCATGACCCCCCCGTCCCGCCCCGTCCCGTCGCTGTGTGACACCCCCCCCGCATCTCCTCTGTGTGAGACCCCCCAGCCCTGTGACCCCCGTCCCGTCTCGTCGCTGTGTGACGCGACCCCCAGCCCCGTCCCAGCCCTGTGACCCCCCCGTCCCGTCTCGTCACTGTGTGACCCCCCCCGCATCTCCTCTGTGTGAGACCCCCCAGCTCTGTGACCCCCGTCCCGTCTCGTCTCTGTGTGACCCCCCCCCGCATCTCCTCTGTGTGAGACCCCCCCAGCCCTGTGACCCCCCCGTCCCGTCTCGTCGCTGTGAGACCCCCCCACCGCATGTGAGACCCCCCCCAGCCCTGTGACCCCCATCCCATCTCGTCGCTGTGTGACGC
Source organism: Mauremys mutica (assembly GCF_020497125.1). Lineage (NCBI taxonomy): Eukaryota > Metazoa > Chordata > Testudines > Geoemydidae > Mauremys > Mauremys mutica. The sequence goes on along the minus strand of NC_059073.1, from coordinate 4,695,812 downwards.
GACCCCCAGCCCCATGACCCCCCCGTGACGCCCCCCAGCCCCATGACCCCCCCGTCCCGTCTCGTCGCTGTGTGACCCCCCCCCGCATCTCCTCTGTGTGAGACCCCCCAGCTCTGTGACCCCCGTCCCGTCTCGTCACTGTGTGACCCCCCCCGCATCTCCTCTGTGTGAGACCCCCCAGCTCTGTGACCCCCGTCCCGTCTCGTCACTGTGTGACCCCCCCCGCATCTCCTCTGTGTGAGACCCCCCAGCCCCGTGACACCCCCGTCCCGTCTCGTCACTGTGTGACCCCCCCCCGCATCTCCTCTGTGTGAGACCCCCCCGCTCTGTGACCCCCGTCCGGTCTCGTCACTGTGTGACCCCCCCCGCATCTCCTCTGTGTGAGACCCCCCAGCTCTGTGACCCCCGTCTCGTCTCGTCACTGTGTGACCCCCCCCGCATCTCCTCTGTGTGAGACCCCCAGCCCTGTGACACCCCCGTCCCGTCTCGTCTCTGTGTGACCCCCCCCCCGCATCTCCTCTGTGTGGGACCCCCCAGCTCTGTGACCCCCGTCCTGTCTCGTCACTGTGTGACCCCCCCCCGCATCTCCTCTGTGTGAGACCCCCCAGCCCCATGACCCCCCCGTCCCGGCTCGTCGCTGTGTGACCCCCCCCGCATCTCCTCTGTGTGAGACCCCCCAGCCCGGTGACACCCCCTGTCCCATCTCGTCGCTGTGTGACCCCCCCACCGCATGTGAGACCCCCCAGCCCTGTGACCCCCATCCCATCTCGTCGCTGTGTGACGTGACCCCCAGCCCCATGACGCCCCCCAGCCCTGTGACACCCCCCGTCCCATCTCATCGCTGTGTGCCCCCCTCAGGCATCACTTGCCCCCTGCCATCTGCCTGGCCGGGGCTGCCCTGGGCCCCAGGGTGCAGCTGGATTTCAGAGCTCTTGGGGGCAGAGGTCGGAGGCTGGCCAGGCCCCCGGGACCAGCACCGGGTTCCCCTTCCCACAGGCCGTGGCTGCAGGGGAGGAGGCAGGCCAGGCCCTGTCCCCGGCTCTGACCCGCAGCGCCCCCCGCAGGGAGCAGTCCGTCCTGCTGGTGAACCCCGGCCTCGGAGACAAGCTGCTGTATGGGGCCACGGACCAACTGATGGAGGCCTACGAGCCGCCGGAGGAGGAGCGGCTGCAGCCCGTCACCTGGGCCGTGGCGGCCGGCGCGGAACACAGCAGGGGCGTCCGGCTGATCATCCGGCACGGGAAGGTACGGGGGGGCCTGGGGGCCTGGAACGGGGTGGGAACTCTTCCCTGCACCTCTTGGGGGGTGGGGGGGTGTTGTCCCCACATGCTGGACCCCCATCACCTCGCCTGGCCTGCTCGGGTTCTGCCAGCGGCCATGTTCCCCGGGGGTCCGAGCACCCCTGCCCTACCCGGAGCCCCCCAGGGCCTGACCCATGTTCCCCGGGGGTCCGAGCGCCCCTACCCGGAGCCCCCCAGGGCCTGACCCATGTTCCCCGGGGGTCCGAGCGCCCCTACCCGGAGCCCCCCAGGGCCTGACCCATGTTCCCCGGGGGTCCGAGCGCCCCTACCCGGAGCCCCCCAGGGCCTGACCCATGTTCCCCGGGGGTCCGAGCGCCCCTGCCCAGAGCCGCCTGACCCATGTTCCCCGGGGTTCCGAGCGCCCCTACCTGGAGCACCCCAGGGCCTGACCCATGTTCCCCGGGGGTCCGAGCGCCCCTACCCGGAGCCCCCCAGGGCCTGAGCCGCGTTCCCCGGGGGTCCGAGCGCCCCTACACGGAGCACCCCGGGGCCTGAGCCGCGTTCCCCGGGGGTCCGAGCGCCCCTACCCGGAGCACCCCAGGGCCTGACCCATGTTCCCCGGGGGGCTCTGAGCGCCCCTGCCCAGAGCCCCCCAGGGCCTGACCCATGTTCCCCGGGGGTCCGAGCGCCCCTACCCGGAGCCCCCCAGGGCCTGAGCCACACAAACACCCCTGCCGCCGTGGAGCGCCCCGTCCCCCAGCCCGGCTGCACGGCTCCCCGTGGCCCCAGGCAGCAGCTGACGTCTGGCCGTGCCGCTCCGCAGCCCGTGAAGCAGGTGACCTGGCACCCCCGAGGCGACTACCTGGCCAGCGTCCTGGCTGACGACGGCCACACGCAGGTGCTGATCCACCAGGCCAGCAAGCGCTGGAGCCAGAGCCCCTTCCGCCGGAGCAAGGGGCAGGTGCAGTGCGTCCTCTTCCACCCGCTGCGGCCCTTCTTCTTCGTGGCCACCCAGCGCTACGTCCGCCTCTACAACCTGCTCAAGCAGGAGCTCGCCAAGAAGCTGCTGACCAACTGCAAGTGGGTGTCCAGCATGGCCGTCCACCCCGCAGGTACGTGGAGCCCGGCCGCCGGTCTGGGCGCGGCCCCTGCCGTCCCTTGGCTGGGCGTGGGTGTCCCGAGGGCCCGGCCCGTCCACCAGGCCGAGACGAGCTGCTCTGCCCAGCCGCGGCCAGGCTGCGGGGGGCAGCTCCTATAGGATGGGGGGTGGCAGGAGAATCATGTTCCCTCAGCCACGGGGCCACAGTCAGTTGTGGGGGACACATTGCCGTGGGGGGGAGCCTGGTGTCAGAGGGGTGCAATGCTGTTCTCAGGGGGGAGACACTGCTGCAGAGGGACATTGTCGGGGGGCCGGGGGGGCTGGTGTGTGCGACACCCCTGCAGGGGCCGTGGCTGCTGGCAGCACCCCGCTCGCTCACTCCCCTCCCCTCTGGCAGGAGACAACCTGATCTGTGGGAGCTACGACAGCAAACTGGCCTGGTTCGACCTGGACCTGTCCACCAAGCCCTACCGGGTGCTGAGGTGAGCGTGCTCCCCCTGTCCGCCCGCCCGCCCCACAGCTCCCCCCTGTCCGCCCGCCCCTCGGCTCCCCCCTGTCTACCTGCCTTGCCCGCGGCTCCCCCTCCGCCCACCTGCCCCACAGCTCCCCCTCTGCCCGCTCACCCACCCCGCGGCTCCCCCTCTCCGCCCACCCGCCCCACAGCTCCCCCCTGTCCACCTGCCCGCCCCGCGGCTCCCCCTCTCCGCCCACCTGCCCCACAGCTCCCCCCTGTCCACCCGCCCCACAGCTCCCCCCTGTCCACCTGCCCGCCCCGCGGCTCCCCCTCTCCGCCCACCTGCCCCACAGCTCCCCCCTGTCCACCTGCCCGCCCCTCGGCTCCCCCTCTGCCCACCTGCCCCACAGCTCCCCCCTGTCCACCTGCCCCACAGCTCCCCCCTGTCCGCCCGCCTTGCTCGCGGCTCCCCCTCTCCGCCCACCTGCCCCACAGCTCCCCCCTGTCTGCCTGCCCGCCCCTCGGCTCCCCCTCTCCGCCCACCTGCCCCACAGCTCCCCCCTGTCCACCTGCCCGCCCCTCGGCTCCCCCTCTCCGCCCACTCACCCCACAGCTCCCCCTCTGCCCGCTCACCCACCCCGCGGCTCCCCCTCTGCCCGCCCGCCCCACAGCTCCCCCCTCTGCCCGCTCACCCACCCCGCGGCTCCCCCTCTCCACCTGCCCTGCAGCTCCCTCTCTCCACCCTCCTGCCCCACAGCTCCCCCCTGTCCACCTGCCCCACAGCTCCCCCCTGTCCACCCGCCCGCCCCGCGGCTCCCCCTCTCCGCCCACCTGCCCCACAGCTCCCCCCTGTCCACCTGCCCCACAGCTCCCCCCTGTCCGCCCGCCTTGCTCGCGGCTCCCCCTCTCCGCCCACCTGCCCCACAGCTCCCCCCTGTCTGCCTGCCCGCCCCTCGGCTCCCCCTCTCCGCCCACCTGCCCCACAGCTCCCCCCTGTCCACCTGCCCGCCCCTTGGCTCCCCCTCTCCGCCCACTCACCCCACAGCTCCCCCCTCTGCCCGCCCGCCCCTCGGCTCCCCCTCTGCCCGCCCCGCGGCTCCCCCTGTCCGCAGGGTCTCCCCAGGGCACTGTAGGGCCGCGCTGGCTCTCCCTGCCCCAGGACACCGCCCCGATCACGCTGGCTCCCTGGTGCTGCCCCCCCGCTCGCTGCCCAGCCCGGCGCCGGATTCCCTCGGCTGCTCCCTGCCCCCTTTGGGGAGCCCCAAGGCAGCTCTCCCCGCGTGGCTGCCCCAGCCTGTTGTCAGACGCCATCTCGCCCTCAGCGGCTGTTTGCCACGCAGGGGCCCGGCGCAGGCTGCTGGGGGCGGGGCGGGGCTGGCCAGGCGGCCCCAGCGGCTCCTGGCCCTGACGGGTCTCTCCCCTGGTCTCTGGCAGGCACCACAAGAAGGCGCTGCGGAGCGTGGCCTTCCACAAGCACTACCCGCTCTGCGCCTCGGGCTCGGACGACGGGAGCGTCATCGTCTGCCACGGCATGGTCTACAAGTACGCGCGGGCCCGGCTGGGGGCCAGAGTGGGGGGGGGGGTAGCGCCCGGGCGGGGAATGGCCCTGCCCCGTGCTCGCGGCCCCGGCTGGGGGGTGAGATGTGGGGGGGGGGGTAGCGCCGGGGCACGGAATGGCCCTGCCACGTGCTCGCGGCCCCGGCTGGGGGGCGAGATGGGGGGGGGGTAGCGCCAGGGCGGGGAATGGCCCTGCCACGTGCTCGCGGGCTGTGGGGTGACAGGGGCCAGCCCCCAGCACCGGAGGGGGAGGACAGGCGAGGGGGCAGCCTCTCTGCAGACAGGACACGGACCCCGGGCATCTCTGGGCCCTCGGTGGGTGCAGCCCCCTGTCCCCACTGGAGCACCCCACGTCCCTGGGGAAGGTGAGGGGTGGGCAGCCCAATGGCCCTCGCGCGTTGTGGGGTCACAGCCCCCCCCTTACCTGGTCCCCTTTGTCGCAGTGACCTGCTGCAGAACCCGCTGATTGTGCCCGTGAAGGTGCTGAAGGGCCACGCGCCGGCCCGGGACCTGGGCGTGCTGGACGTCCTCTTCCATCCCAGCCAGCCCTGGCTCTTCTCCTCGGGCGCCGACGCCACCATCCGCCTCTTCGCCTAACCCCGGCCCGGCACCGGAGCGACGCCAGGCCAGCCTGGGACCGCGGGCGCCACCCCGGGCCGCAGAGCCTCCGGCTTCTCTTCACCGGGGCAGGGCCGGAGCCGGCTGCCTGCCTGGGAGCCGTGCGCTGGGCTCCGCACCGGGGCACGGGGGGTCTCTCATTAAACGCCTCTGGACACGCACGGGCTGCGGTACTGTCCTGTGTGGGCTGGGGGGTGGGCAGGGGCCCCCCTCCCCCGGGGGCCAGCTCCAGACACAGGGGCCCCGTCGTGCTGCCCGGCAGCTGGTGGGAGCTGGGCCGTGGTCCCGTGAGGTGCCCTGCTGCAGCGCCGCTGCCCTGGCCCCCTGGGGCTGGCAGTAACCCCCCCCCGCCGGAGCTTTCTGCAAGGCGCCCTCGCTGCCCTGGGGGGGCAGGGCTCGCTGCTGCCAGCTGGGGGGGCAGGAGGTTTTAAAAGCCCCAGAGCTGTGACCTATGTGGCAAAGGTGGCTGCGGCCCAGCGCCTCTCACTGCTGCCCTCGTAACCCAGCCCTGGGCTCCCCAGCAGCCCTGCTCGGCCCCGCGCTCCCCCCCACCCCACATGTCCCTCGTGCCCAGCCCCGGGCTCCCCTCCCCGGCGGGTCCCATCCTCCCCCACCCGGCTCTGCCAGGGCCCTGATGGCCCAGCCCGGGCTCCCTGCACACCCAGGCTTGGAGCATAAGGGCAGAGCAGGTGCCCCCAGTAACTCAGCTGGGGCAGGATCCCTGCTCTGAGCCCCCTGGGCCGTAGGCGCCGGTGCCCTCGCGGTGCTGCTGGGCCAGGGCCCGGTTAGCTGCCGTGGGGAGACCCGGCGAGCACCCCGGAGTCTGGGCTGAGGGACAGCAGCTCCGGGGAGCCCCCCTGCTGGAGCTAGGCTTGTTCCCCCACCACCCCTGGGGCCTGTGCAGTGAGGTCAGAGCCCCCTCGCCCCCTTGCAGTTATGGAAACCGCAGGGGGCCATGCGGGGGGGGAGGGGGGGGGCGCTGTGCTAGCATGTCAAAGCCCCTCCCCCACCCTGCTTAGCTGCCGGGAGCTCAGCCCGGCTGGTGAGGTGTGTCTGGCCCCAGGAAACACCTCCTGCTGCCTCCGCAGCTCCCAGCCCCCTGTCGGGGGGGGGGGGGTACCTGAGCCCCCCCCCAGCGCTGGGAGCAGCTCTTGTGTTGGGCCAGGACAGTCTCTCGCCGCTGGCTGCAGCTCCCAGGGCAGCTGTTCGCTGACAATGACCGAGGGGGCCCTGGGTTCTGCTCACCCCCCCACCCCCGGCACAAACCCACTCCAGGTACTTCCCTCTGGCCCCAGCCCTACCCGTTTTTCCAGCCTCACCCATCCTCCAGCACTGACCCCTGCCAGCCCCCCCCATCCATGCCCCCCAGCACCTTGCCTCCCTCGACAGCAGCTGCCTGGGCCTAGGCCCTCAGCTCTGTCTCCCCCCGCAGGGCACCGAGCACAGCTGGGGTCTGCGCTCCCAGGCTGGCAGGAACAGCCTGAGCTGGGGCCACTGACCAGCCAAGCCTGGAGCTCGGGGGGCAGGACTGCTCCCCCGGCCCACGCTGCAGGCTGGCCTCTGCCCCCCTAGCTGGGCACTGCTAGGCACAGGAGAGGGGCCCGCTGGGTCTGCCATGGGGCGGCTTCTCCAGGCTGCTGCCTGCCCCAGGGGAGCGCCGCCCAACCCCCAGAGCCAGACGAAAGCAATAAAGCGCCCGACCCTTGGGCAAGAACTTTAACAAGTGGAAAAAGACGGAGTCAGCCTGGCAGGGCCCGGCTGGCCAGGGAAAGGGCCAGCCCCCACCCCACCCCCGGCGCTAGGGCCCACGTGCAGCCAGACCGAGCAATCTGAGGAATTCCTGTTTGGCTGCCGAGCAGCAGAAGGGCCTGGAAGGGGTTGAGGAGTAGGAGGAACAGGTAGCGGCAGCTGCCGGGATGGAAAAAACAAGTCAGCCAGCGGCAGGAACAGGCCAGAGCGTGCAAACGCCCCAGCCAGCTGCTCTCCCCAGCAGGGCTCTGCCCGCCTCCCACCCGCCAGTAAAGCCAGCTCTCGGTGACCCAGTGGCTCAGCTGCTGCCCTTCACTGCAATGGGGTGTTCACTCTGAAGCCTACTGTCAACGCAGACTGTCAGCCCGGTTAATTGTGTCGCTGCTGGTCATGAGAGACTCATGCAGTTCAGGCGCTTACGCCCAGGGTGCCAGCACTCTGCCCAGAGCCTGTCTTCGCATTAGAGCAGGGTGAGATGCTCCACTCCAGAGCCCAGGGTGCCCAGTGCAACAGGCCCTGCCCCAGGACTCATCCAGCCTGGGGCCCTCCAGCAGGGAAGTAACAGCACCAGTGTTGGGGACACAGCTCAGCCCAGCTGGCAGGCTCAGGCCCATTTCCCATGCGGGCGGGGCGGGGGGGTGAGACTCAGGCTCTCAGCACCCGGTTTATAGCCACGCTGTAACAAAAACCACCGCTCAGCTCCGCCTCCCCCCACCTGGCCATGCACGGCCCAGCTCTGGCGAGCCCCAGACCAGCAGCCACAGCTTGCGGGGGAGAGGTCGCTAGGCTCAGCCCCTCACCCAGCATGGTGGGCACAGGGCACCATGGCCAGCCACAGCTGCCAGCAGGGACCAACACAGCCAGCAGCCACTTTCCTGCATGAGAGAGAAGCCGGAGGGGTCCCAGCTCTGTGGCCTCAGGCACGTCATGAGCTTAAGACACTTGGACTCAACCCTGTCCTGTGGCCATGAGTTCCACAGTCTAATTACTCCCAGCATCACAAGTGTTTCCTCAGCCTGGGTTCAAATCCTCCCTTTCATCAGCAGGCCCTGTTGCGCGGGAAGAGACAGTGTAAGCGCTTGGCGCAGCGGTGACGAAGTGGGGCTGTTCTTAAGGGTTCCTCTGAATCGTGTGTAGGTGTCACGGAGTGGGGGGGAGTCTGGGCCCTGTTCCCCCCCCCGGACGTCCTGCGATTCACCGGGACTCTCAGCCAGGCAGCAACACAGCAGGTTTATTTAGGTGACAGGAACACAGTCCCAGACAGGTCTGGCAGGTACAGCCAACAGGGCCCCCTTTAGTTAGGTTCATCTGGGGCCCCAGGGAGGCCACAGCCCCGTTGGTCAGGGTGCCCCTCTCCCAGCCAGCTCCCAACTGAAACTCCCTCCAGCCGTCTCCTTTCTGGCCTACTGAGTGGGGAGTATTGACCTGGGAAGGTTGCAGGGGAGTTGTGCTGGGGCTGCCTGCATTGGGGAAGGGAGATACCTGAGCATGTAACCTGAGAACCTAGGAGGGGGGTTGGAGGCCAGGTGACACCTCTGCCCGGGACACTGGACAAAGGACACACAGGCTGGGGGAGGAGCCGGGGGGAGGCTGAGTGAGAGGCTGGAGGGAGTTTCAGTTTGGAGCTGGCTGGGAAATGGAGAGGGGCTTGGGCTTCCCAACGGGGCTGTGGCCTCCCTGGGGCCCCCAGATGGACCTAACTAAAGGGGGTCCCTGTTGTCTGGCAAGCCCTGTCCTGGACTGTGTTCCTGTCGTCTAAATAAACCTTCTGTTTTACCGGCTGGCTGAGAGTCCTGGTGAATCGCAGGAAGCCGGGGGTGCCGGGCCGAGTCTCCCCCCACACTCCGTGACACCTAGGCCCTTCCCCCCTGCAAGGGACTAGCTAAAGTTGAACAAAGAGATCAGGTGACCTCCTGGCCCCGGAAAGGAGCTGAGCAGAGGAGTGGGGGCTGGAGGGGGTTTCAGTCTGGAGCTGGCTGGGGACGAGGAGTGAAGTGCAGACGTGGGGGTCTGGCTCACTGCCCCCCAGAATGGACCCGGCTGAGGGGTCCCAGTCTCTGTATCTACAAGCCCTGTTTCAGACCCTGTTCCTGCCATCTAATAAACCTCTGTGTTACCGGCTGGCTGAGAGTCACGTCTGGCTGCGACGTGGGGGGGGGCAGGACCCTGTGGGCCCCCCAGGACCCCGCCTGGGTGGACTCGCTGTGGGAAGCGCACGGAGGGGCAGAGGATGCTGAATGCTCCCAGGAGAGACCCAGGAGGTGAAGCCGTGGGAGCTTCTTGCCCTGCAGACAGGCTGCTCTGAGGGAGAGGAGGCTCCCCAGAGTCCTGCCTGGCTTGGTGGGGAGCAGTTCCAGAGCAGCGCCCAGGGACTCCGTGACAGCAGCCCTCTGCCACCCCATCTGTATTAACTTTTTTCTACTCCAAGCCAGCCCAGCCTTCCACGAGTTTCTCCAGGCCTTGGGTCTGTCTCATCACCCATCTCTGAAGCCGCGCTCAGCTGCCTCCTGTCTGACATGGTGACCAGCACTGCACAGGGGGCCCAGATGTGCCCACCCCACCCCTCAGGCATCTGAGTCTTGTGTTACTGACTGCAGAGGGCTCCCTGGGCTGTCACCTCAACACCCACTGTCCTGAGTTATCATTGGGCTGCAACAGACCTCAGGAGGTCATCTCACCCCATCCCCTGCACTCATAGCAGGACTATTATCTAGGCCATCCCTGACAGGTGTTTGTTCCTCCATGGCCTGGACTGCACCCTCAGCAAGTCTGCAGCGGACACTAAACTGGGAGGAGGGGTAGATACGCTGGAGGGTAGGGACAGGATACAGAGGGACCTAGACAAATTAGAGGATTGGGCCAAAAGAAACCTGATGAGGTTCAACAAGGACAAGTGCAGAGTCCTGCACTTGGGACGGAAGAAGCCCATGCACTGTGTGACAAAGTTCCTCCTCTACCTTGGTGGGTCCTGCGCTTATTGGCGGATTTGCTCGCCTCAGTGATCTTCCCCACAGTCTGGGTCAACTCCTCCTGTGTCTGATCAGGAGTTGGAGGTTTGGGGGGAACCCGGGCCCGCCCTCTACTCCGGGTTCCAGCCCAGGGCCCTGTGGATTGCAGCTGCCTATAGTGCCTCCTGCAACAGCTGCACCTCCCTGGGCTACTTCCCCATGGCCTCGTTCAAACACCTTCTTTATCCTCACCACAGGACCTTCCCCCTGGTGTCTGATAACGCTTGTACTCCTCAGTCCTCCAGCAGCACAGCCTCACTCCCAGCTCCTTGCGCTTCTTGCTCCCAGCTCCTCACACGCACTTCCTCTCCTCTGGCTCCCCCTCACCTGACTGGAGTGAGCTCCTTTTTAAACCCAAGTGCCCTGATTAGCCTGCCTTGATTGGCTGCAGGTGATCTCATCAGCCTGGCTGCCTGAATTGGTTCTAGCAGGTTCCTGATTACTCTAGTGCAGCCCCTGCTCTGGTCACTCAGGGAACAGAAAACTACTCATCCAGTGACCAGTATATTTGCCCTCTACCAGACTCCTGTACCCCACTGGTCTGGGTCGGTCACAGCTGCTACAGACTAGGGACCCAATGGCTGGGCAGCCGTTCTGCAGAAAAGGACCTGGGGTTACAGTGGACGAGAAGCTGGATATGAGTCGACAGTGTGCCCTTGTTGCCAAGAAGGCTAATGGCATTTTGGGCTGTATAAGTAGGGGCGTTGCCAGCAGATCGAGGGATGTGATCATTCCCCTCTACTCAGCACTGGTGAGGCCTCGTCTGGAGTACTGTGTCCAGTTTTGGGCCCCACACTACAAGAAGGATGTGGATAAATTGGAGAGAGTCCAGCGGAGGGCAACAAAAATGATTAGAGGGCTGAAACACATGACTTATGAGGAGAGGCTGAGGGAACTGAGATTGTTTAGCCTGCAGAAGAGAAGAATGAGGGGGGATTTGATAGCTGCTTTCAACTACCTGAAAGGGGGTTCCAAAGAGGATGGATCTAGACTGTTCTCAGTGGTACCAGATGACAGGACAAGGAGCAATGGTCTCAAGTTGGATATTAGGAAAATCTTTTTCCCTAGGAGAGTGGTGAAGCACTGGGATGGGTTCCCTAGGGAGATGGTGGGATCTCCACCCTTAGAGGTTTTTAAGGTCAGGCTTGACAAAGCCCTGGCTGGGATGATTGAGTTGGGATTGGTCCTGCTTTGAGCAGGGGGTTGGACTAGATACCTCCTGAGGTCCCTTCCAACCCTGAGATTCTATGATTCTATGCTCAAACATCTCCACTGACAGATTCCACAACCTCCCTGGATAATTTATTCCAGTGCTTAACCACCCTGACAAAGTTTTTCCCTAATGTCCAACCCAAACCACCCTTGCTGCAATTTAAGGCCCTTGCTTCTTGTCCTGTCCTCAGGGGTTAAAGAGCAATTTTTCCTACCTCCTCTTTGTAGCAACCTTTTATGTACTTGAAAACTCTTACGTCTCTCCTCAGTCTTCTCTTCTCCAGCCTAAACAAACCCAATATTTGTAATCTTCTCTCAGAGCTCATGGTTCTAGCCCTTTTATCATTTTTGTTGCTCTTCTCTGGACTCTCTCCAATTTGTCCCCATCTTTCCTGAAATGTGGCACCCAGAACTGGACACAATACTCCAGTTGAGCCCTGAGCAGCACAGAGCAGAGCAGAAGAATCACTTCTTGTGTCTTGTTTACAACACTCCTGCTAATACAGCCCAGATGATGATCAAGTTTTTTGCAACAGCGTCACACTGTTAGCTCTATTTTAACTTGTGATCCACTATGCCCCCCAGCTCCCTTTTCGCAGCACTCCTGCCTAGGCAGTCATTGCCCGTTTAGTGTGTGCGCAATTGATTGTTCCTTCCTCAGTGAGCACTTTGCATTTGTCCTGATTGAATTTCATACTATTGACTTCAGACCATTTTGAATGTTAATCCCATCCTCCAAAGCACTCGCAACCCCTCCCAGCTTGGTATTAATACACTTAGAAAGTTTGTAGACAATCTGTGCCATTAGCTAAATCACCGAGGAAGACATTGAACAGAACCGGACCCAGAACCGATCCCTGCGGAACCCCACTCGTTAGGCCCTTCCACCATGACTCAACCACTGAGAACGACTCTCTGGGAACGGTTTTCCAACCAGTTTTGCACCCACCTCACAGCAGCTCCATCGAGGTTGCATTTCCCTAGTTTGTCTATGAGACGGTCGTGAGAGACAGTAACCAAAGCCTCACTGAAGTCAAGATACACCACAGCTACCGCTAGCCACAAGACTGGCTGATCATTTAGCCCCTGGAACATACGGAGCAGTTTCAATGTTCCCCTCCAACGGGCACCACCTGGTGTTAGTCGCCATTGAACTGCACTTGAGCTGGTGGTTGGCATGTGTCAGGCCAGGCCGGAGCCCCGTGCCGTGGGGCAAGGAAGGATCCGCGCTGGGACAGCAGCGTTCTCCCCCCCCCACACACACACCAGCTCAGCCCTGGCCCATGGTGCTGAAGCTGTTTGTGCAGCCAAGGGCCTGGGGCACCTCCCTTTCACATGGCAGCCGGCAGCCTCTTTTTCCACCAAGGGAGTAATTTGATGTGGGAGCAAATTGCAGCCATGAGGCTCCCCCCGCCCCGAGATCTCAACGCCAGCACCCCCCACGGAGGCTAGGCTCCAAGTCCCCCCAACATGCCCTTAGCAGCACCTGGCAATGAGACTCCAGCGCCAGCCCCTCTACCAGAAGCAAACAAACAACTTTATTAAAAACTACACCCAGTCTGGTTCCTACACGTTCTGTGGGGAGGGGACAGCTCCACTCAGCCAGCAGAGAGCCCAGAGCGCCGCTGCCCTCGGACACAGCTGCAGGCTGTGCCAGGGGGAAGCACCGGGCAGTGCCAAGGACTCTGGGGGCAGCTCGCTGGCTCACTCGTGGAATAACAGTGGAAGGAAGGTGCATGTGCAGTGATGGCCAAGGTTCCTCACCCTCCTAGGACATCCAGGGGACAGGAGGCCCTCAGAGGCCGTCCAGGGCCCTGCAGGGACCCCCACCAGGGCAGAGTGCCCCATCTAACCCCAGACTCCACACAGGGCACTGGCCCAGGCTGTGCAGCACCCAGGCTGGTGCTAGCCAGAGTCAGACTGTAACAGGCACATGTCCCAGTGACTGGATGGGAGCAATTGGTGAGAGACGAGCAGCCCTAGAACATGCAATGACACCGGATGCCAGGGCAGTGACCCAGGAAAGCCAGAGGGGCTGCACTCAGCAGGGGTGGATCCTGTGTTGGGCCCACCCCAGAACAGTTCCATGTCCTATTGCCCAGTTCATTAGCTCGGAGAGTGCCTGTGGTGAGAGCACTTCGCGGGAAAGGCTGTCGAAGAGCTGGGGACAGTGACGGTTGAGCCAGCAGCCACAGCGGAGCCTCCCGTGGCCACCGGGCAGAGTCCTTGGCCTGTGGGGCGGGTGCCCCAGATTGCACAGGAGAGAAGCCGCACGAGGCCGCTGCTCCAAGCAGCAGGCCTGGCATTGCACAAGGCACCGGTTCCGGGCATTGGAAGACGTGGCATCTCCGGGGGGAGGAACATCCATCGACCTGATCACTGTCACGGAGCCCGGGCGCCCGCAGGTCCCATCTGCCGCTTACACAACCCGGACCAGGCGGCCCAGAGTCTCAGCCACCTTCATGCGGACGGCGGGAGCCGGGTCCTTCAGCAGCATGTTGAGAGCTGGAACGAGAGTGCGTGATTAGGGCAGCCCTGATGGAGCACGTAGCCGGCACACTCCCACCCCAGCCATGCCCCACATACCGCTGCAGGACCAGCTCCCCCCTTCCCTCGGACAGGCCTGGGCCGCACAGCCAGGCAGGGGCAGCACCTCCCAACCTCCACCTCTGCTCCCCAAAGCAGGGCCATGCCCCCTCCCCCAGAGCCCCGGGCACAACCGACCCTTTGGCTTCCACCCTACGGGGCAGTGCTCCCCCCCAGCAGGAGCTGCCTCAGCCCTCAGCCCTGCATGGAGAGGAGCCACCACAGCCCCTGGCGAAGCCTCCTCTGGAGCGTAACATCCGTTACCCAAAACGAGCAGCGGGACCAGCCTTGGCCCCAGCTCCTCCTAGAGCGCCCACACAGGCCACCCCACTGCCTGACGGGGAGCCAGACACCCCTGCCCCATGCACTGATCTGCTGGCCCCGTCATGGCAGTCTGAGCCCCTGGCGACCCCCGTGTTTACCCTCAGCCCCAGGAGGTGGGGCTGGTAGGGGCTCCCCCCTTACAGAGGCGGTGTGACTGGCCCAGGGTGTGGCAAAGCAGGACTCGCCAGGGAGAAGCATGAGCCCCACCCCCCGCGCTCTGCCCATTTCCCAGGCCCCCCTCTGAGCTCAGCGGGGCTGGGGGGCTCTGGGGGCACAGCACCAGACCACAGCAGTGCCCGAGCTGTGCGAAGGGACACCCCCAAGCAGCCAGCAGGGGGCACTGCTCACTTCATGCCCCAGCCCAGCTCTCAGGGGGGTGGTTGGCCCCTCGAGGAGAATCCCGAGCGGGAAGCGAGGCAGCGACGCCGTCTCACTGCAGACTCCAGCGCATGGCGTGGGGTCGGGCTCCTGGGCACTAGCCATTCCAGACACAGCAGGCGGCCCGAGCAGGCTCCCGGCCGCTGGGGCGAGTGCTGAGCAGACTGTCAGGTCCACACACTCCCGCAGGGGAGCGAGCAGACCAGGCCCTGTCCTGCTCCGGGTCACTGATTTCCCCAGTGAGCAGCAGGAAGCCTTGGGGTGCAGCGCTTGCCTGAAGCCGTGAGCTGGGGAGTCCCCTCGCCGGACTCCCCCCGCTAGCGCCGACGGGCCCCGCAGCCTGCCAGAGCAGGCAGGAGCCGGGGCGGGAAGAACTGCCGGGTGCCACGGACAGGGCAGGGGGCGACGTGACCCCGCCGGTGTCCGCAGCACCTCGCCCAGGCGCAGCCAGGGACGTTTTCCTCACAGTGAAGCTAGAGCAACGTTTTTCCAGCAGCTTGTTTACAAAGCCGGGCGCCCCCGTCCCTGCAGATCCCCTCCGCCATTAGCACGGATGAAGGTCCCTGATTTATGTGCCGACTCGCTTCCTGTTCCAGCCGTGCTGGTGCTTAGCCTGGGCCAGCGCAGGGATGCCCCGGGGGCTGAGCTGTGCATCAGAGCCCAGAGCTCTCCCTGGACCCCAGTCAGCTAATCCACTCAATACGGGAAGCTGGAGCAACCCGATCCAAGGCTGCTCCCTCCAGCTATTACTCACCGACACACGGCTTCTCTTTCACTGCTTTCAAACAGACAGGCCCCTCTCGGCTGGCCGGGCTCCGGGAGCCAACGGAAAGAGAGTTTTTCCTTTTTTAGTGTTTTTTAAGCTCTCTTGGAACAATCCGAGAGTTTCCATGCATTACGATACACTATGAGGTCACTAGTGACAGGGAAAAAATCCCTGAAATCCAGGAAAATTACTTAACTCCGCTCCAAAATGCCACCAGCTTCAATTGGACTTTTGATTAGTCCTTTATAACGAGCTGGAGCTGGAGCTTCTAACAGTGAACCCCTTACAAGCAATCCCAGCATCTCCTTACGCGCCACCGCTGCAAACGCCACACGCACTCTGAGCCGACGCCTGTGCTGCAGCCACGATGCCGCAGCCGGGAGCTGGCGTTTCAGCCCCCGGCCGCTTCGCCAG
The DNA here is from genome assembly GCF_020497125.1 of Mauremys mutica. Taxonomy (NCBI): domain Eukaryota; kingdom Metazoa; phylum Chordata; order Testudines; family Geoemydidae; genus Mauremys; species Mauremys mutica. The sequence continues at coordinate 4,680,406 of NC_059073.1, read as the reverse complement.
CGCTGGTGCCACGCTCGGCTCTGTGCCTGGGGCAGCTCCCATGGCAGAGGCTCCTCCGGAGCCCAGCATCGGGGGTTATTCACAACGCACTCTGCCGTGCCCATCGGGCTGGGTCCCCCTGGCAAAGCAACCCCCCACTTGCTGATCCAAGCCCCTGCCCCAGCTAAGCGAAGAGGAACGGAGCCGCTGGGGGACTGAAGCTCACAGCCCCACTGCTAAGCGACTAGCACCATGTGCCCGGCCACACTCTCGCTCGAGGGAGCGGCCAGCAAGCCCTGCAGACAGCTCGCCAGGACCCTGGCACGCACCCGGGGCTACGCTCGGCAGAGCTCAAGGAAACCAGGCCTGGGAATCAAGTCCGGGAAGACGAGTGGCCTTGCAGCAGGGCACACAGCCCCACTCTGGATTGGCCCATCCACCCCCGTTTCCATCTCCAGAGGGGAGGCCGGGCCACTCCAGAGTGGGGCTGTGACCGTGTGAGCCAGGAGTCGCTGCTGCAGGATGCAGCACATGCTACCGGCAGGGACTCAGTGACCCGTCCCCCAAGCCCCCGAAGACACCCCAGCCCCCCTGCTGTGAGACTGACTACAAATTTCCAAGCCAAAGGCGGAGCCTTCCGCACTGTAGCCACCTCTGTCGGTTCCATGCACGAGGAGGCCACAGGAGCCTCGCGGGACTTGGTCTAAGGCTCTTTGGAATCCACCTCAGTTACTCCCGCCCGGGGCTTTACCCAGGGCCATGGAGACAGTCCAGGAGAGGGAGGATTTTCCTTCGCTCCTTTCCTGCCGTCTGCCCCACCACACGACACTCCTCGGGGGGCGCGCAAGCTACGGACAGAGCTCCAGCCCGACCCGATCCGGGATCCGCAGCGCTCTGCCCGTAGCAGCCACTCGATACGCTACTCCCTGTCCCTGCTCGGATGTCCTAGGCGAGTGACTTGGTGTCATTCGCATCGTCCCGCAGCATCCTCCCAACAGCACCCTCTAGCCAGCCTGGCCGTGACGTGCTGCACCGACATTAGGGCTCGTCTATGCTGGGACCCGGCTGCTCTGCAGCCCAGACACTGCCCAGCGCCGGGGGGGGCGGCCTCTCCCCGGGAATCCGGCCCGAGGCAGCAGCCAGCCGGACGGAACTAGTGCTGTTTACACAGGCCCTTGGGCTGGCTTGGCTGAAATCGCTGGGGGGATTTTTCACACGTAGCCGGGTTGAGCTAATGTCTAGTGTAGACCAGCCCCCGCTGTTTGTGAGGGTTCCCCAGACTCCATCCTTGGTCCCCTCTCTAATCTCATCCACAACACGAACTCAGCTCCCATCTCTGTGACCGCGCCCAGTTCCAGCTCTCCACGCCGGCCCCCTCCTGCCCCAACGGGTGTCTCCGCCGCTCGAGCTCTCGTCAGCAGCTCAAACACGACCCGGCTGAAAGCGAGCCAGCCCCGGTCACTATGGCCAGCGCTGCCAGCCAGCCTGGTGCAGGGCCTTCCATCCACACCGCAGCCTGCCCTGCCACGCCCTGCCACCAGGTCACACCTCGATTGCTGCAAAACCCTCCCCCCGGCCTGGACAAACGCAGCCTTCTGCCAATGCCCACTCCGAGATCCCGCCCCCTCCCCGGCTCCGTCAGACAATGCCCACTCCCAAGGCCTTTCCCGAGCCGTTCCCCCCTCCCCCAGACGACTCATCTCGTTCACGGCCCAAGCGCTGCCTCCAAGCCCATGGCACCAGCCCCCACTGCCACTTAAACCCCTTCGTGCTTCCTCGGCTGCGGCGCCTCAGCCTTGGGAGGAGCTCCCCCTCCCCACGCACCTCCTTCAAACACTGTTACGGTGACACCGACAAAACCCTGGGGGCTGAGACGGCCGCCTGCCATGCTGACCAGTCCCAGCTCCCTGCTTCTGCAGCCTCTGCAATCTGTCTGGGACTTCAATTCCCATCTGGCACGTACAGCACCTGGCGCCGCGAGCTCCAGAAGCCAGTGATCAGTGCCTGTCGGCCCAGCCCGCGTTATTTAGAGGTCACCCCATGGGACGAGACGGGCTTGTGACAAGAGCTCCCAGCACACCAGGCTGCACAGCCCGGCAACAACCCATAGGGAGCAGCTGGGCCCCGACCCCCTCCCCAGGACTGGAGCCCCGTGCGTCAAGGCCTGAAGCATTGGCGACAGCCCTCGTCCAGCCAGGCTCGTGTTTAACACGAGCCCCCCAGGTCCCAAACCCAGGGAGCAGAGCCCTGCAGCCCCAGGGCAGCGTTCCCGGGCCGAACGGTGGGAAAGGCCCATGGGAGACCAGCTGGGAGAAGGGAGCTGGGATCTGTTCTGCAGGAGGCACCAAGGTGTCTGCAGGCTCCAGGGTCCCCTCCAGCCCGTGCAGCGCCACGCCTGCGGGGCCTCTCAATGAGCTCCGGCCCAGGACCTAGCACACCTCTCGGGCCCAGCACCGGGTACACGCTGGCACTACAGACCCTTACTGGAGAGAGGAGGCTTGGCTATTTCAGGCAGGCCTGGTGAGGGCAGAAATCCCCCCCACCCCGGCAGGAGGCTTGGCTATTGCTCAGAACAACCCTGGACTCTGAAGTCAGGTGGGGCCAGTGGCCTCGACTCAAGCCAAGGCCAGGTGTCCCTTAGCCCAGTGCCCAGCCTGGCCCTAGTGGGGAAGCCCCCGCCCAGGCCGTGCCAGCACAGGGGTTTATAGGACGGAGCGGAGGTGCGGCGCAGCCCTGGCTTGGCGGCAGCGCGACGCCAAGTGCCAGCAATGAACTGGAAGGCGAAGCTGCTCCAGCCTCAGGCCTTGCTCATTAAGCCCCCGCTGCCTGGTGCGGTAACTTCACTGCCCCCCCCACCCCCCCAAGAACCTCACCAATGACTCAGTCCCAGCCCTGCCTTCCCGCACTGCGATCTCCCTCCCACTTCACACGCAGCTCCCAGCCCTGGCTCCTGCGCAGCACCCACCGGTGCCCAGGCCACGGCGCCCGGCCCGGCTGGAGCTCAGCCCTCAGGGGCGCTCTACTCACAGGAAAGGAGCTGGTCCAGGTCCACTTGCTTACAGTGCTCTTCAGCCACGTGCAGAACGAGGAAGCCTGGAGTCAGGAGAGAGTGAAAGTTACGGCTGAGTTTGCAGCGCAGGGTTTTGAGGCCTTGTTTAACCTGGCCAGGTCACATGAGAATTCAGGCGCCCTGCAGAGCAGCAGCACATCAGTGCAGTGGCACCAGAGCACCCCTCTCCTAGGAGCGGCACTGGCGTCCGCACGGTGCTGATCCGCGAGGGACAGGGGAATTTCAGATTCCAAGGCCGGAAGAGACCCCAGTGATTATCCAGTATGACCTGCCTAGCACGGGCCAGAGACCAGCCCGAGAGCAGAGCTTATAAAAACAACCACCAGTCTTGATTTGAGACTTGCCGGTGCTGGGAACTGCAGCACGACCCTTGGTGACTGGCCCAAGGGCTAGTCTGTCTGTCTGACACCCCTTTTTTCCAGTCTGAATTGGTCTGACTGGAAACTTCCAGCCACGGGACCGTGCTAGACCTTTGTCTGCTAGACTGAGGAGCCTGTGATCCAAGATTTGTTCCCCGAGCAGGTACTTATAGACTGATCCGACTCACCCCGTAGACGCCTCTTTGTTAAGCTAAGGAGACTGAGCTCCTCAAGTCTCTCACTCTAAGGCAGGTTTCCAGCCCTGGAATCACTCTCATGACTTCTCTGACCCCTCCCCAATTTATCAGTGTCCTTGAACCATGAACCCCCCAACTGGACCCAGGATCCCAGCAGCGCTCGCCCCAGGGCCACATACAGAGGTGAAATAACCTCTCTGCTCCTCCTCCAGATTCCCCGTTTCTGCATCCAAAGGTCCCATTAGCCCTTTGGCCACCGCATTGCGCTGGGGGCTGATGTGCAGCTCATTATCCATCAGGATCCCCACAGCCTTCAGAGTCGTTGCTTCCCAGGATGGAGTCCCCAGCCTGTAAGCACGTCCGACAGCCTTTGTCCCCAGACGTTCCATTTACACGTAGCCACACACTGACCCAGCGCGCTCTGGGTATCTCTGGGTCAGTGACCCCCGCCCCGATCTACCACTCCCCCACTTTCTGTATCCTCTGCAACTTCAGTGACAATTTTATGTTTTCTTCCAGGTCACGGATTAAAAACAAATTAAAATAAAATAAAAAAATCATGTTCACTAGCCTAGGGCCAAGAACCCACCCCTGTGGGACCCCACGATAAATACGCCTCATTCCCAGACCTATCGGCCAGTTTTTAATCCATGTAACGTGCCATGATGCTTTTACAGTGATCTAGTTTCTTCAGACTGTGGTGTGGTACCAAGTCAACACCGAACAGAAGCGCAAGAACTTTACACCCCATGACCACAGTGTGACGAAGTGGGACTGTTCTTAATGTTCCCTCTGAATACTGGGCGAGTGCCTCAGTTTCCCCTATGCATTTCTTAAGTCTCCCGTGTGCATAACTGGCTGACACTCTATCCTGGCAACAAATGGTTGGGGCCCTTCCCCCCTGCAAGGGGATGGCTAAAGGTGAACGAAGAGATCAGGTGACCTCCTGGCCTGGGAAAGAGACAAAGGCCAGAGAGGAGGGGCTGGAGGGGGTGTCAGTTTGGGGCTGGCTGGGGATGAGGAGTGAGGGCAGACGTGGGGGTCTGGCTCACTGCCCCCCAGGACCCGGCCGAGGGGTCCCGTTCTCTGTACCTACAAGCTCTGTTTTAGACCCTGTTCCTGTCATCGAATAAACCTCTGTGTTACTGGCTGGCTGAGAGTCACGTCTGACTGCGAAGTGGGGGGGCAGGACCCTGTGGCCCCCCCAGGACCCCACCTGGGTGGACTCGCTCTGGGAAGTGCACGGGGGGGCAGGGGATGCTGAATGCTCCAAGGAGAGACCCAGGAGGTGAAGCCGTGGGAGCTTCTTGCCCTGCAGACAGGCTGCTCCGAGGGAGAGGAGGCTCCCCAGAGTCCTGCCTGGCTTGGTGGGAAGCGGTTCCAGAGCATCGCCCGGGGACTCGGCCGGGTCCGTCCAGGGGTGGAGCAAGCGAGACCCCCACATCTGCCCTCCACTCCATGTCCCCAACCAGCCCCAAACTGACTCCCCCTCCAGCCCCTCCTCTCTGGGCTTTGTCCCTTTCCCAGGCCAGGAGGTCACCTGACCTCTTCTCCCCCACCTTTAGCATCCCCTGGCAGGGGGGAAGGGCCCGGCCCTTAGTTGCTAGGAGACAGAGGGTCGGCCATTTATGTGCACTGGCGCTTTGCTCTGCAACAATCTCACCCCCTTATCCCACCACCTAGAGCCTTAAGAAATGCATTGGGGAAACTGAGGCACCCACCCAGTATTCGGAGGAAGCATTAAGAACAGCCCCACATTGGCCCTGGGACAAAGTGGGAACAGTGCCAAGGCAACCGTACCTATAAACATGGGCGCTGCTGCTCGAATGTCAACCCAGTTGCTCTTGAAGTAGAAGAGGTTGGTTGAAATCAAACGATTCAGCATCTCTGGGTAGTTCTGCATCTAAAGAGAAAACCAAGGTAATGAGAATGAGCTGGGCTCCCCGAGGCACCCCGCTTCCTGCGGATGTGCTGGCTGAGGCATTCCAGCCCCCACAGGACCACCACCATCCCATCCCCAGCACACACCTCCGCTGGGGCAAGCCCCACCCCCAGTGGGCTCTGTCAGTTTCATACGAATGTGCCCAGGCTCCTGTGGCAAGGGACCACGGTAAGGCACAACAGGAACGGGAAGGAAGAATCCAGGAGGTCGTCTAGCCTGGCCGGGTGAGTAGAGAATTGGCCCTGTAGCCGTTGGCTGCAGGAGAGCTCCCCTTGGGGAGCAGAGTGTGCTTATGGGCATGGCAGCAACTGGCCTGGGGCGCTCCAGGAGCTACCCGGCTACTCTGGGCACCCTCCCAGGCAGCTCTGCTCCAGGGCGCGTGCCTCCTGCAGCTTCACAGCCAGGAGCCCTGGTGGGGGCAGCCTGCCGTGCTGACACAAGAGGGACTGGTCTGCTCAGCGAGGTTCAGAGCGCGTAAGGGTCCCTTCTGGCCTCAAGGCATCTCCTCCGCCCTCTGGGAGATCCTGGCCATACGTTTCACCCCATGGGCGGCCTGAGGACTCAGTGAAAGTAAAGCACTTCAGTGCTCAGGACACCACACTGGCATGTGCCATGGCAGAGAGGAGAAATCGAGAGGCCGGGAAAATGCCCAATGTCCCAGCGGCAGGGAACTGAAGAGGTGACGTGCCCAGATGGTCCTGCAGGCGGATCCACGCCCCACGCTGCAGAGGAAGGCAAAAAACCCTACGGTCCCTGCCAGTCTGAGCTGGGAGAAACCCCTTCCCAGCCCCCATGTCTGGCCACCAGCCCCACAGCAAGACCCACCAGCCAGGCAAGAGGGCTCTCAGCACCAGGGTCCCACCTCCCGCTGGGGCTTCAGAGGATGAGAAAGGTTCTTTGCCGACCCCTGCAGGTGACTGGCTGAAACCCTGGGGCACGAGACCGTTCCGGCCAGATGGACAGGTCGAGGGCAGCACAGACTGTCGTCCCCGCCCCGCGAAGGGAATAGGTGACAGGAGGTCCATGGGGTCAGAGTCCAAGGCCAGATGGAGAGGTCGAGGGCAGCACAGACTGTCGTCCCCGCCCCGGCCTGCGAAGGGAGTGGGTGACAGGAGGTCCATGGGGTCAGAGTCCAAGGCCAGATGGACAGGTCGAGGGCAGCACAGACTGTCTGTCCCCGCCCCGGCCTGCGAAGGGAGTGGGTGACAGGAGGTCCATGGGGTCAGAGTCCAAGGCCAGCTGGAGAGGTCGAGGGCAGCACAGACTGTCGTCCCCGCCCCGGCCTGCGAAGGGAGTGGGTGACAGGAGGTCCATGGGGTCAGAGTCCAAGGCCAGATGGAGAGGTCGAGGGCAGCACAGACTGTCGTCCCCGCCCCGGCCTGCAAAGGGAGTGGGTGACAGGAGGTCCATGGGGTCAGAGTCCAAGGCCAGATGGACAGGTCGAGGGCAGCACAGACTGTCTGTCCCCGCCCCGGCCTGCGAAGGGAGTGGGTGACAGGAGGTCCATGGGGTCAGAGTCCAAGGCCAGATGGACAGGTCGAGGGCAGCACAGACTGTCGTCCCCGCCCCGGCCTGCGAAGGGAGTGGGTGACAGGAGGTCCATGGGGTCAGAGTCCAAGGCCAGATGGACAGGTCAAGGGCAGCACAGACTGTCTGAGCCCGCCCCGCCCCGCGAAGGGAGTGGGTGACAGGAGGTCCATGGGGTCAGAGTCCAAGGCCAGATGGACAGGTCGAGGGCAGCACAGACTGTCGTCCCCGCCCCGGCCTGCGAAGGGAGTGGGTGACAGGAGGTCCATGGGGTCAGAGTCCAAGGCCAGATGAACAGGTCGAGGGCAGTACAGACTGTCTGTCCCCGGCCTGCGAAGGGAGTGGGTGACAGGAGGTCCATGGGGTCAGAGTCCAAGGCCAGATGGACAGCAGGCAGCGCTGCACCTAGAGCCTGACCTCTGCGCCCTTGGCCAGCGCTTCTGTTCACTCCTTTGGGGCATCAGAAAAGGGCCGACTCCAGGGACTCTCGAAAGCCCCACCCCCCGTCAAGGGGAAGGCCAAGCCGCTGCGAAGCCAGTGCCACTGCTGCCAGGGGAGCACTCGCTGGCTTCAGCACTTCCCGCTGTCCCAGACGGTCTCTGCTCCGGGCCCTCCAGGTCCCTGGGCTGGAAATGCTGCTCTCTGGCGTTCCGGTGCCGGCTGGCGGCCAAGGCCCGGAGTGGGGCGGGCTGGAGCGGGTTAGTCCTGCCCCAGCAGCGACTGCTCGCAGGGCTCTCGGCTGCTCACTCCAGCCCTGGGAAGCCAGAGTCTCACTCACCAGGTGCTTACAGACGTCGTTCATGAACTCCCCGTAGTGCAGGCTTCGGTCTTCATGCAAGTGGTTCAGGAACATGTCACAGAGCCCCTCACAGCCCATGTTGGGGCCACACATGCGCAGAGCAAATTTACAGGCCTGCAGGACAGGGCGGATGAGAAGGAGGAGAGAGCAACACAGTGTCAGTCACTGGAAATGCACCAGCCGCTAGTCTCCTTCCACCCTGGCAGGGCAGGACGTCCCACGCCCAGGGACCAAAAGCCCCGGTTCCAGACTGCCAGCCCTAGGGGGACACTGTCCCAGGCGAGCCCGCAGGCCAGCATGGCAGCGGTGCAGTCAGACACCGCCTGCTGCCCCAGGCTAGCAGCAAGACACTTACTTTGATGACCTCTGGCTTTGGATCCTGGAGGTGAAGCAGCAGCGTCACCAGCCCATTCAGGATCTGCTCAAAAAAGACGTCTTCACAGTTCCCAGCGCTGAACTTGGTCAGGTTCCCGAACAGAACGATGGAGGACGTGCGCAGCTGGTGGTTTTCCTGCAGGCAAAGGGCACACGAGGAGTGTCGCTGTGATGGATCACAGCAGGTGCCATCTCAGCGACCTGTACAGCCCCACTCCAGCCACTGACTCCTGGGGAAGCCCCGGCATGGGTGAGCACAGGAATTGTTCCTTCCCACCCAGCCCCCAACCCGCTGGCTGTCGCCAGTTCTGAGCAAGCAGACGCAGCAGGTTCTGCGGACGCTGGAGCTTTCAGACTATCCACTGGCTTCTCATGGATTGTGGTGAAGAGCAGGGACGAGGTTTCAACCTCCCCTGCCTCAGCTTCCTCCTCTGTACAATGGGGCTAACAAGCCTTCCTGGGGCGCAGATCAGCTGTCTGTCTGGACCGTGCTGGGAGTCCCCTGGATGGGGGTTACTCTAGCACAGAGGAGGTTCCCACGGTCACCTGGCCCTGCCATAGGCTCTCAGCTGCTACGTCTCCTACAGTACGTCACTTGCTCCTGCTCTGCTCTTTCCTTCCTGCCCACGGGCCCAGAGTGTTCCTCTCTCGCAGCCCATTAACCCCGGCACCCTGGCAGTGGCTGTTACCTCTCACCCACCCCAGCTCCCTGGGGACTCTTTAGAGAGGGGTGCTAGCACACTAGGATTTGCAGTAACGCCCACCAGGCTTCTCACGCACGAAGGACCTTACTCCCTGCCTGCAGGCAGGGGCGGGAACAGTAGGGAGGTTGCTAAGACTCCAGCACTAGTGGGTCTGAGAGGGACTTCAACGCAGGCAGGCAGGAGCCCATTGCACGGCACTGACGGATGGGCAGCTGAGCCCGGGAGGAGCCCACTGCACGGCACTGACGGATGGGCAGCTGAGCCCGGGAGGAGCCCACTGCACGGCACTGACGGATGGGCAGCTGAGCCCGGGAGCAGGGCTGGCGGACAGGGCAGGGCAAAGCTGGACACGAGGGCAAGGAGGGGCATGATCCGATTGCAGCAGCACAGGCTGGAGTTCAGCAGCGGCGTGTGCTGGGAGGCCAGAGCAGGGAGCCGATCATCCAGGCAGGGCAGAATGAGGGTCTGAGCACCAGGGCCGGATCTCGGCGAGGTGGCAGGAGCAGGGGATCGAGCTTGGCCTGAAGCGAGGGAGGAGTTGCAGGCCTGAGTGCCGGGGAGGCGGGTGGCGTCAGTGACAGCAGCAGGCAAAGGGAGAAGGCGGGAGCTGGTTTTGGGCCCCAGGCAGTTCCGGGGGGCAAAGAGGAGATGTCAGACAGGCCGGCGGCAGAGGCCCCCAGGGCTGGGTGCAGAGCAGAAGGGAGGATGCAGAAAGAGCAGCCGGGGCAGCGTCCGGGCGGCCCAGTGGGCACAGGATGTTCAGGGGAGGGGTGCATGGGCCCTGAAGTGTGGCCAGGAAGAGGTTGTTCGAGACCAGAGTCAAGCACAAGCCGGACTGGAAGTCGGAGCAGGAAGAGAGGAAGTTGGTGCCTGTCAATATTTTGGAGACGGCTGAAGTGAAGCGGGAGGGACGGAGGGAGGGAAACCCTTGGACAGGCAGGAGCTGCTGCTCGGAAGGGGAGGGAGCAGAGGACGTGATGAGGCAAGGGACGGGCTCACAAGGCAGGTGCAGGAGGGCACAGACTGGCGAGATCTCCGCAGACTCAACCCTCTCTCTGAAGGAGTCGGTAAGATCTGGTGCAGAGAGCAGGGTCATTAGTTTCACCACTTCCCGTGGGCAGGCCCTGTGCTCTCGATTGCCTCGTGCTCCGAGAAGCCCTCACTCCTTTTGCTAACTCGCTCCAGCTACCTTGGAGTACTGACCCGCTCCTCCAGACTTTCTATCCTGGAGCACTACGCACATCCTCCGAGGACGCCAAGCTAGACTGAACCCCGTCCCACTGCTGGCCTGCTGCAAGCCAGTGCCCCACTATGCTGAACCCAGCAACTCCCGGGCACTGGTACCGGCACGGCCAGCCTCCCCTTCCCGACTCTTCCCTCAGAGGATCCCTGCCAAGCAGCCCAGCTCTCTCCTGGTAGGACAGCCTGCCAGGAGTACACTAGCTTGGGGTCCAGAGCTCTGTGCTCCTCCACACCCCCTCAGCCCTAACCTCCGGGCACCGTGCTTGAGCCAGTGGCTCTGGTCCCTGACATGCTGGAGAAGACACTGACCCCTCCACTTCAGGCAGGCGCCTCTCCTCAATTACAGCCCCCAAGCCCCTTGCACCCTGGCTCACGCTCCCTCCCAACCCCCCAGACAGCCCAGGTTCTGCCTTACGTTGTCAAAGAAGGGGCGGATGCGGATAGCAATATGGAGAAGCATGGAGCGGACGTCCCTCTCCTCCACGTGATCCAGGAGTTTAGACAGGCTAGACATGGCCTCCAGAGCGACCAGGTTGTCGGGATCATCCTTGTCGTCCATGCCATTGACCATGGAAGCCAGGAGCTGGGCCCCGTGTCTCCTCACCTGCAGAAGGAAGTGGCCCATTAGAAGCACTCCCTGCTGTGGGACACGTACCAGGATACGTGGGTGGGATCTAAGCGGCACCCTCAGGGAGGTCATGTCGTCACTGCCACACGGAAGGATTTCTCCTAGCTGGAGCCTGTAGCATCATCTCTAAGCAAACGTCACTAGCGCTTTCTATTACAAACAACTAAAAACAGGGGCTTGTAACTTTGCCAGGCTAAGAACTGAGGTTTGTTCCTTTTCAAGCCCGACAGTTTCAGTTAAAATAGTTCTGAAAAAGGGCAGAATGAGGTTGGGGGGAGAATACATTTTCTCCTGCCCTGCCCCCCAGTGCTTTGGTACAGGGATGTGAAATTTGGCAGGGGTCACCCTGGCATCACGGATGTGCCTTTTGCCATCTCCATGAAAATTGGCCCAAACTTGGCCCAGGGATAAGAAAAATCAGTTTGCACATGCTCAGTAGAGATTTGTTCAGCTGCTAAATTCTCCGAAGATTCTCTTTGCACTGAGCATGCTCCAGCCCAGAGCTGTAGAGCTTCCCTTGAAACTGCTCCTCTCACCTACTAGGGCTGTTGTGGGTCCAGATACAGGAACCAAGAACAGGGAGACTTGTGCTGTCAGCGCCCCCTGCTGGTTATCAGCAATGGGATCTGAACACAGGGATGGAGGGGGAGGGATGGGGCAGACAGCGGGCAGGAGTACATGTGAGCACTGCTCACTCCAGAGCCTGGGACTGAACCCAGGAACCTGGAGTCTCACCATTTCTCTGCCGTCTGCAGATAGTTGTGAAAGCCTCTGGCAGAGCGCATCATCCCCTGTAGTTACTGATCCACAGAGGATAACAGCATACTACTGCTACCAGTTACTCCCATCAGTGCAAGAGGGGGACATCTGTGTTGTGGAACAATGACAGAACTAAAGCCTGTATGATAATGCATAGGCACAAGGAAGCGGAATTACGTTTGCACCAGCGGACGCCATCCTGACCACTCCGACCTTCTGAGCGCTTGACTTTTGCAACCTACACGCCTGCGGCGTCATTGACATGCGATTACAAGCGTGGGGCAAAGCCTTCGGAACACTGTGGCCATCTGGCCACGAGCACCCTGGAGGACTGGCTGCAAATGGATCCAGGGCCTTTCACTTCTAGTTCACCACCTGTGTGCAAGCCAGGTCAGCCATGCCTTGGATTAAGCAGGGACCTGTAGCTTCCACAGGACACCCGACCTTATAACGCCAGTCGCTGCAATGTGCTCCATTTTACTGGCATTAGATGCAGCCCCCGGCTCCTGCCTGCTGCCAACACAGCCGGTGGGCGCGCTGCTCTCGGGCACGCAGAGCAGGTGGACGCACTTGCAGCCAGTCTCTCGGCTGGGGAAGTTCATTCAGTCCCTGCCGGAGAAGGCGGAGGAGCTGAATGCTGTTACAGGAGGGACTGACTACAGCTACGCCAGCAGAATGGTATTTTTAGTAGCTACTTCTATTCTAGTGTCGAGTCACAGTAGCTTATTGTCTGTCTGAAGGGCGACCTGTCCATGACCTCTCCCGGGGGTTTGGCACAGGCGCTTGCCAAGTCTCTGTGCTGCCGAGGTACAGAAACCCCAGGAGTTCGTGCAGGCAGTTCGGGGCCACGGGACAGTCAGCAGGGCTGGGCTCCTCGGCCTACAACGGGCTGGGATGCAAATTCTAGGGCGGCCTCTCAGACAGGAAACGGGGTTTTCCCACTGCAGGTGTATCTGGGAACTCCTCCCTCTCCCATGCTGCAGTGGCTGGGAACAGCACGGAGGGGTCTGTTCTCCCCCGACTCAGACCAGTCCAACCGCAGGCCTGGAGGGGGCAGAGCCCGTGCTGAGTGGGGCTGTCCGGATTCCCGGCAATGGAGGTATCCGTTAGCGCAGGAACCACCCGTCACCAAGCGAGAGCCCAGTCTGAGGGTGTGGTGTGCTGGCCTTTCCTGTGCACGGCCTCTCTCGGCTGGCGGCTGAGCCCGGGGAACTCGGGACTTCCCAGGAGGCTGCAGCCTGCGCGCCAGAATCTGGGCTCGTGTTTTAAGTTAAGAAACCTTCCAGAAATGTGAGTCAAATCAATGAGTGTCTGCCTGAGTCTCTGCGAAGAGCCAGAGACCGGGGGGGGGGGTCATCTTAACCACCCCATTCGTCTCCCTAGGGTGTCAGCAATCCTGCTTCAGAGCCGACGGTGCTGACCCAAAGGCATCCCTGAGGGATGGTGCTAGTTGCGTGCATGGGTGGAGCTTGGGAGAGCAAGGGGACTTGCCCAGTTTGGCCGTACTCCTGCCCCTCCCTCCCGGGGAAGCAGGCCAGTTCTCTCAAGGCCCTGGGCTCCTTTCCCGGCTGCACCCAGCTGTGCTCGGGGTGCACCGGGCGCTCTCACCTTGTCCGGCGACCCGGAGGAGATGTTACCCAGCCCCCGGAGGGCCAGCATGCGCACCAAGGTACAGGGGTCCTTCTGCCTGCCCGTCATGTTATCCATCATGGACTCCAGCAGGATCAGGTCACTCACCACGCTGCTGTTCAGAAGCTGGAACGGACAGAGAGCCTTGGTGTGACGCAACGCCAGGCTCCGCGGCGACCTTCCCCGGCCAGGCCACATCGGGGCAAGATCGCATCCACTGCTTAGACGCTCCTGTCCCTACGCAGCGGCCAGAGAGCCTCGCTCTGTAACCGGGAACCCCAGAGACGCTCCCCAGCCATATACCACCTTGCACAGCTGCTTTCCTCTCCAGGAGCTCTAATCCACGCCCTGGCTGGCGGGCGGAGGGCACCCCAGGCCAGTGGCCCTGCTATAGCACCTTAGCCCAGTGGAAAGGAGCTGCCCTCGGGCAGCAGCATTGCCTCCAGCCGGTGGATCTGGGGCCACCCACACGAGTGGTGCAAGGGGCCAGCCAGCCTAGGGGCGACAGGAAAGGTTCCCCAGCAGAGCTGCATGGTATCACACCCCTTTACTCACAGCAGGCAGTGACCCAGCCTCGGTTCTACCCTCCCCTCTGCCCAAAGCAGCCTGTCTTCTCCCCAGAGAGAAGGCAGAGGTTACACGGACCCGCCCACAGGAGGGCAGTGAAGGGCTTTGAGCTCCTTAGACAAAAGGTGCTGAGAAGGGCAGAGTACCGCCGTCCCCCTGGGCAGCCCTAGCTCCTTCCTAGAGAGGGAAGGGTTAATTCTCAGGAAGGGTCCTGGGAGGAGACCCTGCGCAAGGGTGCCTGAAAATGCCCCTCGCTCCCTTATGCATCCCCGGGGCTGGAAACTCAAGCAAGACAAATTCAGAGCAGGAATAAGGGACAAGTTGAAGTGAGGGTAATTAGCCACTGAACTTACCAAAGGATCTGGGGGCTCCTTGGCCATTGGGAGTCTTTAAAAAGCGGTGTTGTTAGCTCAGCAAGTTCTTGTGGGCTTGAGCCAGGAAATACTGGGTGGAAGGCCCAGGGGTGTGTGTGCAGAGTGTCGGACTAGAGGACAAGGATCCCTTCTGGTTTAAAGCCAATGAAGGTCTGGAAGCAGGTATTAGCAGCTACTGTCCCAACTCTTCACCGCCAACAGACGAAGAGGGCTGGAGAGTGGAGCTGAACTGAGAGCAGAGCTGAGCTCCTTACTGGCCAGCACACAGCTGTCAGCACTCGCGGGACGTCCTAGGAGATCCCAGGGCTGTTCTCCCAGTGGGCTCCAGGCCCACGCCCTCAACTTGAGAGCGATGCTGCACACACAAGAGGAACGCACTCCAGGGAGCAGCTAGACAGCCCGCAACCGAGACCCTGGAGACCTCGGGGAGTGTGCGCCAAGAGGCAGCGCCACTCTGCCCATCAGCGCATAAGCTACAGGCCAGCAGTGGTGTCCACCCCGTGACATGGAGCTCAGAGGACAGTGTGAGTCGCATTCCGGGGCCAGAAGGGACCACCACAATCAGCAGCCCGGCCTCCTGTGCAACAGGCCACGAAACTGCCCTAAGATCTCCCTAGAGCCGAGCTTTGCAAGGACCTGACAATGGCCGGTGACAGAATCCACCAGCACCCTCGGGAACCTGGGCCAATGGTTAATTACCCTCGCAGTTAAAAGGCTCAGACTGGAAACCAGGCTTAATTTGTCTGGCTTCAACTTCCAGCCACCGGACTGCGTCAGGCCTCTTGGCTAGATTGAAAAGCCCACTATCAAAAGTGTGTTCCCCACCGCGGTGGTTACAGACTGTGATCCCGTCACCCCTTAACCTGCGCCTTGCTCAGCTGAACAGATCGAGCTCCTGGAGTCTCACTGTACGGCCGGTTTTCTAACCTTTTACTCATTCTGGCGGCTCTTCTGACCCCTCCCCACAACTGAAGGAGGATGTTGAAAAACTGGACATCAGAACCGGACACGTACCCCGGCAGTGCTCACTCCAGTGCCCAATACACCGGTAACAGCACAGGGAGGCAGAACAGAGACGTTCACACACCTTTGAACCCAAGTCCCCAGGGGTTTGTATGGTGATCTATGGACCTAACCCAATCACAACCGCTGGCCAAGGAGACCCCAGGCAGCAGCCACTGACTGCATCTCTGGCTTGAGCCGCAGCCACCCGTGACGGCAGACGACTCTGCCCAGGAGCAGGGGCTGCTCTCGGCCAGCCTTGCAGAGGCCTCAGGGAAAGCATCTGTCGCTACACCCTGCACCACGATCACACACGCAGGAGAGGCCTGGGGGACCCTGAGGGTGCTGCAGCTTGGGCCAGCAAGGCCACCGACTTCAGAATCTACCCCCACTCCCTGAAACCACACGGGGGCAATTAAGCCACTGCAGATTTGGGACCCAGCCCCAGGTGGATTCCCCTCCCGCACTCATCCCCCAGCTGGATACAGGCCAGGCAAGCGAACTGCTCCCTTGGGCTTTAGCAGCCATTTTGCTGGGTTGGATCTGTGGAGCGTTCAGTAGATCCAGGCAGAGCACTGGTCCTCACGGGCCTTGCTCACAGCACCCTGGTACTTGTGACCGACTCCAACAGACCGAGCGCCCCAAACCACCCGTGTGGCTTTGAGAGGAGGCGAGGCCATGGCCACCAGGCACACCTCGGCTCTTCCACTGCCCCTGCGGCCTCGGGGAGGAGGTGTTACACAAACCCCTCCCCTAGCACTGCAGGGGGGGCGGGGGGGGGCACCAGGCCTTCGCACTTCAAGAGGGACAGGGAAGGGAGAGCGCCGGCGGCGGATGCCCAGGCAGTCTGGCAGCGCTGCGCTACCACGCCGGCTACGCGCCATCTGCTTGGAGGCCAGCCGACCCGCCTCTCCATCGCCGCTTGGTCATCTCAGCCCCTGGCAAGGAAGGGACGGCAGCTCTCACCTCATCAGCTTTCTGAGAGGGAGCGACGCAGGCGGCTGCTCCCTTCCCCACAAGCTCCAGGGTGAGGCAAAACTGCTATTTTAAACCCTGCAAGGCCCGAGAGCCAACCGCACTCGAAAGCTGAAGCAGATTGTGGGACAGCAGCCAAGAGCAGGGCCTTCAGCCCCCGCAGCCAAACAGAAAATGAAAACAGGGCCCTAAGCCCAGGCTGCTCGAGCCGCCGAGCGTTTCCAAGGTGGTGTCTAAGCAGGGCTAGAGCTCCGCTGTCGGCAGGCAGCGCTGCCCTCTGCACGAAGAGCCCGGCAGCAGCCCAGTGTTTGGGAGAAGAGCGCATGACCGTCTGCTGGCCTCGCAGCAGGACCGGGCCTGAGTCACCTCATTCTTGACGGGGGTATGTAAGGAAGGGTACGGTTATGGCTTGCTGGCTCGGGGCCCCGACGTGGTACGAGCCGGACTCCCACGAGCACGTCTACCCCCTTCCTGGAGGGACAGCGAAGCTGAAGGGGATTGATCAGCCGCGCCAGCCTGCTGGACTCAGCGCTGCCTCTGGGCTCTGCTGAGAGCCCCCCCGCCCGCCGATGCCACGGAGCCGAGCGGGACGGCCCGGCCCGGCCCCGCTCACCTCAGCGAAGAAGGCAGTGGTGGTGATCCTCTGGCTGTCATACACACTGTTGAGCATCGGGAAGAGATTCTTCACAATCAAAGGGAGCTTTGGGCCCGCATGTTTAGCCATCGCACTGCAAGAGAACACGTCCCGTTACACGGCAGGGGGCATCTGCCTTCCTAGCTCAGTAGCACAAGGTTCGGCTCCACTGCCGAAGTAACCCCTTGGCTCTCCCGAGGCCAGTGCTAAGGGTGCAGTAGCCAGTCTGAGCCCATTGGGACAACTGGTTCTAGTCAGTCTAAGCAGGCACCCAGGAGAGCCGGGCCTGGACAATGGGAGCAGCCCCGGGCAGCGGCCCAGCCAAAATGCCTCCAAGCCCAGGCACATCCCACCTTCAGTGGCGCAGAACCCTGACATGGCAGCTCTGAGGGGGAGATGACGCCACGTGTCTCCTGGCCTCCTCCAGAGCTCAGGCTGAAGTGCCAGCAGCCACCGGACGTTTCACTAGCTTCTTCCTAACCCAGGTCAAGCTTCGGTCGGAAGTTTCCCTTGGTTGCCCAAATAAAGCAGAGTAACAGCCCGCAAGCCCCATGACCATGCGTCTGAGCCCCAGGTGCGCAGCTCCAGCCGCGAGGAGCTGTGTGGACACCCCAAGGAATGTCGGCTCTGGGCTGCCTGGCCCTTTACGCACAGGACGGGCAGCTGGAACATACGTCTTGGCAAGAAGAGTTCTCCAGCAGAGCCCCTCCCCCCACGCCCAGGAACTCCAGTCCAAACACCCTCCCAACAAGGGACAATCCCCCACAGTGCAGGGACTCCTCCCACCCTCAGGCTGGGCCCCCAGGGCCTACAGCCAGGAGACCTCCCAGCCCTCAATCCAAAACACAGGAGACATCTAAGCTCTGACCCATGTCCTCCGTCAGTGCAGAGATCCCTCGTGCTGGCCCTTGTCTGGGTCCCCTGAACCTGCCTCCGCCACCACCCTCCAATCCAGACGAAACCAGCTGCCGAGAGTCCTGCACCCCTGGCTCCCCTCCCCCACCGCATTCGGGCAAGCGTCTGTCCTGGCCTTTCACGCACGAGTAGCTTTGATCTTCGCATCCCCCAGCTCGCCTCTTTGGGCGCTGCAGCCATTAGCCATGCGAACCCCAGAGCTCTCAGCCTGCAGCGCCCTCCCTCCTCCTGGCCTGGGGCTGCCGGCTGCCCACAAGGGTAGCCGGCTGTCAGTGGCAGCAGAGAAGCTGCGGGTAGCTTCACAAGCCAGGAGCTCGGTGCTACCAAGCCCTGACGCACCGTTCCACCACTGCCCCCAATTGGAGCTCAGCAGCCACAATCGCCCTTTGTCCCAACCGCCCCCTGCACATCCAGCCAACAGGCTCTGCGCTGCCCACTCTGCACTAGGCATCGCTCCTGTGCCCGGAGCGCCACATGGGCCAGGGCCTGCCCACGCCCTGCCCCAGCCTGGCCATTCGCCCACGGCTGGACACTGAAAGGGGGGGTGCAGAAATACGTTGACGGGCTGCTAATGCTGCACAGCGCACTAATGGCAAAGGCGCCATTCTTTCAGTTCAGCTTTCAATACGTCACCATGCAGGGCGAGGCCTGTCCACCCAGGTCAGCCACTCCTCGCACATGGCTCCGTCTGGGCCAGGGGAAGGATTTCGCTCCAGATCTAAAGGACTAACGTAGGTCCCAAAGCACTGAGATGTGCTGTGCCACAGCACCCTCCCCATTTCCCAGGGGGCTGCCCCACTCCAGCAGATCTCACCCAGCCCGTGCACTCTGCTGCTGATCCCTGGCTGCCTGAAGAACTCCTCTCACCTTGCAAGCAGCGCAATGCCATCATGGTGCCTCTCCGGGCTTTTCATCAGCTCCCAGCCTCCCGCACTCTCCACGGACTTCACTGCCTGGTCACTGCCCCCTTGGGTCAGCATGGCTCTCAGGGCTTCCACCGCACAGCTGGACAGAGAGAGAGAGAGAGAGATTCTTTTATGAAGCCTGCATGCGTCTTGTTTGTATTGCAGTGAACAGGAGCACTGGCCATTGCACCCCGCCGTACATTAGAGAATCCTGCACAGTGGCGCATGGGGTTATTCAGAGGTGCAAGAGTACCTGAGGACTGAATGAGTTATGTGAGGGCTTTAGCTGGAGTGAGAAAAACCCATAACTCACGGCTACTTCCATTTCCACCAGGACATTTGCCGTTAAAGTGATCCAAGACAACAGACTGAAAAGAGAAGAAGTCCAGAGCTACTATAAGAAGGGTGTTTTTTTTTGCATTAATATTTTATTGGTAGGGATTATTTTGCTGCAAGCAGAGAGCAACATATGGGAAACATACGTTATCCTGTCAGAACAAAACAAATATTAGTAATGGCTAAATCTTAGGCTTCCATACAAGAAAGAGGAATGTGTTTACCACACATGTAAAGAAAACAAAATCCCTTACAAAGAACAGCTCAGAGTCAGGGACTTAACTCAAGACTGTTGTGCTCATGCTATTAACTTTGCCAGTAGCACTAAGACTAAGCTGCGGTGAAGGAGGCTCTGCAGTTTCGGAGGGACTGGATGCCGCCCTTTCTAGGTGCAGAAATACCTGCGTGTGCGTAGAATTAATGCGTGTGGAAAGTTCTCTTCTGCTGCTGTAACTGCACTCGCCATGTTCTGCAGCAAAAGGTTGTGTAACCGCAAAAAAACCCCAAAAGATCCTGGCTCTCCTTAGTGACAGTGTATAATCTTTTCTCCAGCGTTGTCCAGTATCCAGACTAATAGTGGAAAATATAGAATGGACCATTGTACACATGGAAATTAAATGGATACACATGACTGCTCAAGAAAGAAATATTTCTTCAGCAGTTTTGCCTTGTATTTATTTGTGCCCTTTTATCTAGCGATCTCCCTCCCTCCCCGAGCAAACACAGAGGCTGCGTTAACACCACGAGCTGTAGAACTGGAAACACCTTGGCACGCAGAACGCACTAAACCAATGGCAGCTGCTGGGTTAGCCACTTTGAGACATCCCCTTTTACGGCCAAACTCTTGATCACCCACCTGGGCAGCTGCCGCGCGTGCTCCCCGGAAGGGGGAGTAAGGAAGCATTAAGGAGACTAGCTAAAGAACAATGGGTGCAGCTGCTTGGCGGCGCTAAGTTGCCCTTCCCCACCCCGAGAGCGTTTCCACTCCATGGGGACAGGACAGACCATGCTGCTTGTTGCCTGCAGCTTCCCGCTTCTTGGAGGAGCCCCAGTGGACTAGCTATGTCCTCCCACAGACACAGGGAGGCGTGGATGAGCCGCAGCGGGTTCTGAGTAATCCATACAGAACGGAGCAGCTAGGAACAAGAACCAAGCCAATCCCGGACATCTGCCATGGGCAGGAGTTTCCCAAACAGGCCATCACGCATGTTTTAACTGGCTGTTGGCACAAGCCTGCCTCATCTGGCAATCCTGGCCTCCATTTTGGACTCCACGTATAATCCGGCCCATCACATGCTGCTGTTCTCTACTTTTTCCATCACCAATGTTTTTCCTACAGAACTAGTTTGCATCAACTTTAGGGACTGAATTCTGGGGGCAAAAACGCTCTTTAGAGCCTTACAACGGCCATCAATAACCTCATTCATTCACAGACTCCAACACCAAGGGGACCACTGTGAGCACCAGTCGGACCTCCTGTCTAGCATGGGCCAGAGACGTCCCCAAATCATTCCGCCAGCAGCTTTCAGGAAAACAGCCAGCCTGGATTTACAAATGGTCAGTGCTGGCGAGTCCACCACACCCCGTGTTAAATTAACCATTGGAATCATTACCCTCATTCCCAGTCTGAACTGGTCTAGCTTCTGCTTCCAGCCGCTGGATCCTGGTAGACCTCTCTGCTAGATCGAAGAGCCCATTGTCACTAGTGGTTCCTCATGTCAGTATTTCACAGTGCTCAAGTCCACCCTGGCCCTTCTCTTGGGCAGGGTGCATGGCCAGAGCTCCATCACTCTAAGGCAGGACTTCTAATCCTTTCATCATTTTGGTGGCTCTTCTCTGAACTCCCTCCAGTTTTTTTAGCATCTTCCAATTGTGAGAGTCTCCTAGGAGAGGATTATTTAATCGTTTCCCTGCCACTGCAAGAGCCTCGAGCACCGGGGCACCCCAGGACCTCCTATTCACCACCTGGGGCATGGAACAGTCAAGCTTCCTGGGGGCCGCAATAGCTGGGTCTGATTTCTGTGGCTGGGTTTAGTGCATGGATGGCGGCCTGAGCTCACCAGGGGTCAGACACAATGATCTAATGGTCCCTTCTGACCTTAAACTCAGACTAAATCCATCTCCTGTATTTGGGGTCATGGACCTATCAGGCATTCGTCTCTATGTAGGGTGAAGGGACCCTTTGTTTGGCATGTGCAGGTGCTGGCAGGAGACCACCACTCACTTCGGACAACAGTACTGCACAGGACACCACCACGCTTCCAGCAGCGAATGATCACACCAAGCTTGGACATGAGACCCCTTGAATTCTAGGGCACCCCAAGCTGTTCCCGTCTTAGTCGCTGTACTACATGACTGCATCCAGATACCGCTACTGCTCAGATCTATCACCAGCTCCAGCCTCCTTGCGGCTGCAGCCTCCAGAAAATTGGTTTCAGAAAATGAATGTCACAGTACATGCAAGTAATTCCCATGTCGTCTCTTTCACCATGGCTGAAAATGGTTTTAGCTCGAAGTGGGAGAATGTGAAAACAGGTGATGTAGCATCCAAGGTTACTTGTGATACCAGCTTCACAAGAACAGCTCTCCAGTTCAGCATCTACAGGCAGAGCATTCACTAGCTACCCACAACTTGGATGTCAAAGCCCTTTGACTGGGGCAATTTATCCAGTCGTCCAGCTCCGAGGGGCAGCTGTCGAATAAGGAGAAAAGCAGCAGCATCAGGTGGTTTGAACAAAAAGTCACCTTATTTACTTGTTCTGTATATTCCACTCAGTACTGAACCCCAAGTGTTTCACGTCAGTGTTCTTCAGAGTTGGTCTGCAATACCCTGTCTTAGCTACACCAGTCATAGGCCAAATGCTGAATTGCCTTTGGAAGAGGCAGTGTCTGTCCAGCGTGTGTTAATACAGCCACTAGCGCATCCTGAATAGTGCTGCAATACCAAGAGCGCCGTTGGGGGACCTGGAACCTTTCTGCTGAGCAGGAACTCGGATCTACAGAAGCCTCTGAACCTTTTCAGTTGCATTCAACATAAGCATCAGCCTGGGGGAGGTTTTTTTAAGTAGCGATTTTCTTGGTGCACAAGGAAGTTAGCACAAAAAATAAATAAGCAAGAGCCCAGCCAACCGAGTAACGGAAGATACTGTCCCACCGGCCAAAGCCATGCGTCGCTTTTTGGCCATGGCATACAAGGTTCCAGCAGCGGGTTACACAAGCTATTTCGCACATAGATGTAATGCTGCGTTGTAGGGACTGCGCTGACCTCTTTGTTTACAAACACAAAGTGTTTCCCATACCACGCTAGGGAACATTAGTCCAGATCCACTTCTCCGTAAGCTGCCAGCCCAGCCCACAGGGGCTGTGTATCCAGTTAACAAGGGAGCTGCTTTCCACTATCAAAGGCCCCACAGGGAGGAAGCTGGCACGTCTGACTTTGGGACTGGTGAGATTTGACCAGGGCCTCAGAGGCACTGCATGAACTGGGAGAGGGGTTTTGCTCCCCATGGTGCCCGGGGTGGGGGGGACAGTCTGCTAGTCAACCAGGAAGACAGGAGCGTCTAGGCATGGCACTCTTCCTGGCTGCGGGGCCACCCCGCAGCGTATCCCTGGAGGGCCAGTAAGGGTCCCTGGCTGCATCACAAGAGGTATGGGGAGGGCTGGGGTTCAAGGTGACTAGCTGGGAAGCCAAGCAGCTGCACTGGGGCCAGACTCGCGGTACCACTAACAGCATTCAGCTAGGAGAGATCCTGGTATGTTCAATGTAGGGTTTTTCTGCATCAGTCCCCGACACTGGCTACCTCAAGGGAACGGGTTCCACGGTGGAGCCAGGCAAGGACCTGCTGGAGGCTGCCCGGTGAACTAGGCGAAGGAGACCCTGCTCTGTAGCTGTCCTGGAAACTGTAGACTCGGTGACCAGGCCATAAGCCATGGCGCCACGACCCCTCGGACGAACAAGCACAAATGCAGCCCCAGCCCACATGGACAAGCCGTTGCTGTTGAGGTGCTTGCTGGCCCGACAGAAAGCAGATGGCAGGTAACTGCACAGAAGGGTCTCAGCTGAAGAATCCCCCCATCCTTGTAACAGGGATCGTTAAACTGACGCAAGACACAAAGGCAGTGAGGCACAGCAATAGCTTCGAAAGGCAGCTGGTTAAAATCCGTCATTCACTACGTTTGCTTTTTCCAGTGTCCTAGAGCCACTTCCTGCCTTCCCACCAGAAGCCCATCTCTTCCAGGGCCTTTTCCTGCCAAGCTATCGTATTCACCTTGACCAGCTCTTTGGCACTTAAATATCAGCAAGATTTAGAACTCAAAACGTGTACAGGAAATTATGGATATTGCAACCAGCTCCTAGGAGCAGCCTGGAATTTTACATCTCTGCATTTTTTCTGTACCTGGGACAAAAGGGATTTCCCGCACATCAGTCAGCAATGACTTCAGACGTAGAGCCAAAGTTCACCTGTTTGCACCCAGTGCAGTAAGAGCAGAACCCAGTCCCGGGGTCTGGGAGGTTGTGCTGTCATCATCAATGGGCCAGGCAAGTCTGGATGTGGTTGGTAAGAGACCTTCCCCCAGCCCCCAAACGTAGCCTTTGATCAACCTATACTTCACAGAGCTTCCCACCCTGCAGCAACGCTGCTGCTCTGGAGCCACACCCGCAAAATTCAGCGGAGCCGGAGAGACAGGAGAGCACTTGGCCCTGCCTGTCGGGTTTCTTTCTAGTGGCAGCCAAGCCTCTGGAGCCCCAGATAAAGCCACCTTCTCGCTTGGGCAGAACGGAAGCGCTCAGCACAGTCTGCAGGGAGCTTTAGTCACATGCCTGCTACTGCCACAATCCTGTGTCGGAATCCTTTCCAATCCCGCCGTTCGCCTGCAGTCTCCACTGTGCCCCATACCCCTCTGCTTGGGCTCATTGGGAACGTTTGGCTCCGGGCTCGTACGTTCTGTTAGACCCTGGAATCGCCCCCAAGGGAAGCTATGTATGCCTCAGTCCACTCCTAAGCTACCTGAACCAGAGAACCCCAGAGAGCCCCCCCTCTGCAACCTGTAATGCAATAGTGACCCATCTGGTCTCTTCCATCTCCAGCTCTGAAGAGTTCTAGGATACTGCAGGGACTTCCGAGCCCTTTTGCAGCCAGCATGTTGCAGGGAAGAATAATCAGTTCCCACTGCAAGAAGACCCAGTTCTGTTGAACCTGCCACACAATCTCCAAGAGCAATCCTGGAGCGGTCTGGCCTTTGCTCTGCCTGACAAGAGATCAGAGGGGCCAGTGCCCGTACTGCTAAAAGGAGACGCTCGGAAAGAAGCATTTTAATGCTTGATCCAATCTGTGGCCAGTGGCACTCACAGACAGGACAGCAGCAGTCCCGCTCTATTTGGATTCTTGCCCCAACTGCTCAGAGAGTCAGTTTTTTGGAGGAAGATCTGTAGTTTCTGGCTCCTGCATCTCCCTCCCTGGGAGGCAACCAATTGCTCCAAGTTCCTTTAAGTGTTCCTCATGTTCTGGTGGTCTGGGGTCTGGCTGAGACCTCTCACTGTGCATCTTTTCCAGAAGTCATTAAGGAGGAGGAAGAGCCAGTTGAGAGAACAGAGAGTTCTGGGTGCACACGGCCAGAGCCACAGAGAGTGCAAGTGACTTAAGGAATGGTGAGAATTTCTGTCAGGGTTCACGAGTAGGGTGGCTGTGGAGGCTCCCGCAAGCAGATCCGGAGAACGGAGCCCTCCCCGAGCTGGGCTGGAGAGTGGAGGACGCAGCCAGGAGGAGGAAACAGCAGCCGTGTGGAGCAAGCGCAACTTTAGCTTGAGCCACTGGAGCAGATTTTTTTTTTAAATTTTGTTTTAACATGTGGTCTAAATAAAACCCTAATCAGAGAGCAGCTCTGCTAGCCAGCGTAACAACCTGTTTCCATTCATTACAACTTGGGGCTGGAAAAGCTACCAGAGGAATTAGTGGCAGCTTTCCAAGCTGAACACAGGGCCTATCAGGCTTTGTCAGATAGAGTTTGCATCACTTTAAAGTCTGTCATAGGCAGCCACTAATTCAGACTCTGCCCCCTCCCCCAGACGACGGAGCACAGCTTTTCCTTGCAGCGTCTCAGCACAAAACTGATGAATGGAGCTGGAATCACCTAAAGTGGCTACAAGTCCCCGTTCTCGGTCCATGCAGCCTCCCCCGTGCACAGGCCACAGAGTCATGGTAAAGCCTGCAACCCACCCCCACCCCAGGCCAAAGGGACTCAGGCTTCCCCTTGACTGATGGAAGTGGGGCAGGAAGCTCGTAGCGTCTATGCAAAGGAGGGCTTTTCCCAGTCAGATTCTGCAGGTTTTGCTGTAGCTGTCCTGGGCCTGTGACCACCTCCAGTGACTGCAATGGATCATGGATCAAGGCAACCCCCCCTTAAAGCGGAGGCGTGGAATTTGGCAAGAAGGGGCACGTTTACAGCCTGGTTCTCCTGGCTCACTGGCGTGTTCCCCATGCGGGTGCCCTATAGCAGTGATCTCCCCAGGAGAGTTCAGGGTGCAGCAGCAGGACACTGCATTGCTTTGCTGCCACGGGGTGCACCCGTCAAAGCCTCGAGGTTGTTTTAACGGACTGAATTCAGACAGTCTGGGCACGGCTGACGAATGGGCAGGGGACTGGAATTCACCCAAGGAGCGCTGGCGAGACCTAATCCTGCAGCCTCCAGCACGCTAGTCAAACCAGCGCCATCTATTGGTACCAATGCAGAACTGCTTATTGCCTTCCCCCATGCAGCCCTTCCTTCATTGCTTCAGATGCAAAGAGCAGGAGTTGTGTTTCCTTCACGCCCGTAGGTGAGGGGGCGCTGGGCATAGCAACCCTGGTTCAGTGCCGTCTAACGTGGGCATTGTCCAGTGTCTGCCTGGGGAACAGCCAGTCACATCGGCCCCAAGTTTTACCCCCCAGTGCCGAAGAGGAGAGTTTACAGAATTCCCCTGCTCAGGGGAGAGGGGGTTTGCAAGCAGGTTGTGCTCATGCAGGGCTTTCACACAGCAGCAAGGGAGAGGAAAGCTCAATAGGGAAGGGAGGTTTAAGAACCCAGACCCGGAGTAGGGCCTTGGGAGCAGGGGCAGAATCCGAAGTTACCTGAACTCCTTTTGAACACTGCCGGCCCTTCGTGCTGACTGTGCCCCCAGAAAAGACGGTTACTCACCGTTGTAACTGTTGTTCTTCGAGATGTGTTGCTCATATCCATTCCAGTTAGGTGTGCGCGCGCCGCGTGCACGTTCGTCGGAAGATTTTTACCCTAGCCACACTCGGTGGGTCGGCTGGGCGCCCCCTGGAGTGGCGCCGCCATGGCGCCGGATATATACCCCTGCCGACCCACCCACCCCTCAGTTCCTTCTTGCCGGCTACTCCGACAGTGGGGAAGGAGGGCGGGTCTGGAATGGATATGAGCAACACATCTCAAAGAACAACAATTACAACGGTGAGTAACCGTCTTTTCTTCGAGTGATTGCTCATATCCATTCCAATTAGGTGATTCCCAAGCCTTACCTAGGCGGTGGGGTCGGAGTGAGACGTGGCAGAATGCAAGACTGCTGAGCCAAAGGCTGCATCATCTCTGGACTGTTGGACCAGAGCATAATGTGAGGCAAAGGTGTGGACCGAAGACCAGGTAGCAGAGGAATGACCTGCTCAGTCAATCCGCCAGAGTGTTCCGAAGCCACGGGAGAAAGGACACTACCAGGTCTATCGAGTGGGCTATACAAAAGTCCCAGAGTCTGATGGTCTCCTGACAAAGGGGGGGAAGATTGAGTCCCTCCCGGTTTGTTTATATAGTACATGGCCGTTGTGTTGTCCGTATACACTGACACACCGCGGCCTTGTAAATGTTGCAGGAACGCCTGGCACGCTAGGCGGACTGCTCTCAGTTCTCGGACATTTATGTGCAGCGTCAGCTCCTGAGGTGACCAGAGGCCTTGCATAGGAGGACTTCCGAGGTGCGCGCCCCAGCCGAGAGAAGACGCATCCGTGGTCAGGGACACTGAGGGCTGAGGCGGATGGAACGGTAGCCCTGCACACACCAGGGAGGGAGTCAGCCACCAGTCTAAAGAGCCTAGAGTGCTCGGGGGAATGGTGACTATTGTGTCGGGCGGTACACCGAGTTGAGCCAAGTTTGTAACGGACGCAGGCGGAGCCTGGCGTGCTTGGTTACGAACGTGCATGCAGCCATGTGACCCAAGAGACCGAGACAAGTGCGAACCGAGGTCGTCGGGAAATTCTGCAGACCGCGGATGATTGTTGCCATTGCTTGAAACCGCGGCTGTGGTAAGCAGGCCCTGGCTAGATTGGAGTCTAGGGTCGCTCCTATGAAGTCTAACCTCTGTGTGGGAACCAGAGAGGACTTCTCTATATTGATCACCAGGCCTAGACGAGTGAAGAGATCCCTGACGACACCCACATGCTGGGTGACTTCTCTCGGAGGTCCCCCGGATGAGCCAATCGTTCAGATACGGAAACACGTGTATCCGACGTCGGCGGAGATACGCAGCGACCACGGCCATGCACTTCGTGAATACCCTTGGGGCTGTGGAAAGGCCGAAGGGCAGGACCGTGAACTGGAAGTGCTGATGGTCGGCTACGAAGCGGAGGTACCTCCTGTGCGGAGGAAAAATGGCGATATGAAAATATGCGTCCTTCATATCGAGGTCGGCATACCAATCTCCAGGATCCAAGGATGGGATAATGGTCCCCAGGGATACCATACGGAACTTCAACTTTACCATAAACTGGTTGAGTCCTCGCAGGTCTAGGATGGGTCTGAGACTACCCTTCGACTTGGGGATTAGGAAATAACGGGAGTAAAACCCCTTGCCCTTTTCGTTCTTTGGCACCTCCTCTATAGCCCCCATGGCAAGGAGCAACCGCACCTCTTGCGAGAGGAATTGCTCGTGAGAGGGATCCCTGAAGAGGGACGGGGTGCGAGGGTGGGGTTGAAACAAATTGGAGGCGGTATCCATATTCCACCGTGCGTAGGACCCAGAGATCCAAAGTCAACTGGGACCACGTCGGGAGGAAGTAGGAGAGACGGTTGGAGAAGGAAGGGAGGAGAAGGATCCTGGTCTGTAACTGGTACGCCGTCCTCGGGTGCACCTTCAAAAGTTAGATTTCGGTGGTTTCGAGGGACCTTGATTTTGGCCCCTTTGGGGTCCTGACTGGCGTCTACGCCCACCTCGTCCGCGCCGTCTGTCAAAGTCCTGTCTGTGTCTAGGCACAAAGTACGGGTGGGGAGGTTGGGGGCGGAAGGGCCTGCGTTGGGTCACTGGCGTGTGCATGCCTAGTGAACGCATTATGACCCTATTGTCCTTCAGGCTTTGCAGCCTAGGGTCAGTCTTCTCCAAGAAGAGGCCTTTACCATGGAATGGCAAGTCCTGGATGGTGTACTGCAGCTCGGGCGGGAGGTTGGAAACCTGAAGTCATGAGATACTCATGGCAACACCTGAGGCCAGAGTCCTGGCTGCTGAGTCGGCTGCATCGAGCAAGGCTTGGAGGGAAGTTCTGGCCACCTTTTTTCCTTCCTCCAAGAAGGCCGCGAACTCCTACTCCCTCAGGATTCCCGCCAGTTCTGTGAATCTCCCCACCTCCGCCCATGTGTTGTAACTATAGCGGCTGAGGAGGGCTTGTTGATTCGCCACCCGGAGCTGTAAGGCACCTGCCGAGTACACTTTACGGCCGAGCAGGTCCATTCGCCTAGCCTCCTTCGATTGTGGGGCTGCTGCCTGCTGGCCATGGCGTTCCCTCTCATTAACTGACTGAACAACCAGTGAGCAGGGAGGAGGATGGACATACAAATATTCGTACCCCTTAGAGGGCACCATATATTTACGCTCAACTCCCCTGGCCGTAGGTGGGATGGAGGCCGGCGATTGCCATATAGTGTCGGCATTGGCCTGGATGGTGCAAATAAATGGTAGGGCCACTCTGGTGGGAGCATCCGCCAAGAGAATACTCACTACCGGGTCCTCTACCTCTGGGACCTCCTCCACCTGGAGGTTCATGTTGAGTGCTACCCTCCTGAGGAGGTCCTGGTGGGCCCTCAGGTCGATTGGAGGAGGGCCTGAGGAGGATGTCCCTGCCACCGCCTCATCTGGAGAAGAGGAAGAGGAGACACCTGGGACAAGAGGGTCCTGCATGGCCTCTTGCTCCTGAGCAACCTCCTGCTCCAGTGGGACCGGGGAGTCCGGTGGGTGGACTGGAGCTTCCTCCGCACCAGTCGGAGGGGGACGGCTGATTGTCGCCTCTGGCACCCGGTGCTCTGATGGTGCCGAGCGGGACGGGACTACTGGTGCCCCTTGGGCCTGGTGGTACGCCCAGGGTGTCCAGAAGAACCAGTGGTGTGGGCCTAGGTCCTGGGCCTGTGCCTCTTGGAAGACCCCTGTGGGCACATTGGACTCGCGGTCCTGCGCATAATAGCTGTCCGCGCGGGACGACACTGAAGCGTGCCTGGATGGCCATGGAGGAGCGGAGAGGCCCTGAGCAGAGTCCCTGTCTCTAGCTGGCCTTGCACTACTCAGCACTGGAGACCAGTACCGGGAGGTATACCGGTACTGGGAGCAAGATCGGGACCTGCGACCGGAGCGGTGCCGGGAGGTCGACCGGGATCTCGAGCCTCGACGTTGGGAGCGGCTACAGGAATCTCGATGCCTGTAGTGGTGCCGGAGCGGTGCCGAGAATAGTGGGCCGGCGAACGGGATGCCAACCGGGGCCGCGAGTGCGACCGGTACCAAAGAGGAGAACGGTGCCGGGACTGCGAGCAGCCACAGGAGCAGGAGCTCCGTCGGGACCTGGAACGTCTGCGGGACCATGATCTTGAACGGTGCCGGTCCGCTGTGCCGACAGAGGGTGGCCATATCAAGGCCGGCTTGCCTATAGACTGTATCACCCGCACCGGCAGTGCCGGGGGTGGAGACAGCGTTGACTGTCATTGCAATGAGATCCCTCGCCGTTGAGAACGTCTCCGGCGTGGACGGGATAGTAAGCTCTACCATGGGTCTAGCCGGGGAGCTGACAGGCACCGGACTCGATGGCCCTTGTGGGACCAGAATCGACGGTGCCGACGTTGTCGGTGCCGCGGTAGGTGCCGGCGCCGGGCGGTCCGACTTGGGCGAGCTCTCTGGCTGCGGTGCCGGTGGCACGGAAGCAGCAGGAGTCTTAGTCTCTCTCGATCTCGGGGAGAGGGAGTGGCGTCGAGCCAGCAACGGTTGGTGCCGAGGAGCCTTGGCCGTACCGGCGCCAAAGAGGTGTTTCTGCTCGTAGATTGATCAGCGCTCGGTGCCGAAGGCGGAGGGGTGAGAGCCGCCTCCATGAGGAGCTGCTTTAGCCTAATGTCCCGCTCCTTTTTTGTTCTTGGCTTAAAAGCCTTGCAAATGTGGCACTTAGCTGTCAGGTGCGATTCCCCGAGGCACTTCAGACAGGAGTCGTGCGGGTCTCCTGTCGGCATCGGCTTGCGGCAGGCCGAGCACGGTTTGAAACCCGGTGAACCGGGCATGGGCCCCGGCACCAGGTGCGGGGAAGGGGCTATTCCCCAAACCCCTCTTAACTATATTATACTAAATATACTATAAAGTGATAACTAAGTTGAACTATATAAAAAGTTTTTAACTACACACACACACCAAGGAACGAGAGAACTATGAGTAGCTAGGGAAGTGGAGGTCAGCTAAGCCGCGCTCCACTGTTCCAACGACCGACACGGGCGGTAAGAAGGAACTGAGGGGTGGCTGGGTCGGCAGGGGTATATATCCTGCGCTATAGCGGCGCCACTCCAGGGGGCGCCCAGCCGACCCACCGAGTGTTGCTAGGGTAAAAATCTTCCGACGAACGTGCACGCGGCGCGCGCACACCTAACTGGAATGGATATGAGCAAGCACTCGAAGAAAGATGGCTTGGTGTCCCTCGAACCCCAGACACAAGCCAGCAGCACTTCCTGGCTGGAGCTGGCCAGTAGCCAACGGGAACACCAGGACTAATGAGGCTTTGCAGCGAAGTTACACCATCCCTGAGCTTCCAGAGCAGCATCCAGCCACCCATGATCATAGACAGCAGGGCTGGGACACACACACGATACCAGCAGGAACCTACTACGGGAGTTTGAGGCCACTGCATCAGTCAGCAGGTGTGACTGGCCAGCACTGCTGTGCTCAACCACATCCCACTGCCCATGGAATTTGCTGTTTGCCCCTCCAGTTTGGGGGGTGGGGGGGAGAAGAGGGAAGATGGACTAGCCTCCAGTGCATGCTGGGCTTCCTGCTGGCAGTCACAATCCATGCAGGAAGCTGGTGGATGAGGACGAGCGCCAGGCCAGGACTGGCAGTGCCAAGCAAGCTGTATTGGTGCCAGAGGCAGCAGAGCAGGGATGACCAGAACCACACAGCATTTTCCAGGCAACTCGATCAGTCCACAAAATGGCTCAAGTTTGATATGCTCAGGAGCAGCCTTAGTGTCTTGTGCCCTGAACTCCCAGAAACCTGCCTGCCAGCCAGCAAGAGCCATCTCACACACTGCAGCCTGACGATGCCCTCCCAGAGGATGCCCTCCCTCGGACGTGTTCGCTCCCAGCCGGCAAGTACTCGGCTGCCCTATGGGAGGAATCGATGCTTTGGATCTACATGTGTTATTGACCAAGACCTGAGGACTGATCGTGTTAGAGGAGGAACTCTGCCCACTGAAATCCAAGTTAAGGGCTGGCCCACACGTGCAATTGCTGGAATAGCAATTCACTTTAAATTCATAGAATCATAGAATCTCAGGGTTGGAAGGGACCTCAGGAGGTATCTAGTCCAACCCCCTGCTCAAAGCAGGACCAAACCCAACTAAATCATCCCAGCCAGGGCTTTGTCAAGCCTGACCTTAAAAACCTCTATGGAAGGAGATTCCACCACCTCCCTAGGTAACCCATTCCAGTTCTTCACCACCCTACTAGTGAAAAAGTTTTTCCTAATGTCCAACCTAAACCTCCCCCTCTGCAACTTGAGACCATTACTCCTTGTTCTGTCATCTGCCACCACTGAGAACAGTCTAGATCCATCCTCTTTGGAACCCCCCTTCAGGTAGTTGAAAGCAGCTATCAAATCCCCCCTTATTCTTCTCTTCTGCAGGCTAAACAACCTCAGTACCCTCAGCCTCTCCTCATGTGCTCCAGCCCCCTAATCATTTTTGTTGCCCTCCGCTGGACTCTCTCCAATTTATCCACATCCTTCTTGTAGTGTGGGGCCCAAAACTGGACACAGTACTCCAAATGAGGCCTCACCAGTGCTGAATAGAGGGGAATGATCACGTCCCTCGATCTGCTGGAAATGCCCCTACTTATACAGCCCAAAATGCCGTTAGCCTTCTTGGCAACAAGGGCACACTGTTGACTCATATCCAGCTTTTCGTCCACTGTAACCCCCAGGTCCTTTTCTGCAGAACTGCTGCCCAGCCATTCGGTCCCTAGTCTGTAGCAGTGCATGGGATTCTTCCGTCCTAAGTGCAGGACTCTGCACTTGTCCTTGTCATGTCCTATCTTATTCCAAAATAGCTGCTGTATGCAGATGAGCCCCAAGGAACACTAATGCATTAGGCTTTCCCCCTCGTTTCCCAAACTCTGCCAGAATATTTCATTTACAAACACTGCAAACAGAAGACACTTGCAAGCAACCTACCCATCAGTAGCCACATGGGACGCATCTCAGCTACAGCATTGCAGGGAACCAGTCAGAGCCGTAGCCCCATTTGGACATTACCGACAATAAAACCATGTGTCACTGTGCAGTATGGAAGCAGAGACAAGGTGTGGAACCCGAGCGAGAACTGGGGAGCTCTGGTGGAGGAGCTGAGTCAAGCTTGAGGGGAACCAGCTGTACAATGAACTCACTCGGAGGGGCCACAAACCATGACCAGACTGAACGGAGGGATCCAGTGAACTGGAGCATGAAGGGCTCGACTCTCAGTCACACATGAACGATCCTGTAGGTGCACATGGGATGACCAAGAACCAAGGTCGAAGTAGACATCTCACAAGCAGGAGCAACTCAACATCCTCTCACCACTCGTTTAAGAACAAGGCTGCCTGAAGCTGTGGCTTAATGTTACTAGCGAGAACAGGTCTGGACAGGCCAGGCGGAGTGTGGGGGATGAAGATCCTGTAACTCCTGCTGTCAAAACATCCTGAGCCGGTGGTGTGAGGAGAAAGCACAGCCACCCACAAACCGCACGAGCAATCCCTGCCCTTTACTCCATGGCGAGGGATAAAGCTCCTTAAGTAAGTCTCTGCTGTTTGCAACGGTGGTATAATCTTTCCACCCATGAGCAACATAAGCCCAAAGAAAGATTCAGCCTCCAGCTGCCCTGTCCATGGGTGAAGGGTGTGCAGACCAGACCTGAGCATGCACCAGCTGGTAGCTGCTTGAAGGCCGGTACCTCTAATGGCTCCAAAGACTTTTGTCCAGAGCAGTACACAAGTGTGTGCGCCAGCAGAACCGACAGCGGGGAGGGGTTACCTGCAGGAAGCCTATTCTGTGCAGCTAACGTCTAACTTATTCTGCAAATACAACTCAGGCCTTTCAGTTTGGAACTGCGGCGTTGCAGACTAAGCAGGGATCGAAGTATTACCGCTGGATGTAAATCTTGGCTGGAGAGAAGTTGTTTTAAGAGTAAGTGGTGGATCATGTGGTTGAGGGCAAGGGAAGAAAGAGCTTCTGGAGATGCCCAGTAAGACAAGAGGCAACGCTTGCGTGTACCTGGCCATTGCTGCCGTCACTGGAAGAGGCACTGACTGCTGACGGGCTGGCAGGTCACCCAATGACCAACCAGGGTTTGGAAACGGGCCTAGAAAGGTGAGTTTGCAAGACAGCCATGACAATGCAATACTCTTCAGGTAGGAACACGCCACAGCGGTTCAGGGTATGTGCTGAGAGACAGCCACTGCCTCACTTCAGGGAGCAGCAGCTTTATAGCCTCTCCGTGGCGCTCACCAGTCGCACCCAAGCCACCCCCACCCCCATTCAATGAGGCAGAGCAGTCAGGAGAGCAGCACAAGACGCCAGGTCAGTGTCCTCCCACAAGGCCATCTTTCCTCCTGAGGGCAACAGAAGCCTGCTGGCCTGAGGCGCTGCAGAGGAGTAGCCTGGTGACCTGAGGAGACTAGAAAGGCTGAAGACACAGAGCTTGGAATATCTTCCATGCACCAGAGCGATGACTACTGCCAAAAGCAGGCGTTACCCAGTAACACAGGAAGGGATGGTCATCGGCAGGAGCTCCGTCTGCCAGCACTGTCACAGAGCGCCCCGGCCCAGTGTCTGGGTGCTGGAGGTGATGGGCGGTACCTAGAAGGGACAGGTCAGAGCTCTGCCACAGCGTAAGTCAAGTGACTTGGCCAGTTTCCCAGCCTGACCCCGCCCCTGCAGGCTGGCAGCCCGTCTCGCTAGGGGGACTGCACCGCCCTCTCTGCAGCAGCGCGTTCGCAGCACATCCTGAGGCGAAACGGGGAATGCGACTCCCCATTCCAGTGCCTCAGCCAGGGATTAAAATGTGCCAATGGCTGGCTCTGAAGGAGGCAGAGCAGCTGGTCCCCTTTCCAGAGGAGCGTGTGCACGGGCAGTTGGGCAGAGGCGGGGTCTGCATGGAGGACATGGGGAAGGGCTGCAGGGCTAGCTCAGGGGAGGCCATGCCCTGGAAGCAGCAGTACGGAGCACAGCCACCTCAGCATGTGGGGAACAATTTCACAGCACAAATGTGGCTGGAGATTTAGCCTGTTGTGGAAACCTGAGCTCTGTGCACAGCCTGGGACTCAGGCCTTCAGCCTGAATCAGCTCCGGGCTGCGTGTGATTCACCAGCCACCTGATTACACAGGCAGCACGTGTGATGTTTGTGAACAACAAAAATCAGTTCCACATGGCAGGTAAAACAGCTGCCTCGAAGCCCCCGTCACCAAGTCACCCTCTGCTCATTACCTGCAGGGCTCCAGGTTTCGGGGTGCTTGGCTCCAGCTGGCACTCCTCCTCTCCTTGGACTGCAGGTTCTTTGGTAGCTGGACACCCACGGTGCAGCTGACTCGCAACAGGAGAGCCACAAACAAGTGCGGGTAGAGCCCCAGCACCGCTGGCCCAGACTCCGGAGCAGACATGATCTCATGCAGAGCACATGTGGCCTGGGAAGAGAGAAAAAGAGGATTAGGAAGGGCCGGGGCGGAAGAGAAGTCGTCTACTCCCCACTAAGACCTGTTAACAATACTCGGTAGGTTATCGACTAAGACAAGGAGCGCTACAAATCCCCTCCTCCACTCAGAGGAGTAACAAGACCCCAGCAACCAGCCCATTGTTCAGCGCCCCAGGCCTGGCTTTGCCGTAGCCAGAGCTGGCAACAAAGCAAAAAGCCACAATTCAAACAAAACCGTTTGATTTGAAACTTGCATGTTTCTAAATCAGGAAACAGGGTCTGAGATCGGCACCTGGCGGGGAGCGATCCCCTAGCTGGAGTTTTCAGGCAGGCAGAGCGCGTGCACGTCACGCACACGGCTTGCATAGCCCTGCTCCGGCTGATTTCAAGAGCTGTAATTACACGGCCCAGAGTACACAGGGCTGTAGAAGAGAGGGGAGGGGGTGGGGGCAGGGGTGGGAAGGAGGGTTTGCTTGCAGCATGACGGACTCTGTACCATCTGCACTTGGTTCAAAGGAGGAGGAGATTTTCACAGCTGCTTTACTCCTTAAAAAGCTGCCAAGCAGGGATTAGGTTTTTGACGGGATAAAACGCGAAGTGGACTCCCTAGAGGATGAACACCTGAGAGGTTTTTTATGAGCCTGTGGATTAGTTCTAATAGGCATTACACAGTGATGCGTTATTTCCAGAGTCCAGGCCTGGCCCAAACACCTGAGCCGAGGAAATGAACAAAGCAGGCCGGGGGGGGGTGTCTGGAATGCCATCTTCCCTGGGGGCTGGGAGCCCGGCCCCTTTGTGCCGGGGGGAGGGATGGCAAGGCGGGGGAGCAGCATGATACTTACAGCAAACGGGAGGGGAGTGGCGATGCGCTCAGAGGTGCTCCCCGACAGGAAGGATTTGTTCTCTTTGTACGGCACGTCCCGATTCACCTTGTCCAGGAGCAGCTCCAAGATCTGCGACGTGAGGGCTGGCTCCGTGGCCAGCGCCTTCCACATGGCACAGGTGTGACTAGGTTTGCACAAACAGGAGGGTTATTTTTGCACACGAGCTGCCCTGTTACGGGCTCCTAGCGCTGAGCAGCAGCAAGCCGGCGAGTGCCCCGGCACGATGCTGCTCAGCTCCCCATGAGGGCAGACGTGGGTCTCCTCTCCTGGCCCGCAGTGCAGAAATACAGCTAAGGCACTAACCGCAACCTGGCTCTGTAGCCGTGCTCTCCAGAACCCCACCGGAGGAGCCCCCTAGCGGGGCTGGGCAGAGGGGGCCTGTGAAAATCCCCATGGAGGGAGGGAATTGCTCGGTGTGACACTGGGGGTAGGACAGAGCCTGGAGAGACGTCCACGATCGACATCAGGTGAATGAAGCCCCTGGGCAGCCCAGAGGCTCCCGCTGCACAGCCCCTCCAAACGGAAAGGCTGGGGGCCCCCGGCTGCAGCTGGGATGAAACGCTCCCTCCCCTGCATGGCACCCTAAGGTTGGCAAGGTGCATTACGGTTTTCCCCCTTCCTCAGGCCATGACCGGCTGGAGGGACCATGGCTTTCCCCATCACCTTAATCCCTGCGCCTCTAGCACCCCGGCAGGATCACTGGGGGGGACACGTGCAGGGAGGGGAGGGGGGAATAGAGGTGCAAGGGAAACCCCAGGCCAGAGCTGGATGACTCAGGGTGGGTGGCCTACACCATAACAGACGCGCTCGTGCAGGCTGCCCTGCTAAGCAATTCCAGGCCCTTTCTAAAGGCAACTCTCCCGACAAGTGGACGTGCTGATCCCCGAGCACAGGAAGGACATTCCAGCAGGGTCCCATTACCAGAGCCAGGAGCCAGAAGATTAGCTGCAGCTTAAGTGAAAGCTGCTCCAAAGCCCAGCTCCTCCGAGGGAGAGCAGGAACAGCCAGCGCGCCAGCCAATGCAATGGTGTGAGCCGGGTACCTGTCAAAGGGTAGGGAGCTACCCAGCAGACTGGACACAACCGCCGTCCTATGCTGGGAGGCCAGGATGTAAACCGTCTGCTGAGCTGCCTTCCTTAAGTGCTCCTCATCCACCTCCTGCAGCTTGCTGTGAATCAGAGCCATGATCACGGGCACCTGGAGGACGAGAGGCAGAAGAGGGGTATAAAAATATTAAGAGTAACAAGGGTTTCTTCAGCTATGTTAGCAACAAGAAGAACGTCAAGGAAAGTGTGGGCCCCTTGCTGAATGAGGGAGGGAACCTAGTGACAGAGGATGTGGAGAAAGCTAGTGTACTCAATGCTTTTTTTGCCTCTGTCTTCACAGACAAGGGCAGCTCCCAGACTGCTGCACTGGGCAGCACAGCATGGGGAGATGACCAGCTCTCTGTGGAGAAAGAAGTGGTTCAGGACTAATTAGAAAAGCTGGACGAGCACAAGTCCATGGGGCCGGATGCGCTGCAGCCGAGGGTGCTAAAGGAGTTGGCCGATGAGATTGCAGAGCCCTTGGCCCATTATCTTTGAAAACTCATGGCGATCGGGGGAGGTCCCGGATGACTGGAAAAAGGCTAATGTAGTGCCCATCTTTAAAAAAGGGAAGAAGGAGGCTCCAGGGAACTACAGGCCAGTGGCCTCACCTCAGTCCCTGGAAAAATCATGGAGCAGATCCTCAAGGAATCAGTTCTGAAGCACTTAGAGGAAAGTGATCAGGACCAGTCAGCATGGATTCACCAAGGGCAAGTCATGTCTGACTGACCTAATTGCCTTCTATGACAAGATAACCGGCTCTGTGGATGAGGGGAAAGCAGTGGATGTGTTATTCCTTGACTTTAGCAAAGCTTTTCCCACAGTATTCTTGCCAGCAAGTTAAAGAAGTATGGGCTGGATAGAAAGCTGGCTAGATCATCGGGCTCAACGGGTAGTGATCAATGGTTCCATGTCTAGTTGGCAGCCGGTATCAAGTGGAGTGCCCCAAGGGTCGGTGCTGGGGCCGGTTTTATTCAATATCTTCATTAATGATCTGGAGGATGGTGTGGACTGCACTCTCAGCAAGTTTGCAGATGACACTAAACTTGGAGTGGTTGATACGCTGGAGGGTAGGGATAGGATACAGAGGGACCTAGACAAATTAGAGGACTGGGCCAAAAGAAACCTGATGAGGTTCAACAAGGACAAGTGCAAAGTCCTGCACTTAGGACGGAAGAATCTCATGCACTGCTACAGGCTAGGGACTGAATGGCTAGGAATCAGTTTTGCAGAAAAGGACCTGGGGTTACAGTGGACGAGAAGCTGGATATGAGTTGGCAGTGTGCCCTTGTTGCCAAGAAGGCTAATGGCATTTTGGGCTGTATAAGCAGGGGCATTGCCAGCAGATCAAGGGACGTGATCATTCCCCTCTATTCAGCACTGGTGAGGCCTCATCTGGAGTACTGTGTCCAGTTTTGGGCCCCACACTACAAGAAGGCTGTGGATAAATTGGAGAGAGTCCAGCGGAGGGCAACAAAAATGATTAGGGGGCTGGAGCACAGGACTTACGAGGAGAGGCTGAGGGACCTGGGATTGTTTAGTCTGCAGAAGAGAAGAATGAGGGGGGATTTGATAGCTGCTTTCAACTACCTGAAAGGGGGTTCCAAAGAGGATGGATCTAGACTGTTCTCAGTGGTGGCAGATGACAGAACAAGGAGCAATGGTCTCAAGTTGCAGTGGGGGAGGTCTAGGTTGGGTATTAGGAAACACTAGCTCCCTAGGAGGGTGGTGAAGCACTGGGATGGGTTCCCTAGGGAGGTGGTGGAATCTCCTTCCTTAGAGGTGTTTAAGGTCAGGCTTGACAAAGCCCTGGCTGGGATGATTCAGTTGGGGTTGGCCCTGCTTTGAGCAGGGGGTGGGACTAGAGGACCCCCTAAGGTCCCTTCCAGCCCTGAGATTCTATGATGCTCAGACAGACGGCATGCGGAGGAGCTGGGACGGGTTCCCAGCACACTGCCTGGTTCACTGCTCAGACCCAGGGCAAGGGCCCAGTAGGACAGTCCCTGCCCTCCAGGCAGGCTGTCAGCAATGGAGGCTGTAGCTTAGCCAGCTAACACGTCCTGCCATGCTGGGGGCCTGCAGTGATCTGGGGCAGGACCCTTCGCCTTCTGGGGTCCCGAGGAAGGGGAGAGGCAGCAGAGACCAATGTTAGCCAGCAGTCCTTGCAGTGCTCTATGCACGAGCCCCCCAGGCCTGGTTTCCCTTCGCCGTGTCCAGCAGCAATTCTCTGGCCAGAAGGCTGAGGGGGCTGCACCTGAAGGCCAGGAACATGACTCCCCAGCCACCCCAAGCACCCTCAGGCCTTGAGCAGCTCCCAGAGGGACAGGATGAAAGCTCAGCCCTGTACCAAACCCTCTGCATGGAGCCCAGTGCCAGAGACAGCCTGCCAGCGATGTACATTAATCACATTGACCCAGTCAAACACCAAGCTCCTGGAAAGGTGCCCACAGGCCGAATGGCAGGAGCGAGCCACACAATGCAGTCAAACAGGATGGTCGCGCACGAGCGGGCCTGGCAGCACAC
This sequence comes from Mauremys mutica, assembly GCF_020497125.1. Taxonomy (NCBI): domain Eukaryota; kingdom Metazoa; phylum Chordata; order Testudines; family Geoemydidae; genus Mauremys; species Mauremys mutica. The sequence continues at coordinate 4,640,832 of NC_059073.1, read as the reverse complement.
TGCAGACAGGAAGTGCAGAGCAGTGCTCTGTCCCCAGCTGTGCTCCGGTTTTGGCCCTGGACTCAGAGGCTTAGCACCAGTTTGGATTTCAGAAGCTGGGCTGGACAGATCTGACCAAGAGGTGAACCACGCCAACAGGAGCAGCCCCAAGCAGGATAGAGGCTAACAGGTAGAGAACAGGACGTTTGCAGCCCCTCTAGAGGCAGAGGAACACCCAAGAAGTGGAGAGGGAGAACTGCTTTTTCCAAGAAGGGGGAAAGGGGAAGAAAAGGCTTGGGCCAAAAAGGTAGAAAAATCAGATGAACAAAGCTTCACACCTAGAATCTCTCACGCCCCCGAGCTTCCAGCCCTCCTGCCCGGAAGGGCGCCCAAGGATCCCACCGGGAGCCCCAGCCCCAGTAAAGCACCAGAGGCCAGAATGGCCGATGAACCCCTGGAGCAGGCCCAGCGGGTGGCAGCTTCCCTACATCCACCAGCAGGCGACACCGGTTCCAGGCCTGCAGCTCCTGTCCCAGAGTCGCTTGGCCAGAAGGCTGGGGAGCATCAGCCTGAGGTCAGCCGGGGGTGAAGGAGACTAGGACGCTAAGCGACGCCCTGTGACTGAAGAGCAGCAGTGATGGCGCTTTGCGGCCTTGTCCTGCTGCCACCATCTTTACAGCTTTCAGGGCAGGACCCTGGCGCGTCACCCAGGAACTCAGAACCGGCCCGAACAGGTGCCTCATTCTCCCACTAGCCGCTGCACAAACATGCCAAGTTCCTGCCCTGCCAAGCATATTCCAGAACCTGACTTCCCCCTTCGTCTGGCAGTAGCACCCAGACACCAAGCCCTTCCCCAGAGGGGGACTGCTCGAACAGGGGGAGAGAGAGACCAATACCCTGCTCAGATCCGGCTGCAGGGGAGAGCCCAGCGCAGCAGAATCCCTGAAGAGCCAGCTCGCTAAAGAAGGTTCCCTTCGCCCTGGAGTCCAAAGCACAGGCGAGGGGGAGACCCTAGGCTTTACCTTCTCCAGTAACACCCCTCCACGCTCCTTCAGGATGGCGTTGATCATGACAGCAGCGGCTCGAGAGCAGTTCCGATCGGGATCTGCCAGCCCTTCAAACATCATGAGCAGAAGGCTCATCAGCTGGTCAGGTGGGAGGCGCTTCCCAATCACCTAGCAAAGGAGAAGGCAGGAAGAGGTTAGATTTAACATGCTGGGGATTCTAGCACTTTTAACCCAATACACTTAAACAAAGGTCACTGAAATGCAGCCACATCTGGGGCGAGACCCAGCAACACCCACAGCAGTGCTGCACAACTCACAACCGGCAGAAAGAACCTTTCACCTGGCTACTGTACAAGGAGGTAGAACATAAGGAGTTGGAATTTGGCCAGAATACAGTCGTTCACATGCCATAGAAATGGTCTCAGACTAGAGTGTGACTGGAAAGGCTCAGGACCCTGGTTTGATATGTCCTCAGCTGAAAGACAGCAGCTCCAACCTCACACTGCGGGCCTGGTTCCCTACTGACCGAGGGAAAAGACCCCACAGGAACACCTGGGGGTGCCATGGATTACAGCTGTCCGGCTGAGAGAACAGGCTCACAGCTCCAGGCCTCTGCCACGGGGATCTCAGGGTGCTTTAAAAATCAAGACTGGCCCAACCATGGTGTGACCTGGGGGGCGAGTGCCACCCTCTCTTTGCTCTATGGTGTGAGATCGAGAAAAGGAGCAGCAGTTCCTCAGCCAAGGAACTGACATTTTAGCTTAGCCGAGCTCAGAGACAGCCAGTCAGAGGTACAATCTCAGAGCCGTGTCAGGCTGACCCTCACGAGCTGGAGGAGGGACTGCATTGAGCAGCATGGACACTACCTCTAGCCTGGAGTTAGCTGCTTGGTGACTAAGCCAAGGACTTCCGTGTCCAGAGCTTTCACTCCATTAGAACTGGTCACTTTACAAAGGGAAACTGAGGCAAGACTGGGCATTTAGAACTGTCCACACCACACTCAAATGCGGCACCAAGAACCTGCCGTATGCCATGGGGCTGGTGAGGGGGTGCGGAAGCCGAGATGTGGCCCCAGCTGCATCCCTCACATTTACCCCACACTGGCATGTCCAAGCAGAAGGGCCTTGTAGCTGCAGCTGCACAGGAGCCAGGAAACCGAGCTGTCAACAGGGGAGTTTGGGGGTGGGGGGGGGGGAAGACTGGAGAACCAGGCAGAGGAACAGACAGGCTAGTGAAGGGAATGTGTGGGGGTCTGGCAGTGTTGTGGTGCTCGTTGGGGGTTTGTTTCGCTGTGGGTGGCGGTGGTTTGGTTTGTGTTTCCCGGACTTACAGGATTTAGGTGGGAAGCCTATGAGATAGCGGCAGCAGTGGTAGTGACCCAAGCAGTGGAAGACACAATGAGGATGACTGGATGTGGAAGCTGCGGCATGTACATGATCCTGGAGGGGGAACCTGACAAGGGTTTCATCTGCATGAAGTGCCGCCTGATAAAGCTGATGGAAGAAAAGATCCGAGGACTGGAGATGCAGGTGGAAGCTCTGGTTGAGTTTAGGAGGGGGTTTGAGCGGATGATGGAGCAAAGACATGAGGAGGCTGAAGGGATAATCTCAGACTTGCAGATGGAAGCAGGACCAAAGAGCTCTGAGGGGAGACTGCTGGGTGAGGACAGTGGACGGTGGAAGCATGCGACTAAGCGAACCCGGCAGAGGAAAAGACGGGCCAGTGAAGGAGCAATAGAGCTCAGGAACAGGTTTGTGGAGTTGGAAAATGAAGGGGCACAGCAGGTGGTCGCTGACGAAGAAGAGAAGAGTCAATGGAGATGACACCAAACATGAGCCCCAGGAGGATACAGGATGGGTTGCGGAGGATTGCAAGGGAGAATAGGAATCGAGAGGACTTGCGGCCAGAGGGAACAGGGGATAGACCAGAGAATCGCACCATCACCAGGAAAAGGCAGGTCTACGTGATTGGGGACTCCTTACTGAGAAGGATAGAGAGGCCTGTAACTAGAGCTGATCTGGAGAGCAGAAGGGTGTGCTGTCTGCCGGTGCTAAGATACGGGATGTGGACCTGAGGCTGAAGAGGATCCTAACGGGAGCAGGAAAGAATCCGCTGATTGTCCTTCATGTAGGAACAAATGACATGGCTAGATTCTTGCTGGAACGTATCAAGGGAGACTATGCCAGGCTGGGGAAGACTCTTAAGGAAATCGAGGCTCAGGTGATCTTCAGTGGGATTCTGCCTGTTCCTAGAGAAGGGCAACAAAAGGTGTGATAAGATGATGATGATCAACAGATGGCTCAGGCAGTGGTGCTATAAGGTGGATTTGGGATGTATGGCCACTGGGAGGCATTCATGGACAGAGGACTGTTCTCTCGGGATGGACTTCACCTGAGTAAGGAGGGAAATAGACTTCTAGGATGGAGGCTGGCACAACTGATTAAGAGCTTTAAACTAGGAATTTGGGGGAGATGGTTGGGAGATGTCCAGATAAATTCCAGCGTGGAGACTAACATTGAGAGGGAAGAAAACAAAGTAAGAGAGGATACAGCCGTGGGCAGAAGAATGGACATAAGGAGGAAGGATAGTGTAGATACCAGTCTAATAGGTGATACTGGTGGTAGAATGTCTGGGCCTAACTGGGTAAAGAATGTCAGTGAAGCCAAACAGCAAAAATTAAGCTGTCTGTACACTAATGCGAGGAGCCTAGGTAACAAAATGGAGGAACTAGAGCTACTGGTGCAGGAAGTGAAACCGGGTATTATAGGGATAACAGAAACATGGTGGAATAGTAGTCATGACTGGAGTACAGGTATTGAAGGCTATGTGCTGTTTAGGAAAGACAGAAATAAAGGCAACGGTGGTGGAGTAGCATTGTATATCAATGATGGGTAACTGTAAAGAAATAAGAAGTGATGGAATGGATAAAACAGAGTCTGTCTGGGCAAAAATCACATTGGGAAAGAAAGCTACTAGAGCCTCCCCTGAGATAGTGCTTGGGGTGTGCTACAGAGCGCCGGGATCTGATTTGGATATGGATAGAGACCGCTTTAATGTTTTTAATGAAGTAAACACTAATGGGAATTGTGTGATCATAGGAGACTAACTTCCCAGATATAGACTGGAGGACAAGTGCTAGTAATAATAATAGGGCTCAGAATTTTCTGGATGCAATAGCTGATGGAGTCCTTCACCAAGTAATTGAAGAACCAACAAGAGGGGATGCCATTTTAGATTTGGTTTTGGTGAGTGGTGAGGACCTCAGAAGAAATGGTTGTAGGGGACAACCTTGGTTCGAGCGATCATGCGCTAATTCAGTTCAAACTAAATGGAAGGATAAACAAAAATAGATCTGTTACTGGGGTTTATCTCAAAAGGGCTAAACTTTAAAAAATTAAGGAAATTAGTTAGGGAAGTGGATTGGACTGAAGAACTTGTGGATCTTGGGTTAATAAGAATTTATCTTATAAACTGGGGACACATCAGTTGGAAGTAACAAAGGAGAAGGACCTCGGAGTATCGGTTGATCACGGGATGACTATGAGCCGCCAATGTGATATGGCTGTGAAAAAAGCTAATGTGGTCTTGGGATGCATCAGGTGAGGCATTTCCAGTAGAGCTAAGGGAGGTGTTAGTACCATTATACAAGGCACTTGTCATAAATATAAAGGGAAGGGTAACAACCTTTATGTATGCAGTACTATAAAATCCTTCTTGGCCAGAGGTACAGAATCACTTACCTATAAGGGGTTAATCAGTTCAATTAACCTAGCTGGCACCTGACCAGAAGGACCAATGGGGAAAGAAGATACTTTCAAATCTTGGGGGGGTGAGGGAGAAGAGAAGGGTTTTTTTGTGCTCCTTCCCTCTTGAGACAAAAAGAGAGAGGGACCAAGCAGGTAATCCAGCTCCTGATAGCTCAGCGGTTTGAGTATCTAAAGTTACAGAAATTGGAAGTAATCTAACACATTTCCTTCCTAGTCTCTTGTTTTAGCCTGTGAATTTCCTCTATGCCAAGAGGGAGGTTTATTCCTGTTTTGTAACTTTAAATTTGAGCCTAGAGGGGAATCCTCCGTTTTAAATCTTTTTATTACCCTGTAAAATGACCTTCCATCCTGATTTTACAGAGATGCTTTTTACTTTTTTTTTTTTTTTTAAATAATAAAGTTCTTTTAAGAACCTGATGGGTTTTAGTGTCCTAAAAACCCAAGGGTCTGGTCTGTGCTCACCTTGTTAACCAATTGATGGGTAGATTATTCTAAAGCCTCCCCAGGAAAGGGTTGAAGGAGCAGGGGCAGGGATAGGGCTCCAAGTGGCCCCTCCCTGAATGTTTGTTTAAATCACTTGGTGGCAGCAGCAATATCGTCTAAGAACAAGGAGAGGAATTTGTGCCTTGGGAAAGTTTTTAATCTAAGCTGGTAGAATATAAGCTTAGAGGGTCTCTCATGCAGGTGTCTCCACATCTGTACCCCAGAGTTCAGAGTGGGCAGGGAACCCTGACAGCACTGGTGAGACCCCATCTGGAATACTGTGTGCAGTTCTGGTCTCTCGTGTTTAAGAAGGATGAATTCAAACTGGAACAGGTACAGAGACGGGCTACTAGGATGATCCGAGGAATGGAAAACCTGTCTTATGAAAGGAGACTCAAAGAGCTTGGCTTGTTTAACCTAACCAAAAGAAGGTTGAGAGGAGATATGATTGCTCTCTTTAAATATATCAGAGGGATAAATACCAGGGAGGGAGAGGAATTATTTAAGCTCAGTACCAATGTGGACACAAGAACAAATGGATATAAACTGGCCATCAGGAAGTTTAGACTTGAAATTAGATGAAGGTTTCTAACCACCAGAGGAGTGAAATACTGGAACAGCCTCCCAAGGGGAGCAGTGGGGGCAAAAGACACATCTGGCTTCAAGACTAGGCTTGATCAGTTTATGGAGGGGGTGGTAGGATGGGACAGCCTAATTTTGGCAATTAATTGATCTTTGATTATTAGCAGGTAAATATGCCCAGTGGTCTGTGATGGGATGTTAGATGGGTGGGATCTGAGTCACTACAGAGAATTCTCTCCTGGGTGCTGGCTGGTGAGTCTTGCCCACATGCTCACGGTTTAGCTGATCGTCATATTTGGGGTCGGGAAGGAATTTTCCTCCAGGGCAGATTGGCAGAGGCCCTGGAGGTTTTTCACCTTCCTCTGCAGCATGGGGCACGGGTCACTGGCTGGAGGATTCTCTGCAGCTTGAGGTCTTTAAACCACGATTTGAGGACTTCAATAGCTCAGACAGAGGTTGGGGCAGGGGTCCCCAATGTGGTGCCTGCGGGCGCCATGGTGCCCACCAAGGCGTCTAAGTGCGCCCGCGTACTGGCCGGCAGACAAGCATCCGCTGAAATTTGGCGGTGACGCCTCTGGATGACGGCACTTGTCGGCGGCATTTTGGAGGATGCTCATCGGCCGCCACAGTCCTCCATGGCGCCAGACGAAAAAGGTTGGGGGACCACTGGGTTAGGGGTTTGATACAGGAGTGGGTGAGTGAGATTCTGTAGCCTGCGATGTGCAGGAGGTCAGACTAGATGATCATAATGGTCCCTTTGGACCTTAAAGTCTGTGACTCTAAAGGTAATTGGGCTCTTTGGGAAACGGTGTGGGATGGACTAAGATGCAGAATCCCGACATGTCAGTGCTCACACTGCCTGAGAGTTCTGTTCACCTCACCCGCTGGGGCAGCTCCTCCACCCTGTGCTCCCAGGCCAGGTACGGTACAAGGACCTTGAGAGCTCACCACTCCCCTGCTACTACATTCACAGCCATTATCAAGAGCTGCCACAGCGACTGGTTTCGAGTCACACTGGCAGAGGAAGGACAGCACAGCAGACCCTCTCTCAGGATCCCCCATGGCACGGACAGCTCTGGGGCGCTGCGGGACAGCTGCCGCTTTCCTGCTACTTCCCAGCAGGAGGCATTTGCTTATCCACACAGGTGAGGGCGAGGAGTTCGGAACGAGGGGCAGGCTGGAAGGAAGCCAGGCGCTCCCACATGACACCTGGACACGCACTCCTGTTTGCGGTTTATAAAACAGGTGCCCAAAGGCAGTCACAGGGCTCAACAGCAAAGCCCCTTACGTGCCATGGCCTGGTCTAGACAGGTGTTTAGAGCACTGCTGTCACCAAGTGCTCCAGGCTCTCCGAGCCGCCCCCTCTCGCCATCATCCAAACCCTACGTGCGCCACCGACAGCCCACGGCTGGAAGAGCAGACTTCCGGGCACAGCAGGCTCCAGATCACAGACAAGGGGACTGGAGCCTTTGTGGGCTCCGGCCCCAGCACAGGGGATTTACCCTGAAGAAACCAGGATTGGGTGGCGTGCGCAGGGCTCACAGCCTTACCATGGCAATGTTGTAGCAGGTATTGAAGAGAATGGTGAAGTCAGGATCTTCCAGGCCTTTCTTCAGGTCTTTCAGCCTCTCAACCATCTCATCTCTGTAATTGTGGGCGAATCCTACATGCGAGACAAGCAGCAGACTCAGCAGACCTGCTCCTCAGCCGTGAGTTCCCCACGTGCTTTCTACCTGGCACCAACGCAGCACCTCGGACGTGGTCGGAGGTCCCGAGACTGGATCATTGTGCCTCTTGGCTGCCTGCCCTCCCCAGGGAGGTGGCACACTCTCTTCCCCATCTGAAAGCGGGGCTATAAAGGTGAAGCGATTCACTCCAAATAGCCCCCTGCAAGCCAGGACTAAACCCAGAGTCTGAACTCCCAGCTCTGTGGTCTCGCCATGTTTGCAACCCCACCAGCCTCCCTTACGTCGTGTATAGTCGGCTTTTCCTCTGCTGCCTCCCACAGCTCCACTGACGCCTTTCAAGCGGAGGAGCGCCCTCTCCTGGGCAGAGCTTCCTCCTCAACGCCAGGCCCACGGATAGTACACGATTTGTGCTGCACAGCGCCAGTCACAGACCAGGGCCCAGCGGTGCTAGATCGGTTTGTACAGCACCAAGACAAACTTTCATGGAGCGGACAAAAAAAATGCATTTTTCCACAGAAAGATTTTCTGCATCAGCATCTGGTTTCCAGGCACTCCCGGGTACCAGGCAGTAGCAGCAGAAGGGGGATTTCCCTCCCCACTGGCTGCCAGGCCACAGGGCTCCCTCAGCACTGGCTGATTCAGACTGTCCTAGGCAGTGACGCTGCCTCCCCCTCCTCATCCCTTTCGTTTACCTTCATAACACAGCTGTATGCAGAGTAGATAGTAGGCGCAGTCCACAGCACGCAGGCGAATGCTGGCAAGGGAGTCTGAACACCGGGGGGAGAACAGTGCAACCAGCACCCCCAGGTTATAAAAGGGCACCACGGTCTGAGCAGGAGAGAGGGAAACACACACATGGGCGCTAATGAACAGCACGTCCTTGGTATGCAGCATTAGCAGGGCAAGTGGAACAGGTCAGGAGGTACCAAGGGATCAGCTCTGGGCCCGGTTCTGTTCAATGTCTTCATCAGTGATTTAGCTAATGGCACAGAGAGTTCACTTATAAAGTCAGTGGGCGATACCAAGCTGGGAGTGGTTGCAAGTGCTTTGGAGGACAGGCTTAACATTCAAAGTGACCTGGACAAACTGGAGAAATGGTCTGAAGTCAGTAGGATGAAATCCAATAAGGAGAAATGCAAAGTGCTCCACTTAGGAAGGAACAATCAGTTGCACACATACAAAATGGGAAATGACTGCCTAGGAAGGAGTGCTGCGGAAAGGGATCTGGGGGTCATATATCAGAGGGGGAGCCATGTTTGCTGCTTTTACAGATCCAGACTAAGAGTCCTGTGGCACCTTATAGACTAACAGACAGATTGGAGCATGAGCTTTCGTGGGTGAATACCCACTTCGTCGGATCCATCCGACGAAAGCTCATGCTCCAATACATCTGTTAGTCTATAAGGTGCCACAGGACTCTTTGCTGCTTTTTGGGGGTCATAGTGGATCACAAGCCAAATATATGAATCAGTGTAACACTGTTGGAAATGATACATTTTTTTTAAAAAGCAACCCAACAATGAACAAACATCATCCTGGGATGTATTAGCAGGAGTATTATAAGCAAGACACGAGCAGTAATTCCGCTCTACTCCACACTGATTAGGCCTCAACTGGAGTACTGTGTCCAGTTCTGGGTGTCACATTTCAAGAAAGATGTGGACAAATTGGAGATTTTATATATCTATATAGGCTAGAAAACATGGCCTAGAAAAAATTGGTTTTGTTTAGGCTGGAGAAGAGAAGACTGAGGGGGACATAACAGTTTTGAAGTACATAAAAGGTTATTACAAGAAGGAGAAGAATTATTCCCCTTAACCTCGGACAGGACAAGAAGCAATGGGCTTAATTGCAGCAAGGGAGGTTTAGGTTGGACATTAGGAAAAAGTTCCTAACTGTCAGGGTGGTGAAGCACTGGAATAAATTGCCCAGGGAGGCGGTGGAATCTCCATCCTTGGGGATGTCTAAGAGCAGGTTGGACGAACCCGTCAGGGATGGTCTAGACAATACTCAATCGTGCCATGAGTGCAGGGGACTGGACTAGATGACCTCTGGAGGTCCCTGCCAGTCCTACAGTTCTATGGACCAGTGCAACAGGCTGAGCAGGAAGCAGGGGATTGAGTTTCCCACTCGCCACACCCCCATTGTGAGCCAGGTGGTGCAGGGTCCCCATTACTTGGGGGATGGGCATGTCCTTAAGCTGCATTTACTTACACTGACATTCAGTGTGTCCCGGTAGAACTCCAGCAGCATGGCGCTGACCTCCACCGCTCGCTCACGTTCGTGCTCTTTGCTCGACCGGATCCACGGGCCTAGATGCTGCAGAGACAGACCCCAAGACAAGAACTCAGAGGTGGCTGAAGGCTTGTCCCGAGCCCTCAGAGACTGTGGAGTCGTACGGCACAGCCCCTGGGCTATGGCCTCTACAGAGCATTGCATGCTGGGGCCTATCTGGGTCAGAGTGACACCGAGGCAGGGGACGCAGTTATGCTCAGGAAGATCACTGCAGTCTGAGGATGGGCCAATTCTCAACTCTGGGTTCAGGGAACTCCCAGGACCAAGTCTGCCAAGGGCAAATGCTGCCACCCTCCATCTATCTACACCACGTGTCCTTTGGTCCACAGACGGCCCGACTGAACTCCCAGTCTAGTCTGTTGAACAAGGAGAGTATGGGACACAGACTAGGGGTGCTGCTGTGTGGGGCTGAGCAGACGCAGGCAGCCCAGCTAGCCATTGTGTGGGCAGAGTACCAGAGGTGGCTGAGATATGGGCACCTCGCTCTAAGCCTCAAAATACCAGAAAATAATGTTGAGAGAAGTGACCAGAAACCCTCACCATCTTCCTCCCTTTGCTCAGCATTAGGATGGCATGCAGCCAGCTAGCTGGTAGCCAGGAGCCTTCCTACTCTTCCCCCCCCCCCCCGAGACTCTGGTGCCACCCACCTCAAACATGCTCTGCAGTCCATGGGGAGTCAGGTCCTTCTGCAGTATGCTCTTCAGCAGGTCCTTAAGGGCACTGATGGTGTCGTGGTAGAGTGTCTAGAACGAGGAAAAGGCACAATGTTATTGTCCAGGTGACCACTCAGATCTGTCCCAATGGAGTCGGTTGGGCTACAGAAGGACATTGAGCTTTGCGTGAGGCCTGGGCTAACAGCTTGCTGCAATAACTGGCATAACATGGAGCAGCAGCTGCTGCCTTCCTCTTGGGTACAAAGGTGAAGCTCACAGAGATGCAAGGCCCAGCAAGCGAGGCCTCCCATAACTGGATCTGCTTGGGCACGCGCTCTAGTGACCCTGCGGGTTGGAACTCTCAGCAGGGAATGGCTCCAGCTTAGACTGCATGGCACCTGCTACCCGGGGGTTGGGACAGGTAGCACTGACGTTTGCTAGGCTTTAAAAACCCTCCCCTTTCCAAAATCCAGTACTTCCTGACTCACTAGCACGTCTCCAAGTGTGACAAGTGCCAGGAGGAGCCAGGAGGATCTTCAGGCCACACGTGATGCATTCTGGTTCACAGAAGTTATCCCAGAAAACAGAGGGTTTCAGACTCTGGAGGGAAAGTTTGTAGGTGCTCTATTAAAAGCTGGTTAGAGCTGCCTGCCCCTGATCTCTGGTTAACAGGACAAGCCCAGAGATATGGCTTCAATTTCTGCTTTGCAGTACATGTGAAAGCTGCCCTGTAACTGCAGTACAGAGCTTTAGGGGCTACTCTTTAGCTGCATGCTGCAATGGTTGGGTGGCGAATAACCAAGCTGTTATTCATTACAGCTCAGCCATACGTAGATCTTCCAACAAAACCCCATTATTTCAGCCCTAGGGGCTTCCAAAGGCCGCTCAGGGCAAGACTCCTTTTCCACCAAACGGCCAGTTTTCCGGGTGCCTGGATTGTTCTGATTTGACTCTGGGAACGTAGTATTATACACGTGGAATTTTTGGAGGCTTATCAGTGTTTTCCTCCTTGTGTTTTGTGAGCAGGCGTTTACGGGCCGGGCTTCCCCAACAGGTGTTGCACTGGTCGAGTGAAGGAGAAGCGATGCCCGTATGACACGCAGTGCCCAGCTGCACCAGAAAGGAACCGCTGACAAAGAACGAAGTGGCTCATGGGACTGGCCCGGCACACACAACTTTCCACCACTGTTAGTTCCAGTCCAGCTGAGGTCAGTGACTAGCAACATCTGAAGAACAGCACTGAGAACAGACACGGCTGCCGGACACCAGCTCTGCATCCCATTGGTGCTCTGCCAGAACAGGCTCCAAGCACCTCGCAGACTATCTAGCTCAGACAGCTCCCATCCCACCTCAGCCCACTGGCAGTTCAATTCTCTACCTCCTTATGCAAGGCATCTGGCACGTGCCCATCTCTTTCCTTCAGGACATCCAGTGGAGGAAGGGCCAGCACACTGCTCAGGCAGGTATCAATCAGCTCGACGTGCTCACGCTCGCTAAGTGGAGGCTCCAGGATGCTGACCAGTGAGTTAAGAGCAGCTACATGCAGTTCTCTAAAGGGAGCTGCTCCACACCCGTCAGCCAATAGGAAGCATTTTAATTTGCAGTCTTGCTGACACAGCTGCGTAGCCAATGGCAGAGCTGGTCTCCATATCTGTGTCAGGAGCAGTGACATGCTGCAGGATTTTAACTAGCTCAGAAACAAGCTCTCTCTCTCTCTCTCTCTCTCGCAGAATTTAAAACGAAGAGTGAGGCCCTTGGCTTTCTACTTTGCATGAAGAGATTTTAGTGCAGAGCCTGAGCAATAAGACCAAGATGGAGGGTTATTAGCAAGCTCGTGACAGGTGGGGAGCAGGGGTGGGTATGGGCACTAGCTAGAAGTTTTCTGCAAAGACTGTCTCGATCCAAATTCCTGGGCTGGGCACACGCGCTGGGCAGGCACTGCAGATTGTACGTGGTTTTCATACCACTCACACGAGACAGCAGCTCAAGCTGCCTCGGCAGGTGGTTTCTCATTATTTCCACAGAGGTGGGAGTACAGAGAAAGGATACACCAGGTATGTGCAGGAGATCATGGCTCTCTGGCGAATAGGAGTTCTCAGCAAATCCAGTGGCTCTGTTTTGATAAACTCCTAGCATGCAAAGGGAGAGATTTTAGCAGAAATCCAACACTCAGCACCCTCTCAAAGGCAGCCTGTCCTGAGGAGACCACAAACATTTGGACCCAGAACACAGGCCACGCAAGGTCCTGGAACAACTCCACCTCCACAGAACAGCCATGAACCCTTCCTTCCCAGTCCCAAGCCAACATCCGCATGCAGGAGACCACTGAACCCGGACAGTCACCATGCCTCCTTCTCACCCGCTCATTTGATACTGTCAGCAAACCATGCGACCATCCTCCACTTCCAGTCTCTACATGCCTGTTCCCAGTCTGCACTAACTTCCTCCCTGGCCCCTGGGAAAGGGGACAGACACCCAAGAACCTCCCCCCAGAATCCCAGGCTGAGGCAGAGTTGTGTCTCTCTAACCCAGCCCCCCAGTCAGGACCCAGAGTTTCCTCTTACCAGCATCTGAGCTAGCAGCTCTGCTTTGCGGGAGAAGACGAAGGCGTCGGACTGTGCGCTGTTAGAAATGGCCTGGCTGATCATGCAAATGCTCCGAATGAGGCACAGCTTCAGCGTCAAATCCTGAGTGCAGAGATTGCAGGACAAGCAGTGAGGTGCAGGTCCAGGGCCAGGTGTATCTACCCCACACCCTGACTGGGGTGCACTGGGCTGGCAGGCTCAGCCACCCCTCAAAAGGTGAGCACAGCGGCTCTTTCCTCGCCTGCCTCTATTCCTGTTGTCCCGGTGGGGGCTCCCAGCTCTGCTTCTTGTGCAGGCTACAGCCACGGAGGCTGGTCTACACCTAAAATTCAGGTCAATCTATGACGTCACTCAGTGCTGGGAAAGATTTAGTGCTCTCAGAACAGTACCTAGGTCAACTTCATTTTAAGGTGTAGCTGTGGCAAGGTTGACAAAAGGATTCTTCTGTCAGCCTGGCTTCCGCCTGTGGGGGGCAGACCACCTACATCGACCGAAGGGCTCTCCTGTCAGCGTAGGAAGCATCTACACAATGCTGCTAGAGTGGCACAGCAGCAGTGCTGGCACTGTAGCATGGACATCCCCTCAGTAACAAGCATCCCAGCCCCCGAGGGCTTTCGAGCCAGCAATCTCCTGATCCGAACGCAGCCTCCACCCAGCCAGAGTGTCCCAAGAGACGCCTGCACCTCCCACCTGGTGAAGTGGCACCCAAGGACAAGGTGCACGTGCTGGAGATTCAGAACACAGAAGCTGCCACCTTAAAGGGAGACTTGCTCTAAGCCCAGTGTTTTTAACGAAGAGCTCAGGAATCTGCATTTTGGACCAGGCCTCAGGGCCCCCAGAGGAAATAGCATGGAGCTATCCAGCAGCAGGGCTGAGACGCACTCCTCACCAGCAGACAACGCGTCCCTGTCCATTTCTACATACTCTGCCACACTAACCCCCAGGCACACGGCAGGTGGAACGTTCCTCGCACTGCCAGTGGCTTTGCCAGTCACCCCACAAAACAGCAGATCATCCCTTACAGCACCATAAAGGGACTGCCACAGGGATTCATTTAGAGGGCCCCAATCCCTTTAGATCCCGGACATGGGATAACAAGTACCATGGCCTGGTTCTCCTCCAAGGTACATGCAAGTTGAGACAGTGCCACAGCTCCCCAAATGAAGGCACCGTCCTAGCACCCACCCTTCACCGGGGACCCTCTGGAGATGGCTGTGGAGCCAGCAGTGTGCTTGCCAGTGAGCGTCCCGACCGCTCAGAGCGTGCCCAGAAAGCCGTGGTACAGAAGGGGTTAGTGCCAACAAGAAACCAGAAGGAAAAAGACATTAGTGAGTCTGCAGAAGGAGGTGCTTGAGCTTGACAAATGCCATGTTTTTGTTCTTCGGTCTTTGATAGTAGCAGAGTGCAGCTGCCCTCCCCAGACAGTGACCTGGGTGTCTGGCCACTGAACGCCTGTTCTGGGTGGTTAGGGACTTTTAGCCGAGCTGTGACTAGACCTTGGGGTCACTAAGCTTCCCCTAGTTACGTGCCCACAAGGCGTGGGAGGGAGGCTGACTGCACGTCAGTGCTGCTCAAAGGAGCTGGGGTGGGGAGAAACGCACACCAAGGTCTAAGGAGCGACTGTGCTGTGAAAAGCGGCACATGGGCTCTGGGTTATTCTCTAGTTTCTGCAGCACATGCACAATTTGAACACACAAGACTGACAGACCCATCAACACTGCCTGGGATCTGAGAGCCAAGCTGGGGTGTCTCCTTTCCATGCAGTCACCAGAGAGGCTCTGCAAGGCAAAGGAGGCTGCCCAGGACACCTATGAGCCCGGTAGCTTTCAGTGAGTTTGCACAGTAACCCTGTGCCAGAGGAACCCTGCTGGTGGCACACAAAGCAAGGAATGGACCCCAGCTCCCTCCTGCTGACAGGAGCCGACTTCAGTGACTACAGCCAGCTGACCTGGAGAGCGTGGGGGGCCATTTTAGTCTCTTCCAGACCAGAATCGTGTTTCAGGCTCTCGGCCCCTCAGCACAAGCACTCGGGCACAGGGGGACTCTGCTGTTCAGCCCTGTGATGGTCTCATTCCTCCCCGATGCCAGACTTCCCTGCTGGGCACGGCCCGGAGACCCCAATCACGAGCACTGGTATTTAGGAAGCTACTAGTCTCCTCTCTAGAGTGATCAAACGGAGAGACAGAGACAGGCAGGCAGAGCAGAGAGTAGGTCAGATTTAATGCCTCACACTGTACCTTGGTTTCTACCTTTATTCCCAGAACCTGAACAAGTAAAAGAAACACACGTTAGTGATGTTAGCGAACACTGAAGCGAACGGCTTCCTCCCAAGACACGGCACGAGCCCATCCAGGGGTTGGCCTGGGCCCTTTCAGATGCAGCATTTGCACACCCCTAGGCTGCTCTCACTCGTTCACACGCACATGGGCAGGTCACCAGTCAGCTGCTTCCTCCCTGTGTAGGGGACATTCGAACAACCTACCCTGGTGTTAAAGTAGTGGAAGACGTTCCGGAGAATGTCGGCTTCGATTCTGGACAGCACGAGCTCTTTGGGGGCATACCTAGCTATGTAGCCATAGCACAAGATCAGGGTGCTCTTTATCTTCTCCGCTTCGTTATCGCTGCGGTCCTGAGACGAGAGAGAGGAAAGAAGTGACCTGTTGGGCCACCCAGTCCATCTCCATGACAAGGCAGGACTGGTCCCTACAGGCCAGTCTGTCTGTACGTGCCCCCAGAATGGGACCTCCCCCCAGGGAGGGGGGCTCAGATACTCCTGGTTCCCTTTGTATTCGTTTCTGGCCCATGCTGCGGTTTGCAGCTCTCCCACAGACGTCATTCCCGTGCCGTTTACATCCCTGTGCCGGAGCAACGTGGGCCAGGAGAGCTCTGTGGCAGCCCCTAGACCCTGCTTCCAGCACCATCCTTTGCAGGGCCACCAATGGACTGATGCTAAATAGCCACCAGTCTGCAGAGCACGTGAACCCAACCTGAGAGTATCCATGTGAGACCCCAGCTGGCTGCGAGTCTGGGTTCTGGGCACTAGAATTACCGGCAGCAGGGTGGGTTAGCCAGAGAATTCTTTCCAGCTGTAGACACCTCACATGCCCTCTACCAAACCAGAAAGCGAGTCTCCGGCTCCCTCTGCCATGTACTGCCCTCACTTACACGCAAGATAGCCTGCCACAGGTGGGTATCTACTTCCCTCCCCAAAGTGCAAATTCTGGGCTTGCCAGAGTGGGCTGAGTCCATGGTCTGAAGTGGCCTTTGTTTCCTAGGGGCTCCTTTCTCAAGAGGTTTGGCTGAAGGCTGTGGGGGGCTGGGGTGATGGTCCGGAGAGCCACGGTTCTAGGAGGGGTCAGCGCAGAGTAACCTTGGAGGGCCGACCCCCCAGCACAGCTAGGCCCCTGGAGTGAAAGCACTGCAAGTCCCTCCCCTCCCAGCAGGAAGAGCAGTAACCCTTCACAGGCTGCTCTTTACGAGCTTCCACGGCTCTGCTGAGCAGCTTGGCCAGGACACACGGGCCTCCTGCCTCAAGACCGGTTCCTCCCCCACCCATTACGCTGTGCGCGTCTTTGGCCAAAATCAGACGATTTACCCAGGGGCGGCTCTAGGAATTTGGCCGCCCCAAGCAGAGCGGCATGCCGCAGGGGGCGCGCTGCCGGTCCCGCGGCTCCAGGGGACCTCTTGAAGACGTGCCTGCGGAGGGTGCGCTGGGAGGGTGGCAGGCGGCTCCGGCGGACCCTCCGCAGTCATGCCTGCGGGAGGTCCGCTGGTCCCGCGGCTCCGGTGGACCTCCCGCAGGCATGACTGCGGAAGGTCCGCCAGAGCCGCCTGCCGCCCTGCCGGCAAAATGCCGCCCCAAGCGTGCGCTTGCCGCGCTGGGGTCTGGAGCCAGCCCTGGATTTACCCCTAGTCTAGGTCTGTCTGTCGCGTGTGAAGGGCCCTGGATTTGGGCCCAAGGTGCACAAAGCATAGTGGGAGTGAGGGCAGGAGGCTGTTCTGTCACCCTCCATCAGTAGCCTCCACACTGCTCAGGACTTGACAAGGTCTGGTTAATGTCTGTTAAGGGGGACAAGCCCAGGCCAAGTCCACTCTGCACACTGCATGCCCCTGGACAAGTTACAGAGAATCAGAATAGCAGGGGTGGAAGGGGCCTCAGGAGGTGTCTAGTCCAACACCCTGCTCAAAGCAGGGCCAATCCCCAACTGAATCACCCCAGCCAGGGCTTTGTCCCTGGGCATCAGATTCCCACTCAGACGGGGACAGTGCAGATGCATTTGAGGGCAGGCTCTGGCTGCCAGCTCTCGTGCACGATCTAGTCAATCCCCGCCCCCCTGGGGACGTGCGAGGCTAGGCCCACACCCTGCTCTGAACAGGTAACGCACTGGTGTTATTCACCATCCATCCTCCACCTCCCACGAGAGACTTCCTATTTGGCAGACGCAGAAACTGAAGTTGTGGCTTCTCCAAGGCCTCCCAGCAAGGAAGAGGCAGGGCTGGGACTGGAGTTCACAGGAGGTCCCAGTTCCCAACCCTCCGCTCCTCCCTGCGGCCAGCGACACTCCTGTGAGAGCCCCGGGGACTGGGCAGCTGAGTGAGAACAGCTGCTCAGTGCTGAGATCGGACCGTGACAGGGCTCTGGAGGCACCTGCCCCCACTGCCCCCTCCAGATTACTTGGCCCTCGTACCTTAAAGATACTGAACAGCCCCACGGATTTTTTGAAGACGTCGGATTTGACGAAGTCTTCTAGCTTGGCCAGGGTTTCGTCCAGGTGGTTTATTGCACAGATCCCAAAGCCACAGGCAAGTCCCTGGAGGATGGGGAGAGAGCTATTAATTCACCCGCACTGACTGGCCTGTTCAAAACCCAAGTCTTGGTGGTTTAACACCAGGCTTTCAAACCGTGCTCAGCTGACGGGGCCCTGGCAGCTCTCGCTCTCCACGGAGCAGCGGCTCAGAGAGGTCTTTATACAGGGGGGGGGGGCAGCTTGCAAGTTGGTTTCTGGAGTTTCAGCCCGTTTATTAAAACTGGCCCTTCCTGGAACTGCGTGTGATCTGGATCCAAGGCAGCCACCATTAACTCACGTCTGTGCTGCCTCTAAACATGACTAGATGCAGGGGTAACATTCACCCCGGATACAGGAACAGTGCAAAGTAACGCTACGCGGCCGCTTACGCTAACGACAGAGAATCCTGTACCCAGGTGACAGCGCAGGGGAACTTCAGGGAGCCCATGTAATCAGCAGGGAAATCACTCCCAGGAAAGACAGACCACCAGAGGCAGGCACCCGAGGGCTCCTCTCCTCTCTCACCCAGAACACTGCACGTCTAGCAGCCGGGTGCTAACGTGGTTCAAGGTGTTACTCTGACTGACCCACACAGCCCACCTCTTGGGAGTCCCACCTCTTCCTGCGGTAGCCCATATTCCTCGGAGCCCCCGTACTGAGCCGGTCTGTTCCGAACAGCTTCTGGCAAGCCCCGCTCCCGCCCAGGCGCTAGCTGGAGTGGGCAGGGAGACAGCTGTCGGGCTCAAACAAGGCCAGGAGCTAAGCAGGGATGATTAGTGCGGCGCTGGGGAAAGGGTAGGAAGCAGCTTTATCTCCAGGCCACCTCTGCCTGGCCATTGAGGCTTGGCCAAACCCGGAGGGAGACGTGAGGAGGTGGGATAAGCTGATTATAAAAGTCCCGGTAGGGGCAGAGGGCTGGAGCCTGCACTGGTTTGTCATTCAGTGGGTGTGCGACACGCAGAGGGAGGCAGGGCACGTAGTGGGAAAGCCCCTTCTCACGGGAGGGCACGGTGGTGCTGACCCACACGCTGGCTCACCTCCCTTTCTGCTTCCTCCTGGTACCTGGCTGTTTCAAGGAGCTCTTGAAGCTGCTTTTGCACCACATCCTTGTTTGAACAGACCCCAAGAGCCGTCCCAATGCACTTATACAGGAAGTTCTGGAAGACAAGAAGAGGAACATTGTGTCCCATGGAACCAACACACCAGCAGAGCCCTCAGGAGAGCAGATATCACCCAGGGCCTTCCCCTTAGCTTCCAGCTACCCTGCAACGCAAGCCACGGCACAGGAGAAGATCCCGTATTGACGGTACAGCCCAAGTGCACACATCGATCTGACCCCTCTCAGCACCCGAGACTCCAACTGGCCGAAGTTTCCCTCTCGCAATGGAGCATTCACAGGCGCAAGGGGAGGACAGGGTGTGGCCCTGCACAGTGACAATGCAACAGGACACAAGAACCCAGGATACATCGGCACAGGAAGGGGCGGCATTGCAGGGCAGGGGTCAGTCTATAAAGAGAAGCAGCAGCCAGCTTAGGCTACAGCAGGGAAGTGCCAAGTTCAGTTTTTAGCTCAACCATTCAGATGCTAGAACCAGCTGTTATCACTGCATCTAGCCCATGGCATGTCTACCCACTCAGTCACGCTCTAACCCAGGCCGGCCGCTCTCAGGGGAATGGGCCTGTGCACACAGAGCTCTGGAAAACACCCAACAGCCAGCCCTGCTTCAGCACTCGAGTACCACGGCAGAGAACTGTTGCAATTCATTAACACCCCTCGGCAGCTCTGGGCTCCAGCTACCACACGTATGCAGGAAACTCAAGTCAGTCTCTGCACCCCTCTCCTCCCACCACAGCTGGGTCGAACGTCATTTCTGTCCCAAGCCCTCAGCCTTTGTGCTCTTTGCTGCCATGGAGACCCATAGCCTTGGTGACCCTCAGCCCCTCACTGAGGCAGACCCTAAATCCTGCTCCATTCTTCTCCCAAAGCCACCCACTCCCTCCCTGGCTGCACCCATCAGACCCTGGCTGCCTCACGCAAACATGGGCCAATTCACCACAACTACAGTAACTGAACCATTGGGCGATTCCTTAACTCAGCGGCCCAAACCCCCTTCACGGCTGTGCGCCGCCTCTGGTGACACCGCTACCGCCACTTCTTCCAAATGGCACCTAGAATCCACGTCGTCTGCTGTATGCCTCAGCTGACCAAGATCAGCCCCAAGCTTCCCCATCACCTCCAGCTGGGCCTGGCTGTGAGCAGATGCTTCCCTCTGAATGCCACAGCACCCGGCCCCTGCACCTCCCCAGGGATACAAGCCCAGGAAAACAGCGACAGACCTTCTCGGAGGGAAAGCAATTGTAGCTGTTCAGCTGCTTGCACATTTCCGTGCTGAACTGACAAATCCAGGTGTTGTCAGAAATCGCCGTCAGCGTCTCCCGGAGGAACTGCAGGTGAAAGAAATGGAGAGAACTGATTTCTAGTCAGAGTCTCACAGTGTGCAAGACGAGAGGGCCACGTGCAGCCATCCCCTGCCCAAGCGCTGGGCGTGTCTAAGCCTCTGTTTGAGAGCTCGGTGCTTTGAGTGTCTGAATTCAAACACCCCCTGTGATGGAGGCTCCCGGCAGGCACCGTTCAGAGCACTGGGGCGCATACAGGCTCCTCTGTGCCGGAAGAGGCAGGGCCCCAGAGGTTAGTGACTGTCATTGTCCGAGGCCAGACCTGCCGACTCTACTCTGCCTCTCAGCACAGACGCTGGTGCTCCTTGGAATGAGTCTGACTGAGGAGGATTCTTCCCGGAGAACCGCGCGCTGCCTCCTCCCGGGAGCAGGAGGAACCCCTGCGGGAGTTCCTTGATTGCGCCAGGCCTTATTTTAAACTTTAACAATCCCCTGTGCACACGCTGTTCTGGGATTCGTGCCCTCTCGCCAGCCAGTAAACCTGGAGATGAAACGGTCGGGTACTTTCCCTACCAGGCCCTGCCTGAACCCATCAGCAGCTATGCTCTCCTGAGCCCCGTCATCTGTCCGAGCTGAGACCCCAGAGACGTCTCTTCAGAGCAGTCAAGGGCGACTGAGGACACGTAACCACCTCGGAGCGGGAGCAGAGTTCTGGGTTCCAGGCCCACAGCCTGGCACACGACTGTGCCTCTGCACACGGCTCCCTCTGCCACACAAACCCTCAGGCAGCACAACGGCCTCTTGAGCAGACACAGGGTCTCCAAGTGCTCCCCCGACCCCCCTCTCCCCCATGCATGCACATCCCATTAACAGTACCGGCTTACACCCCTTTGAACATTCTTACCAAAAGCAGTTTGTCTTCCCACTCCTTCGGGGACAGGGATTTCTCCGTGTTTGCTACAAGGAAAACCAAACCATTTGAGTGCTGGTTTCAGATCGGCACACCACAAAGCCCAGAGTGCGGCAGGCAGAACAGGCTCTCCTGGGGATCGCAGAGCAAATGCTCCAAACACAGCAACAGACAAGTTACTAGTTCTCAGAACAAGGCCAGTGTGTGGACAGGACAAGCAGCAATGGGCTTAAATTGCAGCAAGGGCGGTTTAGGTTGGACATTAGGAAAAACTTCCTACCTGTCAGGGTGGTTAAGCACTGGAATAAATTGCCTAGGGAGGTGGTGGAATCTCCAGCATTGGAGATTGTCCAACCTGCTCTTAAACACCTGTCAGAGATGGTCTAAATATTTTGTCCTGCCATGAGGGCAGGGGTCTGGACGAGATGACCTCTCGAGGTCCCTGCCAGTTCTATAATTCTATGGATGCAGCTGGAGAGGAACCCAGTTACCTTTTATTTAAATCAGTTTAAATGCAGTATTTTGGGAGACATAAATGGAGTCCAGTTATCAGTTACAGCAGCAACAACAGTCATTTAATCCAGGTGCCAACTGAAGAGCTTGCAAAGAATGTGAACTTACACCAAAGAATCTGTGCACTTTTTGGAATGGCGGGTCACACTGCCCCCACCCCAGTGAAATAATCTCAGTACTTCTAGTGAAGTGTCCCTAGCTTCTGTTTGCCAGAAGTTAGGAGTGGGCGACAGGGGATGGGTCACTTGCTGCGCCGTGTTAAAAGGTAGCAACTGACACCATGGGCTGAACTGCAGAATCCTGGCTGCACTTCCCTGCCTTGGCCTTCCAGGAACAGCAGGGATCAGAGGATGTGTAGCCTTAATTGGCCAAGTGTTTCTCTTCTGTGGTTTTCTAGATTTTGCTCCACAGGCTTCAAGGTGTGGCTGGTTCCTGACGCCTGAAGGCAGGCTTGTCCAGGACACAGCACCGTCAGTCAGCCCTGCGTGACAGGGCAGGAGGGCTGCCTCCTGGAAGCTGCAGTCAGAGGCAGGAGACAGCCAGCAGGAGCAGCTCGTGGGTTGCTTACAGTGATCTGCGTGGCCCCTTCATGTTTGAATAGGCAGTTTAATGCTGAGTAGTTCCCGACTGCTGCCCATCCCCGCAGTGTCCGAGTGCAGCGACAGCCTTTAGATATCGCAGGCCTCGAAAGAAGAATCTTTCGCTCGCGGCCCATTAATGCCTTACCTTCCAAGTGCTCTACTAAGGGGGGAATCTTCTTATTCCACAGCTCGCCCAGCATGGGATGGATATTCAGGTGCAATACATTCAGCAGACGCAGAGCGGCTGCCCCCCGTCCGTCCCCTACATAGGGCTGTGAAGAGACAGTCTGGGGGGAAATGGGGCAGGTGGTGAATTCACAGGTGTGTGTATAATTCCTACACACACTGGAAGGCTACAGAGAGATGTGGAGGTTAAATACAGCTTCCCGCCCCTCCTCCAACCCAGCGCTATTGCTTTAGCCATCACGGAACCACCAGCAGCCAGCACACAAGCATGCAGCTGACAGTGGGGAGACGGGGTGTTTCGCCAAGGACATGAGGGTAAATCCCGTTTCCTGAGCCGTGGGAGGAAGTTTCCAATATCAAAGAGTGGAGGGGCTTGGTTTCTAAGAAGCTCCTGGGTAACATTTCCAAGAGTGCCCAAGTCCTGTTTTATAGGTGATTTAGGCACATGGAATCCCATGTGCCCAAGTCACTTCTGAACACAGGGTGTTTTTGAAAGTGTTTCCCCGGCTCATAGGACGGACGGACAGACTGCAGAGAACTCCACCAGGAGAAAGGACCAGGCTGCTGCTCCCAGGATCAGAGCACGTCCAGCTCAGATTAGAGACCACAGGAGCAGTAAGGCCCAGAGGAACGATTATCCAGGCTTTTACAGCACCCCGGCTTGGGGGCACCTGGGTCCCGATGCCCTGGGCAGGGTAGTCGGGGGGCACTAGCACCAGGGCAGCCCATTCTCAGCCTGGTCTTCCCACCCCGTCAAGGGAAGAAAATGCCACCTTCTTTCAGCACACAGAGAACCCAGACAGACCAGCCCCAAGCTCACTTACCAGCAGCCTCGCCATTAGAGCACACGGCGACGGCAGGTTGGCTACAAATACAAAAACAAGCGTCAGATGGGACACGTGCTCACCTAGAGCCTGAGCACAAGACCAGCAGCTCTGCTGGAAGCAGGCAGCGTCTGCCCAGGAGAGCAGCTGCCGATACAAACCATGGGTGTCGTAGTGGATGAGGAAGGCATTCTCTCCCTCCTCTTGTTTCTTCGTAGCCAAGTGCATTAGGCTCCTGCAGAGGGGAGTCAGGGCACCGGTGAACTGTATGGGGGTCACGAACTCCAGGAGATACGGCCAGAGAACCTGTGGAGAACAAGTCACTCATGTTGGTCTAGCACCATTAGTGCTTTACAGGGGAGCGTGAGAAGGTCCCTGCCCAAGGGGCTGAACCGAGAGGACTCTGATAGCCCCATGAGAAACAGAGGGCCACCGGGATTGGCTGGATGGGAAGGGGAGGGGGGTTTCCATTGAGGGGCACCGTGTGGCATCAAAGGTGGAGGAATAACTGAACATCCACCTCCTCGGAGCCACCAGTGCTCTTTTCAGAAAGGACAGAGCCCTTCGAGTTGGCCGGCACCTTGTACACCTGCTCTGAACCTGGACGCTAACGGACATCAAGGCGTTCTCATCTTCCACCACTTTACAAACTCATCCGAGACAGTTCCTTGTTCAGAGGTTAGAAATCCAGATGCCCTCAGCTTAGAGGAAAGAGCAACTGGACTCCGATTGTCAAACAGCTCAGTGAAGAGCTGATTTGTTCTCTTCTCTGACGAGAGAGCAGGGAGATCTGCGCCCTGCTTTGGGACTGCAGCACCCTGACAGCAGATTGTGCAGGACAAACAGCATCCCCGGCCAGCTCTTACCAAGTGCATTAACGCACTGGCAATTCCCAACTCACGTGCTTGGTAAGGCAGGCAGTACGGGCTTCGGACCGAGTTGAGCCCCAGGCAGGGAGCTACAGTGCTACGCAGACTCACCGCATCCATCCTGTCGACAGTGGTGCTGATGAGAAAGAGCGTATTGATGCTGATGTTCTGGACGCTGTCGCTAGTCAAGTCATCAGCTTCCGGCGTCTGCTTCCTGGGCTGCTGTAAGGGAGCAAGACCACAGGTTAAGAGAGGAACAGAGCTGTGCTCAGGCCCAGGAGACAGAGGCCAGCTCCCTCTCCACTGCGGCTGCACCAATACAGCATGTTCAGCAGACAGCAGCACTACCCTGGGATCACCACAGGCTCCTGCCTTCCTCACCCCATGCTATTTTGACTCCTTGCACATCAGTCACCTGGTCTCTGGAAGGAGCTGCAGGCCGCCCTCCTGCCAGAGTGCACCCATTTTACTGACGGGAACGGAAGCACTGACTGTACGGCCTTTTCATTTATTTTTAAGCATCTGTGAATTTTGGGTGCCTGACTTGACACCTTGGGCTTTCCCAGATGCGAGTGCTCCCCATTCTAACCGATGCCTTGGGGCTGCAGCCAGCCAGCCTGGCACCACGTCTCAAGTGGACACTTGAGAATTTGGGCCCAGATGACTAGGCCCAGGAAGCCCACGAGAGGCAGGCACGGCCTAACCCTGGCCTTTTACCTGGGTGCTCAGGCTTCCCCCAGCTTTTGGCTGGAAGCGAAGGAGGGGAGAATCAGTTGCCAAGACCCCCACCCCTGCCAGTCCAGCTCAGCTCTTCCCTTTTCCCGCGGAAGGAGTCAGGGAGGAAGTTCCAGCAATTGTGACGCCAGATGCTGCAGCGTGGGCGCAAGGGACTGCGTGAGGGCAAGGAGACCAGAGAGGACTGGCAGGGACAGAGCTCACGGGGCAGAGGAATAAGGCGCAGGTGGAGAACTGACAGATGGGGGTGCCGCGGGGGGATTGCCCACCTCAGGACCACACCTGCAAGTGTGCCAGCTCCTCAGGCTCTTCACAGCTCTGGGGTGCAAGCAGCAATAGAAACCCAGGCTCCCAGGCCTGCCTGCAGCACTCCACAGTGCAGTCTGCAGCAGAGTGGTCCCTGCCAGGCTAGGCCACCATTAGCAGCAGACTGGGCTGGCCACACTGCGCTGGACTCCGATCTCCACAGCCACCCCTCCACTCCCAAGGCAAGGGCAGCTGCTGGCTGCTCCAGCTCAGACACTCTGGGTTCGGCCACTGAGCTCCTGGCACAATCACCCCCGGACAGTGGCGCCGGAACGGGGGGATACCGGGGGGCAATAGACCTCCCACTTTCTGAAGTGTGGAGCCAGGCTGGGGAGCCCCGGCGTGGACCCAGAGAGCAGCCCCCGGCCCTGCCCCCAGGCTCTCCACCCGGCCCAGGCAGGTGGAGGCTCTGCGACTCCATGCCCGCTCCCCACGGCTCTTACCCTGACAAGTGGGGCCTCTGAGCCGCAGCCCGGCATGGTAAGAGTCACGTGGGAAGCTGTGGGAGCCACGACACGGACGCGCTACCTGCCCCGGTCAGGAGTCTGGGGGACAGGGACACAGGCTGGGTGCTGCTGTCCCCAGCCCCACCTGCACTGTGGACATATGGAGGGTCTACCCAGGCTCCCCACTGCTGCCTGCATGGCTTTTACTGGGGCGGGGGGGACACGACTGCGGCTCTGAGGCCGCCACACCCCCCCACCCCCTGGCCAGAGCTGGGTCCAGGAGAGCTGCATGGGTAGCTGTGAGGAGTGGGTCCCTCCACCTGCCCTGAGTGGGGAGCCCAGGGGGCAGGGACATGGGCAGGGGGCTGCTTTTGGCCCCCCCAATCCTGGGGGGGGCAGATTCCCTGGCCCCACTCTGGCTTGGATGGGGCGAGAAGACGAGTGGAGACAGGGCCTCGGGGGGGGGGGGCTCCCCCTCCACCAAACGCTTTTGGGAAGGCTCCGATGCCCTTGCCCCTGGATGTGCTGGCTAGAATTAAAACCAAGATTTGCTCTCACATGAGCTCAAGACAGACCACACAGGCCCAGCTGAGAGCGCCTACCACCCACCGCCAGGCCAGACAAATGACCTTTACACCCAGGCGAACAGCCCGAGGGCTCAGAGCCAGTCCTGCCCGTGAGTCACGTGCCCTGATCTAGGGGACAAGGCACAGTAACTGTAAGAACCGGCTGCATCATGGCAGTTTTACCGTGTCAGGAGGAAGGGCACACTGGTGGACGACGTACTCGATCATGACTTCCCCGCCCGCCTGCTCCAGATAGCCATGGTGAGCCATCGCGCTGATCACCTGCACCACAGCCCGTTTCACCTACCGGAACGCAGATCAGAGGGTGAGCAGCAAACTCCCCAGCGGCAGCCCCTCGAGCACAGCAGAGGCCAGTATCCTGCAGCAGGAGGGGACTAGCAGTAATGGTCCTTGACCTCCACCCAGTCTCTGTAGGCACCGAGCACAGGATCAGTGATCCAGACGGCCCCAACCACGACCCCGGTGCTCACCTGCTGAGGAAGGGCCTACACGAACGCAAGCCAGCAGCTGGACTACGCTGCCATGCACCCCAGAGGGGATTCTTTACAAGTGATTTAGGAGCCTCCCAAGGCTGCACCAGCCACGGCTCTGTTGGGCCACACGTTTAGACTGAAAGCCAAACCCTGGTGCTTTGCGAGAACCACGCCCTGCTGAGCCGGATTAGCCACAGGAACTCTTCTCAGAGCCCGGGCTCAGCACAGTGCTGGAGAGAGATGGGGCCGGCTGATGTCTAAACTAGACACACACACACACACACACACACAGAGGGAGGGGGACAGAGGACAAGGATCACAACAGCCAGTCATGAGAGAGGCTTATCGTAATCACACATGGGTGAGTCCTACAAGGGGAACCCACTGGCGAGTCAGGAGTGCTCAGAGGAGGGAGCTGAAGAAGAGACAGAAGGTGACCTCAGAGGGCCAAGCGGGAGTGTTCAGGCCTAGGGGCTAGAATGAGAAGGGGGGCCGAGACAGGGAGCCCCATGGTGAGCCGCGCTGGTACCGCGTGGGGCACGTGCAGAGCAGCCAGGAGCAGAGCGCCGCAGGGCCCTGGGGGCAGGGGAGCCCCGAAAAGCCCCATTCACCACGTGGCCAGCCGGGAGTTAGGGACATCAGAGGGAGTTTCCAGTTACCTTATTGCTGTTGTCCTGCAGAGGAAGTTTCATAGAAGAAAGAATAAAGGGCTTTTTAATCTCCATCTGAGAGGCTGGAAGAGAGAACAACGGCTCAGCCACTCATCGCTGACCTCCCTACCCAGACTGACAGGATCACAGGGCCTGGCCCCAGAGGGCCTCCTCCCTGACCAGATGTGCACGTCTCTCCTTCCCCACTTCGAAGGGCCACTGAGTGGGAAAGAAGCTGGTTTTCCACCTAACAAGCAACTGGATACAAAGCCACACTGCAACCTCCATTCAGGTTCTGCACACTGAGCAGGAGTGGACTCCAGCGGCCAAGAGGGCAGGGGCAGCATTGTGCCAGCAGAAAGTCCAGGTGAACACTTGGCTAGTCTGGGTGGAGTTGCTAACAGTTACATGCCTGGGCTTTGGGAAGGGAGCAGCTCTACTCCAAGAGGCATGGATGAGGCCAGAGCAGGCTTGCCATCCAGCACCAGAGTCCGCTCGGCCATAACTAAGCCAGGAGAACAGTCCCATGTGGTGGAAGCTGAGAGCCCAATTAGTTAACACAGCAATAAAGAGTTGAGTTGCCCTGAGGCATTTTGGCTACTAAGGGAAAGGCTTTGTGTAGCTGATTATCCTAGGCCAGGTCTGCTCAGAGGAAGCATCTGGATTACCCGCAAGCTGTTCACCTGCCTGGGGGCTCCCAGGCCTAAGGATTCCTGGCTCCCTCCACCCCCGCCCGAGGAAGACAGTGCTATTTCCTCAGTGCTGTCTGCCCACAATGGGCTGGGAGCAAGGAATGGA
Organism: Mauremys mutica; assembly: GCF_020497125.1. Taxonomy (NCBI): domain Eukaryota; kingdom Metazoa; phylum Chordata; order Testudines; family Geoemydidae; genus Mauremys; species Mauremys mutica. Next base: position 4,612,731 of record NC_059073.1, on the reverse strand, counting down.
GCTTAAATCCCAAGCCATGTCCTGCAGGGTGGCCCCACCGTTCCTGCCTTGTGATGCTCCACGGCAGAGTCCATACTAAATATCATGATGTTGGCGTAAGGGCTCGTCTGGGCACAAGGCCGTGAAGGGTGTTTGTCTGAGACACGTGCTAGGAAGTTCTCTGGCCTGCGCTGTGCAGCCAGCCAGCCTAGATCACATGGTCTCCTCTTGCCCCGAAGGAATCGGGGACTGCCTGCCAGAATGATGTCAGTCCTCTTAAATCCCAGCCCCCAGCTCTAGCTCCCCAAGCACATGGCCCAGCACCGAGCAGGAATTCCCACCTGGGCGCTGGAGGGAGCTGGTCCCTGTGTTACTTACAGGCACAGTTGATAATTTGCCTCATGATGATCAGCGTCCCCACACGTATCCTCTCGTTGTGGTTCTCCAGCTTTGGGAGTAGGAAGCCAAGCAAGCGATCAGGAAACGTACAGGCTGCAGAAGAACAAGGCCCCCATTATGGACACTCTCAGCTCAGGAGCAGTCAGCAGGAAGGCCTCAGGCCAAATGTGGCTGGCAGTCACCTTAGTCTGACAGGCCTGCAGCCCAGAGACTACAGGGCCCCGGAGGCAATGCCGCCTCTGGGCATGAGCCAGGGGTATTCTCCTCAATTTGGTGCACTGCATGCTGGGACAGGCCCCTCTGCTACTGAAGGCTGTGGCTTTGCAGTTTGTACTTCAAAAGCCATTCCAACACCCTCTATTCCGGCTATCTTGGCTCACGTGGCCAATACTCCAGTGGAAGTGGCCTGCTGATTTGTGCAATGCCTCTGCCGTATTTTCAGTATGTGTCTCCCTCACTGGTTATGCATCTTTGCGACCTTTGCTGAACATTCAGCAGAGCTGTCCACAAGTGGACATGCACGTCCTCCTCTTTCCAAACCACCCAGAACCATGCAGGAGGAGGTCAGGTTACACCTTCCAACATTCAACACCTTGCATTTGTCAAGGATGCATTGGCTGATTTCAGGCTCAGCCCCAGGGGAACCAGCTGAAGCAAGGTGCACGGGCATAAGTCAAACACGTCATACGAGAAAGGAATCAGACCTACTCGAGCCCTCTCAGAACTAGTGTTGCTACTTTGCATAAAGACAGTTGAAAGTGCTGCTCCGCTGTAAGGCTTTCAAGCACAAGTGCTAACGATAGGGGGAAGTCATCTGACCGTGACTAGGCAGAAGTCTAGCAGGATCCTAATCAAACTACTGCTGCTTTAGTGGCAATTCCACAAGCTTCCTTTCAAGTATGAATCATTCGAAAGGGAAGCTTGCCAGACCTGGGGGCTACAGGGCTCGGTCCGTACAGGAGCTCCAGCAGTGCTAGAAATCACATCAGGGCTGTTTTATGCAGGACTCTAGTAGCCAGAGACAATTCAGTTAGCTCAGTCCTTCCACAGAGCCTTCAGCCAGAGGCTGTGCGTGGAGTTCTGCTCGGAGGGGCTCCCTGGAATCCTGCCACCTAGTCTGGCTTCTGCCATCTGCTGCTCTAAGCAAAACCGCCAGGGTCCATGCAAAGCCAGTCTGTCCCCGTTATCCCTTCCAGCGTACATGGCTAAGCTAGAGGGCTAACTGCCATATGCTGCATTACTAGCCTCTGTCTGTGTGAAGAGGCAGCAGAGTCATCTGCCATAACTCTGCTAAATGGCCCTTAGGAACTTGAGCAGTGAAACCAGATGCCTTCGGAGAGCGATGAATTCACCAGAGGTTGGAATCCTCAGCATCCCTGAGACAGGCCACACCAGCAAACTTTCATACTCAAGCCAAGTCAGTCCAAGGCCAAGTTTTCAATGGCCAGATCTCAGCGAGCACCTCAGCTAAGTGTGGAGCTCCAGAGAGCAAATGGTGCCCTGTAACCTGCTTGCTTTTGGCACGGTCTCCACACAGGACGTGAGCAATTGCTTTCACCAAGCCTGAAGCCAGGTGGGACAGTCAGAACAAGAATCTGGTCAGTCTGTCCCATTTCTCCACTCCCCTCCCAGAACTGAAGTCTGTCAAACCCTACTGGCCACCCAGACAAGGTGAGAAACTGGTTTTCTGCCTCCCCTCGAACACAGCCAGATCTCAGGACTGTGCAGTCACCAGGTGGAGCTCAAGCCTTCCTGAACATGCCAGGAGACTGGCTTAGAGGGGGTCAGGAAAGCCCCTTTCCCACAAATGCCGACCACGAGAGTTTGCTGTTGCTATGACGGGCACTTCCACAGGGAGGCAGAGAATTTCTGCAGATTTCAAACCCACACACACTGCCGTAGACAAGCAGGAGGTAAGTCACAGCGAGAGTCCACAGGGGACTCGGCCTTCACCCCTCAGCCCCCTGCAGCCCTTACCAAGGACAGTGAAGCATCGAAGGACCTCGTTGTGGTTTTTTAAACTCAGGGGGACGGAGGACTCCACCGGGGCACAAATCTGTGGGAGGGAAACAGTCAGTCAAATCAATGAGAGCTGGGCAGCACCTGGCATTCAGCCCCTATCCCAAAGCCTTTCCACTTGAGTTCAGCTCGCAGGCACCAAGCCCACGCTCACAGCTGGACATGGCCAGCGGAAAAGCCCAGCAGTCCCAGAATCCACGCCACGTGCTGCGTGTGATGCTCCCAGAGCACGCTGAACATTTGATCATTGTGAAGTAGCGTGGAGAAGCTGCGTGCACCTGCTAGCACAGACCTTGGCACTCCACGGTCATTCAGTGCTAGCAGAGTGCATTGGTTCCACAGACACGGCTCGTTGGACAAGCTGGGGGGCCAGGGGGTGCAGTGGCCTTGGCATAGGGGATCTGCTAGCTTGTGGGTTTGGGTTTTTGGAGCTGCTACGCGTTTCCATTTCATGGGTAGTTTAACAAGATCAGAGCACGATCTATTTCCTTTGCAAGTCATTGCAGACGCCCTTCTTTTAAATACTAAAAATTGCTCTTTGCAGGCTGCTCCAATATGCAGTTTATCTGCTCCCTCTCCAGCTTGCAGACAGGACATTTCTTACTAGCATACCGAAGCAAGCTGCTCACTGTCTACTTGTGCCAGAAAGATCCTGGCTGTTCAGATCTTTTTGGCTGATACTACTGCATAACTGTATTGGTTAAAATCAGGGACTCAACTCCTGATCCCGAGAACAAGCTCTTGTGAGAGGCCAGGCTGGGTCAGACCAATGGTCTATCTAGCCCAGTATCCGGTCTTCCAACACGGGCTGGTGCCAGGTGCCTAAGAGGGATTGAGCAGAACAGGGAATCATCAAGTGATCCATCCCTGTCGCCCATTCCCAACTTCTGGCAAAGAGAGGCTAGGGACACCACCCCTGCCCAGCCTGGCTAATAGCCACTGAGAGCGTGGGGCACAGGTCACTGGCTGGAGAATTCTTTGCACCTTGAAGTCTTTAAACCATGATTTGAGGACTTCAGTGGCTCAGACATAGGTTAGGGGTTTATTACAGGAGTGAGTGGGTGAGATTCTGTGGCCTGGGTTGTGCAGGAGGTTAGACTAGATGATCATAATGGTCCCTTCTGACCATAAAGTCTATGACAGAACTAGATAAGTTCCTGGAGGACAGGTCCTTTTTTTAAACCCTGTTATAGTTTTGGCCTTCACAATATCCCCTGGTAACGACTTCCACAGGTTGACTGTGCACTGTGTGAAGAAATACTTTTGTTTTAAACCTGCTGCCTATCATTTCATTGGGTGACCCCTAGTTCTTGTGTTATGAGAAGGAGTAAATACCACTTCCTTATTCACTATAGACCTCTACCACATCCCCACTCAGTCCTCTCTTTTCCAGGCTGAAGAGTCCCAGTCTTTTTCATCTCTCCTCATACGGAAGCCGTTCCATCACCCATATCATTTTTGTTGCCCTTCTCCATCCCTTTTCCAATTCCAATACATGGTTTTTGAGATGGGGCGACCACATCTGCACACAGCATTCAAGCTGTGGGCGTACCATGGATTTATATAGAGGCAACATGATATTTTCTGTTTTATTATCTGTCCCTTTCTTAACCATGCCCAACGTTCTGTTTGGTTTTTGACTGCCGCTGCACAGTGAGTGGATGTTTTCAGAGAACTATCCACAGTGACTCCAAGATCTTTCCTGAGTCACAACAGCTAATTTTAGATGTAGAGTACTATTTCCTTAGCAGACACTCCGCATAGGATTGGCATCCATTACCTTAGCGTCTAACTTTGTTTTCTACCTGCAGTTCTCACCACCCTCAGCTCCTCGGCTAGAGTCGCAGGCCTGGTGTCTGACTAGCACAGCCGGTAAAACGGGTGGTTTAGGTGCCTTAGTGCAGCGAGCGTTGGCCGGGGGGTTTAGCATTTTAACAGTGTTTGTTTATCAGTGTGACGGGTTCATATCAGAAACTCCAGCTGGGAGCCTGGGCAAAGCAGTGGTGGAGGCAGGGCACTGAAGCGCACACGTCAGTGCCTTGCGTATTGCCCATCCTCCAGCCATGGGGAGCCCAGGGCACCTGATCTTTCAGGCCCCAAAGGAAAACAAATTAAATATTAGCTTAAGAAGACATTAACGTGATTTAAAAGGGCGCTACCCCCCAGACAGAGGCCATCTGATCAAGGGGGATCAACTCCCGCCCCCACGTATGGTTTGGCGAATGAATTCAGCAGCCATAGGCTGGCCCAACCTAGCCCAGGCCAGGCAGAATAGGAACAGGGAGTGGGGGGTTAGCCCTCAGCTCCTGTAGATTCAGGCACCCATAGCCAGAAGCGGGCTGGGGAACAGGACATCCCAGGAGCGCCTAATCCTTCAAGTGTTGTACCACGAACAAATCACAAGTCAGCCCCCAGCCATCATGGGGGGGGCACGCGCACCCCCTCCGACAGCTAAACAGAAGCAGCTCTGGGGATTCACCGAAGTTTCTGCTTTTGACCCAGTGACCAGGCCTGGAGTTAGAGTAAGTCTGTGCAAGTGGCTGGATTCAAACCCAGAATCCCAGTTCTTTCCCAAGTGATTCACCCTCCTTCACAAAGCTGAGCCGTACATGCACTTTCAGCGCTACGACGGCATTACCCCACTGGAGACCCGTGGCTCATGTCAATCCGCTCAGCAGCGCCAGAGTCATTTGCTCGAGCAGAAAAGCAATTCAAACAAAGGGTGGTCTGCACTCTGCACATGGTTATGCCTGCAGAGCCCCCTCCATTAGGGCAACACGAACACACCTCCAGCTGGTTCAGAAAGTCACCGGACTCAGACCTCTCCAGAGCACCTGGCTCCGCTCCACAGGCATCGCTTGTCCTTCAGGAGTTCGGACGCAGCTCCCACCACCCACCTGGCTCATTTCAAGCCATTCTCTCCAGGCCACATCATTTAGCTCTAGGGCCGAGTCTCCAGAGAGTGAAACAGACCACGACACGTGGGGGCAGCGCCAGACAGAACTCGGCCACCCTGCCCTTGGACTGGCCAAGTGCAGCCCAGGACCATTTACTTAGTGGTAAATGTCCTGAGGGGCGTAGTCCAGGCGCTAGACACTGAAGAAGGGCTGCACAGGAATGGAAAAGGGTTTAGTGCTTCCCCCGCTAAAGTTCTAAACATCTGGTGCCATGAACAATCTCAGCCTTAGCAGAGTAGCTGCTCCTAGGGACAGGTCATCAGCACAGAGCAGGGCCTGCTCCTAGCACCTGATTCAAGTGGTGGCTTGGCTGCATGCACGTTCCAGGGGAGAGCTGGACACCTGTGAAATACTCCAGGTTATGCAACCTGAGTGTGGCTGACGCAGCCCAAGAGCACCATTTCCAGCTAAGCCAGGGGTGGGCAAACTTTTTGGCCCGAGGGCCACATCTGGGTGGGGAAATTGCATGCAGGGCCATGAATGTAGGGCTGGGGCAGGGGGTTGGGGTGTGGAAGGTAGGTTCAGGGCAGGGGGTTGGGCTCTGGCCTGGCACCACTTACCTCGAGTGAGCCCTGCTGCCAGCCTGGTGCAAGGCAGGCTCCCTGCCTGCCCTGGGCCTGCGCCGCTCCCGGAAGCAGCCAGCATTTCCAGCAGTGGCTCCTCGGGGTGCAGTGGGGCAGGCGGCTCTGTGGATACCACCCCAGAACTCCCATGGGCGGCGGTTCCCCCTTCCCAGCCAAGGGGAGCTGCGGGGGCGGTGCCTGCAGGGAGCCCTCTGCCTCCACTCCCCCAGGGACGTGGTGCCAGCCGCTTCCAGGAGCGGCGTGGGGCCATGGCAGGCAAGGAGCCTCCCTTAGCCCCACTGCGCCATGGGGCTGCCAATCCCACAGGCTAGACTGAAAGCCCGAGGGGCTGGATCCAGCCCACAGGCCAGAGTTTGCCCTGTGCTAAGGGCTTGGAGGGGAGGGAGCGTTTGTACAGATTAGATTCTCAGGGACATTAAAAAGCTGCAATAGGAATAAGCTGGTTTAGCAGCCTGCAGTAGAAAACTGGAGGAAGCACTTGGACTCTTCAGCCAAGTCCACGACATCTGTCCAAGAGGTACGTAGTCTGGACATCCTAGGCAATGCAAACCTACCCCTAGGTGCATCTAACAAGGAACACTCCCAGCCAGCTACAGACTCCACCAGGTGAAACCAGGGACCTCCCAGCTTTCCAGCCTCAAAAGAACAATGCACAACTCCCCCACATACCAAGGTCTGGCACTTTCCCAGAAAGATCCCAACACACCACACACAAGACGGAGCCAACAGTCCTGCCCTACCAGGATGAAGGTGAAACCTCAGTTCCTGTATATGCTACTGAAAAAACCATGGACAACTGGTGCTTAACAGTTACAGTTGGTGCCAGACCGCCCCTGTAGGGCTCCCACGTGAATAAGATGCTCCAGGATACGCCGGGATTGTTCGCAGTACTTGGTGTTGCTCACGCCTAGACTTCAGCCTTTCAAGGGTTTGTCTTTTCTCCACGTGTTTGTGGATTCTGCCTTTACTGCTTCACTGAGAGTGAGGTGTGACCCTTGTTCAGGACAGCTGGGGCAGGAGAGCAAACAGCTTCTGATCCTGCTAGCAAGGGACTGGCTTCTCCTCTCCCCTGCCAGGGTAAGGGCCATCAGGGAAGGAGGCAGGAGCAGCTCAGGGCAGCTAGGAGGCACCAAGCCAACTTTCTCTCTAGCAGAGAAACATGCTCTACGTTCCTCTGCAGCTCACCCTGAACTGTGCTGGTGGCAGCAGCTGCTCCTTCCAAATACCTCTCGCCCCTTCTGGAACGTGCCCAGGCTGGCCAGCTTGGCCCCTGCCCTCAAACAGAAACATGGTCTCTGTTTAAAGGGAGACATTTCTCGTGCCTCATTCCAGATTGGAGCCTGGGGGCTTTCTAGACTGGGAAGTCCCTTCTGCAAGACGGGGGAGTGTTTAGGGTCAGAGGCCCCTAATGCACCCAGTTCTCAGCTTGATGCAGGTGGCTGCAGCGCTCGGAGGTGAACTCCAGCCCCAGGTTCTGGATCCCATGTGCCATTTCCTGAGACACCTTTCAGGAAGTGCTAATGAACGTCTGGGCTCACCAGCCCCCAGCCCCAGAACAGGTCTCCCAGCCCTGCTGGCCCATCTCGATCCTTACCTGGGGGTGCAGGGTGCTCAGAAGGGCATCAAGCTGCGTGTCCAGAGTGCGGCTGCCAAAGTTGACAGAAGCCTCAAGAATCTGGCACAAGCTCTGCTCAGAGAGAGACATTGGAATGCTGCGGTTAGCACCAGGAAAAGAAACCGCCGCCCCGCTGGGAATGAAAGGGTAACGACGTGGTGATCAGGGAGCAGAGAGACTCCATGACCGGGATCCGAACCCAGGAGACACTATCCCAGTGCGCGCTGAGCTACGGGGACGGGGCTGTAGTAGAAAAACAAGTGCAATCATCCTCCAGCTGCTGTGGGTAAAGCACCACGGAGGTTTCTGGAACTCATCCATCTTCCCCCATTCTCCTGCTGCAGCCAGCCACAGAGCAGCACCTCGGCACACTGGCTGCTGCAGCCAGCCATGTACGTTGGCAGACTACCAACCCGGCCATCGCTTCTCTGCTAACAGCACTCTGTCTTGGGGGGGCTCGACTGGACGTCCTCCCCTTACAGGCAGCGGGAGCCAAGAACGAGCAGAGCAAGAGGAGTCCAGGACAGAAGGAAATAGAGTGGTCCCAGCACCAGAGCAGGACATGGGGCAGAGGGAGTGGTAGAGAGGTCATCACCTGCCAGGCCATCTGGAGTGGACTCCCAATCCACCAGAGAGGTTGCTATACTCTGGCTCAGTAGCGATACGTTTGCCCCTCCCTGAGGAAGAGGCACATGGTAGCAGTAGCCGGGCCCTGGCCAATGGCAGGTTCAGCCTTTGTGGAAGAGGTATCAGAACCTGCCAATACCACACTGACCAGCCTCAGTGGTGCCAACCCTAGCGTGATTCCAGCCAAGCCAGAGTGTTTAGACAAGGCAGGATTTGGAACCGTGCCCCACCACATGGGTCCGGGCATGTGACCCAGCCTGTGGTACGAAGGGGAGCCTTCGAACTGCTCCTTTGCTGCCAAAGCCTGGAGCTCAGTCGGATGCGCTGGGCAGACTAGCAGGGCCTAGCAGGAAAGGAAGCAACAGGACTGTGGGTCCTCGAGGGGCACCCGGCTTGTACTGAGCATGTGCACGGCCAGTCTGTTCTCCTGTCCCACCCCCACCCCCTGGGAGCACCCTGGGCAATGATCCAAGGAGCACACACACATGGATTACAGGTAGCTGTGCCCCTCAGTCCCGCGGGAGCAGCGTGCTGAGCCGTTTACCTTGCTCACATAAAAGGCCTCCACGTGCTTCTTGTAGAGAGCGAGAATTCCCGGCACCAGTCTCGGGAGCTGCTCCTCGAGTTTTTCGCTGGGCATCAGGTGACTCATGGGCCCAAGAGCCTTCACGACGGCGAGTCTCAGCTGCAGGGACAGAAACAACCTGCAAGAGTCAGAGCTCCCAGCCAGCCCGAGCCCAGCTGCTAGGCTGGCTCCAACACTGCCCCCACAGCAGCACGACTGTCAGAGGGGTTGGTTTGTGCTCCTCTGGCGCCGGGAGACGGTCTCAGACTAGCCATCACACGGACCAAGCCTGCTCCGAGGACCCAGTGAAAGGCGCAGCGGCAGTGTACGTTTGCCCACACTGCTCCACCAACCCAAGGGCAAGGGGAGCTGGGTCTCACCGTGGAGCCATTGGCATCAGGTGCTGAGGGAGCGGGTGGATGGTGTAGCCAGGCCACCTTCCGTCACGCCCACATCCAGCTAGATGGAGCATGCCCAGTTTCTTCCCGGACAGGATCTGGATGTTGCCTCCTCTCCCTTAGGCTCAGCTGACACCCTGACGCTAGCAAGGGGTGCACACAAGACTCTCCCACTCCAAGCTGCATAACTTAGGGACAGAGTGACAACTACAGCTGTCCCAGAGGACAAACACTGGCATGGCGTTAGAGAGCAAGACAGGTGCCTCTTCAGCCAGCAGACCAGCGTCTTTAGGGTGGGATGGTGGAGAAAGGCAGACTACAGACCCCTGCATGGGCAGTGGCAGGTCCAGTCTGACAGTGGAGATTTAGGGGGAAAGGGAGAAACCCACTGCCACGCAACTGTTCAGGGCCATAGCCACACCAAGCTACCAAACGGCACAGCCGCACCTTGGCCTCCCGGCTCTGCAGCCAGACGTTGAAGAGCACATCGTAGGCATTGAAGATCTCATTGGAGAAGGTGTCTTTCCTTACAGTGGGGTCAGGCGCTTTATCCAAGTTCGCCAGGTATTCCTGGATGCTCTCACTGAAATGCTGCAGAGCTACAAGACACAGATTTACTCATTTAGATCTCTCACACACAGTTAAAGTTAACAGCAGGCTTTCGCCTGAGGTCTGAGATGCTGCTGTTTGAGCAACATCCAGCATCCTGGTGCATGAGCAATTCCCCTTTAACACTTTAACACCAGACCTCCAGCACTGAAGGTGTAGCCTGTAGGAGAGGTCTGCAGCTGTCACAAGTCGACAGGATGCTTTTACTGGGCTGCTCCTGTGCTTTAAGGCCTGAATTTAAGACCTTTAGTCCCCATTTTGGTGCAATGGCTCCTGACAACTGCCATTTAGAGTCCGAAGTGGGGCCGATGTCTCAGCTTAGTCCATTTGGAAAGCAAAGAGGAGACCTGATGTTCAGGCTCTGTGCAGAACCCAACCCAGAGGGTTCCCCTGCAGAGTGGATCCTCCTCATCTTTTGCATCAGTCTTTGACTAACCAATAGGTCTGACCAGTAGGTGTCTGGTATAGTTTCCTACCCAAATACACAAGGGGTGGGCAGAGAAGAAAGGAGAGAATGCACACAAGGCAGGTGGCAGCGTGGGAGAAGCATACCCTGCTCTAGGACGGGAAAGACAGGACGGAAAAGAGGGGGGTTGTTTTTAAACATTAAATTAACCACTCTAGCTAGACTGACTGGCTACTACAGTAGCCGTGGCCCACAACCTTCTCCTTCCTTTAAGATGCAGTGGCCAGGCCGGCACAGGTTCTCACCCAGCTGATTCGTTTACTCCCGGGGTTCTCAAACTGGGGGTTGGGACCTCTCAAGGGGTTGCGAGGTTATTACATGGGGGGGGTTGTGAGCTGTCAGCCTCCACCCCACATCTCACTTCACCTCCAGCATTTATAATGGTGTAAAATATATTTTTTAAAAAAGTATTTTTAATTTATGAGGGGGCGGTCACACTCAGAGGCTTGCTGTGTGAAAGGGGTCACCAGTACAAAAGCTGGAGAACCGCTGGTTTACTCCTTGGGCCAGCCATGTAGTTCTCAAGTCCTGCCCTCCTATTTTCAGGAAAAATCGGGACATTTCAGGTTAGCACAGAGAAGGGACATGGGATTTCCAGGAGCGGGTGCAGAGCTACCCTTTCTGTTCCTCACTTTGGCTGCCCTCCAGCTTCCCTGGGCACTGCAGCGGAGGAGACTTCTGCTAAATGGGCACCGTTCGGGCGTTTTAATCAGTGCCAATGTGAAGAGTGGTGAATTCTGAGGGCTTGCACTTGCTGCCTTCATATCCTTTTACACACCCCACACCAATACGAACACCCCAAATTCATCATCTGAGTTAAAGGAAGAACGTGCTTCCCACCCTGGGGCACGCTGCTGCTAGAGTCCCTGTAACACAGCTGAGGCCCCGGCATGCTGCAGCACAGGAAAATTGAGCTGCGCTTCCTGAAAGTTTCCTTTTCTAAGGTCCACAGAGCCAGCGTGCCCTGGCACATGGGTACGTCTACACTGCCCACTCAGCCCAGACTGACTGATCTGAGCCCAAGCCCCTCTGCCATCCACTCACAAATCCGTCTGACTCAGGTCAGCAAGCGCTCAGGACCAGAGTCCTAGGACCCTGCTGGGAGCCAGAGCCACTGGCTCTGGGCCAAGCCCTGTCCTACTGCAGTGTGAACGGAGCTCAAGCCACAGCCCCAAGGCAGAAGGGCTGCAAAGCGTAGCACGGACACGTACGCACGGCTGGGAGCCCCCGCTCCAACAATCGCAAGCCCAGGTTTACAGCACTGACTCGGGCGCCAGATCACTGGCCGAGTGAGGCACACGAGGAATATTTAAACGAGCTTCACACACAACTATGAATATTTTTCCTCCTCACAGAAGCTTTACTCTAACTCCTTGGAAAATCTGCAATGATGCATGAAAGTTATGCTTCAAACCGTTCAGTGCATCAGCATTCACTTTCAGTGGAGTCCACTGGATTGCGTTAGTCAGCACCGGAGAGAGAGTTTGATTACTGCATTCGAGCAAAGTCAGTCTCTTGATCTCGCTTTGTTATTCCAGCAGCAAGACGAGATGTGCTGCAGAGCATGGGCACAGAAATCTCTCCCCTGCAGCTTGAGGGCCATTCAAGAGGTTCTGCCTGATTCCATTTGTTCCCAGTGCAGAGCTGCCCCAGAACGGCCCCTGAGTTCAGACAGCAGTGGGTGAGGATGCTGCAGTGGCCAGAGAGGCTGCTCGCCCAGCAGGGAACAAAGCTGCTGCATCTGGCAAAGCCTTTGAGAGGAGAACGGTGCTCACACAGACCTGCCCTTCTCTTTTCAGCTAGCTGATAAAGGAAGCCACAAGTTTAGAGCATCCTCTACTGGGATGTTTGAGATGACAGTGTCACCGCCAGGCTCCTGTGACAACTACAGGACTCTGTCTTGGGCTGTAAGACAGTAACACAATAGCCCAGTAAAGCCTGACAGGGGCAGGTGGTTACACAGCAACTGAACAAAGATGCAGAAGTAACTCACCAGCCAGACACACCAAGAACCACTTCAAATTTGACCCAATGTACCAGACAGCCAACAGAACGCAGGCCCAAAGCCTGCTCTCAGCTGTGTGGGCGGCTCCAGCTGGCGTCAAAAGGGAGACCCAGCATAGGCATCAGCTACAGCTCACAAGCACAAAGAGCTCAGCTCACCTGGTGGCCAGACCCAGATCTTCTGACTCCCCCCAGCTCTAGGCTCACGTTTTCCACTCTGGCCTAGCCACATCACAAAGTTTGAGGAGTGTCACTGAGCGGAGGCTGTTGGCGAACTCCCCGAGATGTTTGATTCTGTACATCTTCAGTAAATTTCACTCTAGAGGCAAAAATGTCACTGAAAGCCAAGAACCCTTGGTCTCCTGCCTCTGACAGCAGGTTTGAGACCAGTGAGCTCAGTGTACAGCACGAGCCCCCTCACTCCAGGAAGCATCTTGCCCATTTTAGGTGCAGAGATAATCGGCAGAAAGGAAGTGCCGGAAAATCCCAGCACAGCGATTACTTTGTTCAGAACTCTGACCGGGTAAAGGCGCAAGTTTAGTTCATGCTCCTTGAGGGATGGGGGAGAAACAGGAGGGTCCCTAGGCCTGTTGGAAGTAGATTTGGGGGAGAAGATGCAGTAGTGGTATTGCCACAATTTTGAGACTAGGATCGATCCGTCAAGCTTTCATTCAAGTTTTCCCACCTCAGTTGGCAAAAGGGGACATTCCTCACCCCCTACAAAGAGCCATTTTAGTCCTCTGTGGCTTGCCTCCCACCCCAAATTCATCACCCCGCCACCACTCACATCCTTGCCCAATGGGTTTCCGCACTGTCCCCAGCTAGGAGAGAGTTCAGACTCCTTGTCCACTGCCCTCGGTCCACCGTTACATTTTCTGCAACACAGAGACCTCGTCCCAGACCAAAGATCCCACTGCTCCCTCCTCACCCATTTTATAGGGCACTGAACAGGCAAGAGGGAGGAACAGACCTGGGTTAGATTCAAGCCAGTGCACTAGAAATGAAAGGCTCAGTATCCTACCCACGAGGCAGCCATCTCCCAAAGCCAAGTCATTTAAAACAAGCCTCCCGGCCTCTGGGCTGAGTCTTTCCTCCACAGAATGAGGGGGTTTCCTTTACAGCCAAAGCTAAGGGAGATACAGCTCCCAAAGACAACCCTTCAGAAGCCACCACAGCCTCAGTAAAAAGGAGCAAGCCACCTTACCATAGCAAAACACAGACTTCATGTGGTCCTGTTTGGCCATTCCCAGCATTGGCAGCATGGTCCCGAGGATGGAATTTAAGAAAGGCACCATCCCAAACACTAAGGGAAGAAAGGAGAAAGTTACAGTGGGGCGAGGCGAACTGAGGCCAGGATCCTGTGGAAGAAGAACAGTATGCAACTACGTCATTAGAGACTGTCTGAGAATGCGTATGTGGAGCTGATCAAATGAAGGTTGAGCAAGCAACTTGCTTTGGCATCTAACATTTGATCTGAGCCCCTGACTCTGTGGCCTTGACAATCTAATGTGGTTTGCGTGCTAGTTCTGAAACACAAAGAGGCCAATATGGTGATAAAAAGGAAGCTGCCGATTTCAAGAGCTCAGGTACAGAGCCTACAACCCCAAAGTTATAAATGGAGTTCCAGCAGCTACCATCCCCTCAAGTGCCTGGAGTTGTATCAGCTTAGACTGTCCCCAAGGCGCAGGCATCTGGCCAGCCGAGAGTCACTTACTGCCAGACATTTCATTAGCCAGCAGATCGATTTGGATAACAGCAGATGGGCAGGAGCTCTGGAATCTGTGTAGCCCAACAGCAGGCTTTGGACACTGGCCTATGGGACATGCCCATAAGAAATCAGGGAACTGCGGTTGAGATTCGATTACTAGAACGGTGGCTCTCAGCTTTCCCAGACTACTGTGCCCCTTTCAGGAGGCTGATTTGTCTTGCATACCCCAAGTTTCACCTCACTTGGGGAATCAAAGCATACAAGAGAGTGCCCCAGCACACTAGTACTGAACTATGGCAGACTCTCTCCTTTTTACCATTAATATTAAAATAAAATCAACTGGACTATAAATATCACACTTACATGTCAGTGTATAGTCTATAGAGCAGTATAAACAAGTCAGTGTCTGTATAAAATTTCTGAGTTTGTCCTGACTTTGCTAGTGCTTTTTCTAGAGCCTGTTGTAAAACTAGGCAAATATCTAGCTGAGTTGATGCACCCCCTGGAAGAGCTCTGCATACCCCCAGATCCATTGTATCAGAAGATAAGAACGTAACTGCCATACTTGGTCAGAGCAAAGGTCCATCTATCCCAGGATCCTGTCTTCCAACAGTGGCCAGTGCCAGGTGCCCCAGAGGGAATGAACAGAACAGGGCATCATCAAGTGATCCATCCTCTGTTGCCCATTCCCAGTTTCTGGCAAACAGAGCCTAGGGACACCATCCCTGCCCAGCCTGGCTAATAGCCATTGATGGACCCATCTTCCAGGAACTTATCTAGTTTTTTTTAACCCTGTTATAGTCTTGGCCTTCACAACATCCTCTGGCAAAGAGTTCTACAGGTTGACTGTGCGTTGTGTTAAAAAGTACTTCAGGGAGGTTTAAAAAAGACAAAAGATTTTTTTTCCCCACACAATGCACAGACAACCTGTGGAACTCCTTGCCAGAGGATACTGTGAAGGCCAAGACTATAAAAGGGTTCAAAAAAGAACTAGATAAGTTCCTGGGGGATAGGTCCATCAGTGGCTATTAGTCAAGATGGGCAAGATGTACGAACAATTGGTTGAAGGCTCAAGCTCAAATGGGGTTGTCTGTCCTTTAGTTTACCAAGGGCCTGGCTTTCAGTTACCATGGACTACAACAAACTGAGCCAGGCAGGCCAAGCTTCCACCACAGGCTCCAGGCATGGTGTCCCCAGGCCATCTGGAGGCGGGAGAGGCACGGTAAGCTACTGCCTAGCAAACAGGCCAATATTCCCCCCTTTGGATTAGAGGGTTGAACCTGCAGTGCCCCTTCCTAGCACAGGCTTTCCAAACCCTGCGGCTGTACAAAACCCAGTTTTGAGTGAAATCCAGTGTGGCAGTTTGTTTTTTAACAAGGAAATGTGCCAACTGCATTGAACGTCTTTGCAGAAGTTCACTGCACCATGGAGGTGGCATAGTTTATCCCGGGACTATTCCAGCTGACGTGCTCTCAGAACAACTCTTCCCACAAAAACTCTTCTCCACCTTTACCCCCAGCCCATGGAATCACCCATCTTCAGTCGTCCTCTTCCCAACAAGGAGGTTAGATGCAGATAACCTACCGTTTGACACAGAGAGGTTTGCGAAAGTCTGCATGATGAAATAGTGAGGTAGGATCCCCGGCTGAAATTTGGTCAGCACCTCCTCCATCACTTTGTTGATGAAACGCCTCCCTGCGGCAACCAAGACATTGCTTGCTGCCTGCTGCCAGTCATAAATGATTTCCTAGGTCAAACAGAACAATACCACATTAAACAAACAGTTACAGATCACCCCTGCAAGATGCTCTGCGCACGATAGTGCCTATTATCCAGGGAGAGCATACGCACTTTCCCACGCTGCCTGGTCAACTCTGCAAGTTCACAGGAGAGACCACACATACGGAAAAATGGCAGATCTGGGGGGAGGAGGGCGGCACTGGAAAAGAGTCAGTCCCCAAGCAGAACGCATGCCAACCTGGGCATTTACATGACACCCCTGGAATAGCAGCTGCCGGTCATGCTCATTACAGTGTGCATGCAAGCCAGCCAGTCGAGATCTGCACACACAAAACTAAACATCTACCTAGATGTGCAAGTCTGGGCAAGAATAGAAGATGGACAATCAGAGTCCCAGGCTTTTCCTGAGAGGATAGAGCCCCTGATGCCACTCAGCTACCCTGTGGTCACTTAAGCAAGGCTAAAGGGATGCCACAGGAGAGAGACTGGCCCATCACATCCAGAAGGGCAGCGGCAGCGACTGAAGCAATGCAGGGAGGGGAGAGGGGAAACAAGGAACGGGACAGAACCCCTGCTGCTCCTAACCCCAAGTGAGAGATGAATATTGTAAGGAGAAATGGAGGGAAGCATCACAGAACGAGCCAGTTAGATAAAAAGAACAGCAACTCCTCGCTTAACGTTGTAGTTCTGTTCCTGAAAAATGCAACTTTAAGTGAAACAATGTTAAGCAAATCCGATTTCCCCATAAGAACTAATGTAAATGGGGGGCTAGGTTCCAGGGAATTTTTTTTTGCCAGACAATAGTTTTTATTTTAACACACACACAACTGAATACTGTACACAGCAATGATGACTGTGAAGCTTGGTTGAGGTGGTGGAGTCAGAGGGTGGGATATTTCCCAGGGAATGCCTTACTGCTAAATGATGAACTAGCACTCGGCTGAGCCCTCAAGGGTTAACACATTGTTGTTAATGTAGCTTCATGCTCTACAAGGCAGCACCAATGGAGGGAGGGGATGGCCTTGTCAACACCGGTTCTCCACTTGTAAGGTAACTCCCTTCTCTTCATGTGCCAGTATGTTTATGCCTGTATCTGCAATTGTCACTCCATGCATCTGAAGAAGTGGGTTTTTTACCCATGAAAGCTTATGCCCAAATAAATCTGTTAAGTCTTTAAGGTACCACCAGCTCCTCATTGTTTTTAGGGAATTTAGGGGAGCTGATGGGGGGCTGCTGGTCCACTCTGGTTCCAAGCCCCCACCAGCTAGCTCCAAGGGGCTGGTCTTTCTGCAAGCAGTGGACAAAGCAGGCGGCTGCCAAACGACGTTATAAGGGAGCATTGCACAACTTTAAATGAGCATGTTCTCGAATTGATCAGCAACGTAACAAGTTAACCGGGACGACGTTAAGTGAGGAGCTACTGTAACAGAACTAGCTATAGCTTCCAGCTCATACCTTTGACTTGGTCATTTCATTGGATGCCAGAAAGATAACGATCTTGGCCGTGCTTTTGTCCAGATAATCAATGTTATTCGTCAGCACCGCTTCCATTGCCTTCAGGATTATTACCCGGTAGGGGTAAGCCAGCTGAGGAAAACAGAGCCACACGCAATTCCAACACTAAATGCAAGTCGCTCACCCCCCTTTGAATGGTTTCAGCCTGTAGGAGGTGTCTCCAGTGCACCCCAAATTCAGAGGCCCTGAATCTTTCTGCCTAGTCTGCTTGGTGCTGTTAGTCAGAGGCCCTCCTGCTGACTAAATGCACCTGCAGGACAGCTAGAAGTGGGATTTTCAAAGCAGACATTTAGCTACAGCTCCCACTGATGTGACACATTGGCCTCAGCAGAGAGCCTTGGGGTACCCCCCCCCCCATTAGCTTTTGGCCATGCTGAAAAGCTGACTAGTCCTACTCTTTTCTGCCTGTTTCTGATACACGACAGTCCTTACTTCTCAGACTAGTTAGTTTCTTTAATAGAATCTTGGGAGCAGCTTTGACAGACTTTTTAGAGTCCCAATGATAGTAATGTGGGGGGAGGGCTAGCTCAGTGGTTTGAGCATTGGCCTGCTAAACCCAGGGTTGTGAGTTCAATCCTTGAGGTGGCCACTTAGGGATCTGGGGCAAAAATCAGTACTTGGTCCTGCTAGTGAAGGCAGGGGGCTGGACTCCATGACCTTTCGAGGTCCCTTCCAGTTCTAGGAGATGGGTATATCTCCTATTATTATTATTATTATTATTAACCCATATCCCTTTATGCACAGTTCCTGCACACGCGCTCCCCAGGCATCCTCCCAGCCATCTGCTCAGGTTAGTGACAAATCTCCCGATCAGTACTGCAGCCGGACGGGATTCGTCCTGCATCCCAGCCCTGAAGACAGAGAGCAAAGCCATACCTTGTCATGCTGCCGCAGATATTCATCACAAGAGTTTAGGATCTCTTCAGGCTCACTCTCTCCCAAGTAGCACAGAGCATTGTAGATCTGTTCTTGGACTAATGGATCCTTATCAGTGGTGGCATCCATCAGCGTTACGGCAAGTTCTGAGAAAGACACACGAAGTGTGAAACGCGCTTTCCAACACTAATACAGGAATCTCCGTCCCTAGACGAGAGGGAAGAGCCACTGCTGCCCCTACCTCAGGCACGTGCGTTCTCCCCGAGCGAATGGCAAGCCAGGACCCCCACCCTTCCTCTCCTCTGGCCCATAAAAGACCATGGCTCCGATGGAGCATTCCTGCCACAGCACCTGCCTCCCAACCTTCAGTTAGTCTTGGGTGAATCACTCACCTCCACCCCTTCTAAAAAAATCCCACACCTGAGCCCTCCCTCCCTTGAGCAGGGTCCGGGAGAATTATTGACCCCCAGCATCTCAGGATACGCTCTGGCAGTTCCCAGCTAAGCCCCCGTTAGCCAGGGCTGAGGCTCCCCTTCTCCCGGTGGTTCCGTGACCTACATTCTCTCCAGCTACAGAGCTCTCAGCTCCATTTTGTCCTATGGCAGCTTTCAACACAGCCGGCTCCTCAGTCAGTCAGTCACCTCTTAGTTTAACTTTGCTTTTTGAGAAGGTGGCGATGCGTCTGCTGACAGCCGAGTGCAGAGTCCAGACACCGCACAAGTATGAACAGTTCAGCATGGATGAGCGAGCGCCCGACACACTCGAACCCCCAGCGCATACATCCTACGGGGCGGGCTCTCGACGCACCCCACCAGCGTCTCCCACTGCTATTTTTAGGCAGCCGCTGCCTTTCCCTGAGGCATGTGGCCACACACGCAGTGCCGGTCTTTCACATGCAGCCCTCAGTGTAGACAGAGCCTTAATGGACCAAACACCAAGTCTCTTTGTAAAACAGGTTTTGTAGAGCTGGAATTGGTTCCATAGCCCTTCTCTGAACCCTCTCCAGTTTTCAAACACCATTGGTGAGTTCCTGCTACAAAATCCTTCAGAGAATCCCCTTCCCAATACAGACTTCACTATCGGGCTCCTTAGCTTCAGCTCCCAAGGCTGTAAGGGTTGAGCCCTCCGTAGCGCTGGAGGAGTTAGAATCAGGCTGCACAAGAAGCTCTCAGGAAAGAGGCCTACACTGGCTCTCCAGCGATGAGCTGAGGGGATCAAGGACGACTTTTCTGTCACTAACTTCTGTGATGCCCACGTCTTAACCCGCTGACATCCCCTTTGATTAGCAGCTGTCTGGAAGTGAAAGGAGTCCAAGTCAATGCTCCGGCAGCTGGCAAGAATGGAAGGACACCCGTAGCCACAGGGGCAACAGACCCAGGACTAACATGCCCAACTAGCCAGTTCAGGAGCTGAAAGGTAGGCTGCGGCACTCTGCCTTGGAGAGCAGAAATCCACCACCTAGAGGGGTTTTTATAGGGAGTTATTTATAGCAGAAGGTCCCATTGGGACTCCTCAGGCCCCTGTTAAATCAGCCATCCCAAGGATGGTCTGAAGATTGGCGTCAGGGAGAGGGCAGCAGCTAGAGATTCCTCCTTCAGCCCAGAAGGTACACTTGTTCCTACCGTTACAGCTTGTGCCAGCATCCCCCAGCCCTGGCGCACAGCACCGGAGGCATGCAGACATTCAGCACCAAAGAGGTGAATGGTAGTTTGAGGAGGTGCAGTGTATTTCTCACCAGACTGAATTAATCCAAAGATTATTCATTGGCGAAGGCTTTGAAAGGTCAGCGATGTTAATGAGATCAGATGTACAACAGCAGCCTTCCTGCCAGCATCCTGCATGAAGCCAGCAGGCTCAGTCACAGAACAGGACGGTAACATTTCAGATGGCTGCTACCCTTTAGAGCCAGTGGACAGGAATGTCTATGGAATGAAATCCCCAAACACTGGCGGGGGGCGGGGGGGAGGTTAGAATGGAAGATCACAGAAGATGGTCTAATGGTTAATTACTCTGTTAAAATTCCAGAATGAATTTGTCTAGCTTCAATTCTAACCATTGGATCATGTTAGACCTTCCTCTGCTAGAGAGGAGAGCCTGTTATCAAATATTTGTGCCCCATGTAGGTATTTACAGACTGAGCACGTCACCCTTAACCTGCTCTGTTAAGCTAAATAGACTCAAATGAGTTCAATCTAGCACTATAGAACATTTTTACAAGCTTCTTGTCATTCTCATGGCTCTTCTCTGAGCCCTCTCCAGTTTATCAACATCCTTCTTGAATTGTTGACACCAGAACTGGACACAGTACTCCAGGAGTGGTCACAACAGTGCTAAATACACAGGTAAAATAACCTCTACTCCTGCTTGAGATTCCTCTTTGTCCATCCCAAGATTGCATTAGTCCTTCTGGCCACAGCATCGCAGTGGGAACCCATGTTAAGCTGATTACCTACCATCCATCCCAAATCTTTTTCAGAGTCACTGCTTCCCAGGATAGAATGCCCCATCCTGCAAGTATAGCCTGCAATCTCTGTTCCTAGGTGGCTATATTTAGTCATATTCAAATGACTATTGTTTGCTTGTGCCCAGCTTACCAAGCGATCCACATCCAGTTGTACCAGTGACCTGGCCTCCTCTTTATTTACCACTCCCACAATGTGGGTGTGACGTTATTGATATAAATGGGAACCATATAGAACATGGGTTGCAACCAAGGTCCTGTGGTGGCACCAAATCCTAAGTAAAGGGGGTCATATAAGGTGTCTAAGACCAGGTTCTGGGTTGCTGGTTATGATTATGCTGTCTGTATGTCTGTGTATCATTTTGTAGTTTAAGTATAAGTATTGGCTCTATACTGTCTATATTTTATATTATGCTCTGCCTCTGGGAAGTGTCCCAGACAAAGCTGATGTTAGCCCGGCATAGCTGGCTTGATGGCCCATTAAAGGGCCATCAGCTACACAATTGACCCATGGAGAGAAGGCAGACACGCCTTGTGACTCAGCAAAGTATGCAGGGACTGGCCCATGTAACTCCAGACTCCATATTTTTTGCTGTAAGTTTCCACCGTGAGGACAAAGGGATTCTTACACCTGGAAAAGTCTATATAAGGCTAATGCCTCATCTCCATCAGGTCTTCAATCCTGCTTCTGACCTCTGGAGGGACTTTGCTACAAACTGAAGCTTTACACAAGGGACTGAACGACCCATCCCAGTGGGGGATGCATTCCAGAGACTTAATCTGAACCTGCAGTTTACTCCAGCACTGCTACAAGCCTGAACTAAGAACTTTGCCATCACTGTATGTAATTGATTCCATTTAACCAATTCTACCTCTCATCTCTACCTTTTTCCCTTTGTAAATAAACCTTTAGATTTTAGATTCTAAAGGATTGGCAACAGCGTGATTTGTGGGTAAGATCTGATGTGTATATTGACCTGGGTCTGGGGCTTGGTCCTTTGGGATCGAGGGAACCGTTTTCTTTTATTGGGGTGTTGGTTTTCATAACCATTCATCCCCAGGACGAGTGCACTGGTGGTGATGCTGGGAGACTGGAGTGTCTAAGGAAATTGCTTGTGTGACTTGTGGTTAGCCAGTGGGGTAAGACCAAAGTCCTTTTTGTCTGGCTGGTTTGGTTGGCCTTAGAGGTGGAAAAACCCCAGCCTAGGGCTGTGACTGCCCTGTTTGAGCAATTGGTCCTGAATTGGCACTCTCAGTTGGGTCCCGCCAGAATCGCTCCGTCACAGTGGGTCATCGGCAATCTTTACCAGTGATTACTTTGTTTTCTTCCAGGTCATTGATTAAAAAAAGTTAAGTAGCATAGGGCCAAGAACTGATCCCTGGGGAACCCCACTAGAAACTCACCCACTCAAAGCTCCATTTACAGTGACATTGGGACCCATCATGCAGTTCTCTTTAAGCACCGTCCATAGTGCAATTCACTCCGAGGTACAAAACATGACTCTCTGAAGCTCAAACCCAAAAGATATTCAATACCCACCAGCTGGCCACGTCCAACCTTGACCATCAGCTTCTCTTACTCACCTCTCAGAGAAATAAAACACGAGACATTTTGCCTCGACTCAGTTTCTATTACCGACATTTCTTCTGGTTTCTAAAAAGGAGGCATTTGCCTAGCTTCTTGGTCTTGCACCAACTGTCTCCAGATTAGCGAGTCTGCCCCATAGCCAGTTTTGCATATAGATCCTTTGCCAAGCTTAGCATGCAGGACTAGAAAGCACATTATCTGGATCCTGCTCCCTGAGCAAGTCAGTGTGAATCAGCTATGACTAGACTAGGATAACACAAACCACACAAGGTTTGCTCGCTGCAGAGAACCAGGTAACATTCCCTCTTCCATGGCCTGGCTAACTACTGGCACCACTGTTGTAAACACTGAATCAGCCATATGAAGCCTGTTTGAGAAGATGCCTATGGGATACCTCAAGACACCTGAAAAGAGGTGCTCAAAATACACAGCTTGAGGCTTTGTGAAAATACACCACGACAACAGGGAGTTTAGGGAGGATCTTTGTGCCGCCCCGAGGAAAGCGCAGGTCGGAACCCCAGGCCCTTCTGCTCTGAACCAGAAAAGGCATTCTTGCTCTAGCCTCAGTCGATGAGGAAACCACTTCCAGCTGTCCCTGTAGCAGCAGCAGCCGCACATTTCAGGGGCTGGGGCTGCACAGCAGGAAGAGGGCAAGCCAGGGGTGGGGAGGACATCTTACAATGGGATTTAGACGGTTCTGTCCAGGTGGACCAAGGAAGCTGGTTTACTCCTTGTATCTCACTAACCCGATAGCTACCAGATTTGGAAAAACGCCACCATCCTGGCTGTCAAAGTCTCTAACTAGCCACACAACCGTGCTGGCCTTGTGCCAAGTGGGCAGCCACTGGGGCATGCTGCTCTTTCTCCAGAGCGGAAATTGTTCTGGTCGAACCCAGCAGCACATACTACTCGTTCAGAGCTTTCTTCCCAGCATGCATTGCCTTCCCCCTGTTAACACTGAATGCTATCTGCCCCCCGGCGTCCCACTTGCCTAGCTTTGTGTCATAGATTAAGACCAGAAGGAAATATTGTGAGCGTCTAGTCCAGGGGTTCTCAAACTTCATTGCACCACAATCCTTCTTACAACACAAGTTACTACACGATTCCAGGAGGGGCAACTGAAGCCTGAGCCGACCCGAGCTCTGCCACCTTCGGCAGGTGGGGGCGCAATGCTCAAGGGCTTGAGCCTGAGATGGGGGGCCTGTAACCTGAGCCCTACCCAGGGCCGAAGCTCTGGCCCCAGTAAGTCTAACGCTAGCCCTGGTGACCCCATTAAAACGGAGTTGAGACCCACTCTGGGGTCCTGACTCAGAGTCTGAGATCCACTGGACCCTCGTCTCCTACCTAAGAGGCCAAACTCCACCCAGTAATTCCTCCATCAAGCCCATGATTTCTGGTTGAGCTAGACGAGAGCGTCAACCAATCTGTAATTGAGTGTCAAGAGCCTGAGAATCTACCACTCCCCGTGGCAAGTTGTTCCAGTAGCGAGCTACCCTTGCTGTCCAAGAATGTGCCTTGCCGAGTCCCTCAGGTTTCTCTAGGTCTAACTAACCTCCATAACTAAAAACATCTGCAGGTTTACAGTACCTCATGGACCACTCTTGTATCCTGCTCAATACTGAACACCCTGGGATGGACGGAGACGCCTGCCATTTATCTGCAGCACTGCATATAGCAGGGCAGTGCCTACAGGGCCCTAGACAGGGATCAGAGCCCCACATGCTCAGCATCTTACAAGCATGAAGCAGACAGTGCCTGGGCTGGAGACTTCAGCAGCTCACGTGGTGATAAGATGCAACAGGTGAGAGAGACAAGTGGGGTGGAGGGGTAACCAGGTAACAGTGGAGACAGATCTGTTCCCTTAACTAGTGGCCACCAGCCCAGCCAAGGGCAGATGAGTGATTTACTGGCACCAGAGCAGAGGGGGGTGTGATGGAAGAGGCTACGGTGGCGGCTTTATGACCAGCGTCAGGGAATTTCGCTTTCACGCTGACAGGGAAAATCAACCGTGTGGTAAGTTTTCCACAACAACGCTGTCTTACCGATGGGGAAAGTACAACCGTGTTTGTGGGAGCAGTAGCCAAGCAGGCGGTCCAGCCTTTCTGTATCTTGGCCAGTTTCTAGTCCACATCTGTACGTTAATGCTCACCTCACAGTGACTTCGTTTCTTTGATACTTCTTGTGAGGACCTTTGCCAGAGGCTTTTAAATTGGTTTTAGGCGCCTGTTCTCCTTTAACGACTCTTGTGGACAAGTTTACACATTGTCTCTGCAGCTCCCTATCACTGTATTTTATTGTCAGCACATTGTATTGCATGATCCCAGCAAGTCTACAGCCCTCTCCCTGAGCTTTGCTACACCCCACTGAAGCAGCAGATCAGATGCCCCACTCCATCTACTGCCACAGGGCGGAGGGAACACATGTCCCTGCCCTGGGAGAAGTGAGAAAGAGGTAGGAGTGTGCATGTTGCTTTTCCCACTTCTCAGAGGATTGTAACAGCTCCGTCTTCAGTCACTCCAGTCCTATGATTCTGTGATAACCAACAAGGCCGTCAAGTTAAACAGAGCCAGACACCTCATTAACTCCACATACTGCTGTTTATCGTAACACTGTCTTATGGTCCTACAGCAATTTTCAGTCCAAGCCAGCTAGACCTTTCATTATCCTGCACTCCCATAAGACACCCATGTTGTAATATAATTGCATACAATTAAAGGGCACAGCATGTGTGCTTGTAATGCTGGAGATTTTTATTTGAGTCACTCTGGCTATAGTCAGCATCTGTAGCAGGAGCAGCTGTGAGCACAGGTAAATGGCCATGTTAAATCATTGAAAGGAGAGTTGCCATCTCCAACTCTTGGCTTCCTCTTTTTGATGCTGAAAGATTCTATTTCCACATGTTTGTCTAGAGTCTCTAGCCAATGGTCAGAATCACATTTTCCTCTTCAGAAGGGAATCGGTCCTCTGTCTCCTCCCCTCAAACTGTGTTCCTCCAGGTGAGAACAGGATTCTCAGGACAGGAATGTCACCCAGAGAGCACACTGAGGTCACTCCCTACTTACACCCAGGGTGAGGCCAGGTAGGGCCATCAGGGACAGGCTTGTGATGCCTTGTGTTAAGGCACTGAAATAAATGGGAGTCCCTAAAAGACATCACTAGACTCCCTGAAAGCCACTGCAGGGATAATTAACACGGGTATTAGAGAGGACCATGTACCTCACTGTCAGCGTGTCCCGACTATCTGTAACGAGCCTAAGGAATGTTTGTATGTGCATCCCAAGAACAAGGATTGTTGACAATATGGGTCATCTTTCAGATCCCAATGCAAGTCAAAGCATTTCTTCCCCTACATCCAACACCTCTTGGCTCTAGCATGCCAGCAGTAGGCATTTATCTACTGCTGGATCAAAGCAACAAACATCCAACAAGACAGACCTGTTGTGAATAACCCACATGAGTGGCTATTAACATAATGGTACGTTATGCTGTTAAAAACATTCCAGGTGGCATTCAGGATTTTGAAAGGTGCGTGTAAGGCCTTGGTTATATTACAAGTTGCACTTTTTCTATAAGAGAAGACTTAAACTGATTGTTTTTAAAACTACACAAATACCAGAGTTTAAGTAAATCAGCAAGTCACTTCTTCACTGACTTCAGTCAATCAAAACGAGCCACGTCTGCATCCTCTAAAAAAAGTGTTCCCAATTTCAGAGATTTAATAACTGATTTTAGTTGGATTGGTGCAGTTTGCAATATAGAGAAGGCCAAAGATTCATTTCTAATATAAGAGTTAAGAGCAAAGGAGACTTGCCACCCCCACCCAGCCCTGCCAGGCAAACACACGTCTCCAGAGGCTATCAAAAAACTAACTTAGAGCCATGAGCAATATACTGTATTGCAGTTTGATGCTATATCGCTTGCGAGTCACTCGGGAGACCACAGACAATTAAGATGCAGCGCTAAGGGGCTCTCAAGGGAGCCCAGGCAGTCAAGTTTAGTCCCATTAAGAAATGCTTCCTGACAGGCAGATTAGACTATGGAATAGTCTCCCCAGGGAAGTGGTGGAAGGGCCATCAGGGAGGCCATTTAAAACGAGACCGGACAAGGTACAGGCTCCTGCTACGAGGAACAATCCTGCCCTAACCTCCATGGGACAGGTGAGATGAGATCTTAGCTCATAGGACTTCCAGTGGGAAGCCAGAAGAGGGAAGGGAGGGAAATGATTCAAGGTGAAAAAACACCTAAGAGCACAAAATTAATTGAGTGTCACAACAAAGGTCATTTTGCAGCAAGACAGCTACCACCACGAGCAGGGGGCTCTGGAAACCCATTGCAGTTAG
Source organism: Mauremys mutica (assembly GCF_020497125.1). Taxonomy (NCBI): domain Eukaryota; kingdom Metazoa; phylum Chordata; order Testudines; family Geoemydidae; genus Mauremys; species Mauremys mutica. The sequence goes on along the minus strand of NC_059073.1, from coordinate 4,586,281 downwards.
AAACTTGATTTTCAGTTGTACTGCAGTGAATGGTCTTGGCCAGTCCACCCATGGGCCAATTATAGTTGTGCATCCAGCCATTCTTTTGCTACCCTGCTCAAACGCATCATTCACAAGCCCACAAAGATCTGGGCTGATTCCCTCTGCCGCTGCTCCTTGCTCCAGCCTCCCCTCCACCACCAAAGAGACCCCACACCTCTCTCGCCTTTGTAATCTTGCCCCACTGTTGCAGTCTGAGAGCATCTCAATACCATTCCCAGCTGGAACGTTAGCTCTTCTTTAAAAGCTAAAGGAAGTGCCATGAATCTCCTGGCTCTGGAAGAGTCAGAGGTTACTGCTGGGGAGCAGACCATGAAGCAGCCCTCAGCAGACTGGCTGCCATGTATCCTGGTAGCAGTTCTTGGAGCAAGGGGCACAGTCTGAGCATGGGGGAATGAAAGAGGAACAGTATATAGGAAGGACAGGAGCTCCACTTCAGAACAGCCTCAGATTCCCAAGCAAGAGAACCATACCTTGAGCTAGATAAAAATCAAGACCCAGGTGTTTGATAGCCTGGAATGTAGTGATTACCACCTACACAGGTGCATGCATGAGTTGCCCAGTTATCTGGTTTTAGATGCAGTGCGATATTTGAGCAAACCAGCTATGTGTTATTCACCTTAGCAAGAAAGAGCAGAGCTGTTCACACCAGCAGAGCTCAGAACAACCCAACATCATTGGAATTGCCTTTGCTTCTCTCCATTACTCTATGTCCCTTAAAGTCCCCAATAAGATGAACTTCCCCTCCCCTCTGAGAAGACAGTCACTGTCAGCCACACAAACGAGGAGTCCTCCAGCTACCAGGGAGCATGGCACCGGAACTGTACAATACCCTTGTTGGAAGTGCTCATTTGTGTGCAGATATCTACCAGATGCAATCCAGGTTTCTTAGCCTGACTTCCCCAAAAAGGAGTGGACAGAGTAATCTGGCACTTACTTTTCACCCGCGACTCCATCATGCTCCTCGTTTTGAGTTTTTCTGCCCACAGAGAGTAGTTTGCAGCTTCTTGCTCCTTCTCAAACCGGGAAGTGCCTGGGGAACCTATTTTTACGGTCTGCCTTTGCTCCTCTAGAGAGCAGTTTCTGTTTTAAGAGTCTCTTGGACTAGAAGTTTGTAATTCAGGAGCGTTTCGCACCATGAAGCAGAGGAGAGGATATTAGTCCAGCCACAGGGAAGCAAGACATCAATCTCTTCAGTTGCTTGTGAGCAGCTAACGATCTCCAGCTGCCTGATCTCTCCAGGTTTCTGAACCTCTGGCAGTTTCCTGATGGTGGGTAATCAATGCACCCTCCAATGCGATCATAGCACCAAACGAAAAGCCTTTAGAGAGGGCAAGGCCAGCGGGAGTACATGCGAAGTACTGTTCCCTATGGCTTCTTCCTTCTTCTAGGCCTGAAAAGACAGAGACATTTCACAACATGACTTACAACAGACTTGGCGTGTATTTGTTTACCTACAACATTCAGTACTGTGTGTTCCCATCCAGCAACTGCTTCTATGCCATGGTTTCCAGAGTCCCAGCATTTCTTTTTGGCCAGCAACAACAGGCCTGTCCCCTAGCAGAAGGAGTCTCTCGCTAACCAATATGACTGCAGAAAGCAGGACCACTTCAAAGGGGCCTAGGCTGTATTCATTTAAGTGACCTGCCTCTGACGGAACCATGAGGATGGAAATGACAGACAGCAGCAGCCCAGAGGCCCCTGTCCAGGGGAAGTTTTCTGGATCTCTTCCTTTTTAAACAGAACAGATTTGCTCTGCTTGTATATGGTAAGTGCCAACAGCAATGCTTAAAACAAGTTTAAGATACATAAAAGTGGAGAATCAAAGTCCAGGCTTGCCTTTGTACATAGTAAAGTAGCAGGGTGTATATATACACATAGGTGCCACAGCACACATTCATGGTTTCTAAAAATACATATTGTAGCTTTGATCCCATCTCTTCAACTAGGTCAGAACAAAATACCAGCTATGCTCACTCTGAAGCCTCCTTAACCATCATCAAGGAACTGTTAGAATTTCTAAAACATAGAATCATAGAATATCAGGGTTGGAAGAGACCTCAGGAGATCTACTCCAATCCCCTGCTCGAAGCAGGACGAACACCAAATAAATCATCCCAGCCAGGGCTTTGTCAAGCTGGGCTTTAAAAACCTCTAAGGAAGGAGATTCCACCACCTCCCTAGGTAACCCGTTCCAGTGCTTCACCACCCTCCTAGGGAGCTAGTGTTTCCTAATACCCAACCTAGACCTCCCCCACTGCAACTTGAGACCATTGCTCCTTGTTCATCTACCACCACTGAGAACAGCTGAGCTCCATCCTTCTTGGAACCCCCTTTCAGGTAGCTGAAGGCTGCTATCAAACCCCCCGCCTCCCATTCATCTCTTCTGCAGACTAAATAACCCCAGTTCCCTCAGCCATTGGCTTGCTATTTCCCTATCACCACCAAACTTGTCCTACCAGGTTTACCTCTAGTGAGCAAAGCACCAGGGCATCCTACTCCAGGGCATGCTAAAGAATTGATTCCTCTCCCCACCTCTGTACAGTGATGCTCATCTCAGTGCAGATAATCTGGTCATGAAGGAAACAGCAGCACAGCGGAGTGTCTGCAATCTCACTTGTTTAGGAAGTGGAAGTTTAACATTCACTAGTTTGCTACCTAGGGCACTTATCTATTTTGGCATTTCGTAACATCAAGCAAACACCTACCCCCCACACTGGGTGTTTTACATCCGTTAATGTGTCACGTCATCAGAAGAATCAAATCGCACAAAGGCCTTTGCATTTGGTTTACACATGACCTATTAGTCCTCGCAGTCCCCAGTTATTGGGCCTGTTTTAAGATGTAGCCAAGAGGGGCAGTGACCCGGCCAAGTTCTCACAGCAAGTGTGTGGCGGAGCTGGAGCACCTTGCCCTCTGCTCAGTTCACTAACCCACTAATTCACAAGAGTGGCTCCTCCATCTGCCTCTAGTAACAGTGCACACCACTATGTAGGGTACCGGAGCTGGAGCCAGCACTCATTCACCCGTTTCCTGAGGAGCATCAGACTAAACACTGCTCAGGAGGTAGGAATCTGGCCACTGCAACCCATGCTGGTGAAGGCAGAGGAATGGATCTAAAAGGAGCACAAAAATGCTGCAGAGTCCCTGCTGCACGGAAGAATCCGGATGTTCCTGATACAGCACAAAGCTGGTACTCATGCAAGAGCCTTCGAGTCTTAAGAAAAATGGAACATAAACAGAGACAGTCCAGCCCAGCATGAAGCCATGGTGCTAAAGCCTTCGAGACTCAGTGCACCAGACTAGGTCTGGCAACCTGCAAGCCAGAGGGCAGCTGTGCATAGTTACAAGGCTCGGGCAGCTGGACAAAACTGCATCTCTGGTGCTGGGATTTCAGTTCTGTATCAAGAGAAAACTGCAGGTCATTGGGGACACAGATACAGGTGAGAGAGGAGAAACAGACCAGTGCTCCCAACACCTCTTGAAGTGCATGCAAACAAGAACTAGACTAGCTGCATGGACTCTGACAAGCTTTATCATTTCAAAAGTTGCATGCCACACAGCTAGCCATAGGACAATTAATAGGCTCAGTACAAATATCTAAGGCTAAACCACTGGTTCTCCACTTGTGAGGTGTAAACTCCCTTCTCTTCAGGTGTCAGTATATAATGCCTGCATCTGAAATTCACTCCATGCATCTGAAGAAGCGGGTTTTTTTACCCACAAAAGCTTATGCCCAAATAAATCTGTTAGCTTTTAAGGTGCCACCGGACTCCTTGTTGTTTTTAAGGCTAAACCAGCCTTCCCACCTAGCTATCAGCCAGACTGTCAGAGACCAGGCCTTGCGGTCACCTGACTGGAGTGACAATCATTAATACAGGACTGCACAGATGCAGACACAGCCCCAGCATCAAAGAGCTTACAGTGCGAATAACCCACATAGCTGGGAGTAGACAGATGTCAACTAGAGAAGCTACTGCTTCAGACAGCTACCATGCAATTAACGGGAGCAGCAATAAGCATTCACCACCAGCAGCTTGGTATGGAGAAGTAATTTCCTGGGGATTTATTTCAGGATAAGCCACTTATGAAAATGGTTTCCTATCATAAATCTACATTTTTAAAGATGCAACTGGCTAACCACCCCATTAATAACTACAGGCTCCTGAATGGCAAAGGAGGATCATTCCCTGTCAGCCAGCTAGAAAGCATTGCCTACAGCAGTCCCATACAGGGGGCACTGAGCTAGGAACAAGCAGGCAGTGAAAGGAGCCCAGCCCATGGGGCCTGCTGCTGCACTGCTGAAGCAGAGCTTTGAGGACAGCCTGTGTGGGGAGGAAAGCCCAGCAAGACAGAAGCCACAAACATCCAGCACAGAAACCACCCCCCTCCCTTTGTAAGTTTTGCTCTTGCTCCCTGTTTGGTGCATGTGTGAACCGATCTGGGTTCTCTCTAGCCCAGTCCTGCAACACAGCACCATTTCCCTAAGGCCAAAGCCCCAGACCCCAAACTAGGACCACAGCCCAGGAGCTGAAGTGCTGGGGGCATTCCCAAAAGCCCCATCCCAGAGCGAAGGATGCTCAGTGACAAGCGAGCCTGGCACTGCTCCCCAGAGCCAGGAGGAGACAGCAGGTCACAGGCTGCCAGACCAAGGATGGCAGCAGGGAGCCCGGACGCCTGGGTTCTCTCCCCGGCTCTAGTGAGTAGAGCGAGGGGTGGGGGCTGGGAGCCCGGACACCTGGGTTCTCTCCCCGGCTCTGGGAGGGGGGTGGGCTCTAGGGAGTAGAGTGGGGGTGGGGGCTGGGAGCCCGGATGCCTGGGTTCTCTCCCCGGCTCTGGAAGGGGGGTGGGCTCTAGTGGGTAGAGCGGGGGTGGGGGCTGGGAGCCCGGACGCCTGGGTTCTCTCCCCGGCTCCGGGAGGGTGGTGGGCTCTAGTGGGTAGAGCGGGGGGAAAGAGGGGTTGGAAGCCCGGACGCCTGGGTTCTCTCCCCGGCTCCAGGAGGGGGGTGGGCTCTAGGGAGTAGAGCGGGGGGGACGCCTGGGTTCTCTCCCCGGCTCTAATGGGTAGGGGGGGGGCTGGGAGCCCGGACGCCTGGGTTCTCTCCCCGGCTCGGGGGGGTGAGCTGGGAGCCCGGAAGCCTGGGTTCTCTCCCCGGCTCTGGGAGGGGGGTGGGCTCTAGGGGATAGACCGGGGGAGGGGGCTGGGAGCCCGGACGCCTGGGTTCTCTCCCCGGCTCTAGGGGGTAGAGCGCGGGGGGTGGGGGCTGGGAGCCCGGACGCCTGGGTTCTCTCCCCGGCTCTGGGAGGGGGGTGGGCTCTAGGGGATAGACCGGGGGGGGGGGGGCTGGGAGCCCGGACGCCTGGGTTCTCTCCCCGGCTCTAACGGGTACCGGGCCCCCCGGCGGCTGCGGCGGTACCTGCCCGCTCCAGCTCGGCTGCGGGGACGCTGCCGCTGCTGCCGCCGCTTCGGCCGCTTCCGGGACAGCCTGGCCCCGCCCCCACCTGTGCGAGGGGCGGGGACTCCCCGCCCCCTCCGCTCGGCCCCCTCACGTGACCCCGCCAGTTCGGCCCGGCCGTTGGGCGGAGGCACCAAAACACTGCAATGCGCATGCGCCTGAGCTAAGCGCAGCCCCGCCCCCCGCGACTGACGTAGGGAGGGGTCTGGTCACACCCGCGGGGGAGGGGAGATCCCACCCCTCTAGGGGCGTGTCCGTGTCAGGCCCCTCCCCCAGCAGCCCCTCCCAGGAGACGCCCCTCCCCCATCTGGTGTAGCAGCCCAACCCCCCCCACATCTCCCATGCTGGGGGCTCACCCCCCCCCAAAAAAACCCTCCCTCCTCCCATGCTGGGGGGGTCACTCCACACCCCCAACCCGCTTCAAGAGACCCCCCCCCACCTCCCATGCTGGGGGCTCACCCCCCCCCCCAAAAACCCTCCCTCCTCCCATGCTGGGGGGAGTCACTCCACACCCCCAACCCCCTTCAAGAGACCCCCCCACTCCCATGCTGGGGGCTCACTCCCCCCACAAGACCCCTCCCTCCTCCCATGCTGGGGGGAGTCACTCCCCCCCCCCACCTCCCATGCTGGGGGCTCACTCCCCCCCCCAAGAGAGCCCCCTCCTCCCATGCTGGGGGGGTCACTCCACACCCCCAACCCCCCACAATACACCCCCCCACTCCCATGCTGGGGGCTCACTCCCCCCCCCAAAAAACCCTCCCTCCTCCCATGCTGGGGGGGGGTCACTCCACACCCCCAATCCCCTTCAAGAGACCCCCCCCCACCTCCCATGCTGGGGGCTCACCCCCCCCCAAAAAAACCCCTCCCTCCTCCCATGCTGGGGGGGTCACTCCACACCCCCAACCCCCCACAAGACACCCCCCCACCTCCCATGCTGGGGGCTCACTCCCCACCCCTAACCCCCCACAAGACACCCCCCCACTCCCATGCTGGGGGCTCACTCCCCCCCACGACCCCTCCCTCCTCCCATGCTGGGGGGGTCACTCCACACCCCCAACCCCCTTCAAGAGACCCCCCCAACCTCCCATGCTGGGGGCTCACTCCCCACCCCTAAACCCCCACAAGACACCCCCCCACTCCCATGCTGGGGGCTCACTCCCCCCCCCACAAGAGAGCCCCCTCCTCCCATGTTGGGGGGGTCACTCCACACCCACAACCGCCTTCAAGAGACCCCCCCCCACCTCCCATGCTGGAGGGGCTCACTCCCCCCTACCAACAGGAGACCCCCTCCCCCATGCTGGGTCTTTCTCCCCACCCACCCCACTATGCTCTGGGGGAGACACCCACACACCCCAAGAAGGTGCCCCCCACCCCACAGGCTCCACCCACAGCGGATGCCCCCCCAGCAGTGCAGCTCTGTGGAGCCACGTCACGCCCTGGTCAGGGCACGTCTGTCATGCCGCCGAACACGCGTGGAGGATGGGCCTGCTCGACAGGCACCGCGCCTTGGCCCCCCAGGCACTGTGCCTCTCTTCCCCTGGCGTCACCTCCCAGCCACGCTCAGAGGGAAGCGAGGTGCCTGGCCAGAGCAGGCAAGGACCCCATTCACCCAGAGACCCCCCCACGTCTCCTTCCCCCACCCACCACACACGGCTCAGCACTGCAATCCCCGGCCAACGTGGCCGGAGTTTTCTTTCCCACAGAGCAATACCAGCAGCAAATGTAACACACCGGTGCCTCACGGAGTCCGGCTGCTGCGGTCTGGAATCCAGCCTTGCCACAGCCTGGCCTGAATGACCCTGGTCCCCACAACCACCATCTGACCCATAGTGACTCACGAGGGGCAGCAGGACCAGCCCAGGAAGTCAAGTCCCGGATCAATCACTAAGGCCAGGCAGACACAAGCTGGATGGCACACAAAGACGCAGCCCTTTGCAGAGCCCTGGGCAGACTGCTCGTTTTGCCTGGCAGCGGTTCCAAAGCGGCACGGAGGAAAGGAGACAGCCGTGCTCTCATGGAGTGCACTGGAGAGCAGGAAGGGGAAATTCAGGCATGAGGGGTGCCATGTTTTCCTGTGGGGATTTTCCCCATTTGTTTGGGGGAAGGGCATTATACAGATAACTCCATGCACATCTGGGAGGGGGGCCACAGACACGTGTGACAGGGAGGTTCCAGTCGAGGGAGCCAAGGCCTGTAGGGGTGTCAGGGGAACAGAAAGCGCTAAGGCCGTTTGCCATCCTTGAGTATTAGCGGGCGGAGCAAGGCAGGACCCTGGGAGAAAGGCTCCAGTGAGATAATCCCCACATTGGGGATCACATCCTCTAATCACCCCTTAAGTCTTCCTGCTGGCAGACCCTCAACGTCCTGCAGCACAGGGGCTGCTGCATGCTTACCTTCCAGGGGCCAGGCCGGCTCCACCCAGCACTGCTCCTTTCACAGGCTCCACCTGCAGGAACTGGTTTAGCAGGTGGGCTGGCTGCAGAGTCTGCTTTTAAGGGGAGCCAGCTGGGGCACGCTGGCAGCGCTCCCTGGGGGAAGGGAGGGCAGTGCTGGGGAGGGAGTCCAATGGGAAAGGTGGAGGTTGTTTGGTGGGGGTTAATTTGCCATTCCTAATAAATGGGAGTCTGAAGGAAAAGTATCTCCTCTGTAAAAAGTACAGTCAGCTCTTCCTGGCTAGGCCTTCACAGCCACAGAGCCCTTTGCCAGCCAGTAAACTGACAAGCAACCCTCCTAGCATAGCCCCGAAGGGGCAGGTCGGTACGTGTCATCGGCCCCCTTACACAGAGCAACAAACTGAGGCACAGGGAGGGGAAATGACTTGCCCAAGCCTAGAGCCAGAACTAAAGCTCAGGCGTTGGTGGGTCCCAGAGCTGGGTGCTGCCCCTTAGGCCAGGCCACAACCTCTGACAGCTGCACCGTTTTCTACAGTAACAGCCCGGCACACTGCCGTGTCCCGACTGCAGGAGTCTGGCCCATCACCGGGGTGTACTGTAGCAGCTTGAATAAGGGTCAGGTGGGGAATATTAAAGAGCAAGTCTCCTCTTCAAAGAGCAGTGTTTGTTCATTTGATGTTTGCTTGCGAGCGAGCTCTGCAAGGCACGGTGGTGACTGGGAGGTGAGAAAGGCCTGCTCCGAAGGGCACTGAGCCATGGCAGCCACTCAGCCCTCAGAGAAGGACCTGGGAGGTTGGGTCGCTGGTTCAGGAAAAAAACACGTCCTTTTGAGGGAGGCTGACCTTGTGGTTAAGCCACAGGACTGGGAGTCAGGAGACCTGAGTTCCCAGCTTCCCCGATTCACCACATGACCTCGAGCCAGTCACTTTCCCCTCTGTCCCTCGCCCTCTGCAGCTGTGGAACAGTGGCCTCCCACACAGGGAACTAGGAGCCTGCCCTGGTTAACATTAGTGAGGCACGTTGAGCTCCATGGTGTTGTGGCAGGGCAAAGGGCTATTCTGGTGTTATGAGATCATCACCTCATACGTTAATAAATAAACTGGTGTGACTGTGTCTCCGGCATCTGGCTTTCCACCTGAAAGCCTCTGCCCTGTATCAAAGATGCCAGGAGGATGGCTGCAGCAGTCCACAGCCCGGAGCCCTAAGGGTCCAGTGATACAGGCTGGCCTGGCTGTTTGAGGCAGTGCCCCGAATTGCCTGGTGAAGCCATTCTCCCCTCCATCCAGTCCAGTTGCATGAAGGGGGAATCTTCTCCCAGCTCCAGTCCTGTTTCTGGAGAAGGGAAATTAGGCTGGTCCCCAAGTCACAGCGCCAGGGCAGCTCTGCAGGTGCCCTCAGAGCACAGGGCACCAGGCAGTTGTCTGGGCCTAGGGCTGGTTGTTGTGCCACATTGTTGTGTCTATTAGTAGCCGAGGCTGATAGCCCCAGAAGTGCAAAGCCTCCACATCGATCCAAAGCCTGTCTCGCAAGCCACCTGTGTTAGAGGGTTAGGGCGGAGAAGGAAGCAGTTTCCAGTATCCAAGAGAATCTAAACCCATTTAGGAGAACTATAATTTCTTTACCCAGTAGCAGCAAGTTCTCCCTAGAGCTGCTGGCCCCAAATCTCTCCTCTTTCCCTATCACCGCCCTGCCAACCCAATGTAAATTAAACTTCCCAGTTCCTTCCCGCTCTACATCAGCATGTTACCTTACTGCCACCCAGCCTGCCTCTCCCCCCGCCGGTCTCACTGAGTCGCACGTCAGGGGTGGTGTGTAGGTCAGTCTAACCCAGCTATCGGCCAAGATGGATTTTCTGTGCCTCTGGGTTTGGGTGCCCAAGTCGAGGCCTGGTTTTATACAGCGCTGAGCATCCACTCTCTGAAAATCAGACCCTTTTAAGGAGTCTCAATTTGGGCCCCCCAAGTCACTTTAAAATGTTGGCCATCACATGTGGTGTCCACCCAGATTCTGCCCACCAGAGCACACGCAGCCCCTCGCTGTCCCTTGCACAGCAGCCAGCTGCAAAACCTCCTCCCTGTGACCATGCTCCCTGCCTGTGAAAGAAAGGGGGAGACAGCACCAGCGCCTCCTGTGAGCACCCAGAACGGAACACATTGTGCATTACCAGGGTTCTCCATCCCGACTGGGTTACTACTGGTTAGTAACCTGCACATTCCCTGTAACGTTGTGTGCTGGTTTCCCCATCACTGACTCTTGGTGAACTTTGTTATCCCAACTGACCGCTTCCTGGCCAACCCTGCAGCATAGAGAACAGCAGCTTGGCTTGGCTTGGCTGTGTATTGGGACAGAGGACGGAGGTAAGGGACAGCTCTAACTCACCAGCGCAGCTGCAAGGAGATGCTCCTTCACTAGCTCCCATTTCTTGCCATCAGTTTGTTTGGGTCTTGAGCAGCTCCTGAGCGGGAGGATGGGAGGAAGAAGAGAGAAATCCCAACTGCATTTGTATCCTGCCTGGTCCAGCACTGCAGGAACGACAGGGCTGGGAAATACTGCAATAAAACGGAGAGTCTGGGGGGATGCACAGAAGCCTTGTTACAAATAGGTGAGAGAAATGCGTCTGTGCCACCTGCTGGAGAAACCCAGATAGCCTTCCCCTCACTGCGCAGAGGAGACGTCCCCCTCACTGAGCGGTGGAGCAGCCGTCTCCCCACGGGTAGGCTCCCGGACCCACACTGGAGATGGAGGAACCCCTATCGTGTTCTTGTCTGTCCCCACTGTCGGGAGGTTAACGGCCGCTTGCTTCTGAGAAGGGCAAAGATCCACGTCCTCTGCAAGGCCCCAAAACCCAAGGTGACCCCACGAAGAAGACGATAGCTGGTATTATTGTGAATAACCCGGCTCTGTATTCCCATGGCACCTAGGAGACCCAGGGATGGACAAATACCAAACAAAAGGACAGTCCCTGCCCCAAAGAGCTTAAATGGAAGGATAAGAGAAGAGACAAGGGCTGGGGACAGAGCGACCCAGGGGGAGCACGAGGAAACACTGAGCCAAGGGTGGTCAGCCTGGCAGGCAGTGGCTGAGCACACCAGCAGCCGAACCACCCTCCAGCTGCCTGTAAGCTCCATGGCAAAGGGGAGTTTTCGGGGGGGGTGGCAGTTGAAGTAGGATAATGAGGTACTTTTGCAGCTGTTTACGGGACGCTCCTGCCAAGTGTGAGGGGCAGCACAGGAGAAAGCACAACGGTGCTTGTCTGAAACTGTAACAAGGGCGATGGAGGCTGGATGAGCCGAGTAAAACCTTGTTAGGGGTTGAGTTAAAACCTCATTCGAACGGATGTGTGAACGTGCCCTTCATTTCAAATACCTGGGAGAGGGGGCTAAGGGGCCACACCTAACACAGGCCTTTTTGAGTCTGTCCAGAAACTGGCACCATGCGGGCAGGGGAGTCCAGTGGGTAGTGTGACATGGGGTGCTGGAACGGGGGGGCCAGGGGGCCATGGTCCCATCACTTTTTATAGGCCATAAGGACGAGCGATGGGGGGCAGAGAGATGTAAGAGGGGGCGAGGTCTTGGGGGAAGGGGCGGCATGGGCGGTGGAGCCAAGGTTAGGGCGCCGGTGGCCCCACACTTTTAGGGCGCGTCCATCACGCCTGATTGTGACCAGGTGCGTGTGTGACTGAAGACACAGAAACGGAGACCAGGCAAGAACAGAGGGAGAGGCAGAAAGCAAGAACGCTGAGCAGCAGCCTGCGGGCACAGCGTGACCTTGGTAAAAGCTGGCGAGAGAGCCTAGGAATGTCTCCTCTTGTTCTGGCTTCCTCCTGCACTCAGGGAAGCGGGGCTTTGCATAGTCCTGGTTAAGAAACAAGACTGCGTTGAAGAAAATACTGGACTTCACCAATTTCTACTTCCAACTGGAACATCCTGGCCCGGGGCCCTGAACGTCGACTAGACACTCAGGTTGAAAAAGAGTCGAAATAAATAGATCTGTTTCCTTCTCCCAGGTCTCCAAGTGCTTCTTGCCTTTTTGTTTGTCTTCCAGATTTCAAAGTGGCTGGGGGAGCCACCGTGTTGATATTTGTGCAACAGTAAATCCTCAGTTCCCTCCCGCATGTGTCCACAGGCTACTTGGGAATAAATCCCCGACGCTTGCTCCCGAGTTATTTCAGAACTAGCCCTTGGATGGCCAGTGTAGCCAGTTAGTTCATTTGCTCATCCAGTCCCCATTGTGTTATTTAGGGTTATGGTCAACTCCTATGCGATAGGCTCATAGGCCACAGGAGCAAAGTATTTAAGGTTTCTCCATGGCGTGGAAGCCCAGAGCTCTCCACCTCCTGGTGACTGGTGGAAATTCAGCCCAGGCACTTTGCAAATGAATTAATTCTCACAGCCCTGTGATGCAGGCTAAGTGCAGATGGGGAATTTGAGGCAGAAATGGAGGCAGGGACTTGCCCAAGGCCACAGATCAAGTCTATAAGAGAGCCGGAAATAGAAATAACAAACTCTACTAGTTGTCCTTTGGCCAGCTAAGGGGTACCCTGGGTCCTAGCCCTGTGCTCCTTCCATACGCTTCTCACTGAGTGACGAGTGGTTTAAGCATCTGGTTTAGAATCATAGAATCATAGAATCTCAGGGTTGGAAGGGATCTCAGGAGGTCATCTAGTCCAACCCCCTGCTCAAAGCAGGACCAAACCCAACTAAATCATCCCAGCCAGGGCTTTGTCAAGTTTGCCTTAAACTCCCTGGTCGCAGGTACATTCAGTTCCATGCGTATTCCGGTGTGAACTCCCTGAGGTGAGGGCTCTATGTGGTTATGAAAAATCCCCTGGGATTCATTCTGGAGTTCTTGGCCAAAGTAACCCTTCCCCTCCCCTGCTGTGCCAATCCCCCACCTGGCTGCAGTGCTCCAGCGCAGAGGTGGCTGCATTTCCGTGGGGGAGGGATTCCTGTCCATCTCCAGACCCCCTCCCCGGGAGTGACGATTGCTCTAGAAGGGACACGGTGCTCTGGAGCCAGGGCAGCGTTCTAAACCAGCTTGTTACACTTCAGTTCTAGAACGCTGCCTCTAGAACGCTCATCCTTCTCCCATCTCTGTGGACACTTCTCCATCCCGTGGCCTTGCCCTGCGCCACTGAGCCCTCGGGGGCCAAACTGAAAGATGGGAAGGGCAACGCGCTAGGAGACCCCAGTGCTTTGCGTTTCTCCTTTGTCCTTCACCCTCCTGGGGAGCTAATGGTCATATTTGGACTCTGGTCCCTGTGGCGTTCCCTCCAGCCCCAGTGCAATCACCGTCCCCACGCCCGCCCCAGCAGGATCACTCTGCTGCCCTTTCTTTCGCGAGCCTGGGTGGAGCCAAGAATGCCCATTGGGCGCCATGAAAAGCTGCACTAAGCGAGAGGTGGACAGGAAGACTTTCATGGAACAGGTGCGTGAGAGCAAGGAGAATGGCTACCTCCTCTCCTCCAGGAAGATTGGCTCTGGGGCCTTCTCCAAAGTCTACCTGGGCTACGCCACCCAAGAGAAGCTAAGACAGAACTACAAGCTGGCCTCAGACCTTCGGAGCAAGCGGCACTCCATGGTGAGGACTGCAGGGCCTGGGGGACATGGCTGGGAAAGCCGAAGGGGAAATGCCAGGGAACCAGCAGGAAAAGGAGCTAAGTCACTGAGCATACAATACCCCTGGGGGCTCTGCAGGATAAGGCACCGCTCCAGGCCTGCTCTCAGCTCAGCGGGGCAGCGAGTTTGGGGGCACTGATCCATGGGATGTGACCAGCCAGTCTGGTTGCTCAGGAGAAGCCCGGGTCCTGGAGAGCAAGGGGTGCTGTGCTCCTGGAGGGTGGGATATTGGCAGAGCCATGGAGGGGGTGAGCCCTTGGGAAACCAGGGGTATCACTTACACGCCAAGCCGGCCAGGTGATGGCTGGCATGTGTCTAGGTAGTTCCGTCTGTTTCTTAGGCTCAAAGAAGCCGAAGGGAGTCTGGTGCCTGGAACGGCAGCTGGGAGACTGTCCCCTGGATGCCCTGGGCAAATCCCAGCCCCAAATATTAGCTCTCTGAGCTGGGCCGAGTCCCACATCCTGTTCCAAGGCCTGTCCCTCGCTGCACTGGCCGGGCTGGTGGGGCTGGTGTTGGCGAGCCTCATGCTCCCTGGTCAGGATTTTACCCCGGATGGGTTGTTCTTGTTCTGTGCAGAATGTTGCCAGTGGGATTGTACTCATGGTGGGGTTCGCTGTTGTTCCCCGGCCACGTCTCTGGCTGTGGTTGTGTTCTGAATTCTCCCATTCATTTGCTCAGATTCAGAGGACACACAGACACTCATTCCCAAGTGATGTGCCGAAGAGACACCCAGACAGCCCCCTGCCCCCCCTTCACTTGGGTTTCCCAGACTCGCCTGCCACTGCTGGCTCGGACAGAAGATATTTCACTCCACATGGTGCCGTACCTCCAGTCACCCCCACCAGTCCTTTCCCCACCTGGCCTCCCTCCAGCCTGCCCCTCTGCTGCGCCCGCCAGCGTCTCCTTTAGGCATGCCCGCACGGCCCGCTGGCCCGGCCAGACAGAGTCACTCTCTCTCCAAGGGCCAGGAGGGCTCAGGGTCGGCTTCCCATTCTCCTGCGTGCAACTCAGCAGCCGCCCTCTCCTCTCCCAGGTGGCCATAAAGATCATATCCACAGCCAAAGCCCCCTTGGAATATTCCAGAAAATTCCTCCCGAGAGAAATCTACTCCCTTAATGCAACCTACAAGCACATCAACGTGGTGAGTCCCAGCTGCTCCCCCCTTCCCCACCCCCGCTACCTCGGCCTTTTCTTGTGCCTACCAGAGGGCACCAAACTGCACCAGGCAAAGGCCACGCGCCAGGGATGCTAATCAGCCTTCCTGGGGGGGGGGGGCGGCAGCCTGCAGCGATTGCAGCGAGTCTCAGTCTCAAGCGGGCAAAGGCCAGTCCAGGCGAGGGGATTTAGACACACAGCGCCTAGTGGAATTAATTGTGGAGCTGTGTCTCCTAACCCCCTAGTCAGGCTTGGAAATCTCAGCCTCGGGGCTCAGCCACTGCGTCTCTTCTTCTCCCAGCGCCTCTCCGGTTCTGGGGCCTCCCTTAAAGCACAAACCCAGGTGATGTATCCTCCGTGGGTAGCCTGGGGCCTCGCTCCTCGCAGCTCCTCGCAGGAGAACTGGGTCTAGTTCCCAGGCCGGGGCTGTCGCTAACCAAGTCTGCCTGGCTGTCTAGGAGCCAGGGCTCTACGCTGCCCTGCTGGAGAACCAGGCGCTATTCCCCGACCCAGCCTCCTGGGCTGACAGCACCCTCTGGACAGGCCTGGGATTGTCTGGCCTCCAGGGAATCCCGTCACGTTGCCCTGGGGGCATTGGTGCGGGAGCTCCCTAGCCCTGGAGAGATGCTGCCCCACACCGCTGCAGGGGCTCTCTGTCCAGGAACGGGCGCGTCTCTCATGGCCCTGTCGCCTCGGCAGATCCAGCTCTACGAGATGTACAGGAACAACAGGCGCACCTACCTCGTGCTGGAGCTGGCCTCCCGCGGCGACCTGCTGGAGCACATCAACGCCACCTCCGACCGCAGGGAGTGCCCCGGGCTGGAGGAGGAGGAGGCGCGAAGGCTCTTCCGGCAGATCGTCAGTGCTGTGGCACACTGCCACAACGTGGGCATCGTGCACAGGTGGGAGGGGCTGCTGGAGCCCAAGCCCCCAGGGGCCCTGCCAAAGGCTGCGGCGGCAGCTTGACTGGAAGGTGCCTGGAGTTCATCACCTCCCACCCGCATCTGGAGAACCCAGGAGTCCCAGTGCTCATCCCCTTGCTCTGGCCTCTGGAGCATGGGGCCTCCCCATAGAGTTCACGTCCTGTCCCATATAGCTGGTGTGCTGGGGGGGGCTGCAGGGCTCCATCCAGCTGGTGCTCCAGGGTCTAGGGCAGGCTGGCTCCTTAGCCCCTGCCTTGTCCTGCTCAGCGTTACTGTCCCAAGGGCTGGGGACACTCCAGCACAAACACCATTAAAAAGCCCAGAGACTGCCAATGTTGCTGCGCAGGGCCCCCGGCCAGCTCATGGCCCCACCGGGCAGGGCCGGCTCCAGACCCCAGCGCGCCAAGCGCGGGCTTGGGGCGGCATTTTACCGGGTCCCTGCCTGCCCCCTCCCCGGGGAACCTCAGCAGGTGTGAAGCTACCATAGTCACTTTCACACCATATGCCCCCTCCCAGCATGGGGGGCCCATTGGGAGTGGGGGGCCAGACCAGGTGCAAGAGGGGGCAGGCCTGGAGCACACAGTGCTTCATACGGTGAAGCAGCGGCTCTGGGACCACTCCAGGCAGCGTAACTTAGTTCAGCCCTTAGGCTGCTCTAAGTTATCGCTAGGGC
The DNA here is from genome assembly GCF_020497125.1 of Mauremys mutica. Taxonomy (NCBI): domain Eukaryota; kingdom Metazoa; phylum Chordata; order Testudines; family Geoemydidae; genus Mauremys; species Mauremys mutica. The sequence goes on along the minus strand of NC_059073.1, from coordinate 4,570,024 downwards.
CATTTAATCCCCCAATGGCCCCAGGATCGGGGCTGATAGAGCCACCTTCCTGCCCACCTCAGCTGTGCACACTTAGCGTGGCTGGGTACCTGACCCCAGCAGGCTATTGGCGGGGATATACCTCGCATGCTCACCAGGGCAGGGCCAGGGGATCTCACCGCCCAGTGACACTGGTGCTCCTGCTTTGTGTTCCCTGCAGAGACCTGAAATGTGAGAATATCCTGCTGGATGAGCGAGGCTTCATTAAGCTGACAGGTGAGCGCTGCCCATTCCGAGGGGCAGGAATTGTTCCCTTCTGCCAGCCCCGGCTAGGCGTCCCTGAGCTGCTCCGTGCTGGGGAGCTCAGCCTGCACACTCGGCGCACCAGGAAGAGGAGCCATTGCATTTAGGTTACTTTTTACTGAGGTGACTTTGCTTGTGACCCCGGGCGGAGCCCAGTTCCAAACGGGAAACCAGCTTCCATTCAGCGCCTACCTGCCGAGGTGTCACCAGGGACAGCCACGTTCTCTTGCTCCCTCATTTCAGTTCGTCTCCTTCGTGCATTTGCCAGCTCTCAGTGCAGAGCCAGCGTCACTCTTCGTGGGTGTGAGCCACTCTCCCACCACAACAGGGAGACACGCACGTGGAAGAACTAGGACCGTGTTGCAAAGCCACAGAAATCAGCCAGGGACTGCAGGGAACCTCAGACTGCTTTGAACTCAGGGTCTTAACTGATTCGATTTCAGGTTTCACAGACAAAACGGCCCCTACAGAGCTAGCCTTGTATAACACTGGCCAGAGACCCTCCCCATCCAGCCCATAGCTTCTGCAGGAGCCAGAGCAATCTCTGAGTCTTAATCTAGACCCCAAGTAATGTTCCCCACCACGATCCAGTGGTTAATATCATCCCAGTGCTCCTCATTTCTAGTCTGAATGTCTCGCTTCATCTTCTAGCCATTAAACCGGGTCCTGCCTCTGCCTGCGAGATTAAAGAGAGGTCTGCTCTAGAAATCTCTTCCCCTGTAGGAACCCACGGGCTGTGCTCGTCACCTCCTACCCTTCTCGGGGATATACTCAGCAGACTGAGTTCCTTTACGCTCTCACTCAGGCCAGTTTTCCAGCCCTCGACTCATCCTTGTAGCTCTCCTCTGAACCCTTCCCAGTTTATCAAAGTCTGCTGTACGCAGAGGTAACACCCCTCCTTGCTCCCAGTCCTTCTCCTGCTTAGCCACCCGAGGACCACGTTCCCGCTCTGATACAGCCTTGCACTGGGACCTCACGTCCAGTTGGTTCCCAAGCATGATCCCTGAGTCCTAGTCACTGTCACTGCTTCCAGGACACAGCCCCATCCCACAAGCGTGACCCACATTCTATGTTCCTAGGTGGGTGACCTGCCATTTGGGGGTGTGAAACACAAGTTGTTCAGTGACCACTGACAGCATCCCTGTAATGCTCATTTCACGGTCACATGGCCCAGCAGCCCCCACCCGACACTGACCCCGCTGAGCTCTGGGGGTTCACGGCCCGGCTTGTCTGGGAACGGGTTCTACCCACCTCAGTGCAGGAGCAGCCGGGGCAGCACTTGGGCCGGGAAGCTGTCACAGCGTGAATTTTGCATTTTGCTCTAGGGGCGTGCGGCTCCGGGTCTTGTGTTTCTTTGGCAGGGTCCATTTCTGGGGAAGGGTCTGTTTCCTACACTCATGGGCCTCCCTCCCCCTCCCAGCTGACAGTTTCATGGCTCCATTGGACTGTAAAGTCATGGTCTCCCTCAAGGGAGTCCGGGCTCCAGGCCCAGTCAGCTCCTGGCCTCCCCTCCGAGACCACCACTGAAGGTGCAGGCTGGCACCAGCGGCTGGGAACGGGACTGAACTCATTTCACTGGGCCATTGAGCAGCCATCAGACAGCAGGGCCTTCTCCTCACTGCCAGTCTGGGCTGGGTTCCAACCAGTCACGGAAGAGGTGAAAGGCTCTGGCACCCAGGATCAATCCCTCGAGGCACCTGCTCCTCGGGGTGCAGCTTTACTGGGTGCCTCTGAAATCAATGCAAGTTAGGTGCCTAAATACCTTTGAGGGTCTGGGCCCAAGAGACGGGGGGGTAGGCTTGTTGTCCTTCAACTGGATTCAAATCAGCCATTAGGTCATTGCTGAATCCGAGCTTGGGGGCCTGTCCCCCAGAGCACCACGCCTGGACAGCTCAGGCTGGAGGCGTGGCGTGGGCAGAGCTGTGAGAGCCCCGGACTGGGGGGCCAGACTGCTGACTCGGTCAGTTGGCGGTGGGTGGGGAGAGAGAAAGGCCACATCCCCCTCGGCTCCCATCGCTACGGGGGCCAGGCCATGGAGCACTGAGCAGGCATCTCACCGGGGGGTCGTTGCATTACAGATTTTGGATTTGCCAACCGCTACTCCTTGAAGAATCCCCTGATGAGCACGTTCTGCGGCTCTGTGGCCTACACGGCCCCCGAAATCCTCATGAGCAAGAAGTACAACGGCGAGCTGGCTGACCTGTGGAGCCTGTGAGCCCCACGTCTCCTGCGGGGAGGGACATGGCCTGCGGGAAGCAGGAGCTCCCGGAGCAGGGAGAGGAGTCGGTCACTTCCTGGGCACTGCGAGTACCATGGAGGGGCTGGGTGGAGCCGGCAGCATCGGGGGGCCCATTAGCACTGTGTAGTGGGGGGTCGAGCAGGCTGCCCGCAGGGGGGTGAGAGCACCAGGCCCCCCCCCGCGATGGCCAGCACCCTGGGGTTTGAACGGGGCGCTCCAGAACAAACAGCGGGAGCTGCTGTAACGCTCCGTAGCTGCTGCCCTCTGCAGATGGGCCCAGACAGGGGCCCACGCCATGCTCCCCACTAGGCTACGGGGCAGGCTGCCCCATGAGTACCAGGTGCTGGGAGCGGCCGTGGGCCATGCAGCCCATGCCCTGTCTCTGGGGAGGCTGGGCCTGGTGCCAGCCCCTCTGACCCCGGCCTCCTCCCGCAGCGGCGTGATCCTGTACGCCATGGTGACCGGCAAGCTGCCCTTCAAAGAGCGCCAGCCTCACAAGATGATCCACATGATAAAACAGGGCCTCTCCTTCCGGCAGCCCATCTCCCCAGGTAACCCTCACGCCCTGCGCGGCCCATGGAGAGCCGCGAGCCCTGCTGCCCCGAGCGGCCAGGCAGGGGCGGGGCCGCCCTGGGGCAGGAGGGGAAGCCAAGTGTCAGCCGGAGCTGGGGCAGGGAACGGGCTGGCTCCCCCTTTGCCCCACGGCTCCTGCTTTGCACTGAGGAGTGAGGGCAGCCCCCCCCAAGCCCTGCCCCAGGCCGACTCCAGCCCCTCCTCACACCAAACACCGGCCTGGGGAGCAGGGAGGGGAAAGCCAGGCAGCGCCCGTGGGGTTGGCTGGGGGCTGGGTGAGGGCCCATGGAGCCCAGCGCGCGGCACCAGTGACCCTGCCCCGCTCTGGGAGCCAGGGGGAGGGTGGGGGGCAGCCGCCCTGCCAACGCGTGGGGCAGGCCCGGCCGTCAGGCTCCAGCCCCTCTCTTTGTGCCAGAGTGCCAGAACCTGATCCAGGGCCTGCTGCAGCTGAAGCCTGGGGCCCGGCTGGGCTTGCAGCAGGTGGCCACGCACTGCTGGATGCTACCCGCCACCTCGGCCATCTTCCACCAGGCGCTGAACGCCACGGGCCGGCCCCCGGAGCTCGGCCCAGCCCTGGAGAAGCCGTCCGCCCAAGGTAGGTGCGCGACGTGCCCCCAGGTCTGCCTTCAGCGGGCACCCCACAGCTGGGGGGCACGGGTGGGGAGCGCTGGGCTGAGCACAGCAGGGAGCAGCCTCGCCAGTGCCAGGCCTGGCTCCATGACGAGCCAAGGAGCCCCAGACCAGGAGCAGCTCCCTGTGGGGGCTCAGCTCCCCGCTCCAGGAGCCAGCAGCACCCCAGCCCCACAGCTGAACTGAGCACTGCTGCCCAGCAGCGTCGCTGCCCCAAAGAGAAGAGCCACCCCCCTGAACAGCCCCTCAGCTAGCAGCACCAGGAGTCCCCCACAGGAGACAGCCCCACGGCCGGGGGAATGCGACACCGACCCCCACCCCTCCCGAGCGCCCGGCAGGACCTCGCCCGGCAGCCTGGGGAACGGGACACCGGCCCCTCTATCCTGCCCCTTCCTTTGCAGGCGAGAGCGGAGGCTCCGTCTCTTTGCTGCCAGACCTGGAGAGCTCGGCCAAGCCTCCCGAGGGAGCCGCCAAGGGAACCAAAGCCCCGGCAGGCCCTCGCGCCTGCTCTGCCCAGGACGCCTTCCCCAGCCGAGCCGAAATGGAAGCCAAGGCCCCCGAGCTGATCTCCGCTGGCTGCCTCCTGCAGCTGCCATCGCCGTGCCAGGCTGAGCGCCCGCCCCGGTTCTCCCTGTACCGGCCCTGCCTGCTCTCCGGCGTTCGGCCCTTCCACCACCTCCCCAACTTCCGCAAGCCCGGCTCGGCCAGCTCAGCCAGCGCCTACGTGGCCAGCCGGCGCCTGGGCGAGAAGAGCCCCCCTGTGGCTGCAGCACTGGGCAGCGGCTCCCCCAAGCCGGTCATCTCCCTCCACTCCACGTCCATGATCCGGAAGCCCCCGCCGGAGCCCATCACAAACTAGAGGGGGCCTCGCCCGGGGCCAGGCCGGAGACGCCCCCGCTTGGCCCTACCCCGACAGAAACAAACCCCGTACGGATGGATGCAGCCCGCACTATTAAATGTTATTCAGTCGAGGGCTCTCAGCTGTCCCCCACCGGCCTCCCTCCGGGCCCCGTATCCCCCAGCTTGTCTCAGACCCGGTTCCCGCAGGGCCCGACTCCTCCTTCCCCTGCGCGCCCCCGCCTCCCCCGCGGGCCCGCCTCCCCCTTCCCCCGCGGGCCCGCCTCCCGCTTCCCCCGCGCTCCCCCGCGCGCCCCCGCCTCTCCCGCGGGCCCGACTCCCCCTTCCCCCGCGCGCCCCCGCGGGCCCGACTCCCCCTTCCCCCACGCGCCCCCGCCTCTCCCGCGGGCCCTACTCCCCGTTCCCCCGCCTCTCCCGCGGGCCCGACTCCCCGTCCCCCCGCGCGCCCCCGCCTCTCCCGCGGGCCCGACTCCCCCCGCCCCCGCGCGCCCCCGCCTCTCCCGCGGGCCCGACTCCCCCTTCCCCCGCGCGCCCCCGCCTCTCCCGCGGGCCCGACTCCCCCTTCCCCCGCGCGCCCCCGCCTCTCCCGCGGGCCCGACTCCCCCTTCCCCTGCGCGCCCCCGCCTCTCCCGCGGGCCCGACTCCCCGTTCCCCCCCGCCTCTCCCACAGGGCCGTCTGCTGCCCCGGGCCTCTCCCAGCCATGGCCACGCACAGCCTCTCTCCTGCCGTCCCCTCTGGAGCCTTCTCCAGCCACCCTCCCCCGCCGGTCCCACAGCCTGTGCAGGGAGCAGCCCAGGCCATATCCGTGGGGCAGAGGGGGTGAGAACTTGGGAATGAGGGGAGAGGAACCCAGCCGCAGGGCCCGGACCCCTTGGCGACAGGCCCCCTGGGACGAGACTCCGGGGACCCAGCTGGGGCAGAGGGAGAAGGCCCCGGAGGGAGGCACCGAGACAGGAGCAGTGACACACTGGGCCTGGCCAGACTTGGGGGGCGGGGGGGGCAGGGGAGTCCCGCAGTTCCGCCCATTCACAGGCCAGACAGCTGAGCCGGGGGCCACCCCCCCACGGTGCCCAAGCTGCACTTGAGGCCAGAGCGAGATGGGGTGGTTCGTGTCCCCTTTGCACCCCCCAACCTCAGGGGCAGGCTTAAGGCAGTGCCAACTTCCAGCCAGCCACCTGCAGGCCCCAGGGCCATGCTCGGATGCTGGGGGACACAGAGCCGCTGTGCCAGGGTCTTCCAGGCAGGAGACAACACACGTGGGGTAGTTGGGGCGTCCGGCCTCTCAAGTGTATTTAGCAGCTAAGAACAGGACCCAGCCCGAAGCCACTGCCAGCTCCTGCCCCCCAGCCCCGGCTCTGCCTCCCCATCCTTCCCCCGTCGGGAGTTAAACAGCAAGTTACTGCTGTTCCGGGGGCTCAGCGTTCATCTCCCCCTCGCTAGAGACACAGCCCGTGCCCAGGCAGGGCTGGAATCAGCATCCCAGAGACACCAGGCCACGTACGCCTGTGCGGACACCAGCTCAGCATGCGGATGGGGGGCTGGCACAGCGCGGGGTGCAGGTGAGAATCTCAGGCCACAGCCCAGGCAGCCGCCTGCCGCCACACGGACTGCAGGGGCAGCCCCACAGCCAGGGCGCACCATCACCTCCCACTGTGCCCAGCCCCGGCCTGCCGAACAGCTCCTCTTTGCCAGCACTGCTGCACTGTGCAAGGGGGAACCCTGGCCCCCCAGATTCATCTCGCCTTGGTCAGGCAGTGGCGACTGATGTGGGCTGGAGAGAAGCAAGGAACCTCCAGGGGAGGAGCTACCAGTCCCAGTCCCCTCTCGCTGCTCCAGAGCTGCCAGGCTGCGCTGGGAGCTGCTGTCTCTACAGACCTCGCCTCTGGATTAAGGGCAAGGGTGGCTGCATCCGGTTCCATTCGGTATGGCTGGGTGTGGCTCGCACGATGGCTGGCAGGTCGCGGCCCTCGGCTGGACAGAGTCCGAGCGCGCCCCCGCCCCCACTGCCGGGGCAGGGCAAGCAGGTCAGCAAGTCACCTCGACCGCCCCGAGGATCCCAGCTGCGCCCCAGGCCCCTTGCTCTGCGTCTCCTGCTGCTGCCGCTCCTCCTCCCGATCCAGGTGCTGCAGTCGCTCCTCCACGTCCTCGGGGATCTTCACCTCCAGCAGGTTCTCCATCCCGGGCTCTGGCTCATCCCCAATCAGCACCTGCTCAGGGCACAGCAGCCGGGCTTCAGAGGGGAAACAGGCCACCGAGCGGCCCGGGACTGGCCAGCAGCGCCCTGCTCCCTACCCGCACTGACCCCCTTCTCCTCCAGCTCCCGACGCAGCGCCCCCTGCAGAACTCGCTGTGCAATGCAACGACTGCACCACCATGCGGCAGCATCGCGCCCCCGCTTGTCTGCATTTGCCCGGCAGAGACCGGACCCCACCCTGGGGTTTAATAGAGAGGGGGGCCCCCAAAGACCTCGACCCGGGTGGGGCCCAATTGCCCAGGCCCCCTGCCCGCCAGATGCTGAGCCCCATGGACACGATGGGCCTCTGCCCCTACCTGGATCAGCTTCTTGCAGGCAGCCTGGACGTCGGGCTCCGTCTCCCACTGGTGGAGCTCCCGCACGACCAGGTAGGTGCCCTTCTCCTTCACCAGCTGCCGGCCGGCCTTGGTGGCTGTGAGCTGCGTGGGAAGCAAGCCAGGGGGAGGGGCCAGGCCACGGATCAGACCCAGCCCCAGCCAGCGTGGGCCCGGCCAGCCCCAGCTGTTTCAGAGGGAGGCCAGGCACACCCTGCGGTGGGCAGCTGTGGGGAAGCCCCTTCCTAGCCCCACCAGAGAGTGGCCGGCTCCTGCCCTGCAACGGCAGGGGTTCTAACCTCCAGCGTAAGTGGGGCTGGGGATCCTGAGAGCAGGGAGGGTCGCACGCATAGGGGGCAGCAGCAGCAGGTGGAAGGGGTGTGGAGGGGCCCTGCTGCAGGAAAGGGGGCATCTGCAAAGCAACCCTCTCTGCCCCAGCCGCCTTGACCCCCCCCCACATCCCGGCCCGGGCCCCCCACCCCCAGTGTTCTACAGCAGCACAGGGAGGGACCCACCAGCATGACTGCCTCCAGCAGCATCTTCCGGATGTCGGGGTCCTTCTCCCGCTGCTTGTCTGGTGGCAGGTACTGCAGGTCCACGGGCAGCCCTGGGGCAGAGCCAGGCAGGGGCGTTAGAACAGGGCAGGGGATTTAACAGGGCACACGAATCTACAGGCTCCTTCCAGAAAACTGCAGAGGCCCCCCGCCCGCCCCTCACTTTACCACCCCCCAGCAGAGGGGAAATGAGAGCAGAAACCAACTGAATTCTGTGTTCCCGGCTGCACAACTCTGCCACCGCTAGACCTCACCCCCAAACCCTAGTCCCCAAAGCCCCCCTCCCAGCGTCCCCCTCCTCACTTTCCATTTCTGCTTCAGGGAACTCCTCAGGGCCCGCCAACGGCAGCAGGAGGAAGGGGAGCAGGTCCACCTCGGGGCTTAGCAGCCACTCATGGTACTCTGGGAAGAGACACCCCACACAGGCTGGGATCAGAAGAGGGGTCAGAAATCACCAGGAGATGGGGAGTAACGGGGGGAGTGCACCCATCAGGGCCTGCAGGGAGCCCACCAGACTGCCCGGCCAGAGCCAGACAGGAAACTTCACAGGCCACACAGGGGCGCTGCCAAGCAAAAGCACAAAACACCCGCCAGCTCCTCTGGGGAGGGAAGGGACACGCAAACCCTGAGTGGGGCCTGCGTTCTGCTGGGGAGCCAGGGCCAGGCCTGGGCACGGAAGCCAGAGGTCCCGCAGGGGGTGGGGGGTGGTTAGCGCCCTGAGCTCTAAGGCACAGGCTGGTTCAGGAACCAGCTGATACCAGCAAGTCCACTCAGGGCTCGGCCGAGGCAGTGAAGCCAGCAGGATCCCAAATGCAAAACACTTACTGTACTCGAAGCAGCAGTTCCTGAGCGTCCCGATCACCCCCCCTCGGCGGATGGCGGAGGCCTCGTACTGTGTGTAGGGCAGCAGCCTCTGCACCACGCACCTGGGCAGAGGAGGGGCCCTTGTCAGAGACAGGCACCTGGCGTGTGCACGCCCTGGGGCACTGCTGGAGACGGGCACTGCAGTGATGCAGCCGTGTCAGTCCCAGGACATTAGAGACAAGGTGCGGGAGGGAGTATCTTCGACTGGGCCAGCTCCTGTAGGGGGGGGAGAGACCCGCTTTCGAGCTACCCAGAGCGTCCTGCCGGCAGAACATACGACCTCCCCCCAACCTTGTCTCTCCATTGCACCAACGGACTAACAGTGTGACCTGGGGCATCCCCCACCCGCTGCCACGTTCCCAGCTCGCAGGCCGGTTCCGAGAGCGCCAGCACCCACCTGGATCTGTCCAGCAGGAACTCCCGGGTCTCTGGCAGCTGAGTCAGATTGGAGAGCAGGGGGCCCACGTAGTGCAGGGCTGCCTTCTTGTTGTAGCCCTCGGTGCAGAACACCTCCACAACCTGGGCCAGCCCCAGCCCCTCCTCCTGCATGGCCTGGAAAACCTGGCGGCAGGTGCCCTCCTCCCGGGACAGGTTGGAGAGGAGGGTGCAGACCTGGTCGGCGAAGGCGTAGCCCGAGTCCAGCAGGCGGTGCAGCAGCACTGGCAGCTCCTTAGCCAGGACCCTGTGGCTGCCCACGGCCACAGACAGGTTGATGAGCGAGTGGTAACTGTCCTTCACCACGGCCAAGGAGCGATCACCCGTCAGCAGCAGCAGAGCCTCCAGGAAATCCGGCCTGCCTGCCAGCAGCGTCCGCCCCTCCGCACTGCCCGTTAGCCCCAGGACGTAGCCTGTGGCCTGGCCCTTTAGATCAGGCCGGGTGTCCAGGCAGAGGAACCCCAGCAGCTCTCTGGCCTGCTCCTCGTCCATGCTGGGGCAGGAGGCAGCGCCCTGCAGACAAAGGGACCTGTCAGGTGGGTGAGGGGACTCTCGGCCCCGCACCAAAACTCAGTGTGGGGGGGTGTTTATTGCTAGCTCCCAGTACCAAAAGAGAGGGGAAGGGTGGATGGGAAACCAGGACCCCGAGACTGACAGTCCCCAGAGGCAATGGGGAGAGGCCAGAGCTCCAGCTCAGGGTGGGTGAGCTAATGAGGCAGGGGGTCCCATCTTCCCTGGGAGCTGGAATTGCCTGGGCCACAGCGGAGCAAGTGAGCGGAGGAGCGAGCAGCAGCCTGAGCTGAGCCGGGGAGCAGAGCCGGGCCAGCCAGCGGGACCCAGAGAACCAGATCCGTGCTGGGAGCAGAGCTGAGCAACCAGAGCCAGAGGGGCCAGAAGCTGAGCCCAGGGAGCTGGAGGCAGAGCAGTGGCAGTGCTGGGCCTGGAGCAGTCTGGAGCCGGGTGCAGTGAGCAGCTCGGGAGAGCGAGGGGGGACCCTGGGCAGCGAGACCAGCACAGGGGGACTCCCCCATCCAAGAGGCCTTGCAGGCCAGACTTCGGGGGGGGGGGGGAGGGAATCGTAACCCCAATGGGGGAAGAAGGGTCCTGCCACCTAGAGCCTGAGGGCCTGTAACCACCGCCAGAGCAAGGGCTAAAGTGCTGCCGCAGCAGAGCTTTCACACGGCTTGTGTGGTCACAGCACAGCGCCGGGGCACTGTCTACACTGCATCTCCCAGTGCTCTAAAAACCCCACCTCCACGAGGGGCGCAGCCCCCAGCGCCGGAGCACTGTCTACACTGCCTCTCCCAGTGCTCTAAAAACCCCACCTCCATGAGGGGCGCAGCCCCCAGCGCCGGGGCACTGTCTACACTGCCTCTCCCGGCGCTCTAAAAACCCCACCTCCACGAGGGGTGCAGCCCCCAGCACCGGGGCACTGTCTACACTGCCTCTCCCGGCGCTCTAAAAACCCCACCTCCACGAGGGCTGCAGCCCCCAGCACCAGGGCACTGTCTACACTGCCTCTCCCGGCGCTCTAAAAATCCCACCTCCACGAGGGGCGCAGCCCCCAGCGCCGGGGCACTGTCTACACTGCCTCTCCCGGCGCTCTAAAAACCCCACCTCCATGAGGGCTGCAGCCCCCAGCACCAGGGCACTGTCTACACTGCATCTCCCAGCGTTCTAAAAACCCCACCTCCACGAGGGGCGCAGCCCCCAGCACCAGGGCACTGTCTACACTGCCTCTCCCAGCGCTCTGAAAACCCCACCTCCACGAGGGGCGCAGCCCCCAGCGCCGGGGCACTGTCTACACTGCATCTCCCGGCGCTCTAAAAACCCCACCTCCACGAGGGGCGCAGCCCCCAGCACCGGGGCACTGTCTACACTGCCTCTCCCGGCGCTCTAAAAACCCCACCTCCACGAGGGGCGCAGCCCCCAGCACCGGGGCACTGTCTACACTGCATCTCCCGGCGCTCTAAAAACCCCACCTCCACGAGGGGCGCAGCCCCCAGCACTGGGGCACTGTCTACACTGCATCTCCCGGCGCTCTAAAAACCCCACCTCCACGAGGGGCACAGCCCCCAGCACCGGGGCACCGTCTACACTGCCTCTCCTGGCGCTCTAAAAACCCCACCTCCAAGAGGGGCGCAGCCCCCAGCTCCGGGGCACTGTCTACACTGCCTCTCCCGGCGCTCTAAAAACCCCACCTCCACGAGGGGCGCAGCCCCCAGTACCGGGGCACTGTCTACACTGCCTCTCCCAGCACTCTAAAAACCCCACCTCCACGAGGGGCATGGCCCCCAGTGCCGGGGCACTATCTACACTGCCTCTCCCGGCGCTCTAAAAACCCCACCTCCATGAGGGCTGCAGCCCCCAGCACCAGGGCACTGTCTACACTGCATCTCCCAGCGTTCTAAAAACCCCACCTCCACGAGGGGCGCAGCCCCCAGCACCAGGGCACTGTCTACACTGCCTCTCCCGGCGCTCTAAAAACCCCACCTCCACGAGGGCTGCAGCCCCCAGCACCAGGGCACTGTCTACACTGCCTCTCCCGGCGCTCTAAAAACCCCACCTCCACGAGGGGCGCAGCCCCCAGCACCGGGGCACTGTCTACACTGCCTCTCCCGGCGCTCTGAAAACCCCACCTCCACGAGGGGCGCAGCCCCCAGCGCCGGGGCACTGTCTACACTGCATCTCCCGGCGCTCTGAAAACCCCACCTCCACGAGGGGCGCAGCCCCCAGCACCGGGGCACTGTCTATACTGCCTCTCCCGGCACTCTAAAAACCCCACCTCCATGAGGGGCGCAGCCCCCAGCACCGGGGCACTGTCTACACTGCCTCTCCCGGCGCTCTAAAAACCCCACCTCCACGAGGGGCGCAGCCCCCAGCACCGGGGCACCGTCTACACTGCCTCTCCTGGCGCTCTAAAAACCCCACCTCCATGAGGGGCGCAGCCCCCAGCTCCGGGGCACTGTCTACACTGCCACTCCCAGCACTCTAAAAACCCCACCTCCACGAGGGGCGCAGCCCCCAGCACCAGGGCACCGTCTACACTGCCTCTCCCGGCGCTCTAAAAACCCCACCTCCACGAGGGGCGCAGCCCCCAGCGCCGGGGCACCGTCTACACTGGCACTTTACAGCGCTGCAACTTGCTGCACTCAGGGGGGTGTTTTTCCACACGCTGTAAAGTGCCAGTGTAGACAGGCCCAAGTGTCCGACCCGCAGCATCCCTGCAGCACAGCCAAGGCCCAGGACACGTGAGGATCAGACTGTGAACCCATCACCCCAGAGATGCCACAGAGCAGGGTGAGGGGTTTTCCTGTCACTTTTCCCATTTTTTCCTTACACTGGTTGCTGTTTAATAACCTGTATTTGCTGTGAGCTGGATGCAATGGTCAGTGGGTCAGGGAAGCGCCCAGCGCAGCGCGCGCCCCGGAGTGGGGACCCCCGGGCTGGCCCCGGCCCTGAGCCCCCAGGAGTGCTGGGCCCGGCCTCGCTGGGGTTACGAGGACTCTGCCCTGTGCAGGGGGAGCCCTGGGCGGCAGGCGGCCCCGGGGGAAAGGGAGCGGGAGCGAGGACTCGGCTCCTTGCGCCGGCCCGTCTCACCCGGGTCGGGTCTGAGCCAGGAAAGGTCCCCACAAGGGCGGCCCGTCCCCCGCCCCGTGCACCTGGCTCGGCTCGGCCCGGCCCGGGGCAGCTGGGGGTGGGGGCGGGGCCGGGCCGCCAAAGGGACCCAGGAGTCCGGGCTCCCTGGCCCCGCTGCTGTCACCCAGGGGCCGGCGCGATCCCCGGGCGGGGCCCCCCCTTGCCTGTCCCCGCCGCCCTCCGGCCGCAGCCGTCTCGCCGCCACGCGCCTCTCTCCGCTCCGCTCCCCGCCGGACTGACGCGCTCTCTGGCCAATCGGCGGCTGCGCTTGCCCCGCGGGGGCGGGGAAGAGGGGAGGTCCCGGAGGCTGGGGCCCAATCGGCGGCGCCGCGGGCCGAGTCGAGGCGAAGGGGATTCTGGGGGTTGTAGTCACACGGGGCTGCTTCTGCGCATGCCAAGCCTGAGTCCCCGCCCCGTGCACCGCTCTCGGCCCCTCAGAGCCCCGCCCCCGGCCGGGCTCCTCGCGCTCGGTTTCGATTTCCTGCAACGGGGCGAGCGGGCCGGCGCCCGCGGGGTCCTAGTGCCCCGCCTGTCCCCTTCCCGCCCGGCGCCCGCGGGGTCCTAGCGCCCCGCCCGTCCCCTGCCCGCCCGGCGCCCGCGGGATCCTAGCGCCCTGGTCCGGGCCCCGTGCTCCACACAGCCCCTCTCCCAGGAGACCCGTGCGGCTGAGCTGGGCCAGGGCAGGGCCGCCCAGAGGGGGGGCAAGTGGGGCAATTTGCCCCGGGCCCAGCAGGGGCCCCCACGAGAGTTTTTCGGGGCCCCTGGAGCGGGGTCCTTCACTCGCTACGGGGGTCCCAGAAAACTCTGGCGGGGCCCGGGCCCCCGGAGCTTCTTCGCTCCCGGTCTTCGCTGGCCAGGGATCCTTCCGCTCCGGGACAGAAGGACCCCCCCGCCGCCGAATTACCGCCGAAGCGGGACCCGCCGCCAAAGTGCAGCCGGATCTTCGGCGGTAATTCGGCGGGGGGTGGGGGGGTCCTTCCGTTCCGGGACCCGCCGCCGAAGTGCCCCGAAGACCCGCGGTGGGGGCTGCACTTCGGCGGCGGGTCTCGCTTCGGTGGTAATTTGGCGGCGGGGGGTCCCCGCCGGGGGTCTTTGGGGCACTTCGGCGGCGGATCCCGGAACGGAAGGACCCCCTGCTGCCAACTTACCGCTGAAGCGGGGGCCCCCGCTGCCCAAGACCCCGGGCCCCCAGAATCCTCTGGGCGGCCCTGGGCCAGGGCGGGTGCTGGCTGGGGCACTGCAGAGACGGACCGGGGCTGTGGGGCTGCAGGGGACTCAGGAGGCCCAGCAGGCCTGGGGCCTGAGGCTGCCCTGCTCCACAGCACCTGCTGGCAGTGGCTGGTTCAGTGCCACCGGGGAAGGCCTGGCCGTGACCCAGTGTGAGGCAGCTCCCCGTGACAGCACCACACTGTCCCTTCTTCCAGACTCTGCCCCAGGCATGCCAGGCCCATGCCTCAGTTTCCCCTCCTGTCCCGTGTCTCTCTTGTCTCAGGCTGTGAGCTCTATGGGACAGGGACTGACTGTCGTGGTGTCTGTGCACAGCAGGGCCCTGGTCAGGGTTGTGGCCTCTAGGTGCTATTGCCATGCAAACAACAGGGAACCCCGCGCCCTGGGGATGAGCCGGGCAGCTCAGTCCTGTCAGAGCTACTGGTGCAGGCTGGCTCTGCCACATTCCCCAGGTCTGCTGGGATGCTGTGAAATCAGGGGTTTGAGTCCACAGTCGTTAATGGCTGATGCCAGCAGGAGCAAAAACTGAACTGCAGCCCGATGGGGCAGGGACAGAGCTCAGCCACTGAGTTCCCTGCAGTCCTGCCTTTGTGCGGTGCCCAGCACCTCCACAGCTGCTGCCTCTACTTTCACTTTCCCTCTCGTTTTCAAAACAAGGGTGGTAAACGGGAAAAGCCTCACACCCAAAGCCAGCCCAACCCTGGAGCGAGTTCAGGGAGGATTGTCACCACACCAAGTCCAGCAGTGGCCAGGTTAGGGCTCCTCCCGCAGCGCTAACACGGCAGCACGAGCTGCTGGTAAATGCCAAGCTGCACCTTCTGTCTGTTCCCTTTATCTCACTGTTGTGGAGACGGGCCCTGTACCCTGGGGCCCTCCCTTTAGAGAAATTATAGACACGATTAGCGCCACAGACCATCCCACGGGAAGCTCCCTAAAAACCCAGAAATCTGGGGAGCAACAAGTCTAGGCTGAGGTAAAGGCGTTTGCCTGACTCAAGCGGGTGGCCAGGTTTTTCCTGCATTAAAATAGCCTGAAGTCCCACAAACACTCGCTCCAAAGTAACCCAAGCTGTTCATTGAAACAAACTTTTGTCATTAAGACTTTGGAAGAACAAACAGGAGCTTTCACTAGATACCGAGCACAGATTTGATTATTTTTTGTAAAGCTACAGGCCCCAGCAGGAGTTTGTCTGCATTAGCAACCAAGCTATGAGATGACAATCGCATTCCAAACCAACTCCCCAACATTGTTACTTGTATCCTGGTTGAGGGTTGGCAGATGGTTCAAACAAAACAGGATGAATTAAATTGGCAAGTCCTGAACCTGAAACCGCTTTAAACTCAGTTCCCAGGTATTGTATGCAGCTGTGTCTCTGTGACGTTATTGACAAGAACTGTGACCGTATAGATCATTGTTGCGACCAAGGTCCTATAGTGGCACCAAATCTTGTACAAAGGAGGTTAAGTGAGGCGTCTAAGACAAGCTTATGATTTGCTGGTCATGATTATGCTATCTGTATGCAGGTATCAATTGTGTATTTAAAGTTATGAGTATTGGCTCTACAGTGTCTGTATTTCACACTTGTGCCGTGCTTCTGGGTGACACCCCAGACAATGTGGGGTCAGCTCTGCCTGGCCTGCTTGATGGCCCATTAAGGACCATCAGCTACACAACTGACCCATTGACAGAAGGCAGATCCGCCTTGTAACTCAGCAAGGCAGGGCCAGGCCTTTGGACAGAACTCTGAGGTTTTCCAGGCCATGTGCTCAGTGGCTTGTGGTTGGAACAAAGGAAGCACAAGCCACATGGCAAAAGGACTATAAAAGGCAGCTGCATCTTCTCCGTCTTGTCTTCAATCCTGCTTCTGGCCTCTGGAGGGACTTTGCTACAAACTGAAGCCCTGAACAAAGGACTGAATGACCCATCCCAGCGGGGGATGTTCCAGAGATTTGATCTGAACCTGCAGTTTATTCTATCACTGCTACAAGCCTGAACCAAGAACTCTGCCATTACTGTATGTAATTGATTCCATTTAACCAATTCTACCTCTCATCTCTACCTTTTTCCCTTTATGAATTAACCTTTAGATTTTAGATGCTAAAGGATTGGCAACAGCGTGATTTATGGGTAAGATCTGACTTGTATATTGACCTGGGTCTGGGGCTTGGTCCTTTGGGATCGAGAGAACCGTTTTCTTTTATTGGGGTGTTGGTTTTCATAACCATTCATCCCCAGGACGAGTGGAACTGGTGGTGATACTGGGAGACTGGAGTGTCTAAGGAAATTGCTTGTGTGACTTGTGGTTAGCCAGTGGGGTGAGACCAAAGTCCTCTTTGTCTGGCTGGTTTGGTGCCTTAGAGGTGGGAAAACCCCAGCCTAGGGCTGTGACTGCCCCATTTAAGTGATTTGTCCTGAATTGATACTCTCAGTTGGGTCCCGCCAGAGGCAGCATCGTTACAGCCTCTACTTCCTTTCCGCCTGCTCTGAGTGGCTCAGAAGCGCAGGAATCAGTGACAAATGTTATTTAACCCCACGCTCCAAAGGCTTTCTTGTAACAAGCATGGTCCTTTCCCCTCCCCTTCCTCCAACCTCTCGTGTACAGCACATATACGAAGATCACAACATATTTAATATTCAGCTGAAACCTCTCCTCTACCAAAAGGAAGTAGAATGAAGGGCTGCAGCAACCCCGTATTCAGTCAAAAATTTGTATATGATAGCGAACCCATGGAGCCCTGTCCACTGTATCCCTACAATTCCCTGAAGTGGACATATTGCTAAGACCAAGTTAAAAATCACTTAGACAAGTTAGATGTCTGCACGTCACCAGGGCTGATGAAATGCATCCTAGAATACTCAAGATGCTGACTAAGGAGATATCTGAGCCATTAGCGATTATCTTCAAAAAGTCCTGGAAGACAGGAGAGATTCCAGTGGACTGGAAAAGGGCAAATATAGTGCCCATCTATGAAAAGGGGAATAAGGACAGCCCAGGGAATTACAGACCAGTCAGCTTAACGTCAATACCCGGAAAGATACTGGAGCAAATAATTAAGCAATCAATGTGCAAACGCCTAGAAGATAATAATATGATAAGTCACAGTTGGCATGGATTTGTCAAGAACAAATTGTGTCAAACCAACCTAACAGCTTTCTGTGACAGGGTAACACACCTTGTGGACGGGGGGAAGCGGTAGACGTGGTGTATCTTGACTTCAGTGAGGCTTTGGTTACTGTCTCACACGACCTTCTCATAAACAAACTAGGGAAATACAACCGAGATGGAGCTGCTGTGAGGTGGGTGCAAAACTGGTTGGAAAACCGTTCCCAGAGAGTCGTTCTCAGTGGTTCACAGTCAGGCTGGAAGGGCCTAACGAGAGGGGTCCTGGAGGGATCGGTTCTGGGTCCGGTTCTGTTCAATGTCGTCATCAGTGATTTAGATAATGGCACAGAGAGCACACTGATAAAGTTTGCAGACAATACCAAGCTGGGAAGGGTTGCAAGTGCTTTGGAGGATGGGATTACTATTCAAAATGATCTGGACAGACAGGAGAAATGGTATGAAGTCAATAGGATGAAATACAAAGTGCTCCACTTAGGAAGGAACAATCAGTTGCACACATACAAACTGGGAAATGACTGCCTAGGAAGGAGCACTGCGGAAAGGGATCTGGGGGTCATAGTGGATCACAAGCTAAATATGAGTCAACAGTGTAACATGGTAACAAAAAAACCAAACCTCATTCTGGGCTGTATTCGCAGGAGTGTTGTGAGCAAGACATGAGAAGTGATTCTTCTGCTCTACTCTATGCTGATTAGGCCTCAACTGGAGTATTGTGTCCAGTTCTGGGTGCCACATTTCAGGAAAGATGTGGACAAATTGGAGAGAGTCCAGAGAAGAGCAACAAAAATGATGAAAGGTCTAGAAAACATGAGCTCTGAGAGAAGATTACAAATATTGGGTTTGTTTAGGCTGGAGAAGAGAAGACTGAGGGGAGACATAAGAGTTTTCAAGTACATAAAAGGTGTTACAAGGAGGAGGGAGAAAAATTGCTCTTTAACCCCTGAGGACCGGACAAAAAGCAATGGGCTTAAATTGCAGCAAGGGAGGGTTAGGTTGGACGTTAGGAAAACGTCCTAGCTGTCAGGGTGGTTAAGCACTGGAATAAATTGCCCAGGGAGGTTGTGGAATCTCCGTCATTGGAGATTTTAAGAGCAGGTTGGACTAACACCTCTCAGGGATGGTCTAGTTAATACTTAGTCCTGCTGTGAGTGCAGGGGACTGGACTAGACGACCTCTCAAGTCCCTGCCAGTCCTACACTTCCCTGGTTCTATGATTCTACCCACACCGTGATCACTAACATAGTGGAGGAGAGCTAGAAAGAGTTGTCGCATTCGTATGGGGGAGAGGACAACTCCCTCCTTTGTGATACATTTGGTAGAAAATTTGAAGAGTCTCTCCCTCCGGCGACAAATGTGTTTAACAGGCTCCCTTTGTTTCCCTCACCCAAATCACCCAAGTTTTATATGACAAATATTCCAGCTGGTCAATTGCTTCTGGTTCACTCTCCATTGGGAAAGGAAGTGCCTACGCACTGACCCAGGGATATGGCGCACACCTAGGCGAGATATTTGGCTGCTGCCCCAAATATACACTCCATAGCAGTGCATCTACTGACTCTAAAGGACGGGGCACCAGCTCTCTCAGTTTCGATTCCTGACTTGCTCTCTCAGTTTCGATTCAGTGACTCGTCGTGTGGCCCTGGCACATCGACTCAGAGACAACACTGTACCCTTGGTTGTTACACTTATGATGTATACAACTGAAAGACATTAACAAAAAAGTGTCTGTTTCTCTTGTTCGGTTTGTTTTATGCATTGGACTGTACTTTTGTGTCACGGTGGTGTCAGTGTATGCAGCACCTGTACGTTCATTTCTACCTTGCTGGAGACCTGTGAAAAAATTCCGAACATTCTTCTCATCAAAAACTGGAATGATTTTCTTTGAAAAGACTAGAAATGTACAGTATCACTGCTTCAGTAATCCCATCTGTAAAATGGGCTTCTCCTTTACAGGAGGGAGGGCAAATGTAGCGTCTGTAAAGCACTCTGAGCTATGGAGCGAAATGGAGCTCATTCCCTGACTTTCCCGGGAAGTGGACCCAGCACTACACGCGATCACTCAGCTCAGCAAGTGGGAACAGAATCTCCACAAAAAGCACAAACAGTAACAACTCCGCCCCTCCACAGCCCTGGGTGCTGTTCTGAACTGGGGAGCGTCTCCTGCGGGGTCGGAAAAGGGCACTGCAGGCCAGTGAGGCTGGAATGTATTTTTGAATAGTCCCGTACAGATGGTCAGCAGCACTGGGCAGCTGTGGGAAGAACCGCGTCTCTTGCACTAAGATACTGAACACTTAAGGCCAAGTGTGACTGTGAGACACGTGTCTCCAACTCCCAAAGTCACGAGTCGGGGAAGAATTTGGCTCTTAGCACCAGGAAGGAAATCTCAGAGCAGGCCTGGGGTTCGCGGAGGCACAAGATGGCCGTATTACAGGGGAAGGCTGGGTTAATGGAGATCCCCATGGTCCTTTCCCCACAGGCCTGCTCCCGGGGCAGCACAGAGCAGGGGGGCCATGGGCCACAGGGTCCCCACAGGGAGTCCAAGCCAGGGCTCCTCTGTTTGTAGCAAGGGCCATCGAAAGCAGAGAGGGGAGCGGAACAGGGAGGGGCCCGCTCGCCCCCACATGCACCCGCAGAGTCCCACCCGCTCTCCTCAGCCAGGCCGTGCGGTCCAGGGACACAGACACGGAGCCCCCCCCAGGGGACCTGCACTTCCAGCTTGTGTCCCACCAGGGAGCAGCGGAGCCGGCAAGTGCCACCTGCGCTCGGCATGGCCACGGCTCGCGGCTCTCCCTGCGGCCGGACATCTCGCCTCAGCCGGGACAGCCCGGCCCCCTCAGGAGAGACCCTGACACAGCAGTGCTGTGACAGCAAGAACCCCTCACCTCTGCCAACCGGGCCCTGGCACCATGTGTGCCGGGCCGCCGCCCCAGGGCTCAGGGCCCGGGGTTTTGAATTACAGCTATGTCTGTTCTTTTCATTGAATTAAACCTAAGCAGCCCAAATGCAGCCGATTATGAGCAAACTAGCCCCAAATACCACAACCCGCGACGCCGGCTCCGAAAACACCACCCCTGGCACTGCGGACTTGGCAACACGTCCACTCAAGCGCCGGGTGCGACCAGCTTCCTCAGCTGGATGGGAGGCCAGGGCTGGGCCCGCGAGGGAGCCAGGCCCGAACCACCAATGCATAAAAAATAAAATGCCCCCCATGTGGGTGAGCAAATGGTCCCCACCCCGCCCGTCCCTCTCACAGCCCCACTCCAGGGCAGTGCCCTGCTGCCCCTGCTCGCTGGAGGGAGCTGGGCGTGGGCGGCCCCCACCCCCTCGCCGTGCCATCGCCTTTGGTTCCTGGCCAATCCGTACCAGCTCCTCCAGCCGGGGATGGGGGCACCGGCTGGCCTGGCGCAGACGCCCAACCCAGCCGGGAGGCTAGACCCTCGCTCATGCCGCGGAGCCCAAGGCCCAGACGGTGACCTGCTGTGACGTTAGGAGTGTGATCTAATATCTCATTGGAAGGTGACAGGGCCAGAAAGAGTTAATTACCTCCCAGACTGACCTGACCCATGGGGGAATCTTAAGGACGGGTTAGGAAGATCTGTAAATGACCAGAGCTTTGGAATGCAGCCGGCATTGGTAGAGGCAAAAGGGGAGGTGTTTGCTTAGAGCCTGGGATGTAAGCAACCAAGGCTTGTCTATCGCTATAGCTTTGATTCAAAGATCAAAAATGGAATATTAACATTTAGGAAGACACTGGAGTGAAATAGTATTATTGTCTCTGTGTCTCTTTGAAGGTTGTGGTCACCTGTATCTGAACTGTTAATGGATAAATTACCCTGTGCTACTTGCCAGGATGTTTGGGAGAAGGAGAGTTAAGCCTATTGTTTTCTCAGGCCAAAAGGCTGCTGGAAATGTATAAAAACCCTGGGACAGGATCCTGCTTCATCTCAGATCTGCTCTGGGTTTCAAGAGGGGGAAACCTTAAGCCACAAGGATTGAGATCCCCAGTCACTGACTGGAGCCACCCTGAATATGGACATTGGACTGTAACCTCTGGACTAGTTAAAAAAGGACTTTTGGCAACTACAAGCTCATCTCTGCTGTGTCTGAACCTCAAGAATTGAATTCAAGTCTGTCTGTAGATTGATCTTTCAACCAACACTCTCTGTCTCTTTTCTTTGTTAATACATTTTAGTTTAGTTAATAAGACTTGACTATAGTGTATTTTGGGTAAGACCTAAGTTATAATTGGACCTGGGTGTGTGTCTGACCCTTTGGGGTTGAAAGAACCTTTTATTTTATATGATGAGAGAAGATTTTCAGGAATCATCATCATATCTGACAGGTGCGTCTGGACGGAGGCCTGAGGCTGGGCACTTTCAGGGAACTGCGGGGTTTGAACTTCTGCGTAACCAGGGAGGTGCTACAGGAGCTGTTCTGTGCTGGCTGGTAAATCTAGGTAGCGGAATAACCACCAGCTTCTGGGGCTGGTCTGCCCAGTTCTGTTTGCAGTTTGCCCTGATTGAGTGACCTCAGCTGGCTCCCCTGGGCAGCACCGTCACACCTGTATTAGGACCCAGAGGGCACCAGAGCAGGAAATACAAGTTTCTATTTCTCTGCTCAGAGGCAGCATCTGGGCGGGACCTAGGGCTGCCAACAGCCTCTTATTACAAGGGAACCTGCCCAGCTCAGCACCGGACCCGGCTGCCCACAGCTCAGCGCCCTGGACAGGACCCCGCCCGGCTCAGCACCGGACCCGGCTGCCCAGCTCAGCGCCCTGGACAGGACCCCGCCCGGCTCAGCACCAGACCCGGCTGCCCAGCTCAGCGCCCTGGACAGGACCCCGCCCGGCTCAGCACCGGACCCGGCTGCCCAGCTCAGCGCCCTGGACAGGACCCCGCCCGGCTCAGCACCCTGGACAGGACCCTGCCCGGCTCAGCACCGGACCCGGCTGCCCAGCTCAGCGCCCTGGACAGGACCCCGCCCGGCTCAGCACCAGACCCGGCTGCCCAGCTCAGCGCCCTGGACAGGACCCTGCCCGGCTCAGCACCGGACCCGGCTGCCCAGCTCAGCGCCCTGGACAGGACCCCGCCCGGCTCAGCACCCTGGACAGGACCCTGCCCAGCTCAGCACCAGACCCGGCTGCCCAGCTCAGCGCCCTGGACAGGACCCCGCCCGGCTCAGCACCCTGGACAGGACCCTGCCCAGCTCAGCACCAGACCCGGCTGCCCAGCTCAGCGCCCTGGACAGGACCCTGCCCGGCTCAGTGCCCTGGACAGGACCCTGCCCGGCTCAGTGCCCTGGACAGGACCCTGCCCGGCTCAGCACCGGACCCGGCTGCCCAGCTCAGCGCCCTGGACAGGACCCTGCCCGGCTCAGCACCGGACCCGGCTGCCCAGCTCAGCGCCCTGGACAGGACCCCGCCCGGCTCAGCACCGGACCCGGCTGCCCAGCTCAGCGCCCTGGACAGGACCCCGCCCGGCTCAGCGCTGGGGGAGGTACCAGAGGCAGGGGCACAGTGACAGACGTGCCAGGTATGCAGAAGGGCGCTAAGCTAGCGGGCTCCCTCCAGGCTGCTAACGGGACTCTCCATCCAGGAGACACAACAGGGCGGGGGCAGAGCAGACAGTGTGGCTGTAAAACCACAGAAGTTGGCAGGGAGCTCAGGCACAGGCGCTGGCAGGTGCACTGGGGGGGGCTCCGGGACGGAGGCGGGCGGGAGGCACAAGCTGCAGGGGGTGTGGATAAGGGCGGCTGGCACTGGGGGCTGCGAGGGGGTGGATGCAGGCAGGTGGCACCGGGGACCGGGGGTGGATGCAGACGGGTGGCCCTGGGGAGTCAGGGATGGAGGCAGACAGGTGGTGCCACCAGGGTCTGCGGGATCAGGGACGGAGGTGCCACAGCAGCCCCTTGGGCTGGCTCCTGCTGCTGTGCCGGGCTCCAAAGAACTCCCAGGAGCTGTCTGGCCAAATCTCGCCCTGCCCTTCCCGGCAGAGCCGCCCCTCGGCCAGGTGGAAGGTGCTTGTGGGCCCCTCGGGCAGACGTGCAATATTGTCACCAGGTCTCCTGGCTGGGAGACTCCCCAGGGGACCAGCTCCCCAGCCCCCTCCCCTCTCCCCTGCATCCCCCCACGCCGACCCCGCCGCGATTCCCCCACCCTCTGCCCACTGGGCAGCACCTGGCCCTGCTGAACAGACGAACCCCCACCCCGTGCTGTGTCCAACCAGCGCCCACAGAGCGCGGTGCAAGGAGCCCCCAGTGGGCAATTCTGCGCTACATGGCCCCCGGGGCAGCGCCTGTCCAGCCCCCAGCAGCCAGTGACAGGCAGATGCAGCTGGGCTCATCTCTCATTTTCGCCTTCCGTGCATGGCCTCGTTCACTGCACCTCACGGCTTTCGCTCCAGTGGCCGGGACGACCCCCCTGCCCCGCCCCTTTGGGGCGGTTCTCTGATCTCAGCAGAGTGTGCAGATCCCCGAGTTTGGAGTCATGGGGCTAAGTCATTAGTGTGGCGTTAACGAGGAGGCTTTATGGGTCCAGTTCCGTTCTCTGGAGCTGGGTGTGGATCCCCCGTGAGCAGGCAGGGTGGGGCTGGGGGCTTGTTCTGCAGCGTCGATTCCTCTTGTCTCTGAGCAGCTCCTGCCCTGCGGAGAAATGTCTGGCCAGAAGAGGAGGTGGCCGGACTGGCCTGAGAGTGCCTGGGGGCCAGGGCCACCGAAAGCTGCCCGGCTCTCCCCGGATCCAGGGCCCAGCTGGCGGACGGATCCTTGCGCCATCCTCACTGACTTGGGCAAGCTCTGTGACCACAGCCCCCAGCAACTCCTACCCTTCCTGCTGGACCACGACTACCAGCTGGAGCAGGTCGTGGAGAGCCCCGGCCTGAGCCCCGCCAGGGTGTATACGCTGCTGCGGGCCGTGAAGGTGGCGGTGGAGAGCGCTGGTGAGCCGGAGCTGGTCCAGCCGGTCCTGGCCCTGGTGCTGAGACCAGCTTTCGTGCTCAGGAGCCTGCTGGGCTTCATTGCTGAGCTGGAGAGCTTCCAGCACCAGGACGGGCAGATCTCCCAGGAGGTGATGGAGGACACGGTGGCTGCCCTGCACCATCTGCTGACAGCGTCCCCCGAGCAGACGAAGACCCTCCTCTGCTACCCTGTGGACCTTCTCTTCGCCACTGTCCAAAGACTCCAGAGCCGCGGCTTTCAGTTTACGTGGATCATCCAGAAACGGCTTCACGACACCAAGATCCTGGTGGACTCGGCCTTCCCACGGTGCAGTGCGCCCCTCGCCTCACCAGCCTGGCAGGAGGATTTCCACACCATCCCCATTTTCCCAACCCCGGAGGAGATATTCGTCGACCCTGGGCAGAAGCTGAAGCGCAACCTCCCCGTTGGGAAGTACGCGGGCGACGCGGCCTACCTGGACACGCACTTCCGGCTGCTGCGGGAGGATTTCGTCCGGCCCTTGAGGGCCGGGATCTCGGCTCACTTCTCCTTGCGGAACGTGTTCGGGGGCGCTGGGAAGCAGAGGGGGCTGCGGGTCTATAGGAACGTGCAGCTGGCGACGGTGGGCACCTCCCCAGTCGGTGCCATGTACATGGCCAGGTTCCAGGCCCCGCAGGGCTCCTCCCACACCTCCTCCAAACGGCTGCTGAGCGGCTCCCTGACCTGCCTCATCTCCAGTGACTGTGGCCAGGTGTTGTTTGGGACTGTGGTGGGGGGCAACAGGCCTGAGCTCCTGAAGGGGGCCGTGTGGTTGGACATTAAGGCAAACCACAGCGACCTCCTGACGAGGCACCTGGGGAAAACCAACTTCATCATGGTGGAGTCGCCGGCCTTCTTCGAGTCCTACCGGCACGTGCTGGAGGGGCTGCAGGAGCTGGACCCCACCCAGGTGCCGTTCCAGGACTACGTCGTGCAGTGCCGCACCCCCGTCGCCCCGCCCGCGCACTTCGGAGAGGACGTGACCTTTGACCTCTCTGTTCTGCACCCCACGGGGCGAGCCGACAAAGAGCCCATGGGAGACACATCTGAGGTAGGTCTGGGGAGGCTGGGCCAGGGGTAGGGCACTGGCTTAGGACACAGGGGGTCAATTCGCTGCACCAGCAGGGACTTCCTGAGAGACCTTGGGCAAGTAGCTCCGTGCCTCAGTTTCCCATCTGTACCATGGGGTAAGTGCCCTGCCGAGGGCATGAGGAGACACACGCTGAACAGCGAAGGCGATGCAGCGCTTTGTGCCCTGCTGCGGGGACGCCGGCAACGAGATGCAGGCCTGGTTACCGGGAGTTCGCATACTCACAGGGGTTTAAAGAGCCAGGCCCCGGGGCCCGGGCGCTCTGCCCGCTGGGGTAACCTGCTGGCTACCGGTGCCGTGGGCTGGGCTGGGGGAGGGGCGGCCTCGGGGCCTCACCCACAACACCTGGCGCGTGCCATCCGCCCGTTTCCGTCCCCCCTGCCGAGCCCAGCGCGAGGGACCAGCCCCCGCAGTGCGTGCCTAGTGTCTGGGATGGGCCCGCGCCCGTGGTGGGGCCCCCCTGTGCCGCGGCGACGGCTCTGCTCTCGGTTTAGCGCACGAGCCTGATCAGAGCTAGCGCGGGCATGTCCCCCCAGCCGGCAGTCACGCCCCCAGCTCGCCATGCGGACACAGCCCGTTATTCCTGCTGCCGGGCTGCCCGGCCGCTGCCCACTAGACTGCGCCGGACACCCTAGGCCGGCATCGCTGGCGCTCGCCGTCCCAACCGCTCACTCGGACCGATCTGACCCAGAGTCCCCCGTCCCCACGGAGCACTGCAAGAGCCCCTCTCGCCCCAGCTTCGCTCCGCCCCGCCCTGCTGGCCTGATGTCCTGCCCCCCGCCACACCCCTGCTCCAGTGTAGACGCTCAGAAACCCCTTCCAGGAGAGGGCAGCAGCGCGCGTCGCCACACCTGGGCCGCCGGCAGGTTGAGCCCATGGAGGGCTCCTAGGAGGCAGCTGAGAACATGCCTGGCTCTTGGCTTGCAGGGGCACGTGACCGCGGTGGACCTGACGGCCGTGAGACCCGGCGACTCCTATATCTGGTCTCCAGAGACATTTCCTCACTTAGACGAGTCTCAGATCTTGGCCATTCGAATGGCCCTGACCAGGGAATTGGTGCTGATCCAGGGCCCACCGGGGACAGGTACGTGCTCTGCTTCCCTGCCCACCACTGCAACGGCTCTGGGCTGCCCTGCGGCTTCAGTGACGCCTGCTCCTCCCCCTGCCTCCCACGATGGCCTGTGAGCCTGACCCCCAGGTGGGTTTTATCCTCCCTGGCCCAGCCGCAGGAGGGGCTGAGCCCACCCCAATGGGGCTTGTGTGCAAGGGAGACGCATGGCTGGAGATGCTGCCTCTGTGGTGTTAACAGCAGCCCCGAGAGCCTCCCCGCTGCAGCAGCAGGGCCTGTGATCGGGTCACAGGCCCCTGCCCCACCAGTGACCACGGGCCGTTTCCTTCCAGGCAAAACCTTCATTGGGCTCCAGATCGTGGAGATCCTGTTGAGGAATCAGTCTCAGTGGTGGAAGGACCAGAGACCCTTCCTGGTCGTCTGCTACACAAACCACGCTCTGGACCAATTTATGGAAGGTACCTGGGACTACCAGGCTCTTGGCATTTGCCCCCAGTCCCTGGGCTTCCAGGGAGCCTCACACAGCACGTTGGGATGCCCCTGTGCTGGCAGCCCCTGGCAAGGCAAGATTGCAGCTGTTCCCCCAGCAAACCCTGTCACAGCTGCACAGCTCAATATGGCCGTCCCTCTGCCCTGCCCCTTGGAGGGGTCTGGCGCCTTCGCGGGCGCTGAGCTCCGGGTACGGCTGTCACAGGCGCTGAGCTCCGGGTACGGCTGTCACAGGCACTGAGCTCCGGGTACGGCTGTCACAGGCGTTGAGCTCTGGGTATGGCTGGCCCTGTCCCAGGCACTGCACCCTGGGTACAGCTGGCCCCAGCGCGGGTGCTGCGCTCTGGGTATGGCTGTCACGGGTGCTGAGCTCCAGATCTGGCCGGCCCTGTCCCGGGCACTGCACCCTGGGTACAGCCGGCCCCGGCACGGGTGCTGTGCTCTGAGTACGGCTGTCGTGGGTGCTGAGCTCCGGGAATGGCTGTCACAGGCGCTGCGCTCTGGGTATGACTGTCGCGGGTGCTGAGCTCCGGGTACTGCTGTCACAGGCGCTGCGCTCTGGGTACGGCTGTCACAGGCGCTGCACTCTGGGTACGGCTGTCACAGGCGCTGCGCTCTGGGTACGGCTGTCACGGGTGCTGAGCTCCAGGTATGGCTGTCGCCGGTGCTGCACCCCGGGTACAGCTGGCTGGAGCTGTATTATCAGCCTCACCAGGCAGGCCTGAGCACTGCCGGACATCTCACATTGGCACGATCGCTGCCTCTCCCTGCACAATGCACCGTACAGTCCCCCTGCTTCGAGCCCTGAGCAATCCACCCTGTCCCTGTAGGACACGGGCTGGGCTGCGGCCAGGCCCTACCTCCACCCCCACATGGGGCTGACGTGACCTCCAGCGCTTGCGAGTGGTGGGAAGAGGGTCGCTGCCCCAAGAGCTCACAGCCGAGCTGACTAGCAGCATCAGGCCAGGCCAGGGTCTGGGCGGTGGGTCTGTGTGGTCAGTGCCTCTTGCCCGCCATGCAGGGATCCTGCAGTTCCAGCCCTCCGGCGTGGTGCGCATTGGGGGAAGGAGCAGAAGTGACACGGTGGCAGCTTGCTCCTTGAGGAACCTTCGCCAAAAGCAGCTGCCAGCGCTCCTGGGGGCCGCGGAGAAGCACCAGTATGGCCGGGTATGTAGCTAGAGCGCGGGGCTCGTACTGCGGCCCCAGCAGGGCTCTGGGGTGAGCTCCATTGCATGCCCCGGGTACAGCAGTGTGAGGGAGCTGGAGCCAGGCGATAGGGTGTGCTCTGGGGGCTGGGCGGGAGGCCATAGCTAGGGTGAGACCCCACCCCTGGAGCACAGCTCTCCCTCCCGCCCTCCCCCGCCCCGTGCCCCGTGCCCATGCTCTGTTCTCCCCCCCAAGATGCGGAAGGCCTTGCAGAAGCAGAAGGAGAGCATCACCTACCGCACCGCGGTGCTGGAGCTCCTCCGCCGAGGGATCCTCACGGCCGCAGAGCTGGCAGCGGAGATCCACGATGACAAGCTGGAGTGCTCCTGGGTGAGGAGGGCGGGGGAGGACACAGAACCCAGCTGCCCCTTCCACCAGGGCTGGGCTCCCCTGGCCAAGCCTGGCCCGGGTGGGCGGCTGGGGCCCCGTCTCAGCGCACGCTGTCTCGGACACTCCACAGAGCGCGGGGCGCTTCGACATGTGCGACTGGCTGAAGATCTGCCCCGTGGCGCAGGAGGAGAAGCCGTGCCAGGCTCAGGGCAGGGGCCGGAAGGCAGGTGAGTGGCTGGGCAAAGGGCCGGGCGCTGCCCCCGGCTGTGCTCGGAGCTCCTCCTGCAGAGCCCAGGCACACAGGGGCACAGCCCGGCTAAGCTCAGTAGCCCTCACACCTGCCTGAGCAGGGAACTAGCCAGGGCTGCGGGAGGGGCAGCAACCTGCACGCCAGGTTTTCAGGGGGCTGCTGCAGGCGGAGCAGCTGGTGATGGTGGGTGCAGGGGGCAGGACACCCCCCCTCTAAGCCAGCATGAGCTGTGAGCCTTGAAGCCCTGGGGTGGGAGGCCAGAGCCAGGCCCCAGACCCCGAGGCCAGGGCACATGAGGTGAGAGCTGACCTGCTCTGCTGACGCCCCCCAGGGCAGCTCCAGTCTCTGGAGCTGTGGGGCAGGATTTGGCCATGAGCTCATGGGCCTGTGTCTGCCAGGCACGGCTGGGGCTCCATGGAGCTCCCACCCCGCTAGGGTGACCCGATGGGAGGGGGGGCAGGGGTCACACGCGCCTGTATAAGAAAAAGCCCCAAATATCAGGACATCTGGTCACTTTGCGCCCCCCCCCCAGGCGCGGAGGAAGAGCTCTGGCCGTGCCACAGGGACGAGCGGGCCCTGGATGACGAGGACGATCTGGACCCTTCCGAGTGGCGGCGGAGCACGGTGGAGGAGAAGTTTGCTTACATCCTCCCCGCTGAGAACAGGTAGAATCCAGGGCCCTGGGCAGACGCCCCGTGCCCGTTACTGAGCTCAGCACAGCCCCAGGGCGCGGGCACAGGCCCGGCAGCTCTGCCAGCCTCACGCCGCCCTGTGTCTGTTAGCTGGGACAACACGGCTGGGCCTCAGTGGGGAGGGGAGGCTCACTGGGCGCACAGGCATCACTGCCCCCTCCTGCAGCCATGGCAAAGCTCCAGCCCCCCCAGGGCGGGACACAGGGCTGAGCAGCCGCCGCATTCACTGCTGTGCATAGACCTCAGCTCTCTGCCCTGCGCCAGCAGCACGGCCCCCCTGCTCCGGCCCCCCAGCTCCGGCCCCCGGCCGTCCTGCTCTGAAAGGGAGACGCCGCTGCCGCAGTGTCTGTAGCGCCCCGGGGAATGGCAGCTCCGGGGCGCCCCACATCCCCCTGCCAGCCCGTCTGAGACCTGCCGAGGCAGGGCCCACAGCTATTGGAACGGGTGTGGGAGCTGCGGTCTCCCCGGCTGTGGGTGGTGCCCCGTGGTTGGGGTTCACATGGAGCAGGGCCCGCAGGCTGCAGCCCCCCAAGGCCTCCCCACGCTGCTCAGTCACTGCCCAGTCTCTCCCTCAGCTCCTCACACCAAGGGATGCGCAAATGCTTGGAGGAGGGTGACATCATGACCGACGAGGACGTCGCGAACGTGAGAGACGTCGGGGAGCTGCGGCTGAGGGATCGCTGGCGTCTCTACAGGTCTCCCCACCCCACCCCCACCCTCCCTCCCCGAGCCCTCAAACCACAGCATGGTCCTGCCAGGACCCTTCACCAGCTCCCGGGATGCCAGGTCCTCTGGGAGAGGAGGGTGACACATGCCAGCCTTTGACCCCCGAGACCTGAGCACTAGCCCAGGTCGCATGGGAGATGAGGTTAATACGCAGGGCTGCCCTCGGGTCCGTGGAAGGAGCCGGAGCTCTGGGCACAGGCCAGTGGCTGGAGGCAAAAACACAGCTCCAGCCAGTGCCGGGCCTGCTCCTTGGTGGGAGGGGGCTCCGGGGGGCAGGAGCTAGGGCCTTACTCTGTGCGGGGCCAGGCACGGCCCGTGAGTCGCACCCTGCCGCACGCGGCTGCACGAGCCTGGCCGGAGCAGCCCGAGCTGCACCCTCGCTCTGAGGAGTCCTGCGGGAACGTGAGCCGGACAGCACCCTGTGGAGGTGCAGCACACACTGACCACCGGGCTACCACAGCCCCGGCCCCAGGAGTCACTGCAGGAGGGCCGGGCCCGGGTTCAGTCCCTGCTCCGCACATAGGAGGTGGATGCTGGCCTACGAGCGGCAGCTGAAGGAGACGCTGGTGGAGAAGCTGGAGGAGTACGAGACGAAAGCAGCCCAGCTAGCGGAGCTGACCTTCCAGGAGGACCTGTGGGTGCTGAAACGCAGCCAGGTCATTGGCATGACGACAACAGGTGAGAACGCGCTCAGCTGCTCCCCACCCTGCACAGCCTGACAGAGCCTCAGAGCGTAAGGGCAGCCGGGGCCAGCAGATCGTCTGCTCTGCTTTCCTGTGGATCCCAGGCCGCCAGCCGCAGCCATGCCCACTCACTAAGCCCAGCTCCTGGAAGGGGAGCAGGTGACCCGGCTGGCATGTGCCACAGGCAGCAAACAGCCAGGGGCACCGGTGTCCGAGGCCCCCAGTGGCAGGGAAAGGATGAAGTGAGACCCCCCAGGTAATCCTGGCAAGGGAGCCACGCGCTGCTGTTATTTCTCAAGGCAGGGGCTGGCCATACATTACATAATGCACTGGGGGAGAGGGTCCCCACTTGTGCCTGTTTGATGCAGTCTTACGAGAGGCAGGTGCGTCTTGAAAAATCACCCCCAAATGTGTTCATTTCTGCCAGCCCCTCAGGCCTGCCCAAACCAGGCGGCCCCCGGCCCCAGAACAAGCCAGCAACGTAATCCCTGCCCCAGCGAGCCTAAACGGGGGGTCAGCAAGGGAGCGCCCTGGCCTGACACAGGAGGGGAGAGGAGGGGACAGGAAGATCAGGCGGTCAGGCCTGGGGACAGCACAAGGGCTTGGCTGCTGGACGACAGGAGAGGGTGGCCTCTGTGGTCGTTTTGTTCTTCGGGGGTCACTTGGGGGCCTACTGGAGTGGCCTGGAGGTGGCAGCCATTCTACAGCCTGGGGCTGTACTGCAGAAGCAGCTGAAGGTTTCAATCTTCCTAGAGAAATTGCCTCTCGCGAAGGGATTTCGAGGCAGGGAGGGGGATGGTGGCTGATGGGTTGAAGAACGTGACCCCTGCAAGGGGAACTGGGGGTTTCCACTGCACTGATGGGGGCCGGGTCTGTGTGCACTGGAGGCCCTGGCAGGGCAGGTCTCTGCCTAGAGCCAGCTCGTACGGTATATTGACCTGGGGCTGGGGCTGGGGCTGGGTCCTTTGGGATCAAGAGACCCTTTTTTCTTTTACTGGGGTGTTGGTTTTCATAACCATTCGTCCCCAGGACGAGCGCACTGGTGGTGATACTGGGCGACTGGAGTGTCTAAGGGAATTGCTTGTGTGACTTGTGGTTAGCCAGGGGGTGAGAGTGAAGTCCTCTCTGGCTGGGTGGTTTGGTGTGCAAAGGACCCCCGGCCTGGGGCTGTGACTGCCCTGCTCTAAGCAATTTGTACTTTGATTGATACTCTCAGTAGTGTCCCGCCAGTGGCCACATCATGACACCATGGCACCCGCCGGGCACAGCATGTTCCTCCCCAGCGGGAATTCCCACCTGTGCCAGGCTGCCCTCTCCCCACGTGCTCACCCTGCTTGTTCGTTGCTCCTAGGGGCTGCCAAGTACCGAAAGCTCTTGCAGAAAATCCAGCCCCACACTGTGATTGTGGAAGAGGCAGCAGAGATCCTGGAAGCGCACGTTCTAACCTGCCTCACGCCGGCCTGCAAGCACCTCATCCTGATTGGAGACCACCAGCAGGTAAATACACCGAAAGCAGCCTCCCAAGCCCATCTGCCCTAGTGCACATCCTGCTACAGCTCCCCCGGACTCCCATGCTGCCCACAGGGACCACTCCCTTCCCCTGGCACGCCTCCCCAGCACTCTCATGACATGCCCTGTCGTGGCACTGCTGCAATGGCACTGACAACTGGGAGGTAGGACCTATGTCCCTTGGCAGGTCAGCCGGTAACAGGAGATCAGTGGCTGGGAGGAGCCGAGTGGGCTGAGGGTGGAGTTTGTGTGTTTGCTGAGATATTAAAGGGGAACTGTGTGACGGCGGCTGCTTCTTAGAGCTGATCCAGGAGATTAAAGCTCCTCAGCTCCCTTGTAGCTTTGCCTTTCTGGAACCTGGCCATCGATATCAAAATCCAGCCCCTTCCCAATGGCCGAGTGCTGAGTGTCCTGTGTGTGCAGCACCCAGAACTGGCTCCGTGTTTTCCAGCTGCGACCCAAACCCGCCGATTACACCTTGGAGAAGAAGTATTTCCTCAGCATCTCCCTGTTCGAGCGCATGATAAATAATCAGATCCCCTATGTGCAGCTGCTCTATCAGGTGAGTGCCGCTGTCCATGCCTCTGGGAGGGACCTGGCTGCACCGATGGCTCCCCACGCCCCTCCCTGTGGCAGGGTAGCTGCTCACTGCCGGCCGCTGGTGGCCCTCTCCGGTTGCTGGTGGGAAGGTCGTACAGTGACAATGTATCATCCCCGTCCGCCTGCAGAGCCCCTGAGAGCACTGGCCTGGTTACGAACGCAGACGGTCTCCACAAGATCCTCACTCTGTGGCACAACTCTGGGGAGGGCAGACGGTGTCAGGGTGGGTAATAATGGCGAGTAGCCGAACAGACACCAAGCCAGGACCCCACACGCACTGGGAGGCCTTGGGCTCCTCCCCGGGCAGTATCGACAAAATATGTGTTTCACCAACGCAGCTGATGGGCACAACGTGAACTATGGCCAGAATTTTCCATGTCCGGGGCCTACTTGGGGGCACTGAAATAAGCGTCTGGGTTATCGAAAGTGCTGAGCGAGAGCCGCACTAACTGAAGTCACCGGGAGCTGCTCCGTGCTCAGCCCCTTTGAGCAGCTGGGCACTTACGGGCCCAAATCAGGGGGGGGCGGCAGCATCACCATAGTTCAGGTTGTGACTTGGTTTCTGTTTAACAGATAGTTTTCCTAAGTGCTGGAAAATCCACAGGCAGACTTGGATTGTAGGTCAGAAGTGTTGTCAAGGGAACTAACATTAATTAAAGAGAGGGAAGACAAAAGTGTCCAGCCAGCAGCAGCATTAGAATAATGTGACCAGGCCGCAGGCGCTTCACCCATTTCCTGAACAACGGGACTGAGTGTGATCAAAGAAAAGTAGCTGTGATGCTCATTAACGATGCATCAGGACAGGCAGCTGTACCGGAGAGCCCTGTCGTAAGGCTGGGTATAAGGAGCCCAGTGGCTGATGCAGCACCCGGATACAGGCCTCTGTATCTTAGGGTTAGCACGAGAAACAAATGCAGAAAATACATTGCAATTTCTGCACTAACTCATCCAGTCTACACAAACCACTGATTTCAACCCCCCTCAAAGTGCTGAACTTCCTTGGAAGTCGGGTCTGAAGGAATGTGGGACACTGGAAAAAAAATAACCTCATTGCAAATCTCAATTGATCTTTTCCCCCCACAAACTGCTACTAAAAAACCAAGCTGTGCCCAACCGAGAACCTACATTTGAAAATGAGACTCTGCCCGAAACGGCAGAGTTTGTATAGACGTGGTCCCCCTGCTAGACGGGAAATCCAGGTGTAACCATCTCGAGAGCTCCCACCACCCTGCCTCAGGGCTGCTGTGTCCCATCAGGGCCACGTGTCGAGTCAGTGGCGAAAGTTGGGGTCATTTGGTCAAATGGTTCCTCAGGTGAAGGTCTCCCCACGCAACGAGGAGCTGGTCTGGACACTGAAATTGTTCTAAACCCACATACCTGGTGCGATTGTCAGGGGCCAGCCCAGCTCCGACAGCTGCTGGCCAACTCCCGAACTTGGCTGCTAGGCAGTTCATGAGCCCTTGTTCCAATCCCTGCTCCTGCTCCTGCTCCCCTCCGGGTTCAGATTCTAGCTCCGATCCCCAGCTCTGGCTCTAGCGTTCAGCTCCGGGGGACCCTCTGGCTCCGGCATTTGGCTTCTGTCCCCTCGGCTCATTTCCTGGGCCCTGCCCCCCCGGGCCCAGCTCTAAGTGGGAGGTCGAATGCCCACGTCCACCATTAGGCCCGTCCTCGGGACAGCAAGTGCCTTGAGTGTTGGTATTTCCCAGAGAGAGTCACTGCGCGAGGCAGAACGGCCCCGGGGATGAAGGGAGCAGCTCGCAGCGTGCGGAGCGACTGGGTTCAGCTCCAGCCACAGGCTCTACCCCCACCCCACCCCTTCCCGCAAGACCAAACCCACCCCCACGCCCCACCCCTTCCCACCCCCACCTCATCCCACCTCCACCCCCCTCTCCTGCCCCACCCCACCTCACCCCTTCCCCCAAGACCACACCCCACACCCCACCTCTCCTACCCCACCCCACCCCTTCCCACCCCCACCTCATCCCACCTCCACCCCACCCCTTCCCCCAAAGCCACACCCCCATCTCTTCCTGCCCCACCCCACCCCTTCTCCCAAAGCCACCCCCACCCCCTCTCCTGCCCCACCCCACCCCACCCCTTCCCCCAAGGCCACCCCCACCCCCACGCCCCACCCCTTCCCACCTCCACCCCACCCCTTCCCCCAAAGCCACACACTCTTCCCGCCCCCATCCCACCCCACCCCATCCCAACCCTCCCACCCCTTCCCCCAAGACCACCCCCACGCCCCACCCCTTCCCACCCCCACCTCATCCCACCTCCACCCCACCCCTCACCTCTCCTACCCCACCCCACCCCTTCCCCCAAAGCCACACCCCCATCTCTTCCTGCCCCACTGCACCCCTTCCCCCAAAGCCACACACTCTTCCCACCCCACCCCACCCCATCCCAACCCTCCCCTCCCTGCCCCCACCCCACCCCTTCCGCCAAGGCTACACCCCACACCCCACCTCTCCTGCCCCACCCCACCCCTCCCCCCAAGGCTACACCCACCCCCACCCCCACCCCACCTCCACTCCACCCCTTCCCCCAAAGCCAGACCCCCATCTCTTCCTGCCCCACCCCACCCCACCCCACCCCTTCCCCCAAAGCCACCCCCACCCCCCACCTCTCCTGCCCCACCCCACCCCTTCCCCCAAGGCCACACCCACCCCCACGCCCCACCCCTTCCCACCTCCACCCCACCCCTTCCCCCAAAGCCACACACTCTTCCCACCCCCATCCCACCCCACCCCACCCCATCCCAACCCTCCCTCCCCTTCCCCCAAGACCACCCCCACGCCCCACCCCTTCCCACTCCCACCTCATCCCACCTCCACCCCACCCCCCACCTCTCCTGCCCCACCCCACCCCATCCCAACCCTCCCCTCCCTGCCCCCACCCCACCCCTTCCCCCAAAGCCACACACTCTTCCCGCCCCACCCCAGCCCTCCCCTCCCCTCCCCCACTCCACCCCTTCTCCCAAGGCCCCGCCCCACCTCTTCCCGCCCAGTGCCGCCCCCTCCCCCAAGTGCGCTGCATCCTGGCTCCTCCTGCATGCTGCGACACAGCTGATTGCAGTGGGCGGGAGTCGAGGATAAGGAGGGGGAGGTGCTGATTCATGGGGCCTCCCAGTGGGTCGGGGGGAGCTGATAGGTGCTCAGCACCCACTATTTCCCCCCGGGGGTGCTCCAGCCCTGGAGCACCCCCGGGGTTGGCGCTTGTGTCTCCAGGGGCTGTTCTCGTTCGGCTGAGAACATCTCCAGGAGATGAATGGCCTCGTCACACATGCGCAGACCCCGAAGGGATGACAGAGGCTGGGGCTCCCCTCCACTCCCCCTAACCCAGGCCCGGAGGGACAAAATCTCCTAGCCCAGCACAGATAGTAGAAAGTGTCCTTCCGAGTGCCCTTCTCTGCCCCCAGCGTCTAGCTGCGGTTCAGCTGCCGCCCCGAGCTGCTCTGATCCAAGCCTCGGGCTGGCCAGGGGCAGGCAGAGCTGCCTCTCAGCTGCACGTCCCTGGCACTGGCGTCTGAGTCAGCTGCCCAGTTCAGCTGCCGGCCGTAATGCTTGGTCCTAGAAGGGAGATGAGCCCATACCCCGGCTCCAGGCGCCTCCCGAGGGGATGTGCGTGAGTTACCCCTGGGCAGCAGGGCCTGGCACATCATGGGTGTAACAGGCCCCCCTGCTTCACTCAGCTCCTCATAAACCCAGAGAATCCAAACTGACGCCCGCGGTGCTATGGGAAAGTGGGTGGGGAATCCGTCATCACCTCTTCTGAGATGGCCACTAGGGATCCTGGAGCCCCCCAACTCCTGGGGGCTAGTGAGCGGCTGGGCTGGCTCCGTAAAAAGAGCCACACCCCAACCCCCCCCGCAACAGGCAGATTTCAAGACTCCACAAGGGTTGGAGCATCCAGCCACAACAGTCACCAAGCAACTCCCGGGGTCCTGTTTAATAAATACTGTAACTCAGACAAACCGCTAGGTCTAGGGAACTGCTGCTAACATACCGACAGGCTCGGTAACACCGATCGTCCCGACCTGGCAGCCAGGGGACAGACGGAGCCAGCTGCTGGTGGGGGGTGAGAACAGCTTTAGGATTTTGCTGCTAGATGCAGGCCCATCAGCCCCACAGTCCAGTCTAGTGCTGGCTTTGAGGAACGCTCCAATCTCTTCATCAAAGAGCTAGCAGCTACCAGCGCGAAGCAGGCGGAACGGTAACAAACATGGAGCAAACGGTTAATCCACGGCCAAGGGAGGTTTTGAAATAGTTACCAAAGAGTAACTGTGGCTCTCAGCTGGGTGTCCCGCTCTTGTCTCAAACAGCACCGCATGCGCCCCGAGATTTCCCAGCTGCTGGTCCCGCTCTTCTACAAACAGCTCAAAGACCACGAAGCCGTTGCAGAATATGAACAGATCAAGGTAGGTGGAGACATTTCCCGTAGCTGGGAAATCCGGCTGCCTGTGTCACAATGTGACGGAGCCACCTGCCGGCCCGGGGCGAGCGAGGGTGTGGATATTGCCAAAGGGAGTCTGATTGATTAGACGCAGCCCACTGAAGCTGTTAACAAGCCGAAGGTAGAGCAAGAGACCAGCTGCAGGCCTGGTTGCTCCCATCCTTCTGCCGTGGCTCACCAAAGGAGCCTGCCCCGTGCGCCTCAGGGCGGGGTTTATTTATCAGTCTAGGTTTCCTCTGGCTCCAGATGAAGCCAACAGGACCGGCTGGTGGAGGCTCTGTTGGGTCCTGTGACTGGGGCATTTGTGAGAGCAGCTATTTCTCCCCCACTTAGGCCTGTCAGTCAGCACTGCAGCCCCCGGTGCGGTGAATGGGGAGCTGCCCAAGGCTGGCTTGTTTCCTTCCGTTTGTTCTCATCCTCATCTGCAGGGCTGGCTGGAGAACACGGGGGAAATAGCCCCCGAAATGTTTGAGCAGATTTTAAACGTTCAGCGAGTTCTGGCTGCTCGGGAAGCTGGAGGGAAACAAAGGAAAGATCCTCAGTTAACCATTCAGGGAGGATATCTGCAGAATAGCAAAGAATCCTGTGGCACCTTATAGACTAACAGACGTTTTGCAGCATGAGCTTTTGTGGGTGAATACCCACTTCTTCGGATACCCACGAAAGCTCATGCTGCAAAACGTCTGTTAGTCTATAAGGTGCCACAGGATTCTTTGCTGCTTCTACAGAACCAGACTAACACGGCTACCCCTCTGATACTTGACATCTGCAGAATAGAAATTTCAAACTTTCCCAGCCAGCCGTAGTCATTTTGATGTGTGTGCTCCCAGGTGTCTGGTGTGGGGGGCTCTTCCTTCTGCCTGGGGAGGCCAAGGGGAGTTTTAATGGTTAACTAACACACACACACACACACACACACACACACACACACACAAAGAGGCACTTTGAAGGAAAAATAAACCCATGGGGTGCCCTAAGCACTAGATCATCCTTCCTCCCAGAGGTAAGAGGCTCCTTCGTGCTCATCCTCGGCACCTTGGTTTTAAACAAGCCTCGGACCTGTAATTCTATGCTACTGCTGAGGTGTGACCAGCAGCGTCAGGAAGTGGGATCTGAACCCGTCTCCCTGGGAGATGAGCTGCAAACAAGCAAATGACCCATATTTAGACTAGTTTCTCCTGCCTACCCGGGGGTTAGCGGTAGTTCAGTTTTTGCATGGAATCCCTCTTCGCTGCTCCTGGAAACGTGCCCTGTTCTGTAGCCGCCAGTAGTGGGCAAGGTGCTTCACAGGGGCTCAGAAGAGAGGCCAAACGCTTCTGCTCTAGCACCACCTCAGAAGCTGCAGGCAGGACGCCATTCGCAGCCCACGGTAACCGCAGCTTGCGGTCTAAGTAGCATAGTGTTTCTGGCGCAGAATGGCCGCCCAGTCCCTCCCCTCGGCTGCGGCTGAATGAGCTGGTACCACCCGTAAAGCTCTTTGGGACAAAAGGGGTTAAAGGAATAGCAAGGGTTACTGGGCCGTTACTGGATCCCAGCTCCTTGGCCTCGGGCGGGACAGCTCTGCCTCCTCCCAGTTACACGGAAATAGTAGCAGTCACTTCATTTTAAAACATGCTCAACTATGTGTGCCAACTATCCCTGCCTGCAGGGCGTGGAGAGCAGCGTCTTCTTCATCCAGCACACAGCGGCCGAGAGCCACAGCGCTGACTCCGAGAGCTACAGCAACAGGTTTGAGGCTTCATTCCTGGTCTCGCTGAGCAGATACCTCCTGGAGCAGGGATACGACGAGAGCCAAGTCACCATTCTGACCCCCTACCATGGCCAGGTGCTGAAGATCCGCACACTGCTGAGGAGCAGAGACATGGGAGACGTGGCTGTCCACGCCGTGGATGACTTCCAAGGGGAGGAGAATGACATCGTTCTTCTCTCGCTAGTACGAAGCAACAGAGAAGGGAGGATTGGTTTCCTCCAGGATAAAAATCGGCTCTGTGTGGCTTTCTCACGGGCCAGGAAGGGCTTCTATTGCATTGGAAACCTAGCTGGCATTGCAGCTGGGTCCAACGGCAATCTGTGGAAAGATATTCTACGTCTCCTAAAGAGAAAGAAACTTATGGGGGAAGGGCTGACGCTGGTGTGTCAAAATCACCCCGATACCAAGACAGTGGTGAACGAGAGTTCGGACTTCAGTAAAATCCCTGACGGAGGCTGCACGCTCCAGTGCCAAACCCGGCTGGAATGCGGCCACCCCTGCACGCGCCGCTGCCACCCGTACGACAGGGATCACAGCCTATACGTTTGCCAGTTCCCATGCTCCAAGCTGTGTGAGCTCAACCACAGGTGTCCGAGAAAGTGCAAGGAACCGTGCGAACCTTGTTCCGTGGAAGTGGAAAAAGTCATTCCAAAGTGTGGGCACCTCCAGACCATCCCCTGTCACATGCCAGCTGATCACTGGCTCTGCCAAGAGCCATGCAAGCAGCTTCTGGAATGCAAACACCCATGCACGCGCCGCTGTGGGGAAGCCTGCAGCACCTGCAGGTGCAAGGAAATGGTTGACGTTACTCTGCCCTGTTCTCACGTAATGAGAACTGAATGCCACAAGCAGAAAATGCCTCTGACCTGCCTTGAGACATGCAAACAGAAACTTGAGTGTGGACACCACTGCAAAGGAAACTGCTATGAATGTGTGCAGGGCAGGCTGCACGTCCACTGCCGTAACAAGTGCACAAGGGTCCTTCTGTGTTCCCACCAGTGCCAGGAATCGTGTTTTGAGAACTGTCCTCCATGCAAGAGAAAATGCCCCAACAAGTGCAGACACAGCCACTGCGATAAGCCATGCGGGGAGATCTGTTTTCCCTGTATACAGCCCTGTTCCTGGAAATGCAGCCATTACCGGTGCACACAACTGTGCTCCGAGATGTGCAATCGCCCCCGCTGCAATGAGCCCTGCCAAAAATCACTCAAATGCAGCCACCCCTGCGCAGGCCTTTGTGGAGAGCCGTGTCCGCCCAAGTGTCGCACGTGCCACAGAGACGAGCTGGCAGAGATTTTATTTGGGGTTGAAGACGAGCCAGAGGCCCGTTTCGTTGTCCTAGAAGACTGTGGACACATTTTGGAGGTGCAGGGCCTGGATCGCTGGATGGATGGTGAGCCAGACAACGCCCAGGCCCAACACGTCCAGCTGAAGGTGTGCCCCAAATGCACGACACCCATCCAGCACAACACGCGTTACAACAACGTGATCAAGGCCATACAGCAAAAAATCAAGGAGATCAAATTGAAGATTCAGGGAAACAGGGAAGAACTTGAAGCTGGAAAGCAGCAACTGCTCCTTCGGCTGAACAGCGACAGAGACCTCGTGGCCTGGACGGGTATGGAGAGAAGCATTATGAACACTGTCTCCCGGCAGAGCCTTCTGGACTTGGAGAATACCCTAAATTTCTTTGCAAGTCTCTCCAGACTGAGGCAACAAGCGAAGAAGTGCACAGTGGCGAGAGAACGCAATTTGAAAAGGAAGATTGAGGCTGTGGAGCACTGGATCGGCAGAAACAGACGCGCCTTCACAGCTCAGCAGCTCAGGGAGTGCAGGAATGAGATCAAGAGGATATCGTACCTGGGAAACATCTTTGAGCGGCTGAGTGGCTACGAAAACAAACAAGCATCGTTACCCACCGAGGCCATGGCACTTGCTAACGAAGCCATAGGCGTCCTCCAGCAGCAGGACCCTTTCACCCAGAGTCGGGAGGAATCTCTCCAGAGGGTGCTGGAGAAGATTGATGAGTGGCTTCCTGCTGCAGGACTGCAGCTCTCCGAGGCAGAGAGGGCCATGATAACAGAGGCCATGCAATTTGGCAGGGGCCACTGGTACAGGTGCCCTCAGGGCCATTTGTACACGATTGGGGAATGCGGCCGCCCAATGCAGCAGAGCAGCTGCCCTGAGTGCGGAGCTACCATTGGGGGGCATAACCACACGCTCACTCGGGATAACGTCACCGACGATCAAATACTGGAATCCGCTAGTGCACAGGAGCGAGAACCACGTCTACAGGACAGTATCTTAGCTCTGCCCCGCTCCTGCGATCAGCCGGACTCACCCCCCCCTCGCCCGCCCAGCCCCCACCCTCAGCCGGACTCACCGCCCCCTCACCCGCCCAGCCCCCACCCTCAGCCGGACTCACCCCCCCCTCGCCCGCCCAGCCCCCACCCTCAGCCGGACTCACCGCCCCCTCACCCGCCCAGCCCCCACCCTCAGCCGGACTCACCCCCCCTTTGCCTGCACAGCCCCCACCCTCAGCCGGACTCACCCCCCCTTTGCCTGCGCAGCCCCCACCCTCAGCCGGACTCACCCTCCCCTCGCCCGCCCAGCCCCCACCCTCAGCCGGACTCGCCTCCCCGTTGCCCGCGCAGCCCCCACCCGGACTCGCCCCCCCGTTGCCCGCGCAGCCCCCACCCTCAGCCGGACTCGCCCCCCCTTTGCCCCCGCAGCCCCCACCCTCAGCCGGACTCGCCCCCCCTTTGCCCGCGCAGCCCCCACCCTCAGCCGGACTCGCCCCCCCT
Source organism: Mauremys mutica (assembly GCF_020497125.1). Lineage (NCBI taxonomy): Eukaryota > Metazoa > Chordata > Testudines > Geoemydidae > Mauremys > Mauremys mutica. Next base: position 4,528,405 of record NC_059073.1, on the reverse strand, counting down.
TTGCCCGCGCAGTCCCCACCCTCAGCCGGACTCGCCCCCCTTTGCCCGCGCAGCCCCCACCCGGACTCGCCCCCCCTTTGCCCGCGCAGCCCCCACCCTCCGCCGGACTCGCCCCCCCTTTGCCCGCGCAGCCCCCAGCCGGACTCGCCCCCCCTTTGCCCGCGCAGCCCCCACCCTCAGCCGGACTCGCCCCCCCTTTGCCGGCGCAGCCCCCAGCCGGACTCACCCCCCCTTTGCCCGCGCAGCCCCCAGCCGGACTCGCCCCCCCTTTGCCCGCGCAGCCCCCACCCGGACTCGCCCCCCCTTTGCCCGCGCAGCCCCCACCCTCAGCCGGACTCGCCCCCCCTTTGCCCGCGCAGCCCCCACCCCGAGGTCTCCCCCACCGTTCGCCTGCGCAGCCCCCACCCTCAGCCGGACTCGCCCCCCTTTGCCCGCGCAGCCCCCACCCTCAGCCGGACTCGCCGCCCCATTGCCCGCGCAGCCCCCCCCCGGACTCGCCCCCCCCTCGCCCGCCCAGCCCCCCCCTCAGCCGGACTCGCCCCCCCCTCGCCCGCCCAGCCCCCACCCTCAGCCGGACTCACCCCCCCCTCGCCCGCCCAGCCCCCACCCTCAGCCGGACTCGCCCCCCCTTTGCCTGCGCAGCCCCCACCCTCAGCCGGACTCACCAATCCAGCCCCCCCTGCCAGCTGGCCTTGCCAACCCCCTGCCTGCTGTCAGGCACCGCAGGCCTCGAACCCAGGCCCCTGGGCGCGCCAAGCAGGCACCTTACTCTTTGCGCCACCGCGCGTCAAGGCAGGAAAACTGCTGCTAATGCTCCACCTGCTGAGTCAGCGGGGTCAGGTGACTAGCAGCAGACGGCTGATTGGACACCACTGGGCATAAAGCTTCTTGTTCCTGTCCCACTCCTTGCCTGAGCAATCTGGCACCAGGCCTGGCGCTGACCCGTCCCCCACAACCAAGTTCCTGGCTCCTTGCCTGGTTCCCCTCCTTGTTCCTCATCCCGACCCCAGTTATTGACTCCGGCTTTCACACCTGACGTGGCTTCTGACTCGGACTCGTCCTGTGACCCTTGCTGTGATTCCTGTCCACGACCCTGACTCTGCTCTGAGCTTTGACCAGTAGGTGAAACTGCCCCCGTATGGGCCCTGACAGTTTGCTCAAACTCCCTCGGTCTCTTCCGGGACTTATTGCTGTTCCCCTGAACTGAGTATGGACACTGCTGGGTCTTCCGCCACACCGATGCCCCAGGGGCCTGTGCGTCTGCAGGAACACATCACTGTCCTCCAGGCTGAGACCCAGAGCCTGAGAGATCATGTATGGCAACTACAGACAGAAAACTTCTCCCTGCAGAAACACATTGCAGCTCTCAGAGCAGCTGCAGGTACCCGGGTCTCCTCTTGTGACACCAGCTGGGTAACCAGCCCGAGTTCTGCTCGCAGAGATACACCATGGCACCATCTGCAAGACTCCTGTTTATGCTCCAACCCCAGGAATAGGCCATGGACCAGGTCAAGGTGGAGCAGCTACTTAACTTGCTTATCGCGAAGTCTCTAGCATAGGCGTCTCCACTTCTAGAGCAAGACCCCCCCTGTGCTGACATGCTGGGCTTCTTTCCTGTACGCATCTGCTACCATTTGTGACAAATCGGCTAAAGCCCACATGGTGGAGATTGCCTTATGTAAGGGGTTGGCCCCTTCCTATGTCGCCCAGTTTAGATACTTGGCCACAGACAGCATCTGGAATGATGTCCCACTCCTCCATCAGTTTCAGTCCAATCGGTGTGATGAATTAAAGGACAAACTGACATGGGTAGATGCTCCTGCCAAGTTGGAGGCTTTTATGGACCCGTGTATCAGGACGGACACCAGGCTTCATGAATGACAAATGGAACGCAGGCAGACTGTCTACCTTCTGCACCTGCCCAAGCCTCAGACTCAAGGAAGCCTGGTTCCGGTCAAGCCCACACAGATCGATGTGGTGCATGTCTCCAGGCACGTGAGTGCGCCAGAGATGGGAAAACCTGTTTCTACTGTGAGCAAAAAACCAGTCTGCGGTAATTTGCGGAGAAACGCTCAATCTTTTTTTTTAAATAAAGGTTTTAATACCTAAATTTTAGCAAGGAATAGAAAGAGATTTGATGTCTATTAGAACAGGAGTTAAAGTTTAAGGTTTTTTACATGGTTTAAGCATGACTTGCTTTATTCTTTTAGTGGTAAAAAGAATGTCTGAATTCTGTTTGCATATAAATAATATTAAAGGCCTCCGAAGTCAAAGGGTGAGACGAGAGATTTTTCAGCTGCTCTGTGTAAGGAATTCAGCACAGGAGCCGAAGCAGGGAGAGATCGGAATTAAACTTGTTTAAAATAATAAAAAATGGAGCAGAGACAGTGACTGGTACGGTTAGGATCTACTTTGCTACGGCTAGCTTATAACTGGAGAGGTTTAATAGTTAAAGATAGTTTTAGGTGGTTACGACTAGCGATAACAAGGTGGTGGTCACAGGCAGTCAGAGAAATCCAAAATGCAGGTCTGGGAGTGATTCGGCCGACAGCACGCAGGGACGCTGAGGTGAAATGAAGGGAGAGGTCAATCAGGCAAGATGCGAGTCGTCAATCGGGTCAGTCAAATAAGGCACAAGTTTTCAGTCAGGTCTAGCTTTGACTGACAGATAGAAGGCGTAAACATGACTGGGGGGAATGCTTAGGATGGTAAAAATAACCAACCCCAATAGGCCAAAATCTGTCTATAAGGCAGAGAGCTACACTCTCGAGTCAGAGTGAGTGGAAGGTGCTGGTGTGTGCATAAGCAGTAGGAGAATGACGGATACACAAAAAAGAACTAAAATCACTTAAGGAGAGACAAGCAGTAACAACGGAGCAGTAGCAATGCTGCTAACAGTGACAGAGCAGCAGCAGCAGCTCTCTGCGGGAAAAGAAGATAGTAGAGAAAGTGAGCAAAATAACTCTCCAGTTTAAGAATAATTAAACGGTGTGAGTGTAAGTGTCTGGGATAATACAGCCGGATGTTTGTGTGTTTGTTATGATTTAGATGTTTAAGGATTTGCTGTCAGCATTGCATGTGTGACTGGTCATCACATATGGAATGTAACCACTTGAAGCAATTTAAAAACTGTATGAGATTGCAATTGTGAATACTTAAAGTCAGTTAGCACAGATCACATTATGCCTTGTTAAGAATCTCTATGGATTCTTTATCCTCTTAATAAACGTGTTGTATTAGGGAATGTTGTGTTAATAAAGAATATTCTTGTTTTCAAAGAATACTGCCTGAGTGTCAATCCTTTGAGCAGAAGCCTGTATCTGTGTCCTTCCAAGGATCAACAGAGCTAGTCTATCCTGGGGAGTCGTCCACAAGTCAGAGAGAAACCCCCTGGCAAATCCTCTCAAGTGGGCCCACCCCCTTTTACCTCCCAAAATAGACAAATTAATAGACTGAGTTATTGGGGCAGGCAGGTCATTGAGGGGTGACTAAAGTCTGATTGGGGGGGGGGGTTGGGGGGGTAACAGGGCTGGTTCCTGGAAAAGGATTCAAACAGGGAAGTGAACAAAACCAAATGTGTGGGATGGGATGGAGGAAAGAGAATGCCCTGCTGGTGTTAGGTGCTGGGCATGCCTGGAGGGAGAGCAGGCAGAAAAGGATCCCACCATGGTCCGAGAGATGGTTTTTAGATTATGATCCCACAACAGAACAGTCAAGAGCAAAATATCTGCTCCTGAAGAGCAAACCAGCAAGAGCACCTGGTTCCGAGTTGTGCTGACAAGAAGAAAACATTAAGAAATCTGATTTAAAAAGTCCTTCAAATTAGTGAAGGAAAAAGGGAGATGATGGAGTCCTGCACCCAGCTCCCCTCCGTGACACAGTAAGTCTTCAGTCCTCCCGATGCAGGACGACTTAGGAAGATGTAGGACAGGCAAAGGATGCACACTCTGTACCTCTCGCTCTGATGAAGGATGGACATACCTAGTATGACAGAGTAAGAACAACATGCTTGGGACCATTACTAGCATTTCTCCACTCCTCCCTTCCTCCACCTTTTAGCTTTTTCTTTGCTGATTTTAGTTCCTCTTGGATTCTGTAGTTAGGGTGAGGATTTTCCAGTGTGATTTTGGGAGGCTCAGCTCTCTTTCCTCCGGGGTGGGGAATGGGCTCTGCCAGCACAGCTAATAGATTGTGCTTTATTCACATTGTTCTGTCACCTTATTCTCAGCAACACCTAAAGTGTGTTTAATTGAAGATGTGTAGGAAGGAGCATGTGTGACCCTATGGCAACCTAGATGTTACAGTACTTCAAATAATAATTGACAGTCAATTTAACCTCAGACCAAAGTGATTAGCACCTCCACATAGAAACAAAATGACACACGCGCCTTAAGAACTGGGCAGGTAGGAAGGACACAATGACCAGGTTAGACCTAAACAAACAACCCTCCCACAGAGGTCACCCTGACAGCGAGAGGCCACCAGGATTGAGGCCTATGGTGCTAGGTACTGTGTAAGCCTGGAAGACAGAGGTGTTAAACGTAGGACTTGCCCATGGATCCCGCCTGCACTGATGGCTTGATGTGGCCCTAGAACTTTTAAAATGATGATCACAGACACGCCCCTCATGGTTGCCAGGTGAACATTCTAATTAAGAACTGAGAGGAACAGGAGGTGGCACCATCCTCCAGAGCTCGCAGATAACCTGGAACAATGAGCCAGATTCTGGTCCCTGCCCCAACCACTGTATGCCACTATGGCCCTCTGCCCTACAGTCACCCCTTTGCCCACTTCCTTTATTTCTTGTTCAGCTCTCCCTTGCGTAGCTTTCCTGGCCTCTAAGCTGTCTGGGGCAGAGTGGTCGCTCCCCATTCTGTAAGGCTCCCTGAGCTGGATTTGGTATAGTCCCATTTTAAGTATGGGAAGTTGACAGGCCAATAGTGTAAGGTGAGGGAAGTATGCCTACACCGGCCCTGGGGTGCTTCTGTGACTACCCAGCACCCCAAACCAATGGTTAGACACTTCCCAACTCAGTGGGATTGACCTGTGTTGATGCACCAGTTGCCTCCCCCTTCCTTTTGGCATTTTTTTCCTGGGTGCACCTGGCATCTTGCTTGGGTGACGCATGGCAGGAAGCATTGCCCAGCGTCACCGCCTCGCACTGGATCATTTCACTTTATCTTGATCTCTGCCACAGAACTGCTATCATGGGGGCAGTCAAATTACAGTACTGCCAAACCCACATGTTCAAAAACCATGAGTCAAGCTCACCAAAAATCATGAGATTGGGTTTAAAATTATGAGATTATGTAAAAATTATAGATTTGGGGGGTCTTTTAATTTTTCTGCTTTTTGAGCTTTTCGGGTGCACTGGGATCACATGTTGAAGCTTTCCCCACAGCCATGAGGGCTAAACACTTATTTTTTCTTTAAGAACAAAGGCTGAAGTCAGCTGGGCTTTAAGGAAAACAATTACCATAAGACGCAAAACAAAATCATGAGTTGGCAACAGTGAAATTAGCTTGAACGCAACTGATCTCTGCACCAAGAAGCAGCCTGCTTCAGAGGGAAACCAGCCCATACTCACCAACGGAATCAGTGCATGCGGCAGTCTGTTGAAGAGAAGGCAAGCTCTCATTGTGTCAATTGCAGCCATTGCATGAGTGTTCAGGCTTTGTCACAGGCAATCAGCCTTGGAGTGTGATGTCTGCCACCACAATTCTCTTGTCCTCTCTTCACACTGCATCTGCTGCAGGTTCTCTCCATGTCGCACGGCAATGAAGGGGAAGGGAATTGGAAGCCACACCATCCACGGTCAATGACAGGCATTCAGCTATCACAATGACGAGTTCCCACGATGTGGGAATATGTCTGTACAATGTATGACTCCTATGTGTCTGTGTCAAGCGGCAGAGTCCATTTTGAATATGCAGCCTTATGCCTTCTCTAGGGTCTATTTGCCTCCATGCTGGCTTGACATTCCAAAGGCTGGTAGCAAAACAGGAGGTAACTGACTCAAGTACCCAATCATTAGAAATCTATTCACCCTAGACAAAGGACTGGTCCCTATCCAGAAGAACCAGTTTCACAACAGGGAGGCAGCCTTGACAACAAAGGATCCTGTCTGTTTATATAGACCACAGCGGTGGTACTGCCTGACCTCACCTGTATATGGAGTGTGTGTACAGGAAAATGAAAGGCCTTGCACACAAGGTGGACTGCCCTCAGTTCCAGTAAGCTTATATGTAGTCTGGCCTCCCATGGAGTATAGGTAAGCACCCTATGCCAGGAGGGAGGCATCCATCAAAGTGGTGGCCCTGGGAGTGGGAGGGTTGAAGGGAACTCCCACCATGACCTTTTCAGGGTTCAACCACCAAGTCAGGGAAATGACAACTCTAGTGGGACTGACCACGCTGGAGTTGATATAGTCCTTGCTTGGTCAATAGCTGGGGTGGAGCCAAGCCTGAAAGCACTGCAGGTGGAGCCTGTGAAAGGAGTCATGCAGGTGCATGTGGCCAAACAGTGAGACTGTGGTTTGTGGTCTGTGCTTGATGTGTAAAATCAGGTTGCTCACGGCATGAAACCTTTCTGAGGTGAGGAACGCTCTTTATGGAAACCTAGTCCAACCATTCCTCTATAAAGTTTATTGACCTTGTGGGTAACAAGACTTTTTGTTTATACAAACTCCTAGGGCGGTTAAAAGTTGTATGAGAAACCCTGTCTCTGACCTGACCTCCTGATGAGGTCGGGCTGCCAGAAGCCAATCGGATATCACATGGGCTATCATATAGCCGTGGTGCCTCATATGGGCTACTACCACAGAGAAAACCTTTTCAATACTCTGGGTGCCATAGCCAGCCCAAAGGGGAGTGCTCAAAACTGGAAATGTTCCTGGCCTACCATAAAACGCAGGAACTTCCTGTGTGATGGGTGAATATCCACATGGAAATATGCGTCCTCCATGTTGAGCGCTACAAAACACATCCCTTCCTGACAGGAGGGGATTACAGATGCTAGCGTGATCATCCGGAACTTCAGCTTGTGAATAACGATGTTGAGTTGCTGAAGGTCCAGGGTGGGTCTCCACCCTCGGTCTTTTGTGGGGATTAGGAAACATGGGAAGTAGAACCCTCCCCTCTTCTGCAGTTACAAGAGGAGACATTCTCTACTGCCCCTCAGTGTAAAAGGGATTCTGCCTACCATCGAAGAATCACCTCATGAGAGGGGCAGCGGGGGAGTAAGGGGGTTTGTGAGGTGGCAAGGAAAGAAACTATGAAATATTCCTGGTGGATAATCTCCAGAACCTAAACTGTCCATTGTGATCTTGTTCCAGTTGTGGGTTAAAAGTGTAAGATGGCCCCCCAAAATGACAGGGCACAGATGGTTGCCAACAGTAGTGGTGCTTGGGTCTCGACCAATGTGTCCAAAGTGGCTCTTGACTGGTGGTGGATAGTGAGGAGACTGTGGTAGTAGAGGGGGCCAAGAAGTGAGGCCTCTGAATCCTCTGGCATTTGCGCAGAGGCTGGGTTGTGCACTGGTAATAAGATGCACCAGGAGGGGGTGGCCTTGATATATAGGACTGCGTCTGGTGTTTCCTCCTAGGGGCTGGGGTATAAGTCCCCAGAGAATGCAGCATCAATCTGGAGTCTTTTAGTGAGTGCAAGGACTCATCGGTTTTCTTGTTGAAGGGATTAGACTCGTCAAAAGGAAGGTCCTGGGTGGTGTTTTGGACCTTGCTTGGGAACCCTGCCGATTGTATCCAGGAATCCCCGTGACTAGACCAGTGGCTAAACTTCTGGAAGCCGGGCCCACCGCATGCAGTGCAGCCAGGAGGGCTACTTTTGCCACTAGCCTCCCCTCCTCTAAAAGAAACTGAAATGGAGCCCAGTCTTCTGTGGGAAGCTTGTCTGTGAAGTCCACAAGCCTGGAATAAGTATTAAAATCCTATTTCACTAGCAACACTTGTTAGTTAGCAACATGAAATTGCAAGCCTGTGGAGGAAACCACCTTCCTCCCTACATGATCCAGTCTTTAGAGCCTTTATCTGCCAGGCTGTCCTCACACTTTCATCAGCCATCTGTACCACTGGCAAGTTGGGGACAGGGTAGGAGAATAAGAATTCAGCCTCTTTGGCAGGAACAAAATACTGTCTCTCAGCCCTTTTCGGTATGGTGGCACAGGATGCTGGAGTGTGCCCTCCCACTCTAGCCGGTTCTAGTATGGCCTCATTGAGGGGTAGGGCTACCTTACTCAGCTCCTGAGGCTGCACCATGTCCAGGAGCTGGTGTTGAGGGTCCTAGACCTCACAAGAACAGCCACACTGGGTCAGACCAAAGGTCCATCTAGCCCCGTATCCTGTCTTCCACCAGTGGCCAATGCCAGGTGCCCCAGAGGGAATGAACAGAACAGGGAATCATCAAGTGACCCATCCCCTGTCACCCATTCTCCGCTTCTGGCAGACAGAGGCTCGGGACACCATCTCTGCCCATTCTGGCTAATAGCCATTGATGGACCTATCCTCTGTGAACTTATCTAGTTCTTTTTTGAACCCTGTTATAGTCTTGGCCTTCACAACATCCTCTGGCAAAGAGTTCCACAGGTTGACTGTGCATTGTGTGAAAAAATACTGCCTTTTGTTTGCTTTAAACCTGCTGCCTGTTCATTTCATTTGGTGATTCCTAGTCATTGTGTTATGAGGAGTAAATAACTTCCTAATTTACTTTCTCCACCCCAGTCATGATTTTATGACCTCTATCATATCCCCCCTTAGTCGTCTCTTTTCCAAGCTGAAAAGGCCCAGTCTTATTAATCTGTCCTCATAGGCAGCTGTGCCATACCCCATATCATTTTTGTTGCCCTTTTCTGAACCTTTTCCAATTCCACTATATTCCGCAGTATTCAAGATGTGGGTGTACCATGGATTTACAGAGAGACAATATAATGTTTTCCGTCTTATTATCTGTCCCTTTCATAATGATTCCCAACATTCTGTTAGCTTTTGTGACTGCTGCTGCACAGTGAGTGGATGTTTTCAGACAACTATTCACAGTGACTCTAAGATCTTTCTGGAGTGGTAACAGCTAATTTAGACCCCATCACTGTGTATGTAGAGTTGGGATGATGTTTTCCAATGTGCATTACTTTGCATTTATCAACATTGAATTTCATCTGCTATTTTGTTGCCCAGTCACCCAGTTTTGTGAGATCCCTTTGTAGCTCTTCACAGTTTGCCTGGGACTTAACTATCTTGAACAATTTTGTATCTTTTGCCAATTTTGCCACCTCACTGTTTACCCCCTTTAATGGTATCTATAGATCACTGGCAACTTGTTGCAATAGCTCCCCTCTGGTGTTATATAAGTCTCAGGACACCCTGGTGTTCGAGGTTCCCGTAGTTAAATCTTATGGATCTGGTTTATCTGCAGTGACCGGCTGGTCTTTAGATAGATGAAGCGATTCAGACAATCGGTCTGGACCTGCACTTGTAGATGGAACCAGTGAACATCTATCCTTATGCTTCAGTACCAAAGTGATCAACAGAACCAGCGGATCCTTCTTTCTATGTGTCTTGCACTCTGATCCAGGGGTCTTCAATGGAGTCAGTTCCTTAGGTTCCATATCTGACATCTCACCCAAGCTGGACAGACTCAGGGAGGAAATGCGTTTTTCATGGACAGTCCTCAATGAGGATCTGTCCTTACACCAGGAGAGTGCTCTCTACCATCAAGGGCAGCCCTGAAAGAAGAGATCTTAGGCTTAGATGTTGAGGGCTCTGCTCCAAGGAACGTACTTGGAGGCAGTGGTGAGCTGGAGCCGGTTCCCACAGGTTCCCAAGAACCGGTTGCTAAAATTAGACCGCCGTAGAGAACCGGTTGTTAAAGGGCCAGGGAGTGGGCAAAGAACTCCGGTCCGTGGGCCGGACCATCCTGTTGCTCCCAGGATTCCCAGCTGGGGAGGCTGAGGGTCCCCTGGCCCTTCCCCCGCTTCCCCCCAGCCGCAGCGTGGCCAGCCGCCGGCACCAGCTGGGCAGCTCAGCCGAGCTCTGGAGTCGTCCTGCTGCTTTGAGCTGCCGGCAAGGTAAGGGGGGAGGGGGCTGCAAGGTCTAGGGCTGCCGAGGGGGCAAGTGGGGCAATTTGCCCCAGGCCCTGCAGGGGCCCCCGGCCCCACGAGGATGTCTCATAGAATCTCAGGGTTGGAAGGGACCTCAGGACCCCCTGCCCCTCCCCCACTACCCCCCTTAAATCAGAACTTTTTATAGGGAACCGGTTGTTAAGATTTTGGCAGCTCATCACTGCTTGGAGGGGCACTTGTTTCAGTTAAGGCTGATTACAGGGGGGTCTTCCTGGCTGAAATCGGAGAGGGCTCTCACAGCCTTCTCCATCACGTGGCTCCAGAGGCGAAGCTCCCAGGCTTCTTGAGTTCTGAGTGACATGACATGACAAAGGTCTCAGAAAGCGAAGAGCTGGAGGGAGCAGGATACAAAGAGGTCATGGATGACAAATCTTTTCAGATAAAGAGTAGGTGTTCCAGAGACGGGGGGGGGGGGGGGGGAGAATGTGTGTAAGGTTAGAAATGGTGGCACAAGAGCAGCGGAAGTGGTCATGGGGAGATGGATATGGGAAGTGGAAAGGGGGTGAATGTAGGACTTGGATCTGTGCTGGTGGAAGGAAAGGGGAGATTATTATGGAGAAGGGAAGAGGAGCAGGTAGGACCGGTGAGAACTGTAGAAGGGTCAGGGTGCCAAGGATGGGAAAACGGAGTAGGGGGGAGGGGCAGGAGGAGGAGGGATGAAGAAGAAATGCGGTGATAGCCACTCTCAGTATGTAACATGTCCCCGCCTCCTCTACACACACACACACACACTAAAGTATAATCACCAATACTTGTATACTTTTTTGGAAGAATATCAAGTATTTTTATTTTATAAACACAAAAAGGCACAAATATAATGCATGATTCAAGCAATGCTAGAAAACACCATATTGGTGTAAGGCAAAAACAGTTTGTCAGCTGAAGTGATGCACTGAGAGACACTTTCAGTCAGGCTGGGTCCCTAACATCCTAGCAGTTTATCTGCTTTACTTCAAAGAGTCCTGCATTCAGTTAAAAACAAAACAAAAAAACCAATCCTGCTCAACAGCATAAATTCTTACAGCACTTGCAAATGTAGCAGCAAGCTGCACTACTAATCCTGCAGCGAGGCAGCATCGCAGGGAAAGGATGGAAACACAGTAAAAAGGAGAAACAAGACAGTGAAGGGTGGGGGCAATACTATTAAACAGATCGTTGTGCTCCACAGCTCTGTTCAGCAAAGACTCCATTATGAAACTAAGCAGAACTGGGAATATTTAGAGAAAGCAAAACTAAACAGTTAATCCATGAAGATTTAACTGTACTGCACAGATTCCTCTTCACCAAGGATTCTCGTCTTCATTTTGGACCTGCTCCAAAGACCACTGAAGTCAGTGCGAGTCTCTACCTGATTTCAGTGGGCTTTGGATCAAGCCCCACTTGCATCCACTGCCACTATAACACTGCAGGGCTTTATGATACAGGAAAGTATAATCCAACTCCAGACTCTCTCAGACACCATGTCCTTATGGGACACAAAACTCAGCAATTTCTCACACTTGACACACAATGTAACTCCAAGAACTCACTCTCACCAGATGGAAGGGTTTGGGTTACACCTCACCAGAAGGCCAGGGAGAGGTTTTAATGTAGATTAGCGTAATCCCCTAACAAAACACATTATCCTGGGACATCATCCATCCCCTCAATTTACAGGGAACAACAAGAAGTTGTTCTTTATTATTGCAGAAGTTTTCTGTTGATCAAATCACAATCTGTTTTCCTCTCCAAAAAATCAGTGGGTCGACGATCTATTGCTTTGGATTAATATGTAGGCTACAGTGTCTTAGCATTTGACTCTACGCATTTTGGATGAGTCTTTGCCGGTTACTCTAAGTTTTTCTTTACCAATATGGCTTTCACTGGCAAAGAGTTGTTGGCTACACTCTAGAGTCAAGTGTCTTAGCAAAGGGGGAGTCCCATATATATCATCTCTGCATGCAGCTGACTCACTTAATTTCTCTTTCAAGAAACAGCCAACTATTGTCCAAATGGATACTTCAGCTTTGCTGTTGTATGCAAACTCTTCCATTCTGAAAAGAGGCACTGATGCAGCAGGCTACTTCAGAGACAGTGCCCAGAATTCACTCAGTAAATCGTATTAAATTATCAGTGTAAGATTACTTGACAATCAGTTTCAGAAGTTTTTCAACGGGAAGGAGTCTATTTCTACAGCCTTTTGGTACTGATGATATATACACACAATATATGAACATATAAGTCAGGTAACAGTCTTTGTATTATAACAAACTAGTGTGGGCTCCATGAATCTTTTGCTGTGTGCGTGTTTCCACTGGTCTCCATTTTATCCACATCAGAACTGTTGTCTTCCTGGGCATTTGGACTTCGCCACTTTCCCCAAACACCCTCCTTGGCTCGGACATGGAGGACACCTTTATTGTATGCAAGAGGAGAACAAAATATTAGCTTGAGAGGCATCGGTCCTGCTTTGACACCACTGAATTCTGGAGCTCTTGTTTGGTGGTTCCCAACATTTTGCTGGAATCCCACTGGGGAAACACTAATGGCTGGGTGTGATCCTGTTCTGTCCCCCTTGCAACACACTTTAAAACAACACTGTCTTTCCCCTCTGTCCATTCAATCTTTCATCTGGTCTTTGTCCATCCCCTCCGCCATCTCCTCCGCCTTCTTTGTCTTGCTTCTTCCTTTGTGTACTTTTCTCTCTCTCTCTCTCTCTTTTTTGAAATTCTTATCTGGCAACACTCTCTCCTCTCCCTAGTCCACAAAAAAGGTGTCTGTACCTAAAGCTCCGTAGACACGAGCTGCTCCCAGCATTGGCTACAGCAGAGACCAGTGCACGAACAGGAACAGAATGCAGTTAACTTTCTGGGGCCAAGCAACTTTCCCTGCCTCCAGTTATTCTCTCTGCTGCCTGCCCCCTCAGCAAGTCTTAAGGTTCCCAAAAGGGTCCCACATCCCGGTACTCTAGTCATTTAACACTATCAATGCTACCTCTGAAACACATGCAGGAGCTACTGGTAGCTGAGGGGAAACAGGGTTAACATGTATGAGGGGCTGCTATAGAAATCTCCTGAACTTGAACAATCCTTCTGATAGCCATGTCATAATTAAGGCTGGCAACAGACTGCAAAGAGCCATACAAAACTCTTGCTTTCAGCTAGTAGATTGACTTCCCCTCAAGGTAAGCATTCCATTGCTTACAATGGCATACAGACCCTTAATGTAGCATACCCTAGTCCTATTACATGGGCATCTACTTAAAGTCCTCTTAACAACGACCTATTTAAAAAGAAAGATCACTTACCTTTACAGTAACTGAAGTTCCTCGAGATGTATGGTCCCTATTTGTATTCTATTGTGGTGCACATATGTTCTGTGCAACTGAGACTGGAAAATTCTTACTAGTAGCGTCCTTTGGTCCGCACCTGTGCCCTGTACCTCTTCGTGCTCCAATCTGAAGGCATTAGGAGAGGTGTGGACTGAATGCTTCTCCAATACCTTCTGAGAGTGGTTTGTGGTAGAGAAAAGATCTGACGCAGGAGAGGTGGGTGGGTAGTGGAATACACAGAGGAACCACATCTCAAAGAACTCAGGTCATTTACCGTACTGTTCTTTCTTCAAGTGATGGTTCCTATGTGTATTCCACTGTGGGTGACTCCCAAGCAGTATTCACCAAGGAGGAGGATGAGAGGACCTGTATTGCACCATTGACCATAGGACCACTGTACCGAAGAACGCAGCTGCAGAAGGCTTGCACCAGTGCATAATGTCTGCACAGAGCCTGATGTTGTCACTCTACAGATTTCCAGGAGGGAAAAACCCTGAAGAGATGGCCCTGAAGCAGTCTGGGCTCTGGTCAAGTGAGCCCTCACTCTGACAAGTCATCATCCCTGCAAGATCATAGCAGAGGCAGACAACCAGAAATCAATTTGGAAAGACTCTGAGAGGAGACTGCTTCTCCTTTCATCTGCTCAGCAAAAGAAAAAGACGGTTACTCACCGTAGTAACTGTTGTTCTTCGAGATGTGTTGCTCCTATCCATTCCAGTTAGGTGTGCGCGCCGCGCGTGCACGGCTCTTCGGAAGATTTTTACCCTAGCAACTCCGGCGGGCCGGCTGGGCGCCCCCTGGAGTGGCGCCACTATAGCGCAGGATATATACCCCAGCCGGCCCGTCCGCTCCTCAGTTCCTTCTTGCCGGCTACTCCGACAGTGGGGAAGGAGGGCGGGTCTGGAATGGATAGGAGCAACACATCTCGAAGAACAACAGTTACTACGGTGAGTAACCGTCTTTTCTTCTTCGAGTGATTGCTCCTATGCATTCCAGTTAGGTGATTCCCAAGCCTTACGTAAGCGGTGGGGTTGGAGTTAGGTGTTGCAGAACGCAACCGCTAAGCCAGAGGCTGCAACAGCTCTGGACTCCCGGACCAATGAGGCAAAGGTGTGGACCGAGGACCAGGTAGGTGTACAACACATCCCCCGAAAGGGAATGCGAGCCAGGAAGGCAGCTGAGAAGCGTGAGCCCTGGCGGAATGTGCAGCAAGGTGGCTCTATGGCACATGGGCCGAAACAGAAGAGGTGCAGATGCACAACGTCATTGAAGATGAAATCCTCTAGGAGGAGACAGGTATGCCCTTCGTCCGGTATGCCGGTACGATGAAGGTTTTGGGGGGCGTTACGAGAGGGCTCAGTCCACTAGATATAGATTGCGGACGCCCTACAGATGTCGAAGGAGGGCAACCGTTGCTCTCCTTGCACAGAGAGTGGCTTCGGAAAGAAGACCGGAAGGAAGATATCCTGGTGGATATAAAAGGCCGACACCTCCTTGGGGAGGCAGGTCGGACGTGGTAATAACTGCCCTTGTCCTTGAGGAACACAGTATACCTTGGGCCTATTGTGAGAGTCTGAAGCTCGGAGACTCGCGTGGCCGCAGGAAAGACTACAGGAAACTGCCTTGCAGGACAGTTATATCAATGAGCCTGTTGACAGTGGCTCGAATAGGGCAGTCATAAAACTGGGTAGAACCAGATTGAAGAGCCAGGTTTATGGCGGGGCCCCACTTGGGGGGAGTGGGGGGGTGCATAAACGCTCCAAGCCCTGAGGAACCAGATGGAATGGAGCGGGATCTCGGCGGGAGAAACATTGCGCGTTTCGGAGCAGCATGAGAAACGCTTCCACTCGGCCAGATACTTTAACCGAATGGACGAATTTTCTACGACCCCGGAGAATCCCGTAGAACCGAGGCCGAACAACGTAACTCGGATCGGTTTAGCCACGCAGGAGTCCTGCTGTGAGGTGCAGGGATTACAAGACCGGGTGGTGAAGGTTGTCGTGATTCCGCGTCATGGGGTCTGTGCCAAGAGGGTTGCTACCGACAGGTGTAGCAACATGGTGTGCCAGTGCTGCCCAGGTTACACTGGAGCGAACCCGATCAGGGGCGCTCTGTCCCTGCGGAGTTTGAGCAGGACCTTGTGAACCAGCGGGGACAGTGGACAGCGTACGGCAGATGGCTGATCCATGGCATCAGGAAAATCCTCCAAGACCGAGCCTGGGGAGAGGCCTTGGAACGAGGAGAATTTCTCTCCCTCTTTCCGTTCTCGCAAAAGCGAGGAGGGCTATGCGGGGGAAGACCCACTTCTGGAAAACGGAATAGATAAAGACGGGAGGAAACCACCACTTGTGAGACAGGAAGGATCTGCTGAGACGATCCGCCAGCTGAATCGCCTGGTACACAAGGCAGACTGCTCTCAGCTCTCGGACATTGATGTGTAAGGCCAGCTCTTGCGCTGACCGAAGGCCGTGAGTGCGAAACTACACCAGGTGCGCACCCAGCCGAGAGATGGGCTGTTTGTCATGAGGGACCCCGAGGGGTGAATGAAACAGCATCCCCGGATACACCGGGGAGGACGCCGACTCCCGGTCGAGGGAGCCTAGGCTGCTCGGGGGAAACGAGACGACCACGAGTATGCCATCTCTGCCCGGGTGGCACCCCCAGGTGAGCCACGATTGAAGTGAACAGAGGCAAAGCCTGGTACGTTTAGTTGCAAGCGTGTAGACAGCCATGTGACTCAGGAAACCGAGGCTAGAGCGAGCCCAAGTTGGCGGGAAGGTCCGTAGACCTTGTACAATTGTTACCCTCGCCTGAAACCAAGGCTGAGGAAAGCAGGCTCTGGCGAGTCTGGAGTCCAGGACGGCCCCAATGAATTCCCTTCCCTGTGTGGGAATCAGAGTGGATTTTACTATTGATCATCAGGCCTAGACACAGGAAAAGGTTTGTGTCGATGCCCACATGACTGGTACTTTGAGCCCGGGGGTTCTTCGAATGAGCCACTCGTCTAGACACGGAGAACGTGTATCAGACGGTGGCGAAGAAAGGCGGCGATTACAGCCATGCACTTTGAATACCCCTGGGCTGTATAGAGGCCAACCGGGAGGGCCGTATACTGGGAATAACGATGGTAGGCCCGAAACCGAGGGTACCTTCTGTGTGGAAGAGAAATGGCAACGTGAAAAACACGCGCCCTTCATATCGAGGGCGGCGTACCAGTCTCCGGGATCCCAGGACGGATCCCAGCCCTGGGTACCATGCGGAACTCATCTGCATCGTGACTTGTTGAGTTCCTGCAGGCCTAGGATAGGTCTGAGACCTCCCTTCGCTTAGGGGAATAGGTTTCGCCCTAGGTACCTCCTGTATAGCTCCGATGAGGAGGAGCGTCCGCACCTCTTGCCAGAGGAATCGCTCGTGAGAGGGGTCCTTAGGAGGGGCGAGGATGGGTAGGCTTTTGCCCCATTGGTGGTCAGAAGGATCCTAATTCTGGCTCCTTTGGGGTGCGGATTGATGGCCACGACCGTGTAAGCCACGCCCGCTGGCCATGTCCTGACCTTGTCAAGGCGCAGGGTAAGAGCGGAGGTTGGGGACGGAAGCGTCGGCGCTGAATTACCGGCGTGTGCATGCCGAGAGAGAGAGAGAGAGAGAGCAAAGTAGCAGAGCAAAGTGACTCTGCTGCCCTTTAGGTTCTGCAGCCTAGGGCCAGTGTTGTCAGAGAACAGGCCTGTGCCACTGAAGGGCAAGATCTGTATAGCGTGCCGCAGCTGCGAGGGAAGGCTCGATAACTGGAGTCCTGAAACGCGCCGCGTGGCAACACCCGAGGCCAGAGTCATGGCAGCGGAGTCAGCTGCGTCCAACGAGGCCTGGAGGGAAGCTCTCTCCAGCTCCGTCCTTTGCTGCAGGAGGGCATCGAACTCTTGACGGGAGTTCTGAAGAACCGACTCTGTAAATTTGCCCACCGCCACCCACAGTAGCGGATAAGCAGGGCTTGCTGGTTCACTACACGAAGTTGCAGGGCCCCCTCCGGGTACATCTTATGGCCCAGTAAGACCACATGCCCAGCCTCTTTGGATTTAGGGGCTGGTCGCATTTCGATCAGAGGAGGGCCGGAGGGGTATGTTCCTGCCCCCGCCTCATCTGGGGAGGAGGAAGAAGAAAGGCCTGGGACAAGCGGGTCCTGTGTGGGCTCGAGCTCCTGGACGACCTCCTGATCCGGTGGGATCTGGGAGCCCGGTGCCGAACCGGGGGTTGCTCTGTACCGGTCGGACGGGGACGACTAATTGTCGCCTCTGGCACCCAGAGCTCGGAGGGAACGGAGCGAGATGGGATCACTGGTACGCCTCTGGCGTGGTAGTACACCCACGGCATCCAGAATGCCCACTGATAGGTCTCCTGGAAGACTCTGGAGGGGACATCAGAAAACAGAGTGCTACGCATATGAAGTGTCCGGACGGGACGACACTGATGCATGGCTGGATGGCCCTGGAGGAGCTGAAAGCTCTTGGTAGAGTCTCCGTCTGTAACTGACGTCGCTCGATGCGGCACCGGGGATCGGTACCGGTAGACAGACCGGTACCGAGAACGGGACCTGCCACCGAAGCTGTGCCGGGCGGTCGACCGAGGGTGCGAGGCTCGATGATCAGGAGTGGCTACGAGCGTCCCGGTGCCTGAGGCTTGATCGGAGCTGAGTGTCCCGGACCAGCGAACGGGATGCTGACCGGTGCCGCGAGCACTACTGGTACCAACATGGAGAACGGTGCCGAGACCTAGATCGGTGATGGGACCGAGAACATCTGCGGGACCGCGACCCTGAACGGTGCCGCTGTGCGGTGCCGAGGTAGGGTGGTCTGATCAAGGCAGGCTTGCCCATCGACTATGTAACCCTCACCGGCGGTGCCGGGGGTTGAGGCAGCGTAGATGCTGTAGTTGCAATCAGCCCCCTCGCCGTGGACACTGTCTCCGGCGTGGAGGGAATAGTGAGCTCGACCATAGCTGGCACCCCGGATGCAGCTTCATAGTGAGCTCGACCACGGTCCGTACCGGGGAGTGTTCCAGCACCGGACTCGACGGCTTTTGCCTGGCCAGAGTTAATGGTGCGGGCATTGTCGGTGCCGCGGTAGACATCGGTGCCGGGCAATCCGACGGAGCATAGCGCTCGGCTGCGGAGCAGGCGGCTCGGACGCAGCTTCAGGGCGAGCTCGACCACGGTCCGTACCGGGGAGCTTTCCGGCACCGGACTCGACGGCTCTTGCCTGGCCGGAGTTAATGGTGTGGACATTGACGGTGCCGCGGCAGACATCGGTGCCGGGCGGTCCCACTGAACATAGCGCTCGGCTGCGGAGCAGGCGGCTCGGACGCAGCTTCCGGGCGAGCTCGACCACAGTGCGTACCGGGGAGCTTTCCGGCACCTGACTCGACGGCTCTTGCCTGGCCGGATTTAACAGTGCGGACATTGTCGGTGCCGCGGCCGACATCGGTGCCGGGCGATCCGACGGAGCATAGCGCTCGGCTGCGGAGCAGGCGGCTCAGACGCAGCTTCATAGCGAGCTCAACCACGGTCCATACTGGGGAGCTTTCCAGCACCGGACTCGACGGCTCTTGCCTGGCCGGAGTGAAAGGTGCGGATATTGTCGGTGCCACGGCAGACATCGGTGCCGGGCGATCCGACGGAGCATAGCGCTCGGCTGCGGAGCAGGCGGCTCTGACGCAGCTTCAGAGCGAGCTCGACCACGGTCCGTACCGGGGAGCTTTCCAGCACCGGACTCGACGGCTCTTGCCTGGCCGGAGTGAAAGGTGCGGATATTGTCGGTGCCGCGGCAGACATCGGTGCCGGGCGATCCGACTGAGCATAGCGCTCGGCTGCGGAGCAGGCGGCTCGGACGCAGCTTCCGGGCGAGTTCGACCACGGTGCGTACCGGGGAGCTTTCCAGCACCAGACTCGACGGCTCTTGCCTGGCCGGAGTAACTCTTCATCCTCCAGGAGAGAGGTCCATGCCGAGGGTACGTCGGAGTCAGCGACGGTGGTGCCAGGAGGCCTTGGCGGCACCGGCGGTCCGGTGCCGAGGGAGCGCGCTGGGAAAACTAACTAGCGCTCGGCGCCGAGAGCAGAGGAGCAAGAGCTGCCTCCCTCAGGAGCTGTTTAAAACGAAAGCCCCGCTCCCCTTTGTTCACGGATTAAGGGCCTCACAAATGCGGCACTTATCTGTGAGGTAAGATCCCTCGAGGCACTTAGGAGAAGATCTCTTGTCGGCAGCGGCTTGTGGCCGGCCGAGCATTAGAAAACCCTGTGGACCGGGCATCGGACCCGGCCCCGGGTGAGGGGAAGGGGATAAACCCCAACCCCTGTAAAATAAATACACTATACTATTCTACAAACAAACAGAGTTAACTACAACTATAAACAGAACGAGAGAAAACTACGAGTAGCTAGGGAAGTGGAGGTCAGCTGAGCTGTGCTCCACTGTTCCAACGGCCGTCACGGGCGGAAAGAAGGAACTGAGGAGCGGACGGGCCGGCTGGGGTATATATCCTGCGCTATAGTGGCGCCACTCCAGGGGGCGCCCAGCCGGCCCGCCGGAGTTGCTAGGGTAAAAATCTTCCGAAGAGCCGTGCACGCGCGGCGCGCACACCTAACTGGAATGCATAGGAGCAATCACTCGAAGAAGAACAAAGAGTCTCAGATATTTCTGGGAGGGTTCAGTCCTTTGTAGGCAGAAAGCTATGGCTTGAGGAACTTCCTGTCCTTCCTGATGGCGTGAGGTTTTGGGGAGAAGACCAAAAGGTGTATGACCTGGTTAATGTGGAATTCAGAGGGAACCTTTGGAATGAACTTGGGGTGTAACTTCAAAACTACCTTACTCTAGGGAGCACTGCATAAGGAGTCTGCCACAAGGGCCCTGAGCTCACCCACTCTTCTGGCAGAGGTGACTGCAGTCAGGAAGGCTACCTTCATAGACAGGTGAAGAAGGGAGCAAGGGGCCAATGGTACAAATAGAGGATTCATAAGTGTTGACAAAGCCAAGCTGAGGTCTCAAGACGGTGCTGGTTTCAGTACTGGAGGAAAAGTTCTGGCAAGGCTTTTCAGGAACCTTAGTTATAGGTTGGGTGAAGACCGAGTAGCTGTCAATCAGGGACTGGAAGGTGTTAATTGCTGCCAAATGCAGACACTGGGAACAGAGATAGCCCCAGCTTCTTCAGGGAAAGAAGGTAGTCTAAGAGTAGAGATGTCCAAATCCTCTGGGGTTATGTGACGAAGTTGGTACCAGACAGAAAATCTCTTCCATTTAGGCCCACAACACTGTCTCATGGGGAGTCTTCTGCTATTACGGAGTAGAGACTGTACTTCCTTGGGGCACAATTCCTCTAAGCTTGTCATCCTTCCCCATACCAGGCTGTTAGACAGAAGGATGCTGGGTTGGGATAGTTGATCCTGCCTCTGTTCTGTGTTAGAAGGTTTGGAAATGGATGGATATGCGAGCACGGGAACACTGACATCTAACGGATGCTGGTGAACCAGAACTGCCTCAGCCAGTAGGATGCCATGAGAATCACCAACACACCGTCCTTCTTGATTTTCTTTAGGACTCAGGGCAAAAGAGTGTGAACTTGGAGGGTTGGTATGGGTGGGAAAAGTATGGAACAGGTTTTTTTGGGGAGGTGGGAGGGGCAGGGAGGAATTTGAGAGGTGGTCAATCCACGCCTCCCCTTATGCCCTCGATACGAAGCCCAAGGACACACAGGGTGCAGGCACAAACCAATGGACACTGCTAGTAAGAATTTTCCAGTCTCAGGTATGTGAAACGCATGCACACATAGGGACCATCACTCAAAGAACCACACACTTTTCTGTACACCTAACCAAACACATTCAGAAACAGAGTGGGGTCCTCTGAAATGGATCACTGAGAAGGCAATAAGCCAGTTAAGATTCAGACCCTAATCAATATGGAAGCAAACCTCACAGAGATGACAAGTCCAGCATAGTCTGCCTTGATCAGAGCAGATATGCTGAGATATGTATGCTCCACAGGCTGCATTTCTTAATTGACCATAGGCTGCAAAGGTGATGAAGTTCCTGGTTGGGCACATTTTGGGTGTCCCTTGCCTAACAAGGACACAGTAACCATTAACAGTTGCCTTTGCTCACCTGCTGCACTTGGAATGGTAAACAGATCTCTTTCATCCTTCACAGTTACCTGAGGAAATAAACCAAGAGTTAAAGTTCGGTATACACCCAACTATACGAGCTCCCAGGTCTCTCACCCTTCTCTTTACCAGCAACCACAGAAGTGGTTCATTTTTAATTAGCTGCTCAACTATGGCCTGTCAGACTCCAATAAATCAGAGGGCTGGGACCTAAGTTTGCAAGGAAAGAGAAAGCCCTCAAGGTGGTGTTATAAAATAGAAGGGATGCCCAAGGCTTTGACAAGGAAACAAAGCTCTCACATGGGAAGGAGTAATAAGCATTACCAGTAAAGATGCATGGAACCACATTCCTAGTTAAGGATGAAATCCTCCAGTCCAAAGTCAGTGTTTACAGTACTGCACAAGGTTCCAGTTGCTTAACTCCCGTGAAAGCCACAGCCCAGCTGATGGGACTCATTGCTTCCCCACGACAGAGCTGTAACACACTCCTAAGCAGGCTGCTTACATGAGAGCTGGGTGGTGCCTCAGACACGGATGTTCCTGGAACGGAGGTTGTATTCCACTCTCTGCTTGCGTTCTGTGGGTGACTTGCCATGGCTGAGACCAGTCTGCCAGGAATGTGTTGGCTGAATTAGAGAAAATAAAAATATCAAGGAGGGGTATTTAAACAGAAGGAGGCTGAAAGAGACTAAAAATAGAGGTCACATCACCACTAATTCAATACCCACTGGAAACCTAGGCCTTGTCTACACTACACAGTTTTGTTGGCATAGCAGTGGAGGAGGTGTACATACTACAATGCTACTTTTAGTGGCAAAACTCTCGTTTTGCCGACAAAATAAAACCACCTTGACGAGAGGCATCAAGACTTTTGTGGCAAAGTTAGAGCAATGAAGTGTCAGTGTAGACACTGCGTTCACCTGGCCTCCAGGAAGTATCCCGCAATGCCCACCGTGACCAGTCTGCTCACTATTTTGAACTCCGCAGACCTGCATCCAGCTACACAGGCACATCTGTTTCCTCCTCTCCCCCGCAAAGCTCCAGGAACTGTGGAATTGGAGCATTGTTCTATCAAATGCCGTGTCATCTCAGGCCTGCTGGGTGATTGCATAGTGCACAGTGAAAGTGTGTACGGAGGACCATGTCGCTGCTCTGCAAATTTCCTGGGTGGGAACGTGAGCCAGGAACGCCGTTGAAGCGGCCTGCACCCTGGTGGAGTGCGCAGTGATCGGAGGGGCAGCAACCCCTAGCAGGTTATAGCACTCATGTATGCAGGATGTGATCCATGATGAAATCCGCTGAGAAGAGAGAAGATCCTTCATTCTGTCCATCACAGCCATAAAGAGTTGGAGGGGAACTGTATGTCCTCACAGCAGCAGGCCGGTGAGCTTTAATTAAACTGCTGTTGCATGTCAACACTATGTTCCTTGCATCCGAAGAAGTGGGTATTCACCCACGACAGCTCATGCTGCAAAACGTCTGTTAGTCTATAAGGTGCCACAGGATTCTTTGCTGCTTCTACAGAACCAGACTAACACGGCTACCCCTCTGATACTATGTTCCTTGTGTTGGCAGATCACATCCGAACTAGCACCTCTTGCGTTGAGACAGAGAGCAGTGCACTGTGCGTAGCTATCCCACTGTGCAACTGGCCGCAGGGTGCTCTGAAATGTTTGCAATGCGTCCTGGGGCAGATACAGCATCACATGATGCAGGTTTCTCAATCTCATCCTTCCAAGAGCATCCTCCAGCAGCAGCCTGCCCTGCCTGCCTTCTGCTGTGTTCCTAGTGCGGAGGAGAGCAGGATTCCACATTAACGATTTTGAGATTCCCTTCTGTACTGGAGTGCCTGTAGGTGCGGATGCAAGCCTTCATTAAGATCTGGATGGAGGTGTTTTGGGGATAGACCTGCTGCACTTCGGCTAAAGTTCCAGTTCTTCGAGTGCTTGCTCACGTCAGTTCCAATCAGGTATGCGTATGCCACATGCACGACAGCTGTAAGATTTTTCCCTTAGCAGTATCTGTAGGGTTGGCCTGGGCACCCCCTGGAGTCATGCCTCCATGGCACCCAATATAGTGCCCTGCCAACCCGACCCACCCCCCTTCAATTCCTTCTTACCGCCTGTGACGGCTAGCTGGAACTCCCTACCGCTCCTGCCTCAGCAAGCGAGCGCTTCGCAATGTCTCTCCATGTACACAGTTAGATTTAGCAGTAGTTTATAGTTAGTGTAGATAGCTTTTCTTACAAGTTTCCTTTGGGGGGGGGGGGGGGGGAAGAATCTTTCCCCCAACGTGTTTTCCCAGGCACTGAGGCATACCTTGGTCCTCGGGCTTTAAACTGTGCTCGGACTGTGACAGGTTTATGCCAAGAAGTGACCCGAACTCGTGCCTTAAGTGTCTTGGCGAGGGGCATGTCAGGGACCGCTGTAAAATCTGTAAGGGTTTTCGCCCCAGGATCCTTAAGGACTGAGAGCAGCGACTCCAAGTCCTACTTATGGAGGCAGCACTTCGGGCCCAGTTGGAACCGGCTGCACCGGACCTGGCCTCAAGCGCCGCATCCTCAGTGCGCTGGAACCATTGAGGTGCGAATCAGTGCCGAGGAAGGACTCAGTTACAGACCCTCAGCACCGCCACAGCTCCGCCCACAGGCAGGCATCGGTGGGGCACTGCTCTCGCTCCGGGTGCCCCATAAAAAGGAAAAGGCGGACAGAGGGCACTCCCCAGCTAGGTCTAAAGACCATTTAACCAGCAGTGCAGCCACAGGAGGCTGCTCAGGTTACTGCCTGAACACAATCCCACCTGACCCTCTGGCTCGGCTAGCTAATCCCAGCCATCACAGCCACACTGCTATGCTTAGTGCACCAGCCTGAGCAGAGCTAGTGTGTCTGCCTAGCCACACTGGGAAGCACCTTCCCAGATGCTGTGCAGCTATCGCCTTAGGCAATCAACTTCTACAAGAAAATGAACTGGATTGTGTTATTAATCTATTCCTCTCTTAATACGATAGTAACCAAGCAAACAGAAGTATAACATTTGAATCTAGAAGGGACAGAAGAGACAGACTCATTTAGCATAAACCCTTCCCCCTTGCACCAACCAGGGCTCTACCTCCATGAGCCAAGGTGTACTGCGAGTGCCTACTGGGAGGAAGGAAGTAAAGCTGAGGTTTCCATGTGGAATGACTATAGGAAACTACACTTTAATGGGCAGAGGAAAAGTGGGGGGCTGGATTGGATAAGCAACCGGTAATGAGCGTTTTCCAGCTCTGAAGCCTATAAACTTGAAAATATCCAATTTTAATTGTATTTACATTTTGTCACCAAGTCTCTCGTCTAAGCTTGGACTTTGCAGGACACATTTCAATCTTGAGCTGAAATTTTTGTGCAGACTTTTGAGCTCCTAAAAATGTGATTTTCTGACAAGGCCTGCTAAGTATTTAAACTGTATTTAAGCTGAGACGGGGGGTCACGTATGATAGTGTGCTGCAATATCTGCTGATGCTGTTGAGACCTTGCACTGAAAGCACTGCTATCTGAGCAGTGAAGCCCCGAGGTCACCATGCAGTTACCTTGGTAGATGGAACCCAGCAGGCTCCACTTCTGGGCTTTGTTCTGTGGTTTTGCCTTTGTGCTTCTTCTCCAACTGTGACTGGATCTCTCCTCCTCCTCTCTTTCTGCCATATGGATATAACTTCACGCCAGGGAGCAGGGGCTGCTGTGCAATGGTGAAGACGGTTGGTTGATTTGATGGCAAACTGGAAGGTGGGACCTCAAGAGTCTTTTCTTCGTCATCATATTTTAAGTCCTAGGGAAGAAACAAAAATTAAATACCTGCTAAACTGAACGTGCTAAAATGCAGCCTGCAGCAACCTTAACTTTTGCATTCTTAACCATGTATCAGAGGGGTAGCCGTGTTAGTCTGGATCTGTAAAAGCAGCAAAGAGTCTTGTGGCACCTTATAGACTAACAGACGTTTGGGAGCATGAGCTTTCGTGGGTGAATGCATCCGACAAAGTGGGAATTCACCCACGAAAGCTCATGCTCCCAAACGTCTGTTAGTCTATAAGGTGCCACAAGACTCTTTGCTATTCTTAAGCATGTATCTCTAGTGCTTTCTTAACCTATCTTGTATGGAATTTCCTTGGGTTCTTTCTTTGGTTTAAAAAAGAATATGGATTTTTTCCCCCCAGAATTCAGCTAAAACACAGTGAGAGTTCCAGGAGCCCTGAACAAGATGAACAATAGCTGAGCCCATAACAGTTTACAATTCCACCGTATGCAGGTTATGATATCTGCATATGCATGTGCAGCATGGCCACCTTTTGCTGTACGCTTTATAAAACCCAATGAGACGATGAATGCAGAAGTCTACTCAAAACAGCACATATATTTCAAAGGCTCGTAAGTCAGTTAAATTACAAAGCGTTGCTTAAAGACTTTCCAAAAATAATTCACCTTCAGATAGAGATTAACCCTAGATAATTTCAGCTCAAGAGGTCAGAATTCCTGAAAGATGAGTGACTTAACACCATGAAAGAATATTTTATCTCCATCATCACAAGATACAAATCAAATGAGAATTTCTGCAGGTGGGATATCATTCAACATCTGGCAGGGGCAGGGATCCATGATAAAACTGTGGATGTTAGAGTGGTTACATTCAAGAGTCTCCCAGAAGTGCAGCCTTGCAACAGCACAGCACAGCAAGTTTGTTGTGGTGGCTAGCTAAACTAAAAGTACAAATACAGTATGGGAGTTTGTAGTTAAGTCATGCATGTCTGGCTGATTAGGAAGTAGGTCTGATAGATAAATACAAAAAAAAAAAACCAAAAAACAAAAATCATTGCAAAACAGTGAGAATTCACTATGTCACTAGAACTAGATTCTACTTGAGGTTGAGGAACCTGTTCAAGAGTAGATGATCTATTAACATGTAGAGGAAGGCCTCAGTCTTTCAGGACAACTCTTCAGGACTGGCTGGCTCTCATCTGTGGAGCTCAAGTATCTGATAATACCAGCTTTCCCAGCAAACAGCCTCCAATTCATTCTCTCTTTGGAAACAAGCTTGTTTTCTGATAGTCACCCTGAAATTCCCACCTCTAGAATGCAGAACTTATGATGGCTCACTTTGACAGTGTAATACACCCCCAGAGATTCCAGTTTCTCTCTTCCCTGCTGCAGATTTAGTTCCTGGAACCAAGGTATGCCCCCATGTCTTGCCGAAATGAATTCTATCAAGCTATGGAAAGATGATGGGTCCTGGAGCTTGTCCAGGATAATGAGAGCCTCCTGGTTACCTAGGTATAAAGACAGTACAATTAAACTACATTATATAGCACAACATAAACTAATCTCAGAAGTGTGAAGGAGATTTTTCTATCACTCCCCCCACTTCCTACTGGCTGTTGTTTCTAGGAATCTAATATGTTCGGCGGAAGTCTCAGAATGTTTATATGGTTTATGTAGCACAGCAATACTAGGTCTATGGAATAACTCAGATTAGCGTAGATACTGCTCCATACAGAAGACACAGCAGGAGAACGTCAAAGAAACTCCTGCTGGCTCCACACATGATTCTGATAATGACAGATGGAAAAAGCTAATGTGGGTGTATGTGTGGTTTCCCCCTCCACCACTTAGGACAGGGAAGACAAGGCACATCTACCATTGCAAAACACATTAGCACATTGTAGTGTTCAGACTCTAAATTACAGTACAGTAACTCCTCATTTAACATTGTCCTGGTTAACGTTGTTACGTTGCTGATCAATTAGGGAACAAGCTCGTTTAAAGTTGTGCAATGCTCCCTTATAATGTCGTTTGGCAGCTGCCTGCTTTGTCCACTGTTTGCAGGATTCTCTGGAAGAGCAGCCCCTCCTTCTGGGGATTAGAACCAGCACCCTCCGTGCCCCCCCCATCAGCTCCCCTAAATTCCCTGTAAGATGTGTGGCTCGGCAGCTGCTCAGCAGCCGTTCAGCTGTCCCACCCCCCCACTGCCCTGCTGCTCCTGCCCTGCTCTCTGCCTTGGAGCTGCTCCCGGGAGCTTCCTGCTTGCTGGAGGAGGCGCGGGAGAGGGGTGCTGATATCAAGATGTCCCCTTGCTCCTACCCTCGCCCCCCAAACACACACACTCCGTACCACAAAGTGGAGGAGGGGGGACAGGGCTAGGAGACAGAATGGAGGGAGTTTGCTGGACGCTGTTGCTTCCTGTCTGAACTGGCTGATCTGCTTAAAAGGGGTCTGCTTAAGTACTTGAAGTGGGGTCAGCGTACTTAAAGGGGCAATGCACATCTCTTTCTCTCACTCATGCATGCACCCCCCAGCACTTTGGAAAGCCAGCACCTGTGCATGTGCTGTCAGGAGGGGGGAGTGGTGCGCTCCAGCTGGAGAGCGTGGGCTCATCATCATGTTCAGTTTTTGCAGGAAAGTGTTTGCAGCTACTGCCCTGCATCTATTGTGTTTCCTCCCTCCTGCCTCAGTCCATGCTGCCTTGCAGAGTGTGAGGCTACATTAACAACAGCGTATTAACCCTTGAGGGCTCAGCTGAGTCCTACTTAATCATTTGGCAGTAAGGCATTCCCTGGGAAATATCCCACCCTCTGACTCCACCACCTCAGCCAAGCTTCACATTCATTGCTGTGTACAGTATTAAACTGTTTGTTTAAAATTGTTTAAAACTTATACTGTATATGTATATAATGTCTTTTGTCTGGCAAAAAAAAATTCTCTGGAACCTAAACCTCCCCCCCCCCCCCCCCGTTACATTAATTCTTATGGAGAAATTGGATTCGCTTAACATAGTTTCGCATAAAGTCGCATTTTTCTGGAACATAAATACAACATTAAGTGAGGAGTTACTGTAGATGGTACATTTGTCTGGTGGAGATATGGAAAACAAAAACCTTGTACAAACAAAAAGCCCTTCAATAGTTCACAGGTTTACCTAGATTGTTTTTCAAGACATCACCACCACCCGGGAGGCATTCCCATTTCCACTCACTTGGGTTGGATGCCTGGGCTCCCAATCTGGAGTAAATGTTCTTGGCAAACTCAGGAGAGAGATGAAGGATCAAATAATACAGGTGGAAGCAACATTCACAAAGATACACGCTGCTGAACGGAAGCGTCATGGTGATATTATCTTTGGAAGAAGAAAGATGAGCATTTAAAAGTATACTCACATTTATGCTTCTATGACAGCAAAACTGTATTCAGTGTTTCAAAATCTCTGAACATAATATGGTGCCACAGCCAAAGGATGGTGCTGTCACTGTTCTATTAGTTTAAATTTATATTATGTGCTTTGTCCAGGTGGAAAGAAAATATCCTCATATCAAAAACCCACTTAAGCCCCCCACATAAGAGATTAACTATCTGTTCACTGAATATTCTAAAATGAAATATAATTTTAAAGTATACAAAGAAAAAAACCCTCAGTGGAGAATGGCAGTGGGTATTAAACACTGTAATGACTAACTCCTCGAAGTCAGTGACCAGGAGCTTTCTAGGAGCATCAATGCAATATGCCAAGCTGGGAACTCCTGATTATTAAGATTTACCTACAGGGTAACCCGGGGTGCTCCAAGCCCTAAAACGGTGTGAAGGAAAAAGAGTTGCATGAAGTTCTAGTCTCTCTCTCTCTTTTTTCTGGGAATACAGATGGAGAAGTAACAGGAATGTATCCAGCTGTGCCAGAAAGGTGTGAATGGATTCAGTGAGACCAACAATTCTAAAAGGCAATCATTCGGATCAATAAATACTGCCCAGGGAATGTCCCCATACCAGAGGAACCTTGCTTCTGTGTGCTAAGTCCCAATGCTTCATAGCCAAGGCAGAAGCAATCGTCAAAAGTTTATTTCTTGGGAGTTTTAAATACTAACTTCAAGGGATTGAAGAAAATCCTTCTATTCTGCACTTTATAAATGGGAGTGGTGGTGGTGGAAAAAGGAGGGTGTGCAAAAAAATAAAAATGATGTAGGTTACTGACCTGTCATAGTGATAGCGACTTCTTGCACAGATATCTTAAAAATACAAGAGACAGATTTGTTAGGTGATAACTCACTGATTGGCAAATAGAACAGTGAGAAAAGACATTTAAAATCAAGGTTGTGGCTGTCTTTCATTTTACAGTATTGACTCCTGAATGGAACTCTAAGATATGTTCACAGAGAAGCCGTGAAATGGATGACAGGCTTTGCTTTCTCCTGAAGATCAGTTTTTGAATTTATTTTGCTAAAAGCCTCTCTGAGTTAATAAAATACACTGCAATTGAGAAATGGGTAATACAATTTGCAGTTAAAATATTTCATTTAGAAACCATTAAGGATGTAAATATATGATACAATTTTATTAGATTTAAAAAAAAACCCCTCATGTTTCAATTTCCAGATTTTCATAGTTAAGATCCCCCAAACAACTTTATCACTAACTCCATAATTCCACCAACCATTTATATACCCATGGTTTACTCAGCAATATAGATACAGGAGATGCAAATGGTAACCATTCAATGTACGGTTTCTGTGTACTTTCAGGCCAGAATTTGATATATCTATAACACTTCCATGATGAAGAGCTTTAACTCTATCTGGAAGTGCATAAGGAAGGTAATTCGGAGTGTAGCGTTTACTGCATACTTTGGAGGGTAGGTGGAGTTGAGTGCCCTGTCTAGTTGGCAGTAGCTGTTGATCTGGGAGCATGTTAAGGCTCATTAGTAGAAATAAAGAGAATTATAAAACACCTACATGAGTGAAGACAGGCAGAAAAAGGAAATCCTTCCTGCTAGCATGGAATCCATGGGTATACTATATTATGCCAGTGAATCTTTTGAGACAGAGAAATAGGATGTACCATATATTCTGACGATGTAGCACTTAGAATAACAGGGCTCAAAGTTTCACACCACTTTGGCATAAGTATTTCTGTTGGTTTCTCTTGTACCTTCTCTCTTGGACACACAAATCTGCTCCTCCTGAACATCCCTCCCCAACCCAAGGAAGACGTGCGTTTAAATTCAATACCTGAATGGGATTAATGTGAGAAAGTGACATGGTCCCAATGCGGATGATATTGCACTTCCCCAAGAAGACTGGGGGATCCAAGTCTTCCTGCAGCTCCCTCTTTAATGTCAGCTCTTTCCCAGGAGAGGCAGGCACAGAACAGCTTTCTGTCTGGCTGAGGTTGGGAAGAACATAATCTACACAAGATATTTTACAAATCTTGCTGACTTTGGCACAGATGTTCACTAAATCTGGAAAAAACATTAAAGGAACAAATGTTATTCCCTCCGCTGACCAGCAGTACTAACAACTCAAAGCTGCACCTGTTATAAATGCAAGACACATTGAAGCCAGGCTTTCCACAGCAAGAAATGGGTAGCATTAACATGAACTGTACTGCTCCCAATAAGCTATGTAACCGCTCCCAATAAGCTATGTAACTGGAACACTGCCAGGTAACAGATTTTGTGCAATGCTTTCCAGTGGATACACTGCACCTTGTATCTGTGTAGAAGGCACAGCTGGTAGCCCATTCCCAGGAGAGTAGAGGTGCCATTGGTAATGTCTGCATGATTAAAAGGTCCATGCTTGTGCATCTTCCCCTTTCAGTTGATGTATACACAATTATGCTTGTGTGTGCAATTTGCCTCTGAGGACACACCGCTAGAAGGGGCAGGCACGCAGTCCAAATCTGACGAAGGCAAAACTATTTTTTTTAAGGATGGCAAAGTACAGTTCAGCTCTCATTTTAGTACGAGAGCATTACAGTTCAAAACGTAGACAGCACAAATTCTATCAGCACACTCTGAAGTATGAGATTACTGAATTAGCTTCAGCAATGCCTACTTGTTATAGCTCACATATGTAACCAGCCTCTAACTGCTCCACAAGAAGGTGTGAGTGCTGTGATGTTGTGTCTCTATTTGCAGCATTTATTCTAAACACTGTTTACAGCGACGACAAGTAGCAAATGCATAAGCAAGAACCTGGAAAAATTTACCTGGAATAATTCCATCATTTTTCTGGACAGGCTTCAGCATTGGTTCAAACTGCAGTTTCAAGGATTTAGTCAGTTCCTGAACCAAGCACTCAAAACTACCACCAATGTATACCTAAAACAAGACAAGGCTTCAAGGTTTCATGTTACACACTAATTTTCTTCAACATGGATATTAATTCTCTTTTAGTCAGCAGGGCCCCTGTTGTTTAGTAGGCAGCTTCATCACTAGATCACTCTAATCAGGCTAAATCTCTTTGATAATCCCTGTATGGGGGGGCGGGGGGGGGGAGTGAAACTCAGAGGCGAGAAGGCTCAGGTTGCAGTTTTATACAGAAACCCTGTACGTTAAGTATCCGGGACACATGCCTCCCTCTCCCGTTTATCTACACAGTCACTTGGTGAGCTCATATTTTTAAGATCTTGTGGACCTGCCTCCTCTCCCATTTGCAACCCGATGGACCCACTCCCTTCCAGTTCTCAGTTACACAACATGCACAGGCTAGGCTGGCTCCTCTTCCTTGTTTCCAGCTACTTGTATAGGGCACCAGGGCTCTTTGCCACCAACAGCCTAGAAACAGCTGGAAGCAACGAGGAAGAATCTGCATAATGTGACACCTGCAGATCACGGGCTGCAGTTTGAGGACTGTGTTAGGGAGCAAACAACCAGTTAGTGAAACTACAAATAAATTTTAAAATCTGACACGTTTAAAATCAGGTCCAAATTATAGGTTTGCTAATGCAGAAGTGCTCAACTTTGCTGAAGCACATCTTTAATAT
Organism: Mauremys mutica; assembly: GCF_020497125.1. Lineage (NCBI taxonomy): Eukaryota > Metazoa > Chordata > Testudines > Geoemydidae > Mauremys > Mauremys mutica. The sequence continues at coordinate 4,496,047 of NC_059073.1, read as the reverse complement.
AGAAGCATGACCCCGGAGACGACCAAAACCAGGATGCAATGCTGTCTGCACTGTAGTAGATTTCTTGTATCTCTCTGCCTCTTCACTTCTTTTCAAACCTCACTTGAAGATATATTTCATTTATTGTTTAATTCTAAGTACTGTTTTGATGCTAAAGCATACTGAAATATACAGTAGGACTCAGAGTTATGAACACCTTGGGAATAGAGGTTGTTTGTAACACTGACCAAAACGTTATGATTGTTCTTTAAAACTTTACAACTGAACAATGACTTAATACAGTTTTGAAACTTTACTAAGCAGAAGGAAAATGCTGCTTTCCTTTCTTTTTCAGTAGTTTACATTTAAACACAGTATTGTACTGTATTGGCTCTGTTTTTTTGGGGTCTCTGCTGCTCTTGATTGTATCCTTCCAATTCCAAATGAGGTGTGTGGTTGACTGGCCAGTTTGTAACTCTGAGGCTCTACTGTAACAGGCATGTATGACCCTATGAAAAGTGGTTTGTAATAATAGAAATCTGATTACTAGTAGTCCATCAATAAGTCAGTTTACTGATTCGAACAACCTAAAAGCACTAGGAGTCAAATGTGAAAGGAACAGGAGACAGCAATCATGGTATGTAGCCCTAGGGTGTTGTCCCCATATAGAGACTCACTTCAAGGAGGCATCCTGCACTAAGCTTGTCTATAGGTGTTTCACACAAAATCTTCCACAGACAGTAGAAAACTTTCCATCCAGTCACAGTTTCTTGCAGGTTATTCTCCCTTCTCCACACTGAGCACGATTATTAATAGCACTGGAATCGCACCAGGGCTAAAACCCCAGTAAATACTGCAACGAGAGTCAAACTAAACAGAATGGGAGGGGTCCACTTCTAATACTGGCTGCCATTCTTGCTACCTAACTGCAAATGGGAAAGCTAGAATGCTTCTTCCAAGTCATGCTAAGCAGCATGGTCCCGTGACCGGAGAGGCAGCAGTTCTATCACATGGTACAGGGCCAGCTACTTTCCAGAGGAGTGCAAATTCTGTTTCATCTCACCTGGAGCAGGTCAAGCTGGTGCCGTAACTTATCAGTGACACAGTTAAACATGGTCTCCTTCTGATTGCGGACATGCCGTTGCATAAGATCTTTCATTCTCTGGAAACAGCCTGGACCATTCATTTGGCTACAAGCTACGGGAGAGAGATGGTATTTAAATGTCAGCACATAATCTTACACGTGTTGGTGCAGCCTTGCCCGCATGCTACTCAACCAATGGCCGGAATGGTAATCTGTCAGGATGCCTGGTGCCACACGACTACTAAAATGGAAACTGCAATCTAATAGAAGTGTGGCCTACAGAGACTGCAGGTCCCAACAGAGACGACCCAGGCCTGTTGATAGTGGAGGGGGACACAACCCTGAAACAGCTCAGGTCATGTCCCCACCTCCCCCCCCAGCAGTGCCTCCCTCCCAGGAAGCAGTGGCCCCTCCCTGCAGAGCCCAGCTGTTCCTCCTGCCTCTCCCTGCCTGCTCAGCTGTCCTGCAGGGAGGAGGCCCAACCACACCATGTGATCAAGCAATCTGGAGGGGGGCACATGAACCTACATGTCCTCCCCCCATACAATTATTGCCTCTGGTCCCACATATGCTGCTTCATTTTGATCCAAGTGGCCATATTAAACTGCATGTTGGGACGGCACTGAAGGCACTAGACAGCCTTACTATTCGTGAAGCCCCGAGCTGTCATAAGGAGAGAAGTTCTCCCTCTCGGGAACAAGGGGAGCAAAGCTTGCATGAGAAACAGGGCTGTACACCGAAGATAAGGTGGGACACAATCTTCATTGTAGAACTCTGATATATTTAGCTTGTAGACCACACAGACCAAACTACACTGCCAGGAGGAGCTTGTGGTCATGAGCCTGAGCACCTCTCTAGGGCTTTTATAGCAAACCATAGCTGCATATATACAGACACCATCACTGTCACTGGGGATTAAACTCAGGATGTTCAGCACCAAACGTACAAACCTTTGTTTCCTGTATTACTGACCCTCTTTAGCTGTAAGAAAGCAGCAAATTGTATGTTCTGCAGCTAGTCAGTAGGGGGAGTCATGAGCACAGAAAAAAAAGCCAGGGTTTTACATGTTGATCCCATAAGTTCTTTTCACCAAGGAATGTGAGCAGCATCAGCAGAACATGGTAGTGGATCGGTTGTTAGGCTGTCTTCTGGCACCCTTAAAACATTCCAGTACATTTCAAAACTCATAAGGTCTCCACAATCCCTAGACTTCCAATTTCAAAATAGTGGGCAGCATCTGACCTACCACTCTTCTGCTTTCATCATCACATGCTTCCAATTTTAAATTAGCCCAGATCTATGCAATCAAACACAGCAGCAAAGTATTACTTCATACATGCCACCATAGGAAGGAATCACTGCAGCGTCTCTGAAGTCCTTTATTAAGTTCCCAGAGACTCATTCTGGTGTGGCTCCTAACATCCAGAAAGATCACAGGAAGAGGATAGCCTTCCTGTATTTCAACTGTTGTCCCTTGGTGAGACTGCCATTTCATAAGAACAGAAGAATGACCATATTGGGTAAGACCAAAGGTCCATTTAGCCCAGTATCCTGTCTTCCGACAGTGGCCAATGCCAGGTGCTTAAGAAGGAATGAACAGAACAGGGAATCATCAAGTGATCCATCCCGTTGCCCATTCCCAGCTTCTGGCAAACAGAGGCAAGGGCCACCATCCCTGCCCATCCTGACTAATAGTCATTGAGGGACCTATCCTCCATGAATTTATCTAGTTCTTTTTTGAACCCCGTTATAGTCTTGGCCTTCACAACATCCTCTGGCAAGGAGTTCCACAGGTTGACTGTGCGTTGGGTGAAGAAATACTGCCTTTTGTTTGTTTTAAACCTGCTGCCTATTCACTTCATTTAGTGACCCCTAGTAGTTGTGTTATGAGAAGGAGTAAATAACACTTTCTTATTTACTTTCTTCACACCAATCATGAATGTATAGACCTCTATCTTATCTCTCCTTAGTCATCTCTGTTCCAAACTGAGAAGTCCCAATCTTATTAGTCTCTTCTGATACGGAAGCTGTTCCAGACCCCTAATCATTTTTGTTGCCCCTTCTGAACCTTTTCCAATTCCAATTATCTTTTTTGAGATGGGGCGACCACATCTGCACGCAGTATTCAACATGTGGGTGTATCATAGATTTAGAGAGAGGCAATGTGATGTTTTCTGTCTTAGTATCTATCCCTTTCTTAATGATTCCCAATATTCTGTTGGCTTTTTGCCTGCCGCTGCACACTGAGTAGATGTTTTCGGTGTCAGATTTCACTGTTAGATGGAGGCATGCACCACACCTGCGTGCTACTACATTGCTGTGACAGACTTCAGCTCTAGCTCCGTGCAATTCTGCAGCACTGCTGTGGAATTTCATTCTCCATTCCTTCTCTCCCTTTTGAAGATGCTAAGTGATCTACAAATACACAATATTATTTGGCTGCTCAAGAATAAGAATTTAAAGTGAGCCCTTTGAGCCAGGCCTTTGAAATTTAAGAAATAAAAGTGAGACAAGCTGATTCAACAGGAGTAGTGTAGTGACTCTACCAACATACAGATTTCCATACTACCAGCTTGGGAACCGTTCTTTCCGGTATTAACTGGCAGAATTCACCATTGCACAGATGGTTAGTGTCACTGCTACAATTTGCTTCCCTGTTCAGTAATTCAATGCACAGGAAGCCAGACTTAGCCCAGCTGTAGGATTTTCCTACCTGCATATGTCTGTTTCATGCTAGCCTGTATTTCTGGTGTCAGGACACGGGATATACCGCGCTGCCTTTTATTGATGTACTCCATCTGATCCAGGAGAAAGTTGCACAGCTGGGAAGTGGAGGAAGGAAAAAATCAGTATTGTATGCTGCAAAAAGTTCCCTCATTTCAAATAAAGTGGCTGCTTACCAAAACTTGCCCATTACTCAAGACAGTTACATTACTTGAGCATTTGCAGATTCCCTATAGTAAGCACAGGCCAAACTACAAAGCGTGAGGCATCCTCACCATAGTTACCCAACACACAACAGACAAGTTCTGAAGGGTATCCACTGCACGGACCCCCTTGCCAATCTTACCAAAGCCTGGACAGCTTCCATTTGATGCCTCTGAATGACGTTTACTGGCTCTGTGTTTCTGCCTTTTTCCCAGAGCTTGTTCTTGAGATCTTTGAAGAAGTATTTCAATTTATCTAAGATGGCTTTGCTGAACTGTGTGATGGACTGCCCCAATTTACAACTGGAAGGGGAGAAATGCATTCAAGGATTAATCCAGTTACCTAAAGGCATGAGTAACATGCTGCAATGCCAAAAGGGGCACTGGGGGCTTGCTCACCATGCACTTCTACTGCTACTGGAGGAGATACAATGGTGGGGTCAGACTGATGACCAAATGATGAAGTTATGTCCAGAGAAACGAGTTCTATGAAACATCTGCATTTTTTTCCCCCACAGGGTCTAAAGTCCCACTACAAATGCTAGGTGTCTCCTCCCTTGGTGTTCACACCTCAGCTGCTAGAAGAGGGCCTCATCCTCCCTGACTGAACTAACCTCGTCATCTCTAGACTGATTCTTGCCTGCATATTTATACCTGCCTCTGGAAATTTCCACTACATTCATCTGACGAAGTGGGCATTCACCCACGAAAGCTTATGCTCCAATACATCTGTTACTCTATAAGGTGCCACAGGACTCTGTTGCTTTTTACAGATCCAGACTAACTCGGCTACCCACTGATATATTACAATACAAGTTATGAGTATGTAGATACAGTGTACAAAGCCTGTATTTTTAAAATAGTAATTGAATACGTTTCTGCAAGAAGTGACTGGAGAATATGGCCCCAATTCTGCAATTGCACTTAAGAAAACTGGGCTCTGCACCAGCATTCTGGCATTTGGTTGCAAGACTGGGGACTGTGTGATATAATTTAATACAAAAATACAAATGAGTACATAACTAATCCTTTCCCATTTAGGAAACAATGCAAATTAGACACTAAATCAGCCATGAGGTGATCTCCACCTTTTAGGAGACAGGCAGTGAATTGGAAGGCTCAGCCCCTCAGGGGACGAAATCATGAAGTTTTGCCATTCTCTGTATCAAATGCTGAGATATCATTTCACCCATGGAATAAAGTGGCCTGAGAACATTAGAAGACAGAGGCCATGCATTTTGCACCAGCTCATCTCACAGTTTTTGGCAGACAGCACAAAATTGTGTTTGTTTTTATATCAGGGAGGTTTGCAAGTGTCTTGTGTTAGTAAGAATGTCCTAGAGTGCAGTGAAGAGGACGGTACCTGAAGACCTCATTCCAGGTCATGGAGATTGCACTGGATATTGGCTCTGTGAGTTGCTCATTGAAATCAACAAACCCACATGCTACAGAGCTGTAGACACCTTGACGAGCACACACAGCTCGATACGTAGCATAGGGGTATCCAATACCCTGTGAAGTGGAAAGCAAGGAGAGAGACGGTCACAGTATTTCAATGTACACAGGAGACAGCAGTTCAACTCTAAGACATGAATATGCTTTTTGGTTGCTCACAGGTGAGAAATGCACCTTTTGGATAACCATATCATAACTGCGCAAGGTACTGACCGTGTAGGATTTAGCTTCTGAGTGCTATAAAGTTATACAAATAAAAAGAGCAACTCAAAAGGTATAGTCAACTTACTATGACAATTCCTTGCCCACTTATGGACTACTAGATGCTGTTCCCCTACAGAAATAAGAAGGCTAAGTGCCAATACAGAATAGTTTACAGGGAGATGGTGTGATACACACTAGAATAGTGAGCAGACTAACAGGTAGGAGTGCAGCACCCATACAATTTTATATTATTTGTATTCAGGTAGTGGTTAAGGGCTCCAATCACAGCTCCATTGTGGCAGGCACCGTACAAAAGCACTTAATACAAAATTCAGCAATCTAGATTACAAGTGAAACTGGCAGATGGATGAAACTAACAAATGGCTGTGTAGATTTACTAGTGTTTGTGCAGCATTTTTAAAATGCAAGATGCTATTTAACTGGGAGAGGTGAAGAAAACAGTGACAGTAAATGAAACACATCTTAGCACAATTAGTCATTAACTGAACTATAGTAGCGAACATAATCTTTATTACCCACAAAACCTTACATGACTAAAGTCTACACCATCTACATAGAGAAATATAAATTTTTGCTAACAGCCCTTGGAATTTTTTTCATTTCAGTGGAATGGGAGTGCCAGCGCTGCCCTTTCCTTCCATAGGTATTTACTAAGAACATAAGAATGGCCATACTGGGTCAGAAAAAAAAGGTCCATCTAGCCCAGTATCCTGTCTTCCAACAATGGCCAATGCCAAGTGCCCCAGAGGGAATGAACAGAACAGGTAATCATCAAGTGATCCATCCCCTGTCGCCCATTCCCAACTTCTGGCAAATGGAGACTAGAGACACCAATTCTGCCCATCCTAGCTAAAGCCAATGATGAACCTATCCTCTATGAATTTATCTAGTTCTTTTTTGAACCCTGTTATAGTCTTGGCCTTCACAACATTCTCTGGCAAAGAGTTCCACAGGTTGCCTGTGCGTTGTGGGAAGAAATACTGCCTTTGGTTTGTTTTAAACCTGCTGCCTTTTAATTTCATCAGGTGACCCTTAGTTCTTGTGTTACGAGGAGTAAATAACACTTCCTTATTTACTTTCTCCACACCAGTCATGATTTTATAGACCTCTACCATATCCCCCTTAGTTGTTTCTTTTCCATGCTGAAAAGTCCCAGTCTTATTAATCTCTCCTCATATGGAAGCCATTCCATACGCCTAATAATTTTTGTTGCCCTTTTCTGAACCTTTTTCCAATTCCAATATATCTTTTTTGAGATGAGGTGACATCATCTGCACACAGTATTCAAGATGTGGGCGTACCATGGATTTATATAGAGGCAATATGATATTTTCTGTCTTATTATCTATCCTTTTCTTAACGATGCCCAACATTCTGTTTGTTTTTTGACTGCCCCTGCACATTGAGTGGATGTTTTCAGAGAACTATCCACAATGACTCCAAAATCTCTTTCTTGAGTGATAACACCTAATTTAGACCCCATCATTTTATATGTATAGTTGGGATTATTTTTTCCAATGTGCATCACTTTGCATTTATCAACATTGAATTTCATCTGTCCTTTTTTTGCCCAGTCACCCAGTTTTGTGAGATCCCTTGGTAGCTCTTCTCAGTCTGCTTTGGATTTAACTTTCTTGAGTAGTTTTGTATCATCTGCAAATTTTGCCACCTCACTGTTTACCCCTTTTTCCAGATCATTTATGAATATGTAGAACAGCACTGGCCCCATTATAGACCCCTGGGGGACACCACTATTTACCTCTCTCCATTATGAAAATTGACCATTTATTCCTACTCTTTCCTGTCTTTTAATCAGTTACAAATCCATGAGACGGCCTTCCCTCTTATCCCATGACCGCTTACTTTGCTTATGAGCCTTTGGTGAGGGACCTTGTCAAAGGCTTTCTGAAAATCTAAGTACACTATATCCCCCTTGTCCACATGCTTGTTGACCCCCTCAAAGAATTCTAGTAGATTGGTGAGGGATGATTTCCCTTTACAAAAACCATGTTGACTCTTCCCCAACAAATCATGTTCATCTATGCATCTGATAATTCTATTCTTTACTATTGTTTCAACCAGTTTGCCTGGTACTGAAGTTAGGCTTACCGCCCAGTAATTGCCAGGATCACCTCTGGAGCCTTTTTTAAAAATTGGCATCACATTAGCTACCCTCCAGTCATCTGGTACAGAAGCAGATTAAAATGATAAGTTATATACCACATTTAGTAGTTCTGCAATTTCACATTTGAGTGTCTTTAGAACTCTTGGGTGAATACCTGGTGACTTATTACTGTTTAGTTTATCAATTTGTTCCAAAACATCCTCTGTGAAACCTCAATCTGGGACAGTTCCTCAGATTTGTTACCTAAAAAGAATGGCTCAGGTTTGGGAATCTCCCTGACATCCGCAGCCGTGAAGACAGATGCAAAGAATTCATTTAATTTTTCCTCAATGGCTTTATCGGCCTTGAGTTCCCCTTTAGCATCTCAATCATCCAATGGCCCCACTGGTTGTTAGCAGGCTTCCTGCTTCTAATGTAGTTAAAAAAAATGTTTGCTATTACTTTTTGAGTCTTTGGCTAGCTGTTCTTCAAATTCTTTTTTGGCCTTCCTAATTGTATTTTGACACTTCCTTTGCCAGAGTTTATGCTCCTTTTTATTTTCCTCAATAGGATTTAGCTTCCACGTTTTAAAGGATGCCTTTTTGCCTCTCACTGCTTCTTTTACTTTGTTGTTTAACCGCAGTTACACTTTTTTGGTTCTCTTACTATGTTTTTTAATTTGGGGTATACATTTAAGTTGAGCCTCTATTATGGTGTCTTTAAAAAGTTTCCATGCAGCTCGCAGGGATTTCACTTTTTGCGCTGTACCTTTTAATTTCTGTTTAACTAACTTCCTCATTTTTGTGTAGTTCCCCTTTCTGAAATTAAATGCTACAGTGTTGGACTGCTGTGGTGTTTTCCCCGCCACAGGGATGTTAAATTTAATTATATTATGCTCTCTGCTACCAAGCAGTTCAGCTATATTCACCTTTTGGACCAGATCCTGTGCTCCACTTAGAACTAAGGCAAGAATTGCCTCTCCTCTTGTGGGTTCCAGGACTAGCTGCTCCAAGAAGCGGTCATTAAAAGGTGTCAAGAAACTTTATCTCTGCATCCCGGTATCAAGTGGAGTGCCCCAAGGGTCGGTGCTGGGGCTGGTTTTGTTCAATATCTTCATTAACGATCTGGAGGATGGTGTGGACTGCACCCTTAGCAAGTTTGCAGATGACACTAAACTGGGAGGAGTGGTTGATACGCTGGAGGGTAGGGATAGGATACAGAGGGACCTAGACAAATTAGAGGATTGGGCCAAAAGAAATCTGATGAGGTTCAACAAGGACAAGTGCAGAGTCCTGCACTTAGGACGGAAGAATCCCATGCACTGCTACAGACTAGGGACCGAATGGCTGGGTAGCAGTTCTGCAGAAAAGGACCTAGGGGTTACGGTGGACGAAAAGCTGATTATGAGTCAACAGTGTGCCCTTGTTGCCAAGAAGGCTAATGGCATTTTGGGTTGTATAAGTAGGGGCATTTCCAGCAGATCAAGGGATGTGATCATCCCCCTCTACTCAGCACTGGTGAGGCCTCATTTGGAGTACTGTGTCCAGTTTTGGGCCCCACATTACAAGAAGGATGTGGATAAATTGGAGAGAGTCCAGCGGAGGGCAACAAAAATGATTAGGGGGCTGGAGCACATGACTTATGAGGAGAGGCTGAGGGAACTGGGATTGTTTAGTCTGCAGAAGAGAAGAATGAGGGGGGATTTGATAGCTGCTTTCAACTACCTGAAAGGGGGTTCCAAAGAGGATGGATCTAGACTGTTCTCAGTGGTAGAAGATGACAGAACAAGGAGTAATGGTCTCAAGTTGCAGAGGGGGAGGTTTAGGTTGGATATTAGGAAAAACTTTTTCACTAGTAGAGTGGTGAAGAACTGGAATGGGTTACCTAGGGAGGTAGTGGAATCTCCTTCCTTAGAGGTTTTTAAGGTCAGGCTTGACAAAGCCCTGGCTGGGATGATTTAGTTGGGTTTGGTCCTGCTTTGAGCAGGGGGTTGGACTAGATGACCTCCTGAGGTCCCTTCCAACCCTCAGATTCTATGATTCTATGATCCCGTCCTGAGGTGAAATGTATCCAGTCAATATGGGGATAGTTGAAACTCCCCATTATTATTATGGAGTTTTTGATTTTTATAGCCTCTCTAATCTCCCTGAGCATTTCATAGTCACTAGCACCATCCTGGTCAGGTGGTCGATAGTATACCCCTACTGCTATATTCTTATTATTCAAGCATGGAATTACTATCCATAGAGATTCTATGGTACAGTTTGGTTCATTTAAGATTTTTACTTAATTTGATTCTACACTTTCTTTCACATATAATGCCACTCCCTCACCAGCACATCCTGTTCTGTCCTTCTGATATATTTTTTACCCTGGTATTACTGTGTCCCATTGATTACCCTTGTTCCATCAAGTTATGCCTATTATATCAATATCCTCATTTAATACGAGGCACTCTAGTTCACCCATCTTATTATTTATAGACTTCTAGCATTTGTATACAAGCACTTAAAAACTGACAGTTTTTAGCTGTCTGCCATTACGAGATGTAACTGAATGGGATGCTTTTTCATTTGACTGTTTCTCATCAAATCCTACTCATATTTTATCTTCCATCCTCTGTATCCTTGTAAGGAGGAGAGAATACCCATTAACAGATCTTCCCCTAAGCGATGTCTCTGTTTGAACCACATGCTCCTCCGCACCTGTCAGCTTCCCCCCAGCCCTTAGTTTAAAAACTGCTCTACGACCTTTTTAATTTTAAGTGCCGGCAATCTGGTTCCATTTTCCTTAAACTACCACTACTAACACCCTACCCCAGTTACATAGCATTTTTAGAGTGATGCAAAAAAACACTAGATAGTCCTCATCACAGCCCTCCAACACAGATCAGCATTAGCATCATTTTATATTTGGCTTTGTACAGAACACAGTACATGGAAAGCACAGGGGTACTATAATGTAAGTGCAGAAGGAAAGAGCAGTGAAAGGCAACACCAAGCTTGAGAGGCAGGCACGGTGGCAAGGGTGTTGAAAGTGACAGCATAGGAGAGGGTTTGGCAAACAGAAGCATGTATCTTACAGGTAAACCCCAACTTCTGACTTTGTCTTCGCACAGCTCCTCTGCCCTTCTAGCTCCTTTCTTTAGATTGGCGAGAATGAGGACAGAAAAATAGTACTGGATATCATGGAGGCTGTCTTCCACTGCCTCCTGAAGGAGCATGGGTAGTCTCGACAGGCACTCCTGCACGATTTCTTGGACCTGGGCCCGGTGAGAATTGTCCTGAAAGGCAAACAAGAGAAGATCCTAACAGGGTAACGTAAAAAGCTCTCAGTGCAACAGGTACATGACGCCATCTACATCCCTGCTGAGCTCTGCCAGGTGCTACAAAAGCATCCAGAGACCTGCACACAATGCAAGCAATCAACGTGGGCTTCCTGCTACATTGCTTCAGGTCACTGGATGTTGGCTAAGTAGCACCTAGAAGAATTAAAGAACATGACTGAGACTAACTTCATACAGAACCCACAGCTCTGCTGGCCTACTAGATCTACATCCAGAGACACAAGTTGGACGCAGTAATATCCTTTACCGGACCAACTTCTGTTGGTGAGCAAGACAAGCTTCATAACTACACAGAGCTCGTCTTCAGGTATCCATGTAAGTTCAAAACCTTGTCTCTCTCACGAACAGAAGCTGGTCCAATAAAAGATATTACCGCACCCACCTTGTCTCTAATATCCTAGGACCGTCGCAGCTACAACACTGCATACAAACCTACATCCAATAAGTCTCCACATCTCTCCAGTGGAAGATCATAAAAGCATGCACACATCAGATATGTGGGCACCCTGCACTACATTCAAAGGCAGCACGATGCCATGAGCCAAAGAGCTACAGCTCCTTAGCCACCCACATCTTTAACAAAGAGGTACAGCCTACACAAACCAGCCAGAAGTGATTCACACTGAGCCAAGCATTCAGGCCACACCTCATATCCTAGGACCTGCCGTCTTCTGGCCATAACTCCATAGTAAGAACAGTAAAGTGGCCACAGGCTGCACTTCAGAATTTTTGGAGCTGGATATGGCTCAGAGAATGCACTCTGGCATCCCCTGATTAAATACCTTTGCTTTCCTCACTCTGCTACAAAGTGACCCTATGGGACCCATCTAACAAGTACGCTTCACAGGCCAGTATTGGACCGAGAACAATGGCATACAGTAGTACCTCAGAGTTACCAACTGACCAGTTAACACCTCTTTTGGAATCAGAAGTACACAACCAGGCAGCAGCAGAGGACCCCCCCCGCCCTCTCCCCCCAAAAACCAAGTACAGTACTGTGTTAAATTACTAAAAAATAAAATAAAGGGAAAGCAGCATTTTTCTTCTGCATAGTAAAGTTTCAAAGCAGTATTAAGTCAATGTTCAGGTGTATACTGTTGAAAGAACGGTAATGTTTTGTTCAGAGTTACAAACATCTCAGCGTTACAACCTCCATTCCCGAGGTGTTCATAATTCTGAGGTTCTACTGTAATTACAATTTTTTCTCATGTATGAGTTTGTCTTTGGTTCAAACTAATGACTGCCCATTGTCTGCCATCACTGCTGTCACAGAGGAGTTCCATTCGGATTAGGTACTAGTCAGTCAATGTGAAATGCATTAAACAAGTTAAAATTAATCTTTGTGTTTTAAAGAGAGAAACTCAGGGCTTGTGCTGCAAAGAGAGAGAAGGAGAAGTAAGAAGAGTCTCTTCAGTTCCCTAAATATGTACGTTATTAAGCAGGAATCTACTAGGCCATGCTGTCATTTTGCTGGTTGCCATTCCAGCATTTCTTCTCCATCTTGAGCAGGACCCAGGACAACAGCACTAACAGCCAGCAACATGCATCATGCAATAAACCTAGGGTCCACACAAGTCACTGCAATATGTCTATTCCAGCCGTTCTCAAACTGTGGGTTGGGACGCCAAACTGGGTCACAGCCCATTTTAATGGAGTCACCAGGGATGGCGTTAGACTTGCTGGGGCCCAGGGCTGAAGCTGGAGCCCGAGCCCTACCACTCAGGGCTGAAGCCGGAGCCCCAGGGCTTCAACCCCGGTTGGCAGGGCTCAGGTAACAGCCCCCGGCCTGGGTCTGAAGCCCTTAGGTTTCGGCTTTGGTCCCCCTGCCCAGGGCAATGGGGGTCAGGTTTTGGTTTTGGCCCCAGGCGGTGAGGCTCAGGCTCCAGTAGTCTAACGCCATCCCTGGTGACTCCATTAAAACGGGGTCACGACTGTTTGGGGTCCAGACCCACAGTTTGAGAACCGCTGGAATAGACATATTGCCTGGGATTGTGGGGCTCAGGCTTCAGTGCCCTCTCCTGGGGTTGTGTAGTAATTTTTGTTGTCAGGAGGGGGTCACGGTGTAATGAAGTTTGGGAACCCTTGGTCTATTCCATATTATGCATTTGCAAATACCTATCAGTTTTGAGGGAACTTTTAATAGTTGCTCAACCCAAATAAAAGTAAGTTAAAAATGTTAGTGTATGCTTACCTCTGCTCTCTGATTGGTCAGATAATTGACCACTTGACTTATGACACGAGCCACATTTCTGATCACCTTCTCTGTTGCCACCATGCTATGCTGCAAGGCCGTGTGAATGGCAAACTTCTTTAGAGCTGGTATTTCTGGACCAAGAGACAAGAGAACATGACCATTCCCCTGCATGGACCCTCTTCCTCAGAAATTATTTATGTTACATTAGCACTCAGAGTCCTCAATCAGGACCCTATTGTGCCAGGCTCTGTACAAACACCTAGTTATCAGACAAAATATGAAAAGGAAGACCTGGGGAAGAGGACTAGGAAAACAGTGATGGGAAACATTTTGTTGCAAAAACTGTCAGAACTTGATGTACAGATATTTTTAAATAAGATATAAAACAAAAGTGATAGCGGTAATGCCTATTGGCTATGTACCCCGGAGAACACACTGAAACTGACCTCAAAGTTACAGGGGGTGGAACATTGTTTCAGTGAGCAAATGAGACTACAGACCGCTAACTCAGCAGCAGGATATTTGAGCTCAAGTTAGCAGGTGTTAATACCTGTATCCTCCTCATCGTGGAAGACTTGCGGCTGCCCATCTCGGAGCAGTTTTCCATGCAATTTTAGATATTCTGTAGAGCTGACTGTGAAAACCTGAAGTTTCCCATGCTGGGATTCAACTTCACCACGGTCACTTGTGTCTGAAGTAGTTAATTCTTCATCTTCAGTCTCCTCTTCTTCTTCATCTTCATCATCTTCAGCAAATGCTGCTTTCCTTCTCATTTCCTGCAACAAAGAACAGCCTCCATTGCACCTCTACTCAAAGTAGACTTGTTGATCAGTTGCAGAGGCTTTAGCTAAAATCTAGTTTAGACACTAAATGAGCATTTCTTGTCTTTCTAAGAGATATGTGCTAGTTCGGCCACAAGCTGCATTTGGTGTGGTTCTCTGGCTTGTTATTTAGAAAGTCATAATGGCAATGTATGGATGAATGTACGATGTCTCCTGAAATTAGCCAAACAAAAACACAGAGTTGCCCTCTACTAGATAATGTGCTTCTCATTAAAAAGGTGCCCTAACCATTCATTTGTAGTACATATAGAAACATCAGTGATTCAGATTAAAGGAGTGGTAGCACCAAAAACATATGGATTCCCTTTAACTTTTCTATGAAGGCTGACATTTCAGATTTCAGTTCTGGTTCACTGCATCCACTGACAATGTAAGAGCAGCGAAATCCAGATGGTGGCCCGGAAGTGCTGCCCCCCCTTCTACAGAGACGGAGGTGGTGTTCCCATGGATTCCTACCTGAAGGCCGTTGTTGAAATCCACCCAAATCCGCTGTTTGGAAAACCTATTTCGGGACTGAATGCAGATCAGACTAATGTCACGAAGCTTCATCTCTTTCTCTCTTTGCAAATTACTAATCTAAATAAAGGAGAATGGGGAGAAATAAGATTATACCCAGAACAGGCGATATCATTTAAAAAAAACAAAGTTCCAACTGCAACCAAAAGCTGAAGCTGCATGTGACCTGCACATTGTTGTTTGATTGGAATGTCATTGCTGTTCAGGGTCAGGAATGACAAGGTTGCCAAAGGAAGTAACTTAAAGGAACAGGAGGTTACTGACTGATAACTGGATGTTCTTCAAGATGTGTGGTCCCTATCTGTATTCTACTGTGGGTTACGCATGTGCACTATGTGCCTGGAACTGGAGAATTTGAAAGTAGTGTTCACTGGTCCATGCATGCCCCCTGGATCACCTTGTCTCTCCAACCAAGGGGATAAAGGACAATGTGGACCAACCGCCTCTCCAGTTCCTTCTCCACCATGAACCGGAGGAGATCCAAAGCAGAGAGGAAGGAGAGCAGATAGTTGAATAGGGACCACACATCTCAAAGAATCTCTAGTTACAGGTAAGCAACCTCCTCTTCTTAGGAGTGATGGTCCCTATTGTATTCCACTGTGGGTAATTAACAAGCAGTACTTAAGTAGGAGCAGTGTGTGAAGATCTTGATGATAGGTCTGAGCAAAGGACTGCTGTTCCAAAGGAGGCATCAGCAGAGGATTCCTGAACTAGGGCAGTGTGTCATGTAAAGGTGTGAACAGTGTCCCACGTGGATGGATTACAGATATCAAGGAGAATTACATCCTAAAGAGATGCCATAGTCGCGGCTTGTGCTCTCGTGGAATGAGCTCATCCCCCATGTGGGAGAGAGGCTCAATATTTGGTAACTGTAGAATGCAGCCCGAGAGCCATTTGGAGATCCTGTGAGTCGAGATCGCTTGTCCCCCGAGACTTTGTGTTATAGCAACAAATAGTCTTGGGGACTTTCTGATTGGTCTTGTTCTGCATAGTTTTACCTAAGGCCTGCCAGACATTGAGGGTGTGGAGTCTCTGTCCCTCTGAGGAAGTGTGCAGTTTAGGGAAGAGCACAGGTAAGTGGATTGAATGGTCCAAGTGAAATTCCAAGACAACCTTGGGAGTGAATTTGGGGTGTAAACATAAAACCTTATCTTTATAAAATGCAGTGTAAGGAGGATCCGCCATCATCAGTCCAAGTTCGCCAATCCTTCTGGCTGAGGTGATAAAGGTCTCAAGTTGCAGTGGGGGAAGTCTAGGTTGGATATTAGGAAAAACTATTTCACTAGGAGGGTGGTGAAGCACTGGAATGGGTTACCTAGGGAGGTGGTGGAATCTCCTTCCTTAGGAGTTTTTAAGGTCAGGCTTGACAAAGCCCTGGCTGAGATGATTTACTTGGGGATTGGTCCTGATTTGAGCAGGGGGTTGGACTAGATGACCTCCTGAGGTCCCTTCCAACCCTGATATTCTATGATTCTATGAAAGTGACTTTCATGGAGAGAAGAGACATGGAGCAGGAAGCTAAAGGTTGGAAGTGTGACCTTGTAAATGCTGAGAGAACAAAGGTTCAAGTCCCACTCAAGGGTAGGCTTGTGAATAGTCAGAAAGGTTCCAAGTAGGCCTTTCCAAAATCTGGTGGTCAATGGGTGAGCAAAGACCAAGTAACCCTGAAAAGGAGGACAGTATGCACGAATCACTGCCAGGTGGACTCACAAGAAGCTGATGGATAGGCCTGACATCTTTAGAGAAAAGGTATAGTCTAAAATGTATCTCTCTGTAGAGGCCCGGAGGGGCAGACTGCTGAAGGGGCAGCCGAGCCCGGATTGGCTGAGCCCTGAGTAGGGGGTGGAGCCAGGCTAGGAGGGGCCTATAAAAGCGGCCGCCCAGCCAGGCAGCGGCACAGGAGCCAGCAAACAGGGCTGCTAACAGGGGAGTTTGCGTGGGAGTTCGCAGGAGGAGGTGCCGTGTCCCCTGTGCTCCCCAGGTACGAACGCCGAGCAAGGCCGAGACAGCAGCAGCCATGAGCCAAGCAGCAGAGGACACACCGAGGATGAGAGCATGCAGCAGCTGCGGTATGTACCTGGTCCTAGCGGGGGACCCAGAGCAGTACTATGTATGCATGAAGTGTCGCCTAATAGAGCTGCTGGAGGAAAATATCCAGGGGCTAGAGCTGCAGGTAGAAACCCTGATAGAGAATAGAAGGGGGTTCAAGCAGCTGATGGAGCAATGGCAAGCAGTAACTGAAGGGGAACGCCCAGGAGTACAGGGGGAAGCAGGGGCTAAGGCCAGTGAGGGGGCACAGCCGGATGAGGAAGATGGGCGGTGGAAGCATGTGACCGTGAGAAGCAGGCCGAGGAAAAGGAGAGCCAGTGAGGGGGAAATAGAGCTAAGGAACAGGTTTGAAGGTTTGGAGAATGAGGAAGGGGTACAGCAGATGGTAGCTGACGGTGGGAGGCCAAGGGAAAAGAGACGAGCGGCCAGTCCCATAGAAAGAGGGGAGGAGTCTATGGAGGCAGCACCAAGTTTGGGCCCAGGGAGCATACAGGATGGCTTAAGGGGAACCACAAGGGAAGATAGGAATGGAAGGAGCTTGCAACCAGGGGGAACGGGGGATAGGTTAGAGGACCGCATTATCCCCAGGCAAAGGCAGGTCTACGTGATTGGGGATTCCATACTGAGAAGGTTGGACAGGCCTGTGACCAGGGCCGATCCGGAGAACAGAAGGGTGTGCTGTCTACCGGGCGCTAAAATACGGGATGTGGACCTGAGGTTGAAAAGGATCCTAAGAGGAGCAGGTAAGAACCCCTTGGTCATCCTTCATGTAGGAACGAATGACACTGCTAGATTCTCGCTAGAAAGGATCAAGGGAGACTATGCCAGGTTGGGTAAGACGCTTAAGGAAATTGAGGCTCAGGTGATCTTCAGTGGGATCCTACCTGTCCCTAGGGAAGGGCGCCAAAGGGGTGAGAGGATCATGACGATTAATAGTTGGCTGAGGGAGTGGTGTTACAAGGAGGGCTTTGGGATGTATGGGCACTGGGAGGCTTTTGGGGACAGACAACTGTTCTCACGGGATGGGCTCCACCTGAGTAGGGAAGGAAGTAGACTTCTAGGAGGGAGGCTGGCTCATCTGATTAAAAGAGCTTTAAACTAGACACTGGGGGGAGACGGTTGGGAGAGGTCCTGGTGCTCTTCACGCCAAATTTATACATTGGGAGTGAGAACAACAAGATAACAACAGATATAGCCAGAGGGGGACGGTTAGGTGTAAGGAAGAGGGGGGGGGACCGATACTAGATCTACAGGTCATACTGGTAGTACTGTGTCCCTACCGAGTTGGGTGAAAAGAGTGAGAGGAGCCCATCAGCAAAAATTAGGATGTTTGTTCACCAGTGCGAGAAGCTTAGGTAATAAAATGGAGGAACTGGAGCTCCTGGTCCGAGAATTGAAACCGGATATCGTAGGAATAACCGAAACATGGTGGAACGGTAGCCATGACTGGAGTACAGGTATGGAAGGGTATGTGCTGTTTAGGAAAGACCAATGCAAAGGTAAAGGTGGGGGAGTAGCATTGTATATCAATAATGAGGTGAAATGTAATGAAATAACTAGCAATGCAATGGATAATACGGAGTCTGTCTGGGCAATGGTCACATTGGGGAAGAAAACTACCAGAGCCTCACCCGGGATAGTGATTGGGGTGTGCTATAGGCCACCGGGATCTAGCTTGGAGACGGATAGAGAGCTCTTTAATGTTTTTAAGGAGGTAAATACTAATAGGAACTGCTTGATCATGGGGGACTTTAACTTCCCGGATATAGATTGGGAAACAAATGCTAGTAATAATAATAGGGCTCAGCTTTTCCTAGACGTGATAGCTGATGAATTCCTTCATCAAGTGGTTGCTGAACCGACGAGGGGGGATGCCATTTTAGATCTGATTTTGGTGAGTAACGAGGACCTTGTTGAGGAAATAGTTGTAGGGGACAACCTTGGCTCGAGTGATCATGAGCTAATTCGTTTCAAAATAAATGAGAGGATAATCAATATTGCATCTGAGACTAGGGTTTACGATTTCAAAAGGGCTAACTTTACTAAATTAAGGCGACTAGTTAGGGAAGTGGACTGGACTAACATATTTAGGGATCTAAAGGCAGATGACGCCTGGGGTTACTTCAGGTTGAAGTTGCAGGAGTTGTCAGAGGCATGTATCCCGAGAAAGGGAAAACGGCTCGTAGGTAGCAGTTTTAGACCGAGCTGGATGAGCAAGCGTCTTAGAGGGGTCATTAAGAAAAAACAGAAAGCGTACCAGGAGTGGAAAATGGGAGGGATCAGCAAAGAAACCTACCTTATTGAGGTCAGGGGATGTAGGGAAGCAGTGAGAAAGGCAAAGTGACGGGTGGAGATGGACCTAGCGAAGGGGATTAAAACCAATAGCAAAAGGTTTTTTAGCCATATAAATAGGAAGAAAACCAAGAAAGAAGAAGTGGGACCGCTTAAAACTTTAAACGGAGTGGAGATTAGGGATAATCTTGGAATGGCACAATATCTGAACGAATATTTTGCCTCGGTCTTTAATGAGGCTAATGAAGGGCTAAGGAATAGTGATAGAGGGACCGATGGGAATGAAGATATGGGGGTAGACATTACGGTATCTGAGGTAGAAGCCAAACTTGAACAGCTTAACGGAAGTAAATCGGGGGGCCCGGATAATCTTCATCCTAGAATATTAAGGGAATTGGCGAGTGATATTGCTAGCCCGTTAGCGATGATTTTTAATAAATCCCTAAATTCGGGGATTGTACCGTTTGACTGGAGATTAGCTAATGTAGTTCCTATATTCAAGAAGGGGAAAAAAAGTGACCCGGGTAACTACAGGCCAGTTAGTTTAACATCTGTAGTATGCAAAATCATGGAAAAATTTTTAAAAGAGAGAGTGGTTACGGAGCATGAGGCCGATGGCAACTGGGATAGATTACAGCATGGATTTACGAAAGGTAGATTGTGCCAAACCAACCTGATCTCCTTCTTTGAGAAAGTAACAGATTTTTTAGACAAGGGAAATGCGGTGGATCTAATATATCTGGATTTCAGTAAGGCGTTTGATACGGTACTGCATGAGGAATTACTGGTTAAATTGGAAAAGATGGGGATCGAAATGAAAATCCAGAGGTGGATAAGGAGCTGGTTAAAGGGGAGACTGCAGAGGGTAGTATTGAAGGGGGAACTGTCGGGTTGGAGGGGGGTTACCAGTGGAGTTCCTCAAGGTTCGGTTTTGGGTCCGATTTTATTCAATCTATTTATTGCTGACCTGGGAACCAAGAGTAGGAGTGGGCTGATAAAGTTTGCGGATGACACCAAGTTGGGAGGTATTGCCAACTCGGAAAAGGATCGGGATATCCTCCAGGGAGATTTGGATGACCTTATAAACTGGAGTATTAGTAACAGGATGAAATTCAATAGTGAGAAGTGTAAGGTTATGCATTTAGGGATGACTAATAAGAATTTTAGTTATAAGCTAGGGACGCACCAGTTGGAAGTAACGGAGGAGGAGAAGGACCTAGGAGTCCTGGTTGATCGTAGGATGACTATGAGTAGGCAATGTGATGTGGCCGTTAAAAAAGCTAATGCGGTCTTGGGATGCATTAGGCGAGGTATTTCTAGTAGGGATAAGGAGGTGCTAGTCCCGTTATATAAGGCGTTGGTGAGACCTCATTTGGAGTATTGTGTGCAGTTTTGGTCTCCCATGTTTAAGAAGGATGAATTCAAACTGGAACGGGTACAAAGAAGGGCCACTAGAATGATCCGAGGAATGGAAGGCCTGTCGTATGAAAGGAGACTTGAGGAGCTCGGTTTGTTTTCCTTAACCAAAAGAAGGATAAGAGGAGATATGATTGCACTCTTTAAATATATCAGAGGGATAAATACCAGGGAAGGAGAAGAATTATTTCAGCTCAGTGCTAATGTGGACACGAGGACAAACGGATATAAATTGTCAGTCAGGAAATTTAGGCTTGAAATCAGACGAAGATTTCTAACCATCAGGAGAGTGCAATACTGGAACAGCCTACCAAGGGAAATAGTGGGGGCAAAGGACCTCCATGACTTTAAGATTAAGCTAGATAAGTTTATGGAGGAGATGGTATGATAGGATAACGGGCTTAGTCAATAGGTCAATTAAGTGCCACACTGGTAATTAGTACAATGGGTCAATGATATGATATTCTTAACCTTTTTCCAGAGGGTATGGCTGGAGAGTCTTGCCCGCATGCTCGGGGTTCAGCTGACCGCCATATTTGGGGTCGGGAAGGAATTTTCCTCCAGGGTAGATTGGCAGTGGCCCTGGAGGTTTTTCGCCTTCCTCTGAAGCATGGGGCAGGGGTCGCTTGCTAAAGGAGTGGGTGGATCGGCTTATGTGGCCTGCATCTTGCAGGAGATCAGACTAGATGATCATAACGGTCCTTTCTGATCTTGAATTCTATGATTCTATGAAAATGAGAGATATCTGAGGTGCCCAAGAAGAAAAATCTCTCCCCTTAGCCAGGAGGAATCATCTAGTGGAATCCTTCCTACCATTAGAAAGTATGTCTCGTATGGCTGCAGAACATGCACGTTTCAAGAACAACGTCCATCCAAAAACCAAGCCCTGAGATGAAGAAAATGCAGACTGGGGTGCTTGATCTTGCCATCCTGCTGAGTCAGGAGTCCGGGGAGCGGTGGGAGGGTGACTGGCATTCAGAATGACACGTGCAGAAAATTCAGAAACCAAAACGGTCTGGACCAGTAGAGAGTGATCAGGATAACCTGTGGCCTGTCCTACTGGATTTTGGAGGGTGAGAATGTTTCAGTGTTTACACTGAACCTCAGGGAAGAACCACTGAATCACATGATTGAAAGGGACCTCGAGAGGCCATCTAGTCCAGTCCCCTGCACTCATGGCAGGACTAAGTATTATCTAGACCATCCCTGACAGGAGTTTGTCTAACCTGCTCTTAAACATCTCCAATGATGGAGATTCCACAACCTCCCTGGGCAATTTATTCCAGTGCTTCACCACCCTGACAGTTAGGAAGTTTTTCTTAATGTCCAACCTAAACCTCCCTTGCTGCAATTTAAGCCCACTGCTTCTTGTCCTACCCTCAGAAGTTAACAAGAACAATTTGTCCCCTCCCAGTCTTCTCTTTTCCAGCCTAAACAAACCCAATTTTTTCAATCTTTCCTCACAGGTCATATCTTCTAGACCTTTAATCATTTTTGTTTCTCTTCTCTGGATTCTCTCCAATTTGTCCACATCTTTCCTGAAATGTGGCGCCCAGAACTGGACACAATACTCCAGTTGAGGCCTAATCAGCACAGAGTAGAGGGAAGAGGAAGAATCACTTCTTGTGTCTTGCTTACAACACTCCTGCTGATATATCCCAGGGTGATGTTCGCTTTTTTTGCTACCATGTTAAACTAAATATGAGTCAACAGTGTGTGATTCACTGTGACCCCCCCAGATCCCTTTCTGCAGCACTCCTTCCTAGGCAGTCATTTCCCATTTTGTATGCATGCTACTGACTGTTCCTTCCTAAGTGGAGCACTTTGCATTTGTCCTTATTGAATTTCATTCTATTTACTTCAGACCATGTCTTCAGTTTGTCCAGATTGTTTTGAATTTTAATCTTATCCTCCAAAGCACTTGCAACTCCTCCCAGCTTGGTATTGTCTGCAAACTTTATAAGTGTACTCTCTGTGCCATTAGCTAAATCAATGAAAAATTTTTAACCGAACTGGACTCGGAACTCATCCCTATGAGACCCTACTTGATGTGCCCTTCCAGCTTGATCGTGAACCACTGATAACTACTCTCTGGGAGCAGTTTTCCAACCAGTTATGTACTCATCTTATAGTAGCTCCATCTAGATGCATTTCCTAGTTTGTTTAGGAGAAGGTCATACAAGACAGTATCAAAAGCCTCACTAAAGTCAAGATACACTACATCTACCACTTTCCCCCATCCACAAGGCTGGTTACCCTGTCACAGAAAGCTATTAGGTTGAGAGGAAGTGTAGCATCATTAGAGTTGATGCATGGGCCTTCTGGCATGACTTACCAATAAGAAGCATGGTGTTGAGGTAAAGACTCTGGGGGTGGTCACTATGCCAAAAGGGAGCACACTGTAATGAAAATGGTCAGGGCCCATCATGAATCTGAGGAAGCATCTGTGAACAAGATGAATATCTACATGAAAGTAGATGTCCTTCATATCAAGAGCTGTAAACCACATGTCCTTTTTTGGGATCGTATTACAGAGGCCTGCATGACCATACAAATCTTGAGTTTACGAACCAAGTGATTGAGGTGGTGGAGGTTGAGAACTGGTCTCCATAGGTTCTTCTTTTGGGGTATTAAAAAGTCAGTCAAGTAAGAGCTGCTTCCTTGGTATCTACGGAGGACATGTTCTATCACTCCTCCCTCTAATAGGCAGTCCACCTCTTGCTTGAGAATAGTCTTGTGAGAGTAGTCCCTAAAGGAGGGAGGAGAAGGGGGTTGTGGAGGAGGTAGGAATGTAAACTCAATCATATAGCCAGCACAGATGATGTTCAGCACCCACTGGTCTGTTACTACATTCTAGAGGTTGAGAGTGTGCCAGACAACCTACAAATGGCATGTGAAGGTCGAACAATGTTTGGCCTAGTGGTTCACAGCTCTCATGGTCCCTTCAAAAATTGTGCCTCACTAGGGGGTTGAGATTGGGAGGCCACGCCAGTTGCAGGTGCAGGGAAGTGAGTCCTTTGAACATTCTGTTTCATAGGGCATCTGATGAAAAAACTGTTGAGCCACATGTCTAGGTCTAGATGATTGTCGATAGAACTTTCTCTTGGGAGCAGGTGTATATGTCCCCAGAGAGCGGAGGATAGCCCTAGAGTCCTTCAAACTATTGAGGAATTCATCCATCTTCTGACTGAGTAATTTTAATTCATCGAAGGGGAGTTCCTCCATAGTATTCTGGACCTCTCAATGGAACTTTGACACATGCCATGACTCTGCACGTGACAATGGTAGTAGCCATGGCTCTAGAGGATACGTCAGTGGCATCAGCTCTGTATTGGAGGGCAGTCTTGGCTCTTAGTTTGACTTTGTCTATCAATGCCTGGAAACAAACTCTAGCCTGTTGTGGAAGACTGTCGGTGAACGCCGCAAACTTGGAGTAGTTCAGGAAGTCGCACTTGACCATTAATGGCTGGTAGTTGGCTATCCTGAACTGGAGATTAGATGACAAGAAGACCTTTCTCCCCAATAAGTCTGGGCACGTACTCTCTGTCTGCAGGAGCAGACTGTGAGTGTTGCTGTCTAGCCCTTTCAGAAGCTGCCTAAACCAAAGAGTTGGGAGGAGGGTGAGAAAACAAAATTTCAGCCCCCTTGGCTGGCGCAAATTTTTCCACCCAGTTGGGGATGGAAGCACAGCTGTCAGGAATGTGCCAAACAGCCTTCATTGGCTCCATTATAGCTTACTTTATGGGGAGCACTGGTTTGTTAGATCCAGATGGGTGGAGGATGTCAAGGAGTTTGTGCTGGGATTCCTGAAACTCTTCATAAGGAATCTGTAGTTCTCCAGCAACCCTACAATGAAGATCCTGGAACTGCCTGAATTCATTGGGGGGAGGGAGGGAGACATGGGGGTTCCCGCTTCGTCCAGAGACAAAGATAGCAGTCTTGCTGGTTGCGGCAGAACCGCTGGATCCAGTGCATATTGCTCTTCCTCCTCTGAAGGACCTGGGGGGGGATCAGAGTGTCTCCATCAAAAGGAGTCAAGGAGTGACACCCTAGCAGACTTGAGAGACTCTGCAGAGCGGTACTGGTCCCAGGGTCCCCAATATGACCAGTAAGAAGAGTTAAAAGTGGGACATGGAAGCCCCAATGGCATGAAGTGCCAGTGGTTCCAAGCTAAATGCGGAAGTTGGTCCCAAGCAAGTGTAAGTCTTTTGAGTGGTGAAGGATATGTAGGGTAAGGAAAAGACGGTTACTCACCTTTGTAACTGTTATTCTTCGAGATGTGTTGCTCATATCCATTCCAATTATGGTGTGCGTGCGCCGCGTGCACGTTCGTCGGAAGATTTTTACCCTAGCAACACTCGGTGGGTCGGCTGGGTCGCCCCCTGGAGTAGCACTGCTATAGTGCCGAATACATACCCCTGCCGACCCAACGGCCCCTCAGTTCCTTCTTGCTGGCTACTCTGACAGTGGGGAAGGAAGGCGGGTTTGGAATGGATATGAACAACACATCTCGAAGAACAACAGTTACAAAGGTGAGTAACCGTCTTTTCTTCTTCGAATGCTTGCTCATATCAATTCCAATTAGGTGATTCCCAAGCCTTACCTAGGCGGTGGGGTCGGAGTGAGATGTTGCAGAATGCAAAACTGCTGAGCCAAAGGCTGCATCATCTCTGGACTGTTGGACCAGTGCATAATGTGAGGTAAAGGTGTGGACCGAGGACCAGGTAGCTGCGCGACATATCTCCTGGATGGGAACGTGAGCCAGGAAGGCAGCAGAAGAAGCCTGAGCCCTGGTGGAATGTGCAGTGAGGTGGCTCGATGGAACATGGGCCAAGTCACAGCAGGTGCGGATGCACGACGTCACCCAAGATGAAATCCTCTGGGAGGAGACAGGTAGGCCCTTTGTTCGGTCTGCCACTGCGACGAAGAGTTGGGGCGTTACGAAAGGGCTTTGTCCGCTCGATATAAAATGCGAGCGCCGTACGGACGTCTAGGGAGTGCAATTGTTGCTCCCTTCGCGATGAGTGCGGCTTCAGAAAGAAGACCGGAAGGCCGATACCACCTTAGGGAGGAAGGCCGGATGTGGCCGCAACTGCACCTTGTCCTTGTGAAACACAGTATACAGTGGGTCCACCATGAGAGCCCAAAGCTCGGAGACTCGTCTGGCTGATGTAATGGCTACGAGGAAAGCTGTTTTCCAGGACAGGTATAGCAGCAAGCAGGTTGCCAGTGGCTCGAATGGGGCAGTCATAAGTCTGGTTAGAACCAGGTTGAGGTCCCAGGTTTGGGCGGGGCGGCGAACTTGGGGGTATAAGCGCTCCAAGCCCTTGAGGAACCTAGAAACCATAGGGTGCGAGAATACGGAGCGGCCACTCTCCCCTGAGTGGAAGGTAGAGATAGCTGCCAAGTGTACCCTCAATGATGACACCGCCAGGCCCTGCTGTTTGAGAGACCAGAGGTAGTCCAAGATGGAATGGATCGGGACCTCGGTGGGAGTAACATTATGCGTGTCGCACCAGCAGGAGAAACGCTTCCACTTGGCCAGATATGTTAACCGAGTGGAAGGTTTCCTACTACCCAGGAGTACCTGTTGTACCGAGACAGAGCAACGTAACTCGGATCGGTTTAGCCACGCCGCAGCCATGCTGTGAGGTGCTGGGATTGCAGGTCTGGGTGGTGAAGTCTGCCGTGATCCTGCGTTATGAGGTCTGGGCAAAGAGGCAGGGGAATTGGGTTGGCTATCGACAGGTCTAGCAACATGGTGTACCAGTGCTGCCTGGGCCATGCTGGAGTGATCATGATCAGGTGCACTCTGTCCCTGCGGAGTTTTAGTAGGACGCTGTGAACCAGTGGGAAGGGTGGAAAGGCGTAAAGCAGTTGGCTCGTCCACGGCATCAGAAAAGCATCCGAGATCGAGCCCGGGGAGAGGCCTTGGAATGAGCAGAACGTCTGGCACTTCCTGTTCTCGCGAGAAGCGGTCTATGCGGGGAAAGCCCCGCTTCCGGAAAACGGAACGGATAACGTCCAGACGAAACCACCACTCGTGAGACAGGAAGGATCTGCTGAGGCGATCCGCCAGAGTGTTCCGGGCCCCTGGGAGAAAGGACGCTACCAGGTCTATCGATTGGGCTACGCAGAAGTCCCAGAGCTGGATAGCTTTCTGGCAAAGAGGGGAGGACCGTGCTCCTCCCTGCTTGTTTATGTAATACATGGCCGTTGTGTTGTCTGTGAACACTGAGACACAACGGCCTTGTAGGTGCTGCTGAAACGCCTGGCACGCAAGGCGGACTGCTCTCAGCTCTCGGACATTGATGTGCAAGGCCAGCTCGTGAGCTGACCAAAGGCCCTGAGTGCGAAACTGTCCAAGGTGAGCACCCCAGCCAAGAGATGAGGCGTCCGTCATGAGGGACACCGAGGGGTGAGGTGGGTGGAACGGCATCCCTGCACACACCAGGGAGGGCGTCGACCACCAGTCGGGGGAGCCTAGGATGCTCGGGGGGATCGTGACGATCATGTCTATGCTGTCTCTGCCCGGGTGGTACACCGAGGTGAGCCACGATTGGAGTGGACGGAGGCAAAGCCTGGCATGTTTGGTTACGAACGTGCAGGCAGCCATGTGACCCAGGAGACCTAGGCAAGTGCGAGCCGAAGTTGTCGGGAAGTTCCGTAGACCTTGTATAATTGTTACCATCGCCTGAAACCGAGGCTGAGGTAAGCAGGCTCTGGCGAGATTGGAGTCCAGGATGGCCCCAATGAATTCTATTCTCTGTGTGGGAATCAGAGTGGATTTCTCTATATTGATCATCAGGCCTAGACGCAAGAATAGGTCCTTGACGATGCCCACATGACGGGTAACTTGGGCCTCGGAGGTCCCTCGAATTAGCCAATCGTCTAGATACGGAAGAACGTGTATCTGACGGCGGCGGAGGGAGGCGGCGACTACAGCCATGCACTTTGTGAATACTCTTGGGGCTGTAGAGAGGCCAAACGGAAGGACCGTAAACTGGAAATGTTGACGGTTGGCCACAAACCGGAGGTACCTTCTGTGTGGAGGATAAATGGCGACGTGAAAAATACGCGTCCTTCATATCGAGGGTGGCATACCAGTCTCCAGGATACCAGGATGGGATGATGGTCCCCAAGGATTCCATGCGGAACTTCAGCTTTATCATGAACTTGTTGAGTTCCCGCAGGTCTAGGATAGGTCTGAGACCTCCCTTCGCCTTGGGGATTAGGAAATAACGAGAGTAGAATCCCTTGCCCCTTTCGTCCTTTGGTACCTCCTATATAGCTCCGATGGCGAGGAGCATCCGCACCTCTTGCGAGAGGAATTGCTCGTGAGAGGGGTCCCTGAAGAGGGACGAGGATGGAGGGTGGGAGGTGGGGGGCAAAATAAACTGGAGGCGGTACCTAAGTTCCACCGTGCGTAGGACCCAACGATCTGAGGTTAGATGGGACCACGCAGGGAAGAAAAAGGAGAGGCGGTTGTAAAAGGGAGGGAACGGATCCTGGGTAATAACTGGTACACCGTCCTCGGGCATGCCTTCAAAAGTTTGGCTTTGGCC
Source organism: Mauremys mutica (assembly GCF_020497125.1). Lineage (NCBI taxonomy): Eukaryota > Metazoa > Chordata > Testudines > Geoemydidae > Mauremys > Mauremys mutica. The sequence continues at coordinate 4,468,053 of NC_059073.1, read as the reverse complement.
CCACTGGTGGTTTAGAGGGACCCTGATTTTGGCCCCCTTCGGGTCCTGACTGACGCCTACGACCGCCTCGGCCACGCCTTCTGCCAAAGTCCTGTCTTTGTCTAGACGCAGGGTAAGGGCGGTGAGGCTGGGGACGGAAAGGCCGGCGCTGAGTCACCAGCGAGCGCACAGTGACCCTGCTGTCCTTTAGGCTTTGTAGCCTAGGGTCAGTTTTTTCAGAGAACAGGCCTTTGCCATCGAAGGGCAAGTCCTGTATAGTATGCTGCAGCTCCGGGGGAAGGCCTGACACCTGGAGCCATGAAATGTGCCTCATGGCAACACCCGAGGCCAGAGTCCTGGCAGCGGAGTCAGCTGCATCCAACGAGGCCTGGAGGGAAGTTCTCGCCACTTTCTTCCCTTCTTCCAGGAGGGCAGCAAACTCCTGACAGGAGTCCTGAGGAAGCAACTCCGTAAATTTGCCCACAGCCACCCAGGTGTTGTAATTGTAGCGGCTAAGCAGGGCTTGCTGGTTTGCTACGCGGAGTTGCAGGGCCCCTGCCGAGTACACCTTACGGCCCAGTAAGTCCATTCGCCTAGCCTCCTTCGATTTAGGGGCTGGTGCCTGCTGGCCATGGTGTTCCCTCTCATTGACGGACTGGACGACAAGGGAGCAAGGGGGCGGATGTACATACAGGTACTCGTACCCCCTGGAGGGTACCATGTACTTGCGTTCGACTCCCCTGGCCGCGGGTGGGATAGAGGCTGGAGACTGCCAGATGGTATCCGCATTGGCCTGGATTGTCCGAATGAACGGTAGGGCCACTCTAGTGGGGGCGTCAGCCGACAGAATGTCTACAACCGGATCCTCTATCTCCGAGGCTTCCTCCACTTGGAGGTTCATATTGAGTGCCACCCGTCTCAGCAGGTCCTGATGGGCCCTCAAGTCGATTGGAGGAGGGCCCGAGGAGGATGTTCCGGCCACCGCCTCATCTGGGGAGGAGGAAGAAGAAAGGCCGGGGACAAGCAGGTCCTGTGTGGGCTCGTGCTCCTGGACAACCTCCTGTTCCAGTGGGATCTGGGAGTCCGGAGGCTGAACCGGGGCTTCCTCCGTACCGGTCGGAGGGGGACAGCTAACTGTCGCCTGTGGCACCCAGTGCTCTGACGGAACAGAGCGAGATGGGATCACAGGTACGCCTTGGGCCTGGTAGTACGCCCAAGGTATCCAGAATGACCACTGATGGGGGCCAGGGTCCTGGGCCTGGGGCTCCTGGAAGACTCTGGTGGGCACATCCGAATCACTGTCCTGCGCGTATGAACTGCCCGTGCGGGACGACACTGATGCAAGTCTGGATGGCCATGGAGGAGCTGAAAAGCCCTGGGCAGAGTCTCCCTCTCTAGCTGACGTTGTTCAACGCGGCACCGGGGATCGGTAGCGGGAGGCATACCGGTACCAGGAGCGAGATCGGGACCTGCGACCAGAGCGGTGCCGGGAGGTCGACCGAGATCTCGAGGCTTGACATCGGGAGTGGCTACGAGAGTCACGATGCCTGGAGCGGTGCCGAGTGTACCAGGCCGGCGAATGGGACGATGACCGGTGCCGCGAGTACAACCAGTACCGAAATGGAGAACGGTGCCGGGACTGCGAGCGGCGTCGGGAGCTGGATCGGCGACGGGACCGAGAACGTCTGCGGGACCACGATCATGAATGGTGCCGCTCTGCGGTGCCGACGGAGGGTGGTCTGATCAAGGTAGGCTTGCCAATCGACTACATAACCCACACCGGCAGTGCCGGGGGTTGAGGCAGCGCAGACTCCGTCATTGCAATCAACTCCCTCGCCGTGGAAAATGTCTCCAGCGTGGAGGGAATAGTGAGCTCAACCACGGCTCGCACCGGGGAGCTTTCAGGCACCAGACTCGACGGCTCTTGCATGGCCGGAATCGATGGTGCCGATGTTGTCGGTGCCACGGCAGGTATCGGTGCCAGGCGGTCCGACTTAGAGCGCTCGGGCTGCGGAGCAGGCGGCGCGGACGCAGCAGGAGTCTTGTGCCTCTTCGCCCTCAGGGAGAGGGATCGGTGCCGAGCGGACGTCAGTGCCAGCGACGGCTGGTGCCAAGAAGCCTTGGTGGTACCGGCGCGATCCGGTGCCGAGGGAGCGCTTCTTGAAGACTGACCAGCGCTCGGTGCCGAGGGCGGAGGAGTAAGAGCTGCCTCCATCAGGAGCTGCTTGAGACGAAAGTCCCGCTCCTTTTTTGTTCTCGGCTTAAAGGCCTTACAAATGCGGCACTTATCTGTTAGGTGAGATTCCCTGAGGCACTTAAGACAGGAGTCGTGGGGATCTCCTGTCGGCATCGGCTTGTGGCAGGCCGAACACGGTTTGAAACCCAGTGAACCGGGCATAGGACCCGGCACCGGGTGCAGGGAAGGGGATAATCCCCGAACCCCTCTTAATTATACACACTAACTATACTATAAACGAATAAAGTTAACTACAACTATATAAATCTGAACTATGTACACAAGAATTAACGCGAGAACTACGAATAGCTAGGGAAGTGGAGGTCAGCTAAGCCGCGCTCCACTGTTCCAACGACTGACACGGGCGGTAAGAAGGAACTGAGGGGCCGTTGGGTCGGCAGGGGTATATATTCGGCGCTATAGCGGTGCCACTCCAGGGAGCGACCAGCTGACCCACCAAGTGTTGCTAGGGTAAAAATCTTCCGACAAACATGCACCTGGCGCACGCACACCTAATTGGAATCGATATGAGCAAGCACTCGAAGAAACGAAGGCTCCACAGGTGGTTTGGAGTCTCCCAATGAGAAAGCTGATTCCTGTTCCAGAGGTGGTGTCGCTGAAGGGAAGTTGTATCTTGAGGAAGGAACAGCCAATAAACTTCTCTCAGCTGTTGATTTCCAGGTGGTGTTATAACATCTCTGGAAAGGAACAGACCCAATGGAGGAGATGCAAGATCCAGGAGTGCGAAGATGTCCTGTGGAGTGGCCTGGGAGTCAGTTCTCCCCAGTGTAAGAGTGGTTGTCTTTGTCTAGAACATCAGAGCTGGAGAGGGTGTTGTCGAAGATTGTGCCTCAAGTAGGAGGTGAATTGTCTTTGGCAGAGCCAACAGATCCTGAGGTCTGGGGGGTGCCGAGAACAATATGGGCTGATCGCTTTCCAGTACTTATGGAGCTTGATGTTTATGGACTTTCTTGTTAAGCCTCTGGGACTTAGGATGTACCACAGTAGAACCTCAGTTACAAACTGACCCTTCAACCACACATCTCATTTGGAATCATAAGTATACAATCAGGCATTAGCAGAGACCAAAAAAAAAAAAAAAAAGCAAATACAGTACAGTACTATGTTAAATGTAAACTACCAAAAAAAGATTTGACAAGGTAAGGAAACTGTTTCCGTGCTTGCTTCATTTAAATAAAGATGGTTTAAAGCTGGATTTTTCTTCTGCATAGTAAAGTTTCAAAGCTGTATTAAGTTAATGTTCAGCTGCAAACTTTTGAAAGAACCTCCATAACGTTTTGTTCAGAGTTATGAACAACCTCCATTCCCAAGGTGCTCGTAACTGAGGTTCTACTGTAAGTCCTCTTGGGCTGAGGTGCTGAGCTCTTCAAAGGCATCGGATTTGGCTCTGAAGTGGATTTTGAGGAAGACAGTCTCAGGCATATGAGAATGCCTCCTGGGTTCCTGAGAAGATCCTGCCGGGGGTCTATGGGGATAGTATCTCTGGCATCAGTATCAGACTTAGCAACAGGAGGCTCATGCCTTGCTTAGTCAGGCTGATGTACAGGAGGTTTCCTCAGTCTGGGTCCAACTGAGGGCTCACAGTCTTTTCCTTGGAGGTGTTTTCAAAAGTGGAGTTCCTGCCCTTCCCAGGTACGGCTGGGGAACGAGTGGCAGATACTGCACCTCACAATGCTTTGGGGAAGCAATGTGAGCGTCCCCAAAGCAATATAGGCATAGTGGTTGTCACTGACAAAGAAGGATTGCAGGCAGGAAACACAGTTTGAAGCCCTGAGTCCTGGGCTCAGTCCAGTACCCACATGGGATATTAGGGGGAAGGGAAGTGTTCCCCCAAAGATTAATCTAGCACTACAAAACTATGAAAACACTAAAATTATTAACTGTACAAGGTGCTAAAAACTATTTACAAAGCAATAATATTTTAAGGGATGAAGCCTGTGAAAGTAGAATGAATTATATTGTAAAAATAAGAATGGATTAAAGAAATGTTGTATGTACCTTTAAGCAGAAATAAGAAATGTTGAAATACAGGTGCCAGGAAAAGAAACATTAGGCATAAACAATGGTGCTAATGGCGAAACATTAACAGAAGATGGGTAATAGTTAGTAAGGAAATAAGATATGCATGCCTAGCCCAGGTAAACTTATCTGATTCTGCTTCCTTTGTTATCTTGTTACGTTCTCACCCTTTTATCCGTATAAATAAGATAGTTTGTGTCTTGCATGGTGCTCACATTATCTGGGTGTTATTAGCAGAGCGCTGTGCTAATAAAACAGAGTGGTCTGACAAACTGAGTCCTGAGTCTAACTTTGACAAGCCAAAGCTATGGACACAGAGAGGTTCCGACCTGGCTCATGCAGCGGTGAGAAGGAACTGGAGAGGCAGTTGATCTGCCCCCACCTTTTATCCACTCTGTCAGAAACACGAGATGAGCTAGGGTGCATGTGCAGACCAGTGGACAATACTTTCAAATTCTCCAGCTTCAGGCACATGCTACGCATGCATAACCCACAGTGGAACATGTTAGGGACCATCACTTAAAGAAGAATCCACATTTCCTCGTTTGAACAAAAAGTTGGTCAGATCATGACTCCCAAGGACACTCACTCTGAATTCCTTCTCTAGGATTTTCTTCCTAAGGTCATTTTCTTTCTGGAATGAGGCTGGATTTTCTGCACCAGGTCCTTGTCGTTGCTGCTATGAAAGAACAGAATACTGGAAGCATTAAAAACATTAGAAATTTAAAGCTCCACACTATCCCAATCACCAGCCTTTCCCCCATAGATAATCTAGACCTTAAAGGGTTTTATGAGTTTTTAAAAAGGTGATATTTCCTAAGGTTGGAGGGTGGGGGGGGGGGAGTGTTTAAATCAGAAAAAATCCATGAATTAGAAACATCTGGCTAGACACAACTGAACACAACAAAGCTTTCTACTGCACAAATCACTGACGTTCCCAGAAGAGAACATTGAGGGAGTCCTCAAGACTCATCACACCCAAGCACAGCAGTGACTGGCACTCCACACCAATGTTATAGTGATAAAATTGAGATTAAGTAAAAGACAAGTAACTTCAACCTTATTTTGTGTAAGCCTCTCTACCCATCTTGCCTGAGGACATGACACAAGAAGAGAAGACACGTATGTAAGCTTGGCTCCAAACTCTTGAGGCATAGTTAATTTATTTTCTCTATAAAAGGTCCCTATACAATCATACCACTGTTAACAAGTGAATAAAATTAATCTAGCTATCACTGTATGTTAATAATTCTTAGTATTATTTTGTAGCAAATCAGGGTTGGGGCCTTGTTATACTGAGTGCTATACTAATACACAGTAAGAGAACCCCTGATCTGAAGAGTTTACAGATTAAGACTAGATAAAAGAAATGAGTAGCTAAACTGGAAAACATGGGGAAGGTAGGAAGGGGGTTACAGGGATAGGACATACAGACTTGAGCACAGTCTGATGGTTTCAAATAGTTAGTTGCACAATATATATCAGCAATAATAAATCCTAGTATCTGAGGCAGAATTTTCATCCATCCATCCACTGCAATAGCTATTTAAGTCTCTCTTGACCTATCACAAATGACATACAATGCCTAACTTCCGTTCACCTTTAGACTACAGAATAGCCTTCCAAGAAGAGGAAGCTCTATTGCTTAGCCTGTTTCAAACCGTACAGGGCAAAACATTGGAGGAACATATCGTAGGGTACAGTTCAGCACTGTCTCCCGGGTGATGGACTAGATCTAAGAGCATTTTCCTGTCTAACCTGGCGGTATGAGAGCTGAGGATCCCCTACATCTCCTCTTATTGTGCTGTTCCCAAGGTTTGAGTCAGATTTTCTTCATATGTGATCTCTGGATTATCTATCCTCCTTTTCTCCCCACTGGAACAACTAAGCATGAAAAGCCTTTCTCCAGGTTTGAAATACAGCCCATCAGAGTCTGAGTGGCAGGGGTGAAGTTAGCTGGAGGATAACAGCTGTTTTAACCACTAATAAACATAATTTTCTACTGCCTGGAGGCCGTTTCCAGACCCAAACATATCTGCCACCCAGTGTCTTGTGCTAGGAAGCAGAAAATAATTACCAACCTCTTGCTGGAGTTGAGCATAAAGAGTGTCCTTCTCCATCTCCATTTGCACCCGCTGATTTTCCAGCTCTTCCAGTGATTTTTCTATGGGCTGGATTTCATCTCTTAAATCCAGGTCACTGCAAGATCCAGGTCATTTAAAAGTTAGGCTATAAAAAAAGTGAGCCACTACAAAAAAAAAGACATTGCATATTCTACTTGAATTAAGTGGATATTTAGCTGTAAAAGAATTACACAGATATTCTGCTTTAATTACTTGATTACTAACAGCAATTCACTGTGAACAAATCGGACAATCCTGTGCCACTCATTTTGTTTGCAAAGCTTTTCCAGATGGGCGAGTTCAATGGCTCATTGGTTTGCATACCACACTATAATCTAGGGCCCTCATACTATAGGGCAAACTACGGCCCATGGGCCACATCCAGCCCATGGGACCGTACTGCCCAGCCCCTGAGCTCCCGGCTGGGGAGCCTAGTCCCCAGCCCCTCCCTCGCTGTCCCCCCTCCCCTGCAGCCACGCCCCCGCACAGGACGCGCTCTGGCCTGCCGCTCCCGCTGGGCAGCATGGGGAGCGCAGCTGGCTCTGGCCAGGTGTCACAGCTGCAAGCTCCTACTGCTGGTAAGGGGGCGGGGAGTGAGGGAGGGGAGGTTGGGTAAGGGAGCAGGGGCCCTGGGGGGCAATCAGGGAGGAGGGGGCAGTTGGATGAGGCAGAGGTTGGGGGGGCGGTCAGGGGATGGGGAACAGGGAGGGTTGGGAGTGGGAGTCCCGGAGGGCCTGTCGGGGGGCAGGGATGTGGATAGGGGTCAGGACGTCAGTCAGGGGACAGAGAGTGTTGGATAAGGGGATGGGATCCCGGGGGGCAGTTAGGGGCAGGGGGTCCCGGGAGGGGATGGTCAGGGGATGAGGAGCAGAGGGCACTTGGATAGGGGGTGGGAGTCCCGGTGGGGTGTGTGTCCCGTGAGGGGGCGGGGTGTGGATAGAGGTCGGGGTAGTCAGGGGACAAGGAGCGGGGGAGGGGGGGTTGGATGGGTTGGAGGTTCTGAGGGGGGCAGTCAGGGGGCAGGATGTGGGAGGGGCAGATAAGGGGCGGGGGCCAAGCTGTTTGGGGAGGCACAGCCCTCCTTACCCAGCCCTCCATACAGTTGTGCAACCCCAATGTGGCCCTTGGGACAAAAAAAGTTTGCCCATGCCTGCTACAGGGCCTGATCCAGAGTCCATTGAAATCATGGGGAAGACTCTTATCAACTTCAATAGCTTTTGGATCAGGTTCACAGCCCTCAAAGCTGGGGACATTACATGTAAAAACATATGTTTGCTTGCTGGAAATAAACAACCCAGGCAACTATTTCCCAAGATTACCATGTAGCATACAAAAACAAGCCAGTCACACAGACAGGAAGATAAATGACAAGGCAAAAGGACACCACCCACCAGTGTTTGCTCTAATATTTTAAGGCTATGTGTGGAATGAATTTTGTTTTGTGCACCAATATGGAGGTAATGTGTGACACATTGAGTGCAGGGGACTGGACTAGATGACCTCTCGAGGTCCCTTCCAGTTCTCTGATTCTACATTGGTGCACATAACAAAATTCATGTGGTGGGGGTGCTAAAGACCCACTAAATCGATGCCGCTGCACCGATTGCAGCAGCGCCGATTTAGCTCCATAGTGAAGACAAGCTGGTAAGCTGCAGAGTCAGACCCTGGCTTGCTGCTCAGTAACTTGCGAGCCCTTAGTCTCAGTGGGATCACCTCTACATTCTACCTCTACTTGTAATCTGTCCCATTTTATGAAAGTTAAGAGCATCTCTTGTACCCCTGGCAAGCTGCTGAAGAGGTTCTCAATTTAACAGAGCTTGAGTGATCAACCACTACCTCATGAAGACATGGTACTGCAGCAGACTCGTGAGAGTTGAAGTTACCTCATTATTTCTGTAACTTTGAAGCTGTCAGTCTTAGTACAAACGAAAGCTAAACTCCCATATTGGCCATCCATGAGCAGCTGCCTCCGCAGGTTTGCGCTCAGCATCTCTTTGGCAGTCTTGTCATCCACTGCTCTGTTGATGTTGGCTACTACCCATACTGCATTGCAGTTCTTTAAATACTAAAGGATGGAAAGAAAAAAAAAGTCAGTTTACAGGAAAACTGTAGTGATTAGTTTCAGAATCTCCAAACCTGCATGGGTGTCCAAGTGGTAGAGTGATACTTATGGCAGGTCTACACTATGAGGCTAAGTTGACCTAAGTTATGCAACTCCAGCTACGTGAATAACCTTAGGTCCAATGTACCTTAGGTCGACTTATTGCAGTGTCTACACTGCACTAGGTCGAAGGGAGAAACCCTCCCGTCAACTTACCTTATGCTTCTTGTTCCAGTGGAGTACTGGAGTCGACAGGAGAGCGATCAGTGGTCAATTTAGCGGGTCTTCACTAAATCGACCCTCAGTGGATCGATCGCCGTGCATCGATCCCCCGGTAAGTTGAGACAAGCTCTTAGAAATATTAAGTGGAAGCTCCAGATGGATAATTCAAAAGGAAAGAATTCCAAATCTATTTACGTGCCGAGGCTTTCAGAATTGCTATACAACAGTTACATGCGTCTAACAGTGGTGAACCATTTTCCAAATTTAACGTTAATCAGGTTTTTTGTGCACTCTGTAACCTACTGAGGCACTATAAGACAGTTGCCCAGATTTTCGCAGACTGTACCAGTACAAACACAATTTAGCAGTGTTGCTGATGAAGATGTACAAAAGGGATTGCAATGACAGAAAGGTATGCGTAGACACAAACACAGCTGTGTTACTTCTGACTGGTTAACAATTCTTCCAGCTGCTTACAAAAACTCACTTGTTCTGTGAAGAGGGCCTGAGTCTAACACATCAATTCCAAAAAAACCCTCTACCGTTATATTGCTATAGGAGAACTGATCAATGATCAGTCCCTAATAGCAATCCAGCCTTCTAAGGGAAAGGTAAATGTCCTCAAGGCACCTAAGTGTGTGTAGCGGGGCGGTTACTCCGCTCCGGCCCTGAAAGGGTTAAAAGCCAGCCCTTGGAGGTCCTGGGGGGCAGTTAGGTAACAGGGGGCAGTTGGATGGGGCAGAGGTTTTGGGGGAGGGGGAGATCAGGGGACAGGGAGCAGGGGCAGTTGGATAGGGCGTGGGGTCCGGGGGGGGGTCAGGGGACCAGGAGCGGAGGGGGAGGGGAGTTGGATGGGTCAGGGGTCCTGAGGGGGGGCAGTCGGGGGCAGGAAATGAGAGGGGGCAGAGGCCAGGCTGTTTGGGGAGGCACAGCTTTCCCTACCCGGCCCTCCATACAGATTTGCATCCCGATGTGGCCCTCGGGCCAAAAAGTTTGCCCATCCCTGTGCTACAGCATGCAATATGATAGCATCTATGGTGATTACTTACAGACCTCAAATCAGTATATGCCCTGAAGCACAAAGATGGATAGCGCTTGTAATTTTATCCTGATTAGTGCAGCTACGGATGCCACTTATCCATAGAAGCTACTAATCCTAGAGTTTTAGTAATCAGCTTGTCACTATGGCATCATGCAGCAACAAGTGCCACACGTTAATTACATGGTGTTGCAAATGGTTATGTTTGACAACCAGACGAAAAGAGAAGAGGTTGCTCATGCTCCCAGTGCACACTGAATGACATGATGTGTGCAAAAGCATGATATAGCAGTTAAGGAGGAAGATGCGGTTTCCAATGCAGATCAGGGTCTGAGAACCAGAAGGGACACAAGGGTTTAAAAAACAAAACAACCCACAGCCTTGAAAGGGCAGCAATTTCAGAGATGCCATTTTACCTCTTTGGCTGCATTATCCCTGGCAGCATTGGAATCTCTTATTCCAGGCAAATCCACCAGCACTGCCCCAGTCTTCAAGACATCAGCACCAGGAACACGGATTTTGACACATTTAACAATGGGCCAAAATTCTCCACCTTTCATGTCGCGTAAGTTATCAGTCCGAGAGTCAATGAATTTCTCTATTTTTGTTCGAAAATCTGCTGCCTAAGCATTGGAGAGAAAACAAGAGTAAGGTTCACTACAGGCAATAGGCTGAGCTACTCCATTTATCATCTACACCAGTGTGGAATAGCCTGAATGGGTGAAGATGCAGGAACGTCACACATCCAATCATGCTGCGTTTACCTTCTCTGCAGAGATGTGCTTTACTGTCCCAAGATGCTGAGTCACCTCCTTCATCTCCATCAGCTTTGGAAGTTCTGCTATCGTCCCATATACAGCTTTCACACGACTATAGGCAGCGCCAGCTTCAGTCTTGCGATCTGGGCATCGTTTCTTCAAGTTACCAGATTTGTCTTTCATATCTTCTAGGAGAGCTTTCAGCTCATTATCCCACTCCTGAGGTGTGAAATACAGAAACAACTGAGACAATATTCCAAAAAAGAGTAAGTTTGTAATTTGTTATATGTAGAATAACTTAAAGTTAAAATGAATCAAGACTAGATGCTCTGTTTTCCCTAAGGTATGTTTACCATATACAGAGGAGTGAGTTCTACTATTGTTGCTCTGCTAAGACCAAGAAACATTTTTTAACTGATTACACCAGCTAGTCAATAAAACAGGAAATATTTTCAAACATTTTTAAAAGTTTTTGTTTTTTCCTCTTGAAGACTGATAAAAGTTTTCCACTCAGGTCTGATTCTCTCCCGCTGATATTTCTACAGCTCCCTTTTACCATAGTACCTAAGCACTAAAATTAAACATACAATATGAACAGCACTGCCAGCAACTGGTACAGAGAATGGTTACTGAAAAGATCCAAGATAGTTCAACATATAGCATGAGCAACATTCTTATTTTTAAACTATAGCGTGACGAGGGATCGATTTAAATCACAAAGTAGAAATCCTCCATTTAAATCACTGATTTTAATCTACTTTTCCACTTGTACTACAATTATTTTCTGAAGAAAGGTGCATTCTCACTGGTCGATATAATCATGAGGAAGATGTAGTAGGAAGAGAGCCTGAGATATAAGCCCTTGTATCAGAGGCCTGGTATGAGGCCTGAGCTAAAGTAAAGTAGTGGGCAAGCTTTGCTGATATAAAGCAAAGTTAGCAAACATGACTGTAAGCAAACATCAGGCTCTGCCTGCTTGCGAGTTCACAGAATCTGGCAAGAACAGGGCTGATATTGCAGAAACACACATTCCTAAGAAGTGCTAGGCACAGAATACTCAGGCAAACACATCCCGATATCGAAGATGTTCTGGTACCACTTGATATCAAGGATGGTACAAAAACATTCCCCAAGGATAACAGGAACACACTGACCCCTCCTCAAAGATAAGGTCAGGATGACAGTGTGATGAATAGCGATGTTTTAATCGAACCAACATGTACAAGGAGATGGGTGATAACTAGCCACGTCAGGGAGCAGTAACTATGTCGGGGGACAGCACGTAACTTGTTTGTATCAGGGTCTAAAGAGGTATCTCTCAGAGAGCGTGTCTTGGTCCAACTGAGGGGGGAATGGAAAGTCCCGCCATCCACTGAGCTGCGTCCATTGTCACTGGCATACATGTTTTAGTAGCCTCGTAGAGTCTACCAGGTGCTATTACTGTGCTTTGTCGACAATAATCCTGGCCCGGTGCCTTTGGACCTGAACGGATCTTGTGGTCATTGAGTAGTTCGCTCGAGGTCTGCTATGCCGGCTATCTTCAGAGAGCTGGGGCAGCACACAGGGAGAACACACACATGCAGCCAAACATCTAACCACAGAAGATACCCTTGTCAGTACCCGCAGAACCATACTTTTCCTCTTCTGTAGGCTCAGAAAGAAGCTCTGGCTGTTCTCTTGGAGGAGACGGATGATCTAACTCCTTATTAGATTACACAGACCTTGGATGTTGTGTGTATGGGGCCCATGGACCCAACAGGGCCAGACAAAAGGGTTGAAGGTGGGATGCAGAGGTCCCCAAGACACAGGGGGTACCACCTGTCCTGAGGGGTGGGAGGATGTCCTGGTTTGAGTTGGAGGGGTTGGTTCCAGGAAGCTCTCAATCTCCTGTTTGGATTGTTCTCCATCAATGAGGCAATGACAGTTCCTCCAGTAGATTTGACTCCCCCCATAACAAGGTCAGGTTTGACAATCAATGGAGCAGTTGATCCTATTGAAGGAAAGCTGTAGCTGGTAGACCGAATTCGAGGGGGGCGGGGGGGAGACATGGATGGACAGACTTCTCTTTCCATAGCCCATGTCTCTGGGTGGGGTCAAGAGCTCTCTGGTAATGGCTGGTTCTGGCAACAGAGGAGATTGCAGATCCAGGAAAACAAAGACATCCCCTGGAGTGGAGTCCTTCCGCTCTACCTGCGGTGTGTGCGGTTCTGTCTACCCACACCAAGGGAGCTGACATAGGAACACTCTGAGTTGGTGGATCCATATGGGGCTGGAGCATTACTGCCGATGATGGAGGTTCCCGATGAATGCTCTTTGTCAGTACTGGTGGTTCTCTGACTTTTGACCTCAATGGTTGTGGTAATGCTGCTGTGTGTCTGTGTTGCTCCTATGCTGTTCGTGGAGTGAAAAGTTAGTCTGACTTATTGGGAGTGGTGAGCACTGTACGTTTTGCATTTGTATTCTGTTGTGGTAACTCTTAATAGAGGTTAAGGATATTACTGTGTAAGGCTCTTTTACTAGTAAAAAGCCCCACAAAACCCACAGAAGATTACACCTTGAACCCTAGGAACTCAGTATGGGTGGCCTTGAGCCTTAGGAACTGGGTTAGGGTGGGGGTGCCTAAATTAACCAAGGAGCCCACTGAAGGGTAACGGTGGGGTGCCCTTAGAGTGTGCAGGTAACACTTGTACCTCCTAGTTTGAACAAAACATCCTCATCCATTATTCTGTCATCCCATCCTTATCTTTATGAGGGGCCTGTGTGCTTCTATACCATCCTCTCCAGTCAGGAACATGTTTACCTGGTTAGCAGATACCCTGATGTTACTATTCTGACAAGGCCTACTTTGGTTCACCACCTTTGGTTCACACTGCTAGGTGTGCCTAGGGGTACAGGAAGGCCTACAGATGGTACCTGCCAATGACAGCTCTGCCAGTGCAGAATCTAGTATCGGCAGAACCTTGTTCCTATGCACCTTTATAGCATGTCTTGAGTCCCAGGACCACGATAAGTCTTTGGGACCTGGAGATAAAGACTTGCCTGACTTGGATGGAGTTGAGGGGAGGATCATCCTCTTCAGAGTGGTCTGCTTTTGTGCTTATGAGAGTGTGTCCCCTGCTCTCCTGAGCAAACCCTGATGGAGGGTCCTTAGGTGTGATCTTCCTCACACTTGCATCAGGCCTCATGCTAGGAGGCGCGCTACTTGATGACTCTGGCCAATGTACAGGGAGGTTCCCCTAGCCTGGGTCTGACTGGGGCCTTATAGCCTTCCCCATGAAGTCTGAATTCCCACACCTGACAGGTCCGGCTGGGGTAGAAACAACAGATACTGCACTTGGTGAAGAGATGAGCCTTCCTGAGGCAGTGCAGGCAGTGCTGATGGTCATCACTGACAAGAAAAGAGCAGGGACAGGAGACACAGCTTTTAAAGCCCAGTATTCCGGATATAATCTAATTTCCATACTAGGAAGCTGGGAAGGTTCCCCATGGAGGGGATGCTTTCTAACTACTAGCTCGTATTAACTACACTGAAGATAAAACTAATGAAGCAACTGGAGAGGCAATTGGTCCACCCCACCACTTATGATCTTGGTGCACAGCATGAGGACAGCAGGAGCACAGATGCAGACCAATGGACATTACTTGCAAGAATTCTCCTGTCTCAGGCACATGGAGCACACGTGTACCCATGGCGGAATACACATAGGGACCAGCACTTGAAGAAGAAATGAAGTTCTTCGAAATGGGCTCTGCATAGTCACACTCATGGGATGCACCTTTTGGGTGTGCTCAGACAGCGGAATTTTTACTATCTGTGCCGCCTGGAGTGCTCACAAGCTCCCCCTAGTCTCTCCCCTCACCATTCAAACATTCTAAGGGTGAGGCCACTCAAAGAAGAAACTTAGGCCGTGACTGTGCGCACAAAACTTGAGACATTTTTCAAAGGGCCTGATTTTCACATGGGAGCAAATTCTGAAGATCAGGCTCTTTCAAATGGGCACCCAACACCATTTTTTAAATTAAATGCAAGTCTAAGCTTAAATTAGGAAGAGGCTAATGGGACTTGCCTTGGAAAAACTTCCTGTTCACCAAGGACAAGTGGAATTTTCAAACCCTGGCACAGTAAATTGTAAAAGTACTATCCAGCTAAAAGGTCAAATTACCATCATCACAGACCCCACAAGCCTTAACATCTCTTTGGAACAAGGCCAGAGATATTTTTTATCTCATTATATTTAGTTATGTTACTTCTCTCTGGGTTTAGAAACCTATTAACTTCTAACCAGAAATAAGACAGACATTTATATCAGTGAGAATAACCACTGGAACAAATTTACCCAGGATCGTGGTGAATTTTCCATCACTGACAATTTTTAAGTCAAGGCTGGATGTTTTTCTTAAAGATACGCTCTAGGAATGTTTGTGGAAGTTTTATGGCTTGTGTCATACGGGAGGTCAGACTAGATGATTATAGTCATCCCTTCTGGCCTTGGAATCTATGAAACCCCTACAAATTATAATACAATCCCAAAGATCTAGAAGGGTACCCAATATTTTCAGATGAATAGCATTCAGACGATAGTAAAACTGTTCAAACGGCATTGAAAAGATTTTGGATCAAGTGGCTAACCCTCACGTGCAATGAAGAATATGCCCATTAGTTTTGAAGATTGGCTTTATAGGGTCTGTGCTAATTGGAACATTCACTCAGTGTAGTGAAACCCATAAAGGATGGAGACTGGGAGCAAGACAATCCAACTTAGGTTAATGGGTTTCAGGATTCAAAGTCAGAGGACACATCCATGAGGAGACAGGGAGTGAGGGACAGACAGACAGGTCATAGATTTCAGATTTTCCCCATAAAATGTTGTGTGCCAACATCTGCACTCCACAGGAATGAAATTACTTTTCTTTAACCCAACACCATAGGCTCCCAGTGTTGTCATACAACTATTCTGCTGGCAGAATTTAGCCATTTTAGGGATATTTAAATTTATCTTTGTTACCTACTTCTTTAGAAAGAAACTCCACATCTGCTTCATATAGACTCTTCCCACCAGTCTTGGAGATCTCCACCACCACAGCAGTGCAGGCTCTCATGGCAGATGTAGGCAGCACCGCTTCCTCATCCAGCAAGGCATTTAACAAGCTGCTTTTCCCTGCCCCGGTGTTCCCCACCACTGCAATGTAGGTCTTTGGCATTTTTGTATCTTTCTGCAACTTTTCAATCTGCTCTCTTTATTTAAAAAAAAAAAAAAAAGGGCAGAATTATGAAGCAGTCACTTGGCAATATTTAACTTATTAAGCTTTCAATTTGCATAAGCAGCTATTCTGACTGATGCAAGTTTTGAACCCATAAATTACGCACAAGATGAACTCTACAGCTGTGTATAAGATGAACTACCTACCACGCTCCCAAAATTACTCCACCAGAGATCAAGTCAGAACTAGAGGGTCATATCCTACTTCTTGTATTTTTGAACCCACCCTCAAACATTTCACTTACAATGTACAGCAATACAACCACCTACTTTAATCATGAGGGTAACTAACTATTGGAACAATTTAGCCGGCTCATGGTGGATTCTCCATCACTGGTAACATTTAAATCAAGATTGGATGCTTTTCTAAGAGGTCTGCTCTAGGAATTATTTTGGAGTAGTTTATGGCCTGTGTTATACAGGAAGTCAGATTAGATGATCACCATGGCCCCTTCTGGCCTTGAAACCTAGTTATCATCTGTTCTTACCCTGATAGGATCGCTGCACCTTCTAATACTATTATTTACTTGCTGCAATGTTTGACTTCCAGGCTTGGTCATTGCTTACAAACCTAGGCATATGAGCAAATCTGATCTCTCTCAAACAGTGTAGTGTTTTTTTTTCCCCACCTGTAAGCCTTTCTTCAGGAAAATCAACAAGATTTAAGGTTATTCTACAGAATAATTGTCTACATCCGAGATTTACATCTATGTAAATAAGCAGCCAGGACGGTGGAACAAGTCAGGACATCCAGAACAAAATCAATAAAGCCAGGAACACCTTCGGGAGCTTAAATATAGTCTGGAAATCATCAAAATACAACACCAAAGCCAAACTCAAGATTGATCAGAGCTGCGTACTTTCAACACTATTTTATAGTGCAGAATGCTGGGAAATGAGAAAGTATGACAAGTCCAAACTGCCTTAATTCCATACAACCTGCCTCAGAAAAATCCTCCGTATCTTTTGGCCCAGAACAATCTCAAACCAAGATCTTTTGACATAGTGCAGCCAAGAGGATCTGAGCCATCATTGCCAAGAGGCACTGGAGATGGATTGGCCATGTGCTTCGGATGGAAACTCATTCCATCACTAGAGTAGCAATAAGATGGACACCTGAAGGCAAGCGAAAACGAGGCCGCCCAAAAACAACATGGCAAAGAGCTGTAGAAGCCAAGCTGAAAAACCTGAGGCACAGCTGGGGAACCATGGAAAGACTCACCAGAAACAGACAGGAGCGGAGGAGCTTTGTCACTGCCCTAAACGCCAGAGGCGTAATAGGAACATTGATGATGGAGGATGAGGATGAAATAAGCAATTAATAAATATCAGAGAAGTGACTCAGAATCTTCCACAAAGGATTCAACTTCGGTTTTCTTTAAGAATTGAAGAGCTCTGTTAAAACTGTATCATGAATTGTTATATAAACCAAGAAAGCAATATATCTTAGCAAGGGATAAGCATAGAGGTCCCTCAAAGTGACAGCACATAAATACTAGCAGTAAGTTCCATTGGGGTGCTCTATCCAAATGCAGTAAAATAATTCTTCTCTATAGTGTATGTAACTGCAACATAGATATATGTTCTGTGTTGTCAGTGGTGCAATGATGTGCCAGTATTTTAGTGCTCCAGAGACCACAGAAATACTGAAAATTGCAACTATCTAAAGGGTGCTTATGTCTGCTCCAGACTAACAGAAAAGTATCACAGTTGTGCATCTAATAAATTTCAAATCACAGAACTATGCTTACTTAGGAAGTATGATGGGATGTACTAATTCTCTGGGGTTCAGCAAAGAATCTTCTGTGACAACAGCATCCTAATCCAGATGAGCCTTTGGAAAGAAAAGGCATTACCCCTGCATCTATTGCAGGGATTTATCCAGGACTAGCAGGAGTGGGTTTGCTTTAGCAAGAGACCTTTGCCACCCTGTCAATTAACCCAACAGGAATCAAAACACCTGCTGCTAGCCTTCCTTAGGAGCTCAATGAGACAAGCCAGTGAGCTTTAGTCAGAACATTAGCCTATAGAGTTAGGAGGAGCGATTTTTCTACAGTGTTGACTGTTTGTTAGCAGTATTTATCCTGCATTAGCTCCCAGAGGCCCTGATCAGGATGAGTGTACCATTCTGCTATAGATTGCACACATTCATGACACGGTTCTTATCCCAAAGAGCTTGCAATTTAAGTTTCCATTTAAAAAAAAACAAAACCCCACCAGGTGCTGTTGGTCTAGGACTGTAATTAAAGAGACTGGCATAGGAGTGTAGGTAGGAGAAGTCTATGGTATGCCCTTAGGCCCTTCACAGAACAAGAATGCCAAATAAAGCACCCCAGAAAATTGGAAAGACTGTTAGCCAGTGTGTGGCGTGTCTTAGTGTATAAGGGAGCGGAGGCAGCAGAAGTATTACAGGAAGGAAAAGAGGGACACAATATTGTATTGCTGTATTCCAGCCATACTCGTTATGCACATTGACTAGAAGTTTACAGTGATCTAAAGCTTCTGTTTCTAATTTTTAGCTATCACAAGATAAACAGACCTTAAACCTGTCTCTGGTGAAGGACTGAATTACCAGTCTTGGGTTTCAAGAGGTGAGTATTTTTTTATTTAACTTTTTTGGGGAGCTGTGTGTGAAACGCACATACATCTCTATGGCAGGCTGAGGATTTTATTTTGTTTTGTTTTTAATGGACAACTGCTTCAAGCTGCTCAGAGGTATGGAATGCTGCACAGTTCTATGAAGTTGGATTAATTGGTAAGAGTGCATAAATTAATTTAAAACAGGGATATCAACACGTGGAGCATGCACAGACTTGTACTCCTTAAGAAAATACATTCAGATAATCGGTGTTTCCCATTAATTTAATTTTCTTTCTATGTGGGTGTCCCTGGGTGGTCTGCCTCTTAAATGCAGTAGCACCTAGAGGTCAGTCCACCCCACCACATAGGATGGCTCTTTAAGGAGCCAACAGATTATTATACCTGAGACTTAAGGGGGATAGAACAAGAGGAAAAGTGGCCATGGGAATGGAGAAGGAATCTTGTCACTGTTCCTGTAAGGACCCAGGAGCCTTGCAGAGAGGGTGGGGCAAGTCTCCCTTCTCACCCAACCAATAAAGAATGAGCTGGGAGAAGTGCCTGTACAAACACTGCCTCCTCCCTCAGGCACTGCAGATACCACAGGGAGTAGAGAGGCTCCTGCACAGCCCTGAGTTAGCAGAGGAAGGTTGCCTGGTGAACCCTCCCAGACTGAGCAGAGAAGGACTGAGTGGGGAAAAGCTGCCCGAGACTCTGCAGTCGGCCTAAAGTCCAACTCCAGCTCCAAGGAGAGCTAGGAGGCCCCTGTATTAAGAAAAGAGACATGGGGGATTGTCTGAAGTGCAACCAAGGTCTGGGGAAAGGGCTGGGGCCTTCTGAACAGTGGAGGAAACTGACCAGGACTTTTCCATGGATCCAGGCAGGGCATGAACTGGAGAGACTGAACAGGTGAGTTACTGCTGTAGAATAAGTTAACAAACCCGACCCGGTGAAGGGGAATATGCTGCACCTGTGAATAAAGTAGACCGCGCAAAGAAGGGTTGAATTAACCTGGTCTGGGTAATTGTTTTTGAACTGTAATGGAAAAGACTCAAGGGGCACTAAGTGTAATACACCCACACGGCCACAAGAGGGCACACTGGAGAGGCATGACAACAGGTTCCTGGATATTTGAGTAGTTCCTGTTCTGACGCCATTAATTCATGTTTTCATACTGGCTGGATACCATTTCCTCACCAGTTCCTTAAGAAATTCACCACTGGGCTGACACCAAACATGAAGAGATTCTACCCAAAAGAAATTTTCTTACAACATTTATGATCATTTGAGCGCAGGAAATAAAAAACGAGGACTGTTCAGCAAATTTGCCACGTATAGTAATGTAAAACATCCCTGTGAAGTGGCTACTCACACTATTTTACAAATGGGTAAACTGAGGCACAGAGGTTAAAGGAACATGCCTAAAGTCAGGAATCCTGCCTATCAGTATGCTCTGACCACCACAACCCTGCCTCCCCCGCAATGGTCTCATTCGTTTGACAGCTATGGACTCAAAAATAAAGCTTTACCTCCATTCCTCCATGTGCACTTTATCAAT
The DNA here is from genome assembly GCF_020497125.1 of Mauremys mutica. Classification (NCBI taxonomy): domain Eukaryota; kingdom Metazoa; phylum Chordata; order Testudines; family Geoemydidae; genus Mauremys; species Mauremys mutica. Next base: position 4,448,159 of record NC_059073.1, on the reverse strand, counting down.
GCCCTCCACAGCACACAGAGTCTGGGAAATTTCATCAAGCACAGTTTGACACTGACTCAACTGGAACTCAATATCTCCCTCGGATAAAGCCCAGGCTTTCTGAAGTTCACTCTCCATTATGTTTGTATTACTGGAACTTGCTTTGGGAGCAGAATTTTCAGCATCAGAGAGATTGTCCATATTTTTAGTTTCAGACAAGAGGCCAATAGCACTTGAACTCTCTGTAGACACGGATGGGAATTCTTCCATATCTTCACCTAAATCCTCAGAATGACAGGAAGCTTCATCTGAAGAGCAAACATGTTCCGAAGCTAGCTGGCTAAACTTACATGGAGAGAGGACCATGTCTTGAATCTGAAGATTTGCTACAGACGGTTGAAATGAATGGTCTGGCAGAGAGCTTACTGAAGTCTCTGAGGCACCACATTTGTGCAAAGTTGAGATTACTGGAACGAGAGTTGTGGGATACTCCTTGAAGTCCAGGCTGCAATGATCAGAAGTGTCAGAAAGCGTTTGTACTTGCAGAGAACACTGCAGATTTTCTTCTTTGAAAGCAGGAAAGGCAGCACGTTCACAAGCTAAATTGTTCAATGCTGACCTAGACAAATCCATAACCTCTAGTTTTGGCACACTGTTCATACTACTAAAATCATTAGTAGTCTGTAAGTCACTAGGGTCTTTCGATCCCACTGCAATACAAGGCTCCGAAGCAACTCTTCCATCCATGTAATCATATAGGTTAGTTTGTCCTTTCTGGTTTTGCTGGTCTCCATGCTGGTTATCTTCTGCAAAGTCATCCTCTTTGTCAGTTCTCTCATGGCGGCTATTAATCACCTCAGCAGAGTCACTTGCCTCAGGAGGAGGAAGCTTAAAGGAAGAGAGTTCCAACTGACTGTTGAAATAAGAGCTCTGAAGACATCTCCTTACATTACTATCTACAGCCTTCTGAGAAGCACTGCCCACTTTGACTGCAGAAGGAGGGATGGATGCATATGAACTTTTCAGCTTCTGCAGTGATAAAGAGTGCTTGGCTTCAGACTTGGATGGCATTTGGGTAACATATTCAGTAAGGCTTGTCTGAGAAGTGCTGCATGATCCTAAAGCATCAGGGGTGCCAATTTCCTTTTGATTTGGTGCTGGTTCCTCATCAGCAGACTCTGAAGAAATTGCAACGACAGGGGGACACATTTTGGATAGAGGGGAAATGCTGCTTCTGTTACCAGTGTCGTCATGCTCCTCATGAGAAAGCTTTCTTTTTAACTGCATCTGGGAATTAACGCCTAGTCTGACATGGGATGTAATTTGTTCTTGTATAGGTGAGTTAGTGTTCCAATCCACTGTGGCTACAGGTATTAAATCTAGAGGTGAGGAGAAAAAAACCCCACCAAACATTTAACTTGGTATTCACAGAAATCTAGACTATTCCAATCCCCACTTTGGCTCCTTATATTCCTATCAAATTCAAGCTTCTGCTACTTGCTTCTCAGCTACAATCTTGTCTCCTTTTGCTTTCCCTCCCACGTTCCCTGAATTCCACCAATTATGCCAGCCTAGATACCCCCTTCATCTCACTCAAACCCTGCTCCTTTCTGCCTTCTTCCAAGCCACCCCCATACATGGAATGCCCTCCTTAATGTTTACCAGGTCACCTCCCTCCCTTCTCTCTCTCTCGCAAACCCCATCCCCTCAAAAGGCCACGGCAGGTTTAAAACCAACAATGGGTCACTGCTTTACTGTGTAACCACGTGATCTTTTTGCTTCACCTCTCCCTTTCCTCTCCTAAATTCTGCTATTTCATTTATCCATAACCCACACTTGTCGTCATATCCAAGTTTAGACTGCAAGCTCTGGGGCAAGGACTGTAAACTTGCTTTTGTGGAGTACCTGGCAAGTTTTTGATTGATCAAAGGAAAAAAAAAATACAGCTTGAAACATTTGGGTGCCCTCTACCCTCACCCCTTGATTCAATGTTAGTTATGCACCAAAAGAGAACAGCTGCATTTTAGAGTGAGCCGCTTCGTTTAGACTCTACTAATAGAGGCTTCCTTAGCTCAGAATATCATTTTTACCCTCAGATTTAAGGATGAAAATGGATCAATCAACGTTATTTGTTTTTGTCTCTTTACAGACTCAGGCGGGGCACTGGTTTATATTTTTGAGGCTATCTTCACAACCATACGGGTTACAAACTGTTCTTTTTTTAATGAAAGTTGAGGTTGTTAAGGGATTAATTCTGTGATAGAGAAATATGGGGGCCTTGTGTTTATGTGTCTGCATAAATATGAGGCCTGCTGAGGCACATCTGTGTTAGGGCAGGTCTAAACTAATCACAGCTCAGGTAGACACAAGTTATCTTTAGTTTAGCTCCCTCAGGTACCAGAGCAGTGAAGCTGCGGCAGCGTGCACGTCCGTGTGGACTGTACAAGATGGCCCAAAAGCCCCTGATTGCAGTGTAGACATACCCTTAGACAGAAGACCAGTGTTCCAGAACACTAATAGGCTACAGAACTACAATATTTTATACTTTTCAACAAATTCAATCTGCATTAGCCATACCACTCAGGCTGCTCTGTCCACAGCCATGAGGAATGCAAGAAAAAACATGCTGGAAGATGAAAAAAAGTGTCTATACAAAAATATAAACATATTAAATTTATAACTGAAATGCAGGAGCCAGAGCAACAGATGTAAGCTACTTCCAAGTTTGTAGTGTGACAAAGTTCCTCCTCTACCTTGGTGGGTCCTGCGCTTATTGGCGGATTTGCTCACCTCAGTGATCTTCCCCACAGTCTGGGTCAACTTCTCCTGTGTCTGATCAGGAGTTGGAGGTTTGGGGGGAACCCGGGCCCGCCCTCTACTCCAGGTTCCAGCCCAGGGCCCTGTGGATTGCAGCTGTCTATAGTACTCCTGTAACAGCTGCATGACAGCTACAACTCCCTGGGCTACTTCCCCATGGCCTCCTTCAAACACCTTCTTTATACTCACCAAAGGACCTTCCCCCTGGTGTCTGATAATGCTTGTACTCCTTAGTCCTCCAGCAGCACACCCTCTCACTTTCAGCTCCTTGCGCCTCTTACTCCCAGCTCCTCACACACACTTCCTCTCCTCTGGCTCCTCCTCGCCTGACTGGAGTGAGCTCCTTTTTAAACCCAGGTGCCCTGATTAGCCTGCCTTGATTGGCTGCAGGTGATCTCATCAGCCTGGCTGCCTTAATTGGTTCTAGCAGGTTCCTGATTACTCTAGTGCAGCCCCTGCTCTGGTCACTCAGGGAACAGAAAACTACTCATCCAGTGACCAGTATATTTGCCCTCTACCAGACTCCTGTACCCCACTGGTTTGGATCTGTCACAGTAGGATAAGGCAAATTTGGTTCCAAAACACTGTGTGTGAGACATTCCTCATGCAAAAAGGGAAATTTATCAATATGAAACCAGACAACTATAATTTCTCTATACAATAGGGACTATGTGCCATAATAAATATGACGTGCTGTGATAGCCAAATTTATTTATTTCTGGGAGTTTTTATAGCCACACCCCCAGCCCACAACATATGCATTTTTCTGCCTTAAGACATGTATTTTTTATTCCTTTAAAAAAAATTATTACCTTTGCAGGGAGAGCATGCAGATTTTGTTTGAAGACAGGAGATTTCATTATTTTGTGTGTTGTTGTGAGCATCAAATTCAGGGACTTCATGTTGGTCTACATCACTTTCTGCCTTCAAGGTGATCTTCTGTGAACTAGGAACAGCCCCAGTTATTGAATTCGCACAGAATGCAGGAACTGATAAGTCTTCTATACTGGGCGTTTTGACACCATCAAGTGTTCTCTCAGCCCGGTGCAGTACTGGCATGTAATTTTTGTCTTTGATGTTTTCAACATGGTCTTCTGACTCCAACTGCTGTGGAAAGTTACTTGTAACACACTGGCTGCTTTCTCTAGATGTCGCAATGAGATCTGAAGTTATATTTGTGTCATCATCACTCCAATATACAGCTGAGGCTTCTAAGGAGTTACATGAAAAACCTGACTGTGTGTCAAGACCAGCTGCTTTAAAACTGTCACTGCCAATACCTTCATGAAGCCCATCACCTGTTCCACTAGAACTACTGCTACTTAGTTTTCGGGTAAGCTGATGATGCTCACTTTCAACAGAGCTATTCGATGTGTCAGAGAATATGAAGTCCAAATCTTTGATTTTGGTGCTCTGTTCAGAATCTACATCAGGAGACTTCAGGGGAGATTTATTAGAAGAATATTGATTATCTAATGCTAAACACACCCTAGACTGAAACTGTTCCTCTTCAGACAGGGAATCTGCAGTTGGGCTTTCTGGAATTTTACTTACCACATCTTTTTCTAGTACATCAGTCCATGAATCTGCTGAACTGGCAGCAAGTTCAGTAAACCCAAACTGACTGTCAAGAGGGAGACTCTGGGACTCAGATATTAATTTAACTGACTGTTTTCCATTTACCTGAGGTTCAATACTTGAAAATAGAAGTAAACTGCTTCCATCTCTCCTTGTAAGGTCATCATGGTCTACTTCACCTACAGATTTACAGTCAGTGTCTTCTTCTACTTTACTTTCAATGGGTGGCACAAACCTTTCAGGTTTTATGTTTTCATTTACCGGGTTCTCAGAGTCATTTGTTTTTTTAAAAAATTCTCTCACCAGCTGGGCAATATTCTTACTACTTCCCTTCTCCATTTCATCAAGATGCTGAGCGGTTTGAAGAATGGGGTATTTTTTAAAGAACTGCTTAACACTACTGCTAACAAACCGATCATGACACTCCTTCAAATCAGTGGGAATGGAAAACAAGGTTACATTAGGACTGGGCAGGTCAGATACAGACTGCTGCATGGAAAGAGACCCCAAAGGGCAGTTTCTCTTTTGGGAGCACTGCTCATCTTCAGAAACTGAAGTTGCAGAATTTTCGGTTCTACTAATGTGTCTTTTTAGTGTTCTGAAAGAATTATTTTTGTTTGCTTCTTTATTCTGAGAATCTTCATTCTCCTCTTTATGAGATTCCACTCTGTTCATAAAGTTAGACTCTGAAACAGTTAAACCTTCGTTACTGCCTTCAGAAAAGTCTGCACATCCTGTGGGCTGGCATATTTTTGCTTGGGATTTCAGGGGTTCAGAGTCTTTGCTTTCTTGCTGCATATATACCAGTTCATTTGTTTCTGTTTTCTGATTAAATTTATCTTTTTCTGCACAGAGGCTGGTCAGCATTTCATTTACTGGAGAGTCTTTCACAGTATTCAGGGCTCCAAGAGGTGCAGCTGGTGCCCCCACATCTAGTTCTTGAATGCAACCATCAAGCAAGTTATTCTCAGGCTCCGGATTCTCTAGATTTTTTCCAGCTTGGATAGAATTAGAATCAGCATTTCCTACATGTTCATCTGAACAACCTGCATCTCCCTTATTCAAGCCAACCTCTGCATTGCCTTTCACTGCTTCCATCTCTCTCTGGCTTCCTGGTACACAGGGAAATTCTATAGAATTATATGGACAACATAAGGGCCCAAGCTCATGTTCTGCAGTTGCTTGGTTCTCTGTTTTTTCTTCTCTCAGTGTTGGGCTTTTTACTAAGTGACTGAATTCACCAACTACCATGCCGGTGCTATAATTTTCAGGTCCAGCAATTCTAACTTCACTTAGATCATATTCTGCATTGCAAAAAGAATAGCTTTTTTCCTCCAAACTCATATCTGTTGACTTTTCTGTACCTATCATTGATTTCATATCATCTGTTTCAATCACTCTGCCAAGCTGATCTTCATTTGGTTTGCAGTCCAGGTCAGCTTGCAGAATAATGCTGTCAGAAACACTGTTTGGATCACAGATGACAGTGTCCTTTTCCTTCAGGATTTTGCTTCTATCATACTGCATTTCAGTTGCATTTTTCATTCTCATGCTATTTTCTTCTTCCTTTTCCTTTTCAACTTCAGAATCTGAGATATATAAATTAAGCTCCTCTGCACTGAATAACTCAGACCCCTCTGTAGGGTCAGTTTCAATTTCCTTTAGGAGGTTTTCAGCTATATTTTCTTTGGCAGATTCAGGCTTTCCAAATGCAACAGCCTGCATCCCGACCGCAAGATCATTTCTGTCTACACTGCACGGTTGTGTGTCCATTTCAGAAGTTTGTAGTTTGATTCCACCTTCCTCTTGGCATATACTATTTTGAATACTCCTTTCCAAACCAGTTGGTGTCAAGATTTCAGTAGTCATATTTTGTTCACATAGCTTCTTCAAATCACTGTCTATGACAAAATCCTCGGGATAAAGTGATTGTTTCACAGGATCCTCTTCAGATTTCAAGTCTATGTTACTTTCCAAATGCTGGGACTCCCCGGCATGGGAATCTGTTTCCTGCGGGTCATGAAATGCACTAGACAGCTGTCGTAATTCCAAATGGCCAGAGCTAACAGAAGAGTTATTATCCTCTTGGTAATTATTCAATGTTCCCAAATCAAGCTCACTAAAATGTGCATCAGGGTGCTTAAATTCCACTTTATCTTTTTCCAGTGTAACTGATTTTACACTCCATTTATGGTTTACTGCCTCAACTCTATTTTCATCATTCAACTTCGTATCTTCTTCATTCCTGGTGTCCTGCTGGGGCAAGACATAATCATTTACAGGTTCTGGATTGTTTCCCATGTCCCTTTTATTCACATAGTAAGGGGACTGTCTTTGCGAACAAGAATAATCATTAAAGTCAGAGCTTCTTTCCACTACTAGAGAAGTCTGTTTGGATAAGCATAATGGAGAAAGATCATCTGCTGTTCCTCCCTCTAATTCTGAAGAGTAATACGCTGTATTCCCTTCCAGCCTGTTTGTGGGTCCTTCTGTAATGCTGCTGTGATTAAGATTCGTTTGTCCAACACACACATTTGCCATAATCTCCATCTCTTTATCTATACCTTTGTTTTCTATATTTTTCTGTTGTTCAAATATGCTATCATTAATGGCTGTTCCTGAGTCATGTCTCTCTCCAGGTATTTTCATTATCACTTTGCTTTCGATACTATCTTCATCTGTCTTTATATAAATTGTATTCTCAATACTAGCTGACTGATCAAGCTGCTTCTCCCCTGATGCTGTATCATCCACTACCGAGCAAGCAGTTTTCAGTTCCTGGCAATCAGTATCACACATCTCACTGTTATCATTAAGAGTGGAATCCAAAGTATGGCTGACAAGGATTCCAACTGTTTTAATACACTTGGTGTTAGTGGTTGAAAGAGAATTGGAAGAAAACACAGAAATATATGACCCGTCCTCTTCTTTCCCTGGAGACCACTTTCTTTCCAAAGTACAGTCACTCTTCTGTAGCAGACACCGATCAAGAAATTCTTTACCTACATCAATCGGTGACTCAGGATTCATCACTTCCACCAATTTCTGTGTGTTTTCCAAAAATGTCACTTTATTTGGAGAAGAACATGAAGCTACAAATACTGTTTTTCCATCAAAGGTGTCTAACCATGGTTCTGAAGGCAGCTTTTCCTCTGCTTTGGAATCTAACTCCATCTGTTTGGAGAACTCTCTCCAGGAATTTTTACTTGCATTGTTATCCAGTATAGTTCTTTCATATGCCTCTGAAAATTGTTGAAGACTCAAATTTGTGTCCACAGACATGTTTACTTCTTCCTCACAGATACTAGTGTTTGACACACTATTTTTGTTTCCATTTGCTGCGGGTTTTGTAGCCAGTAAGTTTATTGCCCTCTCATTTATTAGCCTAGTTTGAGTTCCCACTTCTGCATATGATATTTCAACACAATCTGTAACTGAAGATATTCTCATCTCTGTATCCATCTTTGATTCACTCTCATCTTTGTCTCCGTATCTAACATGATTATCCATTTTTAAAGAGTTGGCATTTACATTCATATCGGTTTGCTCTTCATCCCCTTCAGAAGCACTCACTTCCAAATGTATTTTATGGATACCCAAATCACTAACCTCCTGTGGCACACCTTTTGTAGATACCGATGTAATCATATATACATGATCTGACTGAAAGCCTTCAGACTCTATACACACAGTGGCATGAGAAATATTTGCCTTATTGCATGCATTCTGTTTCACGGAAGTTTCAGGTTCATTTTGAGACAATGACTGGATGTTCATTTCCTGGCTCATTGTTTCACTAATGGACCTCTTGGCAGATGTAAAAGCTCCAGAGTCTTCATACCTGCAAGGATACTCAGGAGAAGTCATTTCTACTACTGTGGCCTGCAAACCGCAAAATGTTCCGCTCAAAGGTTTGACAACTGCCCCTGATTTACATGATTCCTCTTCCTTTGGAGTTGGTTGGTGAGGTGAGCTCTCACCGGGCAAAGATCCAGAGGAAGATGGCACACAATTACAGGAAGAATCATAAGTTACATCTTCCAAGTATGTATCTTTAGATAGGTTATGGTGTTTAGAAGGCGAAGATACATGATAGTCTGAGATATTCTGTGCACACAAGGGCAGGTTCTCTGGTGCTGTGGGATCTGGATTATTTTGTAGCATCTTTGTTACAAGCCCATCCACTGCCACATGAGAAGCCACTGATGATTCTTCCTCTTCTGAATGAGGCACATCCAGACACTGGACAATCTTTGTTCCACTGGATCTAGAGACAACTTGGTCTGTAACACTGCTCTGGAATAAGGCAACCCCACTGACATTGCCATCCTCCTTTTCTTGGGATTTAGCAGAACCAGTATCACACTCAGAACTGGATATTTCTTTGGTTGCACACATTGTCAGAACTTTATGAGCATCAGAAGAGTTCTGACGTTCTAGGTTAATTATTCCAGTGTCTGAAAGCATGTAGTCCTGATCTAAAGCATTTTGCAACTTCTCCTCAAAAACATGATCTCTGTGCATTTCTCCCACTTCTCTGTTTGATATCGTCATGATTTTATCATTGCTAGGTTCAGCTCCTTCTTGAATATCCAAAGTAGTTTCAGGCTTCTGAGTTTCCATATCTAAGATATTATTTAAAGTTTCCAATTCTCTGTCAGCCAAGGAACAACTGTCACTTTCTACAATAGCACTACTTTCTTTTATTGCTTCCTCATTTGGCATAAGGCTGTTTTGCTTTATAACTGAAGTCAGCTTATCTTTGCAGATCTCATTTTTTATCTCAGAATGCCAAACACTATGTGGAAGTTCTAAGTCTGGCACAAATGATATGCTTACTTCCCGAGTTCTGTCTATGGTCATAGCAGTTTCAGAAGACAAATCCAACTCTTTTACACAAGTTTTACCATCTGCATTCACTAGTTTCTTTGGACTCACCACTTCTTTTGCAGGAGACCTACCATCTGGATCTTTACCCAAAGCAATGTCTTCTGGGACAATGCTTACTGTCATACAGTCACTGTTTTCTGAACAGTTTTCTACTTCAACAATAACCGACTCTGACAAGCTATTTACAGGAAGACTACTCTTTTTCTTTGAATGGGATTCACAAGTTTCAGCACCAGTAACAGATACAGCCACACATGGAGTTTCATGGACACAAGCATCAACAATATGCTGCTCCAATGAATACCTATTCCGTTCTTCTGTTGATCTTTCCTTTTCCATTAAATTCACCTTATAACCACTGACTGAGGGCACTTGAACATTTTTCATAGCTTCATTTATCACTTCTGTGACTTGCATTTGAATACAAGGTTCTGAACTCCCAGAAATCTCATGTTTAGCTGTTTCTTCAGTGCTGTTAATAACGTTGATCTCCATCACTACATCATCATCGTCAGAGTTTGCACAACTTCCAAGCACTGACTTATCAGCTACGGGAGCTAGTGGCTTGGAATCAAGGTTGCCTCCACTTTCTACTAGAAAAGAGTCTGAAAGATCTAGAGTGTTATCAGAAAGACTAGCTCTGACAATAGCTCTTCCACTTGGGTCACTGTCATGTGTCTCTACAGCATCTCTTGAGTGAAGAAAAGGTGGTGAAGGTTCTCGATTATAACAAGTTACAGCAGGAAGTTGTGTTTCTATTTCACCACTGTCTTCTTGTCTCTCTTCCAGGAATGGTCTGTAAAACTTTGGCATGCTTCCTGATGTGCATGCTTGGGCTCCACTTGGTTTCACACAGGGAAAGTCAGAATTAGCCAGTTCTGCTGTCCTTGCAGCATTTTCCCGAAACAAAGACGACTGTACAGTTTCAAAGACACTTTGTTGAGAAGGCTCTGCAGTGACTGTTGAACCCTTCCTATGGACATATTCAGGTGAAGCAGAACGTACAATCTGAGAATTAGGTCTAGTGGAGTCTTCCAAAGAAGTATCTGGTGTTGCAGTTGATGTAGATGTTGCAGGCATTTCTAATTTGTTTGAAGTCACATTAACAGAATTTGTACACAGAGAAGACTTCACTGAAGACAGTACTGAGCCAGCTGAAGTTAATGGCAGAGTCACACTGACTGTGGGAGGCTGCATATCACCACAGCGTGTGCTAGATTTAGATGGAGCTCCACTATTTTGGACTACTTGAGAAGTCCATGCCAGCTGGGATATAATGGGAAGGCCAACACTGTTCTCAAAGACCAGACCTGAGTTGTACACTGCTGGTACTTCAGGAGATGTCAACAGCGGTAACTGAATCTGCCGAAAAGAGACAAGAGTCACAGCACCATAAAATGCTATGTATAAATAACTGAAAAGGAATGAAACTTTGGTTTTACATATTAAGTGTAAAAACAGAAACCCATGTAGCATGGATGACTTGACATTTCATATCTACTTAATCCCTCTTCACCACCACCACCCACTTACTCAGTGCCACCCTCCACCACACACCCCAAATTACTACACATTAAGTGGACAATTTTTGCCTGGAGGGAGCATAATAGCCTTCTTCCCCATAGGCAGCTGGTGACCCAAGTTTTATAATTGGGGATGCTGATATTTATTACACTCCAAATGTAGTCAGTGCTGTTTTTCAGGAACTGGTCCAAGTTCCAACCACATTTCTTTCTTCTTCTGTCTGGCCACTGTAGGCACCCTTGAAAGAATTTAGAAGCAGTGCAGGAGTGATCAGAGGGAATTCAGCAAGGAGGGGCGGGGGGGAGCAGTGCTTGGTGAAGACAGGATCAAGAAATGTGTACATACAATAGGTATTTATTATTTTTTCCATTTACAACATAAATGTGTTTATTTATTATAACGGAATCTTCAAGATGTACACACAAGCAGTATGACATTTTTTTAATCATTGTCCTTCCTTCCCAAATTCACCATCTTGTTTGTTGCTATCACTCATTGTATCGTGTCTAAAATTTAGAAAATAAAGTACACTGGGCCAGGATCTGGGTCTCACTTGTCTGAAAAGCACCTATTACACATGTGTATTGAACAAACAACAGCATGACTCTTGCAATGAGCAGGGGAACTGATTCAGGGGGTCAGAGAGCATTTCACATACTTCCACCATTAGTTTTCTTAGCTGAAAAAAGGAACACCATTTGTCAGATGAAATACCCTGAGTACTGCTAGTAATTTCTTTTTCCTATGTTTTGCCTCACCTGTGGTAGCGAATTCCTCACCTCTCCATGTGCACTTCGCAACTGATCGATCCTACAGTAACAATGTTCAAACTGAAACAGAAGTGCAAGAGGTTTATCTGAAACACAACCTCACTTTAATTCAAGATCCAGAAGACTAAAATGAAGATGAGGCCTAATACCTTGTAAACTGCATCATTTACTGCTAATTAACAGATTTCAGTTTTCAGGCTTAAAGGAAGTCAGGTTTTTTCAAGTCTTCCAATTTTAATGCAAGTTAGTCTTACTTAGTTACCTTTAAAAGTGACTCATTCCCAGAGTCTGTAGCATAAACAACTATACTGATGTATTAAAAGAATCAAAGTCATTTGAATACTGAACTTATGGGAGTTCTCCTTCAGTATCACTAATTAGAACAGAGGTCTCTAAAACTTTGGTATACTGATGGGACCATGCCAGGTGCACAAACGCAACACTTAACTTATTTAAGATGAATCAGATCACAGCCACCCCCATCCAGTCTGCAATGAGGACAGGACATTTGGATCAAAATAGAGCACAGCATGCTGGGACTCATAGTTCCCAATGGGACATGCCTTGTATTAAGGAGGAGGGTAACCACAGGCTGCACTGTGTAACAATATAGATCACATTTGACCCCCGAGCCATGCTTTAGCTACTCTTACAACAGATGAAAGAAGGAATAAAATGTACCAGAAAGTAAAATTCTGAATTTGGCTGACGAACTTGTGTTCCAGGCCTGATACCATTCCCTGCAGGATGTCCAAAGGTCACAGTATCTCCTTCCTGCAAGCTAATTGTACCTGAAAATTTAAAACAAACAAAAAAAAAATATTACACATCATAACAAACGATCATTCTTTTAAAAAATTCAGAACTATTGTTGGACATATTACATCAGGAGACAAAGAAACCATAATATAAATGTTAAATAAGCATCAAATAAAGTGATCTATTATGTATATCCTAACACAGGGGTTGGCAAACTATGGCACACGTGCCAAAGACAGCACACAAGCTGATTTTTAATGGCATGCTGCTGCTTGCTGGAGTCCCTGACTCTGGCACCCCCATACATACCCAGCCCCCCCCCACCCAATGCCCTGACATCTGCACCCCCCTCACATGCCCCCAGCCCTCTGACCTGACTCTTGCACCCCCCACATCCCCACCCCCACCCTGAGCACCAAACAGGAGCTCCTGCACCCCCACCACCACATTCCCACCTGCACCCCTCGCACCAAATGGGAGCTGCCCAAGTAAGCGCGCAACACCCAAACCTCCTGCCCCAACCCTGAGCCCCCTCCCTCATTCTAGCTCCTGGCCAGACCCTACCCCCCAACCCCCAGCCCTGTGCTCAGTGCACTCCCACCCTCAGCTCAGTGCAGAGAGGAAGAGAATGGGCCAGAACCAGAGAGAAGGTAGGTACTCACTGTACGTGGGCAGGGCCGGGACCTCAGACCAGCAGCGGGCTGAGTGGGTCTAGCAGCCAGGATCCCGGCTGGCAGGAGCAGACGGATGGAACCCCTGAGCAGCAGCAGACTGAGCCGCTCAGCCCACTACTGGTCTGGGGTCCCGGCCGCCGGCCCCGCACAGTCCGCTGTCGGTCTGGGGTTCTGGCTGCTGGCCCCTTGCCAGCCGGGGTCCCAGCCGCAGGCCCCGCTCAGCTCGCTGCCGGCCTAGGTGAATGGAACCCCAGACCAGCAGCGGGCTGAGCAGGCCGGCGGCATAAGATCAACATTTTAATTTAATTTTAAATGAAGCTTCTTAAACATTTTGAAAACTCTGTTTATTTTACAATACAACAATAGTTTAGTTATATAATATATAGACTTACAGAGAGAGACCTTCTAAAAAATATTAAAATGTATTAACGTCATGTGAAACCTTAAATTAAAATGAATAAATGAAGACTCGGCACAGCACTTCTGAAAGGTTGCCGACCCCTGTCCTAACATCTGATCCTAGAGAGAGGAATGCACAAGATTCCTCTAGATGCCCTTGAATGTCTTCCTTCCACACTTACCATTGATTCTAACATCGTTCACATAAACACCTGTCAAGCTGGAATCCACAAGTCTGTAAATATCATTGGTTCGAATCACTCTAGCATGAGTCCGGGAAATGTAATCTCTTCTCTCTGAAACTGGACAACTGATGAAATAGTCCACAACATCTTTGTTTCTTCCAATCAGGGTAACTGCCTTATAAAAACTTTAAACAAAGTTTAAAAAAAAAAAAGAAAAGTCAGATTTTTCTCTGTTACATATAGCTGCTTCTGCAGAAGTCTGGATTTCATGGAAAGCAGTGCGATTACAAGAGGCTGGAGACAACACCTCTCGCTGTACCACAAATAGGTGCAGTAGAATTTCCAAGGTCTAGCAACTGAATTACAGTTGGAGTAATGTATCGTCATTTTCTGGTCACTACCAGAGACGATACATAGAGCAAAACTAACTCAGCATAGTAGGGAGTGGTTTCAGAGAACACAGGGCTCACATTTTCAAGAGTAACCAGTGATTATGGGCGTCTTGATCTTTGGCTGCCCAACTTGACACACATTAAAGGAGCCCATTGGGGGAAGAGGGGAGCAAGAGGTAATGTGTACTAAGTCCACAGAATACTGTGAGGACTAAGTTACAGCTGATTTTATATAGCATTTTTATTAATGAACTAAAAAAAAAAAAGGAGGAGTAAACAGCTAATAAATTACATTCACGAGCAATAATAAAGTAGGAGGAGTCAAATACCACTCAGGGCACAAAAATAATCATAGAATATTAGGGCTGGAGGGACCTCAGGAGGTATCTAGTCCACCCCCTGCTCAAAGCAGGACCAATTCCCAACTAAATCATCCCAGCCAGGGCTTTGTCAAGCGTGATCTTAAAAACCTCTAAGGAAGGAGATTCCACCACCTCCCTAGGTAACCCATTCCAGTGTTTCACCACCCTCCTAGTGAAAAAGTTTTTCCTAATATCCAACCTAAACCTCCCCCACAGCAACTTGTAATAATACAAAGGAACCTAGAGAAATTGGAAACATAAGCAGAAAAGAAGAGATGTTCAAGGTATACATCTGGGGGAAAATAATCAACAAAAAACCCACTGCACTGACAGTGCCAAGACTGTTCAGTTAAATATTCGAAGTGCCAAAGTCAAAACTGTCCAAGCATGGTGTGAGAACCAAACTCGTGTAAGAGGAGCTGGTCAGACTTTTAGGTTGATCTGCTGGTATCCAATCCAGGCCCTCAAAAGGTTCTGGGACCCGTACTGCTTATTGAGAGAAATTTAATACAATTTATAAAATGGACAGAGTTACAAATCTCAGACTAAAATAAAATCAAGAAAACATAGGTAAGCTACTATTAATGATATTAAACTAAACTAAGAACATACTCTGTCAAATCAGACTCACACCATAACAAGTTAGTCTCAATACTGGACACAGTCTAGAATACGGACCATCGCCACTCATATTTAACATGGAACACAGGCGTAAAATACAAATCCCAGCATGTAGTGTTCATTCTTGAGCAGAGCAGCCCAAGAGCTGTCTTACACAATACTCACTGGATAATCTCTGCAACACCGGAGACAGAAGCTTTGCGGCCTATGCTGCGCAGGTGACACTGGTTGAGCCCCCCACCATGTGTTTGGCAGATTGTTGCCATTTCAGAGAATACAAACTTGCTTTACATCTGGAGGGGCGGGGGGGGGGGGAGAAATAAATAAAAAATGAAGTGAATGAAGCATGTAAGTTTCACATTGCTCACAAAAACATTCCCAATTTATTTACAACTCTTCAATGCATTTATCCCAGAAACTTCAAATATCACCATCCACAAAGTGAACTGAAGAAGCAGTCCAGGGTCAAAAGTGGAGGACCAAGTTCCATGGCCAACAAGTAAAGCAAACATAGCTTTTTCTTTCTAGGCTCCCTCAGTTATATAGTGCTTTACAGCCCAAGGATCCCAAAGGCTTAACAAATTATGTATAGGAAATATTGCGCCCATCATGGAAATATAACCAACCTTGGTATGGAACATCGTAGATCTTGCACACAACATCATACAATCATTATTAATTTTCTGGTCCTAAAAGAGAGTGTCCTTTCCATAGATTCCAAGACCAGAGGGGAACACTCTGGTCATCTAGTCTGACCTTCTGTATAACTAAGTCAGAGACCTTTCCCAAAATAATTCCTAGAGCATAACTTTCAGATCAACATCCAATCTTGATTTAACATTGCCAATGGTGGGGAAATCCACCACAACTCTTGATAAATAGTGCCAATGGTTAATTACCCTCACTGTTAAAAAAAATACACCTTATTTCCTATCTGAATTTGACTAGCTTCAACTTGCACAGCCATTGGATCATGTTATACCTTTCTCTACAAGACTGAAGAGTTGATTATCCAATTTTTTTCTTTCTTACGTAGATACATATAGACTGTAATCAAGCCACCCCTTAACCTTCTCTTTGTTAAGCTAAATAGACTGAGCTCCTGGAGTCTATCACTATAAAGTGTAATTTTCCTGTCCTTTAACCTTTCTAATGGCTCTTCTCTGAACCCTCTCCAATTCATCAACATCCATCTTGAACTGCAGACACCAGAACTGGACACAGAATTCAAGCAGTGGTCAAACCAGTACCAAATACAGAGGCACTATTTTACCTCTACTTCTACTCAAGATTTCTCTGCTTATGCAGCCAAAGATCACATTAGGCCTTTAGGCTACAGCATCACACTCAGAATTCATATTCAGTGGTTTATCCATCACAACCCCCAAATCTTTTTCAGGATATAGTCCCCCCCATACTGTATGTATGGCCTACATTCTTTGTTCCTAAAGGTATACATTTACATTTAGCTGTATTAAAATGCATTTGTTTGCTTGTGTCCATTTTATCAATCAATCCAGATTACCCTGTATCGGTGACCTAGCCTCTTCATTATTTAACCCCTTCTCCAATTTTGGAGTCATCTGCAAACTTTATCAGCGATGATTTTATGTTTTCTTCCAAGTAATTCATGTAAATGTTAAATACCATAGGGGTCAAGAACTGATCCCTGTGGCACGCCACTAAAAACATACCTGCTCAATGATTCCCAGCTAGCCAGCTCCTAATCCATGTAATGTGTGCCATGTTAATTTTATATCATGCTAGTTTTTTTTTTAATCAAAATGTTTTGCAGTACAAAGTCAAATGCCTTACAAAGATCCAAGTATGTTACATCAGCACTATTTCTTTTACCCACCAAACATGTAATCTCAAAAAAACGATCTAGTGTGATTTTCCATAAACTCATGTTGATTGGCATTAAATTACCCTCCTTTAATTCTTTACCAGTTGAGTCCCATATCACCTGCTCCATTATGTTGAAACAACATTAGTTATTTAGGCCAGAAGAATTGCCAGAGCACTGAGTTAACAAAAGAGCCACAAATCTTTAATGAAATCACAGATCTTTAATGAAACTGGACTAGACCTTGGTTTTATGTCTCATCTGACAGACAGCAGCTCACCAACTTTTAGCATCACACAAACTCAAGGACCAATCCAGCAGCTCTTACAAAGGCAAATGGGCATTTTGTCCACACAAGGAGTGAAGGACTGATCCAGACCTGGAAGTTCCACTGAATCAGCAAGTCTACAGTCCAACTACTCAGTCATTAAGAAAGGAGGGAAAAAATGCACCCCACACAAACTTCCAAAAACTCATACTGATCTTTTCATCAATAACTTGTGACCAGTAGTTTATGTTTATCATTTACCAACTTAAATCTGTCACTCTGAAGAGACTTTATATTCCTTACTAACTAGATGAGCATTGGTAGTCACTGCCATCACAATGATCTCTCGCCTACCAGCACATAAATATTCCAGCATTTGGGTTAATGTAAACAACTCATTCACCAGAAGAAAAAACAGCAGCAAGGATTGAAGCTAGATCTAAAACCTGGTGTGTTAAGTCTTTATACTCCTCCAGCATCCTAGAAGACCTTAAAGCTTGTTACACTGGTACCCTCTCCCTCACCCCACCCCTGCTCCCTCCTGATGTCTGTTAGAAAGTTGTAAGCTCTCTGGGGCAGAGACAGCATCTTCCTAATGGATGTGCTAGTTCAGTGCCTAGCGCAACAGGGCCCCACATCCCAAATGAAGGCTTTGGTTGCTACTGCAATACAAAATAAGGTGGTCAATTTACATAGCATCTATGGTTTGAGATTATTTGCCTGAATTGGTCACCACTATAGGGGAAAGAGTCTGGCACTCTCTGGAGAACAGTGTTCATTTGTATGCACCCCGGGCAGGACATACAAGAGAGAAGCCCAACTATCTATCCTGTTATTTCTAATCTCTATTGGCAGTATGCCAGAACTCCTTCCCCATAGAGTTATGGTGCATGAAGGTCTGGACAAACCCAGAAAGCTGCCTAACATATCACTAAAACAGAAACTTTTGAGACATGTGGTAGAGCCCATCTTAGACCTGGTGGAATGAGATCTCTAGCTCATAGCATGCATCAACTTGGACAGTCTTAGAATGGAAATTAGGCAACCTCTAGCGTTGTCCATGCACAACAAATAATCTGGGTAATTTCTGTAGCTGGACAGGAGCAGCTCCTGCTCCATGGGGAGGAGGGGCAGCCTGTGGCCCCCTCCCACATCTGTCTTTGTCGGTTATGTTCTTACAAAACCACAAATACAAGGGCTCGTTTAAAGCTATACTACCGATTGTATTCATGCTTTATCAAGAAAAGAGAGAAACTTAGCTAGGGTTACTTGGTAGTTAGCTCTTGACTTCCCTCTCCAGAAGTGGGTAGTGAGAAACAAGAGGAACCAAAAAGTTGATTTCTCTGTGGCAACTGAAACAGAAATATTCAAGTCCCTTGAGGGATTAGATACCCACAGTTTTCGGTCTTGGATGGAGATGATGTGGAAGCTGGAATTAACCAAAGATTTTTTTGCCCATTCAAAAAACAAAAAAACAAAAAAAAAACACATACCCTAATTTATTGGGAGGGCCACTCTGCCAGGTTGCTTTATCTAATGGATGTTGAACAAATGAAACACTTTTTTGATCTGGCGTTCTTCTTGGCCCAATGTCTCAGCCTCCGAGACTTCTTCCAAAAAATGTTTAGTCATTCAGAAGGGGAGAGCAAGAGAAGACTGTTGGTGGTGCTACAGCATAATCTGATGAAAAGAACAGATGGGAGCCCTCTGGGATGGGGCTTGTCAAGGATCTTTTCACCCTCCCAATCCTCTGAAAATCATGGTTAAAAAGTCAGCTGCCAGCAAGAATGTCTTGAGGTTCTTTTTCATGAAGGAGACCTTCTTTCTTCCCCCTTTCCAGATGAACATAAACGAATCTTGAGATACCAATAAAGCCAATATGCCCGTGGTTCATAAGCATATAGTAGATTCACCTCTGAAGAAATGAACAAGCTGACAAACACTAGGACCCAATCCCCAGCACAACCAACACAACATCATGAACAGAAAAACTAATATTGTGACATCAAGGCTTCAATTGCTCAGAGCATCTGACACAGGAGCCCCAGAGCCAGATACCATCAATGCTAGAAACGCTGATGTTAAGGTACTCGCAACAGCAGATATTGAAAATACTAGTATCAGTAAGAGTTCAGACACCCAATCACAGTCATTGTAACAGACAAACCACTAAGGAGATTCTTGAGCTTAATGACTTCTCCTCTACCTCCACAACCCTCAGGGAGACAAGCAAAGCAGTCTCTTTGGAAGACACAGCAAGTTCACCATGAGAGCTCCATGGCAAGCAAAAGCCAACTCTGTCCAGATCATGATTGTGGGTTTCAGAGAATCACAGAATCAGAAATGTAGGGCTGGAAAAGACCTTGAGAAATCTTCAAGTCCATCCCCCTGTGCTGACACAGGACCAAGTAAACCTAGACCACCCCGATAGGTGTTTGTCTAACCTGTTCATAAAAACATCCAATAATGGGGATTTCACAACCTCCTTTGGAAATCTATTCGAGTTTAACGACCCTTATAGTTAGAAAGTTGTTCCCAATATCTACCCTAATTCTCCCTTGCTGTAGGCTTCTACCTTTGTGGACACAGAACAAGTGATCACCATCCTCTTTACAACAGCCCTTAACATATTTGAAAATTGTTACAAGATCCCCCCTCATTCTTTTTCTCAAGACTAAAGATAGTTTTTTTTTAAAAAGTCTTCTTCATAGGTCAGATTTTCTAAGCCTTTTTTCACGTTTGTTGCTTTCCTCTAGACTCTCTCTAATTTGGCCACATGTCTCCTAAAGTGTGGTGCCCAGAATTGGATACAATAATCCCAGCTGACACCTCACCAGCGCTAAGCAGAGTCGGAAAATTACCTCCTGGGTCTTACATACAAACACTCCTATTAACACACCGCAGGGTTATAGTAGCCTTTTTCACAACTGCATCACATTAAATTTGTGATCCACTATAACCCCCAGATCCTTTTCAGCAGTACTACCACCTAGCCAGCTGTTTGTTTTTTGGGGGTTTTTTGGGCTTGTGCATTTGTTTTTTCCTTCTTCAATGACAAGTGCAAAGTACTACATTTAATTTTATCTTGATTTCAGACCAATTCTCTAATTTATCAAAGATCATTTTGACTTCTAAGCCTATTCTCCAAAGTGCTTGCAACCCCTTTCAATATAGTGTCATTTTCTAAACAAAATTCCACTCCATTATCCAAGTCATTAGTGAAAATGTAGTACCAGACCCAGGATTGATGCCACAAGATACATCTTCCCAGTTTGGACAGCAAACCACTGATAATTGCTCTTTCAGTGTGGTCTTTCAGTAAGTTGTGCACTCACATTATAGTAATTTAATCTAAACCCTATTTTCCTAGTTTGCTTATGCAAATATCATGTGGGATAGTGTCAAAAGCCTTCCTAAAAATCAAGCTATATCATTTCTACTGGTTTCCCCCCATCCATTAAGCCAGTAACCCTGTCAAAAGAAGGAAATTAGGTCGGTTTGGAATGATCTGTTACTGACAAATCCATGCTGGCTGTTAATTTGAAAGCACACACAGATAATTGTTTAGTTAACTTAGAGGGTTCCTTTCTCTCGCAAAGTCCCCTTATTAGTGTTGGTAGTCCATTGCTGACAAAGACGACAATATTGTTACAATTCCCATTTATGGCTACGCATATCACTCCAAAGTCCGAACCCTGATGCACAGTCGGCCACACCAAGGGCATGGGAAGTCCATATCTATGATTTTTGCTATGATGCAGCTCTGTGGTGCCTTTCACTTGCAGCCTTGAGATTTCGTCTATCCCACTCAAACCTGTTAAATGCTGATCTTGCCAGAGAATGCCAGTGAATCCTGTTCTAAGGCATTTGCTTGAGTTGAAACTGATGCCAGATCACTAGAGACTGCTCTTCAGGTTATCTCTGAAGTGCTTATACAGAGGACCCTTCTTTCTTTTGCCCTGACTCTGCTCCCCATACAAGATCTGTTTTGGGAGACAGTGGTCTTCCATTCTGATGACATGGTCGATCCACCCACACTGTACTCTCAGTAGCATTTCCTCGATGCTGATTGTTTGCGCTCTCTCAAGGACCTTAATATTGGTCACTCTGTCCTGCCAGCAAATGCTCATTATTGAGCAGAGGGAGCACATGTGAAATTGCTCAAGCTATGTAATGTGCTGTCTATGAAGAGTCCAAGTCTCAGATGCACACAGGAGAGATGTTAGAACCACAGCACTGTAAATCTTCATTCTGGTGGAGACACAAATGTTGTGTTGGTTAAGGACTTTTGTTCAGAGTCGGTCAAGGACCTGCCTGGCTTTACTAATTCTGGAGGCAATTTCCTTATCAAGGGAACGGTCACTCAAGATGATGCTACACAAATACTTGAACTGATCCACATTTTCCAGCTGTGTGCCTTGGATGAAGATGGCTGGTACTGGGGCATTGGAATGAAGTGCTGGTTGGAACAAGACCTCTGTCTTCCCAAGAGCGATGGTGAGGCCAAAGAGCTGGGATGCTTCAGAAAACCTATCAATGATGACCTGAAAGGTCGTCATGTCTATGGCCATCAAGACGCAGTCATCTGCAAAAAAAAAGTGCCTCAACAAGAAGTTTCTAAAGTGTCTTGGTCTTAGAGAGGGAGCCACCGAGGCAGCAGCAGATGTATATCCCCTGATCCAAGTCCCTAGTGGCATGGCGGAGGACATAGTAAAAGAACAACATTGGAGCAAGTACACAGTCTTGCTTCACTAGATTTGAGATTTCAAATGCATCAGAAGTCGCTATTGGAGAGCACTTGCACTATCACATGGTCATGGAACAGACAGATGATTTGTATAAACCTTCCTGGGCAACCCAGTTTATGTAGAATAGCCCATATACCTTCTCTGTTGACTGTATCAAAAGCTTTGGTTAAGTCAATGAAAACTGCATACAGGTCCATGTTCTGCTCTAAACAAACATTTTTCCTGGACTTGCCTTACGACCAAGATCACATCTGTAGTACTACAACCAGCTCTGAAACCACACTGCGCTTCTGGCAGATTCTCCTCAGATACGTTCACAATGAGTCTGTTCAGTAGAATGCAAGCTAGTATTTTCCATGCCGTACAGAGAAGAGAAATGCCTCTGTTGTTTCTAGTCAGCTTCGCTGCCTTTGTTTTTAAACAGTGACACAATATCATCATCGTTGAAGTCTTGTGGCATTTCTTCTTCCTCGCAAATGCTACTCAAAATGTCCTGAAATACCTCAATACCCTTTGGACCTGCTACTTCGTACAATTCCGCTGAAATACCATCCTTTCCAGATGCTTTGCCAGGGTTCAATTGTTT
This sequence comes from Mauremys mutica, assembly GCF_020497125.1. Taxonomy (NCBI): domain Eukaryota; kingdom Metazoa; phylum Chordata; order Testudines; family Geoemydidae; genus Mauremys; species Mauremys mutica. Next base: position 4,425,761 of record NC_059073.1, on the reverse strand, counting down.
AATGGCTTTCATGACTTAAACTGATGGCAGGAGGTTGAGATCCTCTTTGATGGGTTTCTTGGGTAACTGATCAAGGACACACCGATCAACTGTGGATGGTCTATTGAGTAGACTATTGAAGTGTTCAGACCTTAATAGTACCCTTGACATAAAACGCAACAGAATGGGATAATTAGCTAAGTCCCTGCATGCTGAGGTGCTTTCAGGCACAGAGACCATTTTTTGTGTGAAAGTTCTATGATGAAACCTTATCAAATCACATCCAGGACCCATCTGTCTGATGTGGAGAGAGGCCATTAGTCCTTGAATTTTAATAGTCTCCCCACTAGGTGTTTCTTGTCAGACCTCTCCTGACCATTATCAGACACTGTTTCTAGCGTTGGAATTTCCATTGCAGGAAGACTAGTCTCTCCTCTTTCCAGGTTTAGACTTGTTCCATTTGCTTTTGCTGCTGTCTCACCTACCATACTTCAGAGTAGCCATGAAAAAAATATTTAGACCTGTAATAAGGTCAACTATCCTTTTTTGCAGCTCTGGAGGTAGGTGGGTTCAGTAAGGTCTTTTTTGATTTATCTGACAATTCCATCACCACTTTGTCTAACTGCTCCCAAGTAACTGACCTCTGAATATTTCAAAGCCGTTAACATATTTTTGGCATATATATATCGCCCTTCCAGGCTCATAACCAGAGGTGCCGTCTGGTCATCACATTCATGTCTTCAGCACATGCCATGACCTCCAAAGCATCTCTGGTTGCATTGGCTATAAATGCTGAAGCCACTAAGATTTTCTTTAACTCCAAACCTAACAGCATTGATCTATCTTAACCTTTTTGGCAGTCTGGCTACCAAACTCAGCCCAGGCCAGTGTGTTGCAACAGCAGAAGACCTCAGAGAGGAAGATGCAGCCTCAAACATATGTGTCAGTGGTATTCCCATTCTACAGTTGTTGGGTTCTTTTGGGAAAAAGTCCCCTTCCATTTGGATAGCAGTGTCTCTGACTAGTGCTGAAACTGCCCTGTCCGCTTTGGGAAGAGACAAGCAGACAAGATCTGCTTGTCTATAGTGCACTTTCTCCAGGCTTCTCAGAGACTTTGACGCTGTTTCCCTTTCAGACTTAATTTTTTTTCCAAAAAGATGTGAAGGGGAATGTGTGGTTCATATTCTAACCGGGCTGGGAATTTTATTTTTTTTATTTTAATTTTTGCAATTTCTGTAGCAGTCTCCTCTTCTCCCTCCTAAGAATCTTTTCTAATGAGCTCATCTGACAGAATACCCAAGTACAGTATCTAATCACCTTTTGTAATATCTTCTCAAATGATTAAACTGGAAAAAAATTCCTCTTGCATCACTTCATCCTGTGTTTCAGACACTGAGATTGAGTTTTCTCTTGTGAAGATCTTGACTTTCCACTTGACTTCTCTCTCTCTTTGACTTAGATTTGAACAGATGTAACAGTCTTACCAGCCTCTCCTTGCTTTGTCTGTGACAGATTCGGTTTATGGGTTGCCTGTACATCAAAGGGCAGCAGCCTGGGGTAAAGAGCTCTCTCCATTTTTCCACCGTTCTTCAAGGCATTCACAACCTGACTGTCAGACTCCCCACAGGCGAGGAAACCAGCTCCTGGGACAGGTTAAGATGGCCAAAGGAAAACCTTTCTGACCTTTAAGATGAGACAGCTGGAGTGCACAATGCACACAGCATTCCTTCTCCATCCTCCAGCAGGGATACAGAGCAGGAGGAACATAGCTTTGGTCTTCCATTTGGACCTCTCTCTACCACCCTCCTAGTCTGAGCTGCCAGGGGGAAGGGGTTACAGTAATTCTAGGCAGGAGACAAATCGACTCTTCGGCATGTTTTTTGTTTGTTTTGTTTTTTAATTCTCTCTCTTGTAGTAGATGCTACAGGAGGCAGAACAAAACTAAGGAGTCTCCAGAATGTGGGGACTAGTCCCATATCAGCTGTCCAAGCCGCTCTGAGGAGCCACACTGAAGACCTGTGGCCACACCACTGAGACAGAAGAGGTGACACAGATCAAAAAAAGAAGAGGAGGAGGAGACAGAGCAATTGCCACACCTGGGTAGACCAATGTCCATCTAGCTCAGTTTTCTGTCTCTGAAGTATCAGAGGAAAGTGCAAGAAACTCCAAAGTGGATAACTTTCTTCACTGTATTACAGCAATGCCTAGCGGCCCCCACTCATCAGACCGCATACAAATCGGTAGAGTCTCAACCCCAGAGAGATGACAATCTAAATACCCAAGACAAACAAGGAGGTAAGGAAAAGTTTCTTCCTAACCCCAGACACTTAGTGGCTGGCTTCGGCCCAAGACAGGAGGGTTTCTATACCCCGTATTAAAAGCACACCTGTTTCACTTCTATTTAGTAAAGGCATAAGCCAGTGTTAAATGAAACGGGCAGTGGTTCCCAAACTCCAGTCCCGGCCAGTCCCGTGGCTCTGTCGGCTCATAAGCACATGAGAAGAAGTTAAACTCTATTAAAAACTTTCCCAATATTCACTTGCCAAGCAAGCAGCTGCCGCCGCCGCCAGAGGCACTCGATGCAGAGGCCCACGAGGCACCTGCTCACCCCTTCTGGGGGCAAGTTAACCCCCCCGGCAGGGCCAGACCCTGCGGCGGGGCTCCCCGCCCACACCGCACCGCTGCGGCAGCCCCTGCAATACCGGACTGAGGCCAGGGACCTGCAAGCCTGTGGGGCGTGTCCCCGCCACGCAGCGGGGCAGGGGCCGCCTCAGCCAGGCCGGGGGTAGCCGGGCCCCTGCCCATGGCACGAGCTGGGCCCGGGCCGCTTCCCACCTCAGCCAGCGCCTCACGGGGCCCCGCTCCCGCCGCCGCCGCAGGGCGGTTCTCACCGGACCCGGCTGGCGGGCACTTTCCCGCGCTCCGGCCTGCCTCGGCTCGCGCCTCAGCCGCGCAGCTCCTTTCCCCCGCGACCGCCCAGCTCGCGGCCAGTAGCCCACGTAATCCAATCCCTGCCCGCCCACCAGCGCACCGGCCGTTGATTGGCTAATGGGGTTTTGGGGGCGGGGCGGCCAGCGGCGTGAGGGGAATCGAAACTGAGAGGCGGCAGCGGGCTGCGCCGAGACCGCGCGTCAGGGGCTGGCGCGAGCCACGCCCCCCTTGGGGGGTCCCGACGCTCAGGCCCCGTCAGAACAGCGTCGCCCCCTCTGACCCCCTCCCCCCACATCACCCCCTACCCCAGAGCCCCCTCTGCCCCCTCCCCCCACATCACCCCTTCCCCCCACATGGCCCCCTCTGACCCCTCCCCCCACATCACCCTCACCCCAGGGACCCCTCTGACCCCTCCCCCCACCTCCCCACCTGCCCCAGAGCCCCCTCTGCCCCCACATCACCCTCTCTCGCAGAGCCCCCTCTGACCCCCTCCCCCACATCACTCCCACCCCAGAACCCCCTCTTCCCCCTCCCCCACATCACCCCCTCCTGCAGAGCCCCCCTCCCCTACATCACCCCCTCCCCAGAGCCCCCTCTGCCCCCACATCACCCCCGACCCCAGAGCCCCCTCTGCCCCCTCCCCCCACATCACCCCTTCCCCCCACATAGCCCCCTCTGACCCTCTCCCCCCACATCACCCCCTGCCCCAGAGCCCCCTCTGCCCCCTCCCCCCACATCACCCCTTCCCCCCACATTGCCCCCTCTCACCCCTCCCCCCACATCACCCTCACCCCAGGGCCCCCTCTGCCCCCCTCCCCCCACCTCACCCCCTGCCCCAGAGCCCCCTCTGACCCCCTCCCCCACATCACCTCTGCCCCCCAGCCTCATCTCAGCATCACCCCTACCCCCCACCTCACCCCCTGCCCCAGAGCCTCTTCTGACCCCCTCCCCCCACATCACCCCCTCTCGCAGAGCCCCCTCTGCCCCCTCCCCCCACATCACCTCCTCCTCCCACATCACCCCCTGCCCCAGAGCCCCCTCTAACCCCCGGCCCCCACATCACCTCCTGCCCCAGAGCCCCCTCTGCCCCCTCCCCCCACATCACCTCCTCCCCCCACATCACCCCCTGCCCCAGAGCCCCCTCTGCCCCCCAGCCACCCCCAGCCTCATCTCAGCATCACCCCCACCTCCTACATCACCTCCTGCCCCAGAGCCCCCTCTGCCCCCCAGCCACCCCCACCCCAGAGCCTCCTCTGTCCCCCTCTCCCCACATCACCCCCTCTCGCAGAGCCCCCTCTGCCCCCCAGCCACCCCCGGCCTTGTTGGTGTCACTATGCATAACTCTAGGTAACTCGGGGGGGTGGAAGACCACGAGTGTCGATGAAGCCCCCCTGCTCTAGGCCTAAGTGAACCAAAGCTCCTCCATGATGAACTTTAACCAACCTAAAATGCCAGTAGCTGCAAAACAGCATGTGTAGCAGCCAGCTAACAGCTCCAGGCAGTCTGAAGCGGTGGTGATAAGGGGGCCTACATGGCTCTGTGAAGGACAAGATAACAGCTCTGGCAGAGTTTACTAACACGCTGCCCTTGCGGCCGCCAAGGTTGCTGACTGTAGCTGCTACAGCGGGAGGGAGAAGGGCGGGGAGGGGAGGGAAGAAAGGGGGAAAACTAAGCTGAGCAAATGACTTGAATCGAAAAAGGGAAAGCGGCTTGTATCTGGGCGCTTGACTTGAGACGTGCCAGTCTCCTGGCACCGCTTTGAGATCTCAAATAAACTGTGTCTGCTTCTCCACCCTGGTGTGGGGTTCATTGGCGCGAAGCACGCCGGGCAACGAACCCCGCTGCTCCCCCTCGGGCCCTCTGTGCCGAAAACGGCCTCACCTCAGCATCCCCCCGGCCCCCACATCACCTACTGCCCCAGAGCCTCCTCTGACCCCCACATCGCCCCACCCCAGAGCCCCCTCTGACCCCCACATCGCCCCACCCCAGAGCCCCCTCTGACCCCCATATCGCCCCCACCCCAGAACCCCCTTTGACTCCCTCCCCCCACATCACCCCCACCCAGAGCCTCCTCTGCCCCCTCCCCCCACACCATCCCTTCCCCCCACATTGCCCCCTCTAACCCCTCCCCCCACATCACCCTCACCCCAGGGCCCCCTCTGACCCCCTCCCCCCACATCACCCCCTGCCCGAGAGCCGCCTCTGACCTTCTCCCCCCACATTACCCCCTGCCCCAGAGCCCCCTCTGACCCCCTCCCCCACATCACCCCTTCTCGCAGAGCCCCCTCTGCCCCCATCACCCCCACCCCAGAACCCCCTCTGCCCCCTCCCCCCACATCACCCCCACCCCAGAACCCCCTCTGACCCCCTCCCCCCACATCACCCCCTGCCCCAGAGCCTCCTCTGACCCCCTCTCCCACATCATCCCCTGCCCCAGAGCCTCCTCTGACCCCCCTCCCCATCATCCCCTGCCCCAGAGCCCCCTCTGACCCCCTCCCCCACATCACCCCTTCTCGCAGAGCCCCCTCTGACCCCCACATCACCCCCACCCCAGAACCCCCTCCGACCCCCTCCCCCTACATCACCTCCTCCCCCCACATCACCACCTGCCCCAGAGCCCCCTCTGCCTCCAGCCACCCCTGGCCTCATCTCAGCATCACCCCCACCTCCCCCATCACCCCCTGCCCCAGAGCCTCCTCTGCCCCCCTCCCCCCACACCACCCCTTCCCCCCACATCGCCCCCTCTGACCCCTCCCCCCACCTCACTCCCTGTCCCAGAGCCTCCTCTGACCCCCTGCCCCAGAGCCCCCTCTGACTCCCTCCCCCAACATCACCCCCTCCCGCAGAGCCCCCTCTGATCCCCTCCCCCCACATCACCCCCTCCTGCAGAGCCCCCTCTGATCCCCTCCCCCCACATCACTTCCTCCTGCAGAGCCCCCTCTGCCCCTAGCCAAGATGGGGGCAAGATAGCTCAGTGGCTTGAGCATTGGCCTGCTAAACCCAGGGTTATGAGCTCAATCCCTGAGGGGGCCACTTAGGGATCTGGGACAAAAAAAATTGGTCCTGCTAGTGAAGGCAGGGGGCTGGACTTGATGACCCTTCAGGGTCCCTTCCACTTCTAGAAGATAGATATATCTCCTATTATTATTTATCACCCCCACCCCCCACATCACCCAGAGCCCCTGTGACCACCAACCAGGCCCCCTGCCCCCAAGCAGCCTCTGAGCCCCCCCACCTCATCTCAGCATCACCCCCACCCCTCTCAGGCACAACACCCCATATCTCACTCTGTGATAGAGTAATTAATTAATTAATTACAATAACAATAAAGATGAGATGGGTTCCTAGAAATGATTAAAGATTGAATGCTTTCTGGTTATATGAAGACTAATAAATATTTTAAGATGCTAAGTGTTACATTAAAATGGCTGTTACTTTTTTCCCTGCTCTTTCTGGCACATTTATTTAACTACTAACCATTTCTTACTTTGAACTGTCTGGAGAATTTGTGAAATCCAAATTTCAAAGCAGGGCCAGAGCGTCACGGGGGTACATGTTCAAAAGGACAAAGGGCAGTTACGTGTCTCATGCCCCATTTTTCCCAAGTGGTACCCTCTAGAGTAGCTGCTGTGCCACTCCACCCATTTCACCACTGCCCACTCCCTAAAATTACCACTGCTTCCCAGAGCAAACAGTACCCGCAAAGACCAACCATGCAGACACTGTCACACCCCACAACCATGCCAGGGCATAGATTGTACTACTGCCCCTCTCCAGAACTGATGTTGTACTAGTGCTTCTCTGTCATGTTTTCGAGAGGGGATAACAGCACCCTTCCAGGGATCTGATCCTGAGGAAAAATGCTGAGGCCCAGCACTGAAAGGCCATTCACTGCTGGTGTAGCTCCACTGACTGCAGTGGGGTTACAGCAGGGATGAACATTGCCCAAGATCTAGCGCCTCAACAACCTCCACTGTAAACTCCACTCTCCCACTGGTCAGGGTATGTTTTCATCCTCACTCCTGAAGGTGCTGCCTCTCCGGCTGCCCTGTGCTTCCCCTTCCTACAGACGGAAGCAGGGATGGGAGCAGAGATTAATTTCCCATATATTGCTACAGTCCCTTTTGCTGATGGAACTAGGAGTTTGATACACAGCTATAGCCAATCAATGATTCTCCATCACATTTCAAGAACAGGGAAGAGGAGACAGTAATGGAGTCTGAAGCTATTGACTAGAACAATTCTGATTTCATTTATTATTTCCCCAGTGCGTTTTGTTTTGTGGGGCTTGCTCCATCCAGATGGTGTATAACTCTCAGCTGGGTCTCCCATCTTTACCATATATATAGACTATAGTTTATTTAGTTTCCTCACAGCCAGACCTAGAAGAGCCCATTATCATTCTGTGTTCAATGACCTCTGCTAATTATCAAGTCTGGGAGTCCGGTCGATGCAAAGCCATCTTGGCTAGCCATGTCTTCAGGGATAGCTATCTGCAAGTGAGAACTTTGGGATGAAATATTTCTGGACTTTCTGATGCATGGAGATGAATGTATTTTGTGAAGCTGGCATGTCAGAATCAGGTGGAAATGGGTTCACGTTGATTCTTGGCACTGGCAATTTAATAGCATGTACAAATCCCGTCAACAAAGGGAGTGGAAAAATCCGCGGAAGGTAGAAACCTGTGTTTGAAGGGAGAAACAAAAATACATTAAGAGAAAGAATTTTTAAAAATGCAGTAGTTCTGAATAACGCTCTGACTGCTATTTCTTTCCATCATGTGTGTTCCTACCTATGGCCAAAATAGATGGCTGTGTGTTACCTAAATGTCATATGTTCATATATACATTTATGATATATACCTAAGACTGCCAATTGTGCACCTAATGGGATTGCATTTTCACACAAGAAATGACTGTCTAAAGGACAGCACATAACATAAAAATGGCCAAACTGGGTCAGACCAATGGTCCTTCTAGCCCAGTAACCTGTCTTCTGACAGTAGCCAGTGCCAGATATTCAGAGGGAATTAACACAACAGGGAAATTTCAAGTCATCCATGCCCTGTTGTCCAATCCCAGCTTCTGGCACTCGGAGGTTTAAGGACATCCAGAGAATGGGGTTGTGTCCTTGACCATCTTGGCTAATAGCCATTGAGGGCCCTATCCTCCATGTACTTGTCTAATTATTTGCTGAACCCAGTTATACTTTCGGCCTTCACAACTTCCCCTGCCAACGAGTTCCACAGGTTGACTGTGCATTGTGTGAAATACTTCCTTTTGTTTGTTTTAAACGTGCTGTCTGTTACTTTCCCTGGGTGACCCCTAGTTCTTGTGTTATAAGAAAGGGTAAATAACACTTCCTTCTTCCCTTTCTCCACCCGTCATGATTGTATAGACCTCTAGCATATCCCCCCCTTAGTTGTCTCTTTTCCAAGCTGAAAAGTCCCAGTCTTATTAATCGCTCCTCATATGGAAGCTGTTCCACAGCCCCAATCATTTCTCTTGTTCTTTTGCTGTCCCTTTTCCAATTCACATATATATATATTTGAGATGGGGTGACCAGAACTGCACACAATATTCAAGATGTGGGCGTACCATGGATTTATATAGTGGCATTATGATATTTTCTTATTATCTCTCCTTTTCCTAATGGTTCCTACTATTCTCTTAGCTTTTTTGACTGTCACTGAACCTTTCTTGAGTGGTAACAGCTAATTTAGACCCCATCATTTTATATGTACAGTTGGGATTATGTTTTCCAATGTGCATTACTTTGTATTTATCAACATTGAATTTCATCTGCCATTTTGTTGCCCAGTCATTTATAAATCCACCCTGGCCCCTTCTGCCTCAGCTGGGCTTCCTTATTCAGTCAGGGGATTGCTGCTTCCCCTCAGCTCTGGCCTGTTGGGTTAATTAGCCCCTTCTCAAGCTACATTAAGCCCTTCAGGGCAAGTGAACACCCAATCACAAATACCGACATGGCTTTCAGGGAGACCTCCCAGTTTGACAGTACTGGGCTCTCATGCTCCCAGACGCGGCGGCCTAGTGATGACCAGGCTCAGTTTTGCACAATCAGTGTTACAGGATTGAGCATACATCATGAATAGGAGGCAGCACTGGTTTATAAATCCCTGGAATCACTGGCAATGACCATCAAACCATTCCGGCAGTGGCATCCGAGAACAGGGCTGCACAAGCCCTGTCTGAAGTGCAGCATTTTCTGCACATAACTGTGTGACTTGCTCTTGCAAGAGCTGGTTCTCCAAAGTCAGCTGGATGACCCTGGCCTGCAGGGCTGAGTTGTCTGCCTGAAGATAGATGTCCCACTTGAGCACATCCCGTGCTCCTGAAGGGTTAGTAAGGTCCTTTCTACTGACCAGACCCATTCCTGTAGCCTCAGTGGTCCATGCAAGCTGGGGCGTTGGTGGTGTGACCAAGAGGTCAGAGCAGGAGTCAGGAGGCAAGATGGGTCAGACCCCAGGAGGTCAGAGTTCGAGGCAAACGAGAGAGCAAAACTGAGGGTCAGATGTATGGAGGCAGACGGGGTCAGGTTACCAGGAGATCAGTAGCAGGCAGTAGGAACAGGTATCACAGGGGAAGCAGCCCTAAGTAGGGAGAACCCAGTTGCATGGACTTCCTGTTCCTGTGCTTGAGTTAAAGAGAAGCTGGGGACCAGTTAAGACTTCCAATGTCCAATCAATCAGATCCCTGGACTGGAGTCTTCTGTCAGAGTTCAACTGATTTAGTTGGGGTTGGTCCTGCTTTGAGCAGGGGGTTGGACTAGAGACCTCCTGAGGTCCCTTCCAACCCTGATATTCTATGATTCTATGATTCTATTCCAGCAGCAGTTATCAAGTCACTTGGGTGGCAGGTGGAAGTGACTAGCCCCATTGGCTCATGACCCACAGTCCCTGACGCTATCTTGAGTAATTTTGTATCATCTGCAAATTTTGCCAACTCACTGTTCACCCCCTTTTCCAGATAATTTATGAATATGCTGAATAACACTGGTCCCAGTACAGATCCTTGGGGAACACCACTATTTATATCTCTCCACTGTGAAAACTGACCCTTTATTTCTACCCTTTGTTTCCTATATTTTAATCAGTTACTGATCTATGAGAGTATCTTCCCTCTTGTCCCATGACAGCTTACTCTGGATAAGAATCTTTGCCCTTGTCAAAGGCTTTCTGAAAGTCCAAGTGCACTGTATCAACAGGATCACCCTTGTTCACATGCTTGTTGATTCGCTCAGAGAATTCTAATAGATTGGTGAGGCATGATTTCCCTTTACAGAAGCCATGTTGATTCTTCTCCAACATTCATGTTCATCTATGTGTCTGATAATTCTGTTCTTTACTATAGTTTCAACTAATTTGCTTGGTACTGAAGTTAAGCTTATCAGCCTGTAATTGCAGGATCACCTCTGGAGCCTTTTTTTAAAAAGTTGATGTTACATTAGTTATCTTCCAGTCATCGGGCACAGAGACTGATGTAAGCAAGAGGCTACATACCAGAGTTAGTAGTTCTGCAGTTTCATATCTGAGTTCCTTATGAACTGTTGGGTGAATCCCATCTGGTCCTGGTGATTTATTACAGTTTAATTTATCAATTTGCTCCAAAACCTCCTCTACTGACACCTCAATCCGGATCAGTTATTCAGAACTGTCACCTAAAAGAATGGCTTGGATGTTGGAACCTCCCTCACATCCTCTGCAGTGAAGACTGACGCAAAGCATTCAGCAAAGAGTCCTGTGGCACCTTACAGACTAACAGACGTATTGGAGCATGAGCTTTCGTGGGTGAATACCCACGACACAAGTATCCGACGAAGTGGGTATTCACCCATGAAAGCTCATGCTCCAATACGTCTGTTAGTCTATAAAGTGCCACAGGATTCTTTGCTGCCTTTACAGATCCAGACTAACACGGCTCCCCTCTGATGCAAACCATTCATTTAGCTTCTCTACAACGGCCTTGTCTTCCTTGAATGCTCCTTTAGCACCTTGATCATCCAGTGGCCCCACTGTTTGGCAGGCTTCCTGCTTCTGATGTACTAAAAAAAATTGCAGTTAGATTTTAAGTTGCTAGTTGCTCTTCAAATTCTTTTTTAGCTGCCTACGTTTACTTTACATGTGACTTGCCAGAGTTTATGCTCCTTTCTCTCTTCCTCAGTAGGATATGACTTTCCATTTTTAAAGGATGTCTTTTTGTCTCTAACCACCTATTTCAGTCTTTTGCTTAGCCATAGTGGCATCTTTTTGGTCCTCTTACTGTTTTCTATATTTGGCGTATACGTTTAGTTTGAACCTCTATCCTGGTGTTCTTAAATAGTTCCCATGCAGCTTGCAGGCATTTCACTTCTGACTGTACCTTTTCATTTCCATTTAACTAGCATCCTCATTTTTGTGCAAATCCCCTTTCTGAAGTTAAATGCTACTTCATGGTTGGTTTCTTTGGTATTTCCCTCCACAAGGATGTGAAATGTAATTACACTGGTGAGCGGTTCCAGAAATAAGAGGATAAGCATTGCGTGCATGCTCATATCTAATAGGTCACTGTCCAACCTAATAGGACACTAACACTGAGATGATGCATTCGCTCATGTATGTTGTTTCAGGATTCGTTGAAGTGCTGTCTGCTTGCTGTTGATGCTTTGTTCTCCATTCCTATAAACCAAATTAGTGAGGGACTTTGGAAATTACTTTTTCAAATGTTTGCAGTGTTGTTGCAGCCATGTCGGTCCCAGGATATTAGAAAGACAAGGTGGTTGAGGTCATATCTTTTATTAGACCAACTTCTGTTGATGAAAGAGACAAGCTTTTAAGGTTATAAAGAGCTCTTCTTCAAGTCTGGGAAAGATATTCAGAGTGTCATAGCTAAATACAAGGTGGAACAGATTGATGAGCATAAGAAGTTAACACATGTTACAAGAGACCATTCGAGATAAAGTGGACAGATAACACCTCTGCAGTCATAGGACAAAGGAGGGTCTTTGTATTAAGGTTCTACATAGTTACAAACCCACCCATCCAAAGACACAACCAACAGGAGCAACCATTTAATTGGTTCTTCTCCCCCCACCCCCACCCCCGAATAAACTCAGCATAAAACAGTTCAGAAGGGTAAGTCACACTGTTCCTAAGCATGAGTTACAACACACTGATGCACTAACACGCTCAGGGAGAGGGAAATTCACTGCGTGACAGAGGGGCTGGAACAAGGACCACTGAAGAGCTGTGCTGGTTACCTGTTCCTCACCACTTCCTACCCTCCCGGGGCTGGCCTGTACTGAGGGAACAGGGAGAAGCAGCCTCCTGTGGGCAGGAAGAGGAGCTGAATGGGAAACTTTGATCACTGCCTGCAGCCCTGCTAGTGAGTGACATTCCAGCTGGCATGAGAGAGTGTGTGACACCAGCAGCAGATGTAAAAACAATGAGGAGTCCTTGTTAGTCCTTAGAAACTAACATATTTATTTGGGCATAAACTTTCATGGGCTAAAACCCACTTCATCAGATGCATGCAGTGGAAAATACAGTAGGCAGAATATATATACACAGTACATGAAAAGATGGGAGTTACCTTACCAAGTGGGGGGGGCAGTTCTAATGAGACAATCCAATTAAAAGTGGAAGTGAGCTATCAACAGGAGGAAAATCACTTTTGTAGTGGTAATCAGGGTGGCCCATTTCAGACAGTTGACGAGAAGGTGTGAGTAACAGTTGGGGAAAATTAGTTTTTAGTTTTTATAGTGACCCATCTGTGACAATGTGGGAATGTTCTTAATGGGTTCTTTGAATACTGAGTGGGGAGTATTGACCTGGGAAGGTTGCAGGGGAGTTTTTCTGGGACTGTCTGCACTGGGGATGGGAGACTTTCATTGAGGGAGGATACCTGAGCCTGGAGCATGAGAACCCAGGAGGGGGTTGGAGGCCAGGTGACACCTCTGCCCGGGACACTGGACAAAGGCTGAGGGAGGAGCCGGGGGGAGGCTGAGACGGCTGGAGGGAGTTTCAGTTTAGAGCTGGCTTGGAAAATGGAAAGGAGCCCAGATGGGGCTCTGGCCTCCCTACAGGGCTCTGGCCTCCCTTCCCTCCCCACCCCCAGGATGGACCTAAATGAGGGGGGTCCTGTTGTCTGTACCGGCAAGCCCTGTCTTGGACTGTGTTCCTGTCGTTTAAATAAACCTTCTGCTTTACTGGCTGGCTGAGAGTCATGGTGAATCACAGGAAGCCGGGGGTGCAGGACCTGGTCTCCCCCTCACTCCATGACACCATCCACTCCCAGTGTTTATTCAAGCCTAATTTGATGGTTTCCAGTTTGCAAATTAATTCCAGTTCTGCAGTTTCTTGTTGGAGTCTGGTTTGGAAGGTTTTTTTGTTGTTGAAGAACTGCCACTTTTAAGTCTGTTATTGAGTGTCCAGGGAGGCTGAAGTGTTCTCCTACTGGTTTTTGAATGTTATAATTCTTGACGTCTGATTTGTGTCCATTTATTCTTTTGCGTAGAGACTGTCCGGTTTGGCCAATGTACATGGCAGAGGGGCATTGCTGGCATATGATGGCATATATCACATTGGTAGATGTGCAGGAGAATGAGCCTCTGATGGTGTGGCTGATGTGAATAGGTCCTATGATGGTGTCCCTTGAATAGATATGTGGACAGAGCTGGCAACGGGGTTTGTTGCAGGGATAGGTTCCTGGGTTAGTGTTTTTATTGTGTGGTGTGTAGTTGCTAGTGAGTATTTGCTTCAGGTTGGGGGGCTGTCTGTAAGCAAGGACTGGCCCATCTCCCAAGGTCTGTGAGAGTGAGGGATCATCCTTCAGGATAGGTTGTAGATCCTTGATGATGTGCTGGAGAGGTTTTAGTTGGGGGCTGTAGGTGATGGCTAGTGGCGTTCTGTTATTTTCTTTGTTGGGCCTGTCCTGTGTAGGTAGTTTCTGGGTACTCTTCTGGCTCTGTCAATCTGTTTCTTCACTTCCCCAGGTGGGTACTGTAGTTTTAAGAACACTTGATAGAGATCCTGTAGGTGTTTGTCTCTGCCTGGGGTTGGAGCAAATGCGGTTGTATCTTAGAGCTTGGCTGTAGACAATGGATCGTGTGATGTGTCCTGGATGGAAGCTGGAGGCATGTAGGTAAGTATAGCGGTCAGTAGGTTTCCGGTATAGGGTGGTGTTTATGTGATCATTGCTTATTAGCACTGTAGTGTCCAGGAAGTGGATCTCTTGTGTGGACTGGTCCAGGCTGAGGCTGATGGTGGAGTGGAAATTGTTGAAATCATGGTGGAATTCCTCAAGGGCCTCCTTCCCGTGGGCCCAGATGATGAAGATGTCCTCAATGTAGCGCAAGTGGAGTAGGGGCGTTAGGGGATGAGAGCTGAGGAAATGTTGTTCTAAGTCAACAGCAGATGTGTGACTCCCTCTCCAGCTGTGAGTCACTTGGACAGCGGGGAACTTTCAACACCTGGTTTGTTTACATGTCCTTTAAAAAACCCTAACTTATCCAGGTGTGACCCAGTGAGTCTTCGTAAGTAACACTTGTTGAATTATTACTATCAGTGTAACCCTTTTATCTCCCCTCCCATAGAATCATAGAATCATAGAATCTCAGGGTTGGAAGGGACCTCAGGAGGTCATCTAGTCCAACCCATGGGTTGCTGGTTTGTGGCACCCATTGTCATGTCTGCTCTTAACCTGCATTGTGAGCTTGTTGGGGAAAGGATTGTGTCCCCCTAGGTGTACTACCCCAGTACCACAGGGACCCGATCTCGATTAAGGCTACAATACTAAATACAGAACCCTGCACCTGACTGGTGAGAAGTTTTTCAGGTCACTGTTAACATGGGAGAGAGAGAGGCTACAAGGAGGAGAGAGGCAGAGAAAATCAGGGAGAAGGTGGTAAGAGCCACTACTTACGTTGGGGTGGTCTCCTTCGCGCCATAGTGTTGGTCTCGCCGAGCCGCAAGATGGCCTGGCTTCTGGCACAGAAACAGTCGTTATTCTCTGCACTCTGCAGTGCTGGAGACTCTTTTTCTTACACATGGAAGCGGGTGTGAAGGGAAACCCACGAGTGCTGGCCTGCTCCTGGCTGGTAGTATGACATCCCGCCCCGTAAAGCTGCTAGGCGTGATTTCTCACTGCGGTTTTATCAAATGGCGTGCGATTCGGGGGTGGCCAAAGTGCAACCCATAGCATCCTACGGTGTAATGTGAGCCCCTGTTATCCTATTACTGACATGTGCACTGTAGTGACCACAGGCCCCAGCACATAATGCTCCAACCTTGCCTCTTGGATACAGATGCAGCATTGCATGCTGGGATCAGTAGGTGTCATCAATCACACCTTTTGTATTAAAGCTCAGGGTGGATGCGACCGGCTCCATTTCATGCTCATAAGGCATGGTCCTCAGTGGCAAGTGAAGGGGGATGCAATGAAGGATGGTGTGGCCCAGAATAAAGGATCAGGTGAAGGCCTGCCTGGGAACAGGAATTGGCAGACTGGATCAGACCCAAGGCCCACCTGATAGTTCAGTATCTTCCCTCTGACAGTGGCCAGCACTGGATGCTTCAGAGGAAGGTGTAAGAACTCCACAGAAGCGGCTGTGGGATCATCTGCCCCCTGCATTCGGGTTTGTCCTGGTCTCTGATAGCTAGCGATTGACTTAAGCCCTGAAGCAGGAGGTCTAATGCCCACTCCTGAATTTGTTATCGTTAATCAAAACAATTCTGGATATTTTGATAGCCATAGAAATGTTATATATATATATAAACATAAATGATAGCCAATCCCTTTTTGAATCCTGGCCTCAATGACTTCTTGTAGCAGGGAGACCCACAGGCTGTTCACACATGGGGTGTGAATTAGTATTGCCTCTCCTCGGTTTTGAATGTCTCACCTTTTCATTTCACTGCATGCTCACTTGTTTTTGTGATCAGAGACACGGAGAACTTTGGTCCCGTGGCACAACAGGACAAAGTTTAGAGAAACAATTTCTTGCTACTGTGAGTGACTGCTTCATGGAAAAGCTAGAACATGCTAGAGGAGATATTCTTCACTTGGATTTAAGATACACACAGGAGCTAATTCAAGAAGTAATAATAGGAGATATGCCAATCTCCTAGAACTGGAAGGGACCTTGAAAGGTCATTGAGTCCAGCCCCCTGCCTTCACTAGCAGGACCAATTTTTGCCCCAGATCCCTAAGTGGCCCCCTCAAGGATTGAACTCACAACCCTGGGTTTAGCAGGCCAATGCTCAAACCACTGAGCTATCCCTCCCCAGCTGAGTCACTAAGAAACAGTGAGGATGATGATAGCATTAGGCTCAACAGCCCAGAACCAGGTAGAGTACCAAAAAGAGCTAGCCCCAGAGATGAGCTGGTTAAATTCCCCTTGTCATGTGCCTGCTTAGAGAGCTGATGGGATGGGAGAGCAGCACAACATGAACAAAAGTAAAACGAAACAATCTAATATCGCTTTAAAAATCAGTTTAATCTAACCTAAGTGTACGTCTACACGACAGTAAAACACCCGTGGCTGGCCAGCATCCGCTGCCTTGGGCTCGGGCTGGGCTCCCACAAGGGAGCAGGGTCCTAGAGCCCAGCCTCCAGCCTGAGCCCAAACATCTACGCTGAGCCACATGAGCCCGAGCCAGCTGTCACAGGCCAGCTGCAGGTGTTTGGCTGCAGCGTAGCTGTACCCTATGGCTTCAAACACTATTTGACACTAAGAATTCGATCGTTATCACATTGCATCCCTGCAGGGTACAGTGAAGGTTGTTTGGGTGCCTTAATTATGGCGTTTCATATCTTAACAAGTTTAGACTTCTTTTAAGTTTAGCCCTAAGTCTGAACGGGGTGTTGCTCAACTCATGGCGTATTTTCTCAAGTGCAGACTGCAGGCTCTTGGCGCCAGGCTCTGGTAAGCACCCAGCATTGTTCTGGGTATAATAAAAGGAAGAACAGCAGCAGTAGAAAACAATCAGACTCCACCTCCTCCCAGCACCCTAAAGAGCATGCTGTTACCCTTGGCGCTGTGTGACTTCCTTTGCCTACAGGGTTTATGAGAACAAATTGCTGTAGGCCAGGGGTCGGCAACCTTTCAGAAGTGCTGTGCCGAGTCTTCATTTATTCACCCCCATTTAAGGTTCCGCGTGCCAGTCATACATTTGAACATTTTTAGAAGGTCTCTTTCTATAAGTCTATAATCTATAACTAAACTATTGTTGTATGTAAAGTAAATAAGGCTTTTAAAATGTTTAAGAAGCTTCATTTAAAATTAAATTAAAATGCAAAGCGCCCTGGACTGGTGGCCAGGACCCGGGCAGTGTGAGTGTCACTGAAAATCAGCTCGCGTGCCGCCTTTGGCATGCGTGCCATAGGTTGCCTACCCCTGCTGTAGTCCTTTGCAATGACCACACAAGGCCCTCTGAGCCAGGCCACTGTGACCACGCACTGGCCTCCCAAGTTCACATGGCTCCTCCTGTTGCATAACTTACCTCCCAATGGAAGGCAAGGCCATCACTGTGTTCTTGGTTTCCTGGGCTCCAGCAGATTTTGGCTGTTTCAGATCCTCCAAATCCCTCTTCATTTGCACTTTACAGAAATGGTTTATTGCGTTTATTGGCCCCACTGGCGGCTCTGGGCTGCCAGCAGATGGAAAAACCTTGCTTCTCCCTGCAGCTTTCTTAGCCTGCAAAAGGACAGATGCCAATTAACATCAGCAAGGGCTGCCTGTCTAGCGTAGGTACTGCCGCAGGCATGACAGTGCTTCAAAATGACACGCTGTATGTGGGAGATGGGCAGGCACCCGAGCCTCTGCCAGGTGCATTTGGCACTGAAGTGGTTACATCCAATATAAAGGGCTGTTTCCGTTACACAGAAGAAAGAGCCATTGAAAGTGACAGGAAAATCCATCCTGCAGAAGCCCCGCAACATGAATATACTGCACCATCACCATGGTATCTGAGCCCTAGGACACTTCCTGTCTGACTACCGGGCACTAGCTGTGGGCATTGCTTTGTGGGTCTGCTCATCCTGCCAGCAACTGGAGGGGTGGGGGTCACGCCTCGTCCCTTCTGCGGGAGCAGCCTGCATGGCACCGCTCGGCAGCAGTAATGACAATATTACAAGGGCTCAGGCTGCAGATACTTGGGGACGGGAGGAAGCAGCTGGGGCAGAGAGCCGGTGGTGGGGCTTGTCCTGGCATTGAGACGTATCATCTGGGAGACACTGGGCCATGCAACGGGAGCTTGGCTTGAGCACACCTCCGCGGCACTGGCCTCACCTTTGGGCTGCTGCCAGGGAAGTGCCTTTTCCCCGCCCGTGCCTGGAACGGCTCCAACGTGCTGCTCTTGTGATCCTGGCGCAAACAGACGGAACCAGTCAAAACTGCACCTCCCCATTCCCACCAACCCCCAAACTCACAGAATCTCGTCATGTAACCTGGGGCTGGTTGCTTTGATCCCACAACCTGCGGGCAGGCAGTGGTGGAGAAAACACGGGAGCAGGCAGGAGGAGGCCAGGCCAGTATCAGGAAGGAAGCAGCTGTGAGACCCCGAAGCAGAAATTTTCCAGCCCCTTTCTGCTTCGCTGCCTGGCAGGTTATTACTGTGATGATCATTCGTATCACACCAGCAGTGTGCTGGGGCTGCAGGCCGAGGGCCGAAGAGAAGGGCCCTGCTGCAGGAGCTCCCGATCTGGACAGAGCATCCAAGCAGAGAGGGGATGGGGAGTCTCTCGCGGCAGCAGGACTCAGCTGGGCGCGTTTATATAGTAAGATTTTCAGCCCCCAGGCGAGGACCCGTGTCTGAGGAGGGACTACGGAGGGCAGCCTGTGGGCACAGCTGCTTTGGGAGGGTGAGCCAGGCCTCTGAGCTCTGCAGATTCCCCTTTCTCTGAACTAGCCCCCCTCTCCCTAGGTCTTGGTCTACACGGGCCTAGCTGCGTCAGTCAGGGTGTGAAAAACCCACCGCCCAGAGAGACCTCACTGTGCCGACCTAACCCCATGGAGACAGCGCGAGGCTGACCGAGGAATCCGCCCCCTGGCCTAGCTACCACCCCCCGGGGAGGTGGATTAACTCCGACAATAAGGGCCCCTCCCATCGGCAGCGGCTTCGCTGAAGTGCTACAGCTGCGCCACTGCAGCACTTCAAGGGTAGACGAGGCCTTAGCCTGCTCCCTCGCTCCCCCACTCCCCGGGAGCTCCGTCCCCTGCCCCGAGTGCTGGTTTTTACACATGCATAATGGCTAGAGGGAAGAGACGGAGAACCCACTGGGGTCCCTGCCCGGCCGCTGCTCTGAGCCATCGGCACTAGGGCTCAGAGCCCCTGGGGGGCCGTGCCCTGGTTACCGGCTTCCCACTGGCAGGAACAGACCCCCCCATGCTGAAGAGTTGACCCCACATTCCAGGCAGCCCAGGCCCAGCCCTAGGCGGGAGGGGTGAAAGGGGGGATTGCGAGTGACAGAGGAGCAGCACCTGGAAATCCTGCATCACTCCTTCCAGCCACTGTGCGCAGGTTCTCCTCAGCGCTGCCTTGGTGACAGGCGTCTCCCTGGCAAGGTCCCAAGAGTCCATCTCCTGGTAGAAATAGTTGTGCGGATCCTCCAGGCCCAGCTCTATGAAAAGAGCCTTAATGGACCCCCTGAGAGCAAGGGAGAAATCAGCGTCTGGAGGACGGTTGTCCCTCCCCTCGGAAGCCGATGCTAACTAGCTTTAATCAGACACAGCTCAGTGAGCTCCCCGGTACGTGGCCAGGCGAGCTGGCTTGAGGTGCGAGCCTCTGGCAGCATCAGACTGACACCCCCAGGGACAGCCGAGGCTGCGAATGGCTTGTGCTGCATGTACCCACCACCTGACAGGCCCAGCATGGGGGGGGGGAGCCTTTCCTCCCTTTAGCTGAGGGGGTTGGAAGTGGTTCTGCCGTTGCCTCGAGCCGTGATGGCTGGTGGGCCCAGCTCCCTCAGCGACTGCCTGCTCTGTGCCCCACGCTCTGCCCCGGGGGGTTGAGTTTAGCCCCGAGCCACGCTATGCATTATGGGATGTCTCAGCTCACACCTTGGCGTGTAACGTGGCAGCGTGCTAAATTCAAACACACGGGGCAGTGTGGGGCAGCGGGGGCCAGCCTCACGCCCTGCCTGCACCCCCACTTCCTTCCTGCACCGCCTGCCCCAGTCCCCAGTGGTGGGCTCCTCCTGACAGATGGAAATGTGAACCAAAGCGCTCTTGGACCCCAGGCCAGCCAGAACTCAGATCCTCAGACCAAGGGGATGGGGGCTTAAATCTGTCACTGCTTGTCAGGGGGTCTCCAAGTCCCTCTCCCACTACACGCTGGCCAGAGCCTGAGCCCTCAGCCCCAAGCATCCCGGAGCGTTGCAACGTGCCCAGCCTTTTGCAGGCTGTCCTTTGCTCTGGAGCTGGCTGGCTTCCCCTAAGGACAGGGGCGAACACAGAAGTGAAGGCCCCCCAGGCTGAGTTCCAAGGCTCGGGCTCGTCTCCTTTCGACAGGGTCCAATGGGCATCGCCTACGAGCGAGTGAGTCCAGTAGCACCTGCATGCCCACGACCCTCCCCGTCAGATAAATGATAGCGAGAGGGAGACGCCGGATTCGATGCAGGGGCGCAGATAGCCGGGGCTGCACAGGACCCTCTCGCCGAGGATGGGGAGACTGTGCACAGAGGCAGAGAGGAAGCAGAGGAGACAGAGGTGACCTGGGCCTGCCCTCATTCTGTCTTGGAGGGGCGCAGAGTTAGCCACAGCTGGAATCTGTTCACGACAGGAGCTACCATGATGAGCAGCACTGGCTACTCCTCAGCTCCCTGCCCGCTCACTGGAGGACCGAGTGCTGCACCCCGTGGGATCTCCGACAGAGCTCGGGGGAACAGGCACGGGAGGGGTTTGGCTGCTACCCTCCTGGGACAGCCTATGAGTGCAGCACGCTGATTCCAGCCCTGGGATTGCAGTACAATCCTGGTGCGAGGCCCTTTACCCAGACTTTCCTCATCTAGAGCAACCAGTGCCCCCAGGAACGGAGCCCAGAGCTCACCCTTGTCCTGGAGGGCAGGAGTCTGCGGTCACGGATGGAGTGCATGGCTCTGTGACGTTATTGATATAATCTGGGACCATATAGAACATGGTTGCAACCAAAGTCCTGTAGTGGCACCAAATCTTATGTAAAGGGGCTCATATAAGGTGTCTAAGACCAGGTTCTGGGTTGCTGGTTATGGTTATGCTGTCTGTGTGCATGTATCATTTTGTAGTTGAAGTTATGAGTATTGGCTCTGTACTGTCTGTATTTCAAATTTGTGCTCTGCTTCTGGGAGACACCCCAGACAAGTTGGTGTTAGCTCTGCCCAGCCTGCTTGATGGCCCATTAAGGACCATCAGCCACACAATTGACCCATTGAGAGGAGGCAGATACGCCTTGTAACTCAGCAAAGTGCAGGGACTGGCCCATGTGACTCCAGACTCCATTTTGCTGTAATTTTCCACAGTAAGGACAAAGAGGTTCTTACACCTGGAAGAGCCTATAAAAGGCTGATGCCTCATCTCCATCTTGTCTTCAATCCTGCTTCTTACCTCTGGAGGGACTTTGCTACAAACTGACGCTCTGAACAAAGGACTGAAAGTCCCATCCCAGCGGGGGATGTTCTCCAGAGACTTGATTTGAACCTGCAGTTTACTCCATCACTGCTACAAGCCTGAACTAAGAACTTTGCCATTACTGTATGTAATTGATTCCATTTAACCAATTCTAGCTCTCATCTCTACCTTTTTCCCTTTATGAATAAACTTTTAGATTTTAGATTCTAAAGGATTGGCAACAGCGTGATTTGTGGGTAAGATCTGATGTGTATATTGACCTGGGTCTGGGGCTTGGTCCTTTGGGATCGAGAGAACCTTTTTCCTTTATTGGGGTGTTGGTTTTCATAACCATTCATCCCCAGGACGAGTGCACTGGTGGTGATACTGGGAGACTGGAGTGTCTAAGGGAATTGCTCGTGTGACTTGTGGTTAGCCAGTGGGGTGAGACCGAAGTCCTCTTTGGCTGGCTGGTTTGGTTTGCCTTAGAGGTGGAAAACCCCCAGCCTAGGGCTGTGACTGCCCTGTTTGAGCAATTGGTCCTGAATTGGCACTCTCAGTTGGGGCCCGCCAGAACCGCATCGTCACAGGCTCCATACCCCCAGCCCTCCCTGCACGCTGCATGCTGGTCGTCCCTGCCTGCAGCCAGCCCCGCACCTGCTGGAGACGGGACTGTGCAGGAAGTATGCCATAAGCTCCAGCAGCAGCTCCTTGCTGTCTCTGCAGAAGGCCATGAGGGCATTCAGGGAGGTCAGGACAAACTTTTTCTGAGTCTTTTCCTGAGAAGAGAGAAGACAGAGCATTGGCCTGCCCCAGTCCCAGCAAGGAAGACGCTTCCCCCATGGGACCTGGAGGCTCAGGCTGGGACTAGCAACTGAAGAACACTAAAAACCTCTTCCCATGGCAGCATGCTGGCCGATGGAGCGGTGTCAGCCAGATGTGCTACTGTGCACAGGAGTTCAGCAGGCCCCATAGGGCAAGGGCCTGTGGGGGGCAGCTCTCCTTCTCCCCTTTGAAGATAGTGCTCTCCTCCCCTCTGACCGTGCTCCGGATGAGGTTACAAACCCCATTACACAGCCACTCATTTTAGTTCTGCTTCCAGCTCCCAGGAGATCATTGGGGGTGGCCAGGAAACTACAGGTTCTCCAGAGCTAGCGACCGATCCCCATCAGTTCTGAGGGCTCCAAACTAGACCCAGAGGGAGCGTTTCAGACCATCCTGGGGAGGGGGTGGGGAAGGATTACCACTGCCCTGCAGAGCACAGCTGTGCAGGGCTGCAGTTAGCACAGCGCTGGGGCATGTTAACCCTTCTGAGCAGAGATCCTTACCTCCAGTTTGGGCGGGTCGCTCTGGTTCAGGATGAGGAGCAGGGCCTTGCAGACCTCATGGCCGTTCTCCACCCCGACCTGCTCGTGCAGTGTTAGGATGGCTTGGACTATGTCCGCCTTTGCACCGTCATCCACGGTGAGCAGCGCCTCCAGGAGCTGGCGCACAAACCTGCTCATGCTCAGTCCCTGCAGGGAATCCTGACACGGGGCAAAGAGGGACATTCAGAGACACTCCTTTCCCCATTCCTGTCTCCTCCTTTCCATGTGTGAGGAGAAAACGAGCCTGCTCAGAGCCTCCTCCCGCTGGGGCTGGGGTGGGGTGTCACACCCCCAAATCCACACCAGCTCCCCGACTTTCTGCCATGGCAAGGCAGGCGCGGGTGCAGCTTGGCAGGGGTTTGGTAGGAAACGAGGCAGAGAAATTCATCAACCTACAGAAATTAAAGTTTACTGAGCTGCCCTTTGCGGCCTCCCCGGGAGAAGCGAAATGACCTTTCAGCCTCTAGCGAGAGGTGGGAGAAGCCGTAGCAGAAGCCAGTGCTGTGTGTGCATGCACGACCGTGTGTCAGAGAACCCTCCCCATGCCATGCTGCCATGGGCCCTTCTTCCCTGCTGCCAGGACTGTGAAGTCAGAAATCCTGGCACCGGGATTAACGCCAGTCCATTGATGGACAGCTTCTAAACCACCAGGGCCGGCTCCAGACCCCAGCGCGCCAAGCGCGCGCTTGGGGCAGCATTTTGCTGGCAGGGTGGCAGGCGGCTCTGGCGGACCTTCCGCAGTCATGCCTGCGGGAGGTCCACTGGAGCCGCAGGACCAGCGGACCTCCTGCAGGCATGACTGCGGAGGGTCTGCTGGTCCCGCGGTTCCGGTGGACCTCCCGCAGGCATGACTGTAAGAGGTCCCCCGGAGCCGCGGGACCGGCGACCGGCAGCGCGCCCCCTGCGGCATGCCGCCGTGCTTGGGGCGGCCAAATTCCTAGAGCCGCCCCTGTAAACCACACACCACAATAATACCTGGCACTCTGCTACTCTACAGCCTCCAGTGCCGGTTCACTGTTAACTGGCTAAACCTCAGAGCCCCCATCTCATTACCCACTCCGGTGGGGCACTGGCTGGCACTCGGTTACACAGCAAACCTGTGGCACAGACGGGGTTAACCCTCAGGAGCGCCTAGCTCCCAGTCCTGTACTCTGCTCACTCGGCCACACTGCTGTGTTTGGCCAGTGACACAGACGGAGGCAGCTTCTCACCATTGAGCTGAGGACGGGGTAGATCTGCCTGAACCATTCTGTGTCCTCGAACTGGAGGACGAAGGATGGGATCTCGCCTCCCGAGGGAGAGGCCTGGGGCTGCTCAAACTCATCTGGCTGCGTCAGGAAAAAACTCGTCACGCTCTGAAACAAAAGCAAAGGTGAGTCAGGAGAGCCAGTCTGGAGCCACGCAGGCCAGCCCGGAGCCAGCCTGGAGCCAGCCCAGAGCCACGCAGGTCAGCCCGGAGCCAGCCAGGCCAGCCCAGAGCCAGCCTGGAGCCAGCCCGGAGACACCCAGGCCAGCCCGGAGACACCCAGGCCAGCCCGGAGCCAGCCCGGGGCCACCCAGGCCAGCCCAGAGCCAGCCTGGAGCCAGCCCGGGGCCACGCAGGCCAGCCTGGAGCCAGCCCGGGGCCACGCAGGCCAGCCTGGAGCCACACAGGTCAGCCCAGAGCCAGCCCGGGGACACGCAGGCCAGCCCGGAGCCACCCAGGCCAGCCTGGAGCCAGCCCGGGGCCACGCAGACCAGCCCGGGGCCACCCAGGCCAGCCCGGAGCCAGCCCGGGGCCACGCAGACCAGCCCGGAGCCACCCAGGCCAGCCCGGGGCCACGCAGGCCAGCCCGGGGCCACCCAGGCCAGCCTGGAGCCAGCCCGGGGCCACGCAGGCCAGCCCGGAGCCACCCAGGCCAGCCTGGAGCCAGCCCGGGGCCACGCAGACCAGCCCGGGGCCACGCAGGTCAGCCCGGGGCCACGCAGGCCAGCCCGGGGCCAGCCCGGGGCCACGCAGGCCAGCCCGGGGCCACGCAGGCCAGCCCGGGGCCACGCAGGCCAGCCCGGAGCCAGCCCGGAGCCACGCAGACCAGCAGCACTCTTCTGTTTGCCGCTTTGCTGTTCCCTGCTAGGGTTGACGAGAGCCTGGGGCAGCATGAACCGGCCCTGTGCAGGCCTCCAGAGAACACAGCGCTCCGGCAATGCTCCTCGGCGCTGGCCTGGCCTGCTAGTCAGTCCTGCCACCTGCCCGAGCTCTGCCAATGCCCCGGCCTCAGCTCTGACCTGCAGCCCTTCCTACTCTTCCAGTCCTGCCCCTCGCACACAGTCTGTGACCGGACACAGGGAGAAGCAGGTTCCCTCCCAGACGGGAGGGACGGCAGCTATCGACCTGTCTCCAGTGAAATCAAGCAAGGCAGGACCAAGAACAACGGCAGCCTTATTTACATATGAATCAGCGGGGGATGGGAAGCCACAGGAACGGCAGAACGGCGTGAGGTCACCCGGAGCCTGGGGACAAAACGGTGAGGTTGGGAAGATATAAGGAGAGAGGAGAAGCCAGGTCGGCATCCATCTCTGGACAGACACGAGGGGCCTCTTGCCAGCTGAGCGGGTCCTTCAGCCAAGGGGCTTGAAGTCGCTGGGAATGGAAGACTGGTAGGGAAACTACCCTGAGCAAAGACGGTAGCTTGTGGAGTTAGATCTTAGCCTTACAACGCGTATTTTTACTTTTGCCTTTTGTGACCCTGTCAAACTTTAATCCTTCTACTTGGTATCACTTCATCCAACTTGTTTTATCTGTACAATAAACCGGCTCAGTGCTGTGTTTGAAGGGAAGGGTGTATTGACCCCACTGGGAGATGCTTTTGTCTCTTTAAAGAAACAAACAAGCCTTATTATTTCTCTGGGTGTTCCAGGAGAGGGCGGCACACTACAGGTTTGGGGACAATTTCGGACTGGGAATGTGCTGGGGTCACCTTGCCAAGTTGTGAGCCAGGGACCGAGTCCCAGTAGCAAAGTTTTTAAGCACATAAGGGTTAGAGGGCAAAAGCTGCCACCACAACGCCTCACTGGTCTGGACTGCAGCCCAGACTGTGATAAAGTGTGTTTCTGAAAATGAACTAACAGCAGCAGAATGACACCAGTTCATGCAATCTGCTGCCGAGACGGCTCTAGAGGGTTGGATTAGGAGGAGGTTGGATCTGTAGCGAAGTAAAACATCCGTAGAGTTTCTAAAATTCATAGACTATAACTTTCTAGCACAAAAAGTTATTAGCTCTCATTCTGATGGCGAAAGATGAATGGAACTAAAAATTGATGGTACAAGTGACCATGACCTAATTTCATTTGCTGTGTGCAGACAGAGTATGGTCAGGGAGGTAATAGATACACATGGTGATTTAAACGTTTTCCAAAGCTGTAAACAATCATGAGCAAAACTGAGTGGGAGGAAATATATAAAAAGAAAATCTAAATGATAATTGGGAACTGTTAAGAATACTTTATTAGATGCATCCCCAAAAACACAATTCTACAATCATGAAAGAAGATTTTTTTCCAGTTAAAAAAAAAACAAACAAAAAAAAATCCTTGTTAAGAGTGGAAGTGACAGCATCTCTCTCTCTCTCTCTCTAGTAAAATGGAGGAACTGGTAGCAATGAGTACAAATCAGCAATTAGAACATGCAGACAATTGATAAGGGAAGCTAAAAGTTATAAATGAAACGTCTATAGCCAGTAGAGTTAAGGACAAGGAGAAGGAATTATTTAAATATATCAGGAACAAATTAAATCCTAGCAATTGTATAGGTCTCATACTAGATAAGGATGGTAAAATTATCAATCATGATGCAGAAAAGACAGAAGTGTTCAATGACTCATAGACTCATAGACTTTAAGGTCAGAAGGGACTATTATGATCATCTAGTCTGACCTCCTGCACAATGCAGGCCACAGAATCTCACCCACCCACTCCTGTAACAAACCCCTAACCTATGTTGGAGTTACTGAAGTCCTCAAATCGTGGTTTCAAGACCAGAAGGTGCAGAGAATCCTCCAGCAAGTGACCCGTGCCCCATGCTGCAGAGGAAGGAAAAAAAACCCCAGGGCCTCTGCCAATCTGCCCTGGAGGAAAATTCCTTCCCGACCCCAAATATGGCGATCAGTTAAACCCTGAGCATGTGGGCAAGAGTCACCAGCAAGACACCCAGGAAAGAATTCTCTGTAGTAACTCAGATCCCACCCCATCTAACATCCCATCACAGACCATTGGGCATATTTACCGCTAATAGTCAAAGACCAGTTAATTGCCAAAATTAGGCTATCCCATCATACCGTCCCCTCCATAAACTTAACAAGCTTAGTCTTGAAGACAGATATGTCTTTTGCCACCAGTACTCCCCTTGGGAGGCTGTTCCTGAACGTCACTCCTCTAATGGTTAGAAACCTTCATCTAATTTCAAGTCTAAACTTCCTAGTGTCCAGTTTATATCCATTTGTTCTTGTGTCCACATTGGTACTGAGCTTAAATAATTCCTCTCCCTCCCTGGTATTTATCCCTCTGATATATTTAGAGAGAGCAATCATATCTCCCCTCAGCCTTCTTTTGGTTAGGCTAAACAAGCCAAGCTCTTTGAGTCTCCTTTCATAAGACAGGTTTTCCATTCCTCGGATCATCCTAGTACCCGTCTCTGTACCTGTTCCAGTTTGAATTCATCCTTCTTAAACATGGGAGACCAGAACTGCACACAGTATTCCAGACGAGGTCTCACCAGTGCCTTGTATAATGGTACTAACACCTCCTTATCTTTGCTGGAAATACCTCGCCTGATGCAACCCAAGACCGCATTAGCTTTTTTAACGGCCATATCACATTGGCGGCTCATAGTCATCCTGTGATCAACCAATACTCCGAGGTCCTTCTCCTCTGTTACTTCCAACTGATGTGTCCCCAATTTATAACCAGCATTCTTGTTATTAACCCCTAAATGCATGACCTTGCACTTTTCACTATTAAATTTCATCCTATTACTATTACACCAGTTTACAAGGTCATCCAGATCTTCCTGTATGATATCCTGGTCCTTCTCTGTGTTAGCAATACGGGTCTGTCTCATCTTACGCGGGGGTTCCGTTCCGCGGTTAGCACATAAAGCAAAAACCGCGTATAGTCAAAATTACATTGAGTTCAATGGCAGGCGGAATCGCCCGCACTACAGGTACAGTATTAAAATTGTTACTTTTCTCTTTTTTTGTTGTTTTTGCCGAATGCGGAAAGCTGAAATCGTGCATGTTAAATGCGCAGAAGATGCAACAGACCTGTACCTCCCAGCTTTGTGTCATCCGCAAAATGAACATTTCTGTTCCGTATTCAGAAAGAAGCAGGATGATGTGTTCACATCTTACAGTGATAATGAAATCCTTTCTATCCCATCTGTAACTAGGGAGGATGTTAAACAGCCATTGCTAAAGTTAACCTGTTTTAAATCAGCAGGACCAGAGAACTGGCACCCAAGTGGTGGAGGAGCTCTCTGAACTATTAATGTGGATTTTTAATGCATCTTGAACACCGGGGAAGGACTGAATTTATAATGCTAACGTAGTGCCAGTATTTACTAAGGGTAAATGGAATGATCTAGTATCAGAGGGGTAGCCGTGTTAGTCTGGATCTGTAAAAGCAGCAAAGAATCCTGTGGCACCTTATAGACTAACAGACGTTTTGCAGCATGAGCTTTTGTGGGTGAATACCCACTTCGGCATCCGACGAAGTGGGTATTCACCCACGAAAGCTCATGCTGCAAAACATCTGTTAGTCTATAAGGTGCCACAGGATTCTTTGCTGCTTTTTGGAATGATCTAGGAAACTATAGGCCAGATTACCGGGGACCGATGTCAGGCTAAGAAGCCATCAGGCGGCTGGTATGGGAGGCAGTCATTGAAGGAATAAAGAATAGCAGCATAATTAATGCCAAGCCACATGGCTTTATGAACAAAACCTGTCACACAAACCTGATATCATTTTTGGATAAGGTTACAAGTTTGGTTGATAAAGGTGACTGTGCTGACACACTCTGACTCCTGGACGACTGAAAGCCTTAGAGCCACCTGGCGTTCGGATAAAAAAATTGCACTATACACCAGCAATGTAGCCCATATTAAATGGAATAAAATCTGGTTAACCGACAGATTGCAAAAAGTACTTATAAATGGGGAGCAAGCACCCAGTCGGGGGGTGGGGATTAGTGCAGTCCTGCCAGGATCTGTCCTCAGACCGATGCTATTCAATATCTTCATCAGTGAACTGCAAGAAAATGTAAAACCATCTCTGGTAACATTTCCAGATGACAAAAACATTGGTGGGGTGATAAATGATGGGGACAGGTCAGTTGTACAGACCAGTCTTGGGAAGATGGGTTCCTCTGAAGAACGTGTTTCAGCACTGTCAAACGTAAGGTCACGGAGTTCCTGGGTGATGCTCTGGAACTGCTTCCTACAAAGCCAGTCAGGACTTTGGTGAAGTCTCCTCTCCCTTGGAGCAGACTGTCTTCACGGCAAGAAGCTCACACGGCTTCCACCTTCCTGGGTCTCTCCCTGGAGCATTCATCATCCTCTGCCCCTCTGTGCACTTCCCACAGCAAGTCCGCCCAGGTGGGGGTCCTGGAGAAGCCACAGGGTCCTGCACCCTCACTTCACAGTCAGATGTGACTCTTACCCAGCCAGTAAAACAGAGGTTTATTAGATGATCTAAAACAGAGCTTGTAGGAACAGAGAACAGGACCCCTCAGCTGGGTCCATCCTGGAGGGGGCAGTGAGCCAGACCCCCACGTCTGCCCTCACTCCTCGTCCCCAGCCAGCTCCAAACTGACACCCCTTCCAGCCCCTCCTCTATGGGCTTTGTTCCTTTCCCGAGCCAGGAGGTCACCTGATCTCTTTGTTCTCCACACCTTTAGCATCCCCTTGCAGGGGGGAAGGGCCCCGGCCATTAGTTGCCAGGAGACAGAGTGTCGGCCATTTATGCACACTGGCCCTTTGCTCTGCAACAATCTCACCCCCTAGAGGCTTAAGAAATGCACAGGGGAAACTGAGGCACCCACACAGTATTCAGAGGAAACATTAAGAACAGCCCCACTTCGTCACACATACGTCCAGGGAAAAGAATGTAGGTCACGCTTACAAGACAGCGGACTGTATCCTGGAACGTAGTGACACTGAAAAGGACATGGGGCCAATGAACCCGAGTTGGACGAATTGAACAAGAGCTCCCAGTGGGATGTCATAGCTAAGAAGGCAAACACAATTCTCAGTTATAGAGGAATATCAAGCAAGAGCAGGAATATACCTCTGTATATTGCAGTAGTGAGCCCATTACTGGACACTGTATCCAGTTCTGGCATCCACACTTTAAACAGGATATTGACAAATTGGAAAGGGTTCAGAAAAGGGCTATAAGCATGATCTGAGATCTGGAAAACCTGCCTTGTAGTGAGAGACTAAGAGGCCCAATCTATTCAGTTCATCCAGGAGAAGGTTAAGAGGTGATGATCTCGGTTTGTAAGTACCTACAAGGGGAAGAGACTTCTGATAGCAGATGGCTCTTTCATCTAGCAGACAAAGGCAGAACAAGATCCAAGCTAAAGAAATTCAGACTAGAAATAAGGTTCAGATTGTTAACAGTGAGGGTCGCTGACCGCTGGAACAACTCACCGAGGGACATGGTGGCTTCTCCATCACTTGATGTCTTCAACTCAAGACCAGACATATTTCTAAAAGACCTGCTCTGGCTCAAACAGAAATTGTGGGCTGTAGGCAGAAGTTACGGGATGAGGCTCTCCAGCCTGTGTGATACAGGCAGTCAGACCAGAGGGTCAGAATAGGCTGTAGAACCCATGAATCGGAGTCTGAAATATGGAGCAGACTGGAACCAGCCAAGTATCCAGATGCCCCAAGCAATGCCCCATCGGCCCAGGGATCCTGCCAGCAAGAGATCAGCCACTGCCTGGGTTTTCTTGGGCTGAAATAGCAAACAACTGTGTGGTTTGTAGCAACACAAACGGATCCTGTCTGATCCCACCAGCTGCACAGGGAGCTGGCTCAGCCATCTTATGACAACGGGGAATCAAAGAGAAAGGTGGCTGGAAAGGCCAGGAGCTGCCTTGCCAGAATCAGCCACTCCAAAGCCAGCGCCCTGCACGTTGGGCGGCAGTACTGGGAATGCTAACGGCAGGCCAGGAGAACTGAGCCCGCCTGCCCAGACTCAGAGCAGCTCCTGAGTGCTGAGCTCACTGAGCTCTAGGACATGGCACTTGTGGTCTCCTAGCCAGCGGCAGCCTGCATACCATGACCCTGCAAAGCGAGGGAACGGGGTGGTGCTCCTGGCTTCCAGGCATCGGTGGCTTGGAGCTGAGAGGAGGGCAGAAATCTTTGGAGAGCCACTGGCTGAGCAGGGAGATACCTGCTGCTGCAGCCTCCGCCAGGACAGGTTGCAGAGCAGACAGCCGGATTCTCCGGTCACCACCCCTCTGCTGATAGCATGGTGTGGGGGGGAAGGCCACGCTCAGTGTCACACACATAGCCTGTGCCACACGTCATCGCTGCCCCAGCCCCGCAGCACACAGCCCTTTGGCGTGCAGGACTTGAGAGGGCCAGTGACCGCTTTCCCCAGTGGGCTGCCCCGGCCCCCAGTGCACTTCCAGATGGTTTGCCCGTTATTCACGCCCTGGCTGCTGCGTGAGGTGCTCACCCGGAGAGGACCTCCGAGCCCCAGCTGGGAATGCAGCAACTCCCGTCCCTGTTCCCCATCCTCTGCTTCCTCGCCTGCTCCATGGTGCAGTCTGGGAGCACGAGGTGGGGAGAGGAGCCCAGCATCGTCCATCCCTCCCATCATTCCCCCGGCTCTGGGGGGAATCCGGAGCCCGGGGGGCTCCTCATGCCCCCACTCCCAGGAACAGAAGCCCACGAGGAGTGCGACGCGCCCCAGGGGGGAAGGGAAGGGTGTCATAGGTTTATTCCCCACTTTGAACTTTAGCGTTCACAAGATGGGGACCTGCATGGACTCCTCTAAACTAAAATCCTAGTTTAGATCTGGTTCTCGCTGCCACCAGTCAAGTTTTAAGTGTCTGACACACTCCCTGTTCCCCCAAAAACTTCCCCTGGGGAACACAGATCCAAACACCTTGAATCTCAACACAAAGGGAAATAATCCATTTCCCCCCTCCCCTCTCCTAGTCCTTGGGAGAGATACCTGGATTCAAACTCCTTGAATCAAACAAAGAGGGATTCCCTTTTTCCCCCTCCCCTTCCCCTGAAAATCCAAACAAGGGAAGAAATCAATCAAGTTCTAAAAAAGAAAAGATTTTATTAAAGAAAGAAAAAAAAGTACACTCTCTCTGTATTACCAGGATGCAAAAATACAGGGTCTAACTTATACACCTGGAGAGGCTCTCCCCCCCACCACTCCTTTCTCAGAATAATCAAAGTAACAGCAAACAGAAATAAAGATATTTCTCCAGCAAACACACAATTGCAAATACAGAAAGTAACTCAAAAGACTAATCCGCCTTTTTAACTAATACTCACTATATTGAATAGAAGAGGCTATTTCCGGAAACTTGGAGAACTTGAAGGATATGACTGGCCTCTCTTAAATCCAAAAAGAGACTAACTCCAAACAAAGGAACACAGACAAAGGCTTCCCTCCACAGAGATTTGAAATTATCCTGTCCCTTGATTGGTCCTCTGGTCAGGTGTTCATCAGGTTACTGAGCTTGTTAACCCTTTACAGGTAAAAGAGACTTTAACCCTTAACTATCTGTTTATGACAAAGGGAAACAAGATGGGGAAGGAGCCTGGCCCAGGAGCACTAGGAGCCCAGTCGATAGAGCTGCTGGGCTTTCAAAGAGAAGCAGAAGTCCCTTCTCAGCACCCCGAAGTCCCCTCTTGTGACAGGAGCCAGAGACAGGCCCTTGGCCCTGCTGCATAGGAGAGACACTTACCGAGGTCCAGGCAGGCTCCGGGGACGCCGGCTCGGTAACAGGCGCGCACAGCGGCACAGGCTTTTCCATTCAAAATAGAGAGAGACAGGTTCAGAGGGAGCAGCCGGGGCAAGCTGCCATGCCCACAGCAGAGCGGGACGGGATGGAGGCGTGGGGCTCCCTGTGCCAGGCTGCAATCCATGAGCAGCGCGGTGCCCGGCCGTGATCTGGCCCATTCTGCGCACAGACCGGCCCCCTGCCCACCCGTTCTGTCGTTCCCCGCAGCTGGCACCCAGATAGTCCCAGAACAAGCGCAGAGCCCCTCTCTCCTGCCCCCATGGGTAGGGAGCCCGGCCCCATAGTGGCATAGAGAAAATCACAAACAGGGAGGGTCCTGGGTGTAGAGAGACCCCTGAGTCCCTGCAGCCTGGGTCAGAGCAGGAGGTTGGGGGGAGCCTGATGCTCTGTTCCATTCTGGTTACGTCCTGGACCCCGAGCTGCTAGGCCAAGTCCCCGCACCCCAGTGTCCTCATGTCTCCTCCACCGGGGGTGCACACAGTGATGAGCTGCCAAAATATTAACAACAGGTTCCCTCCTCCTCACCTCACGAGGGGGTCGTGCCCCCCCGGGGGGTCGTGCCCCTTCCAACCCCCCCATGTTCCGTGACACACACCCCCAGGACCCCTGACCCATCCCCCCCCCTTCCCTGTCCCCTGACTGCCCCCTGCCGCCCCATCCAACCCCTCCTCTTATTCTTGATGGCCCCCCGGGACCCCTGCCCCATCCAACCACCCCTTCTCTCTGTCCCTGACTGCCCCCACCACCTCCAGGGCCGGCTCCAGAGCCCAGCGGGGCAAGCACCCGCCTGGGGCGGCCCTTTCCCGGGGGGGCGGCAGGCTGGGCCGGCGGACCTGCCGCAGTCATGCCTGCGGGAGGTCCACCGGAGCCCCGGGAGCAGCGGACCTGCCGCAGGCATGACTGCGGAGGGGACGCTCGGCCGGCGGCTCCAGTGGACCTCCCGCAGGCATGCCTGCGGCAGCTCAACCGGAGCCGCCGGACCAGCGAACCGCCCGCAGCTGCGGGAGGTCCAGCCGAGCCGCGCGACCAGCGGACCCTCTGCAGTCATGCCCGCGGGAGGTCCGCTGCTCCCGCGGCTCCGGGGCGCCTCCCGGGCATGACTGCTTGGGGCGGCCAAATTTGTAGAGCCGCCCCTGACCACCTCATCCAACCCCTGCTCCTTCCTGACTACCCCCCGGGACCCTTGCCCCCATTCAATCCCCCTGTTCCC
Source organism: Mauremys mutica (assembly GCF_020497125.1). Lineage (NCBI taxonomy): Eukaryota > Metazoa > Chordata > Testudines > Geoemydidae > Mauremys > Mauremys mutica. The sequence continues at coordinate 4,391,668 of NC_059073.1, read as the reverse complement.
TGCCCTCTGACCGCCCTGACCCCTATCCACCCCCCCACAACCCACCGAACACCCCCTCCCTGATCCCTGCCCCCTTACCACACTGCCTGGGGCCGGGACTGGGGCCGCTCGGCCGGCACAGGGACCAGCGCCACGGAGCCCGACTCCCGGGGCCGGGCCGGGCCGGGCCAGAGCCGCTCAGCTGGCACCGGAACCGGCGCCGCAGGGCCTGACTCCCCAGGCCGGGCCGGGCTGGAGCCGCTCAGCCGGCACCAGGACTGGTGCCGCGGGGCCCGAGCTGGGCCGGGTCGGAGCCGCTCGGCCAGGACCAGCCCGAGCCGGGGGTGCTTGGCTGGGACCGGGCTGGGGCGCTCGGCCAGGGCCAGGGGGAGCCGCTCAGGTGGAGCCGGACTGGGCCCTGCGCGCCGTCCCACCCCCCGGCTCGCTTACCTGCCTGCTGCTTGTTTCAGGCTTCCCGCAAACATTTGATTCGTGGGAAGCAGGGGAGGGGGAGGAGAAGGAGGGCGGAGCGTTCAGGGGAGGTGAGCTGGGGCCGGGGGCCGGGTGGACAGCTGCCTGAGCCTTTGTTAAATTTAAAAGCTTTTTAGAACCAGTTGTCCTGGAATAACTGGTTCTAAAAAGGCTTCTAAATTTAACAACCGGTTCCTGCGAACCGGTGCGAACCGACTGGAGCTCACCACTGGGTGCACATGGACCCCGCGAAGCCCCGCAGAAGCCCCAGCAAGGCAGTGAAGCAGCCGGGGAAAGCCATAGGCAGGAGCAAGAGCAGCCAGCTGGGATGAGGTGGGGGACAGACAGCGAGTGGGGCTCCCAGCACCGGGGTCACATGCAGAGCTGCCAGCAGTAGGAGTCCCCCCGGGCCCAGGGAGAAGGGATGGCGCGAGGGCAGCACCCGCCATAGCAGAGGGGAAGCGACGGCAGCTCCGGAACCGGGCAGCGACGGGGGAGCTTTACACCTCCTGAAGGAGGCAGAGCGAAGGGAGGAAACCTGGAGACCTGAATCGACGCGGGAGCCCCAGAGACCTGCTGGAGGCCAGGCCAGGCCAAGCGGAGAGGTGGGATGATGCAGCCGGAGCATGCAGGGGTGGGGAAAGCATCAGCTGGAGCCAGGGCTGAGTTCCCAGCAGCGCCGGGCAGTGACTGTGCCCGAGGTAAGGCCAACGTCCCAGGTACGCAGAGGCCGAGGTGAACAGAAATGAGCTCATCCTTTTTGGAGAGCCGTTTGCAGCCTGTCTGGGTCACATAGGGACCCCCAGCTCTCGGCAATGCCGACGTGCTGGGCAGGGCCTTCGGCTGCTCGTTAATTCCGGTGGCAGAGCCCCCAGGCGCCGGCCTGGGAGCAGGACTCAAGCTGTGAGGCGGCCAGATTATAGCACAGTGCAGACACCAGGCCAGGGTCTGGCCTGGAGACCAGAAAGCACCTGTCTGTCCAGAGCAGCTCTGTAAACCCACCAGCAAACGCAGTCGCCAGAGCCGGGCTGTGGGAGTCCATCAGTGCCCTGGGCCGGGGAGCCCGACCAGCCCTGCAGCAAAATGCTCCTCCAAGAAGGCTCAGGGCAGAGGCTCCATCACGGCCTCTGGTAGCGGGTGAGAGGCCCACGCAGGGACAGGCACTTACCTGTGCCCTGGAGGCTCCTGCGCTTTCAGGCCCACTTGCCAGAGACTCCTGGAAGAGAACCGCTGGCATGAACCCCCGACTAACTCGATGGGGCTGACTGGGGCTGGCCCTGGCCCTGCTGCAGCCTTTCACTAGCCAAATCTGCCCCCCGGCAGCTCCCCTGCCACCTCTGCATTGGTGTCTCTTCTCCCTGAGCGCTTGTCCTTCACCAGCCACCCCGGGGGCAGCGAAGGCGCATGCTCAGGGCACGTGGTTTTCCAGAGGAAACATCCCAGCTCAGTAACACCCATCCTGGGATCAATCTGGGGGCAGAGGGGCCAGCTGGCAGACCCCAGGCCCCTGCTGCAGACGCGGCTGCAAGTTACCTCCTTCCACTTGGGGCCAGGCAGGGAAAGGCTGGATATCTTCTCTAGAATCGCCGCTGTCCTGGCCACCTCGTCCTCTTCCTCCTCGACGCCATGCAGCTCCTCGCCGCGCTCGGGGCCTGCCCTCCCGGCCTGACCCTAGCAAGGAGGAGGAGGAGCTGCCCCTTTCTGCCTGCTGCTGCACCCACATCCCCCTGGGCTTGAAACTCAGGCAGGTCCGAGAGTCAAGAGGTGGAATCTCCCTGTGTCTGAATGCCGGCTGTGAGCGGCACGGGGTGGGTGAAGGGAGACACCCGTGTTCCCTGGCTTACCCCAGGGTGTAATGCTGGCCCAGGAGGGCAGCCGGCTGGGAGCGGCACGGGGTGGGTGTAGGGTGACATCCGTGTTCCCTGGCTTACCCCAGGGTGTAATGCTGGCCCCAGAGAGGGCAGCCGGCTGGGAGCGGCACGGGGTGGGTGTAAGGTGACACCCGTGTTCCCTGGCTTACCCCAGGGTGTAATGCTGGCCCAGGAGGGCAGCCGGCTGTGAGCAGCACGGGGTGGGTGTAGGGTGACATCCGTGTTCCCTGGCTTACCCCAGGGTGTAATGCTGGCCCCAGGGAGGGCAGCCAGCTGTGAGCAGCACGGGGTGGGTGTCAGGTGACACCCGTGTTCCCTGGCTTACCCCAGGGTGTAATGCTGGCCCAGGAGGGCAGCCAGCTGTGAGCAGCACGGGGTGGGTGTCAGGTGACACCCGTGTTCCCTGGCTTACCCCAGGGTGTAATGGTGGCCCAGGAGGGCAGCCGGCTGTGAGCGGCACGGGGTGGGTGTAAGGTGACACCCGTGTTCCCTGGCTTACCCCAGGGTGTAATGCTGGCCCCAGGGAGGGCAGCTGGCTGGGAGCAGCACGGGGTGGGTGTAGGGAGACACCCGTGTCCCTGGCTTACCCCAGGGTGTAATGCTGGCCCCCGGGAGGGCAGCCGGCTGGGAGCAGCACGGGGTGAGTGTAGGGCGACACCTGTGTTCCCTGGCTTACCCCAGGGTGTAATGCTGGCCCAGGAGGGCAGCCGGCTGGGAGCGGCACGGGGTGGGTGTAAGGAGACACCCGTGTTCCCTGGCTTACCCCAGGGTGTAATGCTGGCCCCAGGGAGGGCAGCCGGCTGGGAGCGGCACGGGGTGGGTGTAAGGAGACACCCGTGTTCCCTGGCTTACCCCAGCGTGTAATGCTGGCCCCAGGGAGGGCAGCTGACTGTGAGTGGCATGGGGTGGGTGTAAGGAGACACCCGTGTTCCCTGGCTTACCCCAGAGTGTAATGCTGGCCCTAGGGAGGGCAGCCGGCTGTGAGCGGCATGGGGTGGGTGTAAGGAGACACCCGTGTTCCCTGGCTTACCCCAGGGTGTAATGCTGGCCCAGGAGGGCAGCCGGCTGTGAGCGGCACGGGGTGGGTGTAAGGAGACACCCGTGTTCCCTGGCTTACCCCAGGGTGTAATGCTGGCCCAGGAGGGCAGCTGGCTCTGAGCTGACACGTGACTTGTGGGAAGAGCCGGGAGGATGGTGTCATTGCAGGAACTCATCGCTCTGCTCTTGTGACTCTGACCTTCGGCCACAAGCGGGGCCCTGGGGCTCCCGCCGTAAGCCCGGCCCATGGCCAGGCCGGTCTGGGGCCTTGCTCTGCTCAGGGAGGCTGCCCTGACTCCAAGCCCCCAGGGTGGAATGACCAGGGCTGCCTCCAGCGTTTTTGCCACCCCAAGTTGTGGGTTGGGGGGAGAGAAGCCATGATTGGCACCTCTACCGCCGTCACTTCACTCTTCGGCGGCAATTCGGCAGCAGGTCTTTCCCTCCAAAAAGGACTGAGGGACCCGCTGCCGAAGAGCCGGACGTGCTGCCCCTTTCCGTTGGCCGCCCCAAGCACCTGCTTGCTGCACTGGTGCCTGGAGCCGGCCCTGGGTGTGACGGAGCAGCAGGATGGAAGTGTGGAGATCAGCATTGACCACAGCGACTCTCCAGGAGCGAGGCTGGGCTCTCACCCGATTCCTCTGCCCTGGTCCTTGCAGAGGCTCCTCCAGGCTCCTCCTCAGTCAGCCCAGGCCTCCGGCTGCAGCTCGGCTCCCTCCACTGATGGGGAGGCCGGGAGATGCTCTCACTCGGCAAGAGGAGGGGCAGGTTATGTTGTGTGCATTGAGTGGGTCTCCTGGCTCAGCCTGCAACCCCCATACTCACAACATCTGCCTGCCCTGCAGCTGGGAGAGGGCAGCACCACTGGCCTGGCTGCAGTGGGTCCAGCCAGCGCCCCAGCACCCCAGCGGGATGGAGCAGACCAAGAGGCAGGGAGCAGTCTCCCCGCTGGAGCCTGCAGATCACTGCACCTTTGGCATCTCCCCCAGGAGATTCAGGGAGAGGACACACAACGGGGGCTCCAGACCGGAGCCCAGGGGAGAGGCGAGGAGCGGCAGAGCCTGCGGAGAAGCATTGGGAGAGCTCTGCCTAGGGATAGCGCTTTCTCGCTTGGACCATCCGCACTCCTCTACCTGCTGCACTTCCAGCCACATGGCCAACAGCGATTCCCTCGCAGACTCGATGTCATCCTGGCTCCGGAACTGCTGCACCACCACCGAATTGGGCAGGAAGCCAGATGACAGCCTGCGGACGTGGAGATGGGACGACCCCTGAGAGAAGAAAACAAAGTGTATTAGAGAGCCGCTCGCTCTCCAGGAGCACAGCAAACCACGGCCAAGGGGAACCGGGCCAGGCCACGTGGCCCGGCCACAGCCACCATCCACGGGGGAACCGGGCCAGGCCATGCAGCCGGGCCACAGCCACCATCCACGGGGGAACCGGGCCGGTCCACGCAGCCAGGCCACAGCCACCATCCACGGGGGAACCGGGCCAGGCCACGCAGCCGGGCCGCAACCACCATCCGCGGGGAAATCGGGCCAGGCCATGCGGCCAAGCCACAGCCACCATCCACGGGGGAACCGGGCCAGGCCATGCGGCCAAGCCACAGCCACCATCCACGGGGTAACCGGGCAAAGCCACGCAGCCGGGCCGCAACCACCATCCATGGGGGAATCGGGCCGGGCCACGCAGCCGGGCCACAGCCACAATCCACGGGGGAACCGGGCCGGGCCACGCAGCCAGGCCACAGCCACAATCCACGGGGGAACCGGGCCGGGCCACGCAGCCATGCCACAGCCACCATCCATGGGGGAACCGGACCAGGCCACGCAGCCAGGCCACAGCCACCGCCCCTGGGGGAACCAGGGGATCAATATGAAAATTGAAAGGTGGATAAGGAACTGGTTAAAGGGGAGACTACAACGGGTCGTACTGAAAGGTGAACTGTCAGGCTGGAAGGAGGTTACTAGTGGAGTTCCTCAGGGATCAGTTTTGGGACCTATCTTTTTATTACTGACCTTGGCACAAAAAGTGGGAATGTGCTAATAAAGTTTGCGGATGACACGAAGCTGGGAGGTATTGCTAACACAGAGAAGGACCGGGATACCATACAGGAAGATCTAGATGATCTTGTAAACTGGAGTAATAGTAATAGGATGAAATTTAATAGTGAAAAGTACAAGGTCATGCATTTAGAGATTAATAAGAATTTTGGTTATAAATTGGGGACACATCAGTTGGAAGTAACAGAGGAGGAGAAGGACCTTGGAGTATTGGTTGATCACAGGATGACTATGAGCCGCCAATGTGATATGGCCGTTAAAAAAGCTAATGCGGTTTTAGGATGTATCAGGCGAGGTATTTCCAGCAAAGATAAGGAGGTGTTAGTACCATTATACAAGGCACTGGTGAGACCTCATCTGGAATACTGTGTGCAGTTCTGGTCTCCCATGTTTAAGAAGGATGAATTCAGACTGGAACAGGTACAGAGAAGGGTACTAGGATGATCCGAGGAATGGAAAACCTGTCTTATGAAAGGAGACTCAAAGAGCTTGGCTTGTTTAGCCGAACCAAAAGAAGGCTGAGGGGAGATATGATTGCTCTCTATAAATATATCAGAGGGATAAATATTAGGGAGGGAGAGGAATTATTTAAGCTTAGTACCAATGTGGACACAAGAACAAATGGATATAAACTGGACACTAGGAAGTTTAGACTTGAAATTAGATGAAGGTTTCTAACCATTAGAGGAGTGAAGTTCTGGAACAGCCTCCCAAGGGGAGTAGTGGGGGCAAAAGACATATCTGGCTTCAAGACTAAGCTTGATAAGTTTATGGTGGGGATGGTATGATGGGATAGCCTAATTTTGGCAATTAATTGATCTTTGACTATTAGCGGTAAATATGCCCAATGGCCTGTGATGGGATGTTAGATGGGTGGGATCTGAGTTACTGCAGAGAATTCTTTCCTGGGTGTCTGGCGGGTGAGTCTTGCCCACATGCTCAGGGTTTAGTTGATCACCATATTTGGGGTCGGGAAGGAATTTTCCTCCAGGGCAGATTGGCAGAGGCCCTGGAGGTTTTTCGCCTTCCTCTGCAGCATGGGGCACGGGTCACTTGCTGGAGGATTCTCTGCACCTTGGGGTCTTCAAATCACAATTTGAGGCCTTCAATAGCTCAGACAGAGGTTAGGGGCTTGTTACAGGAGTGGATGGGTGAGATTCTGTGGCCTGCGTTGTGCAGGAGGTCAGACTAGATGACCATAATGGTCCCTTCTGATATTAAGTCTATGAGTCTATGAGACCACGCAGCCATTGCACAACCACTGCCCCCCGGGGAGCCAGGCCAGGTCACGCAGCCAATCTGTTATCGCTGCCCCCCTGAGGATCCTGCCATGCCCCTGGGGAAGTACAGTGGCCTGCATGCCATTCGTGCTCTCGTCTACTCGTCAGCAGTCACAACGTGCAAACTGCTCTTAAAGAGCCAGTCTGTCCCCAACTAGGGTGACCAGATGTCCCGATTTCTGGGTCTTTTCTTTATATAGGCTTCTATTACCCCCCCAGCCCCTGTCCTGATTTTTCACACTTGCTGCGTGGTCACCGGCTTTCTGGGCCAGCTCCAAAGGGAACTTCCCACAGCTGAGCGGGAGGCCTGGCCCCTGCACTGCCTGGTCTGTGCCGGGCACCCAGGAGGGCTGGTGGCAGCAGGCTGGGGGAATGCTCCATAGTGGCTCCTCCTCCTCTGCCTAATTCTTCGGGGGGGTTGTCACAGAGTGTGGGGGAGTCAGGGCCCTGCACCCCCCACTTCCTGCGATTCACCGGGACTCTCAGCCAGCCAGTAACACAGACGGTTTATTAGACGACAGGAACCCAGTCCCAAGCAGGGCTTGTAGGTACAACCAGGACCCCTCAGCCAGGTCCCTCCGGGGGCCAGGATCTTAGACCCCAGACTTGGGGTTCCTGCCTCTTCCCAGCCAGCCCAAAACTGAAACCAAAACCCCTCCAGCCAGCTCACCCCGCCCTCCTTCTCTCCCCCTCTCCCTTTGTCCAGCTTCCTGGGCAAAGGGGTCGACTCCCCCCACCCCCTGCCTGGCTCAGGTCACAGGCTCAGGTACCATCCCTCACCTAAAGTCACCCCTGCTCTCCCCTCCCCCATGCAGACAGGGCCAGTAAAACTAAACGAGATTCCCAGGTCAATCCGCCCCGCTCCTTACTGCGTCACAGGGGTTATGACAGATCCTCACCCACTGTGGGTGACACCAAGGCCTGGGAGGCCCAGGGCCGGAGCAGGAAATGGGAAATGGCTAAGTAGGGAGGAGCTACTCCCCAGAGCAGAAGGACGGCGACTCAGCACTGGGACTCAGGCCCATGCACGAAAGGAAAGAGCTCAGGGTTTTACCCCCTGGGCAGCGCGGATGGCTCCGGAGCGAGCCACACGCCTCTGCGGGGCTCTTGGAGAGGAAGGTTCTAGCAGGAGACAACATCAGCACCTTGCACTGCAGGGCTGGGTACTCGGACGCCCACTGCATCCAGGCTGGGGCAACAGGCTGCCCGGAGCCGGGACAGCGCGCGTGGCGCTCAGAGCTGGAGACGCAGAGGTCAGTGAGCTAGACAGTCACGGACAGGGGAAGGAAACATGCCCGGGCCGCGACAGTCAGAGGCCCAGAGAGGAGCTAGGCAGTGGGTCTCAACCCATGGACCATTGTGGGCCACATCCACTGCTACTTGTATGGCCCTTAGGATGTCACATGGGCCGCAGCTGCGTGCTGATTGGGCCGCAGGCCGAGAACCACAGCGCTAGGACCGTGGTGCCAGGTGTTCGCAGTGGGATCCCCGACAGGCTCACCTTGGACATCTGACTGCTGACCTGAGACGTGGAGGGGCCATGGCCGTTGACTCTGGTGATCTGCAGCGAAGGCGACCGGCTCTGGCTGCCGGGGTGGTGGATCTCACTGGCTGCTGCGGCCTCCTGGCGAGCCTTGGGGACCCAGAGGCAGAAGGGAGTTAGTCCGCTGCCCTGGCCGCATCTGCACCTTTCTCATTCCTTCCTGCTCCCGACCCACCACGTGCACCTGTATCACGGCCGCGGTAGGGGAGGCCACAGCTTAACAACAGTCTGGCCACTCTCCCTTCCCCCCAGCCAGCCTGCCAGCTCCGAGGTTAGAGAGCCCCTGCCCCCAGCCAGCCCAGAGGTGAGACCTGCTGCCTTGCCCCGAGCCTGCTCGGCGTCGATCCAAGCCCTCACCTGGGATATCTGACTCCGGATCCTTGCCAGCGAGGCGCGGCGCAGGGAGTCTTCCAGCCCTTTAGAAGCACTGGGTGTTGGAAGCGCTAAACGTGAGCCCCGGCCTGCGCGAGGCTCCAGGGCGTCCTCTCGGCAAACCCCATCTGCCACGGGAGCCTGGGGGACACAGGAGCTCGGTGTAAATGTGCAGGTTACAGGGTCCCACGTGCTGCGCCGGCACGGCTGCCCAGTGCACCATGGCCAGACACCAACACAGGAGCTTCCAATGCAGGGCAGGCAGCGCCCACGTGGGCCAAACCGCCCGTCAGCCGCCCACGCTCTGGGGGGCAGCTGCAGCTTTGTGCAGTGGGGTTTGTGTGTCCAGCACAGCCACAGGCGGGCCAGGGGGAGACGTGGGCAGAGAGAGCAGGGGAGGCCACAGGAAACTTCCTGCTGGGTGTTAGTGCTTGAACCAGACCTCACACACAAACCCCTCACCCTCACACCGCTATCCCCCCCCACACACACCCCTACCCCCTCTCTCTCACACACACACACACACATACACAATCATGGAGTGTGGGGGAGTCAGAGCCCGGCACCCCCGGCTTCCTGCGATTCACCAGGACTCTCAGCCAGCCGGTAAAACAGAAGGTTTATTTAGACGACAGGAACACAGTCCAGGACAGGGCTTGCCAGACAACTGGACCCCCGTTAGTTAGGTCCATCTGGGGCCTCAAGGGAGGCCACCGCCCTGTTGGTCAGGTCACCCCTCTCCATTTCCCAGCCAGCTCCAAACTGAAATTCCCTCCAGCCTCTCACTCAGCCTCCCCCGGCTCCTCCCCCAGCCTTTGTGTCCCTTGTTGTTTCCCCAGGCAGAGGTGTTACCTGGCCTCCCACCCCCCTCCTGGGGTCTCTGTTACATGCTCAGGTATCCTCCCTTCCCCAATGCAGCCAGTCCCAGCACAACTCCCCTGCAACCTTCCCAGGTCAATACTCCCCACTCAGCACTCACACAACACATCCAGAACATTCCCACTTCCTCACACCAGGTCAGACCAATGGTCCATCTAGCCCAGCAGGTGCAGTGGCCAGTGCCTGGTGCTTCCTAAGGAATGAACAGAACAGGGCGATTATCACGTGATCCATCCCGTCATCTCCTCCCAGCTTGTGGCAGTCAGAGGTTTAGGGACACCCAGAGCAGGGGGTTGTGTCCCTGCCCATCCTGGCTAACTGCCATTGATGGACCCGTCCTCCATGAACTTATCTAATTCATTTAGGAACCCCGCTCTGCCCCCCTAGCCAGCCCACTGGATCCCCTGCCCCCAGCCAGCCCAGAGGTGAGATCTGAACCGGCAGCGGACCTGCTGTCTTGCCCGAGCCTGCTCGGCGTCGATCCAAGCCCTCACCTGGGATATCTGACTCCGGATCCTTGCCAGCGAGGCGCGGCGCAGGGAGTCTTCCAGCCCTTTAGAAGCACTGGGGGTTGGAAGCGCTAAACGTGAGCCCCGGCCTGCGCGAGGCTCCAGGGCGTCCTCTCGGCAAACCCCATCTGCCACGGGAGCCTGGGGGACACAGGAGCTCGGTGTAAATGTGCACATTATTGTAGGCCTGTAACTAGATCTGGGTGTGGCCTCACTTCTTGGGAGCCAGGCTTAGGGAGGTAACTGGATCAGCACGCTGGAAACAGAATGTCTGGGCCGGCTGAGCTAACGGGGAACCCCAGAGAACCACTGACAATGGACAAGGGAAGTGGGGGACGTAACGATGAGGTAAAGAGCAAGTCGTACATGGACAATGCATGGACGGAGCATGCTGCACAGGGTTTGGCTCCCTCAAAGTAACCAAGCCATTCCCAGCGCGTGGGATGCAATGTACAGTACATGCGATGGAGCGTGTCAATGTCTATAACGGAAGCGGTGTGGCATGCCCTATACCCACCCCCTAGGCTTGAGGGCAATCAATTTAGTCTAGCTTTACTGTGCACCTAATAAAGGAACCTGAGTGACGAGATAGGAGTTGACCTGAGTTCTTGAGGAAACTGGCTCAGTGCTGTGTTTGAAGGGAAGGGTGTATTTACCCCAGTTCAATTAATAAGCTGCAATGTACTGACTCTAACAGAGCAATTAACTTAATATCTTCTGTGACTACACCGTGCTGGGTGCTGTTCATTGCAGAGAACACTGCTGAGGAGTTTGGGGGCTGGATTTTGCTGGTTGTTACCTGCAAGGCGAGATTTGGGCTGGGAGGCCCCGAGGAGTTTGCTGGAGAGAAAGTCAGGCTGATGTAGCAGGGAGCTGCCTCAGGCTAATCTCTAGCGAAGCTCACTCTTGCCTTGGCAGAGGTAACACAGTGGCTCCCCACTCTGGGTATCCCCAGCACTATGGTACATGGATCGCTGTGCTGCTTTAACTCTGGGACGCATGGATCTGGCACTGGGTATCGGGGGGCCAATTTTGTAAAGGAGAATAACCAGGCAGGTCCCCACATTAGAACCCAACAGCTCCAAGTGGGGGTGAGACCTATGACAGGGGGCCAATTTTGTAAAGGAGAATAATCTCCACCAACCAGATCCTCATTCTTCATAAACCAGCCAATCCCCCCTAAGCCACAGTCAGCCAGCCAGATTCTCCCTCCTCCACCAAAACCTGCCAGTCTTCCCAAAACTGGCCCCCCCTCTTTCCCTGTGGCTTATAAGAACATAAGAAGATAAGAACGGCCGTACTGGGTCAGACCAAAGGTCCATCTAGCCCAGTATCCTGTCCACCAACAGTGGCCAATGACCGGTGCCCCAGAGGGAGTGACCCTAACAGGCAATGATCAAGTGATCTCTCTCCTGCTATCCATCTCCACCCTCTGACAAACAGAGGCTAGGGACACCATACCTTACCCAGCCTGGCTAATAGCCATTTATGGACTTAGCCACCATGAATTTAACCAGTTCTCTTTTAAACATTGTTATAGTCCTAGCCTTCACAACCTCCTCAGGTAAGGAGTTCCACAAGTTGACTGTGCGCTGCGTGAAGAAGAACTTCCTTTTATTTGTTTTAAACCTGCTGCCTATTAATTTCATTTGGTGACCCCTAGTTCTTGTATTATGGAAACAAGTAAATAACTTTTCCTTATCCACTTTCTCCACATCACTCATGATTTTATATACCTCTATCATATCCCCCCTTAGTCTCCTCTTTTCCAAGCTGAAGAGTCCTAGCCTCTTTAATCTCTCCTCATATGGGACCCTCTCCAAACCCCTAATCATTTTAGTTGCCCTTCTCTGAACCTTTTCTAGTGCCAGTATATCTTTTTTGAGATGAGGAGATCACATCTGTACGCAGTATTCAAGATGTGGGCGTTCCATGGATTTATATAGCTGGACCTTTGGTCTGACCCGGTACGGCCGTTCTTATGTTCTTATGTTATGTTCTTATGTATGCATAGTTGGGGTTATTTTTTCCAATATGCATTACTTTACATTTATCCACATTAAATTTCATTTGCCATTTTGTTGCCCAATCACTTAGTTTTGTGAGATCTTTTTGAAGTTCGTCACAATCTGCTTTGGTCTTAACTATCTTGAGTAGTTTAGTATCATCTGCAAACTTTGCCACCTCACTGCTTACCCCTTTCTCCAGATCATTTATGAATAAATTGAATAGGATTAGTCCTAGGACTGACCCTTGGGGAACACCACTAGTTACCCCTCTCCATTCTGAGAATTTACCATTAATTCCTACCCTTTGTTCCCTGTCTTTTAACCAGTTCTCAATCCATGAAAGGACCTTCCCTTTTATCCCATGACAGCTTAATTTACGCAAGAGCCTTTGGTGAGGGACCTTGTCAAAGGCTTTCTGGAAATCTAAGTACACTATGTCCACTGGATCCCCCTTGTCCACATGTTTGTTGACCCCCTCAAAGAACTCTAATAGATTAGTAAGACACAATTTCCCTTTACAGAAACCATGTTGACTATTGCTCAACAGTTTATGTTTTTCTATGTGTCTGTCAATTTTATTCTTAACTATTGTTTCGACTAATTTGCCCAGTACCGACGTTAGACTTACCGGTCTGTAATTGCCGGGATCACCTCTAGAGCCCTTTTTAAATATTGGCGTTACATTAGCTAACTTCCAGTCATTGGGTACCAAAGCCGATTTAAAGGACAGGTTACAAACCATAGTTAATAGTTCTGCAATTTCACATTTGAGTTCTTTCAGAACTCTTGGGTGAATGCCATCTGGTCCCGGTGACTTGTTACTGTTGAGTTTATCAATTAATTCTAAAACCTCCTCTAGTGACACCTCAATCTGTGACAATTCCTCAGATTTGTCACCTACAAAGGATGGTTCAGGTTTGTGACTGTCTGGCCGCTCTCCCTTCCCCCCGAGCCAGCCTGCCAGCTGCGAGGTTAGAGAGCCCCTGTCCCCCAGCCAGCCCACTGGATCCCCTGCCCCCAGCCAGCCCAGAGGTGAGATCTGAACCGGCAGCAGACCTGCTGCCTTGCCCTAGCTTGCTCGGCGTCGATCCAAGCCCTCACCTGGGATATCTGACTCCGGATCCTTGCCAGCGAGGCACGGCGCAGGGAGTCTTCCAGCCCTTTAGAAGCACTGGGGGTTGGAAGCGCTAAACGTGAGCCCCGGCCTGCGCGAGGCTCCAGGGCGTCCTCTCGGCAAACCCCATCTGCCACGGGAGCCTGGGGGACACAGGAGCTCGGTGTAAATATGCAGGTTACAGGATCCCACGTGCTGCGCCGGCACGGCTGCCCAGTGCACCATGGCCAGACACCAACACAGGAGCTTCCAATGCAGGGCAGGCAGCGCCCACGTGGGCCAAACCGCCCGTCAGCCGCCCACGCTCTGGGGAGCAGCTGCAGCTTTGTGCAGTGGGGTTTTACTCCTGGGGGAATTCTATGCCACTGCTCATGTGTAGAATTTATGTCCCCCACAGATTTATTTGCTTCCCCACAGAAAAATGACTTTCTGACGGGGAAGCAAAGGGAAGCCACAAGACCAGTCATGCAGCCGTCCCCAGCAGTATGTTTTGGGTGTCCAGGGCAGCCATGAGAGAGGTAAAATCACTGTGGGGCAGGGGGCGGGACTGGGGAAGACCCAGCTGGTGGCTCCTATCCTGCGCCAGGCTCAGCTGCTAGTCCTGGCTGGGCTGCGGAGGAGGGGACGTTCTCTTCCCTTGCACGGCATCCAGAGCTGGGTCAGACTCACCCCCAGATTTCTCCCTCAGCTGCAGGAAACTCTGTAAACTCCCCCCCCCCTACACACGTCCTGCACTCAATGCTCCTCAGCTGCAGGGTGAGGGTTCCCTGTACAGGGAGCTGCTCCCCCATCCACCCAATCCCATGCATCCAGACGTCCTCATACTCAAACCTTCCTGCTGAGCCTCGCCCCCCCATACGCAGAACCCCCCAATGACCCCTACTCCCCCTGCACCTGGACCACCCTGACAAGCCACCAACACCCGGATCCCTGCCCCACTGAGCCCCAACCAACTGCACCTGGATCCCCACCGCACTGAGCCCCGCTCCTCTAGCATCTGGACCCCCCCACTAAGCCCCCCCATACCCAGACCCTCCCTGCTGAGCCCAACCACCTTCATCTGGACCCCCCTGCAGAGTCCTATTACCGTTGCACCCAGAACCCACCCACTACAAGCCCCTGTGCATCCAGATCCTCCCTGCACCTGCATCCCCCACTGATCCGCCCACACCTAGATTGCCCCACACGGAACCGTCTCACCCCACACCTGGATCCCCCCACACTGAGACCCTCCACACTAGGGTCCTGCCTTGCTGAGCCTGCCTGCCCACCCCAGTGCACCTGGCACAGAGGGGCAGGGCCCTGGGGTGTTTCTGGGGCAGGCCTGGTCCCTGTGCTGTGTCAGGGCTGGGTGCAGCCTCACCACGGAGTCTGTGTCCCGGGGGGGGGAAGCTGCACAGTGATCTCCCATCTCTGTGCAGCCAGTGCCAGGCTGGAGCCACCACATTTATTTGACAAATAAAATTTGCAGAATTTTAAAATATTGTGCACAGAATTTTTATTTTTGTGCACAGAATTTTTAACTTTTTGGTGCAGAATGCCCTCAGGAGTAGGGTTGTTATGGGTTGTGTGTCCAAAGCACAGCCACAGGCAGGCCAGGGAGAGGCGTGGGCAGAGACACCAGGGGAGGCTATGGGAAATCATAGAATCTCAGGGTTGGAAGGGCCCTCAGGAGGTCATCTAGTCCAACCCCCTGCTCAAAGCAGGACCAAACCCAACTGAATCATCCCAGCCAGGGCTTTGTCAAGCCTGACCTTAAAAACCTCTAAGGAAGGAGATTCCACCACCTCCCTAGGTAACCCATTCCAGTGCTTCACCACCCTACTAGTGAAAAAGTTTTTCCTAATGTCCAACCTAAACCTCCCCCTCTGCAACTTGAGACCATTGCTCCTTGTTCTGTCATCTTCTACCACCGAGAACAGTCTAGATCCATCCTCTTTGGAACCCCCTTTCAGGTAGTTGAAAGCAACTATCAAATCTCCCCTCATTCTTCTCTTCTGCAGACTAAACAATCCCAGTTCCCTCAGCCTCTCCTCATAAGTCATGTGCTCCAGCCCCCTAATCATTTTTGTTGCCCTCCGCTGGACTCTCTCCAATTTATCCACATCCTTCTTGTAGTGTGGGGCCCAAAACTGGACACAGTACTCCAAATGAGGCCTCACCAGTGCTGAATAGAGGGGAATGATCACATCCCTCGATCTGCTGGAAATGCCCCTACTTATACAACCCAAAATGCCATTAGCCTTCTTGGCAACAAGGGCACACTGTTGACTCATATTCAGCTTTTCGTCCACCGTAACCCCTAGGTCCTTTTCTGCAGAACTGCTGCCCAGCCATTCGGTCCCTAGTCTGTAGCAGTGCATGGGATTCTTCCGTCCTAAGTGCAGGACTCTGCACTTGTCCTTGTTGAACCTCATCAGATTTCTTTTGGCCCAATCCTCTAATGTGTCTAGGTCCCTCTGTATCCTATCCCTACCCTCCAACGTATCTACCACTCCTCCCAGTTTAGTGTCATCTGCAAACTTGCTAAGGGTGCAGTCCACACCATCCTCCAGATCGTTAATGAAGATATTGAATAAAACTGGCCCCAGCACCGACCCTTGGGGCACCCCACTTGATACCGGCTGCCAACTAGACATGGAACCATTGATCACTACCCGTTGAGCCCGACCATCTAGCCAGTTTTCTATCCACCTTACCGTCCATTCATCCAGCCCAGACTTCTTTAACTTGCTGGCAAGAATACTGTGGGAGACTGTATCAAAAGCTTTGCTAAAGTCCAGAACTAGCACATCCACTGCTTTCCCCTCATCCACAGAGCCGGTTATCTCATCATAGAAGGCAATTAGGTTAGTCAGGCATGACTTGCCCTTGGTGACTCCATGCTGACTGTTCCTGATCACTTTCTCCTCCTTTAAGTGGTTCAGAATTGATTCCTTGAGGACCTGTTCCATGATTTTTCCAGGGACTGAGGTGAGACTGACTGGCCTGTAGTTCCCTGGATCTTCCTTCTTCCCTTTTTTAAAGATGGGCACTACAGTAGCCTTTTTCCAGTCATCCGGGACCTCCCCCGATCGCCATGAGTTTTCAAAGATAATGGCCAATGACTCTGCAATCTCATTGGCCAACTCCGTTAGCACCCTCGGATGCAGCGCATCCGGCCCCATGGACTTGTGCTCGTCCAGCTTTCCTAAATAGCCCCGAACCACTTCTTTCTCCACAGAGGGCTGGTCACCCTTTCCCCATGCTGTGCTGCCCAGTGCAGCTGTCTGGGAGCTGACCTTGTCTGTGAAGACAGAGGCAAAAAAAGCATTGAGTACACTAGCTTTCTCCACATCCTCTGTCACTAGGTTCCCTCCCTCATTCAGCAAGGGGCCCACACTTTCCTTGACTTTCTTCTTGTTGCTAACATACCTAAAGAAACCCTTCTTGTTACTCCTAACATCTCCGGCTAGCTGCAACTCCAAGTGTGATTTGGCCTTCCTGATTTCACTCCTGCATGCCTGAGCAATACTTTTATACTCCTCCCTGGTTATTTGTCCAATCTTCCACTTCTTGTAAGCTGTTTTTTTGTGTTTAAGACGAGCAAGGATTTCACTGTTAAGCCAAGCTGGTTGCCTGCCATATTTACTTTTCTTCCTACACATCGGGATGGTTTGTTCCTGCAACCTCAATTAAGGATTCTTTAAAATACAGCCAGCTTTCCTCGACTCCTTTCCCCGTCATGTTATTCTCCCAGGTGACCTTGCCTATCAGTTCCCTGAGGGAGTCAGTCTGCTTTTTGAAGTCCAGGGTCTCTGTTCTACTGCTCTCCTTTCTTCCTTGTGTCAGGATCCTGAACTCGACCATCTCATGGTCACTGCCTCCCAGGTTCCCATCCACTATTGCTTCCTCTACTATTTCTTCCCTGTTTGTGAGCAGCAGGTCAAGAAGAGCTTTTCCCCTAGTTGGTTCCTCCAGAAATACCCCTGCAGGGTTGGTGCTTGGACCAGACCTCTCTCTCTCTCACACACACACACACCCATTTCAATTCAGTGAGACCCAGAACGGGGCGACTCTCTGGCATGGGCTGTGGGGTCCTGGGCCTGTTGCCAGCAGAGTCTATTTCTGATCCTGTGAGAGCCTACTACACACACCCCTGCCAATGCTCACCCGGCCACGACACCCTTCACACAGAGGGGATGGATAGCACAGTGGTTTGAGCATTGGCTTGCTTAAACCTAGGGTTGTGAGTTCAATCCTTGAGGAGGCCACTTAGGGATCTGGGGCAAAAATTGGTCCTGCTAGTGAAGGTAGGGGGCTGGACTCAATGACCTTTCAAGGTCACTTCCAGTTCTAGGAGATTGGTATATCTCAAATTATTATTTATTTATGCAGCAGCAGCCAGCCCCTGCCTGACGCACCTGGCCCCACTGGCACTGCCAGACATTGTATCGCTGCAATCTACACACCGGCCCGGACCCACAGCCTGCCCCCCCACGCCTGTTCCCCAAAGACGGGCTCCATTACGGGTGTGCCAGCAGCCCAGGCTGCTCCCTAGGGAGCCAAGTACCAGGGTGAGAGGAAGGGAGGGACTCGGGCATCTCTGGGACGTCCCTGTCTGACAAACGCGTGAGAGGGGCGGGATGGGTGGGTTTGGGGTTGACACTGCCCAGCTTCGTAGCACCGACTCCTCCCCGGGAACGTCCCCAGGGACCTGGGAGGCAACAAACTGATATTCCAACCCAGTGGGACCAAACAGAGCACCAGCGTGGCCACATAGTGAGTAATGGGCTGGGTGTGACACAGGGCCAGAAAGAGTTAATTACCTCCCAGACTGACCTGACCCAGGGCCCAACTTTAAAGACTGGTTAGGAAGCTCTGTAAATACAAAGAGCAGGGGTAGGCAACCTATGGCACTCGTGCCGAAGGCGGCACATGAGCTGATTTTCAGTGGCACTCACACTGCCCGGGTCCTGGCCACCGGTACGGGGGGCTCTACATTTTATTTAATTTTAAATTAAGCTTCTTAAATATTTTAAAAACCTTATTTACTTTACATACAACAATACTTTAGTTCTATATTATGGACTTATAGAAAGAGACCTAAAAGTGTTAAAATGTATGACTGGCACGTGAAACCTTAAAGTAGAGTGAATAAATGAAGACGCAGCACAGCACTTCTGAAAGGTTGCCGACCCCTGACACAGAGCTTGGAAATGCAGCCTGCATTGTTAGAGGTAGAAGGGTGGGTGTTTGCTCAGGTCTTGGGATGTAAGCAAACAAGTCTTGTCTATTGCTATAGCTTTGATTCAAAGATCAAAAAAGGAATATTAACATTTAGGAAGACACTGGAATGCAATAGTATTATTGTCTCTGTGTCTCTTTGAAGGTTGTGGTCACCTGTATCTGAACTGCTAATGGATAAATTACCCTGTGCTAATTGCCAGGATGTTTGGGAGAAGGAGAGTTAAGCCTATTGTTTTCTCAGGCCAAAAGGCTGCTGGAAATGTATAAAAACCCTGGGACACGATCCTGCTTCATCTCAGATCTGCTTTGGGTTTCAAGAGGGGGAAACCTTAAGCCACAAGGATTGAGATCCCCAGTCACTGACTGGAGCCCCCTGAGCGTGGACATTGGACTGTAACCTCTGGACTATTTCTAAAAGGACTTTTGGCAACTACAAGCTCATCTCTGCTGTGTCTGAACCTCAAGAATTGAATTCAAGTCTGTCTGTAGATTGATCTTTTAACCAACACTCTCTCTCTTTTCTTTTTTTAATAAATTTTAGCTTAGTTAATAAGAACAGACTATAGTGTGTATTTGGGTAAGATCTAAGTTATAATTGGACCTGGGTATGTGGCTGATCCTTTGGGGTTGGAAGAACCTTTTATTTTATATGATGAGAGAAGATTTTCAGGAATCATCATCATATCTGACAGGTGTGTCTGGACATAGGCCTAAGGGGTAGCTCAGTGGTTTGAGCATTGGCTTGCTAAACCCCGGGTTGTGAGTTTAGTCCCTGAGGGGGCCACTTAGGGATCTGGGGTAAAATCAGTACTTGGTTCTGCTAGTGAAGGCAGGAGGCTGGACGCAATGACCTTTCAAGGTCCCTTCCAGCTCTAGGAGATTGGTATATCTCCAATTTTAAGGCTGGGCACTTTAAGGGAACTGTGTTGTTTGGACTTCTGAGTGCCCAGTGAGGTGCTACAGAAGCTGTTTTGTGCTGGTTGGTAAATCTAAGTATTGGAATAACCACCAGTGTCTGGGGTTTGTCTGCCCCGTTCTGTTTGCAGTTCACCCTGATTGAGTGACCTCAGCTGGCTCCCACGGGCAGCACCGTCCCACTGGGAGACGCAGCAAACTCCCCAGCCTGGCGACGCACCCACCAGGGCCCAGCACCAGGCGGGGGAGGGGCAGGAGTGAAGGGAGCTGTGCTGCTTACCTGCCGGGGAGCCCCAGGGCCTGATGCAGTGCTCTGGCAGTGGGCACATGGGGGCCAAGTTTGTAAAGGAGACTAATCCCCCCCAAGCCAGATCCCCCCCAGCCAGATCCCCCTTCCCCGGCTAGCCAGCCAGATCCCCCCCAGCCACCAGATCCCCCCCAGCCAGCCAGCCAGATCCCCCTTTCCCCACTAGCCAGCCAGATACCCCCCAGCCAGATCCCCCTTCCCCGTCTAGCCAGCCAGATCCCCCTGTAGGCCTCACTGGAGCCCCAGGGGTTACTGGGTGTTGCTGGTGCTGCCAGCGCTGCTGTTCTGGGAGCTCTGATGTCAGCGGCACTAGCAGACGGTGCAGCAGGTCCGTGCCGCAGACCAGGACGTTCCTCGTGAGACGGGCCACAGGCTGGGTTCAGTGGCAAAGGCCCTCGGCCAGGCTTATTGTTGCTGACGCAAGGTCCTAGAGCCCTAGAAGAGCTGCAGCTGCACTAACCCACGTGTGGCCGCCACAGTGGGACCAGTTCAATGAGGACAGCAGGACGCTGTCCCCTCGGCAAGCAGAGTCGCCCCCCGTGACTCATTGATACAGACGAGACGTGTATCACCCTCCTGACGTGGTCAGTTAGCACCTTTCTCCTTCCACCTGCTGGCTCGAGCAAAACATCCCCATCCACCCGAGGGGTCAGCGTGTTCTGCACTAGCTGTGGGGAATGTGTTCACATAGTTCCTGGAGAGCTCAGTGTGGTTTTGTATCATCCCCTCCGGTCAAGAACATGCTTCCTGGGTGTTAGCCAATACCCGGCGTGTTGGTATTCTGCCAGGGCCAGGCCTGCTCTGGTTCACACTGTTAGTTACACCTTGGACTTCAGCGAGGCCTCCACCTGCCAGCCAGCCAGATCCCCCAAGCCAGATCCCCCGAGCCAGCCAATCGCCCACAAGCCAGATCCTCCCAGCCAGCCAATCGCCCACAAGCCAGATCCCCCGAGCCAGCCAATCGCCCCCAAGCCAGATCCTCCCAGCCAGCCAATCGCCCCCAAGCCAGATCCTCCCAGCCAGCCAATCGCCCCCAAGCCAGATCCTTCCAACCAGCCAATCGCCTCCAAGCCACATCCCCCGAGCCAGCCAGCCAATCGCCCCCAAGCCACATCCCCCGAGCCAGCCAGACAATTGCCCCCAAGCCTGATCCCCCAAGCCAGCCAATCGCCCCCAAGCCAGATCCCCCCGAGCCAGCCAATCGCCCCCAAGCCAGATCCCCCCGAGCCAGCCAATCGCCCCCAAGCCAGATCCCCCGAGCCAGCCAGATCTCCCAAGCCACATCCTCCCAATCGCCCCCAAGCCACATCCCTTGAGCCAGCCAGCCAATCGCCCCCAAGCCAGATCCCCCAAGCCAGCCAATCGCCCCCAGGCAGCCAGTCGCCCCCAAGTCAGATCTCCCCAGCCAGCCAATCCCCCCAGCCAGCCTTTCCCCGGCAAGCCAGATCTCTCTTCTCCATGGTTTAACAACAGTCTGGCCACTCTCCCTTCCCCCAGCCAGCCTGCCAGCTGCGAGGTTAGAGAGCCCTGCCCCCCAGCCAGCCCAGAGGTGAGACCTGCTGCCTTGCCCGAGCCTGCTCGGCGTCGATCCAAGCCCTCACCTGGGATATCTGACTCCGGATCCTTGCCAGCGAGGCACGGCGCAGGGAGTCTTCCAGCCCTTTAGAAGCACTGGGGGTTGGAAGCGCTAAACGTGAGCCCCGGCCTGCGCGAGGCTCCAGGGCGTCCTCTCGGCAAACCCCATCTGCCACGGGAGCCTGGGGGACACAGGAGCTCGGTGTAAATGTGCAGGTTACAGGCTCCCACGTGCTGCGCCGGCACGGCTGCCCAGTGCACCATGGCCAGACACCAACACAGGAGCCCATGCGTCGCCACGCCCGTCTGTGCCATGGCGCTAGCCCGGGTGGGAGGGCTGTGGGCCTTTGGCAGGGCAAGGCTGCACGCAGCTGACCCACCAGCGTGGTGGCATGCGTTTACCTCGAGCATCGGCCGTTCCGCGTTCTCCTCAGCACTGTCGGGGAACGCCCCTAGGAACATGTGAGACGCAGCCGGGCCGTAGAGGTTCGGTACCAGTGGGCCAAGGAGACAGGCCTCCAGAACCATGTCTGCATCAAAGGAATCGTTGTGGGGGATCTGCGTGGAAAGGTGGGGGGCGCTGTCAGCCAGCTCTGCCTTTGCCACGGGCACCAGCTGAAATCTGCCTGCAGCACCACGCTGCACGGTGAGGTGCTCAGCCTGGAGGGGGCCAGGGCTGCCACCCACGTGCCGTGCTCCCCACGCACACACATCGGGCGTGGCACTGCCACGAGGCCCTCACTGCAGAGCGTGCCAGCCCCTGCAAGTGGGGGCCAGGGCCACCTCACGCACCCCACACTCAGCTTCCCCATGGAGGGTGTTTGAATGCATCAAGCTGAGCACACTGGGGCCAGCTCCCCAGCGAGCCACGTGCTCCCGACACACAGACAGCTGCCCAGTGCAAGCTGGCCTGCACCGCAGGGGCAGTCACTGGCACGACACAGCCGTCGGTGTCAGTCCCAAGTACCTGTGCTTAGTACGAACGGCCACTGGGTCAGACCAAGAGCCAGGTAGCCGCTTCCTGTCTTCCAGCAGTGGTGGGTGCCAGAGGCTCCAGAGGAAATGAGCAGAACAGGGAATCATCAAGTGATCCATCCCCTGTCGCCCATTCCCAGCTTCTGCCAGTCAGAGGTTTAGGGACACCCAGGGCATGGGGTTGCATCCCTGCCCATCTTGGTCAACAGTCATTGGTCCTCTATGAATGTATCTATTTTTTTTAACCCAGTTATAGTTTTGGTCTTCACAGCCTCCCGACAATGCGTTCCACAGGTTGGCTGTGCGTTGGGTGAAGAAATACTGCCTTTGGTTTGTTTTAAACCTGCTGCCTTTTAATTTCATCAGGTGACCCCTGTTTTGTGTGTTATGAGAAGGGATTAATAACACTTCCCTATTCACTTTCTCCACCCCAGTCATGACTTTACAGACCTCTAGCATATCCCCCTTAGTCGTCTCTTCCAAGCTGAAAAGTCCCAGTCTTTAATCTCTCTGCATATGAAATCTGTTTCATGCCCTAATCATTTTTATTGCCCTTTTCTGAACCTTTTCCAATTCTCATATATCTTTTTTGAGATGGGGTGACCAGTCCTGCACACAGTATTCAAGCTGTGGGCGACCATGGATTTATATATCACCATTATTACATGTTCGGTCTTATTATCTGACGCTTTCCTAATGGTTCCTGACATTCTTTCCACTTGTTTAACTGCTGCTGCACACTGAGTGGATGTTTTCAGAGAACTTTCCACACTGACTCCAAGATCTTTCGCCTGAGTGGTAACAGCTAATTTAGACCCCATTATTTTATATGTAGAGTTGGGATTATGTTTTCCAATGTGCATCACATTGAATTTCATCTGCCATTTTGTTGCCCAGACACCTAGTTTTGTGAGATCCCTTTGTAGCTCTTCGCAGTCTGCTCTGGACTTAACTATCTTAAGTAATTTTATATAATCTGCTAATTTTGCCACCTCACTGTTTATCCCTTTTTTCAGATCATTTATGAATATGTTCAACAGCACTGATCCCAGTACAGACCCCTGAGGGACACCACTATTTACCTCTCCATTCTGAAAACTGACCATTTATTCCTACCCTTTGTTTCCTATCTTTTAACCAGCTGCTGATCCATGAGAGAACCTTCCCTCTTATCCCATGACAACTTACTTTGTTTATGAGCCTTTGGTGAGGGAGCTTGTCAAAGTCTTTCTCAAAGTCCAAGTACAATCTATCCACTGGATCCCCCTTGTCCACATGCTTGTTGACCTCCTTAAAGAATTCTAGTAGATTGGTGAGGCATGATTTCCCTTTACAAAAATCATGTTGACTCTTCCCTAACAAATCGCGTTCATCTATGTGTCTGATAATTCTGTTCTTTACTATAGTTTCAACCAATTTGCCTACTACTCAAGTTGCTGGGATCACCTCTGGAGCCTTTTTTAAAAATTGGCATCACATTAACTATGCTCCAGTCATCTGGTACAGAAGCTGATTTAAATGATGGGTTACATACCACAGTTAATAGTTCTGCAAATTCACACTTGAGTTCCTTCAGAACTCTTGGGTGATACCATCTGGTCCTAGTGACTTATTACTGTTTAGTTTCTCAGCTTGTTCCCAAAATTCCTCTAATGACACCTCAATCTGGGACAGTTTCTCAGATTTGTCACCTAAAAAGAATGGCTCAAGTGTGGGAACCTCCCTGTGACGAAGTGGGAATGTTCTGGCTGTGTTCTGTGAGTGCTGAGTGGGGAGTATTGACCTGGGAAGGCTGCAGGGGACTTGTGCTGGGACGGCCTGCCTGGGGGAAGGGAGGAGACCTGAGCATGTAACCTGAGAACCCAGGAGGGGGGTTGAAGGCCAGGTGACACCTCTGACGCTGAACAAAGGAAAAAGGCTGGGGGAGTTTTCAGTTTGGAGCTGGCTGGGAAATGGAGAGGGGCCCCGACCGGGCTTGGGCTTCCCAACGGGGCTGTGGCCTCCCTGGGGGCCCCAGATGGATCTAATTGGGGAGGATCCTGTTGTCTGTGCCTGCAAGACGTTTTGGACTGTGCTCCTGTCGTCTAAATAAACCCTCTGTTTTACTGGGTGGCTGAGAGTCACGTCTGACTGCAAGGTGGGGGTGCAGGAGCCTCTGGCTTCCCCGGGGCAGACTGTGGGAAGCGCACAGAGGGGCATATGCTGAATGCTCCAAGGGAGAGGAGGCTCCCCAAAGTCCTGACTGGCTTTGGGGGGGGAGCAGTTGCAGAGCATCACCCGGGAAGTTCCTGACACTCCCTCAGCTGTGAAGACAGATGCAAATAATTCATGTAGCTTCTCTGCAATGGCCTTATTGTCCTTGAGTGCTCCTTTGGCACCTCGATCGATCGTCCAGTGGCCCCACTGGCTGTGTGGCAGCTTCCTGCTTCTGATGTAGTTAAAACAGTTTTTTCTGTTAGTTTTTTGTCTTTTGCTAGTTGCTCTTCATATTCTTTTTTGATTTGCCTACGAATACTTCGCCCTTAGCTTGCAAGGGTTCCTGCGCCTTTCGATTGTCCTCGCTAGGATCTGACTTCCCACCTTTCAAGGAGGCCTTTTTGCCTCTCCCCGCTTCTTCTACTCTGTTGTTTAGCCACAGTGGCACTTTGGGGCTTTTAGTCCTATGTTTTTAATTGGGGGTCTGCATTGAATTTGAGCCTTTATAATGTTGGGTTTTTAAAAGTTTCCACGCAGCTTGCAGGGATTTCACTTTTGGTGCTGTACCTTTTAATTTCTGTTTAACTAACCTCCTCATTTGTGTGTGGTTCCCCTGTCTGAAATTAAATGCTCCCATGGTGGGCTGCTGTGGTGTTTCCCCCCAACCTCCTGGGGATGTTACATTTTATTACATTATGGTCACTATCACCAAGTGGTTCAGCTGTAGTCACCTTTTGGACCAGATCCTGTGTGCCACAAGAATTGCCTCTCCCCTTGTGGATTCCAGGACTAGCTGCTCCAAGCAGCGGTCATTTAAGGTGTCTAGAAACTTTATCTCTGCATCCCGTCCTGAGGTGACATGTACCCAGTCAATATGGGGAGAGCTGAAATCCCTCATTATTACTGAGTTTTCTATTCTTATAGCCTCTCTAATCTCCCTGAGCACTTGGCAGTCACTAGCACCATCCTGCTCAGGTGGTCGGTAATAGATCCCTACTGCTATATTCGGATTATTCAAGCATGGAATTTCTAGCTACAGAGATTCTAAAGTACTGTTAGATTCATTTAAGATTTTTACTAATTTGACTCCACGCTTTCTTTCATATATAGTGCCACGCCCCCACCAGCACAACCGACTCGGACATTCCTGCTATTACCGTGTCCCACTGATTATCCTTATTCCGCCAAGTTTCTGTCAGGCCTGTTCTATCAACATCACTGTTTAATACAAGGCACTCAGGTTCAGCCATCTTAGCATTTAGACTTCTAGCATTTGTAGACAAGCACGTATCACATCTGTCACTTTTGAGTTCTCTGCCTTCCTGTGATGGAACTGAATGGGCCTTTGTTTCATTTGTCTGTTCCTCTTCAGTTCCTCCCTGTACTTTATCAGGTCCCAGCCTCTCCTCTTTACTAGGCTATGGCATATCCCCTTTAATAAATCCTCCCCTAAGGAATGTCTGTCCAACCATGTGCTCCTCTGCACTCGTCAGCTTTCCCCCAGCTCTTAGTTTAAAAACTCCTCTGACCTTTTGCATTTTCTTGCCAGCAGTCTGGTTCCGGTTTGGTTTAGGTGGAGTCCATCCTTCCTATACAGGCTCCTTCTTTCCCCAAAGGTTCCCCAGTTCCTGATAACACTAAACCCCACTGCCCTACCCCATCATCTCATCCGTGCCCTGAGACCCTGCAGTTCTGTCTAACCAGCCCTGCGCGTGGAACTGGAAGCATTTCAGACAGTGCTACCATGGAGGTTCTGGAGGTTAATCTCTTGCCTACATTTGGCCCCCGGGGCCTCTCTCCCGCCTTCCCCTATGTCACTGGTACCTACACGTACCACCGGCTCCTCCCCAGCACTGCACATAAGTCTGAGCGACCTGCAGCCCTTGCACCCGGCAGGCGAGTCACCATGTGGTTCTGCCGGTCACCGCAAGCCCAGCTCTCTGTATTTCTAATGATTGACTCCCCCACTGCTATTCCC
Source organism: Mauremys mutica (assembly GCF_020497125.1). Taxonomy (NCBI): domain Eukaryota; kingdom Metazoa; phylum Chordata; order Testudines; family Geoemydidae; genus Mauremys; species Mauremys mutica. The sequence continues at coordinate 4,365,368 of NC_059073.1, read as the reverse complement.
GGCCTCTTCCTACTACTTGGGGTTCCCTCCCGGGACAGGTACCCTCAGTGCGAGAGGACACCATGACATCATCTGGAAGGAGGGTCCCACCTATGGGGTAGTTCCTGCCCCCCGCTGTTGCTATGTCTGTCTCAGAGCCCCCCAGCTAGCCCCTTCCCAGGCAGAACTGCTGCTAATCCCAGAACACAGAGCGTGTCTGGCCAGGCCCCATCATCTGCAGCCAGCCCCAGCCCCATCCACACCGTCACCTGGATCTTTGGTGGCTGCCTGTAGATGAGATGCATGTAACGTTCAAAGGCCTCGTCCTGCAGCTTCTTGTTCAGCTTGGGCTTCCTGGCAGCGGAGAGCTTCCCCTGCTGAATGAGGAGCAGATCCTGGTCCCTCGCGGCCAGCTGGGCACAGGCCTGCAACGTTCAAAGGGGCCCGGGGGCTCACGGTCGTTCCAGGCAGGCTGAGGAGCTCGACTGCCTGGGGAAGTGGCAGGGCTTGGGAAGTGGGTCTGCAGCTGCCAGGCAGTCACTGGCACGCAGCAGAGCCCACCCATGACAGCAGCCATTGTGGTGGGGGGCTGGAACAGCAGACGGCTGCCCAGATCTGGGGGCTGTCCAGGGACTGGAGGGCCAGAGGTGCCCGTGGCCCAGGGTTTGGTGCCAGCCCTTTCCCACGGGCTGAGATGAGGACCCATGCTGGGGGCCTGGTGCCCAGTGTCTGGTGCCTGGATTTCGTGCCCCGGCAGGTTGGCAGGCCAAGGGGGTGGCAGGATGCAGAGGCTGGGGGTGAGCTTGCCTGGCACCGGCAGCAAGTCGAGGAACATGGGGCCGTCCATGTCCTCACTGACTATCAGGGGCCATCTCTGAGCCTCTCCCGCCTCATCCCTGCTCGAGCGAGCTCCGACAGGGCAGAATCTCAGCGCCAGCGCTTTGGCCCAAGGGGACTGGTGCTTCAGCCTATCACTCCGGTGCTCCGGACCAGCACTGGGAAAGGCAGCGCCAGCAGCTTGCCATCCCACCATCAGGCATCACCTCCTCCTTCTCCCGGCGCGCCCAAGACAGGTCCTCGTCCTTCTTGGGCTTCCAGCGGAGCAGCGGCACGCACAGCCTGCAGAGAGGGACACGCACGTCAACAGCCAGGCCCACGGCCCCCAGGCCATCCACCAGCCAGGGCAGCAACACCTGGCATGTGACCCTAAACCCTCAGAGGAGCAAGAGACGGTGCATCGGGTGCAAACTAGCACCAGCATCCCTCAAGGATCTCAGAACAACCCCGCTCACCGCACGTCCCCTCCCCTGCCTGAGTGCACCTGGGGCAGCAGACGCTGGGCTGCCTCTCCCCTCGCCCTCAGGCGACAGCATCCTGCCTGGGGCTGCCCTGAGCCCGCCCACAGGGCTGCCAGAGCTAAGAGACATGACCGAGGACCACCGGTGGGCCGCCCAGCATCGCCTCAACAAAGGCCACGGGGGTCAGGAACGTCGGGGGGAGTGTCAGTCTGTGTGTCCGTCTGTCTGTCCCCATGTGTGTCTGGCCATCCATCTGTCCCTACGTGTGGGTAGGTCCATCTGTCTGTCTGTCCCTACGTGTGTGTCCCCACGGGTATGTTTGTGTGTGTCCCCAGGCGTGTGTGTCCCCACGTGTATGTTTGCGTGTGTGTGTCCCTAGGCGTGTGTGTCCGTCTGTCCCCACATGAGCGTGTGGGGTGTGCCCACAGTTGCCTTTGGGGGAGGACTCCGCCCATGAATCTCTCTGGTGCTCCCCCATTACACTGCTCTTAGGCAGATCTGCAGCCACTGCCCTCGACCCCTCCCCACGCCACGCCCAGCTCTGAGGCTGTGCGTTCTGCATCCACAGAGAATCCCTCAGTCCAGGCGGAAAACGTCTCTTCCTCCTGAGGACACTGGGGACGAGGGATGGAGCTGCAGAGCCCACAACATGGAGCACAGCGGGGGAGAGTGCTGTGGGGTGGGGATCCTCTGGCCATGGCAGAGAAGGTATACCCGGGAGGGGAGGAGGGAGTCCTCCAGCCATAGTGGAGCAAGTGTACCCAGGGTGGGGAGGTCCTCCAGCCATGGCAGCGTGGGCGCACCCAGGGAGTGTGGGGATGAGATTCTCCGGGATGCACCTGGATGGGGGAGGGGAAGAGGTCCTCCGGGCATGGCAAAGCGGGTGCACCCGGGGGGAAGGAGAGAGGTGCTCTGGCCATGGCGAAGCGGGTGCACCCGGGGGGTTCGGAGGTGGAGCCATGTACTTGGCACTGCCAGGGCCGGCAGGAGCTCGGAGCACCCGGCCGGGCAGTGGGGTGCACCCAGGGAGTCGGGGAGCAGGGGGAGGGTCTCCGGCCATGGCGGTGTGGAGCCGTGTACTTGGCAGGAGCTCGGAGCACTCAGCCTGGCAGTGGGGGTGCACCCAGGGAGTGGGGCGCGGGGGGAGGGTCTCCGGCCATGGCGGTGTGGGTGCACCCGGGGGGCAGGAGGTCCTCTGGCCATAGCGAAGCGGGTGCACCCAGGAGGAAGGGGGGAGGTGCTCTGGCCATGGCAGAGTGGGTGCACCCAGGGGGTTGGGAGGTGGAGCCATGTACTTGGCACTGCCAGAGCCGGCAGGAGCTCGGAGCACCCGGCCGGGCAGTGGGGCAGACCCCGGATGGGCTCACTTGACAGAGAGGGAACGAGGCTCCAGGAGTAACCGTCGCCTGGCGTCCTTGCTGAGGGGCCGCAGGGGGCTGTCGCTGAGGGGGAAAGGCGAGTCCTGCACAGGGTCTGGGAGGCTCATGCACAGCAGCTGCAGGAGAAAGAGGCCCTGAGTCTTGCCAGCTGTGGAGGGGCAGCGGCTCCTAGGGAGAGCAGCACACATGGCATGGAGGGGAGAGAACTGGTCCCCCCACGTCATCCACTCAGTGTCGCACTGCATCTCCGGGGACCCCCAGCGACTCCAGCCCCGGCCTCCCCCAGCAGGGGGCGCTGTGGGGAGCGGGGCAGGGACTGGCTGGGGGGGAGCTCCCAGCGACTCCAGTCCCAGCCTGTCCCAGCAGGGGGCGCTGTGGGGAGCAGGGCAGGGACTGGCTGGGGGGGGAGCTCCCAGCGACTCCAGCCCTGGCCTGTCCCAGCAGGGGGCGCTGTGGGGAGCGGGGCAGGGCGCTGGCCTGGCTACCCCAGCCCCGGCCTGTCCCAGCAGGGGGCGCTGTGGGGAGTGGGGCAGGGACTGGCTGTGGGGGAGCTCCCAGCGACTCCAGCCCCGGCCTGTCCCAGCAGGGGGCGCTGTGGGGAGTGGGGCAGGGACTGGCCGAGGGGGAGCTCCCAGCGACTCCAGCCCCGGCCTGTCCCAGCAGGGGGCGCTGTGGGCAGTGGGGGAGGAGCTGGCTTGGGGGGGGAGCTTCCAGCAACTCCAGTCCCAGCCTGTCCCAGCAGGGGGTGCTGTGAGGAGCAGGGCAGGGCACTGGCTGGGGGGGAGCTCCCAGCGACTCCAGCCCCGGCCTGTCCCAGCAGGGGGTGCTGTGAGGAGCAGGGCAGGGCACTGGCTGGGGGGGAGCTCCCAGCGACTCCAGCCCCGGCCTGTCCCAGCAGGGGGCGCTGTGGGGAGCGGGGCAGGGCGCTGGCTGGGGGGAGAGCTCCTGGCTACTCCAGCCCCGGCCTGTCCCAGCAGGGGGCGCTGTGGGGAGTGGGGCAGGGCGCTGGCTGGGGGGAGCTCCCAGTGACTCCAGCCCCACTGCTCCCAGCAGACGGTGTCCGACCGGTGCCCGGTGTTGGAGGGTCTGGTACAGGGCTAGTCTGTGCAGACATTGTGCACAGACACGGCCCCGTGGCAGGTATCCCTGAGCAGCCTGGCTCGTGTGTACCTGTGACGGGGCCCCGCCCCACCCGCCCCGTGCTGCCCCCAAGCTCCGGCCGTACCTTGGTGAGATACGGCCTGGGCAGGTACTTGCTGTGGTGTATGCGGTGCAGGTGCTGCTCCACGCCCAGCAGCAGGTCCCCGCGCTCGTTCCCAAAGGCCAGGCTCTCCGGGATCGTGTTCAGCTTGAGGTGCCTGAGGAGAGAGCCCCCCCGCATCGGGCTGTGACTCTAGCTCAGCCCAGGTCCTTCCTCTGCCGGGAGACCCAGACTGGCCGGGTAAATGACCCCCGCCGGCGCCCCTGGGGGCTGGGCTCGTACTGGGGAACTGCACCACCACTGGGGGGGGACGCGGATGCTGCTCGCTAATGCACAGCAGCACTGCACGGCAGGGGAGGTCTGGACACCGTATCCCAGTTAAACTGCATCCGAGACCCAAGCTGAGGTGGGGGCTTCCCAGTGGGCTGGGCGGGAGGGCAGTAAAGGGGGCCCAAGCTGCAGCTCTCCCTGGGATCATCCCTTCAAAGGCAGGGTGGGTTTGTGACTAATGCCCAGGATGGGAGCTAGGACTCCTGGCTTCTCTCTGTGGCTCTGTCCCGGACTAGCTGCCGGCCCCTGCCCCTTGACGGCTGCGACTGGAGCGCTGAGCTCCCCAGCTGACGGCGCAGGTACAGGTGGAGTGGGTAAGCCTGCCGGACCCAGCAGCCCCTCTAGCCGGCCCCAAACCTCAGCAGCTTGCTCCCCAGCGCAGGGGGTCAGCAGGGCCCAGCACCCTGGCCCATTGGGTGTGGGGAGCCCCTGCCCAGCAGCCCCTGTGCCCCGAGCTGCAACAAGGGCGGGACTCAGCCGTGGGGGATCGCAGTTCCCACTGGCTACAGAGGGGAGAGGGGCAGGCAGATAGACTGGGAACAGGTCAATGGCAACACGCGTGGATTTGCTCTGCCTGCCAGGCTGTGCCCTCCCCACAAGGGGGGACCCCCAGGGCTGCGAGACCCTCCCCACAGGGGACCTGTTGTGATAACTGTTCCTGCACATGGGCCCTAAGTGGGAGCTGAGCCGCGAGCAGTGAGTGAAAGTCGATAAAGTCCCGAGGCCCTGGATCAGTCGCTGCTGCTGGGGCGAAAGGGAGCCGGAGTCTGAGCCACCCAACCACACCGGCCTGTCGAGAGACGCGCGGCTGAGCCGGCCAAGGCTCTCGATTGCACACGGCCGGGAGCCCGGGCCCACGGGGCAGGTGATTTCTGTGCCCTGAACAGCCCGAGGGGCGCTGTCACCGGGCCAGGCTACGGAACGCCTGAGGTGTCAGCGCTCGCACTGACGTGCCCACTTCCCTGTGCAGGGTGACGGGACGTTTCATGGGGCGTTTGCCACGGGGCCCAGCTGGCTCAGCTCCCGGGATCCCAGCCCCTGTGTAACACTGTGCAGCTCCAGGTAGTGACAGGGGCAGGTTAACATCTTGGGCTGTGAGACCCACCCAAAGCCCCCCCCAGGGACTGCAGCATGGGCAGGATCCAGGGAGAGACCCCGGCAGGCCGGGCTGGCTGGCTTGGCAGGAGCGTCTGACTCACCTGAGTAGCTGGTTTTGGGCGTTCCAGACCTTCACCGACCCATCCCTGCTGGCCGACGCAAAGAGCTTCAGCATGGGACAGCAGCACAGGCCTACGGGGCATGTGACGTTATTGATATAAATGGGGACCATATAGAACATGGGTTGCAACCAAGGTCCTGTAGTGGCACCAAATCCTAAGTAAAGGGGGTCATATAAGGTGTCTAAGACCAGGTTCTGGGTTGCTGGTTATGATTATGCTGTCTGTATGTCTGTGTATCATTTTGTAGTTGAAGTTATAAGTATTGGCTCTGTACTGTCTGTATTTTGTATTATGCTCTGCTTCTGGGAAATATCCCAGACAAGCTGGTGTTAGCCCTGCCTAGCTGGCTTGATGGCCCATTAAGGACCATCAGCTACACAATTGACCCATGGAGAGAAGGCAGACACGCCTTGTGACTCAGCAAGGTATGCAGAGACTTGTCCATGTGACTGCAGACTCCATTTTGCTGTAATTTTCCACAGTGAGGACAAAGAGATTCTTACACCTGGAAAAGCCTATATAAGGCTGATGCATCCTCTCCATTTTGTCTTCAATCCTGCTTCTGACCTCTGGAGGGACTTTGCTACAAACTGAAGCTCTACACAAGGGACTGAATGACCCATCCCAGCGGGGGATGTATTCCAGAGACTTAATTTGAACCTGCAGTTTACTCCATCACTGCTGCAAGCCTGAACTAAGAACTTTGCCATTACTGTATGTAATTGATTCCATTTAACCAATTCTATCTCTCATCTCTACCTTTTTCCCTTTGTAAATAAACCTTTAGATTTTAGATTCTAAAGGATTGGCAACAGCGTGATTTGTGGTAAGATCTGATGTGTATATTGACCTGGGTCTGGGGCTTGGTCCTTTGGGATCGAGGGAACCTTTTTCTTTTATTGGGGTGTTGGTTTTCATAACCATTCGTCCCCAGGACGAGTGCACTGGTGGTGATACTGGGAGACTGGAGTGTCTAAGGAAATTGCTTGTGTGACTTGTGGTTAGCCAGTGGGGTGAGACCGAAGTCCTTTTTGTCTGGCTGGTTTGGTTTGCCTTAGAGGTGGAAAAACCCCAGCCTAGGGCTGTGACTGCCCAGTTTAAGCAATTGGTCCTGATTTGGCACTCTCAGTTGGGTCCCGCCAGAATCGCTCTGTCACACCTGAGTAGCTGGTTTTGGGCGTTCCAGACCTTCACCGACCCATCCCTGCTGGCCGACGCAAAGAGCTTCAGCGTGGGACAGCAGCACAGGCCTACGGCGCAGGGAAGAGCTGCCATTAAACCCCCCCAGCCTGGGGCTGGCCCCCCATGCAGCATGCACTGGGGGGAGTAGGAGCACCATGAACTGGCTACACCCCATGGGGCAACCAACAACCCCATGTCTCACCCAGGCAGGGCACAGCCCACGGACATAGTGTGACACTGCCAGACCAGGTGCCAACTCCTGCCAAGGTCCCCTGTGTGACGAACTGGGACTGTTCTTACTGGGGGCTGTGAATGCTGAGTGGGGGGTGTTGGCCTGGGAGGATGGTCTGCACTGGGGGATGGGAGACTGGCTGGAGGGAGGAGACCTGAGCATGTAACGTGAGAACCCAGGAAGGGGTTAGAGACCAGGGGACACCTCTGCCCGGGAAGCTGAACAAAGGCTGGGGGAGGAGAGGCTGGGGGGAGAGAGAGTTTCAGGAGCTGGCTGGGGAATGGAGGGAAGGACAGAGAGGGCTCTGACCCCCAAGGGGGCTGTGGTGCCCCTGGGACCCCAAGATGGACCTAATTGGGGAGGATCCTGTTGTCCGTGCCTGCAAAACCTGTCTTGGACTGTGTTCCTGTCATCTAAATAAACCTTCTGTGTTACTGGCTGGCTGAGAGTCACATCTGACTGCAAAGTGGGGGGGCAGGACCCTCTGGCTTCCCCAGGACCCCGCTGGGCGGACTCGCTATGGGAAGCGCACGGAGGGGCAGAGGATGCTGAATGCTCCAAGGAGAGACCCAGGAGGTGAAGCCGGGGGAGCTTCTTGCCCTGCAGACAGGCTGCTCCAAGGGAGAGGAGGCTCCCCAGAGTCCTGCCTGGCTTTGTGGGGAGCAGTTCCAGAGCAGCGCCCGGGGACTCCGTGACACTCTTGTCTCAAGGGAACCCCGACAAATACGTCACTGGAACCGGCCTGGCCCCCGTGAGCATGAGCATCATTCAGATGGGTGTGAGGATCATCAGAATGTGGGTCGTGCTTAGACTGTATGGAATGGGGGTGAGCTGCTGCCAGCATCAATCTCACATCTCATGTCCGTATCCCCTAGTGCAAGGGAACATCTGAGTGGTTGGATTGGGAGCCTCTGTGACTGTGTAACTCACCAGGCAGGAGAGCGACACTAACCAGTGTGATGTGCTGGCTCCAGCGGGAGGTGTCATGTCCTGCCCCACGGGGAAGGCCCATCGACACCGGACAGACCATTGTGGGACGATAAAGAGGACACAAGATGTTGTTTGTTCTGCCCTCCCGCCCCTGGCCCTGAAGATGAGTCGTGCAAGTGGATTCCTCCTGTCAGCTGAGTTCACAGCTTAGAGCACATCAGGGGAGGAGAATAAAAACCCCTGACAGGGAGGGACTGATTATCTCTATGCTGCTCAGAATCCAGGGCAGGTTTCTAGGCATAAGGAAGAGATCCCCAGTGCTCAGCCTGGGCTAGCCCTTAGGACGTATCGTATAGTTTAGTATAAAAGCTTTTATTGAGATTGTAACTCATCTGCTTTAACCTCGCCAAGAACTCTCCTGTTTCCTTTCCCATGTAATGGAGCTTTCGACAGCTTGTTATAGGGCTGGCTACAAGCGGGGCTTTGGTGTGAGAGCTGAAGCACAGGGGCCCTGGGGTGAGGACGGGGCCTTTGGGACAGGGCGTAACCTGACTGTTGCTGTATCCTTGGGGGAAGGGCCCGGCTATCACACAGGTGGCAGGACCGATGGGGGCGCCCACGGGCCTGTCTGAGACTCCCCGGTTAGGCTGTTGTGGGGGCTGAGGAGCTCACACCTGGTAACTGGTGGGTGAAATTGAACACAGAACTCAGCCGATGTGGGGCTGGGCCGGGTTCTGGCACTGACGCCCTGGAGTCACGGCAGGCAGGCTGACAAGCTGCTTCCCCACTTCCCGGGGCCGGACGCTCCCTGGGGGGCACCCTGGGGGGCACCTTTCCCTCACCCCATCTGGGGCAGGGTAATCCCCATCAGGCACCACTATCCCTCTGCTGGGTCTGGACACCCCATGGGACACCATTCCCTGCCCCACACCCCAGGCTTGGACACTCCCCAGGGGGCACCGCTACCCCTCTGGATGCCCAGACCCACCTCTGATCCCAGGCTCCTGCTCTGGGTGCCTACGCAGGCCCTGATGGGAGGAGCAGAAGCCGCCGGGCAGCAAGGCTCTTACCCATGATCTCGTCCAGCGGGTCGTCCTCGGGGCCGTGCTCCTGGCAGCTCTGGGTCAGCAGGTCGTACTGGACGATGCTGTAGGTGGCGCTCTCGGGGTCCTGGATGGCGGCGCCCAGCGTGGAGCCCAGCGGGCACATGTGCAGCACGGGATGCTGGCAGGAGAAGCTCAGCAGCAGGGTCAGGCACTCGTCAATGTAGGGGAAGATGCGCCAGACTTTCACCGTGCGATCGCCACCTGCACCGGGCTAGGCAGAGGGGCACTGCCAGGCTGCTCCCACTGGGCCCCACGCTGGGCTGCAGCAGGCCCCAGCCCTGGCCCCCGCCAGCCCCCGCTAGCATGGGCTGTGTCCTGGCTGGGGCGGTTGCAGGGCCGGTGCAAGGATGTTTCGCGCCCTCCCCCGTCCCGAGCCCCCGCCCTGAGGCACCCCCCTCCCGTGGCAGCTCCCCCCCACTCCCTGAGGCGCCTCCCCTGTGGCAGCTCCCCACGCCCCACCCTCCGCCCTGAGGCACCCCCCCGCCCCAGCTCACCCCTGCTCTGCCTCCTCCCCGAGCGCGTTAGGCGCCGCAAGCCTGGGAGGAGGGAGAAGTGAAGCAGCCACGGCGTGCTCGGGGAGGAGGGGGGGGCAGGGGTGAGCTGGGGCGGGGAGTTCCCCTGCGTGCCCCCCCCCATTACTTGCTGCAGGCGGCCCTCCCCTTGCTCCCCTGCCCCGGCTCCCTCCGCCTAAATGCCGGTGGCGACCAGGGCAGCCGAAGATCCGGCCGCTGTGGTCGCTGCCGAAGAAAATGCCGCACCCCAAATCCTAGCGCCCTAGGCAACCGCCTAGGTCGCCTAAATGGTTGCACCGGCCCTGGGCGGTCGGCTCACAGGGGCCTTGCTGCAAACTGCCCAGTCTTCGCCGATCAGGTGCCACCGTCACGGAGCTTTTCGTTAGTTTGACAAAACACGTGAAACAGATGGAAATGGGGGACAATCGCTCAGCTCCTGCCCCCCCGGTCACGGGGGAAACATCTGCCTTCCTCCTGGGATGGCAGGGGAACACCTGGTCCCCCCGGGGTTGGGGAATGGTGGAGTGTCCTGACCTCTGGGCATGGGGAAACATCCTGCCCACCCCCAGGATGGGGGATGAGGGAACACCCTCCCAGGCCGCGCCCAAGGCCCATGGACTCTCCTACTGACCCCTCTGCTCTGCGGTTCCCTCCCTCTTTAGCGACTGGGGTTTGTGAGCTCTGTGGCAAGGACCCTGCCCCCGTCCCCTGCGGCCCCGTCCATGCCATCGCTGCACAGGGAGGGCTCTGCCCTCCAAGGGCTCTGTGGGGATCCCTGCCCCGGTCCGGCGGTCCCTGGGGGTGCACAGAAAGCCCTGCTGCCCAGCGCTCAGCGCACTCACCAGCTGAGATGATCCAGGTGTCCAGGGGGTAGGCAGCCAGTGCGGTCACCCGCTCCGAGCCATGAGCCTCCACCTGGTACTGAACACGCCCGGTGAACCACTGGAGCACGCAGAGCGAGCCGTCCTCCTGCCCCAGCACTAGCAGGTACCTGTGGGCGACGCACATCACCCGCAGCACAGCCACAAACTACCACAGCCCCACAACAGCGAACCCACCGGACAGGCTGGGGCTGCAGTCACCGGGAGCTGCCCCCACCAGAGCTCCTGCCCCGCCCCCCACTGCACCCCCTGCTAGGAGAGGCTGGGACTGGAGCTCCCGCCCAGCCAATGCTCCTGCCCCGCTCTCCGCAGCGCCCCCTGCTGGGAGAGACCAGGGCTGGGGTCGCCAGGAGCTCCCTGCCCCAGCCAGTGCTCCTGCCCCGGACCCCACAGTGCCCTCTGCTGAGGGCTCCCCGCCCTGCTCCCCGCAACGCCCCCATCTCTGAGGGGCTGGGGGGAGCGGTGCGGGGTCTAATCCTCACCTGTTTTTGTCCTGCAGCTTTAGCGGGAGCTGTGCCCAGGCCTTCTTGTCCCCTTTCTGCTCCACGATCTCCTGCCACTGGGCATAGGCCTTCTCGGGGTCCACGAGGTGGCTGTAGAGGAGCAGGCAGCAGGGCCGTGCCGACTCGCTCCAGGGCGCCACCATCTTCTTGACGCTCATGGGGTTGACGGCGGTGTTCACCCTCAGGAGCTGGCCCAGCTCCAGCAGCACGAACAGGGTCTCCTTGGGCAGACAGTAGGCCACCTCCACGGCCTGGCAGGGCCTCTCCAGCAGCAGCGTGGAGAGGAGGCGGCCGGTGTGCGCGGCCACGAGCCGCACGGTGGAGTCCTGGCACACGCACACAGCCCGCACCGGGAAGCTGCCCACGGCGCTCAGGTCGACGGTACAGAGGCGCGTCACGGCAGCACCCAGCCGGGTATGCAGGGAATAGAGCTGGTTGACCTTCCAAAGGTCCATGGTGGAGCCGGTCAGCGAGACCACGTACCCCCCCTCCGGGTGCGTCTGCAGCTGCTCCACCACCTCGGCCACATGCACTTCGTCCACCTGGTCAATGGTCTGCAGGTTCCAGGTGCGAATGGTGCCATCCTGGGAGGCAGAGAGGATATGGGGCCCCTGGGGGTAGATGGTCACAGCAGTCACAGGCCCTGCCGGAGAGGAAGGGAAGGAAGGCAGAGTCAGAGCAATGCCCAGGCTGCCCAGTGGGGGGCGCTGCCAGTCTGAGGGGCAGGTTTGCTCCCAGACAGGAATCCCCAGTTGAGGGCCACATGGGAGCCAAGGAGTAAGTCTAGTATGAGGGCAGCCCCCTCCCCCATCTCCAGGGCTAGGCAGGGGGCAGAGGGGTCAGGTGCAGCCCCAGGGCAGCAGAGTCTCTCCCTGCAAGGCAGAGGTCTGCGGCGGGGACCAGCAGCTTCAGGCAGCGCCCCAGGTGGGGAGGGTGCTCAGCCCCCCACCCTCACCAGTGTGTCCCACGAAGATTGTCTGGATCAGCCACTTCTTGTCCCAGACCTTGATGGTGGTGTCGCGGGAGGCTGTCACTACGCACGCCCCCGCCTCGCAATAGGTGATGTCCGTGATGGCCCTGGGAGAGAGGCAGCCATGAGGGCTCCTGCCAGCTCCGCCCAGGGCACCAGCACCAGCACAGGCAGGTCACCCCATGACTGCACAAGCCCCGGGGCACATGGCAAGTTGCACAGGTGGCTGGGCCTGGGGGCACAGACCTGGGGGCCTGGCAGGGCTTTCTCAGCTGCAGTGTCTACGAAACGCCTGCCCCACCACCCAGGGATGGGCAGGGAGGGCTCGGAGAAGGTCCCACCACCTGCCCCAGCCAGGGCAGGGGCAGCAGCTGCCTGCGCAGCCCTCGACCCAGCAGCGCGTGGGCCTGTCTCACTTTACGAACATAGAGACGAGAGCAGCCTCTGAACGTGAGCTTCAGAGAGACCAGAGGTCCCAGCATGCACTGGGGAGTCCTGGCGGTGACGCACAGAACTGGCCAGCCCCATCTGTCCACACGCCCATGCCAATGCTGGGCACAGCTAGTGAGGGAGGGGAACTGGAACCCACCCAGCGCCTCCTGCCCGTCCCCTCCCCATGGAGCAGCAGCCCAGGGCCCAGGAGCATGAGGTTCCCTCTTTCTTCACTGGGACACCCAGGGCTGGCAGGGCAGCTCCCCACTCCTTAGAGCAGCTGTCACCTGTTGTGAAGGTCCCTCTGGAAGGTCAGTAGCTCCCCCTGGGAGATGTTGAAGGCAGCAACCCCGGTGTCACAGGCAGCAAAGCATGTCTGGGGGACGCCGGTGTCCAGGGCCAGCCGGGTGAAGGTGTCGCGAGGGGACAGGCCCTGCTGCACGGTGGCCTGGCACTGCAGCTGGCGGAATCCATAGCGGAAGGCCCAGACGGACAGGCTGCCCGCTCCAGCTGTCACCACCTGATTGAGCTCTGGGCTGTAGCAGCAGCAACGGATGCCATGCGGGGCCAGCACCTTGGAGAGGACCTCGAAGGCTGGGCCCAGCACCTGCAGGCTGCCCTGGTCCCAGGCCACGTACTTGTTGACCTGGGTGGCGTACAGCAAACCCATGATGGGCTCCGGGGCCTGCGTGCCGTGGCTGAGCCAGCCATCCTCCTTGTGCAGGTGCAGCCGGCTCTCCGCGTCCAGGACCACCAAGAGGCTGGCGCTGCTGTTGTAGGCAACGTGGCGCACGGGCTGCGGGAAGCTGAGGTGACGCAGGTGCTGGAGGCCGTGGGTCAGCTGGGCAGGCTTCAGCTCTTCCTTCTTCATCTGCCAGGAGGAGGAGGAGTCACACGGCGCCACGACCCACTGCCCTCATCGCGCTGCTCAGCAGGTAACTCGGCATCGGGCAGGGCTGGCCCCCAGGCTCCCCAGGGCCACTCGGGGACCGCAGGTCCCAGCATGTCCTGCTGCATCCCGAGTCGAGTGGAACGGTGCAGGCTGGTGCCCGATGGCTCCAGGGGGAGGGTGGTCGCGGTGCGATACACACTGACGGGGCACCGGAGCACCTGAATGCTGCGGGTGATGTTTGCGTATCGGATGGTGTCAGGCACCTCCTGACACGTGCCCGCTGCAGGAGAGCATCCTGCTGCTTGGGGCTTTAGGAGCCAGCAGGAGAAACCTCCAGGGAATGGCCTTTGGGGACGTTCAGTCCCGGCTCCAGGTGGGGAGGGACAGGGCAAAGCTAGCCTGGCTCAGCAAGAAGCTGCGTGGGGAGAGGGAAGCGTGGGGCCCTGGCGAGGGACTTCTGGGCTCAGCTGCTGCTCAGACACGGCTCCACGGGCTGCAGAGAAGGCCGGGCTTTGGGTCTAGTAGAATGAGGTGAGCAAAGATCCCGATGGATGCGCCGCCAGCAGGCAGGTGTGGTAGTGTGAGCGTGGCCTGGCCGGGGTCAGGCCATGCTTGGCACCGCCCTCTCCTGCGCCTGCAGGGACACCAGGCCTCAGGCTGCCCCTTCCTTCCTCCACCACATACCTTCTCCGTAGTGGCCCGGATGCCCCCCCGGAGCAAGGCCCAGAGCCGGCGGGCGCTCGTCAGCTGGGTCTCCTCCCTCGCCTCCAGCAAGGAGCTCCGGTGATGCATGGTGCTGGGACTGGTGGCCGCCTCTGTTGAGGCTGCTGCTGTGGAAAGACAGGCTGGGAAAGCCCCTCCTCATTCATTCAACCCCACCCCCTCGGTGCCCATGCAGCTCCTTATGACGAAATGGGACTGTTCTTAATGTTTCCTCTGAATACTGTGTGAGTGCCTCAGTTTCCCCTATGCATTAAAAGTCTTGTGCATAAATGGCCGACACTCTGTCTCCTGGCAACAAATGGTTGGGGCCCTTCCCCCATGTAAGGGGATGGCTAAAGTTGAACAAAGATCAGGTGACCTCCTGGCCTGGGAAAGAGACAAAGGCCAGAGAGGAGGGGCTGGAGGGGGTGTCAGTTTGGGGCTGGCTGGGGACGAGGAGTGAGGGCAGACGTGGGGGTCTGGCTCGCTGGGCCCCAGAATGGACCTGGCCGAGGGGTCCTGTTCTCTGCACCTACAAGCTCTGTGTTAGCCCCTGTTCCTGTCATCGAATAAACCTTCTGTTTTCCCGGCTGGCTGAGAGTCACGTCTGACTGCGCAGTGGGGGGGCAGGACCCTGTGGCTTCCCCAGGACCCCGCCTGGGGGGACTCGCTGTGGGAAGCGCACGGAGGGGCAGAGGAAGCTGAATGCTCCAAGGAGAGACCCAGGAGGTGAAGCCGTGGGAGCTTCTTGCCCTGCAGACAGGCTGCTCCGAGGGAGAGGAGGCTCCCCAGGGTCCTGCCTGGCTTTGTGGGGAGCAGTTCCAGAGCAGCGCCCGGGGACTCCGTGACACCCCCATCCCCCCGTACAGTGCTCACGTGCCCCCTGCTGTCCCTCTGCCTCGCACCAGGCCCAAACCCTGCTCTCACCGCTACCAAGAGAGGGCCGAGGCCCAGGGAAGACTCCAGGCAACAGCTGGGAAGAGGCGTGTGCAGGGGACATCTGACCGGTGCAGCAGGAAGGTGGCACAAACACACCTGCCCCCGTGGTGGGCACAGGGGAGGCTCCGGTTCAGAGGGACCCAGCTCTGTGCTGGGAGGTTGCTTGGCAGCTGTGGACAGAGGGGGCATTGGCTGCATCCTGCTCTGGCACCGTCTTGGCCATGGACAGCGCCGGCAGAGACGCAGCCGGGTCTCGGAGGAGGCATGTTGGGGGGCAGGGCAGCCAAAGGCCAGTGGGCACCGGGAGGAGGTGGGGGCGAGGGCAGCGACGGAGCAACTTACAGCCACTGTCCTGCGATTCCCATTGCTCCGCCATGGCTGGAAGCAGCATCTCCTCAGGTCAGGCCGTCGGTGCCTCGGCCCCCCGCAGGCGGCTCTGCCAGGCCACCCACAGGGCTCTGAGGGACGAGAGGGAGCCCATTGCTGAGCTCAGGACGGTCCCTCCTGCCTAGAGGTGGCACCGGCAACCCCCCACCCCAGACAACGCTGCCCCCAAGCCCCTCCCCAGCTCACCTGAGGGGCTCTGGCAGCTCAGCGTCTCCCTCCCCCCATTGATCACTCGCCAGCATGTGGGGTGCTGGGTCCCCTCTAACCCACCTGCCTGGAGCAGCCCAGGCTCCGGCTCCCTGCATGGCAGCCCCTCCCTGCCAGGGATGCTCAGAGCGGGGCAGCCGGAGCTCCCTGCGCCCCACAGGTGCCACCCCCCGAGGCCAGACACCCGAGCTCCTCCCACAGCCCCCAGGTCCCTGACGCCCCACAGGCATTTTCCCCACCCCCCTCCAGCCAGGCACTGAAGCTCCCCCACAGCCCCTGCAGGTGTGACCCCCCGGCCTGACACCCGAGCACCCCCCACAGCCCTGCAGGTGCCACCCCCCCACACCAGATGCCCAAGCCCCTCAGATTCAGGCCTCGCTAGCTGACCCTGCCAGGCTGCAGGCCCCAGGAAAGGCCAATGCCACCCACCCTGCACCGGCGGGCAGAGAGCACCCGGCGCACCCAGTGCTGGGGAACGGCAGGTCGCCGTGGAGACGTTCTGTTTACAGCCAGAGGATTTGGTAGCGCTGAACGGATGGGCCAGAGCAGAGCCCGCGGGGGCTGCAGGGGGGGCTCAGTGGCTGTGGGGGGGGGCTGTCAGTGCCTCAGGTGTCTGGTGGGGGGGGTGGTCAGTGCCCCCAGGGGCTCAGGTGTCTGGTGGGGGGGGGGTGGTCAGTGTCCCCAGGGGCTCAGGTGTCTGGTGGGGGGGGCAGTGTCTGTGGGGGCTTTGTGGGGGGTCAGTGCCCCCAGGGGCTCAGGTGTCTGGTGGGGGGGGTCAGTGTCTGTGGGGGCTGTGTGGGGGGTCAGTGCCCACGGGGGCTCAGGGGTCTGGTGGGGGGGGTCAGTGTCTGTGGGGGTTGCGGGGGGGTGTCAGTGCCTCAGGGGTCTGGTGGGGGGGGGGTCAGTGCCCAAGGGGGCTCAGGGGTCTGGTGGGGGGGGGTCAGTGTCTGTGCGGGCTTTGTGGGGGGTCAGTGCCCCCAGGGGCTCAGGTGTCTGGTGGGGGGGTCAGTGCCTCAGGGGTCTGGTGGGGGGGCCAGTGTCTGTGGGGGCTGTGGGGGGGCTCAGTGCCCACAGGGCTCAGGTGTCTGGTGGGGGGGTCAGTGTCTGTGGGGGTTGCGGGGGGGGGTGTCAGTGCCCCCGGTGTCTGGTGGGGGGGTCAGTGCCCACAGGGGCTCAGGTGTCTGGTGAGGGGGTGTCTGTCTGTGGGGGCTCAGGTGTCTGGTGGGGGGGGTCAGTGCCTGTGGGGGCTGTGGGGGGGGGGTCAGTGCCTGCAGGGGCTCAGATGTCTGGTGGGGGGGGGGTCAGTGACCATGGGGTTTGGGGGGGAAAGACATGGGCATCTGGCCTGTGGGGCAGGGCTCAGGCGTCTGGCTTGTAAGGTCTGCAGGCACTTGTGTGTGTGTGGGGGGGGGGGACTTGGGTGCCTGGCCTGGAGGGGTGAGTGCTGGTGCTGGAGGGGGGACCTAGCCTCCAGCCTGGGGCAGTCCCTGCAGGGGCTGGGGGAGCTATGAGCGCACCCACGAGGATGAAGCTGGGGGGTCTGGCCAGGGGTGGGGAAAGTCCCTTTGGCTCCCCCCTGCAGGGGGACCCTCCCCCACTCGCTGAGGGCACCCCAGTCACAGGTCCCCTCCTCCCCTGGCCTGCAGTGCTGGCACCAGGGCAGCTATGGGTCCCCCTCCTCGGGAGGAAGCGGGAGGAAGGGGGAAGGACTTGCTCTGGGGAGGGGGAGCCTGGAGTAGCTGGCGCTGCCCCCCACCTTGCCCGCTCCCTAAGGCGTGGGACACAGGGTGCTTCTCCCACCTCAGCCCATGGCAGAGGATCCACCCTCACAGAGCCCCACGCCAGGCCTGCGGAGCCGGCAGCCAAACCCTGATCCTCACGCCCCCCCCATGGGCCTGGGACTCTGCTCTTTGGGAAGGCCCCTCACTGGCATCAGTGGAGACCTGCTGTGGAGCCCTGACCTCCTACCAGTCCCAGTCCCTGGCTGCCATTCGAACAGGAATCCGGCCCAGGGCCCAGCGCCTTTCAGCCCCTCGCCGCTGAGACATTGGGTGCTCTGGGGCAGGGGAGATAGGCAGTGCCGGGGGGAGCTAGGCCCCGGCTCTCACAGAGCCAGCAGTTATGGGCTGTCCGAGGGCTGTGCGGGGCAGCGGCTGGACACACAGCAATGATCACAACCGTTCCTTCTGGCCGCAGAATTGAGGACGTGCCAGGGCCTGGCCTGCACAGCCACTCCCACGCCCCTGCCCACTGCGCTGCTCCCATCACCGCTTCCACGACCAGCCTGGAGCCGACAGAGTGCACGCCACATTCTGCACCAGCTCCCCTGGGCGGCTGGCTGGGGCTCAAGCCCCTGACACGCACACCAGGAAGTCCCATCCTGGGCAGACACCAGCTGCCTATGGGCTTAGAGCCTGTGCTGGGACCAGGGGGGCTGGATCATATCTACCTGGAACATAAGAACATAAGAACGGCCGTACCGGGTCAGACCAAAAGTCCATCTAGCCCAGTATCTGTCTACCGACAGTGGCCAATGCCAGGTGCCCCAGAGGGAGTGAATCTAACAGGCAATGATCACGTGATCCCTCTCCTGCCATCCATCTCCACCCTCTGACGAACAGAGGCTAGGGACACCATTCTTACCCATCCTGGCTAATAGCCATTTATGGACTTAGCCACCATGAATTTATCCAGTCCCCTTTTAAACCCTGTTATAGTCCTAGCCTTCACAATCTCCTCAGGTAAGGAGTTCCACAAGTTGACTGTGCGCTGCGTGAAGAAGAACTTCCTTTTATTTGTTTTAAACCTGCTGCCTATTAGCTTCATTTGGTGACCCCTAGTTCTTGTATTATGGGAATAAGTAAATAACTTTTCCTTATCCATTTTCTCCACATCACTCATGATTTTATATACCTCTATCATATCCCCCCTTAGTCTTCTCTTTTCCAAGCTGAAGAGTCCTAGCCTCTTTAATCTTTCCTTGTATGAGACCCTCTCTAAACCCCTAATCATTTTAGTTGCCCTTTTCTGAACCTTTTCTAGTGCTAGAATATCTTTTTTGAGGTGAGGAGACCACATCTGTACACAGTATTCGAGATGTGGGCGTATCATGGATTTATATAAGGGCAATAAGATATTCTCAGTCTTATTCTCTATCCCCTTTTTAATGATTCCTAATATCCTGTAGGCTTTTTTGACCGCCTCTGCACACTGCGTGGACATCTTCAGAGAACTATCTACGATGGCTCCAAGATCTTTTTCCTGACTCGTTGTAGCTAAATTAGCCCCCATCATGTTGTATGTATAGTTGGGGTTATTTTTTCCAATATGCATTACTTTACATTTATCCACATTAAATTTCATTTGCCATTTTGTTGCCCAATCACTTAGTTTTGTGAGATCTTTTTGAAGTTCTTCACAATCTGCTTTGGTCTTAACTATCTTGAGTAGTTTAGTATCATCTGCAAACTTTGCCACCTCACTGCTTACCCCTTTCTCCAGATCATTTATGAATAAATTGAATAGGATTGGTCCTAAGACTGACCCTTGGGGAACACCACTAGTTACCCGTCTCCATTCTGAGAATTTACCATTAATTCCTACCTTTTGTTCCCTGTCCTTTAACCAGTTCTCAATCCATGAAAGGACCTTCCCTTTTATCCCATGACAGCTTAATTTACGTAAGAGCCTTTGGTGAGGGACCTTGTCAAAGGCTTTCTGGAAATCTAAGTACACTATGTCCACTGGATCCCCCTTGTCCACATGTTTGTTGACCCCTTCAAAGAACTCTAATAGATTAGTAAGACACGATTTCCCTTTACAGAAACCATGTTGACTATTGCTCAACAGTTTATGTTTTTCTATGTGTCTGACAATTTTATTCTTAACTATTGTTTCGACTAATTTGCCCAGTACCGACGTTAGACTTACCGGTCTGTAATTGCCGGGATCACCTCTAGAGCCCTTTTTAAATATTGGCGTTACATTAGCTAACTTCCAGTCATTGGGTACCAAAGCCGATTTAAAGGACAGGTTACAAACCTTAGTTAATAGTTCCGCAACTTCACACTTGAGTTCTTTCAGAACTCTTGGGTGAATGCCATCTGGTCCCGGTGACTTGTTTATGTTGAGTTTATCAATTAATTCCAAAACCTCCTCTAGTGACACTTCAATCTGTGACAGTTCCTCAGATTTGTCACCTACAAAAGCCAGCTCAGGTTTGGGAATCTCCCTAACATCCTCAGCCTTGAAGACTGAAGCAAAGAATCCATTGTTTCTCCGCAATGACTTTATCGTCTTTAAGCGCTCCTTTTGTATCTCGATCATCGAGGGGCCCCACTGGTTGTTTAGCAGGCTTCCTGCTTCTGATGTACTTAAAAAACATTTTGTTATTACCTTTGGAGTTTTTGGCTAGCCGTTCTTCAAACTCCTCTTTGGCTTTTCTTATTACATTCTTGCACTTGAGTTGGCAGTGTTTGTGCTCCTTTCTATTTGCCTCACTAGGATTTGACTTCCACTTTTTAAAGGAAGTCTTTATCTCTCACTGCTTCTTTTACATGGTTGTTAAGCCACGGTGGCTCTTTTTTAGTTCTTTTACTGTTTTTCTTAATTTGGGGTATACATTGAAGTTGGGCCTCTATTATGGTGTCTTTAAAAAGGGCCCATGCAACTTGCAGGGATTTCACTTTAGTCACTGTACCTTTTAACTTTTGTCTAACTAACCCCCTCATTTTTGTATAGTTCCCCCTTTTGAAATTAAATGCCACAGTGTTGGGCAGTTGAGGTGTTCTTCACACCACAGGGATGTTGAATGCTATTGTATTTTGGTCACTATTTCCAAGCGGTCCTGCTATAGTTACCCCTTGGACCAGCTCCAGCGCTCCACTCAGGATTAAATCTAGAGTTGCCTCCCCCCTTGTGGGTTCCCATACCAGCTGCTCCAAGAAGCAGTCATTTAAAGTATCGAGAAATTTTATCTCTGCATTTTGTCCTGAAGTGAAATGTTCCCAGTCAATATGGGGATAATTGAAATCCCCCACTATTATTGGGTTCTTAATTTTGATAGCCTCTCTAATTTCCCTTAGCTTTTCATCATCACTATTACTGTCCTGGTCAGGTGGTCGATAATAGATCCCTAATGTTATATTTTTACTAGAGCATGACATTTCTATCCATAGAGATTCTATGGAACATGTGGATTCGCTTAAGATTTTTACTTCATTTGAATCTACACTTTCTTTCACATATAGTGCCACTCCTCCCCCTGCACGACCTGTTCTGTCCTTCCGATATATTTTGTACCCCGGAATGATTGTGTCCCATTGATTGCTCTCAGTCCACCAGGTTTCTGTGATGCCAATTATATCAATATCCTCCTTTATCACAAGGTACTCTAGTTCACCCATCTTATTATTTAGACTTCTGGCATTTGTGTACAAGCACTTTAAAAACTTGTCCCTGTTTATTAGCCTGCCTTTTTCTGATCTGCCAGATTCTTTTTTATGTGACTGTTTATCATCTGATCCGGCCCTTACATTATACTCTCCAGTCCTCTGCTCCTGACTATAACCTGGAGATTCTCTATCATCAGACTCTCCCCTAAGAGAAGTCTGTGTCCGATCCACACGCTCCTCTGCAGCAGTCGGCTTTCCCCCATCTCCTAGTTTAAAAACTGCTCTACAACCTTTTTAATGTTTAGTGCCAGCAGTCTGGTTCCACTTTGGTTTAGGTGGAGCCCATCTCTCATGTATAGGCTCCTCCCATCCCAGAAGTTTCCCCAGTTCCTAATGAACATGAACCCCTCCTCTCTACACCATCGTCTCATCCGCGCGTTGAGACTGTGAAGCTCTGCCTGCCTACCTGGCCCTGCGCATGGAACTGGGAGCATTTCTGAAAATGCCACCATAGAGGTCCTGGATTTCAGTCTCTTCCCTAGCAGCCTAAATTTGGCTTCCAGGACATTTCTCCTACCCTTCCCTATGTCATTGGTACCTACATGTACCACGACCACCGGCTCCTCCCCAGCACTACACATAAGTCTGTCTAGATGCCTCGAGAGATCTGCAACCTTCGCACCAGGCAGGCAAGTCACCATACGGTTCTCCCGGTCATCACAAACCCAACTATCTACATTTCTAATAATCGAATCTCCCATTACTAACACCTGCCTTTTCCTAGAAACTGGAGTTCCCTCCCCCGGAGAGGCAACCTCAGTGTGAGAGGCAACCCCAGCACCATCTGGAAGGAGGGTCCCAACTACAGGAAGGTTTCCCTCTGCTCCCCTTGACTGCTCTGCTTCCCTGGGCCGTTCTTCCTCTTCAACAGCACAGGAGCTGTCTGAGCGGCGGTGGGACAATTCTACAGTGTCCCGGAAAGCCTCATCAACATACCTCTCTGCCTCTCTTAGCTCCTCCAGTTCCAGCACCCTGGCCTCCAAAGTCCATACATGGTCTCTGAGGGCCAGGAGTTCCTTGCACCGACTGCACACATACGCCACCCACCCACAGGGCAGGTAATCATACATGCAACACTCAGTGCAATAAACTGGATAGCCCCCACCCTGCTGCTGGGCTTCTGCCTGCATTGTCTCCTAGTTAATGGAAGGGTGGTTTACAGGAAGAGGTTTTGGAATGTAGTTTGGTTTATAGGTTTTAAGGGGACTACAGGGAAGGGAACTCCACCAGAGAGGTCCTTTGGGGCCATCTGCCTGTCCCAAGTCAGGGTAAAGGAGGAGGGTTGGGCGTGGGGCTAGCAACTCCACCCCGTAAAAATCAGCTTGCTACAGAAACGCCAACAATAGAGTTAACAGAGACTTTTAGCCTGGAAAAAGAAGGGTCTTCAACTCGAAGACGCATGATGCTGGGTGGTGAAAGCCGCGAGGAAGCCACTAAGCCGATCACCCTTCTTACAACCAGGAGGATTACCATCGGCACATGGAACGTGAGGACGATGTACGAGTCAGGAAAGACGGCGCAGGTTGCAGCAGAGATGAGGAGCAACAACCTGACCCTACTAGGCATTAGCGAGACAAGATGGACGCAAGCTGGACAGAGACGACTGTTGACAGGAGAGCTGTTGACCCGTCAACTCCCAGCAGAGGAAGAAATTAGAAGGAGAAGGTGGGGCTGGATAGGACATACACTACGCAAGCAGCCAACCAACATCACCAGACAGGCACTGCGGTGGAACCCCCAAGGCAAGCGGAAAAGAGGCCGCCCAAGAAATACCTGGCGACGCGACCTTCAGGTTGATAGCAAAAAAATGGGCTATACCTGGAACCAGCTAGAGCGAATGGCCCAGGATAGAAGACTCTGGAGATCTGTGGTTGGCGGCCCATACCCCGGTTGGGGTGACGGGCATGAATGAATGATGATGAATGAATGACAGGGAAGGGGTTAGGGCCAGCAAGGGACTCCCACTCCTCTTCTAAACTCCCTGTTAGCAGCCCCTGGTCGCTTGTGCGCAGCTTTATAAAGCCCTGGCCTGAGTGAATGCCCCGCCCACTGATTAAGGCTCAGCCAATTACCAGAGCTGCTTGTGCCTTGAGACCACTGCCTAGACCAGTCCCCCAATGGCCCCCAACTGGTCACCCCGACCCCTGCACTTCCCCCCCCCCATCCTCCTCCCTCTGCCGAGCTGCCCGCTTTCCTTATTCCCCCTCCACCATAGGCGGGTGCTGCACCTGGCGCAGGGCACTCCATGCTGGCCCCATCCGCACATGGCAACTAGGGGGGGAACCAGAGAAGCAGGCAGCCAGATGGGAAGGGGGAAGATTAACATTTCCAAACAAGCCCCCTTTGTGCTCTCCACTGCTGCCCCCCAGGCTTGGGAGGAGCTTCTGGTAACAGCCACAAACCTACCTCTGTCCCCCTCCACAGCCCTCCTGGCACCATGCCGACAAACCCTGACAAGGGTTGGGCGGGGGGGGGGTAGGGGGGGTTAACCCACTGCTTGGCTCAGTGAGTGCCTGGCCAGCTCCTGCAGGCAGCTTGTTTTACACACAAACTGCAAGCTCTGGGCCGGTTGTACAGCTCCTGGCAACGGGGCCCTGGGGCTCCCAGCTAGAACGGGGAAAGCAGCCCCGGGGGAGCATCTGCAGAGGTGAGGCAGGACACAGGCGAAGGGGAGAACATGGTGCAATTGAACATTCAGGCTGAATCTCAGAAGGCTCCTGAGTGCAGGCTGGGGAAGGGGCTGCGCAGGGCGGGGTGGGGTTAGCGAGCGCAGAAGGGATACTCGTGGCTGTGGAGAGACGGCCATGGAGAAAGAGCTGGGAACCCGCTGAACAGCAGGAAGGCTGATTTTAACGGCCAGCACTGTTCTGGTACCGCCCCTGCTGCCAGTGAAGCCAGCACTGCCCTTGCAGAAGCTCCCTCGCCCAGCACCATGGACAGGGTGGATTCTCTAAAGGAAGGGGTGTCAGTCACAGATAAACTTTATTGGTGTAACGATACATTGCTATGCAGTAAAGTCAAACCTCACAGGGACTTGAACATGAAACTGGCCCCAGCTCCCTTCCCACGCGTGCAGGAGACTAGAGGCACAAGCTCTTGAAGCAGCGCAGGGGGACAGCGGCTGCGCCCTCCCGTTGGAGCAGGGGCTCCCTGCCAAGAGGCCAGCTATGCACCACTTGGGCCAATGAACATAGGGGCAAAGGCAGGAGCGGGAATGCCAGGTTCTCAGTAGCCGGGCTGGGATCTGGTCCCATGGTTCCTGGCCGGGGCCCCCTCTGAGCCATGGATACGGGTCATATTTGCCCAGACTGAGTAACGCTGTGGAGCTTGCTGTGCTCACCAGCCCTCTGCCCGGGCACCACTGCAGAGACACCCAGTCAGGCCATGCTGAGCATATGGCAGGAGTCCAAACTGCCCTTCACCCTGATGGCCAGCCATGGCACGGCTCAGAGGCAAGCACGGCTCTTCCACGAGCCCCTAAATGCTGCGAGCTCGAGCCAGAGCCGGGCCGAGGCTGCGGCGCCCTAGCAGGGATGGTCAATGCACATGGCCCCCAGCGCTAGGGAGAGCGGCCTCCTTAGGCTACAGGTGGGTAAAACGGGACGCTTTGACGTAAGGTTCCCCTCCCCCCATCCTCCACTGGCCAGCAAGGCCCCCAGGCACACCCTGCCGGCTCAAGGAGGCAGATGGATCCTGCCAAGACAGCTCTTGCCAGCAGTGATGTAGGGGGATCTGCTGGCCCTTAAAGCACTGATCTGGGCAGATGTGCTGAGCTGGCTGTCGAGCAATGCCCACGGAGGATGGGTGAAGGGACAATGCCCCACAGCGAAGGGGAGGCTCTGGGGGCAGCTGGCAGCCCCGTGGCTGGGCAGGCAGGGTTCTCTAGCTGTAGGGAAAGCTATAGCTCACCCCAACGCTGTTCCTGGGGCAGATTCCGGCAGTGAAGAGGGCTGGGTGACGAGCGAGCTCCGGTGGATGAGGCTGGTGCAGGGGCCAGCAGCAGAACCAGGGGCCGCTACAGCTCCCTCTGCAGGTCTGAGGCTGGCAGGGCACAGCTCCACGGGAAAGCTCCCGGAGCCCTCCCCAGCTGGCTGAGATCTAGGGGCCCTGACTGCGCTAGGCTGGCCCGGCCCCTCTCCACCGTGCCTCCGCAGCAGAGAAGTTGGGCCCAGACCCTCTGCCAGCACATCTCCACTAGGGGTTTGCAGCTATCCTGGTGCAACCTCCCAGGGAGGGGGGGGTGAGGCCAGCAGAGGAGCTGCAGGGGCCTGGTGCTGCTGCCCTCTGCAGACCCCATGCTAGTGCCAGGTCCTCCCCCCAGTCCTCCCACGTGCACCAGTGCCCATGAAGAGCCGGCTGCTCTGCACCCCCGTCCTGCTTTGGCCCTGGGACAGCGTGTACTCATCCCTGGGGGCAGGGGGGAGCCTGGCACCAGGCCCAGCAGCCTGCACTAGGAGGGCCAGTGCTAGGGAACCGGCCAAGGGAGACAGAGGGGAGGATGCAGTTAAACCGGAGCATGAGTCAGAGTCAACAGGGCTGAGCTCCCAAGACGAGCCTAGGGAAAGAGGCTCTGCAGCCCTCCTGGAGAGTGGAGCAGGCTCCCAGCAGCCACCCCCACCCACCCCATGCGCATTCTTGCCAGGCTGATGCCAAAAGTCATCTGTGGTTTAAAAACAAACCAACCAACCAACCAGCTCCGCTGGCCTCAGCTCCAGCTCCCAGCCAGTTCGTTTGCACAGGGGAGCAGCACTCAGCATGGGGCTGCAAGGCGCCTGCTACAGCCTTGGAAAAGAGCAAACTGAGTCTGTGAGGTGAGCAGGAGCCAAGCAACGCCCCCAAAACAGAGAGCAGGCCAGTGACGTGGGGGGAGGGGCGGCTCACCAACAGTTCTGAACGAGGAGATCCAGGAGGTGAGGATGCCCTGCCCTGCGCCCTGCTGCTGCTATGGCCGGACGGAGTTTCTGGGTCGCCATTGGTAAAGGAAAGTGCCCGAGGAGCAGCCTGCCCTGCTTCAGAGCCAACAGGACAGGACATCAGTGCAGCCAGCAGATCAATTCCTAAAGTGCATTGAAGCATCTCAAAGGCCCTGCACAAGCGTCTGGCGAGCCGGAGCCCAGGCCGGCAGTGAGAGCGCAGCCTCTGCTGACCAATCACGCAGCATGTGTCTGGAGGCAACGGGCTTTTGGGCAGCACCTGCAGCTGGAGGACATCTGCAGCCCAGAGGCACCAGCTGCTTTCCACATGCAGGGCTGTGGGGCAGGTGCTGGGGCACTCCGGAGCCCCCGGCGCCAAAGAGCAGAGCAGTGCTGCAGGCTCTGTGCAAGGGGTAGTTCACATAACAGCCAGGGCTGGCCCATCCTCGATGCTGATGGATTGGAGACTGGCTCAGCAGGGCTGAGTACTTCTTGGAGCTCATCTGGACACTCACATGCAGATAACCTGCACCCTGCAAACAAGCACAGCTGTCACTGCTCTGCCCAGAGTCTGCCCAGCATGCTTTGGGGGAGCACAGCTGGCGGCAGCTGAGCCGGGCACCCCACCCCTGGCGCACGCCAGCTGGGGCTCCGCACAGACTGGCCAAGGCCAGGCAGTCTCAAGTCCCTCTCAGAAGGGGTGACACTTTCACAAGTTTCAATTCAACAGGGCCAGGCCTTGTGCTCCCAGTGCCCACCAGGGCTAGAAGCTCTGCTCTCATTACCCATGACTCTGTGTGCAGTCACCAGCCAGGATCCCGCCCCACGCGGCACATCCCTGCCAGCCGAGCTCACACACCTGTCCTCCTCGATATTGCTGCTTTCCTTGTCATAGGCATCCATGCTCCCCTCCTGGTCTTCTTCACCGAGATCCATGTCCAGCTCATTCCCTGACTCTGAGCGAGGGTACGTGGACCCACTGGAGACACAAAGGGCAGCAGTGAGCACCAGCCAGCTCCCCACAGCTAAGGCACAGCCCCATCGGCACCAGTCTAAGGCACTGGCCTCCTGTTCGGAATCCTGCCTGCGCTGAGCAAGGGCTCCCAATCCGGCCAACTCAACCCCGCAGCGAGTGGAGGGAGGAAGGGCTGGCTGCAGGGACCCTCCGTGTGGGAGGCCAAGCGCTCATGCCATTTGGCGAGGGAGGGTCAGGCTGCCAGGTGGACGGCTCCCCTGGGGCAATGCCCTCTTCCCAGACAGCTTCAGGGGAGCCACGTGCAGCTGCAGCCATGTGAACTGGCACCTATGGCTCCCATCCACTGTACGTCAGTTTGGAAGCGAAGCTGTATGCTGCAGGCAGATCGAAGGGGCCTGGCTGCTCTGGGAGAGCCGTGCTCCCCTCTCGCTGGCTGGGGAGGGGAGCGGGGTGCAGCATTCCCTCTACGTTTTCCCACCCATGTGCGGAATGAATTGGGTCATGTGCACCTATATGGAGGTAGTGTGTGACACGACCCTGTCTGACATCACCTCATATTGGTGCTCATAACAAAATTCACGTGGTGGGGGTGGGGCTGAGGGGTTCAGAGCATGGGAGGGGGCTCAGGACTGGGGCAGCGGGTTGGGGTGCGAGGGCTCCATCTGGCGGTGCGGACTCTGGGGTGGGACTGGGGAGAGAGGACTCCCCCAGCTCTCTCCCCGTGGCAGCACGGCCACGCAGTTTACAGGGCAGCTCTAGCTCAGGGCACTGCTGGGGGCCAGGGGGCTCCCCCCCCCCGCCAGGAAGCACTGCTTTCAGACAGGTCACACTTCCCCGCAGCCCTGACGCCTGACCTGATGGAGCGGCAGGTGAAGAAGACAATCCTCTTCAGCCTCTTATTGTAGAAGAAGTAGTTGAAGGACCAGAGGCTGCCCTCCTCGCCGAAGGGGTCCGAGTCCAGGTCTGGGTTGTAGCTGCGAAACCAACAGGGGAGGGGTGAGAAACGCCCTGCCTACAGCTGCCTGGGCAAGAAGGGCTCCCAGCACCCAGACTCTCACTCAGTCCAGGCAGAACCGACCCTTGGCACCTGGTGGGCAGAGCACAGCACAAATGGTAAAGACCCAGATACCTCCCCAGCACAACCCGCAAGGCAGGCAGGTGCCAGGATCAATGTTGTGCAGGGAGACACTGAGGCAGACTGTTAGCCCACCGGGCCAGCAGCCCCAGGCAGAGTCAGGAGTGAGGCAGTCAGCTACCTCAGCAGCAAGCTCATGGTGTGCCCGGGGGGTAAGGGGAAGGCATGGGATCGTCCCTTTTATCTGCCTTGGCAAAGGGACCCCTAGAGGCAGGCCAGGCCAGCGTCGGCAGGATGTCCCCCACATCCATGGGCCCAGCCTTGAGCAAGAGCCCCTCCCCTGTACTCCCCAGTGGCGCATGGCCTGGCTGCTCCTATGCGGAGCGGGCCGCTCTGGGGCGTGGGGCTGCCCTATGCCGAGTGGGCAGGCAGAACAGACCTGTAGATGTCACACTCCGAGAGACAGATCTCCTCATCCACAGCATCCCACAAGTGAGGCTTCAGGGCTTTGAAGTCCTCCCGGACCGCTGAGAACAAGCTACAATTCACAGCATTCACCACCTGGAGGAGACCGAGACACACGGGAGTCAGGACCCTGCAGCTTTCCAGAGCGAAGCAGGCAGCCCCTCCCTGTGGGACAGGGCCCAGCTCCTCTGCTCTGGGGAGGCCAGACGGGAGGGTGGGTTTGGAACACTGGCCGGCCCCGAGGGCAGGGCCAGATTAACGCAGGGGCTTTAGGGGCTGCAGCCCAGGGCCTCGGGCTAAGGGGGGCCCTGCACAAATAAATCCATAGTTAGAGACAATTCAGTGGTCACCAACCCGTCAATCGCAATCGACTGGTCGATCCTGGAGCCTCTGCCAGTCAATCGTGATCTCTGGGCCGCTAAAAGTCCCGCGGTCAGCAGGGCTCACGCAGGCTGTCTGCCTACATGCCATGGCCCCACGCTGCTCCCAGAAGTGTCTGGCTGCTGGCGCATCTCTGGGTGCTGCCCCTGCCCCCAGCACTGTCCCTGTGGCTCCCATTAGCTGGGAACCGGCCAATGGGAACTGCGGGGGCGGTGCTTGCAGGCAGCACACTACACTGTCACACTCCCCCCAGGGGTGTGCAGAAATGTGCCAGCAGCACCACGGGGCCATGGCATGCAGGCAGATAGCCTGCCTGAGCCCTGCTGCACCACCGGCCAGGAGCCGCCTGTGGTAAGTGCCTCCCAGCCGGAGCCTGCACCTCGCACCCCAACCCCCTGCCCCAGGTCA
The DNA here is from genome assembly GCF_020497125.1 of Mauremys mutica. NCBI lineage: Eukaryota > Metazoa > Chordata > Testudines > Geoemydidae > Mauremys > Mauremys mutica. The sequence goes on along the minus strand of NC_059073.1, from coordinate 4,336,415 downwards.
CAATCCCCTCCTGCACCAACCCCCCTCCCCTCGCCCTCTTCTGCGCCCCAACACTGCCTCAGCCTGGAGCCCTCTCCTGCACCCAAACTCCCTCCCAGAAAGAAACAAATCTAACAGCTGTTCTGTTAGTTGTTAATTCAAAAGAGCCTATGTTCTACATGTTTTAAGACTGAAATGTAACCACAGAACGGCTTTATGTGAATTAAAAGGCAAGTTTAGTGCAGCGATTATAGCCACGATGCCAGAATTGTCATTGTTTTGTTTTAAATCAGGAAAGAGCTTTGAATACAGGGGCCCCACACAATTCTAACAGCCCCGGGACAACAGGAGAGTTAATCCGGCCCTGCCCAAGGGCTCACTCCTCTGAGCGGGAAGGAGACGTCGTTTCACATGGCGCACGCGGGAGGCGATAAGCTAACAGCTTTGACAAAACCCTCATTAGTCACCCAGCCCTGCCCATGAAGGGGAAGCTGCTGCCAGGGTACTCTTGGGATGGGAGATGTGATGAAGTGGGGCTGTTGTTAATGTTTCCTATGAATACTGTGTGGGTGCCTCAGTTTCCCCAATGCATTTCTTAAGTCTCTAGGGGGTGGGATAAGGGGGTGAGATTGTTGCAGAGCAAAGCGCCAGTGCACATAAATGGCCGACCCTCTGTCTCCTGGCAACTAAGGGCCGGGCCCTTTCCCCCTGCAAGGGGATGCTAAAGGTGTGGGAGAACAAAGAGCTCAGGTGACCTCCTGGCCTGGGAAAGGGACAAAGCCCAGAGGAGGGGGGGCTGGAGGGGGAGTCAGTTTGGGGCTCGCTGGGGATGTGGAGTGAGGTGCAGACTTGGTTGTCTGGCTCACTGCCCCCCAGAGGGACCTGGCTGAGGGGTCCTGGTTGTACCTACACGCCCTGCTTGGGACTGTGTTCCTGTCATCTAATAAACCTCTGGGTTACTGGCTGGCTGAGAGTCCCGGTGATTTGCAGGACGTGAGGGTGCAGGGCCCTGACTCTCCCACACTCCATGACAGGAGGAAAAACAGGAGTCTAACGTAGAACACAAGTGTGTGTGTGGAACAGATGCAGAGCAATGGGCACGCAGCGTTAGATTCAGGAAAAACGTGTGGAGAAGCAGGAAAAATGCACTGTGGGGCAATAGAAGCAGAGGTGGGGTGGTTGGACCTGCCACAGGATCCCACAGGCGCCAGTTCACATGGCTGCAGCTGCACGTGGCTCCCCTGAAGCTGTCTAGGAAGAGGACGCTGCCCCAGGCCGAGGATGTGGGCCTCCCGCCAGTAGGCACAGCTCTGGGCACCCTCCTCTCAGTCAGGATGGAGCTCTGCCCTCTCCTCAGTGTGGTGTCTGGAGAGCTGGGCAGGGAAACCCACAGTCTGGGTGGCTTTCAAAACACTGGAAAACGCTCAAACCCAGCCCCTGCCTCTACACTACACTACACACACAAAACAACTCCACCACTGTGCAACAACCCAGCCCAGCCGGCACAGCCTGGGGAAGTCAAAACCCCACCCACAGGCACAGCGTCCCCTAAAGGAGAAGGGCCAGGCAGGCCGTGGAGCCTGGCAGGGGTTGCTGATTTTACATGGGAAGTGCTCAGATTCTGTGGTGACGGGCAGCAAGACAGATCCTGACACCCTGCGTGGGACGGGGGAGAACCTCGCTCCAGGGGCTGAGAGGGTGTCTCACTGGGGGGTGGGTCTGGAGGTAGCAGAGCCTCTCCCAGGGAAGGGTCTGGCTGCAGCCCCTCTCGGAGCGGGTGGGCCTCAGAGAGCTAAACCCCGCTGGCTGGATCCCTAGGGTCCCTCACCCCAGCGAGCTGGAGGGAGCCCCGTCTCGGCTGCTCTCAGAAGGGCCCTGCCAAGCTTCACGGAAAGGAGCACTCGGACCCCAGCCAGCGGGGGCTGCTGGCTCCTGTGCAGAGCTGGAGGGAGCCCATCCCGTACCCAGTTGAGGCTTGGCTCCCTGCTGAACTCGTGGCTCTTGGCAGCACTGAAGTCGTAGTCGGGCCGGAAGGACTCGTTGAGGGTAGCGATCAGGTAGAAGAGGGTCTTGCGGCTGCACTTGTCACTCAGGGGTCCCTCCTCGTCTCCACTCTGACTTTTACTGAGCCTGCAGACACAAGACAGCGAGGCAGGCAGCTGCTCCCGCTGCCCAGGGCAACACGCCCGAGGGAGGCCCCCGGCAGCCCCACCCCACACCCTGGGACAGGAATCCTACGGAAACCAGCCTCAGCCCCAGAGATATTGCCAGAACCCAGCGAACAGGCCCCAGGATGGCACACTGGCAGGGAGACGGCCCTAACCAAATGCACACACAGTACAGGAGGGAATCCACGCGCACACCCACCTTAATCCAGGGGCAGCTAGACATGACCGAGCCCTTCAGCTGCACAGAGGGCTGGCCTGGGAGATCACCAGTCCCAGCATGCACTGCTGCATCTCAGCCCCTGAGGCTCGGGAACAGAGAGCACTAACCCCAGGCTGCCTGTCCACACTGGGGTGAGGCCAGCTGCAATGCATGGGGCATCCTGGGGCCACCACCCCTCCCTCAGCGGGCTCTTGCCCCAGCCCATTGCCACCTCTTGTGCAGGGCCACACTGAAGCATGCAGAGGTCCCTTGTAACTCCCCGCAGAAGTCCTGTGCCACCCCATGCCCGGCCCAGAGTGGAGGGCTGACATACCTGCTCGGGCTGATCCCCGTAGTCTGAGGGGGTGACAGGGCTTCAAGAACGTGTGGCTGGCCCTCCTGGCAGAACTGCTTAAACATGTGCTTGTCATCACCCGCCATCTTACATGAGTAACTCTCGATCCTGCAGAGAGACAACCCCGAGTGTGACGCCTGCCGGGGAGCAGTGCAACAGGCCCCTGGGCCCACGCCTGCTCCTCAGAACAAGCATGATAAGCGAGAAGCGGAGGAGCAACGCTGGGTGCCCAGCCCCAGCGCAGACAGAGATCACCCCTCACAACACCGGCACTGAGTGCTTAGAAAGGACAGGCCAACAGGAGCAGAGACATGTCCAGTACAGACACAGGAGGTTGGAAATCCCCCAAGGCAGCTGTCCTGGCTCTGCCCAGAGCTACAGGGACTGCGGTTTCAGAGAGATATAAATGTGAACCCCACAGCACCCTGCAGAACTGGCTGCCAGGGCTGGAGCATGCATGGGGAGGGAGGAGTGGTGGGTTGAACAGGATCCAGCAAATATTCTCCACAAACTCTGACCAGGAACATGCCCACGAGCTGTTCTAAGGAGCTCCTGTGTGCCCCGGCGCGCCCTCTCCCCCACCCCCTGGCCTGCCTTGCCAAGGGTACAGAACGAGGGGCAGGAAGCCCAGCTGATCACTGCAGCATCTGGATCAAAGTAGGGTTCTGCCCACACCAGGGAGTTTGCCTGCTGCCAGTAACATGGTCAGAAAAGGGCTCCCCAGCCAGTGCTGGAAATGATTTGATGGCCACGCTGCACCCAGGACTGAGCCACCCCGCACACACCTCCCCCAACAGGCTCAGTCCCTCTGCACTGGCAACTAGCCAGTGTTACCTCTGCTTCAGGGGCACGATGACTGACCAGCCATTGCCACTGACCTATCGGTTCCAGGTGCAACAGAGCAGACGCGCCAGGCAGGGCCCCTCCAGTCTTGGCTGGAACCCCCTCCTGGGAGAGCTTGTGGGTCCTATTCCCCAGGTTCAGCTCAGGTGAGGGGGAGGGATAGCTCAGTGGTTTGAGCATTGGCCTGCTAAACCCAGGGTTGTGAGTTCAGTCCTTGAGGGGGCCATGGGGAAGGGGGAGAAACCACCACACAGTCAGGGACAGTACTTGGTCCTGCTAGTGAAGGCAGGGGGCTGGACTGGACGACCTTTCAAGGTAGATAGGAGTGGCAAGGAGGCATCGCACAGCTCCCTGCGCATGGACCTGGGCTCTGCTGAGCCCACCCACGTCTTCCCAGCAGAAGGGGATGCTTGGGGGAGGCAGGAGTGCAATGGGGGAGGAGCACCGAGACAACCCAGGGAGACAGAGGAGGGGGCTGGCCTGGCAGCAGCATGGGCATTTGGGGGCATTTGGTCTTGGCCCCTGGCCCAGCTGAGGCTGGAGCACTATGGAGGCAGCCAACTGCCCCAGGGCAAAGAGAAAGAGACCTCTGATGGGCTCAGAAGGCTGCCAAGCCCCCCGGGGCAGGGGGAGCTGCTTTGCGGTGCCACACGGAAGAGGGGAATCGATTTGGAGCCCATTCTTCCTCCTGCGCCTCACCCCCACTCGAGAGAGGAATGAACAGGCTATGGTCAGTTCAGAAACCAGTCTCAGGCCAGGACTACGCCAATAAAATTAGATTTTAGCAACACTGCTCCGGGCTGCGAAGCTTTTGTGCCTGGCATGCTGTAGTTAGGTCAGGCTAACGTCTGGTCAGGACCTGGAAGAACTCTCCCATCGACCTAGCTACCACCTGTCAGAGGGGGATTACCTCTACGGAAGTGTTCATGCCAGGGCATGGCGGGCACAGCTGCAGTGCCCTGACTGTGCCGATGTAGCAGCTGCCGCCATGTAGACATGGCCTCAGAGACATGCCGCTGCCAGGGCCCCAACACCAGATCAGTCACACCTCACATGTTCCTGGCTCCCACACGCCACTCCTTCCTGTTTGCCTTTCTATTGTGTGTGACAACAGGCTAGGCAGTCTCACTTCTGTTTCTTGCCACTTCCTGGATGTGGTGTCTGGGCTCAAGTGGAGTGGGGGAAGGGTTGTTAGGCAGACTCGTCCACTGTCATCTGTTCATGGACACATTTCTATAGGCCCCCCTAGAAATCCTGGGCAGATGTCCCCCCGGCTCCCCTGTGAATGAGCTGCCCACACTGACAGCGTCACTAGAGCAGGGTAACTGCAGCCTCCAGTCAGTTACAGCCAGGCCTGCCAGGGCTCCGAGACGCTGCCCAGGAGGTGAGCGCGAGCAGGAAGTGTGCTACTGGGGCTTGCAGGCAGGATGCGAGATGGTTTGCAAACCCCGACTCTTAGACTGCGCTCTCAGTTAAACCAAATCCACACGGACTAAGCCTTTTGGGAAGGGCAGGAGACCCAGCCCAGGGCAGGGCTTTCTCCGTCCCAACTCTGCAGCATGTGCTCCACCAGCAGCATGGACAGAGGCAGAGAAGACAGACATAGTTCTGTCCAGCTCCCATGGCCCTCACAATCGGCTTGAGCAGAAGAATGCAATCACACTTCCCAAAGGACAGCAGCAGCCTACACTACAGGATACACAAGTGCTGCTGGCCCCAGGGTCACACTGAAAAAGAAGTGGGGATTAGGGCCCGTTCTGGGGAATGTCTGCAGCACCCTCTCGACCACTCTGCCCTTCTCTGGCTGCAAGCTCTTTGGGAAGTGCTCGAAAAGCTCAACGCTAAGAGAGCATGTGGAAAACACGCGCACGCACCACGCCTGGGTGAGCTGGGAAATGGATTCACTTCAGCCTTGTGTCTCTCAGCCAGCGAAAGCAGGAACTGACCAGGTCAAGCTAACCGGGTTTCAATGCCATTTAAAATGCCCTAAGCACGTGTTCGGGTTCTGCAAGGTGCAGTTTCATTTCACTGGTGCGTGCTCCAATACAGACACAGCCCGAGCCTGGGCTGGGGCCTCACGTGTGAGCAGCCCAGCCACAATCAGAAACAGACTGTGTGATGGAGATTCTGAGCAAACCTAGCCTGCCAGGCAACGCCAGCCAGCCCCACAGTCAATCAGAGCTCGACTCCCAAACATCATGTTCCTGGCCAACTACGGGTTTCAAATAAAGCCCAAAACCTGGAACGCCGCTTCAGGAAACTCCCCAAATGATCTCAGCTCACCCCCTGCGAGACTGGCTGGAGTCCTCCTCGGTCCAGACAGAAAGGGAATCACCAAGCCCACAGAGAGAACCAAGGTCAGGACTGGCAATGGAACTCCTAGCTCTTTGCTCGAACCAGCGAGCAATCAATGGGGAAGCAACGCTAGCCTGCTAAACAAAGGGGCATGTCACTGTCAGACACCCACTAGCTGTGGGTGAGGGGCACTCCCCTGCCCCCAAGCTGACCCCTCGGGCCCGCAGCACTGACCAGGGAGAAGCCCATACAGAGCTGTGGTCTGGCTGCTCTGTCCTAGCGGTCTACAACTGAGATTCCTACCAGCCTAGATGCCCTAGGCTGCTGTAAGGATGAGCCTCTGCTGGGCCCAAAGAACTGCCACCACCTCCTCCTGTTCCACAACATCACTGTCCCAGCACAGGCCTTGCACAGCTCATGCTCCACCGCTGGGGGGGGGGGGGGGGGGGGGGGGGGGGGGGGGGGGAGGGGGTGGGGGGGGAGGATGATGAGCACGGGCTGGTCCAGCCACTGTCTCAGCCTGGTCACACTTGTGCAGCCGCCCGAGAATGGAAGCCACTGGCCGACTGGCTCCATTCTCGCGGCTCAGAACATCCTGCCTGGAGAGCAGACATCTCTTCACAACACAGACACACCAGACTGGGGGTAAGTGAATCTCTCCAGTGGGTGGAGCAACGCAAAGGGAGGAAGTGTACAGGGCCAGTGAGAGCACAAGAACCAGAGCCTGGGAACCCACGGGCACTGACCTACCCCCACCCCTACACTGCAACCCCACAGCTTGCATATGTGCTGCAGAAACCTCCACCCAAGTGTCTAGCACCCAGGTCGCCGCTCATAAGCTTGGAGAGGAGGTGGACTGGCCCCACTCCCACAGCTAGATGGGGCTCTGAAAGGAGACACCCAGGGGCTAGAACACAGGTGCTCAGGCTGGCCTCTGCTGAGCCAATGGCCAGCGAGTCCTCAGCTGGATGGCCTTGGAGCACCTTCCAGCCACTCTCCCAGGCTAAGCGGTGAGAGGCCCAGCCAAGAGTCTCACATCACTGCTGTTTACGACTCCTGTAAACATGCCTGGAGAGCAAGCGTGGGATGTGCCCAGCCTCCTTCCTAGCTTTCCTCCAACAGGAGCAGGACCTCCCAGGTAAATAGCAACACTTTGGCAGGCAGGGGCACTAAGGACAGGGGAGCACAGCGGTAGCCTTTTGTTCCCACATCTGGGATCCCTAGACCAGGGGTAGGCAACCTGCGGCACACGAGCTGATGTTCAGTGGCACTCACACTGCCACTGGAACAGGGCGCTCTGCATTTTCATTTAATTTTAAATGAAGCTTCTTAAACATTTTAAAAACCTTATTTACTTCACATACAACAATAGTTTAAGTTTTTTTGTTGCAAAATTGCCACCTTCAAGTCTGTCACTGAGTGGTTAGAAAGGTTGAAGTGTTCTCCCACTGGTTTTTGAATGTTATGATTCCTGATGTCAGATTTGTGTCCATTTATTCTTTTGCGTAGAGACTGTCCGGTTTGGCCAATGTACATGGCAGAGGGGCATTGCTGGCACATGATGGCATATATCACGTTGGTAGATGTGCAGGTGTACGAGCCCCTGATGGTGTGTCTGATGTGATTAGGTCCTGTGATGGTGTCACTTGAATGGATATGTGGACAGAGCTGGCATCGGGCTTTATTGCAAGGATAGGTTCCTGGGTTAGTGTTGAAGCAAATACTCACCAGCAACCGCACACCATACAACATAAACACTAACTCAGGAACCTATCCTTGCAATAAAGCCCGATGCCAGCTCTGTCCACATATCCATTCAAGTGACACCATCACAGGACCTAATCACATCAGACACACCATCAGGGGCTCGTACACCTGCACATCTACCAACGTGATATATGCCATCATGTGCCAGCAATGCCCCTCTGCCATGTACATTGGCCAAACCGGACAGTCTCTACGCAAAAGAATAAATGGACACAAATCTGACATCAGGAATCATAACATTCAAAAACCAGTGGGAGAACACTTCAACCTTTCTAACCACTCAGTGACAGACTTGAAGGTGGCAATTTTGCAACAAAAAAACTTCAAAAACAGACTCCAAAGAGAGACTGCTGAACTTGAATTAATATGCAAACTAGATACTATTAACTGTGGTCTAAACAAAGACTGGGAATGGTTGGGTCATTACACCAATTGAATCTATTTCCCTATGTTAAGTTCTCCTCACACCTTCTATGGGCCATCTTAATTATCACTTCAAAAAGTTTTTTTTCCTCCTGCTAACGATAGCTCATCTCAATTGATTAGACTCTGCCTGTTGGTATGCATACTTCCACCTTTTCATGTTCTCTGTATGTATAAATATCTCCTGTCTGTGTGTTCCATTCTATGCATCCGAAGAAGTGAGCTTTAGCTCACGAAAGCTCATGCTAAAATAAATGTGTTAGTCTTTAAGGTGCCACAAGTACTCCTGTTTTTTTTGCGGATACAGACTAACACGGCTGCTACTCTGAAACAATAGTTTAGTTATAGATTATAGAAAGAGACCTTCTAAACACGTTATAAGGTATTATCGGCACGCCAAACCTTAACTGAGAGTGAATAAAGGAAGACTTGGCTCAGCACTTCTGAAAGGCTGCTGACCCCTGCCCTAGACAGAGATGGAAGGCTCAGCCTAGAGGCACCGGGCCCTGCACTGCAGCATGCGTGTAAGGTGGGGTGACTGACTCCCTTCCCCTCCCAATTCTGGTAGGTGGGACTGTCACTGGGAGCGGAGGTGACACTCCCTAGGGTGACTGTGGAGAGCCTGGAAGCAGACAGCTGAGCTGTGTGCGCCCCGAGACCCCAAAGCCCATGGCAGGTTGGAACTTCCCAGACCGCTGGGCAGCGGCAAAGAGCTGTCAGGTCTACACCGTCTAGTCCGCCCCTACCCCCACCAGCAGCAAGTGCTTGGACAGCACCCATGCGATGCTCTCCCACTCACCCATGTCAGTACAGTGCCTAGTGCCAAATCCAGAGCCTCTTCCTGCACCCAAAACCCCTCATCCCTGGTGACACTGGGGGGCTCCCTCCCAGCTGCTCCTCAGCTGAATAGATCTCACTGCCAGAGCTATCAAGCTTGTCTGGCCCCCTTGGAGGGGGGGGGGGACTTTCTGCGCCACAGGAAGGGCACAAAAAGAGGTGGCTCAAGTCCCTGGGGAAGCACAGCAGGAAGCTTTGATAACACTCACCTGCCAATGATGTGAGCATCTCCCGTCTCCACTGTCAGCTGAGAGTTTATTGCTTCAAAACTTGAGTTCTCTAACAGCTTCATTGTCCCACCTTCGGCTCCAGAGCGACTCCCAGTGCCACAGCTGCTGCAAAGCTGGTACTGCCTAGCACAGAGAGACAGGTTCCATCAGCTGCCCATCTCAAGAGCAGCACAGCAAGACTGAAGACAAGGCGAGAAGGGCCCCGATTCCTAGTGAGCCCAGCAGAGGGCTCAGAGGCCAGCCCCTGAAGCATGGAATGGGTTTGGCTAGTCCAGCAGCGGCAGTGGGGTGATAAACCAGCACAAAGACAGGGAGGGGAGGCAGCGGTCAGGAGGCAGACACCCTGCTAAGTGGGGAGAACAAGAACAGATCTCACATTCCTAGGAAGGAGCCAGGCAGCCTCCCAGGCTAACCCCATTGCACACTGCTGTATCCCACTCCCAGGTGACTGAGGTACCAGCAAAGGGCAAGCTGCCCTGCAGCTCTCCACACCCACCCACCCAGTGTGCCAACCTCATTCCCACCCCCTAGCAACGGGCGACTTGCCAGCACCCAGAGCTTACACTCCACAAGGGGGCGGGGGTATAAATTCCCCCTTCAGACCCTAAGGCCAGTTCTCCCACCCCAACCCACAGGAAGTCATTTCCTCCAGTTCAGCGAGAGTCTGTGCTTTGTGAAGCTACCTCTGAATCACTCAGCAAAGGGGACCTGTTCCACCCAACGCTCAGATGTGGTCTCCTCACCTCAAAAAAGATATTCTAGCACTAGAAAAGGTTCAGAAAAGGGCAACTAAAATGATTAGGGGTTTGGAGAGGGTCCCATACGAGGAAAGATTAAAGAGGCTGGGACTCTTCATCTTGGAAAAGAGGAGACTAAGGGGGGATATGATAGAGGTCTATAAAATCATGAGTGATGTGGAGAAAGTGGATAAGGAAAAGTTATTTACTTATTCCCATAATACAAGAACTAGGGGTCACCAAATGAAACTAATAGGCAGCAGGTTTAAAACAAATAAAAGGAAGTTCTTCTTCACACAGCGCACAGTCAACTTGCGGAACTCCTTACCTGAGGAGGTTGTGAAGGCTAGGACTATAACAATGTTTAAAAGGGAACTGGATAAATTCACGGTGGTTAAGTCCATAAATGGCTATTAGCCAGGATGGGTAAGGAATGGTGTCCCTAGCCTCTATTTGTCAGAGGGTGGAGATGGATGGCAGGAGAGAGATCACTTGATCACTGCCTGTTAGAGTCACTCCCTCTGGGGCACCTGGCATTGGCCCCTGTCGGCAGACAGGATACTGGGCTAGATGGACCTTTGGTCTGACCCGGTACGGCCGTTCTAATGTAACATAAGAATGGCCAGACTGGGTCAGATTAGGGTCCATCTAGCCCAGTATCCTGTCTGCCGACAGGGGCCAATGCCAGGCGCCCCAGAGGGCATGAACAGAACAGGGAATTTCATGACAAGTTCTCCCTGTTTTAAAGCACCACGCTGCCACATAAAGGAGTCCCCTCCTCTCTGGGGCGAAAGGTTCTTTTATTATTCTCTACAGAGGCAACATTGCAGCTAAACAAATTCATCTCCATGCCCAACAGACCAACCCAAGTGACCACTGGGCACAAACCGAGGACAATATTTTCATCATGGCCGAACCACCAGCCCAGGCGCACATCTGCTCCCAAGTATGCGCCCATCCCTCGCACAAAGCAGGGCTGCAGGAATTTTTGCACCAGGACAGCGTCCTGTGCCTAGACACTGCCTGCACTAGGACCCCAAGGGAGAGGGTCCTCACAACCAGCCCTGCAAAGTCAGAGGCACAGTGAACCCTCCCCATGCTCACCTCACCCCATCACCACCACAAATAACTGAAGAAACAGATTTGAAGGAATCACTTTGCCAATCATGTGCTGCCCTGGCAGCCCCCATTCACCATCTGCATCAGCAGCCTCCCTGGTGCCCCCAGTGGCAGTTCACACACAAGAACATCCCCTTGTTCACAGTCCCCCAAAGGCCCCCGTATGCATCCACACTCTGCCTCAAAGAGTAGACCCCCCACCCCTGCACCAACCCGATTCCCATACACCGGTGCTTTTCAAACCGCGAGTTGTGGCCCAGTACTGAGGAATGTCAGGGACTGGGTCGCGGTGGCTCTGGTCAGCACCGCCAACCAGGCCGTTAACAGTTCCATCGGCGGTGCTGCCCGGGTAAAGCAGGCTAGTCCCTACCTGTTCTGACACTGCGCTGTGCCCCGGAACCGGCCAGCAGCAGGTCTGGCTCCTAGGCATGGGGGCCACGGGGCTCTGCACGCTGCCCCCACCCCAAGCACCAGCTCTGCACTCCCATTGGCTGGGAACCGGCCAATGGGAGGAGATGTGTGGGAGGGGGTGCCTGTGAGCAAGAGCCATGCAGAGCTGCTTGTGTGTCTCCCCTAAGAGCTGGACCTGCTGCTGGCTGCTTCCAGGGTACAGCGCGGTCTGCGGTGCCAGGACAGGCAGGAAGCCTGCCCTAGCACCCCTGCTGCGCCACTGACCGGGAGCCCCCAGAGGCTAGCCCACACCCCAATCCCCTGCCCTGAGCTGCCCCCAAATCCAGAGCCTCTTCCTGCACCCGAAACCCCTCATCCCTGGCCCCACCCCAGAGCCCTGACCCCCTCCTGCACCCCAAACTCCTCATCCCGGGCCCCACCGCAGAGTCTCCACCCCCAGCCCAGAGCCCTGACCCCCTCCCACACCCTGACCCCCTCAGTCTCAGCCCCAACCTGCAGCCCTCACCCCCACACCACAACCCTCTGCCCCAGCCTTGCGCTCCTCCCACACCTGAAACCCCTCATCACCAGCTCTGTTGGGTTGCAGGCATCAACAATTTTCTTCAACGGAGTCACCAGAAAAAAAGTTTGAAAACCACTGCCATACACCCAGCTCCCCAATCTCCATCCATATGCACTCATCAGCACCTCCATCCCTGTCTCCAGCTTCTCCGCACCCCCTGCAGCCACTTGGTGCCCATGAACCACATGCAGCCAGCCCCACTGCGGCCCTCCCATGCAGCCCCCAGATTCTCAGAGACCCAGACATCATGCCCCTATTTTCTCCACCCCTATACCGGTGCACCCCACCCCCATTCCCTGCAGCGCCCGGCGCAGTGGGAAGGGCAGTGGACAGTCCCCACCTCCCGAGAGGTGTCTCTGATGGAGGCCCCCAGCCTTGCTGCCCCCACTACAGCCCCTCTCTCTGTCCTGGCTCCGTCCCCCATCTGGCTTCAGCTGTAACCAGCCAAAATGCTCCTGGAAGTGGCAGGGCAGCCCCAGCAAAGGGCCTTGGCTCCAAAATTCGCTCCCTATGGGGCCTTTAAGGGCACATTCCTAAGGGCCTTTGGTTGAGATGGCAGCTGGAGAGGGCTCTGGGTCTCACTCCTCAGTGCTGCCAGACAGACCCTATTTCCATCTAGGGCAGTTTCACCCCGGATGGGCTATGTCTGAAGTATATGGACTTTGTTAGACTCAGTGAGGGGATCCCCAAAATCCCTGCTGGCTACTAAGGAGAAGTCCCTGCTCAAGAGCCCTGTGCCCCGCCCTCTCTCCAGCTGGGGCCTGCTGCACCATCCTGGCCTGTAACAGGAGAGGTTGTAAACAAGCAGCAGCAGGGACATGCCAGGGCTTTCGGGAAGCAGTGTTCCCTTACAGGACTACTCTGGGAGGCAGGGCCATGCCACTGCCACAGACACAGGGAGCCACTCTGGTTTCAGATAGGAGTGGCAGAGATAAGCCCTTGGGAGCAGGGAGGGGACTGAGGGCCAGCTGATAACAGAAGTAGCTAGGTGGCTGAGTCCATCCCAGGCTCCAGGGGCGGAAGTGAGCTGCAGAGGACAAGTGCCAGGCTAGAGAACCCACCCAACCAGCAAGGTCAAAGGGAGATCAGCTGCCCGCGGCCTGCAGGCCCAGCCAGGCTGTGCCACACTGAGAGCACTGTGGCTGCTGGATGTTCTTTCCCGGACGGAACCCAGAGGGGACCACCACAGGCACATGCTGGGCGCACTGACATGCTGAGCAGCCATCTGAGTGGCAGCCTCAGCATTAGCCACGCAACCCTGCGCCTGCTCCCCCAGACAGCCCCAATGGAGCCTCAGTCCCGGGGACCCTGCAAGGAACAGCCAGCCTCCAGCCCCAGCATTACGGGGGGCCACAGAGCACCAGGATTAGGGAAGGGCCTCAGTGCAGACACTCCAGGATGCAGCAAACGCCCTACAGCTCCCTGCCCCACACTAATGCTGGCTGCCCCAGCAGCTAACAGCCTCCCAAGGTGGGATGGGGAACTCTCGCAGACTCCCCTTCCTGTGACAGCTGCTACCTACACAGGGGCCAAGCCAGGGCGGAAAACAAAGTCCCCAGGAACCCCAGTTCTTCCTTCTGACCCCTTGGATTCCCACAGACTTGCCTCTTCAGACTCACGTGGATGCAGCCACCCCATCAGTCCCCGACAGGGGAAATCCTGCATTTCCCAGCAGTGCCTGGATTGGTCCTACCTAAACTCTTCCTAATGGTGCCAGTGGAGCTCGGGCAAGAGAAGAAAGGAACGAGCCCCTGTGGAAGGGAGGACAGACTTCCAGGTGGAGAGAAAGCTGCTAACTGAGCAGGAAGCACCAGAGCTCTAGTGACCACAAACATTTACAGTGGTCTGGGACTAGTTTGGTCCCTGGCTCAACAGGGGTGAAGCAGGAAAGGGAGCTCCCCCCATCGCTCAGCAGCACCATCTCGGGGAGTCTCACAAACCACGGCACATGCTACATCATGGTTCAGATTGCGGGAGCACCACCCTGACTGTCAACCCCAGGAGCGGGGAGAGTCATGCGGACCTACAAACCTGATCTGGGACAGACCGTGAGAACGGTTACTGCAGGGCAGGCAGGCAGGCAGGCAGCATTAGCCTGGACAAGAGCAGACTCCCCCTTAATGTGACAGCTGCTACTGCAGGGAACAACCATAACAAATAGTGCAGGCGAGACACCGCGGCCTCAAGGACGGAGAAGATACTTGGGTAACATTGCTACATTAGTGCACAGAGACCCCAACCACTGTCAGAAGACAGGATATTGGGTTAGATGAACCACTGGGCTGACTCAGCATGGCCAGTCTCATGTTAGCCTTTTTAGCCACAGTGTCACACTGGGACTCATGTTCAGCTGATTGTCCACCATGACCCCCAGATCCTTTTCAGAGTCCCTGCTTCTCAGGATAGAATTCCCCATCCTGTAAGCATGGCCTGCCGTCTTTGTTCCTAGATGCAGACATTTACATTTAACCTATTAAATCACTTATCGTGTGCTTGCATACAGCTTATCAAGTGACCCAGATTGCTCTGTGTCAGTGACCTGTCCTCTTCATGATTTACTGCTCGACCAATTTTTGGGTCTTCTGCAAATTCTTCCAGGTCATTGATAAAAAATGTTAAATAGCATGGGGCTAAAAACCTTTCCCTTGAGGACCCCACTAGAGACAACCTGCTTGATGGCGATTCCCTCTTTACAATTACATTCAGTTGGCCAGCCATTAATCTGTTTAATATGTGCCTTGTGAATTTTATATCATTCAGGGTTTTGTCATCGGAACGTTGAGAGGTACCAAGTCAAACACCTTAGAGAAGTCTAAGTATAGTACAATAACAATCTTATCTCATCAAAACAAGATATCAAGTAAGTCGGGTATCTATAAAAGCCCATGTTGATTTGTATTAATTACATTACACTTCTTTAGGTCATTATTAATCAAGTCTACATTGATCCTGTGCAAGATAATGGAGCGGCTAATGTCAGGCTGACAGGCCTATCACCCTGGTCACCCTTTTTAAAAATTGGCCCAAGATTAGCTTTCTTCCTACCCCATGCCCCTGGTGCATACTTTTGGGTGCTCATGCTGCAAACACCTGCCCTCAGTTGGGTTAAGGAACATGGTGCTTAAAACATCAGCAGACACCTGGAGCCCTGCTTACACTAACTCTCCAAACACTGACACCACATCCATGACAGCAGTGGAAAGTCTAGCAAAACAATCCTAATGCGTACACAGCCTCCACCTGCAGGTGAAAGCCAACCCTGATCCCAACACACAGGAGGGGGAGGGAATCCCGGACTGATAAGCAAACAGCAGAGTAGGGCTTTTATAGTCTTGAGTCCAGAATAGCATCTGTCATCTGACTTAGATTCCAGAAGACTGGAAAAGGGCAAATATAGTGCCCATCTATAAAAAGGGAAATAAAAACAACCCAGGAAACTACAGACCAGTTAGTTTAACTTCTGTGCCAGGGAAGATAATGGAGCAAATAATTAAGGAAATCATCTGCAAACACTTGGAAGGTGGTAAGGTGACAGGGAATAGCCAGCATGGATTTGTAAAGAACAAATCATGTCAAACCAATCTGATAGCTTTCTTTGATAGGATAACGAGTCTTGTGGATAAGGGAGAAGCGGTGGATGTCGTATACCTAAACTTTAGTAAGGCATTTGATACGGTCTTGCATGATATTCTTATTGATAAACTAGGCAAATACCATTTAGATGGGGCTACTACAAGGTGGGTGCATAACTGGCTGGATAACTGTACTCAGAGTAGTTATTAATGGTTCCCAATCCTGCTGGAAAGGTGGGGTTCCGCAGGGGTCTGTTTTGGGACCGGTTCTGTTCAATATCTTCATCAATGACTTAGGGCTTGGCTACACTTACAAATTTGCAGCGCTGCAGCAGGGTGTGAAAACACACCCTCTGCAGCGCTGCAAATTGTGGCGCTACAAAGCGCCAGTGTAGTCAAAGCCCCAGCGCTGGGAGCCGCGCTCCCAGCGCTGTCCGTTATTCCCCACAGGGAGGTGAAGTACGGACAGCGCTGGGAGAGTTTTCTCCCAGCGCTGGCGCTTTGACTACACTTAGCGCTTCAAAGCGCTGCCGCGGCAGCGCTTTGAAATGCAAGTGTAGCCAAAGCCTTAGATGTTGGCATAGGGAGTACGCTTATTAAGTTTGCAGATGATACCAAACTGGAAGGGATTGCAACTGCTTTGGAGGACAGGGTCATAATTCAAAATGATCTGGACAAATTGGAGAAATGGTCTGAGGTAAACAGGATGAAGTTTAACAAAGACAAATGCAAAGTGCTCCACTTAGGAAGGAACAATCAGTTTCACACATACAGAATGGGAAGAGACTGTCTAGGAAGGAGTACGGCAGAAAGGGATCTAGGGGTTATAGTGGACCACAAGCTAAATATGAGTCAACAGTGTGATGCTGTTGCAAAAAAAGCAAACGTGATTCTGGGATGCATTAAAAGGTACGTTGTGAGCAAGACACGAGAAGTCATTCTTCCACTCTACTCTGCGCTGGTTAAGCCTCAACTAGAGTATTGTGTCCAGTTCTGGGCACCGCATTTCAAGAAAGATGTGGAGAAATTGGAGAGGGTCCAGAGAAGAGCAACAAGAATGATTAAAGGTCTTGAGAACATGACCTATGAAGGAAGGCTTAAAGAATTGGGTTTGTTTAGTTTGGAAAAGAGAAGACAGAGGGGACATGATAGCAGTTTTCAGGTATCTAAAAGGGAGTCATAAGGAGGAGGGAGAAAACTTGTTCACCTTAGCCTCTAAGGATAGAACAAGAGGCAAGGGGCTTAAACTGCAGCAAAGGGAGATTTAGGTTGGACATTAGGAAAAAGTTCCTAACTGTCAGGGTGGTTAAACACTGGAATAAATTGCCTAGGGAGGTCGTGGAATCTCCATCTTTGGAGATATTTAAGAGATTAGATAAATGTCTATCAGGGATGGTCTAGACAGTATTTGGTCCTGCCATGAGGGCAGGGGACTGGACTCGATGACCTCTCGAGGTCTCTTCCAGTCCTAGAATCTATGAAGTTCCTGGGCGATGCTCTGGAACTGCTCCCCACAAAGCCAGTCAGAACTCTGGGGAGCCTCCTCTTCCCTGGAGCAGACTGTCTGCTGGGCAAGAAGCTCACACAACTTCACCTTCCTAGGTCTGACCTTGGAGCATTCAGCATATGCCCCTCCCCCCGTGCGCTTCCTACAGCAAGTCTGCCCAGGCGGGGTCCTGGAGAAGCCAGAGGGTCCTGCACGCACCTCCACTTCACAGTCAGACATGACTCATGGCCAGCCAGTAAAACAGAAGTTTATTAGATGACAGGAACATGGTCTAATATATCTTCATTTCAGTAAGGCGTTTGATACGGTACCGCATGAAGAATTACTGGTTAAATTGGAAAAGATGGGGATTGAAATGAAAATCCAGAGGTGGATAAGGAACTGGTTAAAGGGGAGACTGCAGCGGGTCGTACTGAAAGGTGATCTGTCGGGTTGGAGGGAGGTTACCAGTGGAGTTCCTCAAGGCTCGGTTTTGGGTCCGATCTTATTCAATCTATTTATCACTGACCTCGGAACCAAAAGTAGGAGTGGGCTGATAAAGTTTGCGGATGACACGAAGTTGGGAGGTATTGCCAATTTGGAGAAGGATCGGGATATCCTCCAGGGAGATTTGGATGACCTTGTAAACTGGAGTATTAGTAATAGGATGAAATTCAATAGTGAGAAGTGTAAGGTTATGCATTTAGGGATGACTAACAGGAATTTTAGTTATAAGCTGGGGACGCACCAGTTGGAAGTAACAGAAGAGGAGAAGGACCTCGGAGTCCTGGTTGATCGCAGGATGACTATGAGTGGGCAATGTGATGTGTCCGTTAAAAAAAGCTAATGCGGTCTTGGGATGCATTAGGCGAGGTATTTCTAGTAGAGATAAGGAGGTGCTAGTCCCGTTATACAAGGCGTTGGTGAGACCTCATTTGGAGTACTGTGTGCAGTTTTGGTCTCCCATGTTTAAGAAGGATGAATTCAAACTGGAACGGGTACAAAGAAGGGCCACTAGAATGATCCGAGGAATGGAAAGCCTGTCGTATGAAAAGAGACTTGAGGAGCTCGGTTTGTTTTCCTTAACCAAAAGAAGGTTGAGAGGAGATATTATTGCTCTCTTTAAATAT
This sequence comes from Mauremys mutica, assembly GCF_020497125.1. Lineage (NCBI taxonomy): Eukaryota > Metazoa > Chordata > Testudines > Geoemydidae > Mauremys > Mauremys mutica. Next base: position 4,318,302 of record NC_059073.1, on the reverse strand, counting down.
ATCAGAGGGATAAATACCAGGGAGGGATAGGAATTATTTCAGCTCAGTACTAATGTGGACACGAGAACAAATGGATATAAATTGGCAGTCGGGAAGTTTAGGCTTGAAATTAGACGAAGGTTTCTAACCATCAGGGGAGTGAAATTCTGGAACAGCCTACCGAGGGAAACAGTGGGGGCGAAGGACCTCTCTGGCTTTAAGTTTAAGCTTGATAAGTTTATAGAGGGAATGGTTTGATAGGATAACACTATTTAGCCAATAGGTCAATAATGTGCCGCCACTGGTAATTAGTACCGAGGGTCAATGTTGGGATATTGAAAGTCTTTTTCCCGAGTGTCTGGCTGGAGAGTCTTGCCCGCATGCTCGGGGTTCAGCTGATCACCATATTTGGGGTCGGGAAGGAATTTTCCTCCAGGGTAGATTGGCAGTGGCCCTGGAGGTTTTTCGCCTTCCTCCGCAGCATGGGGCAGGGGTCACTTGCTGGAGGATTACCTGCTACTTGAAGTCTTTAAACCAGGATTTGGGGACTGCAACAGCTGAGTCAAGGGAGAGAATTATTTCAAGAGTGGGTGGGTCAGCTTTTGTGGCCTGCATTTTGCGGGAGGTCAGACTAGATGATCATAATGGTCCCTTCTGATCTTAAGTTCTATGATTCTAAAACAGAGCTTGTAGGTACACAGAATGGGACCCCTCAGCTGGGTCCGTTCTGGGGCCCAGAAAGCCAGACAACCCCATCTGCCCTCACTTCCTTTCCCCAGCCAGCTCCAAACTGAAACCCCCTGCAGCCCCTTCTTCTCTGCTGAGTTCCCTTCCTGGGCCAGGAGGTCACCTGACCTCTTTGTTCTCTCACACCTTTAGAATCCCCTTGCAGGGGGGGAAGGGCCCAGGCCATTAGTTGCCAGGAGACAGAGTGTTGGCCAGAAACTGAGGCACCCACACAGTATTCAGGGGAAACATTAAGAACATTCCTACTTCGCCACAGCATCCCAAGGGTTGCTTGGGATAGCATCCTATCCTTGCACCCTAGCTATGTTCTATTTTGAAAGCATTTGGTGGCTCATGCAATTGGATCAGCAGGGAAAGGATACACTGCCAAAAGGCTTGCTAGTTTAGCCAATCTCATGAAGCTAATGAGGGACATGGCATCACCACAGAGAGCAATCCTAGGTCAGGGGTAGGCAACCTATAGCACAGGTGCCGAAGGTGGCACGCGAGCTGATTTTCAGTGGCACTCACACTGCCTGGGTCCTGGCCACCGGTCCGGGGGGGGGGGAGGGCCTCTGCATTTTTATTTAATTTTAAATGAAGTTTCTTAAACATTTTAAAAACCTTATTTACTTTACATACAACAATAGTTTAGTTATATATTATAGACTTATAGAAAGAGATCTTCTAAAAACGTTAACATGTATTACTGGCACGCAAAACCTTAGAGTGAATAAATGAAGACTCGGCACACCACTTCTGAAAGGTTGCCGACCCCTGTCCTTGGTCATGATGCTAACTTTATTCAAAAAGCCTTTGTTTCAGTCCTGGAGGTGTAGTTATACAAGATTTTGTAGCTCCACACCACCAGGCAATGATGATTGAGCAGCAGAGTTCTGGACGTTGGGACCTGAAGGAACATGGACTTCACGTGACCGTATCCGGTCTCCAATGGTGACCCGTATACATTGTTGCAGAAGACAGAGCAAGAACCCTGCCCAAGACAGTTGGGGAATAATCTGCCCAAAGGTGAAATTTCTTCCTACCTCCTAAGTGGTGGCATATGCTCAGAAGAACAAGGCTTTAGAGCCCCCATTTTTTTCCACAACCATAAACTGCATTCAACAGCCCCAAGGGCTGAATCTGGCCAACAGACTGCACTTCAGCTATTCCCTGAGTTACCATAAACACAGTCATCCAAGCACAGAGGGACTGGGTTAGCACCTGGAAAGGCTGTATTGGCCAGGTGACAGAGCATTATGGAGGCACTTTGGCTGTTAAGAGGAAATAAAACATGAGGTATCATTAAACAGTTACAACCCATACTTGACAGGGACCAAATTCTGGCAGAACATTTTCCTGAATCTCATCTTCTGGCCTTCAAACAACTACTCAACACCATCAGAAACAAGATCCCCACAGACCAGGACACACAGATTCAAAGTGGAACCAGACCTGGCCAGAACAACTGATGCAAAACCTTCAGACATACTTCCACTGCTATGATGATCAACCTTCCTAGAACACACCTTTCAAGATCAATGGATCCTACACATGCCTATCACAACATGCGTATACCTTATCCAGTGCACTGAGTGCCCCAACAACAACTGTGTGCGTGAAACCAGACAATCATCAAGTTCTTGAATAAACTTGCACAGGAAAATGATAGGAAGACAAAAAACACCATATCACCCATGGGCGAACACTTCACAACATGATCATTCCATGTCTGACCTCTCAGTTCTTCTCCTCAATGGAAACCTGCACACCTTCCATACACAAGCCTGGGATCTTAAATCCATAACTCAGCTAGACAATAAAAATCATGGGCTGAAGAGCGACACTGGATTTATGGCTCATTACAACCTGTAATCCACTAACCTTCCTTTTTTGTCCTCTGACTGCAACAATATCCAATGATCTTCGCCTTGAATGGTCTTTTACAACATGTGTAAGCCCCTTAGTTTTCAGTTTAACTGGTTTTTAATGAAAAATCCCAGATTTTACAAAAATAATTATTTTTCTTCCGATTTTCACCCTACTTTTGTATCATTCAAAGATATAAAAAATAACTTGTTTTATTAGGAAAATACATATATCTCATGCAATATATTTTATTTCAATAATACATTAGTCTGTGTGTATACGCAAAACCGCCTATTGAAGTAAGGCTAGAAGATACAAACAGGCACACACGCAAGCTCTGAAGTGTGTGCATCTGAACGTACTGATACCCACCACGTACACATTTCAAGCTATTAGCAAATAATGGTTTAAAGATCTGACATGCTAAAATGGGAACAAAAAATCTGTATCAGAACACGTTTCAGAACGCAAGGCAGTATTCAAAAGTTAAAAAAAACAGGAGAAAAGGACAAAGTTGACTGTATGTGCTGCTAATGGTGTGGCCCAATTAGTACATTTAATTATTTATAGGCTAACAGTTATAATCTACAAAGGAACTCGGAAGAACCTAAGCGCTGCCCTGTTTGGTCAGACCAATGGCTCTTCTAGACCAGTATCCTCCTGTCTCCAAGAGTAGTCAGTACCAGAGCATCAGGGGACGTTTACAGAACAGGGCAGTTGGAGATCCACCCAGTCTTCCCCTCCTGACTGGTGGTCAGAAATTTAGGGTTGCCTGGAGCATGGGGTTGCAATCCTGACCATCCTGGCTAACAGTCACTGCTGGCTCCACTAACTTTATCTAGATCTTTTTTTAACCAAGCAGTTATACTTTTGGTCACCATAACATCCCGTGGCAGTAAGTTCCACAGGTTAACTGTGCAATATGTGAAAAAATAATTCCTCTTGTTTATATTAAACCTACTGCCTATTAATTTCATCAGTTGACTGCTGGTTTGTGTCTTCTGGGAGAGAGTAAACAACACTTCTCTATTCACTTTTTCCACACCACGTACGATTCCCCCCACCTCCTGGCGTCATCTGTTTTCTAAGATGAACAGCACTACCCTTTTTAGTCTCTCCTCATATGGAAGCTGTTCTATACTCTTAATCATTTTTGTTTTCCTTTTTTTAAACCCTTTCCGATTTCCTTTTTGAGATGAGGTGACCAAAACTGGACACAGTATTCAAGCAGTGTGTGCACCATGGATGTACATAGTGGCATTATGGTATTTTCTATCTTATTTTCTATTCCTTTCCTAATAGTCCCGAACATTCTCTTGGCTGACACCGTATATTGCGCTGAAGTTTTCACAGAACCCTCCACAATGACTCCAAGATCTTTTTCTTGAGCAGTAACAGCTAATTTAGAACCCATCATCATTATATATGTGTAGCTGGGATTATTTTTTCCAATGTACATTAATTTGCACTTCTCAGTGTTGAATTTTATCTGTCATTTGGTTGCCCAGTTACCCGTTTTGTGAGATTCTCCTGTAGCTCTTTGCAGTCAGCTTTAGACTTAACTATCTTGAGTAATTTTATATCATCTGCAAAACTTGCCACTTCACTGTCCACTTTATTTTCCAGACCATTAATGAATATGTTGAACAGCACAGGTCCCAGTACAGAGCCTTGGGGGATCCCATGGTTTACTTCTCTCCATTGTAAAAACCGACCATTTACATTTACTCTTTGTTTCCTATCTCTTAACCAGTTACTGATCCCTGAGAAGAGATTCCCTGTTACCCCAGGATTACTCAGTTTCCTTAAGAGCCTTCGGGGAGTGACCTTGTCCTGAAGACTTATCTTGTCCTGAAGACTTATTACTAAGGATGTGAGTGTGTCACAGAGGTCACAGATTCTGTGACCTCCATGACTTCTGCACTGGCCACTGCTGGGGCAGTCTCAGGCCACTGCACCCTCCCCAGCAGCAGCAGGAGTTTGAGTGGGGGGGCTCAGGGCTGGAGGTTGGGGCACAGGATGGGATGAGGGCTCTGGGCAGCACTTACCTTCGAGGGGCTCCCCAGAAGCGGCGACATCCTTTGGCTCCTAGGGGCAGGCAAGGCCATGGAGCTCTGTGCACCGTCTCCACAGCTCCCATTGGCCACAGTTCCCAGCCAATGGGAGCTGCGGAACTGGCAGTCGGGGAGGAGGCTGCACGCAGAGCTGCGTGGCCATGCCTCTGCCTAGGAGATGAAGGATGTTGCCATTTCCAGGGAGGGGCGGAGCCTGGTAGGGAGCTTGTCAGCCCCGCCAACCCGCTCCCATCCAGCACTGTAGGTCCCCGGCCGTGCGCCACCCCCCCCCCCCCACCCAACACCACTGCAGGTCTCAGGCCACCCCCCAGGCCCAGCACAGGTCCTGGGCCCACCCCCCAGCCACTCCCCTTTCCCCAAGCAACTGCATTGCCCACCTCCCCCAGTCTGCTCCCCTCCCCTGAGCACCCCCAGGATACCCCCCCTTTCCAAGATTTAGTCAGGGGTATATAGTACAAGTCATGGACAGGTCACGGGCCATGAATTTTTGTTTACTGCCCGTGACCTGTCCATGACTTATTAAAAATACCTGTGACTAAAACTTATTACTGTCTAATTTAACAACCAGGCAATGAAGTCAATCAACCAGGGATAGCTCTGAGCCAACAGTGTCATAAAATATACCATATACCTTCCACGTGACTAAGCCTAATTACAGGCACTGCCCATCCAGGGATTTGTCCCAGACATGCCTTAGGTGTGTTTATTGATAGTAAATGAAGGATTGCTCTGCCCACGGTAACAGAAGTGGCAACCTAACAAGAATGCTGCCCAACCTTAATACCTGTTGGGGAGAAGATGTCAGAAGAAATTGGTTTTGGTAGCTGATGTAACAGGTACCCTGTCTCCCTAGATGCAAGAGCCTTATCTTACCAAAAGACAGAGCACACTTCCTTGGGACAGGGGACTGGCAGGGATGCTGAGGCAGCATTTAGGCTGGGAGAATACTTTTCTCCTGTCATCCAAGATTTCTGAGGCATGCAATACTTTGTAGTTGAACTTTAGAGCCTGCCTATCTAGCCATATAGATAGGGAATCAGCTAGCCTGGTGATAGAGCCACATAAATACCCAACAAATCTTCACGTAGTATCTGAATAAGCAAGTGTAGCTAATACCTATCCCTGAATGTATGTTTTTCCTCTCTCTGTCACTTACCAATAAAACCTACTCTTGAGACAAGTGGAACTGGTCCATGGATACTGTCCCTGGGGGCAGTTGCTGTGGGCAATGCTGAGATACTGACCCCAAGGATAGTACAATCCAGAGTGAGTGCAAATTTCACTGCACGGTGGCAGGCAGGGGCGTGAGACCTCCCACCCTAACAGTGCCACAGGATCCAGCACTGAAGCCCTGTTTGAGGCACACCTCCAAGCAGGCACCCCCCATGGCAGCCCCATAACTCCCAGCATGCAATGTTCCATCCCCCCCACCACACACACACACACACCCCCCAGGAGCTCCCGGCTGCATGATGCGCTCCATCCCAGAATACAGCGCTTCGGGCCTGGAGGGCAGCCGCTCCCACCATGCAACGCTCCAGCCCGCTCCCTGCAGGGGTGCAGCCCCAGGGGACCACAGCTCCCATCATGCACCACGCCGTGAGGCCCTGGAACGCGCCCATGGTGGGGGGCGGCCGGATGCACCTGCCAGCGCGCAGTGCGTCACCGGGGCCTGAGGCCCAGTGATCAGACTACAACTCCCAGCATGCAAAGCGCCGCCCTGTCCCGAGCCGCTTCCGCCCGCCCTGTCCCATGTGGCGCATTGCAGCCTGGGAGTTGTAGTCCTCGGGCTCCCGCGGCTTTGAGGGGCCGAGCAAGGACCTACTCGCGTCTCCCTGGCTCAGTCCCGGCCGGTCTCCCCGCGGCGGCGGCGGCTCCCTCACTCCCTGGGCGCCTGTAGGCGGCACAGCGGGCGGGGAAAGCTCGAGCAGGGCGCCTCCGCCTCGGCCGCCGTCCGACTCCTCGCCGCGGCCCGCCAGGCCTCCGCCCGCCTCGACATGTCCCCGGCTAACCGGGGCGGAGCGACTGACCGACAGAGCCCGCACTCCCCTGGCTAGCGGCGGCCACCGACCCGTCTCCTCAGGCGCCGGACGACAACAAGAGCCCCGCCCCGCGAGCCGCGTCTGACCCGCTGCCCTTTTCGGTCCGCCCATTCCTATTGGAGAAGAGACAGGCCAATCACCGCATTCCTATCCCCGCATTGGCTAGAACGGATGCAAATCAAGCACAGAGACCCGCCTACCGACGGGAGAGAGCCTGCATCTGATAGGCTGCGGCTTCCCAGGCCCTGGTTGGCTGTCTGGGACAAAGACGGAGCCGCTGTCAGTCAAGTGCGGCTGGCCTCGCCCCGCAGCTCCGGGCGGGGAGGGGTGAAGGGGACGCAGGCTTCAGGGGGCGAGTTCCTGCCCCGGCTCCCCGGGAGGGGTCAGTCCCCTGCATCCCCCACCGGTGCCTGCCGGGCACCCCTCCCCGGGGAGGGGTCAGTCCCCTGCATCCCCCCACCGGTGCCTGCCGGGCACCCCTCCCCGGGGAGGGGTCAGTCCCCTGCATCCCCCCACCGGTGCCTGCCGGGCACCCCTCCCCGGAGAGGGGTCAGTCCCCTGCATCCCCCCACCGGTGCCTGCCGGGCACCCCTCCCCGGGGAGGGGTCAGTCCCCTGCATCCCCCCACCGGTGCATGCCGGGCACCCCTCCCCGGGGAGGGGTCAGTCCCCTGCATCCCCCCACCGGCGCCTGCCGGGCACCCCTCCCCGGGGAGGGGTCAGTCCCCTGCATCCCCCACCGGCGCCTGCCGGGCCCCCCTCCCCGGGGAGGGGTCAGTCCCCTGCATCCCCCCACCGGCGCCTGCCGGGCACCCCTCCCCGGGGAGGGGTCAGTCCCCTGCATCCCCCACCGGTGCCTGCCGGGCACCCCTCCCCGGGGAGGGGTCAGTCCCCTGCATCCCCGCACCGGTGGCTGCCGGGCACCCCTCCCCGGAGGGGTCAGTCCCCTGCATCCCCGCACCGGTGCCTGCCGGGCACCCCTCCCCGGGGAGGGGTCAGTCCCCTGCATCCCCCACCGGTGCCTGCCGGGCACCCCTCCCCGGAGAGGGGTCAGTCCCCTGCATCCCCGCACCGGTGCCTGCCGGGCACCCCTCCCCGGGGAGGGGTCAGTCCCCTGCATCCCCGCACCGGTGCCTGCCGGGCACCCCTCCCCGGGGAGGGGTCAGTCCCCTGCATCCCCCCACAGGTGCCTGCCAGGCATCCCACCCCAGGGAGGGTCCTTTCCCCTGCACGCCGCCATAGGTGTGTCCTAGGCACACCGCACCCCAGGGAGTGGCCTGTCCTCCTTACCTTGACTAGAGCAGCCCAGGCACCCCTTCACCCCATCCCTTCCCCAGGGAGGGGTTCACCCACCAGCCAGATCTACCCCAGACCAGGTCAGTTCCACACATTCCCCATCAACTCCCCACCCTTACTTCACCCCTACCCCAATAACTCTTCCCCCCCTTGGGGGACCCATCCTTTCTATCAGCTGTTACCAGCCCCTAGCCTCTCAGGCTGGCCTATCCCTGGCATGGGATGAAGGAGCCCACATCCTTTCCTCTCAGACAAGGGCCTTTGCACCATAGGGTGACATCAGGAAGCTGAAACTTAGCACATAGCAGCTCCATTATCCAACAGAGGTGTGAGCAGAGTGCAGACTGCGCACAGATGCTGGCTGGCTGGCTCGCTCTTTCCAGAGTGAATTTAAAGTTAGGTCCTGATTTACAAGGTACTCAATGGTCTGAGCTGCTTCAAAAACTCAGCTCAGACCATTGAGCTGAGCCTCACAAACAGCTGCGCCCTACAGGACACTGAACCGAGAACTGAGCTAAGCCAGGTGCATGGAACGCAGCCTTCCCAGCTGCAGGACCCAGCTATGGGATGCCTAGGAGAGCAGCTGAAAATGAACCTGACCATGTCCCCGTTTGAATGCAAGGCCCACATCACTCATCCCAGTAACAGATCAGCCAAGAACTGGGGACGTTCGAGGGGAAGTAGAGGGGAAGAAGGAATTTTAAAAAATAAATGAAAAAAGCCAACCCCCCCCCTCCCGAAATGGCCCCAGGAACAAAGGAAACGGTGAGAAAACGAACAGGGGCACTTTGTCTCTAGGGTGCCCCAAGGACTCCTGTTCTTTTTGCGGATACAGACTAACACGGCTGCTCCTCTGAAACCTGTAAGGAAACGGCCACTTGGTGCGATCTTTAATTGTTGTATGGCGCTTAGATGGGAGCTTGACACTCTGCAAATCAGAACCTGGCCGTTCTTTTCCTTATCAGAGGGGTAGCCGTGTTAGTCTGGATCTGTAAAAGCAGCAAAGAATCCTGTGGCACCTTATAGACTAACAGACGTTTTGCAGCATGAGCTTTCGTGGGTGAATCCCCACTTCGTCGGATGCAAGAAGAAGAAGTGGGTATTCACCCACGAAAGCTATAAGGTGCCACAGGATTCTTTGCTGTTCTTTTCCTTGAGGCTGGCGTATTCATTTTGTGTCCATTTCTACTGCTGCTGTGGGAAGAGATGATTAACCCTCTCTCTGCCAACTCTGTAGGGTGCTGTACACCCTGGCATACCCCATCAAACCCCACATTTGAGATAAGCCCAAGCACTGGTGCTTCCTATTTTGTTTTCTACCAACAAGAAATCAGGAGGCTTATGACCCTGATTGGGGAAAATGGGGGTGGGCAGGTGTGAGATTTCAGCCCCAACTGAGCAAATATGATTTTCCTCTGATGTTGCCAGACCAACACAGGCAAGAATGAATGTTTGCAAGGCTGACTCGGAGAGCTTGCATTGGACAGGTCTCCTGTGCTCCCAGCCAAGCTCTGTGAGCGCCTAATGGAGAACATGCGTTGTAACATGCACATGCTGTGGCTACTCACAACTTTGCAGTGACAGCAAGGAAAGCCCTAGCTCCTTCTGCACAGGCCCCTACTAGTTGAGTTACAGAAGAATCTCCTTTAGCAGGGATCAGCATAGGGCCCATGACACACACTGGATCAGTTCTGCTTCTCATCAACCCGGGCAGTGGTGCACATACAAGCTAGCCAATTAACCACTCTATGTTTTGATTACAATGACAAAGCAGTTCATAAAAGCCAGTGTGGTCCTGCTAGGTTAGTAGCCAGGCATTGACGGCAGCCTGTCAGAGATGCTTCCGAGGCAGGTGCAAGGAACCCCTGGGTCGGGCAAACATTTGTGCACTAACATTTGTGAGCAGTAAATAATGAAGAGGACAGGTCAGTTATACAATGCTCTGGATCACATGATCAGCTGGGGGGGACAAGTAAACATGATGCATTTTTAAATGGCCAAATGTGAGGTCAGACATCTGGGAACAAAGACCGTAGGCCACTGTGCCATTACCCAGGGTACAATCTGGACTGATGGACAAATGTGTCCCTCAATTCTCCAACCTGGGGTGCCTTTTACACGGCTTCGCTGTGACGACCACCACTCCTGCTCCGCCCACACAGCCTCTAGCATGTAAATCACCCCCCGCTATACTGTACGAGTGCTCTAGCCAGCCAATCCTGAATTACATTACAGGGCAACGGCAGCAAACTCCCAGTCCCAGACTTTCCCCCAGAAATGTGCAGCTGGTTCTGCCTAGCGCCCTCCTAGACAACACAAGCTCATAGAAAGTCCGTCATTTCATTAATAGAAAATGATATGCAAAAACCTTGTTATCTCAAAGGGAGTATCCCAACACTTCAAACACACACTCGTACAGATAAAACAATAAAAGAAATTTATTAACTACAGATAGATTTTAAATGATTACAAATAATGAGGCATAAAAGTCAGAATTAGCTACTGTGATGAAGTGGGAATGTTCTTAATGTTTTCTCTGAGTGCTGTGTGTGTGCCTCAGTTTCCCCTATGCATTTCTCAAGTGTCTAGGGATGTGTGTGATTGTTGCAGAGCCCTAGGGGGCCAGTGTGATACTGTCTGCACAAAGAATGGCCGATACCTTGTCTCCTGGCAACTGATGGCCTGGGCCCCTCCTCTGCAAAGGTGCCTACTGAAGGTGTTGGAGAACAAAGATCAGGTGACCTCCTGGCCTGGGAAAGAGACAAAGGCCGGAGGAGGAGGGGCTGGAGTTTTTTCAGTTTGGGGCTGGCTGGGAAAATGGAGGGGCGCCCAGACAGAGCTCTGGCCTCCCTGCCCCTCCCCAAGATGGACCTGACTGAGGGGGTCCTGTTGTCTGTACCTGCAAGACCTGTCTTGGACTCTGTTCCTGTCGTCTAAATAAACCTTCTGTGTTACTGGGTGGCTGAGAGGCACGGTGAATCGCAGGAAGCTGGGGGTGCAGGGCCCTGACTCCCCCACACTCTGTGACAGCTACAAAGTAAATAAAAGGTAAAATGCATCTAATACCTAACTTAACAAGCTAAGTGAATTCAAAGCAAAGGTTTCTCTCACCACATAGCTTAGCAGTCTTGCTGGATGGAATCCTTTCAGTCAGGACCCCTCCCCCAGTTCTGTGTTAATTTCCTTGTCCTTCAGGTGGTGTTGATGCCATGGGGTGAAGGGAGAGATATTTTGGTGCCTCTGTTCCCTTTTCTTATAGCTCTATTTCTTTGAAAGTCACCTCCAGCTGAGGTTCAGGAGACTGTGGGACAGGAACCTCCAGCTGTTTCTTTGCCAACATGTACATTTCTCGCTCACACCCTTTTTCCTGCCAAAGAATGGCCACTTAACCAGGTGATACTCCATTTTGATTTTGTTGACACCTGACTGAGGCCTCAGTTTGCCTTTTGTCTCCGAGGGACTGGTTTGTGCCTGCTCTTCTAAACTCGGAATATGTATCACTAATGTTATATAGTAGAATCTTATCACTTTACAAACAATGTTGCCACACATATTTTACCAGGACAATAATGATCAGCACATTATGAGTTTTCAAATTATACCGCATAAGGCATCCAGCCATTCAACAACCCATGGGCTTCACCCAAGAGGCTGGTCCCCAAGGAAGACGGGTCGATCTGGTTCTGTGGGGACTATCGGAGGCTTAATGCCATCACTGTATCTGATGCCTACCCCATGCCAATACCTCACTTTGTACAAAATCTATTATAGCTTTGTAAAAAGGGTGAAAATAGGGATACCGACTGTCACAGCCATACTCACAGGATGAGGACTCTATCCTAGGAAGCAGTGACTCTGAAAAAGATTTAGGGGTCATGGTGGATAATCAGCTGAACATGAATTTCCAGTGTGACACTCTGGCCAAAAGGGCTAATGTGATTCTTGGATGCATAAACGGGAATTTTGAGTAGGAGTAGAGAGGCTATTTTACCTCTGTCTTGGCACTGGTGTGAATCCTGTGTCCAGGTCTAGGGCCCACAGTTCAAGAAGGATGTTTAAAAAATGGAGAGGGTTCAGAGAAGGGCCACAAGCATGATTAAAGGATTAGAAAACCTGCCTTATAGTGATAGACTCAAGGAGCTCAATCTGTTATAACAGAGAGATGGTTAAGGGGTGAGTTGATCACAATCTATAAGTACCTACCAGGGGAACAAATATTTAATAACCATAGAATCACAGAAGCATAGGACTAGAAAGGACCTCAATAGGTCATCTAGTCCAATCCCCTGCACTCAAGGCAGGACTAAGTAATAACTAGTCGATAACGGGCTCTTCGATCTAGCAGAGGAAGGTCTCACACGATCCAATGGCTGGAAGTTGAAGCTAGACAAATTCAGACCGGAAATAGGGTATATATTTTTAACAGTGAGAGCAATTAACTATTGGACCAATTTACCAAGGGGTGTGGTGGCTTCTCCATCACTGACAACTGTTAAATCAAGGTAGGATTGTTTTACAAGATCTGCCCTAGTTTAAAAGGAATTATTTTGGGGCAGTCCTCTGGCCTGCCACACAGGAGGTCAGGCAGGCTGATCAGAGTGGTCCCTTCTGGCCTTGGAAGCTGTGAACATGCCCCTGAAGAAAGCTCCTCCCTACACCCTGTCAGCCCGTGGCTGGTTTGTACCCCGAAGCAGGAGCATTTGAGTTCAGGTTACATGGAAGTTCTAATTCCCTATTCCGGTAGCATCAAGGAGCCCTAGTCACAGACCAGGCCCCCAGTGCGCTAGCACTGTACAAACAGAACTAAAAGACAGTCCCTGCCCCAGAATTTATAATCTATGTGTAAGACAAGAGGTGACAGACAGGGAAGCCCAAGGAAACACTCAGCCGCCAGTGGTCAGCACACCAGGCACTGGTCTCCTCAGCACACCAGCAGCTGAAACACGGTCAAGTGTTTTGTAGACGTCATGGCAGACGGGAGCTTGGTGGTGGGATTTGAACAATCTTTTTTGGAACCCTGCTATGCTCTGGCATGCGGGGAGACCTTGTGCCAAGGTGACTGTGCAGCAAGTCTGGGCATGTGTCCTGCTGCCAGACCAGGGCATGTGCCCTACTGCACCTGCCTGTGACCCACGCCCTGCTGTACATGTGCACCCGTGTCCTGCTGTATGTGTCTGTCCCTCCCCTGTGTCCCCCAGTACGTCCCTGCCCGTGGCAAGCTGAACTATCCACCCATGGTCTGTGTCCCGCTTCACATGTGCAAAGGTAGCCGGCTGCATGTGCCCGTGGCCCACTTTACTGCCAGCCCCTGGCCTGTGCCCCACTGCGTGTGCCTGCCTGTGGCCTGAAATATTGGCTACCATGGACTGGGCTGCACTGTACGTGCCTGCCCGTGGCCGGCTGTACGTGCCTGCGGCCAGTGCCCCTCTACACGACTGCCTGAGGCTCCCGCTATGCGTCCGTGCCCCACTGTACTACTTGCCCATGGTCAGTGCCCCATGCCCCTCTGCATGTGCCTGCCCACGGCCCACTGCACTGCCCAGCCGTGGTCACACCCCGCTCCACACGCCTGCCTGGGGCCGTGTCCCGTGGCACATCCCTGCCCATAGCCCCTGTCCCGCGCGCAGCCACTGCCCCAACCCACGCGAGCCCGCTGCCTGCCCGCGGTCCCACCCGAGCCTCATGCGGTCCCACGCGAGCCCGCACCCGCGGCCACTGCCCCAACCCACGCGAGCCCGCTGCCCCACCCCTGCCTGCCCGCGGTCCCACGCGAGCCCGCACCCGTGGCCACTGCCCCAACCCACGCGAGCCCGCTGCCTGCCCGTGGTCCCACGCGAGCCCGCCGCGGTCCCACGCGAGCCCGCACCCGCGGCCACTGCCCCAACCCACGCGAGCCCGCTGCCCCACCCCTGCCCACCCGTGGTCCCACGCGAGCCCGCCGCGGTCCCACGCGAGCCCGCACCCGCGGCCACTGCCCCAACCCACGCGAGCCCGCTGCCTGCCCGTGGTCCCACGCGAGCCCGCACCCGCGGCCACTGCCCCGCCCCACCCGACCCGTGGCCAGGCCCCGCCGCCCCAGCCCGCCCCAGCCGCGTCCCGCCCGGAACGCCGCGGCCGGGGCGTGTTTCCAGCCGGCCGGCGCGGAAGTGCGGCGGCCGCTCGGCTCGGCTCGGCTCGGCGGCGATGGCTCTGCCGGGCGCGCCGGCCCCCGGGCCCCCCAGCGGCCCCGCGCCGCCCCCCACCGTGCTCATGTCCGTGCGCGTCTGGGCGGCGCGGCCGCTCGGCCTCCTGCCGCCGCCCGCCGGGGCCTCGGCCGCCGGGGACGCGCTGCTCCGCCTGCAGCTCAGCGTGCGGCCCGGGCCCGCCGGGGGGCGGCTCTTCCGCCTCGCCCTGCGCCACACGGACGCCCGCCGGAGCGTGGTACGGGGGGGCCGGCCGGGGGGCAAGAACTTGGGGGGCTGGGCGGGGGTGTGACCTGAGGGGGGGACAAGGGGTAAGAACTTGGGGGGCTCGGTGGGGATACGACCTGAGGTTGGGGGGGGGTAAGAACTTGGGGGGCTGGGCGGGGGTACGACCTGAGGGGGGGTAAGAACTTGGGGGGCTGGGCGGGGGTACGACCTGAGGGGGTGAGGCAAAGGGGCCGGGGTGGGGAGGGGGTAAGAACTTGGGGGCCGGGGTGGGGGTGGGGTAAGTACTGGAGGGAGATGACCTGAGGGGGGGGGCAAAGGGGCCGGGGTGGGGTAAGAACTGGAGGGATATGACCTGAGGGGGTGGGGCAAAGGGGCCGGGGTGGGGAGGGGGTAAGAACTTGGGGGCCAGGGCCGGGGTGGGGTAAGAACTGGAGGGAGATGACCTGAGGGGGTGGGGCAAAGGGGCCGGGGTGGGGAGGGGGTAAGAACTTGGGGGGCAGGGTGCGGAAGGGGTAAGGACTGGAGGGAGATGACCTGAGGGGGTGGGGCAAGGCGGGCTGGTGCTGGGCGGTGATAAGAACTGGGGGGACGGGGAGGAGTGGCGTGGGGTCGGGGGGAAGCAGTGTGGGGGTCGGGTGAGACTGGGGTAGGAAGCGGAGGGCCTGGGAGGGAACATGGAAGGGGGGTAAGTACTGAGGGGGTTGGGGAGAGGGCAGGTGCTGGAGGTTACGGGGGGTTGTGTTAGGAAGGGTCTGAAGAGGACAGTTACCCCCTCCTCTCCAGGGTCAGTCAGCACCAGCTCACACATCCCAGCCCCTCCCTCTGTGCCTCAGGATTGGGGTTTCTGCACCCCTGGTAGGGCCTTTCACTCTTCCCACCGCCCTGAAGGAAGGGGCCCCGTTTGCTCAGCCGCTTTTGAGGCAGGAGTTGCACAGGCCTGTGCTGCCCCAACCTGGTTACTGACCCTGCCTCCAGAAGAGGATTTCATGACTGAAATCTCCCACCCCGTTGCTGCTTAGGGGGCCCATGTGGGACTAGCCCCGTGGAGCCCGATGCCCCCAGCAGGGACCCACCATTAGACTGGCCCCAACTGACCCCCTTGTTGGCAGTCTCAGCAGAATAGCCAAGGACTGAATAGACCCTGGAGCCTGAACTCTCTTCTCACCCTTAGAGGAGGGTTCCTATGATGCAGGCGAGTCAGCTACTGGGGACTGTGTGGAAGGCAGCTCTGCACTTTCCCAGCTCTGGGGATGATGGGAGGCCTCCAGAGGCCCATGGTGGTCCCCCACCACTGGTCACAAGTGTCCATGTTTGCACAGTGTCTTTACAAACGCTTGTCAGATTTCCCTGAGAGTGTCATGGCCAGCAGCCATTCTCTGCTTAAAGGCTGGGCTAGAAATACCTTCCCGGACCTGTGTGTGGCTGTGGATCATGTACAGTAACTCAGGATGAGACAGCACTGAGGGGTTCTGCAGAATAATTCAGGTGATAAAGTCCTGAGTCTCCGCTGTGAGCATGTGACCAGCAGACTGTAGAGATTTGTGTGTGTTTCTGACTGGGGATTGAGTTCCTGGCTGTTGTATGAGATGATGTCTGGTGGGATGGCAATTCTGAAGGCTTGTCTGACTCCCAGTGTACGGCGAGGCCAGTGAGGAGAAGGAGCTGCGTTTGCATCGGAGAAGCAGAGTTCTGTTAGGTAAACGCCCCCCACATCCTTCTGTGCCCCAGCCTGACATTTATTCTGTGTCTGTTCTTATACCGTGCTCATCACTGTAGGGTCTGAGGGCCTGTATGAAACGACATGACCAGCGTCTGTTCTGACGTGTTTGTTCTCTCGTCCTCTCCCCAGGGGAGAAGTGTGTGCAGGGGGGTGCTTTGTTTGGGTAGTATACTCACTGCTCTGTGTCTGCCAGCAAAGGCAGGTTGGAGAAATGTGCCCGGCTCTTGAAGTGGAAGGTGGGGAGGTTTAGGATGGTCCGTAGGTGGTGGGGGAGTTCATTCCACAGGCTCAGGCTGGCCCTGAGAAAGTTCTGTCTCCTGCACAGGCGAGTTTTACCCTTATTGCAGAGAGTCCATTGCGCCAGAGGAGTGGAGCTGTCGACTGTGGTCTTCATCCCGGAACGTTAGGCTCTGTTAGCTACGCTGGGCCCAGGCCATGGAGCATGTTACAGATACGGACTGAGATCTTGGCCATTGTCTTCCATGGATGCCTCGGCCAAGAGGCCGGTGTCTACAGCAGTCTCCTCTCCTGGTGTAACTCACCTTTCTAACCTCTCCTTTTAACTCTCTGATGGAGGCTTTACTCTTTCAGCTCTGAGTGCTGACAGCTGCATGCTGTCAGAAGGCTCCATCTTCGCTCTTCTCCTCCTCTGGAAGCACCTACTTGGATTTTCCCAGCTTTAACCGTCACATCATTTCTGTGGAGATGCCACCTGACTCCATCTCCCTTTGCACTGACTGACTCCACCCCCCTCATCTCTGCCAGCCCTGGATACCTCAGGCTGAAGAGCTTCCCGAGTTAAACCCCTTCCTCTCTCTTCTGCCCCTTACTCTCCGCTGAGACAGCGCTCCCAAAGTCTCTCATGACCTCTTTCTAGCTAAAGTTCAGAACCGCCATTTCCTCTCTTTGACCTGTTGGCCGCCTTCAGCGCAGTTGATCATGCACTTCTGGAAATCGTGTCCTCCCTTGGCTTCCATGACTGTCTTCTCCTGGTTCTCCTCCTGCCTCTCTAATCGCTCCCTCTGGGAGTTCTTTGGGGGATCCTCCTCATCCCCCTGCAGCTTTCTGTGGAAGTTCCACTGGGCCCTGTCCTTGGTCCCCATCTTGCCTCCCTCTGCACCTTATCTGTGGTCACCTCATCTGCAAACACAAATTCAGCTCCCAGTTGTATGCTGAGGACTGACCTCTACCTCTCTGCCCCAAACCTGTTTCCCGCTGCCCAAACTGAAATCTTGGCCTGTCTCTGTGACCTCTTCTCATGGATATCTAGCCGGCAGCTCGAGCTCAACCTGGCTAAAACCAAGCTCTTAATCTCCATCCTTCCCCAAACCCACCCTGCTACCCCCTTTCTTGATGACTGTAGACAACACTACCATTCTGCCTGTCACGCAGGCGTGTAACCTGGGTGTCACCTTCAACTCAGACCTCTCTCTAGAGCCTTGCATTCAGACTGTACAGATCACGCACAACATTTCTGCTTCGTGTCTCTAAGATCCAGCCTTTCCTCTCCGTCCACACAGCTAAATTTTTCCCCAGGTTCTCACCATCTCATCTCTCTCACTGCAGCATCCTTCTCTCTGGCTGTCACATACACTGTCTTGCCCTGCTCCTGTCCACTCAGAATGCTGCGGCCAGGATCATTGTCCCAGCCAGTTGCTCTGACCGTGTCACCGCCCCCCTGCATGCTTACGCTGGCTCCTCCTTCTCAAGCTCATCAGACAATCGCTATTCGTTGACATTTTCAAGGCCCTTTGACTGTCCCCAGACTACCTGTCACCTCTCAGTCAGTACTGAAAGGCTGGGTCCTGCCCCCAATCAACTCAGGATTCCCGCCTCCATCACCCGCTTGTTGAAGTTTCAAACAAGCCCCTTCCTGCTTTCTCCTGTGCTGCCCTTCACTCTGGGGAGGAGCTTCCCATAAACATCTGCAAACCCACCTCGTTTCCTCCTCCACATCCTTAACGTTTTCCTTTGCCTTGATGCCTACAAAATACTTGACAGGTGGGCCCTGATGTGCTGAGAGCAGAGCTTATGCTGATCAATGTCCTCTTGTTTCCTCCTCCTCGACTGTCAAGTCTGTCTGTATCCACCTATTGTCTCATCTTATAAGTAGGTTATAACTCTCTGGGCCAGGGAGACTCTGTGTTCTGTTTGTGCAGTGCCTAGCGCAGTGGGGCCTGGACCCTGACTAGGGCTCTAGGTGCTACCATAAGACAGATAATGCTCCCTGTCTGTCTGTCTGACAGTCTGTCTGTCACTGGGACACGCCAGGCCATCCACCCTAACCGTGGCTCCTGAGGACATCCCCTGCCGCACTGCTGCTGAAGCCCCAAGTCTGGGGGCACATGTGCCCCTCGTGCTGGTGCGTGCACATCCACACCGGCATTCCCGCGGGACGTCAGCTGCGAAAGAGCCTAGTGAGTCCAGCAGCAAAGGGGGCGTTGGGATTCCCTCTCGTTCTTCCTAAATCCCCCACCCTCGACTCCAGGTGGTCCAGGATGCTGGAGCCTGGGAGCAGGACCACCTCTCCTTCAGCCTCTGCCAGGGCATCCTGTCCACTCTCCCCTCACCTCCTCTCTCCACTTCCCTGGCCTCCTGTCTCCAAATACAATCAAATACCTTCCTCCTGTTCCCAGAGTTCTGTCTTCCTGCCCTGCTCGCCTGGAACTTCTTAGCCACCTGCCTCCCGTGCACTGCTCTGCTCCAGACTGGGGCTCCTGGCCCTTCCCCGCTCGCCTTGTGCGCATTGCTGTTTGATAGGAAATAATCCCTGCCCCGTTGCCACTCCACAGTATTGCTGTGGTGAGTGCTAGTGCAGGCAGAGCAAGTAAAAATGCTTGTGCCCTGTCTGCTCTAGTGCTCACTCTGGTGGATGTGCACAGGGCTAGTGCCAGGGAGGGGTTCCCAAAAAGGGGCAGACAGCCCCTGGGATTCCCCAGTTGAGGGGTGCTCTTTCCTTTATGCAAAAAGAACAGGAGGACTTGTGGCACCGTAGAGACTAACAAATGTATTTGAGCATAAGCTTTCGTGGGCTACAGCCCACTTCTTCGGATGCATAGAATGGAACATCTATTGAGGATATATATACACCCGTACAGAGAGCATGAAAAGGTGGGAGTTGTCTTACCAGCTCTGAGAGGCCAATTAAGTAAGAAAAAAACGTTTGAAGTGAAAATCAAGATAGCCCAGTACAGACATTACAAACATTGAATCTATCTCCCCTTGTAAGTATTCTCACCCTTCTTATCAAACTGTCTGTACTGGGCTATCTTGATTATCACTTCAAAAGTTTTTTTTTACTTAATTGGCCTCTCAGAGTTGGTAAGACAACTCCCACCTTCTCATGCTCTCTGTATGTGTATATTTATCTCCTCACTATATGTTCCATTCTGTGCATCCGAAGAAGTGGGCTGTAGCCCACAAAAGCGTCTGCTGAAATAAATGTGTTAGTCTCTAAGGTGCCGCAAGTGCTCCTGTTCTTTTTGCGGATACAGACTAACACGGCTGCTACTCTGAAACCTTTCCTTTATGCTGTCACATCTGCCTGATGCTCATCTGCCTCCGAGTCCCTCCCTCTCTCTCAGCTCTCCATTTCTCGTTGGTGCGTGAGGGGCTCTCTGGACGCTGCTGCGTGTGTGGAGGCTGCTACAGGAAATATGATCTGGTAAAGGCCAGGGCCTCTCAGCTTTCATTGGAAATGTTCTCTAGGGCAAGCTGAGGTCATGTCACCTTCCCTGCTTGCTGCTGCTGTGCTGCGTGGGTAGCTCAGCTGTGTCGCTGCAGCCCCTTCCCTTCCCCGAGACAGGCGCCTGCTCTCTGCTGCATGCGCGACTCGTGCCGGTGCTGGATATAGAGGGCTAAGGACGTCCCCTAGCAGAGGGTGTTGCAGGATTTCCAGCGGGGGTGAATGGAAAGGAGACAAGCTTCATTTTGTACCTCTGCTGGCTTGGTCTCCCCCTCTGATCGCTTACCTGGGGACTCTGGACAAGTTCGCTTCTGTCTGGGGTTGGATTTCACCAAAGAGCCATTTTAAGTGACTCCCCTTCCCTACCCTGTCTCTTGCACAGCTGACCTCCAGGGCAGGTGGGTTTGCATCAGCAAAACCCTGGCTGGGGGGTATTTTCCCTCAGGCTGTAAGGCTGCTACTGGACGGTTATTTACAGAAAGAGCAGGGCAGTGCACTAAAAATCCTCCTTTGTAGCATCTTAGGCTTAGCACTGCCCCCCTTTCTAAGCCCAAGTGCCCCAGGCTGAGTCAGCGTAGCCCAGCACCCGCCCCACAATGACCCTTGGGTCATCTGCCCTTTAAAGAACCAGGTTTTCCTGCCTTGTGCAACACAGGCTGGTGACACTGCGGGTCAGATTGCAGTGCAGTGAACCTGGCCCCACTGCTGCTAGCAGATGACAAATGACTTTCTCCTCAGCTGATGGGATTGGCAGTGAGTGTAAAGACATGTGAGGGCACTTCATGAAAGCTCCACTTCTGCTACAAGCACAGCCAGGCTGTGGGACCAGACCAGTGAGTAACGCTCAGACCTGGCCCGGTGCGGACGGGTAGCTCACCCTGACCCGGCTGGGCATGGAACAGCAGGCTCTTCTCCTCAGCCGTCCCCTGCAGCCCTGTGGTGTCCCATTGGTTCTCATGGCTGGCCCTCCACAAGACCCCTGGGACATTCTTTTCATTTGTTATACATTTTTGGAAATGTCTTGTTTAGTTTTATGCATTCCCCTACCCTGGGGGTCAGGTCCTCCCTTAGGGTGTGGGGAGGCCCTGGGGGGGGGGGGGTGGTTTGCACATGAGCCTTCCCTGCACTCTTCCCAGAACAGCAGCTCCTGTCCTATGGGTCTGGCTCCCTGCTCTGGGCATTGCAGCCTGGTGCATAGCACTTGAGTTTGGCCTGGCTGCTCCTCAGTCACGATGACAGGGGGTAGGGGGTGGCCAGGAGCTAGTCGTGCTGCACCCCCACATGCTAGGTTGCCATTTCTGGAGCAGGGAGCTGGGCCCAGCCCTGCAGGACAGGAGCCCCTGCTGCAGGATGGGTTTTTCCATTTTTTTCCATGTTTCACATTTGCAAAAAAACAGGGCTCTACCAATAGCCCCACCCGGGCTGGGGCAAACCGAGTCCAGCCCAACAGGACACCCACACGTCAGGTCTTCAGCCTGCATTCAGGCTTTACTGCCTTTCAGCCCCTCTCCAGGGCTTTCTGTGCCGCTGTCCTCACGGGGCTGGGAAGGGAACTCAGGTCCATCTTCCACTCTGGGCTCCAGTATGGGGGCTCGCTAAGCAGCTACGGGCTATCTGCTCAGACCCCCTGCTTCCTCCCTCTCCCGGTCGCTAGGCCTTTCGCACAGCAACTCCTTGGGCTCACTCTTCTGCAGATCCCAAAAGAAAGGAGATTAGTTACAAGGAACAATACAAATGTAAAGGCCCTGCACCAGGCTACCTGCTCCGCAGAGGCTCTGGCATTCTCAGCATGGCCCCTGACCCCAGGCCTCCAGACACGCTCTAGGTTTCCTCTGGCCCTAGCTGGGCCTTCCCTCACGAGCTACCCTAAGAGGTCCGCTACTTTCCCTTTTAACCAACCCCTCCAGGCTTGATACCTCTGTGTCTGTCTACACAGCAACTAGACACCCAGGGCTGACCCTGCCAGCCCACTCGCTCACGGGGCCGGGCTGTGGGGCTGTTTCACTGCTGTGTGCACTCTGGGCTGGGACTGCAGCCCGAGCTCTGGGACACTCCCACCCCACAGGGTCCGAGAGCCCAGAAGTGTGCACAGCAATGAAAGAGCTGGCCATTGGGTGTGGGTTTCTCTTTGCTGCGTAGGCAGACCCTCCCTGGGGTAACAGGGTGGAGCTGATGGAGTCCCCAGGCTCCCATTACCCCCTTCCAGGGGAAGGAGGGGTAGCTCAGTGGTTTGAGCATTGGCCTGCTAAACCCAGGGTTGTGAGTTCAGTCCCTGAGGGGGCCACTTAGGGATGTGGGGCAAAATCAGTACTTGGTCCTGCTAGTGAAGGCAGGGGGCTGGACTTGATGACCTTTCAGGGTCCCTTCCAGTTCTGTGAGGTAGGTATATCTCCATATATTAATAGTGTCTCACTGTTTTCCTGTAGTCTGCTGTTCAGATCCGTCTGTTGTCTAGCCTTAGACTTAGGCTGTAAACTCTCTGGGGCAGAGCGTGTCTGCACAGTGCCCAGCACGGTGGAGTTCTGGGCCACAACTAGAGCTCCAGGCTCTAGGGTAATCAGATCGAGGATGATGCTAAAGGACTTGCCATGGGATCCCGTGATCAGAAGAGATGCCAGGTGGGCGGTGAAGAGTCAAACGTCTGTCACGGCTAGGGAAGCAGTGCACAGACTGGGGCCTGGCCATTGGAGCGGGAGTACTGGACTTGTGGAGGAAGAGAGGCAGGGGGCTTGTGTACGCTAATAGGGCAGAAGTGAGCCCAGGAAGCAGCCCCTAGGAAAGTTGATTGAGCAGAGTAGGTCATAGGTCCAAACTCCTCGACTCCAGGAAACGAAGTCTGGATCTTTGGAGCCAAAATGTGTGTTTTATCCTAAAGGAAAGTGCTAAAGAACCTAATTACCAGACAGGTAGCGGGGCAGTGTGGGGGAAGGGCCAGCGAGTGCTCCAAGCCCCAGCTGTGCCTGATCCCAGCTTTGAGAGCTGACTTCTCCAAGGAACAGTCCAAACACAGTTAGGAGGAGCTGCCAGATCTTACCTGCAGCCTGGCCAGCTCAGTAGGGCTTCTCTCCTCCCGCAGCCGGTTCAAGCCACGTCCTTCTTCCCTGCCCCTCCAACCACAGGCCTTTTCCTCTCCCATATCTGACCTCTGTCCTGCTCAGAGAGCACCTGCTAGGTTGGAGACCTGCCCATCGCCTCTTGGGAGGATCCCTGTCTTGGGCCGTCGCCAGGTTTTACAGACATCACTTTGTCACTGACAACAGACTTTGCTTATGATGCAGCTAGAAATGATCTCAGGACTCACTGCCCTACCCAACCCCCGGAGGTGTGCTGGGTCCTAACATGGAAACGGACAGACGAGCTTCCTGCCCCCAGCACTTAGTCTCCTCTTCGAGGCGGCTCCAGGAGCGGGTGTAACAAGCAGCTGGGAGGCTGGATGAGGAAGGACAGCCATGTGATCACTCTGCTTGGGCACCTGTTCATCCTGACAGTTCCCTTAGTCCTCCTGCAATTCTCTCCCTCTCAGAGGACGGCTCCTTCCTGCCCACCAGGGGGTAGCATAAGACAGGGCCCACCCCTCTCTGGAGTGCAGAGACCCCGTGATTGATTTAGAAACAATCAATCACTTTATAAAAGAGGCAAATTCTTCTCACACTACGTTTAGCAAATGGGGTTTCGCCTCCTTTCCTTCTGGCCAGGGGTCCAGCGTGACGGATGGCCCTGTCCGGCACGTCTCATAAGGCCTTTGGACAACAGCCAGTTCGCAGCAAAGCAGGAGGAGAATACGGATGTGTTCTTCTGTGTCATGGCTTCACTGTAAGGATCCTGCTGCCAAGCGCTGTGCGTGTGGCTGTCACCGATTGCTCTGTCTGGCTTCTCATTGGCTCAGGCACGATACAGCTTCCAGTTACGCATCCAAGTACAGTAGCAAATACCTGGGTCACGCCTCATTTTAATCCCTGTCCCCTGCATCCATGGTGGCTGAGGCTCCAGCATTGGGCTAGCAGGAGCCAGAAAGTGAAATGGCCTGGCTCTAATGTCACAGGCCCAGCTGAGAAGAGAACAGGAAAGCCCGCTTTGTGGATGGCTGGGGGGAGGAATAAATTCCAATGTTCAACTCTAGTCACCTTTTGGGGGGGGCGGGGTGGGGGGAGGGGAGGGGTGTTTAATACAGGAAGTCAAACTTAAAACAAGAAAAGCCAGACAATGTCCCTTGAACCTCCTGCGCCTCCCCCATTTTTACATGCAGCATTAAACCCTAAGGTGCCTTCACTGCCCGCCTGCTGTCTGGTCCCCGGCTGTGCCCTGAGAGGCAATGCATGGCCTGCTGGTAGGTCTGGAAAGCAGCGTGGCCCTGCGGAGCTCCGCTCCCCGCTCTGAGAGAGGCAGCAGGGACAGCCAGCTCTCCAGAGCTGCTTTGTTTTTACCAGGGATAGCTTTAACCTGAAGGAAGGCTAGACGGGAGGGGGCACTAGTGACAAGTTATTTATATTGGGCCGTGGCTGTGCATGGGCCATCACAGGCCACAGAAGTGAGGTCCCTGCCCCCTGGAGGTCAGGCTCATGTTAGAAGACAGGATGACCGGACATGGACAGTCAGACAAACAGGAGATGGTGTCATAGGTGTGGCTAGAACCAAAGAATGGCCGTACTGGGTCAGACCAATGGTCCAGCTAGCCCCGTATCCTGTCTTCTGACAGCGACCAGGGCAATTTGAGTGATCCATCCTATCATCCAGTTCCAGCTTCTGGCAGTCAGAGGTTTAGAGACACCTAGAACATGGGGCTAATAGCCATTGATGGACATATCTTCCAGGAACATGTCCAGTTCTTTTTTGAATACAGTTGTAGTTTTGGCCTTCACACCATCCCCAGCCAAGCAATTCCACATGATGACTGAGTTGTGTGAAGAAGTACTTGCTTTGTTTATTTTAAGCCTGCTGCCTGATAATTTCACTGGGGACCCCTGGCTCTTTTGTTAGGTGAAGGGGTAAATAAGAGTTTTTCTCCACACCAGTCATGATTTTATAGACCTCTGCCACCTCCCTCCTTAGTCGTCTGTTTTCCAGCTGAACCGTCCCAGTCTTATTAATCTCTCCTCATATGGAAGCCGTTCCACACCCCTAATCATTTTTGTTGCCCTTCTCTGCACTTTTTCAAATTCTAATGTATCTTTTTTGAGATGGGGCAACCAGACCTGCATGCAGTGTCCAAGGTGTGGGCGTACCATGGATTTATATAGCAGCATTATGGTATTTTCTGTCATCGTCTCTATCCCTTTCCTAATGGTTCCTAACTTTCTGTTTGCTTTTTTGACTGCCGTTGCACTTTGAGTGGATGTTTTCAGAGAACTATCCACAGTGACTCCAAGATCTCTTTCCTGAGCAGTAACAGCTAAATTAGATCCCATCATTTTGTACGTAGAGTTGGGATTGTGTTTTCTAACGTGCATTACTTTGCGTTTATCAACATAGAATTTCATCTGCTCTGTAGTCACTCAGTGTAATGAGATCCCTGTGGCACGTCGCAGTCTGTTTTGGCCTTAATTGTAGCACCCCCTGCTGGCAGAGAATGGCACTGCAACCCCCCCTCAATTTCTCCTCACCAGGGTCCTCTGTCTGTCTGGGAGAGTCCCGTGGCTCAGTCACTTGGAGTTCCAGCTCCCTTCCAAGGGAACACAAGTCCAGACAAGCAAAGGTTCTTCTGTCCTGCCTGGTTTCTTTCCACCCACCTCCAGACTCCGTTCCCAGCGCCTTCTGGGCTACCCTGAAGTCTCTCTGCTCTGGGGTAGAGTGCTGACTCCCAGGCTGCTTCCCGGAGTCCCCTCCTTCTTCCAGCTCTTCCCTCAGGGCCTTCCACAGCCACTCGACTTGCCCCCAGGCTTCCTCCTCCAAACTGAGCTTTCTGGGCCCTGTTATGAGGCCCAGGTGTTTCAGACTCTCACCTGACCCCAGTTAGTCCTGGGTGGCAACTAATTATGGCACAGGTGGGGCTAACTGAACAGGGCTGGCTAGCCCCAGGCCTTGTGGCCCTTAAAGGGGCAGGCCACCCTGTTACAGAGGGGCCTTGGGGTTTGGGGAGTGGTCCCCTCCGAGAGCCACTGCGCAGGGCATTCCTAGGGCTCACTCTTTTTAGATGTCTGTTGTGGTTTTGTGCTCCCAGAGGGTGACAAATAGAAGTGGCAGTGGCCGTGTCCTCTCTCTGTGGTGATGGAGCCAGCTGCGTCTTGCTGAAACACGCTCCTGTGAGAGACCTTGGGCTGAAATGGTGCAGGAGATTCTAGGACAGGTGGAGGATTGCAGGGTACTTCTGTTTTGGTAACGTGTGAGCTGGGCACTGCCCAGGATTTTGGTGTCACATCCTCACGTCTGCTCACCAGACACGCACAGGTCGTCACGCGGTACGGTCAAGGGCTGGCCCTGCTCCCATCGTGCCCTCTTGTAGACTCAGCATGGAAGCTCCTCGGGATGGGGCTGCTGTTGGCCCCGAGCCTGCAGACTTAGGCACTTGCTTAACTTCACTTGCAGAAGTTTTCTTAAGCACCTCGCGCAGCATCAGCCCTTAACATCTGGTAAGAGGATCTCTGGAATGTCCCAGGTTACTGGAGCCCTGGCCAAAGACAGGGGCCGGAGAGCAGTGGGGGGTGGGGGGAAGGCATGTTGCCTTGCTCACGCCTTGGGGTGGCCTCATGACCCTCTCCTTGGTCTGTCCCCAGAGCATTGCAGAGTATAACCTCAAAGACATCTCGTACACGGTGAAGAACGCCTCGTGCCACGAGCTGACGGTCCTTAGCAGCTCAGACGACCCCATGGTGTTTCACTTTGAAGATGAGCGGGAGGCACAGAAGTGGTGGACGGTTGTCAGCAGCTCCCTGCGGGAGGTGCAGAAAGGTCAGCGATGGGCAGGCCGGGTTCTCAGGGGCGGGCTGTGTCCTGGTAGCATTCACGTGTTAGAGAGAGACACACAGGGGGTGTAATGCAGGGGCAATGCCAGGCTTCTCCTGGCCCAGGGCAGCACTGGCACCTCGCCCAGAGCCCCAAGGCCGTAGCCGCTGTATGTAACGAGCAGATTGCAGGTCCCTCTCATATGGGGATAGGGACAGCGGGTAGTCTTAGTGCTGCTGTTAAGGTGTCTCAGCTGGGTAGCACCACAGCCTCCACCTCTCACACCCGCTGGGTCTAGACGGCGGGACGCGTGTCATCTGAGGTGCATGGCATGTCTCTGGTGGTAAGCAGCAGCCTGGATTTGCTCTGTCAGTGGTGGCGATCTGGCAAATAGCACTGGCTGGGGGCTCCAGGAAAGCAGGGGCCGGTCTCTGGCTGGGCTGTGCACTGGTTGTGGGTGGGACGCAGGCAGGCAGTGTCTGTGCCAGGGCTGGGCTGGGGGCGGCTGGTGTGCACTGGTCAGTTATCAAGCTGGGGACAGGAGTCGGGGTTGAGCCGGATCAGGATACCAAGGAGTCAGGGTCAAGCACCAGGTTACAGACAGGAGGCAAGTAGCGGAGTTGGGGATGAATCGGGGTCAGGAGCTGGAGTTCAGGGCCCACAGCAAGGCGTGGGCTGGAGTGGAAGCAAGCACACAATCTGCGTGTGCTCAGACAGCCCCCGGACTGGCTTCCTGCTTTGTGTACCGGCACTGGCCATCAGGAGGCCACAGTGCTTCCTGCAGTGCCTAGTTTCACAGGGTCCCCCCGCTGGAACCCGGCCTGAGGTCCCATGGCGAGGCCCAGAACCTCCATGGTCCCAGGTTCTAGTCTGGCAGGTGCTTACAGGCTGGGCGTCAGCAGGACTCAGATGTGGAGAGGCAGGCAGCAGAACTGATGCTCTCCCAAGCAGCACCCACTCTGACACTAGGAGTCGCCACTTGCAGATCATATAATTCTTTGTGTGGCTGTTCCTCCTCTCTGTGCTGTGATCAGCAAGAGAGAGTTACCGTTTGCACTGCTGCCATTAGGGTTAAGAATTAACACTCAGCTATGATGAATGGTACAGTCCATAATCCTTGGGCGGTGGTTTCAGGTTGGCTGTAGGCTTGGCATGCGTTACTGAAGTGGGTGCTCCTGATTCACCTTTCAAAGGTTTCCTCACAACTGTAAGGGCTAGAGACTTAGATATCTGTGTTTTTGTAATGCTAGCTGAGATTCTGGAGCCCCCGGTGGCAGCCCTCAGGAGTATTGGCTAACTGAGCCGCCATGAGCCAGCTCCGCTTGACCCCTGAGTGGCAGAGTGCCAGCAGGGTGAGGGTGCCATGTCTCTTCTCTCGGGCCACAGTCAGCCATGGAGAGAACTCACTGCCTTGTCTGTAGAGTTTAGTACAGATTGGTCAGTGGATTTAGTGCTAATTCAAGCCAGGGACTGCTGGGGCTGGTATAGCGTTGGCTGGTTCCCTGCAGCACTCTGCCAGTGCACAGCCATCCTGGCCTACCGCGCTCTGCCAGGGCCTTGGCATGAGATTGCGAGACTGCTTGTACCAGCAGCTGCCCAGGGTCTCTTCCTCCCGCCCTGGCCTTGCCCTTGCTAGGAGGGAAGATAAACCTCACCGTGAGGGAGCGAACTGGTGGGAGGAGGTCTGGAGAGATAGGAAGGGCCTGGGAGTAACTGCACAGATTCCCCCGGGCAAGGGGGAAGGTGCTCGCCCGCAGGACGGGAGGAGCAGAAATGCTGTCACTGCCCAAAGGAGTGCCCTGAGGACCCAGGGAAACAGCGTGTGCCTGCGCCCTTGGGTGCTGCGATTGTCGGGGTAACTGTGACCGTGGCGGGTGAAGCATTTCAGACCATGTGCGCGTGAGCTGACGTTAGCCCTTCAGTCACCGAACACCTGGGTGGGGCAGATTGCGATTGCACCCCTGCCATTCGCAGCCTCTCCGGGAAGCCTCCATACCGACCCACCTTTTCCTTGCGGAGCTAACACCAGAGCTTCCCAAGGGTGGCGCGGGCTTGGCTGTCCTGTCTCCTATGGCTACAGCGTCTCCTGGTTCTCTTTCAGCTGCTGAGAGTCCCAGTGTGCTGGTGTCACAGCCCGCTCCCCTGCCCTCTGCCAGCGGGAATGCGCTGCCCGTGCTGCCATCAGACGCGTCTCACTCCTTGGAGCTCTCAAATAAAGGTAGTGAAGAGTGGAGGGTTCCTTGGCCCTTCACGTAGGGCAGGAATTGTCACCGCACGGCAGCTACAGGCGTGAAAGCCCAGGGCCAGGAGTCCAGCTCCGCCTGCTCCCCATGCTCAGGCTGCCAGACTCCTCTCTCAAAGCCGCCGGTTCTGTAGGCCTGGGACACAATGGCTAGAGATCAGTGCCGGGGTGCTCAGCCTGTGCGGGGGCTCGGTTTGGATGCTCAGCTTGACAGAAATGACTAAACTCTTGGTTGTTTCAGCCAGTGCCCTTCTTTGCTCCCACAAAACCCCCTTTTCTCTCCCTCCGCCCTGCGTGTGCCCCTCTAGCAAGGCAAGTGCCACAGGGCCACGCCGGCTGAGGCATGCAGAGGGGCGGTGCAGTGCAGGCGTGGGCTGCTGCTCCTCCTGGATGCTGCACGCCGGCCCCTGGCTGGCCAGAGTCAGGGGCTGACCCCGGGGGAGGAGCACTTCCCCAGTCTCCCTGTGGAGCCTGAGTGCTGCTCCTGGACTAGCTGCCAGCCTGCACACAAGGTCAGAAGCAGCACTCCGGTGCCCACCGCGAGGCAGGGCCATTGGCGGTGCCCCGTGGGGACACATTGACACAAACTCCCCCTAGCTCGGTGTCTCCTGCCTTCCCTAGAGGAGTTAGCGCTCCGCCTCGCTAGAGCCATTGAGTTCGGGGACGACCAGGCGGCCTCGCAGTGCGCCATGGCGCTGGCTCGGCAGCAGGCCTCCTTGCACATCCTACTGAAGGAATCCAGCTACCCCGCCAACGAGATCAGGTGAGCCCTTCGCACTGGCCGTGGGCACCCTGCGCCTTCCCTGCGTGGAGCCAATCTCCCTCGCTCTGCCATTGCTCCTTACTCCTGCCGTGAACATCCAGCCCTTCCAACGGTGCCCTGGAGCCCTCTGGGGCAGGGGGGTCTGGCACAAGAGGGACCCAATCCTGACTGGGGCCTTCAGGTGCCACCAGACTAGAAACAGTCAGTAAGCGTCTCTCCTCTCCTCATGCTCTGCAGAGCAAAGGGTTTTACTTTGAACCAGCTTCTCCCCTGCTGGGGCGTGTGGGGAGCTCACCGTCAGCACGCCTTGGCCCCTCCCCCTTGCTACTCTGTCACTTGCGTCTTTCCGGGAAAGCCCTTGTGCTGGAGCATGGGCGGGAGCACAGAGGTAACGTGCTGGGCAAGGCAGCGCTGGGATTTCTGCTTGTCCCTGGCCTTCAGGGTGTGTCTAGAAGCCAGTGCAGCACTAACACAGACCCTGCTGACGGGTACCGGGCCTCTTCTCTCAGGATGAAGGTTGGAGTGGAAGATGCGATGTGCTCCGCCAACATCACCATCAGAGTCCATGCTCACATGACCATTGGGACGCTGAGGCAGCAGGTATGACACAGTGCTCGTGCGACTGCCTGGAGGAACTGGGCCATGGGATGCCAAGTCCAGGGGCGGCTCCAGTCCCCAGCACGCCAAGCCCGTGCTTGGGGCGGCAAGCCGGGGGGGGGCGCTCTGCCGGGCGCTGCGAGGGCGGCAGGCAGGCTGCCCTCGGCGGCTTGCCTGTGGAGGGTCCGCTGGTCCCGCGGCTTCAGCGGACCTCCCGCAGGAGAACCGAAGCCGCGGGACCAGCGGACCCTCCGCAGGCAAGCCGCCGAGGGCAGCCTGCCTGCCGTGCTTGGGGCGGCAAAAAGCCGAGAGCCGCCCCTGGCCAAGTCCCACTGGCCCACGGAGCCCATCGCCTGCCTTTTAGCAGGGCCACCCAGAGATGCTTCAGCTGTAAATTCTTAGCCGTGCTGCATGGCTGCTGGCTCCATGTCTGGAGAGAGAGCTGGGGATCCAGTCAGCTCTCTCCTCTAGCAGGGCTGGTGGTGGTTCCCTGGGGTATGAGGAACGCTGGTGAACACTGGTTTGAACCCAGCTTGGCGCAAAGCCACAGGGTGGAGCTGAAAGCTGCTGGGATGCGGGCGTGTGGGGATGTCACGGTGGTGGAATGTCCGTTGCCTTCTCCCACCCTGCAGGTTTTCCAGGATTACGGGTTCCACCCCAGCGTGCAGCGGTGGATCATCGGCCAGTGCCTGTGCGTGGACGATCGGACGATAGGCTCGTATGGCATTCGGAAGGACGGAGACACAGCCTTCCTGTATCTGCTGTCAGCCAAGAGGGCCAACCTCTCCGAGCAGCGCTGCGAGGAGGACCAAGCACTGGTCATGCTGCCCCTGGCCCCCTCGCTCCCCGACAGCTCTGGCACTGACGAGAAGCGCAGATACAGCACCTTGCCAAACATGGCTCCAAAGAAAGGTCTGACGTGCTTCCTACTGCTCACAGACGGGAACCCTGGGTGGGGTTGGGGCCAGATCCTCTGCTGGAGTGACCAGGCTCAGCGTCCCCCAAGACAGGGGAGCCAGCCACCTGGACGGACCCTAGCTGAGGATTGGGCCAGGGGTTTGTTACTGCTGAAATGCTTCCAGTCCCAGGCGTGGGGCCAGAGAGACAGGCACAGCTGCAGGGTCTTAATGTGTGGATGAGACAGTGGTGTAGGGAGGAGGATTTAGGATTATTAGGGACTGGGGAACCTTTTGGGAAAGGAGCCCACACAGGAAGGATGGGCTCCCCCTAACTCCCAACAGAACCAGATTGCTGGTGTGTACAAGTCAGAAGGTCGACGGGCTGGGGAAAGCCAGCGGGTGCAGAGGAGCATGTGGTTCAGACAGAGACTGCCCTTAGGGGAGGATCTATTAATGGAGATTTTCTATATCCTTGTAAGGAGGAGAGGCTGGAAGTTGGTAAAGCACAGGTAGGAGGTAGTGAGGAACAGTCAGATGTAAGAGTCCCATTTAAATCTAACACACGAAGGCAAGGAACTGAATATTGTCCGAATGTACAAGTGCTTGTATACAGATGCCGGAAGTGTAAATATTAAGATGGCTGAACTAGAGTGCCTGGCATTAAGTGGTGATGTCGATATATAATAGGTATTGCGGACACTTGGTGGAATGAGAGTAATCAGTGGGATATGGTAATACCAGGGAACAAATATACAGGAATGACAGAGTCGGTCACGCTGGTGGGGATGTGGCATTATATGTGAACGAAAGCGTAGAGTCAAATAAAGTACAAATTTTAAATGACTCAAACCGCACCATAGAATCTCTCTGGATAGAAAGTCCATGCTTGACCAATAAGCATGTACCAGTCAGAATATACTATTGACCACCTGACCAGGATGGTGATACTGATTGTGAAATGCTCAGGGAAATTAGAGAGGCTGCTAAGGCAGAAAATGCAACAATAATGGGGGATTTCCACTATCCCCATGTTGACTGGGAACATGTCGCTTTAAGAAGAGATGCAGAGATAAAATTGGTAGACACATTAAATGACTGCTTTTTGGAGCAGCTAGTCCTGGAACCCACAACGGGAGAGGCAATTCTTGATTTATTCCTAAGTGAAACACAGGATCTGGTCCAAGAGGTGAATATATCTGAACTGCTTGGTAATAGCAACCATAATGTAATTAAATTTAATATCCTTGTAGGGGGAAAAATGCCAAAAAAGAAAACAAGAAAACACCCCTATAGCATTTAACTTCAAAAAGGGGAACTACACAAAAATGAGGAAGCTAGTTAAATATAAATGAAAAGGAAAAGTTGCAGGGGTGAAACGTCTGCAAACTGCATGAAGACTATTTAAAAACACCGTAATAGAGACTCACACTAAATTAATACCCCACATAAAAAAAATTGTAAGTGGATCAAAAAAATGCTACCCTGGCTTAACAACAGAGTGAAAGAGTCAGTTAGAGACGAAAAGGCATCCTTTGTAAATGGGAAGTCAAACCCTAGTGGGAAAATAGAAAGGAGCCGAACCTCTGGCAAGTCAAGTGTAAAAGTCTGAGGCAGAGCCTACCATGGAGTGGTACAACTCGTTCCGAAGCCCTCTTCCCCGTCTCTCTAATAGCTGTCTCTCTGCCAGGTGAGGGCTGGGGGCTGGCCCCTTTGTGCTGGGAGGAAAGGGAGTTGTTCCGCTCCCCTGTAGAGTGAGCTGCTCCTGCGTGGGGTGAGTGCTCTGCCCCCCAGTGGGGGTGGGGGGCAATCGGAGCGCAGGGCATTGCATACTTTGCTGTTCCCAGCATCTCACTGTGCAGTCGTGGTGCAAAGGAGAGGCCTCTTGCCCCGTGCAGTGATCTGTGGTGGCACAGCTCCCTGCGCAGCCAGGCCTTGGTGACCGTCCGTGTTAGGCTGAACTGCACTGACTCAGCCAGGCGAATTTCAGACCTGGTGTTTGTAACGTGTCTGTTTGCTGGTGTCTGCCCCTCTAGCGTGGGTCGCTGACAACAGCGGGAAGATGAATATCGGAGAAATCAGCCGCCACCTGGGCATGCTGCAGCTCACCAACCCCTTACCCAGCCAGTCCAAAGCACCCCCAGCCGCTGCTGCTCCACCGTCCCCCGCGCAGGTATGCACCTGTCTGACCCCTACCCCCAACCTGTCCTCCCCCGTGCAGGTATTCGCCCGTCCGATCCCTACCCCCAACCTGCCCTCCCCTGTGCAGGTATGTGCCCGTCTGATCCCTACGACCACCCCACCCCCTCTGCCCCATCTCTGCTCTCACGTGGGCAGGTTTGTACCCTGTCTGGCTGCGCCACCCTCCCCTTCAAGAGCCCAGGGACTCAGGCCTGAACAGGGCAGGTGTGAAGAGCAGTGGATGAGGACAGTCCTCGTGCAGTGGAGTAACAGATCCGCCTTTTGCAGACACTGTCTGTGCCTGGTGCTGCCTTGGGGCCATCACGGTCAGAGGCCTGGTCCCCTGGGAGAAAGTGCGCACACCGCTCTGGGTGGAGGGGCTGACCCCCTTCTTTCAGAGGTGGATTTTCTCTGCTTCTTTGTCTGTTGCATGTCCTTCGGCTTGGCAGTCCACCTTCCCTGGGAGCCTGCAGGGGAGACTGTTAACCCGGGTGCTCCCACGGGCGCTGGGAACGTGGTTCCCAGGCAGTTGATGGAGAAGGCGGCAGCCCCTCCTGCTCGCTCAGTGCTGTGTGGGTGAAGGGCTTGTCTTGTTCTCTGCAGACAGGCTGGTCATGTGCAAAATGTACCTTCATCAACAAGCCCACGCGGCCAGGCTGCGAGATGTGCAGCACGGACCGGCCGGCGGAATACATGGTGCCGGGCAGCTACCAGCCGGATGAGACGGAGCTCTGGAGGATGCAGCAGGAGGAAAAGGGGATCTTGCAGTACCAGCAGGTAACTCTGCAGGCAGCTCTGCCCTGGGGGGCAGCCATGGTGCCCTCACCACTCTGTCGGGGACGGCGCCGGGGAGGATGAATCTATAGTAGCCGCCTACCAGCCGCCACTTGGTGGTGTTTGATGGGTGCATGGATGCCCTGGCAAGGACAACTACTCAGCAGGGGCCCCGCCACGTGGTGTCAGGGAGAGCTGCCCTCCTCTCCAATAGCGAAAGGCAGAGCCTGTGGCCCTCGGCCCCTCCAGCCGGGCTGTTACAGGTGAGGGCAGCCACTGGCCATGCTACAGTGGGACCCTGTCAGCGTTTCCCTCACCCGCGCCTCTACAGCAGTGACTTCATTAGGGCTCCGTTCACAGGGGCGGTGGGTGCGGGGCACTGCAGCCTGAGCTTGGCATGACACGGACTCCTGGACCGGCAGCTCCTTCCCTTCTCTTTCAGCTCCATGCACCGGCGCCCTGTGGGCGGGCACGTGTTTGTCACACGCGACGAGTGGTGAGGAGTGGAAGGAGCTGCGTTGGGCTGGCTTGGCTAGCAAGGCCTTGGCTGGGCTAATTTGTTGGAGCTGTATATCCCATAGGGGTGACAGCGCCTGCAGACACCCCAGTGTAGACATGGCTCCAACAGGCTGGGCCTTGGCTCTGCTGTGGCTTCAGCCAGGGGCACTGCCCCTGTTGGGAACTGTGTCTCCACCTGCTACCCCAGCCAAGGCCCAGAGTGCCGCAGAGCTCCGGCGAGACAGGCTCGGTGACTGACAAAACCCTTCTCTGCTTTCTTTTTTCTCTCGTGCTGGAATCTCACTAGGAAAAGGGAAGGAGAGAAGATGGCTCGGCCACACACTACACCCAGAGCCCAGGCTCCCTGGATGACTTCATCCACCTCTCCTCGGAATTCTGCTAGCCACGTCTCATGCCTGGCCGCCCTGGACTGCCCCGCCCCAGCCCCTCTCGCGCGGGGCTGAGCCCTCCCGTGCGCGGCCTGGGGCATCCGTTTGTGCCGGGTCACCATACTTGGTCAGACTGTAGAGTCAGTATGGTAACTGTGTTCCCCCATGGAGAGCAGCGGGCAGGCCGCGGCATTACACTGTGCTACCGGTGACTGTGGGGCTGCCAAGCCATGGACAGGGCCACTGCCAACTGGCCTTGGGCCTGTCCCAAGAGGGGTGGATCCCAAGCGAGAGCATGGCTCTCATTGCGCAGAGGGGCCTCTTTCCTGGCGGCTTGGAGGGCTGAGGATCTGGCTGAGCTAGGTCTGGCCTGGTGGGATGAGGCAGCTTTCTCAGGCAGTTTCACGTCTGTCTGTGTCTTCCCTGCACGGGTTTGGCGATGGTGCTTCTCCGCATTGTGGGTCCTACAGCTGAGAGACGGAGCGAGTGGAGTATGTGCTAGCACAGGGCCAGGCCATGGCAGCGCTGCAGCTTGGAGTGGCTAGTGCTGCCTCCATGGCTTGGGGGGTGAGGGCCCTTCATGGTGCAGTCAGAGCTCTCCCCCCCCCTCCATGGCTGGTCCTGCCTAGGTGGGCTGCACAGACCTCCCTACCCGGCTGGACTGGCTGCTTTCACCCACAGCACCGCCTCTGCGGCAGGCCCGGCCCTGCCTGTTTGCGCGTGCCCAAGCACAGCTCCTGCACCAATGGTCTGTCTCTCTGGTGCGCATACAGGCCACGCGCCTTGGGCAGCTGTCCCACAGGGCTTCCTTAGGAGGCCGCTCCCCCTGTCGGCGTGATGGTGTGTGGCTCCGGGGGGCGGGGGCTCCGTGGTCTCTGCCTCGTTCTTTTAGGCGAGAGCAGCGTAGGCGGATCTGACGCCCCTGCAGAGAGGCGCTGGCTGCTGCCGTCAATCACTGCTGTGCTGTTGGGAGAGCAAATTGGAAGGAAGGGGAGCGTCTGTGTGCACCTCCCAGAGAGCCACTCGCATTCCAGGCTTCAGGGTGCTTGTTCCGTTAGGTTTACAGACAGCAAGGGGGATGGGTGCTGCTGGGGATCACCCTCCAGCCAGCCAGCCCAGGAGAGCCGCAGAGGTTGTTGACCACAGGCTAGAAAAAGGCCCATTTCCCCAGGGCGTAGGCTGACCCTGTCAGGCCGGCTCCAAGCCTCTTGTGCCCCTGGGAATTGCAGTGCCTTGCTCTAAACCACAGGAGCCAAACTGCTCAGCCAAGAGCTGTGCTGAACCAGCACAGAATAGAGCCAGCTGCAGCCTTCACCTTCCAGCTGAAGATGCAGCCCCTGGCCAGTCCAGGTCCTGCCTGCTGCAGGTGGAGGCTGCTCAGGCTACGATGCAGCACTGCATGCTGGGACCCGTGTATTAAAGTTTGGAGCTGCCAGCCATGCACCGGCTGTAGGACGGAAGTGGCCAAAGCGTCTGCGAGACACATGCTGCTCCCCTGCCTGGAGAGCGTGGCTCTGACACCAGTGTGCTCAGGGGCGCCGTGTGGTATCTGGCTGAGTCTCGCTGGCATCAAATCCTTAGTGGCGAGGTCTGGCCTGCAGAGACTACAGCTCCCAGCATGCAGTGCTTCAGTGCCCTGGCAGCTGGGAATATGATGGAGGAGCATGATGGGAACCAGTAGTCTCTGTGGCTGCCCATGTGATGCTGGGCCACGCTTTGGGCTAGCAGAGCACGAGCTCCTCCTCTCCTGTAACCTCTTGTGGTGCAGCCTGTGCCCAGTTCCTTGTATGGAGTGTGATGGACAGTGATTGCTCAGCTGCAGGTACTGGAAGAGTTCGCATCTGAGTTCCTTGGTCTATTAAAGATTTCTCTCAAAAGCGCGTCTTTCCCGGTGTGTTATTGGGCAGCCGGCAGGGACTTGGGCCCGGTCTGCACAGAGGCATGCAGCATTGGACTAAAGGGGTGCTGGCCCTGGCGAGATGCTCTTGTGCCTTGAGGGGTGGTTTGGGTTAGTTTAATCTGTTTTTTACTGGATTACGCTAACTCAAAAGGAGCCAATCATAGCAACACACAACAGCCAGATGGGATCAGAGCCCGGGGTCCGGTCTCTCTCAGCGTTACCTGGGGTTTCTCAGAACCCAAAGCAGGGGTAACGTAACTATTTCTCTCCAGGCGGTGTCAGGGATAAATCAATGGGAACCCAGCGCTTCCATCTGATAAACGATTGATAAAACCAAGTGTGCTCTTACTAGAACTACGAGTTATTAGATATTAAGTGCGCGCGCACACACACTCTCTCTCTCTCTCTCTCTCTCTCTCGGTTTAAGACACCCCAGATATAGTTACCCATCGTCTGAGATGGTTTCAAGTGATCACCTGCCGGGCTTCTAGGGGCCCTCTTTCCGTCCAGCTGATGGAGAGTTTAGATGTCAGCTCCTTGTCTGAAGAAAAGCTCCTTGGACTGCTCCAAGATATTTATTTGTACCTAATCTTTTATAGCTCTCTCTAACAAAACACATAACCTATAGTGACTCCTAGTGGGTCAGTATATAACAACTGCTACTGAGTCACCAATTCTAATTTCAAAAAACTACTCATTATCTCCAAACATTTCTAATATTTCTATCTGTAACAACAATATGTTAGAGGCACCTTAAACCAGGGGCTCTTCACTCACTCTCTCTTCCATAACTTTCTCTCCCACCCCCCATTCTGATTAACAAACTGCAAGTACGCAGCTGTCTGACCTTATCTCACAAAGGACTAAGATTATTCCCAGCTCTGTGATGTTTGGTTTTCAGCTGGCAGTGCTGCACATACAAAACGGTTGACTGCAGTACTGTCAAATTCTGGGGTACATGCAGGAATGTCAGATTCCAAGTGGCAACACTAGGTTCTGCAGAGGAAGTTGCAAGAACCTGGCAAGAGGAGATGTGGGATAATCTGCCCCCAGCCCCATCTCCTGGTCTCCGTTAATTAGAGATAGGCTTCAGCCTCGAAAGCAGCAGGTTTTATCTCTCTCCTAAAGCTCCTCTCTTAGCACTTGCTGCTCTAACTCTGGATGTTCGTGTTAACCCTAGAAATGTCCAGTCCATTTTGGAAGCTTGTTAATAAATCGACAGTCCTACAGCCAGCGCAAAGGCTGAGCCGCATGTGTGCTGGGAAGAAAACACCAAAACCCAGAACTCGCTGATGGATACTTAACTTGAGTGT
The DNA here is from genome assembly GCF_020497125.1 of Mauremys mutica. Classification (NCBI taxonomy): domain Eukaryota; kingdom Metazoa; phylum Chordata; order Testudines; family Geoemydidae; genus Mauremys; species Mauremys mutica. Next base: position 4,280,069 of record NC_059073.1, on the reverse strand, counting down.
ATAAAAGGGAATCTCGAGTAGGGGGAGAGAGGTTGTTTTACCGCTGCGGTATCTGGTAGTGGGATGGGAAGTGGGACCTGGAGAGGCCAGAACAGGCTTGGGAGCAGGTCGGAACCCCCAGGACCCTTCCAGCCTAGAGCAGGCTGCCAGCCCCACCCCCCACCAAGTCTCCCTAGTTCACTTGTTCCCCCTTATCTGTCTGGCTCCCTATTCGCAGGGAGCTTCCACCCCTGCAGGAACAAATACTTGGTGATGGGCTCCTTGTCTAGCAGGGAAAGGTCGAACACGAATCAATGGCAGGAGGTTGAATCTAGACCAATTCAGACTGGAAATAAATCATAAATCTTTAGCAGTGAGGGTCACTAACTGTGGGCCTATGGAGAACACATGCTTAACCAGTTTAATTCACTTGTAGTTCAGTTGCCTCTTCTCAAATGCACGGCTGGAATTACCCAGGCAAACCCACAGTTCCCCTCAGTGCATGAGCCAACGTGTCGCCATGGTGTCGTGAGTGATTATGGATAGTAATGCTGGTGGCATCCATCTCTAACATCCACTGAGGTGGTCATTGAAGGACAGTGGTCTGCCTTGAGGAGTGTGGCATCCCTGATTTGCAATTGGAGTTCCTCCTGCTCGAGGGGGCTGCCCCCCCAAGACAGAAGAGCTCCACCCACCCTAAGCAGTCTGGTTTCTTTTCAAGGTGCCAGCCACTGACCTTTCACGCCCCTGCTTTAATAGAAACCCCTCTGCTGCACGAAGGCAAGTGATGATGATTTTGTCTGTCGGAGGTTTCGCTGGCCATTTGGGGCATTTTATAGGAGTTGGGAGCTCGTCCCCAACCCCATCCTGGCCCCAACAGCCCTTTTAGGAGGCCAGCAAGTGGTCAAGCTCGTGTTCTCCACTGGCCCATAGCATGTTTGTGCCATGAGAGCAGGCTGCCTCCTGCTACTACAGGATGAGCTCTCATGGTGAGGGGATGTGATGGACGGGGTGGAAGGAAACATGCTGATTTGGGGTGGCGATGACAGAAGATGAGCACATGGGGTTGTGCTGCTGGTGAGGAAGCAGATCAGCCCCTGTAAGTTGGTCAGCAGCGGGTTAATGACCCTCAGCTTGGCAGCCTGTCCTCATAGTGTGACTTGTCGGGTGTTCTGCCCTGCTACTGACTGGTGATGAAGAGTCTGAGAAATTCTGTGGCGATACCGAGAAGGCGTTAACAGCTGCTCACCATAGAGATGTGTTAATTGGACAAGGTGACCGGAATCCATGCATTGGTCCTGAGCATTCCCCAGAATGCTGCCGCTGTGTCGGGAAGCTTGCGCATGGCCAGACAAACAGCAGAGGAGTCGGCTCAGTGCAGTTAGCAAATACCTTGTTCAAGCACAAACTGTCCAGGCAATGGATGTGGACAGTGCTGGATTTGGGGACCCCGAACCAGTCTGACTTCACTGTAATTTTGAACAGGGGGTGTGATGGGGAGTTGATCCTTCTAGAAAGCGGACATAGGATCTGATCGTAACGTAGTAATAGCCAACATAAAGATCAAACGGCAAAGAAAGAATGACCTGCAGGTATCTTCAGGCTCTGTTATAATGTCAACAAACTGAAAGTCCATGGAACAAGTGGAATTCAAGAAGACAACTGAACAAAAGCTGCAAAGCTTCTGCACAAGTAGCGTAAATCAGATAGAGTACAACATCTGCTGCACTACAGAGACAGTGGATGAATTCCTGGGGAAACAGATCCTAAAGAAGAAACCTTGGATCACGGAGTTGTGTGATCAATGAAGGAAGCTAAGAGCATAATGGAAGATGGATGAAAGGCAAGAGAGCAATATTCCCATATGACACCAGAAATAAATGCGGGGATTAAAGTGGCAAAAGAAGATGGGCTCAAACAACAGTGCAGCGATATACAGAACTGCTTTGTGGCAAATGCCAGTAGGAAGGCCTGCCAAACCATCAAGACACTTTTGAAAGGTGTCTCTGTCAGGAAACACACCTTTTCACCCCCACGTGCCAGGAACTGTCTATTAGAACCCAAACAAATGTTAAGTTGGAAGTGAAAGAAGCAGAGGGGATATCTGTGAGAAGTTGGACTTATCCCAGTGAACCTCCTCCTGCAATTGAAGAAGTTGCGGATGCCGTGTGAACATTGAAAAGCAATAAAGCCCCTGAAGTGGACAACATACAAGCAGAACAAATCCAAAGGGGTGGAGCAGCCCCCATCCCAGCTTGTCAATGCCATTTGGGAGCCTGGAGGGTGGCCTGAGACGTGGGAACTCTGCTGCTTCTGGAAATTACTGCACAATCTCATTATTGACACCCCCTAGTAAAAGTCTGCTGTGCATCATTCTGAAGAGAATGCGCTCAGAAGAGGGGAGTTTCTGTCTGAAGAACAAGCGGGGCTTAGATCCCAAAGAAATACAATGGAGCAAATGTTCAGTCCATATGTGAGAAAGTGCTGGAGAATGATGGGAAGCTGCTCCAAGCTTTGGTGGATTTTGCTAAGGCGTTTGTCACCATATGGCACAAACCTCTTGTGGCAGCTGCTCGGAGCCGGTGAAAATGTAATAAGGCCGACACAAAATCTCTGTGGCAGTTCAATGGCTCTGGGGCATGCTGGGCATGAGCAAAGTAGTTGGTTCAACTTGAGGACAGCTGTCAGACAGGGCTGCTTGTTATCACTGACCCTCTTCAGCAGTTATCATGAAGAAATCTTGGAACCAGGCAGGAGGGTGTACGCATAGGTGAACAACAAACTAGTCGGCTGTGCTTCGCCCATGAGATTGACGTGATTGGATTGTCCCAAGAGGAGGTTGTCGCAAGACGAGGTTTCACTCGGTCTGTCTCTTCCCCCCAAGCATCCCCCTCCCGCTGCTCTTTGTAGGGGAAACACCTCCTCCGCCCCCAGCTGGCTCTACTGATTCAAGCCCACGCCCCACCCCAGGTGTGGCAGGTAGGGATCACTGGGCAGGGCTGGCCAGCTCCCAGCCTCCACCCCTTGAAAGGCCAGGCTGTCTCACAGTTCCTTTCGGAAGACAGTGCTCTGTGGGGCTTGGAAAGGGATCTGGGAGCTGCCAGGCCAGTCTCAGCCCCTGGCTCCTTGGCCTCTCGTTCTGTTGGGAAGCCTCCGTGCCGAGCGCTGATCGTGTAGCAGGTGCCCTTTGGGACCCAACAGACATGGTGCTGCCAACCCCAAAGGCTCAAAGATTGCGAGTCAGACCCCAAAACTCACGAGGGGCCCAGAAGCCATGAGACTTCATGGAAAGAGATGAGAGTGAGGGGTGGATGTAATTTTTATTTTATTTTATTTTGGAGGGGGGGGTGACAATTAGTGCTGCCAGTGGTCCAAAATGTACTAAGGGGACTTTGACCCCTGCTGCAGGAGCCCTCACCCCCATATCTGCCTGTCCCCTGCTCCCCCCAGCAGCTGTGCTCCTCCTGGGGCTCTCTCGCAGACCTGGGTGGTAGGCTGCAGCAGGGTCCCCTTCCAAGCAGGGGGCAGCTCCAGGGTTCTTCCCCCTGTGACCTGATGGATTCTCACCGGCCCCGGGGAGTTTAGCAGATGGTCACTACGGTGACTGACCCTCAGTTAATCCCACAGCTCCAAGTGTCACTGTTGCCGGCCGGCCCCAGAAAGATGGGGAGAAAGGACACCAGAGTGCAGGAGGCCTTGCAGCAGGCGGCTGATAAACTAAACATGGACACACCCCACGTCTTCAGTCCCATTTCCCCATAAAGCCTCTTACTGCTCAGGCCGCAGGGTCCTAGGTGGGCAGGAGCCAGAGCAGCTGGGACAGCCACTGGCTGGCTTCCTGACTAGCTTCCTGCTAGGCCACCAATGAGCCCAGCTGCCCTGCTTTGGAACGGGGGGTGGTCACAGCCCCTAAAGCGGCAGCTCCGCCTCTGGCTTATGACTCTGGCATTTGAATCATAGAATCATAGAATCTCAGGGTTGGAAGGGACCTCAGGAGGTATCTAGTCCAACCCTCTGCTCAAAGCAGGACCAACCTCAACTAAATCATCCCAGCCAGGGCTTTGTCAAGCCTGACCTTAAAAACCTCTTAAGGAAGGAGATTCCACTACCTCCCTAGGTAACCCATTCCAGTTCTTCACCACCCTCCGTTTCCTAATATCCAACCTAAACCTCCCCTACTGCAACTTGAGACTTACTCCTTGTTCTGTCATCTGCTACCACTGAGAACAACCTCGCTCCATCCTCTTTGGAACCCACCTTCAGGTAGTTGAAGGCTGCTATCAAATCCCCCCTTGCTCTTCTCTTCTGCAGATTAAACAAGCCAGTTCCCTCAGCCTCTCCTCATAAGTCATGTGCTCCAGCCCCCTAATCATTTTTGTTGCCCTCCGCTCTCTCCAATTTGTTCACATGCTTTCTGTAATGGGGGCCCAAAACTGGATGCAATACTCCAGATGTTGCCTCACTAGTGCTGACTAGAGGGGAATAATGTCCCTCAATCTGCTGGCAATGCTCCTACTAATGCAGCCCAATATGCCATTAGCCTTTTTGGCAACGCGGGCACACTGTCGACTCATATCCAGCTTCTCAGCCACTGTAACCTCTAGGTCCTTTTCTGCAGAACTGCTGCCTAGCCATTCGGTCCCTAGTCTGTAGCAGTGCATGGGATTCTTCCGTTCTAAGTGCAGGACTCTGCACTTGTCCTTGTTGAACCTCATCAGATTTCTTTTGGCCCAATCTTCTAATTTGTGTAGGTCACTCTGGACCCTATTCCTACCCTCCAGTGTATCTACCTCTCCCCCAAGCTTAGTGTCATCCACAAACTTGCTGAGGGTGCAATCCATCCCATCCTCCAGATCATTAATGAAGATGTTGAACAAAACCAGCCCCAGGACCGACCCTTGGGGCACTTCGCTTGATACCGGCTGCCAACTAGACATGGAGCCGTTGATCACAACCCATTGAGCCCGCTGAGTCCTTGACCCCCACACATCACTATTGAGGGGCTGCTCCAGCTCCCCTGCTAGTCCAAAGCTTCCTTCCCTGCTCTGCTCTGGGAGAAGGCTTGTATCTTCTTCTCCTAGCCTCTGCCTGAGCACAGTCATGTTCCCCCCGTGTACTGGGCAGGGAGAGTCTTCTCAGCAACTCCAGCTCTTTCCACCTCTCTTCTGAACTAGAGATTTTCTGCTGCTGGCTACCTACTTCTATGCTTTGACGGAGCCGTTGCAGCCTTGAGCTTTCGTTATTCTGGAGTTGCCTGCTGGGAAAGAGCAGAAATCAGGTGTGACGGTGCGGTTCTGGCGGGACCCAACTGAGGTGCCAATTCAGGACCAATTGCTCAAACAGGGCAGTCACAGCCCTAGGTTGGGGGTTTTCCACCTCTAAGGCAAACCAAACCAGCCAGCCAAAGAGGACTTTGGTCTCACCCCACTGGCTAACCACAAGTCACACGAGCAATTCCCTTAGACACTCCAGTCTCCCAGTATCACCACCAGTGCACTCGTCCTGGGGATGAATGGTTATGAAAACCAACACCCCAATAAAAGAAAAAGGTTCTCTCAATCCCAAAGGACCAAGCCCCAAGCCCAGGTCAATATACAAGTCAGATCTTACCCCCAAATCACACTGTTGCCAATCCTTTAGAATCTAAAATCTAAAGGTTTATTCATAAAAGGAAAAAGATAGAGATGGGAGCTAGAATTGGTTAAATGGAATCAATTACATACAGTCAGGGCCGGCTCCAGGCACCAGCATTCCAAGCTGGTGCTTGGGGCGGCAATCTGCAAGGGGCGGCAGTCCCTGTTTTGCCCCCAAGCAGCACGCCGAATTGCCGCCGCGTGGGGGGGGCAGTCTGTGTGCCGTTACGGCGGCAGGTGCGTTTCTGCGATGGTGGCAATTTGGCAGCAGCTTCTATGTGTAGCTGTCTGCGGCGGCTTCAGCTAAACATAGAAGCTGCCGCCGAATTGCCGCCGCGGCGGAAACGCGCCTGCCGCCCTAAGGGCACACGGACTGCCCCCACCGCCCGCGGCGGCAATTCGGTGCGCTGCTTGGGGCGGCGAAAACTGTAGAGCCGGCCCTGCATACAGTAACAGCAAAGTTCTTGGTTCAGGCTTGTAGCAGTGATAGAATAAACTGCAAGTTCAGAATCCAGTCTCTGAAGTACATCCCCCGCTGGGATGGGTCATCAGTCCTTTGCTACAAACTGAATCTCTGAACAAAGTCCCTCCAGAGGTCAGAAGCAGGATTGAAGACAAGATGGAGTTGAGGCATCAGCCTTTTATAGGCTTTTTCCAGGTGTAAGAACCTCTTTGTCCTTACTGTGGAAAATTACAGCAAAATGGAGTCTGGAGTCACATGGGCAAGTCCCTGCATACTTTGCTGAGTCACAAGGCGTATCCACCTTCTCTTCATGGGTCAGTTGTGTAGCTGATGGTCCTTAATGGGCCATCAAGCAGGCTGGGCAGAGCTAACACCAACTTGGCTGGGATGTTTCCCAGAAGCACAGCAGAAATTTGAAATACAGACAGTACAGAGCCAATATTCATAACTTCAACTACAAAATGACACATGCACACAGACAGCATAATCATAACCAGCAACCCAGAACCTGGTCTTAGACACCTTATATGACCCCCTTTACCTAAGATTTGGTGCCACTACAGGACCTTGGTTGCAGCCACGTTCTATATGATCTCAGATTATATCAACAATGTCACATCAGGTTCTCCGGGTTCCTCTTTTTCTCCTTTCCTTTATTCAGCTGCTCTCCGCTGTGGCTCTTCTCAGCCTCTGTGTTTCACCCAACCGTGAGATCCTGCTTCTGGCACGGCTCCTCCTGCACTCCCTCACCTGCCTTCTGCAGCCTTGACCCTCAGCCCTGGAGTTTCCCCTTGGCTAATTGATTCTTTCCCGGCAGCCGCAGCCACAGAACTTTTCTTCCTGAGCACCCCTGGCTTCTTCAGCTGCCTCCGGGACCTGCCACGAGCCAGTTACCGGGCTGGACAGGCGGGTTCCCGGGCTGAGAGCAGCATCGCTGTATCTCCTGCCAAATGGGAGCTCAGACCTGGCTGCCAGTCTCCCACTTTTCACTCTACTTCCCAGAGGGCCCCAGGTTTGCTTATTGCTGGGCTCCAGACTTCCCATTGCTCCTGTCCAACTGCCCAGAGGTGAGGCTCTTCTCAGGGCCTTTCAACACGTCCTGCTCCCCCCGCACAAGAAGCTTCCCTTCCCCGGGGACTTGCCCTCCCTTGTCCTCTCCATATCGTGGTGGGAGGGCAGGCCCCTGTACACAGCATCTCCCTAGAGCCTGGCCTGAGCTCCAGCAGCCAGCAGGGCCTGGGCTTATTGGCTGAGATTAAGAAGTGCAAAGAGCCTGGCTGGGAGCATCGGAATTCTCCCCACCCCCCCTTCCGACCCGCTGGCTTTGGCAGGAGCCACGGGCTGCTTGCGGGAGTGACTGGGGGGTGGGGGGGCTCTGGCCGGGTGATGCCCAAGGCCTGGATGACCACCGTGATCCCTTCAGGCCCGAAGGTCAATGAACCTGTGGGAGCAAAAATGCACATTTTAAGTGGGCCGGGCCCAGGGACTGGGCAGTGAGCTCCCCCCTCCCGCTGGGCGGCGCGGCCAGGCCCCTCTGGGGTGAGCTCCCCCCTCCCGCTGGGCGGCGCGGCCTGGCCCCTCTGGGGGGGAGCTCCCCCCTCCCGCTGGGCGGCGCCGCCTGGCCCCTCTGGGGGGGGGAGCTCCCCCCTCCCGCTGGGCGGCGCCGCCTGGCCCCTCTGGGGGTGGGAGCTCCCCCCTCCCGCTGGGCGGCGCCGCCTGGCCCCTCTGGGGGTGGGAGCTCCCCCCTCCCGCTGGGCGGCGCCGCCTGGCCCCTCTGGGGGGGGGAGCTCCCCCCTCCCGCTGGGCGGCGCCGCCGGGCCCCGCGGGGGGGGGGGAGCTCCCCCCTCCCGCTGGGCGGCGCCGCCTGGCCCCTCTGGGGGGGGGAGCTCCCCCCTCCCGCTGGGCGGCGCGGCCTGGCCCCTCTGGGGGGGAGCTCCCCCCTCCCGCTGGGCGGCGCGGCCTGGCCCCTCTGGGGGGGGGGAGCTCCCCCCTCCCGCTGGGCGGCGCGGCCTGGCCCCTCTGGGGGGGGGAGCTCCCCCCTCCCGCTGGGCGGCGCGGCCTGGCCCCTCTGGGGGGGAGCTCTGGGCCCCACTGAGCGGCCTGGTCCCTGTCGGGAGGAGCTCCGGGGCCCCGCTGTGCAAGGTGCTCTGACCTCTCTCTGGCTCTGTTCTGCAGGCCCTGGAGGACGAACGTCTGCAGAACTTCCAGCAGTTGCTGCAGCTGGAGGAGAAGGTGCTGGTGCCCAACCAGGAGGCCATGGAGTGCCGGATCTGCTACCTGCCCATGGCCCCGGGGGACGGGGTGCTGCTCCGGGAGTGTCTGCACAACTTCTGCAGGTACGGCTGCCCAGCTTGCACCCCCAAGCCGCAGCGTGTCAGCACCGCGAGGCAGAGCCTGCTGCAGAGCAGGGGGATGGAGCCCCCCCCGGGTGTCCATTCCCTGGTCCCTGCCAGGCAGCGCTTGGACTCCATGTCTGAGGCCCAGGTGCTGGCACTGTGCTGGAAGCCTGGGGCTGAGCCAGGGTTTGGGCCCTCCTGGGGCTGCAGGGGCCGAGAGCTCAGGCCGTGGGGCCACAGCTGTCGGGTTAAGGGAGGGCTTCCCTGGGTGACTGCCCCCTGTCCCCACAGAGACTGCCTGCGGCAGGTGATCAGCTACAGCCAGGAACCCCAGGTGTCCTGCCCCTTCCGCGACAACACCTACGCCTGCAGCAGCAAGCTCCAGGAACGGGAGGTCCGGGCGGTGAGTCCCTGCAGTGGGCAGGGGGCTCCGGCTCCCAAGAGCTGGCCTGCAGGCCCCAGTGCGTGGGTGGGCGGCTGTGGGGCAGGGATCTGGGCTTATTCCATAGGACCAGCCCCGGGGCTCAGGGTGAGGCACAGCGGGAGATGGCGGGAGTGGGGTAAATGTTATCAGACAGATGTCTGGGCCCCCAGGGAGCCAGGGACCTGCTGGGAAGCTCTGACCCCCCATCAGATCCCAGAGGCTTGGGCCCCTTCTCCTGTCTCCCTTTGGATCTTGGGGACCTGCACTCCCCGAGGTGAAAGTAAGCCAGTACGGGCCGGTACGGTGTACCGGACCAGATGGCTTCCTCAGGCTGGCGCTTTAAAGGGCCTGGGGCTCCGGCAGCCGGGCTCAGGTGGCGATTTAAAGGGCCCGGGGATCCTGCCACTGCGGGGAGCTCTTTAAATCGCCGCCGGAGCTCTGCCGCCTACTCCGAGGCTCCAGCAGCCGGGCTCCTGCCGCCCAAGCCTGGCTGCTGGAGCCCCGGGGTAGCGGCGGCAGGGCTCCGGCGGCGATTTAAAGGGCCCAGGGCCTGGGGCTCCCAGCCGCCTCTGCAGCTGGGAGCTCTGGGGGTGATTTAAAGGCCCTGCCTCTTCTGGTTGAGGCCACGCCCCCGCTCATGACTTTCACCCCTGTGCACACTTAAGCCAGGACAACACCTCCTCCGACAGCCCCTGCCCCACAGCTACCCTCTGTCAGGGCAGAGCTTCCAGAAGGGGGCCCTGCAGTCTATCCCTGTCCCCTGGCGGCTCTGCCATGGGGTGGGCGTGACCTCCCCGGGGCTCTGTGCCCACAGCTGGTGTCAGCAGAGGAGTACAAGCGGTTCCTGGAGCGGAGCCTGGTGGTGGCGGAGAGACGCACCCAGAACAGCTATCACTGCAAAACCCCGGACTGCAAGGGCTGGTGCATCTACGAGGACACGGTCAATGAGTTCCACTGCCCCATCTGCTGGAGTCTGAACTGCCTGCTCTGCAAGGTGAGCCGCGGGGGCCCTGCGGAGGAGGCCGGGGGGGCAGGCAGCACTGCTCTCCGGTGGGGACAGACGTGGGGCTCCGCAGCACTGCCCTGCCTGCTGCTGCTGCTGTCCCTTGGAGACTGCAGCACGCAATGCTCCAGCAGCCAGGCCCTGCGGAGCAGGATGGAGTAATGCATGCTGGGAGTGTCGTTTCTGTAGGCTGCAGCTCTGCAGCAGGGATTTCAAGGCCAGCAGGGACCATTGTGATCCTCTAATGACCTCCTGCCTCGCACAGGTCCCTCACCAAAGGCTCTTAAGCAAAGTTGTCATGGGATAAGAGGGAAGGTTCTCTCATGGATTGGTAACTGGTTAAAAGACAGGAAACAAAGGGTAGGAATAAGTGGTCAGTTTTCAGAACGGAGAGAGGTAAATAGTGGTGCCGCCAGAGGTCTGTACTGGGTCTAGTCCTATTCAACATACTCATAAATGATCTGGAAAAAGTGGTAAACAGTGAGGTGGCAAAATTTGGAGGTGATACAAAACTACTCAAGATAGTTAAGTCCAAAGCAGAAAAGAGCTACAAACGTATTTCTCAAAACTGGGTGACTGGGCAACATAATGGCAGATTACATTTAATGTTGATAAATGCAAAGTGATGCACATTGGAAAACATAATCCCAGCTATACATATAAAATGATGGGGTCTAAATTAGCTGTTACCACTCAAGAAAGATCTTGGAGTCACTGTGGAGAGTTCTCTGGAAACATCCACTCAATGTGCAGTGGCAGTCAAAAAGCGAACAGAATGTTGGGAATTGTTAAGAAAGGGACAGATAAGACAGAAAATATCATATTGCCTCTATATAAATCCATGGTCGCCCTCATCTTGAATACTGTGTGCAGATGTGGTCGCCCCATCTCAAAAAAGTTATATTGGACTTGGAAAAGTTTCAGAAAAGGGCAACAGCTTGGAAAAGAGACGACTAAGGGGGGGGGGGGGTGTGATAGAGGTCTGTAAAATCATGACTGGCGTGGAGAAAATAAATAAGGAAGTGTGATTTACCTGTTCATATAACACAAGAACTAGGGGTCACCCAGTGAAAGTAACAGGCAGCCGGTTTAAAACAAATAAAAGGCAGTATTTCTTCATACAATGCACAGTCAACCTGTGGAACTCCTTGCCAGAGGATGTTGTGAAGGCCAAGACACTAAAAGGGCTCCCCTTACCATGCCAGCCAGCAACTCCTGCCCCAATGCACGGGGCTGAGCCCCTGAGCTAGGCTGCACAGTCAGCATACCCCACAGCTGTCAGTTCATAGAATCTCAGGGTTGGAAGGGACCTCAGGAGGTATCTAGTCCAACCCCCTGCTCAAAGCAGGACCAAACCCCAGACAGATTTTTGCCCCAGATCCCTAAATGGCCCCCCTGAAGGATTGAACTCACAACCCTGGGTTTAGCAGGCCAATGCTCAAACCACTGAGCTATCCCTGCCCTGGCATTGAAGAAGGAACTAGGTAAGTTCTTGGAGGACAGGTCCATCAATGGCTATTAGCCAGGCTGGGCAGGGATGGTGTCCCTAGGCTCTGTTTGCCAGAAGCTGGGAGTGGGCGACAGGGGATGGGTCACTTGCTGATCCCCTGCTCTGTTCATTCCCTCTGGGGCACCTGGCCCTGGCCACTGTCGGTAGACAGGACACTGGGCTAGATGGACCTTTGGTCTGACCCAGTCTGGCCGTTCTTAAGTTCTTGAAACAGTGGGGGCAGGACAGGGAGAGGAGGGGAGGGGAGGGAGTTTGAAGCAGTGGGGGCAGCATAGAGGATAGGGAGGGGGATGGGGCCCAGAGCAGTGGGGGTGGGATGGGGGGAGGGAAGTAGCACACGGGCCCAGAGCAGTGGGGGAAGTGCAGGGAAGGGGAGGGGCCCCTGGAACAGTGGGGGCAGGAGGCCCAGAGCAGTGAGGGTAGGACAGAGGGAAGGGGCGGGGGGCCCAGGGCAGTGGGGCTGGGCAGAAAGGGGGAGGTGCTGACCAGGCTCAGGCCCAGGCCGGTGGCAGTGGGTGTCAGGGAACGTTGCTTCTTGCCAAAGGCCAGCCCAGCCCCACGGCAGCTGTTCTGTGGCGCTGGCGCTGAGGGGCGCCGTCGGGGCACGCTACCGTCCTGTGCCATGTGTGTGACTCGCCCGCCCGGTGCCCTGAGGGCCGTGGTGCTGCAGCGGGAGGTCGACGGTTCCCAGCTAGTTATCGTCCAGCCCGGCTCTTATCGCAGGACTAAGCGGGAGGGGAAGGTCGGCCAGTGCTGGGAGACGGCTGGCAGCTCCCCTGGCTCCGGCCTGGGAGAGGGTAAGCGGAGGTGCCAGCTGGCCTGGGGGAGAGACGGGCATGGCTGTGGGCATTAGCTGTTGGCATTTCAGCCTGAACGTCTCCCCCCGGCTGGCAGAGGAGTGGAAAAGGCAAAAGCCAGATGAAGACAGGCCGGGAGGGTTTCTCCTTCAGCGCTTAGCCGAGCGGTTGGCTGTAGCGATCGTTCGCCATTTGGTCCGTTCCTGGGCGGCCGCAAGGGCTTGATGGGCCGAGTCCAGCATCAGAACAGACTTGCTGCGCCCCCGTCACAGGTCAGCCTCTGGGCTGCCTCCACCCCTCGGCTGGTGGAATTTATCCCGGCTGTTACGAGCCGCCTGGAGAACGGTGTTCGCCGGAACGTCTTGTGCCATTCTCGCGACAGGTCTGAAAAGGCTCCGTCCCTAGACCATGGCCCCAGGGGGCTGTAGCCAGAACGACCGTAAATATCCCCGTTACCTCTGTTGAAGCAGGCCCCAGCTTTTGCTCTTTGGGTTCAATACTCACCAGTTCCTCCCACTCACCCGGAAGTTCTGCGCCGGCTTGGCATCGCCGCGTCTGCCACGGGCCTCTCGGCACGACAACCACGTTCAGGATCTAGTCGAGCTGGACCTCCTCCATACGGCTGTGAAACCGGGACACTGTGCCACTCCGACTGGGCAAAGCCGGGGGCTTCCCAGGCAACACGCCAGCGCCGTCCGTTGGGCAGAAAGTGCCATGTCTTGATTCCTAACGCAGAGGGGTTTGGGATCTCAGGATTCTGGGCCCGTCAGGGAGCCACAGGCTCTGTGCTACGCCCTGCTTGGGAACAGTACCTTGGAGGCACCCTTCAGTGTGATGGGGTCCCCCAGCGGGTGCCACTCATCCTGGGGGGGAGGCAGTCTTACCACCTCCTGGACTGAGCCCCTGGGGGGCTCCAGCTCTGCTGCGTCACGCGGGGAGCGCTGGCCTGCAAGGCCCACTGACACAGATCCTGGGAGCGGCGCGTCTGCTCTGCAGGGATGGGTTCACCAGCCAGGGTTTACTAGTCAGCTGGGATAGGGCCCGGGCCGGCCCTCGCTCGGCACGGAGAACTGAAGCATCGTCCGTCTGCCGAGCCGGAGCGATCAGCCAGCCAAGCTGGAGTGGCTGCGTCCCAGGCCCGTCTCTCTCTGACCTCTTCAGTCTGTCCCGGGAGAGCCCCCAGGCTTCCTCCCCTGCTGCTCGCGGCTTGTCCTTTGGCCTCGAGCTGGGGTCTCCGCCCCACGTCCCTGCTGAGCGGTGGGGGACGCCGCCGCCTTCCTCTGAGTCGTTGGTTGTGGGGTGTCATGGGGGCTTCCTAGGCTCTCTGGGGGATTCTGCATTGAGATGGGGTCGCTTCCAGCAGGTCCAGTTCCTGGCCCAGGCAGGCAGGCACCACCTCCACCCCGTGTTCTGTGCTGCCCCCCACGAGCAGCCCTAACCCTCTTCCTCCACGGGGGAGCCATGCAGAGGGAAACCGACGTGCACACCGGCCTCATAAAATGATACAACAGGGCCCGTCAGGATGTGGGGGTGGGAGGCTGGCAGGCTGGGGGAGGCCGTTCTGGGGCAGGGGGCAGCGTGGCAGGAGGTGACCGGGGGTGGGGGCTGAGGTGTAGGTGCTGGGGAAGGCTGGAGCAGACCCAGGAGCTGCAGCGTTGCTGGGGCAGGGGGGCGAGTCAGTCAGTTAATAGCCAAGCCCTGGGGCCTGCCCTGGGGCTGGGAGAGCTCTGTACCCCCTGCCGGGGCGCTGGGCTCCCACTGCAGAGGGGGCCCCGGAGACTGAGAGGGGATTGGCCACAGCCCAGCCCCGCTCCCACCCCAAACACCATAGCCAGGGGCTCTTGGCACAGTGCCCTGTGGGGCTCCCAGCCGGGCCAGCGCCTACCCGCCCAGCAGCTGAGTGCTGCCACTCTCACCCCCAGGCCATCCACGAGGGGCAGGACTGCCGCCAGTACCAGGACGCCCTGCAGCTCCAGGCCCAGAATGACGCTGCCGCCCGGCAGACCAGCGACATGCTGCAGGTGAGAGCAGGGCCCCGGGCGTCGGGCCCAGCACCTAGGGGCTGCCTGGCTCTGGCATGGATTTGCTGTATGGGCTTGTGCCCCGCCTGGAAAACAGGGCTAGCAGTTCCCAGCCCCACCCTCAGCCCCTGGGCAGCCCCTGCTAGCCCAACCCTGGGCAACCCCCCCCCAGCTCTGCCAGCCCCCCCCATCCCAACCCACAGCCCCTGCTAGCCCAACCCTGGGCAACCCCCCCCCCCCAGCTCTGCCAGCCCCCCCCATTCCAACCCACAGCCCCTGCTAGCCCAGCCCTGAGCAACCCACCCCCCAGCTCTGCCAGCCCCCCCCCATCCCAACCCACAGCCCCTGCTAGCCCAACCCTGGGCAACCCCCCCCCAGCTCTGCCAGCCCCCCCCATCCCAACCCACAGCCCCTGCTAGCCCAACCCTGGGCAACCCCCCCCAGCTCTGCCAGCCCCCCCCCTTTCCAACCCACAGCCCCTGCTAGCCCAGCCCTGAGCAACCCACCCCCCAGCTCTGCCAGCCCCCCCCCATCCCAACCCACAGCCCCTGCTAGCCCAGAGTCCTGACCCACAGCCCCCACTAGCAGGCTCCCTTCTGCAGGTCTCCTTGGTTCCATGCAGGTTCCCGCCTGGCTCAGGGCTGTCTGGCCTGGCAGTGCAGTGAGGTTCTGGGGTTCCCAAGATGGGTGCACGTCTCCCCTAACGACTGGCTGCCTCCCCCCGCAGACACTGGTGCAGCTGGGCGAGGCCATGCACTGCCCCCTATGCCAGATCATCGTGCAGAAGAAGGACGGCTGCGACTGGATCCGCTGCACCGTCTGCCAGACCGAGATCTGCTGGGTGACCAAAGGGCCACGCTGGGGGCCTGCGGTGAGCAGTCACAGGACAGGCAGCCCTGGCTCCTGAGCACCTGCCTCAGCCCCTCTGCCGCACCCCCCGAGAGCTCCTTGAAGCGGGGGAGGGGGGAGGAGACTGGGCCATGGTTGTGCAAGGAGCAGGCTCCTGCGCCAGGCTGCCCCGTCCCCCTGGCTCCAGCGGGAGATTTCCCCTCCTGTGAGCTACGCTGACCGGCCCCCTGCCAAGCTCGGCCCCGGCTGCTAGATGATGGAGCATGGGCTAGAACCCTTGGCTCTGGGCAGGAGGGGAGCAGCCCCTGAGCCAGGCATAACAAGGGGTTGCCCCCCTGGAGGCTTGTGTGCATGCGGGAGCAGCAGCTTCCCCTCCCCCACCGTTCCCACTGGTGTGACCCACCCTCCCCAGCCCTGAGGGCTAGAGGGGAGCAGCTGGCTCAGGCTCCTCTCGCCTTTGGATGCAGCTCCCCCCCCCCCCCGCCCCATGGAGAGGTGGGGAGATGCTGCTGCTAAGGGCAGGTGTCCGTTGTCCGCCCCCCTGACACGTTCTCCTCCCCTCCAGGGCCCTGGTGACACCAGTGGAGGATGTCGCTGTAACATCAATGGGCAGAGGTGCCACCCGCACTGCCAGAACTGCCACTGAGCGCGCTCCCTGCCCCCAGCACAGCTCAGGCAGGGGCCTTGCTCCTGGGGGAGCTTCCAGCCCTTGCCAGCTGCATGCAGTGCCTTGAGGGGGCTCCCCCCACCACCTTCTTCCTGCTGGGCCATAGGCTGGGCCTGGCTCTGCCCCCTGGGCAGGCCGGGGTGGGGGCTGTTTGGCATCGGGCTCCATGGGTGCTGCTGGTCTAGAGAGCTCCTCACCCCCTGAAATGTAACCGCTTGCCCTGTACCCCGTCCTGTGGCTGCTGAGTGCCTCCCCCGACACAGGGAGCTCCCCGTAACTACCGGGGGGGGCGGGGGCTGTTACAGAGGCCAGCTGTTCCCACCTGCCTTGGGGCCCAGGAAAGCTGAACACTTGTCCCTTACTGTCATGTACAGGGGGCAGAGACACCTCAGCCTGCCCCCCCCCCCCCGCCCAGCACAAGCAGCTGCTCCTCAGGCTGAGCTGTTGGGGGCAGCCTGGCACTGCCCCGCTCACAGCCAGACTCCTGAGGGCGGGCGTGGGCTGCCGGAGCTGGTGCCAGGCCTGCTCTCGCGCAGGAAGCAGCCCCCGGGCTGTGCACAGTGCAGCGGGGAGAAAAGGCAGGTTCTACCAGAAGGCCCCAGCTGGGCCCTCTGCGTCTTTGGGCAGCTCCGGCTGTGAACAGTGCCACCCCCAGCCGGCAGGGCAGAGACCAGGAATCCAGCCGCTGGCTGGGCAGTGCCACCCCCAGCAGAGACCAGGAATCCAGCCGCTGGCTGGGCAGTGCCACCCCCAGGCCAGTTAGCCCCCCTGCACGGCAACACCCCCCCCCGCCGGTTGGAGGCACCGGGGCAGCAGCTGGCCCCCGCTGCAGGGCACTGCAGACCCTGCCATGCTACAGGCAGTGGCTAAGCGCTGGGGCAACTGATCTGCCCCACCCCCGCTGCAAGGGGAGAGGGCACTGAGGACCCCAGCCAGGCCTTTGGGCAGTGCCCCTCCCTGCAGCATGCTGGGAAGAGGGAGGGGGCTGCTCTCCATGAAGTCTGAGGGAGGGAGTGGGGCGCCTCCCCACTGCCACGTGGGGGGTCAGGGAGCAGCCTCTACTGGCCACCTCCCTCAATAGGAGGAGTGCTGGGTCCCCCGCTGGCCCCCACACAACTCAGACCGACACGGCTGGGGGAACAGAACCGTTTAATAAATGCCACCATTACACACAGGCCTTCCCCTCTGGCCATACTGGGCTCCCCCCGGGCAGGGAGCGGGGGTGGGAAGGCGAGGGCCCTGCGGGCAGGGCTAGGCCCACACACCACACCACACTTTCCCACTGAAGATTGAAGGTTTATTTCTGCCCCCCAGCAGGCGCGTACAGACAGCAGCTGCCCCCCCTTCCCAGAGTCCGTTCCCAGGCCTAGCAGGCGAGCGGAGGGAGAGGACATTAAATAGGAGTAACGCGTCATGAGGAGTGGGCTGTCCCCGTCTGTCCGTCCAGCTGTACATACATTCCTGTCCCGGGAGGGGTCGTGCGGCGGCTGGGTGGCCAAGGCCCGCTGGGCGGCCCGCTGGATCCAGTGCTTACTTGGGGGGCCGGTACGCGATTTTCCTGCTCTTTAGTACAGACCACTTGTGGCGCTTCAGGTAGTAGATGAGGGGTATCAGGAGGCCAGTCATCATCAGCATCTGGGAAGGGAAGAGGAGTTAGGCCCTGCCCTGCTTCCGACACCTTCCCCCAGCAGCGCAGGGACCCGACGCGCTGGCCAGGACGAGGGCCGGCAGGAATCGCTCAGACCTGCCCAGGCTGGGCTCCTCCCTCCAGCCCAGGCCCCCCAGAGAGGAGCTCCTGTCCTCAGCGCCACAGGGGGCAGGCACTGACCTTCATTCCCATGCGCTTGCGGTGATCGTGCTCTGGCTCCGCCGCCCACCTCAGGAAGGTGCACACGTCTTTCGCTATCTGGGACATGGTGGCTGGGGTCCCTGGGAGAGAGCAGAGTCAGTGGGCGCCGAGAGCAGGGTGGGGCGGGCCTGGCTGGACAGGGCCCCCCCAGGACAGGAGCCCTGCAGCAGGCTGGGGCGGGGGGGGGAGGAGGAGCTCCTCTTACCGTCCTCGAACTCCAGGATCTCGTTGTAGATGGGGGGCGCCATGGTGATGGCCTGCCCCGGGAAGTAGGGGTTGTAGTGCAGCTCTTCCTTGATGAGCACCCCAGCGGGCGGGTCGCAGTAGCCGGTGAGGAGGGAGAACACGTAGTCCTCACCCCCGTGCCTGAAAGACGAGGCCAGGTGAGATCACCGTCCCCGGGGCAGAGGAGCCAGGCTGGGCAGCTGCCCTGCCCCTAGGGTGACCAGATCTCCCGATTTTACCGAGACTGCCCTGATATTTGCTTGTTTGTCCCGCGTCCCGACGGATGTTCAGTGGGACACTGGACAAACAATTTTGCTGTCCGCTCCGGTGCACAGGCGGAGCCTGGAGGGGCTCTCGCCCCCCACTCCTTCCTCCATTGGATCCCTCCCCAAATCCCCACCCCAGCCCCACCCCCTCACTGCCCCATTGGATCCCAAGCCGGGCCTGGGGAGGAGACGCCCCTGTGCAGCAGCCTGGGCACACGGGCCATGGCCGGCTGGGGCCCGGAGCGCTGCAGTGCAGCACCAAGGCTACTCCAGCCCAGCAGCCCGCGGGGCAGCACAGTGCGTCCAGGGGCAGCACGGCCCGGGGGCGTGGGCCGCCGGAGACACGAGGCGGAGAGAGGCTGCGGAAGCGAGACTTGTCCCAGGCGGGGCAGCCGGCGGACGGGGGGTGAGGAGCCGGTTGGAGTCCCCTGAACTGATAAACTTCCCCGTCGCTGCTGGGGAGTCCCGCGCCTCTCCTGCTTGGCTGCGCTCCAGCGGCTCCTTCCCAGCCCGGGAGGCTCCACGGGGAGGGCAGTGCGCGTGATCCCACAGCCCGGCCCCTGTGAAACTGCTCCCCCCCCGATATTTCATCCCTGTGATCTGGTCACTCTACCTGCCCCCCAGGCCGGGGCGATGGGCCCCTGTGGAATCCCCCGACAGTCCCTGACACCCCGAGATGGGGGAGGAAGCAGGAGGGGCTGGAAGGAGCCTCCTATTCTCCTGCCAGCTGGCCAGGGTGGGGGGCGCACTAGGCCTCACTGGCCGTGCTCAGGGCCGGCAGGACAGAGCACCCACCTGGACTCAACTTTGTCCCCAGCTCCAACTGCACACGGGAGCCGCAGCAGCTCCAGTCAGTCCCAGCATGCACTGCTGCAGCACATCTGGGAGACCTGGCGCAGTGGAGACCAGCCGCTCAGCCGCAGCCCCGGGCTCCTGGCCCCACCCGAGGGGACACTGGAGGGAGCCTCACCTGGCGCTGATGACGTAGCTCAGGTCTGGGGGCAGCGCCCCGTTGTTGGCCGCTCGCGCCGCCTCAGGGTTGGGGTAGGGCTTGGGGAAGTAATCGGAGAGCTTGCCTGGGCGCGTGAACATCTCGCCGTTCTCGTCCGGGCCATCGACCACCTCCGCCTGGCACGAGAGAGCACTGAGCCCCCGCGTCCCACAGAGAGCTCTGAGCCGGGGCCCAGGGCCCCCCACATCCCACAGAGAGCTCTGAGCCGGGGCCCAGGGCCCCCCACAGAGAGCTCTGAGCCGGGACCCAGGGCCCCCCACAGAGAGCTCTGAGCCGGGGCCCAGGGCCCCCCACATCCCACAGAGAGCACTGAGCTGGGGCTCCCCCACATCCCACAGAGAGCTCTGAGCCGGGCCCAGGGCCCCCCACATCCCACAGAGAGCTCTGAGCCAGGGCCCAGGGCCCCCCACATCCCACAGAGAGCTCTGAGCTGGGGCCCAGGGCCCCCCACATCCCACAGAGAGCTCTGAGCCAGGCCCAGGGCCCCCCACATCCCACAGAGAGCACTGAGCCGGGGCTCCCCCACATCCCACAGAGAGCTCTGAGCTGGGGCCCAGGGCCCCCCACATCCCACAGAGAGCACTGAGCCGGGGCTCCCCCACATCCCACAGAGAGCTCTGAGCCAGGCCCAGGGCCCCCCACATCCCACAGAGAGCTCTGAGCCGGGGCCAAGAGCCCCCCCACACATCCCACAGAGAGCACTGAACCAGGGCTCCCCCACATCCCACAGAGAGCTCTGAGCCGGGGCTCCCCCACATCCCACAGAGAGCACTGAACCAGGGCTCCCCCACATCCCACAGAGAGCTCTGAGCCGGGCCCAGGGCCCCCCACATCCCACAGAGAGCTCTGAGCCGGGGCCAAGAGCCCCCCCACACATCCCACAGAGAGCACTGAACCAGGGCTCCCCCACATCCCACAGAGAGCTCTGAGCCCGGCCCAGGGCCCCCCGCGCCCATCAGGCTGCAGAGACCGAGCACCAGGCTGGGCCCCCCGTGCCTCAGACACAGAGCACTGGGCTGGGCCCAGGCAGCCCACGAGTGGCAGGAGCCAGCTCCCCATCAAGCAGGCCCATCCCCCCTCAGCCAGGGCCTGGGAGGGCCCTCATGGTAGCGAGTCCAGCTCTTCCCCCCACTTCCAGCAGGAGCCAGGGGAGTCCCCACCGCCCTCACTCTCACCTCCTCGGCCAGGGCCTTGGCTTCGGCCTCGGTGTGGGAGACGCCGACCAGATTGCGGAAGGCCAGGTAGTCCATGCTGTGGCACGCGGCACACACCTGCTTGTACACCTGGTAGCCGCGCCGGATGCTGGGAAGAGGGAGGTGGCCGTGAGCCCTCCCCATGGATCTGAGTGGGGGGGGGGCTGGAGGAGCAGAGCCAGGCCCCAAGCCCCCAGCATTCCCTGGGGCAGCCTGCCCATCAGCCAAGGGCCAGCGAGACCCAGGAGTCGTGGGGCTGAGCGGTCACCCCTGGGATGCAGCTTGTGACCCCCCGCAGGGAGCTGGCAGCTCACCCCAGGCTCCCCCCCAGGACAACCCGCACCCCCTCACCTACCTGCTGTGATCCAGGGAGGCCAGCAGGCCGTTGTGGCTCCAGGCGTAGCTGGGAGGGTGCAGCTGCAGGTCGCTGGCACTCACAGCCGTGTGGAGAGCCAGGGCCAGCCCAGCGCCGCCGGCAGCCAGCACGCCCAGCGCAGACAGCGCCACCTTCCTGCCACGGGACATGCCAGACAGCGACGACATGCTGGCCTGGAACACAGACAAGAGCCGCTCAGCCTGCCAGCTCCAGCATGGGCACCCGCCTCTGCGCCCCCAGCCACACTCCCCAGAGTCCACGCCGGTGCGGTGGCTGGTGCTGCCCAGAGGGACCCAGCTCGAGCCTGTGGAACCTTCCCTGCCCCAGGAGAGGAGGGTGGGGGAGCAGGCAGCCTGCGGGTGCATGGGATGCAACATGCCTCCAAGCACGGCATGGCCTGCTCAGCCCTGGGTGCAAGGAGCCACTGGCCTGCTCCCACCCGAGCAGAAGGAAGCAGAGTCCCCCTTCCACACAGATTGGGAAGGGCCCAGCTGGGTCAGGAGCAAGGAGCTGAAATTTCAGGTGTCTTAGTGCCAGCCCCGAGCTGGGGCGGTGGAGTATTGCGCCGTAGGGGCAGGGGTGGGTGGGCTGTGGGTCTCCAGAGCTCCCTGCCGGATGGATTCTGTTCCAGCCAGCCCGCCCCAGGCACATGGGGGGAGTCCGGGCCTCTCACGCCACCCCTCACCAGACAGAGATGGGGGTCTCTCTGGGTTATGGGGCACTGGGACCAGCAACTTCCCCTCTTCTCTACAAGGGGAGCAGCAGCAGGCAGAACTATGGAAAGCCCAGGCCCAATAGCCCTCAAGGGAGCTGAGCCATGTGCGTCCATGGTGGGAGTGAGCAGGGGGCACACGCTGACTAGGGACACAGAGCTCCCACAGCAGGGCAGGACAGTAACCAGGCTCAGCCCCACAGCATCTCCTGGGCAGTGTCACACAGTGCAGCCTCCACACGGGCGAGGCATGAGCAGCAGGGGAGTAGGACTGAAATAGGACAGGCTCAACTCTCAGCCACACTGCCTCTCACGATGCATGTGCCACTTTCACCGGGGTGGCTCGACTGTCTATAACCACGACACCACGCTCCACGCCCGATCTGGAGCAGACCCCACCGTTCCTGATTTGTTACGTTAGAAAATTGCGAATGGTGCATTTATTCACTAGGTTAAATTTGAACTGTGATTTGGCTCAAGCTCTATTTGGATAGAATTTGGAATTTAATTAAAATGCACAAAACAGTATTTTTAATCTTATTAGTTTAAATAAAATTACCTTGAGTGCAGTGGACACCTTGATCCATTATTTGCCTTATGTATGTGTTGTATTTAAAACTAACTCAGGTGTTAAACAAAGGATGTATTATCTGTAGTTAATTAATTGAATTGATGCATGTGGTGACCAGAAACAGTCAAAAAGAACAGGAGGACTTGTGGCACCTTACAGACTAACAAATTTACAGACTAACACGGCTGCTACTCTGAAACCTGAAATTTATTTGTTAGTCTCTAAGGTGCCACAAGTACTCCTGTTGTTTTTGCGGATACAGACTAACACGGCTGCTACTCTGAAACCAGAAACAGTCAGGATTTAGAGCTAGTAGATCTCATCCTCTCTCACCTTGTTTTTATTCGTAGATTGGAAGAAGGAAAAGAAGTTTTCCTGCTTTTTCAGCTCCCAATTGGTTTCTTACCTTTGAATGAACTAGTCACTGAACTAAACTAGAGGAATAGACTGAAATTAAGACAATATTCTCTCTGCACCTGCAAAACAGGCTGCTGCTGTCAAAAGCAGGTTTAGCACTTCAACTCTGGTTTCCAGTGCTTAGCCAGAGACTCTACCAGTTCAGTGGTTTGACTTTCCTTTTAATAGATTACAGTAAATTTAGGCCTCAACTTAGATTGTCAATTTCAAATTTAATTTTAAATAGTTTTTTTAAAAACAAGTGAATTTAATTTAAATTTAAAAAATCCATTGTTTGTCATCACAGATGGTTACCCACCCTGACTGCAAGCCAGTGGACACAGGCAGAGAGGCCAGGCTGGGAGTGTCACATGAGTGCACATGGTCCCATCTCAGCAAGTCCCACTGAGCTCTGGGGCAGCTGCTGTTGTTTGACTGCAGCACCTTGTCACCAACAGGGCAAGGGAAGCAGCCATGCCAGCACAAGGAACAACAAAGCAGAGTCCAGCCCCATTCAATACCCACTCAGCCCACCTCACAGCCTGCTGCAGCCACACTCACCACAGCGATGCCTGCTGCAGCGCAGCACACGCCAACACCACTGCAGGAAGCACTGAGCTGAGCACAGGACTGGGAGCCAGGAACACCCAGGTCATGCTGATTTAAGCAAGTCATGGCCTCTCCCCAGGCCGCTGCTTCACTGAGTTTAAGGCCTTGGCTACACTGGCGCTTTACAGCACTGCAACTTTCTCACTCAGGGGTGTGAAAAAACACCCCCCTGAGTGCAGCAAGTTACAGCGTTGTAAAACGCCAGTGTAAACACTGCCCCAGCGCTGGGAGTGCGGCTCCCAGCGCTGTAAGCTAATCCCCACGGGGAGGTAGGGTACCCGCAGCGCTGGGAGAGCTCTCTCCCAGCGCTGGCGCCGCGACCACACTCGCACTTCAAAGCGCTGCTGCGGCAGCGCTGTACAGCTGCAAGTGTCACCATACCCTAAGACCGGAAGGGATTCAGTCTGATCCTCCACATAGCACAGGCCAGGGAATCCCACCCATATTGGGCCCAGTAAACTGATTGGCTGATGCTTCCTGAAAGGCAGCTAGCCTGGATTAGTTGGGGTTGGTCCTGCTTTGAGCAGGGGGTTGGACTAGAACCTCCTGAGGTCCCTTCCAACCCCGATATTCTATGATTCTACGGATGTGAAGACAAAGGTAGGTGACACCCTGTATGTCCCTGGGGAGTCTGTCGCAGTGGTTCACCACCCTCACTGCTAAACATCTGTGCCTAGTTTCTCATCTGACTGTGTCTTGCTCCAGCTTCCAGACGCAACCCTACTAGATCAAAGAGCATGTTAGCACCTGCTTTTTCCTGTGACAGTCCTTACACACTCACTCTTCCGTAAGCTAAACAGATTGAGCTCTTTTTTTTTTGTGGCTCTTTTCTCTCCAATTTTTCAGCATCCTTTTTACACATGGATGCAGCGTTCCAGTGTCCGTCTCAGCAATACCGTAGCTAGAGGTAAAATCACCTCCCCACTCCTACTCCCCATTTATACATCAGTGGATCGCATTAGCTTTCTGGCACAGCAGCCTTCTGTTGAGTTGTTCATCCCCTATGATACCTAGATCTTTCCCAAAGGCACGGCTGTCCAGGGTACAATCCCCCAGCCTGTAGGTCAGGCCTGCACCACTGGTTCCTAAATGTGTAACTTTCCATTTTGTTTGAATGGGCCCAGCTTACCAAGCGATCCAGATCTCTGTACTACTGGCCTGTCCTCAGCACGATTTACTCTGCCAACCCTTGTGGCAGCCACAAGTTCTATTAGCAGTGATCTTATTACTCTTGCAGGTCCTTGAGGAGAGTTGAATAGCGTCAGGCCCAGCACTGATCCCTGCGGACCACCAGACTCCCCCATTTAAGGATGGTTCCCCCACTCACAACTACTTTCTCAGATCTCTCACTTAGCCCACTGTTAGTTCATTTAACATAGGAATGGCCATCCTGGGGCAGACTAATGGTCCATCCAGCCCAGTGTCCTGTCCTCCGACAGTGGCCAGTGCCAGGTGCCCCAGAGGGAATGAACAGAGCAGGGAATCATCAAGTGACCCATCCCCCGCTTCTGGCAAACAGAGGCCAGGGACACCCAGAGCATGAGGTTTCATCTGTGACCATCTTGGCCAATAGCCATTGATGGACGTGTCCTCCAGGAACTTCTCATTCTTTTTTGAATCCAGTTAGTCTTTTGGCCTTCACAACAACCCAAGCAATGAGTTCCACTGGTTGACTGCACTGTGTGAATAAATACTTCCTTTTGTTTCAAGGCTGCTGGCTATTAATTTCATTGGGTGATTGCTAATTATTGTGTTATATGAAATGGTAAATAACACTTCCTTATTCATGTTCTCTGCACCATTTGTGATTTTATAGCCCTCAATCATATCCCCCTAGTCGTCTCCTTTCTAACTTTTTAAATCCCCGTCTTTTTGATCTCTCCTCATATGGAAGCTGTTCCATATGCTAATCATTGTGTTGCCTTTCTCTGTATGTTTTGAGGACACGTATTCTACGGATACCACAATGCTAGTTTATCAGACTGTTGAATGCTACTTAGCCAAAACCCTTACAAAAATCCAAGTATTACAGCTATGCAGTTACCTTTATCAAACTTGCAATCTCAACCTATTTTGCTTCACAAAGAGAAGTTTAAGGGATGACTTGATCAGTCTATCAATACTTATAGGGGAACAAATATTTAATAATGGGCTCTTCAATCTAGCAAAGCAACGTCTAACACAGAGGTGGGCAAACTACAGCCCACGGACCACATCCAGCCTGCGGGACCCTCCTGCCCAGCCCTTGAGTTCTTGGCCAGAGAGGCTAGCCTGTGGCCCCTCCCCTGCTGTCCCCGCACTTCCTGCGGCCTCAGCTCGCCGTGCCACCAGTGCTCTGGGCGGCGAGGCTGCAAGCTCCTGCTAGGCAGCGCAGCTGCGAGAGCCGCCAGCCTGCCCCGGTGCTCTAGACTGCACAGTGGTGTGGCTGGCTCTGGCCAGGTGTCATGGCTGCCAATCCTGGTGCTCTGAGCGGCATGGTAAGGGGGCAGGGGGCTGGATATGGAGCAGAGGGTTCCGGGAGGCAGTCAGGTGGCAGGGTGGTTGGATAGGCGTGGGAGTCCCAGGGGGCCTGTCAGGGGGCGGGGATATGGATGGGGTCAGAGCAGTCAGGGGGATTGGATAGGGGGTGGGTTCCCAGAGGGCAGTTATGGGGTGGGGATCCCAGGAGAGGGCGGTCAGGGGACAAGGAGCAGGGGGGCTGGATGAGTCATGGGTTCTGAGGGGGGCAGTCAGGGGGTGGGAAGTGGGAGGAGGCAGATAGGGGGTGGGGACCAGGGTGTTTGGGGAGGCACAGCCCTCCCTACCCAGCCCTCCATACAGTTTCGGAACCCCCATGTAGCCCTCAGGCCAAAAAGTTTGCCCACCCCGATCTAACATGATCCAGTCACTGGAAGCTGGTGCTAGACAAATTCTGACAGGAACTAAAGTGTAAATTTTTAACAGGGAGGATAATTAACCACTGGAACCATTTCCCAAGGGTTGTGGTGGATTCTTCATCACTGGTGATTTTTAAATCATGACTGGTTTTTGTTTTTTTTTTAAATTGCTCTAGGAATGATCTTGGGGCAGAATTACACAGACAGTAAGACCAGATGATCACAATGATCCTTTCGGACCTTGGAATCTATTAAAACAAGAGTCCCCAACGCGGTGCCCGCCGGTGCCATGGCACCCGTGGGGGCATCTAAGTGAGCCCGCGCCCTGGCTGGTGGTCCAGCATCTGCTGAAATGCCGCCGAAATTTGGCGGCATTTTGGCGGCGACGCCTCTTGATGACGCGGCTTGCCGCTGACAAGCAATGTCATCAAGAGGCGTCGCCGCCGAAATTCGGCAGCATTTTGGCAGATGCTTGACCGCCACCACGGTCCTTCGTCTGGCGCCCACCAGACGAAAAGGTTAGGGACCACTGTATTAAAAGAATAAACTCAGGTTTAATTAGACCCAATTTCCAATAAAACCACGTTGACTGTAAGATGGAAGTGATGACCCTGACACACCTTAGTAGAGAGAGAAGGATTCATTCATAATTCCTCCGTGCCGGGAAGATTCAAAATGCCAAGTATTTGATGTCGCTCTCACTAGATGCAGAATAATAGAGAGGACGATGCCCAGGTAACAGATGTGACTTCCTTATCATCAACCCAGCTACAGGACGGCACCACAACTCTCAGGAAAGTGGCAGTAGCACAACAAACTCCCTAGTGAGAATCTGCACACGTGCAGAAGTAGCCTGCATTTAAATACAAGGGAAAAGCCCAGGCTTTCAGACACGTTTCTAAACAGAAAGGTAGACAGACCACTGAACTGAAGACGTTTACCTGACCTCTCTGAAAGCTCCCACTTCCCCAGCACACAAGAGGACGCTGCAAGCTGCTGTGGGGAGATATCTGTACAATGCAGCCCCCACTGAGACCCCCTTAGTTATGGAGTCAGTGACAGGTTTGATTAAAAGCCTCTGAAGAGTATTGCTGAACGCACCCTCAGTGAAAGGAAGAGCTGGGGAAAGGCCGGGCCGGCCTCACACCACAGGTCAGACACTCCGGCCTAACCCCGGGGGCAGACTCTTGACGTGGTGCAGCCGCCTCTGTCAGAGACAGGCCGGGGACCTGCAGCATTTCACACCACAGGGAGGAGGCTGAACCCGAAGGAAGGACCCAGGTATCCCAGTCAATTCCCACCTCCCTGTAACCCGCGCGGGAGACGCCGGAAAGCGGGTAAGTCTCGCACCTGTCAGCGACTCGTGCCCGGGGAAAGGCCCGGCGGGCGCGGGCCCGTGTGTCACCAGCACCAGCCGCAGCTCGCTCCTGCCCCGGGGGCGAAGGTCCCGATCCGGCCTCCCGCCCAGCCTGGGGTCACCCCCGCCGGGAGCGGAACTGCGGGGCGCCCCTGCCCGGGACACCCGCCCCCTGCACCGGCCACCGGCCACCGACCCACCGCGACGCCCGGGCCCGACCGGGCCGGGGGGGGGGGGAGGCTGCCAAGGGCTTTGCCCAGGGGCGGCCCCGGCCCCAGACCCCCCGGCCCAGCCCGGTCCGCGCCCGCGGGCGCCGCGTCCCGGTGACCTTCAGGGCCGGGCAGGGCGCAGGGCCGGGGCCGCGGCCCGGGGGCGCGGAGCGACCGGCCGGCGGGGCTCACCTGGGGGGGCCGCAGGCGGGGCCCGGGTGGCGGCGGCAGCAGGGAGCCGCCCCGGGTCCGCAGCACCAGGCACCGCGCCGCCGACAGCGCCGCCATCTTGGAGAGGAGCCGGGGTCCGCCTGCTTCCCGGGGTGCACCGCGCGGGGCGGGCCTACGGGGGCCGAGCGGGGAGGGGGCGGCGCTCCGCAGTAAAGGGCGGAGCTCGCAGGGGCCCTGGGCACCTCTCATATCCGGTCCCAGGGGTCGCGACCCGAGGCGGAAGTGCCGCCCCCACCGGAAACAGGCCCTGCGCTGGCGTCATAGCCCCCCGGCAGCGCTGGGAGGGGTCGGGCCCAAGCCACGCCCCCGGTTCTGGGCCGCGCCCCCACCCAGGACTCTTTCCCTCCCACCCCCGCTACACAGAGTCCCCAGAGCTCCCCGCTGGCTGCCCCCCCCCGGGAGCACGGAGCCGGGGGTCTCAGCCCCTCGCACGCACCCCCAGACCCCCCTACACAGAGTCCCCGGAGCTCCCCGCTGGCTGCCCCCCGGGAGCACGGAGCCGGGGGTCTCAGCCCCCCACCTGCCCCCGCACGCGCCCCCAGACCCCCCTCCACAGAGTCCCCAGAGCTCCCCGCTGGCTGCCCCCCGGGAGCACGGAGCCAGGGGTCTCAGCCCCCCCCCATGCGCCCCCAGACCCCCCCTACTCAGAGTCCCCGGAGCTCCCCGCTGGCTGCCCCCCGGGAGCACGGAGCCCCCTCACGCGCCCCCAGACCCCCCTACACAGAGTCCCCAGAGCTCCCCGCTGGCTGCCCCCCGGGAGCACGGAGCCCCGGAGCTCCCCGCTGGCTGCCCCCCGGGAGCACGGAGCCGGGGGTCTCAGCCCCCCACCTGCCCCCGCACGTGCCCGACAGAGCAGGGCGAGAACCCCAGCGGTAAATGACGGTGCTGGCTGGGCACCGGCCGCCTCGAGGTTTCAGTGTAGACGCAGGGCTGGGGAGAAGTCCCCTCCCTCGCTTCATCTCCGCGGCAAGTTCTGGCTCCTGCACTCACAAACCTCCCCCTCCCTGCCAGCGGTTCCGGGGGGGAGGCATCCTGTGGGGAGATGGGGCAATGCCCTTGAAAGCTCTGAACAGTGCGGGGGACCCGTACTCCCCAGCATGGAGCTCGTTCGCCGCCAGGGATCCGTGTTCTATTCTGACCACCACAGCAGTGACTTCATGGGGGATGTTGATGTTGAATTACACAGTGTGAAGAGGCTGCCTCCTAAACGTGACTTCACCCCCCGTGGGTCTCACTGCAGGGCCCTGCCTCCTCTGCTGACCCACAGTGCCCTGGTTGACTTCTCCACAACCCCTAAGAACCCCCTCCCTGAACTGTCCTTCCAAGGCCTGCCTCTGCCATGCTGCTGCCAAGTGGCAGATGGGGAGAGCCAGCGTTGCTGTCCTAACCCCCCACCCCTCACTTGCAGTGTATCCGGAACTGGACTGCTCCCCCCGTTGCAGAGCAGCACCATTCCTAACCCGTAAGCTCCCTGAGGCTGGATCATTTATTTCCCAGGTCAGGACCCCAGCCCAAGGACAGAGGCCTGGGGGCACTGCCAGCACCGGCTATGAACCACCCCCACCACACTGGCCAAAGGCTTTTCTTGTTATTTTATTACAAAGATGAACAGTCCCGGCCCACACTTGCCTTTCCCACCCCTGTACATTCCCCCAGCCCAGTCCGGTGGGGGCCTGGCCCACCTGTGTACAGCGGAGGAGTGTGCTAACCAGCGTGCCCCACCCCCCTCCTCTCCCAGTGCTGGGGGAGGCCTGCCCGGCCCATGCCTGAAGAAGAGCGGGGAGCACCCTCCGCTCCCCCCCACACACAGACTCAAGGGGACCGGTGTCTGCAGTGGCACCCTGCCGTGCTGCCTCTTCCCAGCCATCTGCCCTCTGGCTGTGGGAACAAGCAGGCCCATGCAGGCAGCCCAGTGCCCTGTGCCCCCCTGTACCAGCTGGCAGGTGCTCCCCTAAGGCAAAGGTCCCAGCGTGCAGTGCCCAGGGACAGCTGAGTTCAGTGGAGCACAGGCAGCGGCCGGGCGTCCCAGGCCCCGCTCCTGCTCTGGGACCATTACGGCTCCGCCTTCCCCAAGGAGGCCACTGAGCACAAGGAAGAGGGACTAACTCCTGCTGCAGGCCCCAGAACAGCCCAAGGCTCCAGCCTGGGGACATGGGATGGCTCCAGGGCAGGTCCCAGATCCTGGGATCCAGTGGCCAGGCGGGGGCCGCTCCCCGCTCCCAGGAGATGTGGGGTGAGGCAGAGGGTCCCGGCTACTTCCAGAAGAGCACGTTCCAGAGCAGCAGCCAGCAGGGGTAGACGAAGAGGGCGATGAAGGGGAAGACGATGGAGCCGTAGAGGTAGTGGTCCAGCAGGCCCTCGGACACAGCCTGCAGGAAGAGCTGCCAGCACTCCAGCGCCGAGATGGGGTACTCGATCAGCTCCTGGTACAGGACGATGCTGAGCAGGAGGGTGACAGCTGGTGTGACCAGGACCAGCAGCACTGCATACAGATACCTGGGAGACAGACACAGGCAGGGATCAGAGTGGGGCAGCCTGGAGTGCACCAGCCAGCAGGGCCGGGCTGAAAAGGGAAAAATCCCAGCACTCCTGCACTGCTCCCTACAGCGCCCCTGCTGGGAGAGTCTGGGGCTGGAGTGGCCAGGAGCTCCCCCCAGCCAGCGCCCTGCCCCGCTCCCTACAGCGCCCCCTGCTCCGCTCCCTACAGCACCCCCTGCTGGGAGAGGCTGGGGCCGGAGTGGCCAGGAGCTCCCCCCCAGCCAGCGCCCTGCCCCGCTCCCTACAGCGCCCCCTGCTGGGAGAGGCTGGGGCCGGAGTGGCCAGGAGCTCCCCCCCAGCCAGCGCCCTGCCCCGCTCCCCACAGCGCCCCCTGCTGGGAGAGGCTGGGGCCGGAGTAGCCAGGAGCTCCCTACAGCGCCCCCTGCTGGGAGAGGCTGGAGTGGCCAGGAGCTCCCCCAGAACTCCTGCCCTACTCCCCCGAGCAGGGGATGCTATGAGAGGCTGGAGTAGCTGGGAGCTCCTGCCCCGCTCCCTACAGCGCCCCCTGCTGGGAGAGGCTGTGGCAGAGGGATGACTAATGAACTTGATATTGTCTAATGAGACCCCTGTGGGCCTAGTCCCTGGTGGGGGAGGGGATTTCCAGCCCCTCCCTTGCACTGGCTGTTGGCTCTCAAGGCACCCTGCCTGTACCCAAACAAGGATCCTGCCACCTGCAGAGCGAGCCCACCTAGGATGCGACTGGCCACGGAGCCCCTGCCACTCATGGCTCAGGTGACCTTGAGCTGCCTCACTGGATGCCACGGGAAATGCGCAGGTGCCACTTACTTGGGGCCTCTGGGCTGGACGATGGCTGCAACGGGCACCATGGTGATAGCCAGCAGGAAGCCCAGGGAGAAGTTAATGAGGGCGATGCAGCCCAGCAGCATGGCCAGGTACAGCAGGGAGAGAAGCTTCAGGCTCATCCAGCCACGTTCACTCCCACAGCCAGTCAGCACCCTGCAGAGCAGAGAAATGGCTGTCAGGTCCCATGGACACCTGCCTAGCCCCCGCTCTGGCCAGGGCTGAGAACCAGCAGAGAACCAATCACCATCACCATTTTCTATAGCGCCCTGTGTGACAAAGTGGGGCTGTTCTTTATGTTCCCTCTGAATATTGTGTGGGTGACTCAGTTCCTGGCCGACCCTCTGTCTCCTGGCAACTAATGGCCAGGCCCTTCCTCCCTGCAGGGGGATGCTAAAGGTGTGAGAGAACAAAGATCAGGTGACCTCCTGGCCTGGGAAAGGACTCAGCAGAGGAGGAGGGGCTGGAGGGGCTGTCAGTTTGGGGCTGGCTGGGGACGGGAAGTGAGGGCAGACGTGGGGGTCTGGCTCACTGCCCCCCAGAATGGACCCAGCTGAGGGGTCCCGTTCTCTGCACCTACAAGCTCTGTTTTAGACCCTGTTCCTGTCATCGAATAAACCTCTGTGTTACTGGCTGGCTGAGAGTCACGTCTGACTGCGAAGTGGGGGGGCAGGACCCTCTGGCTGCCCCAGGACCCCGCTGGGTGGACTCGCTGTGGGAAGCGCACGGAGGGGCAGAGGATGCTGAATGCTCCAAGGAGAGACCCAGGAGGTGAAGCCGTGTGAGCTTCTTGCCCTGCAGACAGGCTGCTCCAAGGGAGAGGAGGCTCCCCAGAGTCCTGCCTGGCTTGGTGGGGAGCGGTTCCAGAGCAGCGCCCGGGGACTCTGTGACACCCTGTGACAGTCTATGTTCACCCTTTTTACACAATTCTGTGGATTCGGTACAAAGCAGGCCTTGTGAGGTATGGTGAAAACTCAATGTGCTGATCATTATTGTCCCGGTAAAAGATGTGTGGCAACATTGTAGGTAAAGTTCACAGACTCATGGGACTGGAAGGGACTGCAAGAGGCCATCTAGTCCAGTCCCCTGCACTCATGGCAGGACTGAGTATTATCTAGACCATCCCTGACAGGCTCTTAGGCCTTGTCTACACTAAAGGGAAAAGTCGATCTAAGCTATGCAATTTGAGTTATGTGAATAGCGTAACTCAAATCGATGTAGCTTATATCTACTTACTGCGAGGTGCACATTACATAACATCAACAAGAGACGCTCTCCCGTTGACTCCCCTTACTCTCCTCGATTAGATGGAGTACAGGAGTCAACGGGAGAGCAATCGGCAGTCGATTTAATGGATTTTCACTAGACCCGATAAATCAACCACTGATGCATTGACTGCCGCAGCGTTGATCCTCGGGTAAGTGTAGACAAGTCTTTAAAAATCTCCAGTGACAGAGATTCCACACAACCTCCCTAGACAATTTATTCCAGTGCTTAACCACCCTGACAAGAAGTTTTTCCTAATGTCCAACATAAACCTCCCTTGCTGCAATTTAACAACCTTTTATGTTCTTGAAAACTGTCATGTCCCTCCTCAGTCTTCTCTTCTCCAGACTAAACAAACCCATTTTTTTCAGTCTTCCCTCACAGGTCATGTTTTCTAGACCTTTAATCATTTTTATTATTATTCTTTGAACTTTCTCCCATTTGTCCACATCTTTCCTGAAATGTGACACCCAGAACTGGACACAATACTCCAGCTGAGCCCTAATCAGCGAGGAATAGAGCGGAAGAATTACTTTTTGTGTCTTGCTTACAATGCTCCTGGCAATACAGCCCAAAATGGTGTTTACTTTTTTTGCAACAGTGTTACACTATTGACTCATATTTAGTTTGAGATCCACTATGACCCCCAGATCCCTTTCTGCAGCACTCCTTCCTACACAATCATTTATATAAAGTCCAGTTATAAAATTCTGCTGTATGACATTGCTGAGACAAGCTCCAAATTTTAAAAGGCAGGCACAAACCAGTTCCTCAAAGATAAAAGGCCAACTGACGCCTCAGCCAGGTGTCGTCAAAATCCAATGGACTATCACCTGGCTTAGCGGCCATTCTTTGTCAGGAAAAAGGGTGTGAGTGAGAAATTTACATCGTGGCGCACACACAGCTGGAAGCTCCCATCCCAGGGACTTTGCCACCTGGACCCCAGCTGGAGATGATTCTCAAAGAAGAGAATTGCTATAAGAAAGGGGAGCAAACTCCCCAGATTATCTCTCCCTTCATCTCCTCTCACAGCATCAACACTTGCAAGACAAAGGAAGCATCATTGGCCTGGAGACAGATCCTGGCTGTAAGACTGCTGGAACACATGGTGACAGAAACCCACAGCTCGCTAAATTAGATCTCTTTTACTACTTTGTAATCAATTCTGACTTTTATCCCTCATTACTTGTAATCACTTAACATCTTTCTGTAGTTAATAACTTTGTGTTATTGTTTTATCTAAACCAGTGTGTGCTTGGACTGAAGGGTCTGGGGTAGTCCATCTGAGATCGCAGGATTTGTGCACATTATTTTCTATTAATGAAATGACAGACTTTCTATGCACTTGTGTTGTCTAGGAGTAAAGCACTGGCCAGTACAAGACGCACATTAGTGCGGAAAGTCTGGGACTGGGAATGTGCTAGTGTGGTTCTGTTATATAATTCAGGAGTGGCTGGCTAGCGCACTCATGGAACTCAGCGGGGAGTGAGTTACACGCTGGAGGCTGCGTGGGCAGACCAGGAGTGGCGGTGTAAAAGGCACTCCAGGTTGGAGAACTGGGGGGACACAGATGTTCAGCAGTCCAGACTGTACCTGGGAGAATGTCATAGCGCCCCCTGCTGGGACAGGAGTAGATGGGAACGCCCCCACAGCCA
Source organism: Mauremys mutica (assembly GCF_020497125.1). Taxonomy (NCBI): domain Eukaryota; kingdom Metazoa; phylum Chordata; order Testudines; family Geoemydidae; genus Mauremys; species Mauremys mutica. Next base: position 4,246,245 of record NC_059073.1, on the reverse strand, counting down.
GTGCCCTGCCCCGCTCCCCACAGCGCCCCCTGCTGGGAGAGTCCAGGCTTGGAGTAGCTGGGAGCTCCCCCCATTGCCTGTCCTCCTGCCCTGCTCCCCACAGCGCCCCCTGCTGGGGAGAGAGCTCTGCAGTCATCGTGCATGTGTATTAGGCGTGTTTGTGTTCCTATTGGCCCGCTGACTTCACCCCAGAGCACAACCTGCTGCTGGCCCTGGGTGAGTGACGGATCTTGTCACGTCTCTCTGCCTCGCCTCCCGGGACCCGCACGTACCTGTGTGTGTTGTGTGGCAGCGCCAGCCCAGCCACGTAGATGGCAATGACCGTCAGCACCACAGCCTCCGACTCCGAGACGGGGAAGTGCTGGGTGGCCACGTGCTGGCCCAGCACAGGCAGGAAGTAGAGGGTGAGGCCCGTGGCATGGCAGATCAGCAGAGGTGGCACCAGGGTGAGCAGGCCAGGACGCGACTCCTGCGTGGCAGGGAAGGGGGGAAGCTAAGCAGGGGCAGCTGAACCAGGGCCAGAGCCAACCCATCAGGCCTTGCCCCTGGGGGAATCCCAGCTGCTGGGGGAAGGGGGACCCCAAATCTGCCTCCCTGTTCCAGGGAAAGGGCCCTGGGCAGCTTCAAGCCCAGCCTGAGCTCCTGGGGCTCCAAGGGGCGGGGGCTGCGCCGGGGAGGGTTACACAGCAGGGCGGCCCAGTGGGGTGGTTGCTTGGCTTGGGGGCTCCCTGCCCTGCCCCAGATGCCCGGGGAAGGTCCCCGGTCCCAATCCATGCAGGGTGATGAGGGTAAAGATTGGGAGGCGCTCGCATACTATGGTAGTAGGCACCACAGACGTTCCTTAGACGGCCAGGAACCTGCCGGGGGCCCCACTGAGAGACCCACGGCAGGGAGAGCCCATGGGGGAGGAAGGCAGTAGCTACCCTCGGGCCTGGAGAGCTCCAGGAGTGGCTGGGGCAGGGCCCTGCGACCCCTCACCTCGGCGGCAGCGTGGCCAGCACCCCGGTCTCCATCACAGAGCTGCTCCTCCGGGCCTGCATCGCATTTACTCAGCTTCATCCACAGGTCAAGGGCGTGGGGCAGAGTCAAGGAAACCAACCACACAGCAGCCCTACCCACCAGGCCCCCTCACCGACTCCCACCCGGCCACAGGCAGATCCCCGCTCCCCAGAGCGAGCTCCTCGCGGGGACCCAGGCTAGGGAGTGGGCAGTGGGGAGGGGCCCCCTTCGGCCAGCACGGGGAACGTGCCCCTTCCCCCCGTCAGGCAGGGCTGTGCAGTTCAGTGGCCTTGTGGAAAAACGCCGGCTCCTCCCCAACCTGGGTGTGAGCAGAGACTCCGCCTGCCCCCGGTCCTCCTAGGCCTGGCCCTGCTGCAGCCCAGAGCCCTCCCCTCGCAGCTGTGGCTCTGGGGATATCTTGAGGACGAGGATGAGGATGAGGAAGCCGCAGGCCGGCATGTAGACACCGATGGAGACGAAGCGCGCGAGCGAGGGCAGCAGGAAGAAGAAGTAGGACTGGTGCAGGCGCTCCAGCAGGTTGTTCAGCTTGCGGAAGATCCCCTCCAGCGTCCTGCGGGGCAGGATCCTCAGCAGGGGCAGACGCTGGCACCGTCCTCGCCCGGGGGTGGCAGGAAGGGAGAACGGGGGGCACAGCCTCTCAGCCCCATCCCCCAGCCGGTCCCCCCACTGAGCTAGACAAGCATTCCCCTAGGCTCCGGCTCTGCCAAGAGCCCTCAAGTCCTGACCCGCAGCCCCCCCGGCCAGCCCAACCCTGGGCTCCCTCCATCCCCAGCTCAGCTGGTGCTCCTCAGTCCTGACCCGCAGCCCAATCCAGGGGGCCCTCCATCCCCCAGCTCAGCTGGTGCTCCTCAGTCCTGACCCGCAGCCCAATCCAGGGGGCCCTCCATCCCCCAGCTCAGCTGGTGCTCCTCAGTCCTGACCCGCAGCCCAATCCAGGGGGCCCTCCATCCCCCAGCTCAGCTGGTGCTCCTCAGTCCTGACCCGCAGCCCAATCCAGGGGGCCCTCCATCCCCAGCTCAGCTGGTGCTCCTCAGTCCTGACCCGCAGCCCAACCCTGGGCTCCCTCCATCCCCAGCTCAGCTGGTGCTCCTCAGTCCTGACCCGCAGCCCAACCCTGGGCTCCCTCCATCCCCAGCTCAGCTGGTGCTCCTCAGTCCTGACCCGCAGCCCAACCCTGGGCTCCCTCCATCCCCAGCTCAGCTGGTGCTCCTCAGTCCTGACCCGCAGCCCAATCCAGGGGGCCCTCCATCCCCAGCTCAGCTGGTGCTCCTCAGTCCTGACCCGCAGTCAGCTGGTGCTCCTCAGTCCTGACCCGCAGCCCAACCCTGGGCTCCCTCCATCCCCAGCTCAGCTGGTGCTCCTCAGTCCTGACCCGCAGCCCAACCCTGGGCTCCCTCCATCCCCAGCTCAGCTGGTGCTCCTCAGTCCTGACCCGCAGCCCAACCCTGGGCTCCCTCCATCCCCAGCTCAGCTGGTGCTCCTCAGTCCTGACCCGCAGCCCAACCCTGGGCTCCTCAGCTGGTGCTCCTCAGTCCTGACCCGCAGCCCAACCCTGGGCTCCCTCCATCCCCAGCTCAGCTGGTGCTCCTCAGTCCTGACCCGCAGCCCAACCCTGGGCTCCCTCCATCCCCAGCTCAGCTGGTGCACCTCAGTCCTGACCCGCAGCCCCCTGCCAGCCCAGTCCAGCCCCTCCAGCCCGGCTCTCGCATGCTGGGGGAGCAGGGGGCCCTGCCCTGCCCGCAGGGGCGTTACTCACTTGCCCACGGTGCCCATGTCGTACTTGTACTGCCGGAAGCTGTTGATGCCGCGCACGGTGATGGCCTCGATGTGGTAGCGCAGGAAGAGGCCGTGGTCGCCCTGGGGCCGGCCGGAGCCCTGCTTCAGCACCATGAGCAGCAGGGTCTGCAGGCTGTGCACGTAGGCCGGCAGCGTGTCCCAGTCCGTGCGCTGCAGCTGAAGGGCACAGACATCAGGGCCTGCCCCCGCCCCCCTATGCACTCCTCCCCCCACCGACAGCTGGGGAGCCTGGCCGGGGCCACGAGAGCCCCTGGGGCGGGACTGGGGGTGCAATCGGCAACCGCAGGGGAGGGGGCAGGTGGGGGACAGGAGAAACCAGCAGGGAGAGGAGTCTGGCTGGGAACGTTCCCTCCCCCCGATCTCACTGTGCCCTGGGTGGTGCTGCCCCCGCTTCCTTTGCCCTGATGGTGCCAGGCCTCCCGCCCCCATCACCTTGCCCTGGATGGTGCCGCCCCCTCCCCGCTCTCACCTTGCCCTGGATGGTGCACAGCAGCCCGTTCTTCTGGCAGAAGGCGTAGAAGAGGTTGACCAGGTCCAGGTTGGGCAGCTGCCCGTTCAGCCCCTCCACGGCCACATCGAAGCTGGTGATGACGTCGCTGCTCAGCTCCAGCGAGACAGCTGCCTGGATGGCTCCGGCCCGGCCCTGCATCCCCGAGGAGAGCACCTCTGCCGGCACAGCAGCACCTCAGACCAGGCAGCCCCAGTTGGGGGGCGGGGGGAGAGCCCCAGCCGGCTCCCCGGCTTGGTAACAACCCCTCTGAGAGCAGCTGTGCCTGCTCAGTGAGCGTGTGGCTGCGACACGCCAGAGGGGCCTCCACGGAGAGCCAGGTCTGTCCCCCCCCCCCCCCCCGCTGCACCCCAGCCTAGGCCCCTGCCTGCCCCCCAGCCCACCCCGAAGCCCCAGCCGAGGGGCCTGCCTGCCCCCACCCCCACTGCGCCCCTGCCCACCCCGAAGCCCCAGCCCTGCCCCCACAGCTCCACTGGCCTCACCGGTGACGTTGACGTCGTGGTAGGCCTCCAGCCAGGCCTCCATGCCAATCAGGTCGTGCTCGTTCACCAGGAAGATGATGTCCTTGGCCCAGTAAATCTGACCTGCAAGCAGACGAGCACTGTCCGTGTCAGCGAAGGCCAGGCCGGCTGCCCGGGGAGCAGTACGCACCACGGCGGGGCCCGGGTCAGAGGATGCAGGGGGGACTGCAGCCGAGTCAGCCACACGGGGCGAGAGGCCCGAAGCCGCCCCAGGAGGAACCTGCCAGGTGCCTTCCCCGCTCGGCCCCCGGGGCTCTGTGAACAGGGCAGGGGCCTCCATGCGCTGCACACTGCACAGATACCAGGGGGAGGGGCTGAGACATGAGAGTCTGATCTGAACAGCCTGACAGCCCCATGAACCCCCTCGCCGGGCCATGGGGGGCCCGATACAGCCCCAGGAACCCCCCTCGCCGGGCTGGGGGGCCCGATACAGCCCCAGGAACCCCCCTCGCCGGGCTGGGGGGCCCGATACAGCCCCAGGAACCCCCTCACCGGGCCGGGGGGCCTGATATGGGCCAGGGAACCCCCTCGCCGGGCTGGGGGGCCCGATACAGCCCCATGAACCCCCTCACCGGGCCGGGGGGCCTGATATGGGCCAGGGAACCCCCTCGCCGGGCCATGGGGGGCCTGATACAGCCCCAGGAACCCCCTCGCCGGGCTGGGGGGCCCGATACAGCCCCAGGAACCCCCTCACCAGGCCATGGGGGGCCTGATACAGCCCCAGGACCCCCCTCGCCGGGCCGGGGGGCCCGATACAGCCCCATGAACCCCCTCACCAGGCCGGGGGGCCCGATACAGCCCCAGGACCCCCCTCGCCAGGCCATGGGGGGCCCGATACAGCCCCAGGAACCCCCTCGCCGGGCCGCCCGATACAGCCCCAGGAACCCCCTCACCAGGCCGGGGGGCCTGATACAGCCCCAGGAACCCCCTCGCCGGGCCATGGGGGGCCTGATACAGCCCCAGGAACCCCCTCACCAGGCCGGGGGGCCTGATATGGGCCAGGGAACCCCCTCGCCGGGCTGGGGGGCCTGATATGGGCCAGGGAACCCCCTCGCCGGGCCATGGGGGGCCTGATACAGCCCCAGGAACCCCCCTCGCCGGGCTGGGGGGCCCGATATGGGCCAGGGAACCCCCTCACCGGGCCATGGGGGGCCTGATATGGGCCAGGGAACCCCCTCGCCGGGCTGGGGGGCCCGATACAGCCCCATGAACCCCCTCACCGGGCCGGGGGGCCTGATATGGGCCAGGGAACCCCCTCGCCGGGCTGGGGGGCCCGATACAGCCCCAGGAACCCCCTCACCGGGCCATGGGGGGCCTGATATGGGCCAGGGAACCCCCTCACCGGGCTGGGGGGCCCGATACAGCCCCATGAACCCCCTCACCGGGCCGGGGGGCCTGATATGGGCCAGGGAACCCCCTCGCCGGGCTGGGGGGCCCGATACAGCCCCAGGAACCCCCCTCGCCGGGCTGGGGGGCCCGATACAGCCCCAGGAACCCCCTCACCGGGCCGGGGGGCCTGATATGGGCCAGGGAACCCCCTCGCCGGGCTGGGGGGCCCGATACAGCCCCATGAACCCCCTCACCGGGCCGGGGGGCCTGATATGGGCCAGGGAACCCCCTCGCCGGGCCATGGGGGGCCTGATACAGCCCCAGGAACCCCCCTCGCCGGGCTGGGGGGCCCGATACAGCCCCAGGAACCCCCCTCGCCGGGCTGGGGGGCCCGATACAGCCCCAGGAACCCCCTCACCAGGCCGGGGGGCCTGATATGGGCCAGGGAACCCCCTCGCCGGGCCATGGGGGGCCCGATACAGCCCCAGGAACCCCCTCACCAGGCCGGGGGGCCTGATATGGGCCAGGGAACCCCCCTCGCCGGGCTGGGGGGCCCGATACAGCCCCAGGAACCCCCCTCGCCGGGCTGGGGGGCCCGATATGGGCCAGGGAACCCCCCTCGCCGGGCCATGGGGGGCCCGATACAGCCCCAGGAACCCCCCTCGCCGGGCTGGGGGGCCCAATACAGCCCCAGGAACCCCCCTCACCGGGCCGGGGGGCCTGATATGGGCCAGGGAACCCCCTCGCCGGGCTGGGGGGCCCGATACAGCCCCAGGAACCCCCCTCGCCGGGCCGGGGGGCCCGATACAGCCCCAGGAACCCCACCGGACCCCTGGGACCACAAGACCCCCGTCACCCGAGCAGAGAGGGGCCTGGCCCATGCACTGTTGAGCAGCAAGCCACTCTCAGGTGCACCTGCCCTAGCACCTCCCTGCCACTCCCACAGGCCCCACCCCCAGGCCTGCACGCACTCACTCACCCCGGAAGCAGGAAGCCAAGGCGAGCATGAGCCCCACGGCCTGGCTGTTGGGCTGCCCTGTACTGCAGGGCACGCTCAGGACCAAGGACTCAGTGCTGGCCGCACGTGGCGCCCGCAGGATCCCGTACACGTTCGTGCCCTTCACCATCTGCAGGGAGGGAACCAGGGCTCAGCGGGACCGAGCCCCACCCACAAAAGAAGGGGCGTCTTCCCACCCCAGAGCCAAACACAGCAGCCTGGTGTCTGCTGAGGAGGGACCCAGTCCGGGGAGGGCAGGGGGCTGAGGAGCACCAGCAGCTGGCAGCGGGATAGCAGGGGACTGCGGGTTGGGGTTGAGGGGCACCCTCAGAGCTGGAGCGGGGGGGAGCCCAGCACCGGGATAGCAGAGGCTGTGGGTCGGGACTGGGTGCGGAGCTGCATGCAGCCAACTTGCCCAGTGACCAGCCCTGGCCCCTCAAGTGCCGTCAGCCCCACGGTTTTGCTACCCCTTTTCCGTGAGCAGACCTCCTGGATCAGCACTCAGGGTACGGAGCTGAGGAAGGGCCAGGATCCTCCGAGAAGCCCCAGAGCTCTGGGGGGACGTACCAGCCCACGGGGCGTAGGGGCCACATCTGTCCCCTTGCACCAACCCCCAGCCCAGAGGGGAAACTCCCCAGCTCTCAGTGCCTGCAGCTCCCAGGGACTGCGGTCCTGGCCTGGCACATACGTATCTTTCGCGCATCTCGTCAGGGAAGGGCAGAGTGCGGGAGAAGGGCTGCTTATAAACCTCCAGGCCCAGGTTCCACATGGTCTTCTCCAGCCAGGCCACGGGGATCCCCCTGGGAAAGGAGACAGGAAGAGTGAGGGCCGGAACGGGGCCCCCTCGCCTGGGGGGACAGGCAACGCTAGAGCCCAGCACGCATAGCAATCCCCAGATGGCCCTTCTCAGAGCCCAGGCCAGGCTCTATCCACCCCCAGGCACGGACTCGCCCAGTGCCGTGTAGCACAGTGCCACTGCTCTGCCCTCCAGACTGCACAAGGAGGGCAAACCGCAGGGCCCTGCAAAGCCACCCCCTCCATTAGCACCTAGAGACTACAACTCCCAGCATGCACTTCACCTGCCTTGAGTACTGCATGCTGGGCGCTGGCAGGACACCCCTGGGTATTATAAAGGCAGCTGGCAACGCAGTCCCCTCATGTAGCCACGGGGGGCCACCCTTCCTCCCTGCTGGCCCAGGGCCCTCAGAGAAGCACTTGGCCTGTACCCTGCTGGCCCGGGGCACGGGGGCTTGAACTCACCCCACCTTCTTCTTGTGGCCAGCGAACTCGCGGGCGTAGGAGAGCGCCCTCTCGCCGAACACGAACTGCTCCTCCACCATGGTGGAGCCCATGGCGTTCTCCGACATGTACGAGCGCAGGGTGAAGGGCGGGGAGGCCAGGCCCAGGAACCAGCCCAGCCCAGCCAGGTAGCTGAGGATGCTGCAGACAGGAGACGCAAGGGGGTGAAGCCCACAGGCTGCTCCCCTCCCTGCCCAGGCCCCATTACCCATGAGAGAAGGGATCAGCTCTAACAGGGAGGCCCCAGAGCAGCACAGAAAGGGCAGATCTGTGCCCGTGGGGGCCACGGCTTTGACCTCCAGCTGCCCCCCCCCTTGGCACTGCCACTCAGGCAACGCTGGCTCGATGCCCGGCCCCCGACTCTGGGCTCCTAGGGCAGGGAGGGCTGGGTGCGGACTCCGCAGGAGATGGTGCCCCACTCCCCCCCCCCCCGATGGGTGGCCCCAGGGGAGAGACTAAGACGGAAGGAAGGAGAGCGCCTGGCGATGGGAGGAAACAGCCCAGGAAGTCAGGGGCCGCGTACTCACCAGAGTGGGGTGTTGAGGCGGAGGATGAGGCGGGACAGTGCCCGCCTGCGGTACGGGTCCGACAGGAGCCCCATGGCGGACGGCGGGGGCCCACGGGGTCACTGCAGAGAGAAGGGCCGCGTCTCCAGCTGACAGGGACCTGGGAGCCCCATCCCGCAGGCACGGCCCCCACCCTGCCCCCTACAGCCACAGGGGGCGAGGGCACAACGTGGCCAGCTGCCCTGCCTGGGCCAGCCCCTGCTCCGCGATCCCGACAGCCCCCCTGCCCCCCGCCTGACACACACACGCGGGGAGCCCCCACGCCCCCCCTATCCAGCCCGGCCCCCCCCCGCCCCGGCCCCCATCCAGCCCCCCCCCCCGCCTGACACACACCCGCGGGGAGCCCCCACACCCCCCCGAGACAGCCCGGCCCCGCCCCGGCCCCCATCCAGCCCCCCCGCCCCCCGCCTGACACACACACGCGGGGAGGCCCCACGCCCCCCGAGACAGCCCGGCACCTCCCCGCCCCGGCCCCCATCCAGCCCCCCCGCCCCTCGCCTGACACACACCCGCGGGGAGCCCCCACACCCCCCCGAGACAGCCCGGCCCCGCCCCGGCCCCCATCCAGCCCCCCCGCCCCCCGCCTGACACACACACGCGGGGAGGCCCCACGCCCCCCGAGACAGCCCGGCCCCCATCCAGCCCCCCTGCCCCTCGCCTGACACACACACGCGGGGAGCCCCCACGCCCCCCCTATCCAGCCCGGCCCCACCCCGCCCCGGCCCCCATCCAGCCCCCCCCCCCGCCTGACACACACCCGCGGGGAGCCCCCACCCCCCCCCGAGACAGCCCGGCCCCGCCCCGGCCCCCATCCAGCCCCCCCCCCCCGCCTGACACACACACGCGGGGAGGCCCCACGCCCCCCGAGACAGCCCGGCACCTCCCCGCCCCGGCCCCCATCCAGCCCCCCCGCCCCTCGCCTGACACACACCCGCGGGGAGCCCCCACACCCCCCCGAGACAGCCCGGCCCCCATCCAGCCCCCCCGCCCCCCGCCTGACACACACACGCGGGGAGGCCCCACGCCCCCCGAGACAGCCCGGCCCCGCCCCGGCCCGGCCCCCATCCAGCCCCCCTGCCCCTCGCCTGACACACACACGCGGGGAGCCCCCACGCCCCCCGGCACCGCCCCGCCCCCCCGGTTAATGCAGCGGGGGGGGGTTGCCCTGGCGCGGGCCCGGCCCGTGACTCTGCGCGGCGGAGCCGGAGCCGGGTTTCCCCGCCGTGACAGCGGGGCCGGGCCGGTCTCGGGGGCCCCGCGCGGAGCCGTGTCCGGGCCGGGCCGGGGCCCCGCACCGCACCTACCCGGCCCGCGCGGGGGCTCCGGCCGCTCAATCGAGCTCCGAGCCGCCGATGGGTGACGGCGCTGCGGGCCGCTCCTTGCCCGCGCTGCGGGGAGCGGGCCCAGGACGGGACACCCGGGGGGGGAGGGGCCCGCGCGGGGGCGGAGCCGCGTCAGCACGTATGCAGATTTGTGAGCGAGCGGAGCATTGTGGGACGAGAGCAGGCTGCGGAGCAGGGCCCGAATTCGGCCCCCAGGGCCCGGCGTGGAGAAGGGTGGGGCCCGGGGCCACGTCGGGGCAGCTCGCGGCACTGGGGGCCGGTGTGGGCGGGGTGCGGCCGGCCTCACCGTGGGTGCAGAGTGTGGGGCGAGGAAGGCGGGCGGCGGCGGGGCTGAACCATTCGTATTTAGCTGGGAGGGGAGACACCGGGATCGGAACGGGGAAGGGGGGTCAGCTATTGCATGGGGGGGGGGGGGGGCTGAGCCCTGCAATGTCCCCGAATGTGGGAAGTTCCCCTGCAGAATTCTCGGGTGGGGGCTGCGTGCGCCCTGCTCGGGGGGGGGGGAATCCCAGTGACACTGGGCACGTTGGCCATTGACCCAACAAGGCAAGACGTCAACCGGGGTCAGGCTGCGTGGGCTGCTGACTTCCTGGCGGCTTTCCTGCCCTTCCTGCGGGTTTGCATCTCCACTCTGCTTTGGGGGGCTTGGCCTCGGGCCTTCCCTTGCCCTAAGGGGCGCTCCCTGATCCCTCTTCCTTGGGCTCTTCCTCCTCTGGCGGGAGGCCGGCCTGTCACAAACACCTGTCCCACCCGGTCCCCTGGTCCAAAGTGCAGGCTCACCCCCTGCCCTGGGGCCGCTTTGGCTTTTGCTGCCTGTCCCTGTCTCTTGGGGGCAGCCCCGTCTGTGCTACGGAGACTAGGCTGGCACAACCCCGTGGTGGAGCAGGTCTTTCCGTCGCTGTAGGCCCACCCACCGCCTCCCCGAATGCCCGTAGCTACGCTGGGGGTTAGGGCGGGGTGGCCGTGTCGCCCAGGAGCGGGTTTCTCTTTTACACACCCCTGATGGACGGAGCTGTTTTGACTTAACTGTTCCGCACGCACCAACCCTCAGGCCTGGGCTGCACAGGGAACGTAGGTCAGCACAGCTACATCAGTCCGGGCCGTGGACGGAAGAATTCTCCCATTGACCTTGCTCCCGCCTTTCAGGGAGGTGGATGGCCTGCGCCAATGAGAGAAACCCTCTCCAGGAGCGGTGCCCTTCCGTTTGGGGGGCCTATGCTGGTTAAAAAAAGAGAAATAGTTTAACTGCATTTCTCTGTGACAAGGTTGACTTGGAATTGCTTCCCTGTGTCTATTTATAGCACTTGTGTTCTGAAATCTTTAGGATTTTATTCATTTATGATGAAATCTTGCTGTAACTTTATTCTAATTTTGAATGAGTAACTAGACATGAGCTTTTTGGTGTGTTATTGGAGGATTGTTTAAAAACCTGGGATTCCACTTTCTGCTGCCGTTCAATTACGTTACCTCTGAAAGCCCACTTAAAACCTCCACTTCCCATATAACTCGCTCAAACATACGGCCCTCAGGCATACATAAGATACTTACAGTTTCACTCCATACCAGTCCAGTTCCTTGCTGTTTCCTGTCTAACCACCGCACACATATGGTATCCCCACCCTACCTGGAGCTGATTGGAGATTGGTCCTGCTTTGTGCAGGGGGTTGGACTAGATACCTCCTGAGGCAGGGGCGGCTCTAGGCACCAGCAAAGCAAGCAGCTGCTTGGGGCAGCCCATTTGCAGGGGCAGCAGGGAGCTGAGAATCAACAAGGGGCCCTGGGAGCTGTAGTTCCTTGGTTAGCGCCCTACCTATAGAGCCAGCCCTGGAGCAGGGAAAGAACTACATTTCCCAGCATTCCCTTGGCCACTACCGACAGGAAAGGGAGGGGGAGGGAGTATGGTAGCTGAAACCTCATGCTGCAGCTTGCTGTGAATAATGACAGGTTTCAGAGTAGCAGCCGTGTTAGTCTGTATCCGCAAAAAGAACAGGAGTACTTGTGGCACCTTAAAGACTAACAAATTTATAAGGTGCCACAAATACTCCTGTTCTTCTTGCTGTGAATGGAGAGCTCACTGCTAGAGCGGGGTGGCACTGTGAATGGGGAACGAGTGTGCCCAAGGAGTAGAAGGCTTTGGCCCAGAGATCCCCTTCAAACAACATCCCCAGACTGGCTGAGGGATACTGGTGTGACCTCACCTTGCAGCCCCCACAGAAGGAATTGGGTGGACTAAATGGACAGTGCCCCTCTCTATCTGAAGCCTATCAAGGGAGGTATGTGGATCACACTAGAATTTAAAATGAAAAGTAAGAGAGGGGAGGCTCTGGACCTGGAGAACCAGGCACATAGGAGGATTTCCCGTTCTGAGCCATGGAAGCAGAAATTGACTTTTCCTTTCCAGATTTAGCTAATATTCAGAAAGGGAATCTAGCACCTGCCTTCCAGATTTGAACACCTCACAATTCAGGAGTGCTTTAGCTCAGTTTGGGCAGCTCTTACTTCATTTCTCCCAAATCAAATATACTGATCCACTGTAATTTGCTGTAGAAAAAGTAGGATAAGAAATGAAGAAGCAAGAAATGCTTCCCAGTGGTTATTAGGACTGGAATTGCTATTTTCCACAGCCATTGCCTTTTTTTGAGTTTTATTTGTTTAAAAGGAAGACAGTGGTATTGCATTGGCAAATTCCCCACAGAAACAAAGAGTGGAACAAAAGAATAATAAAGGCATCTCAACTTTTCCTCATTTATGGAGGACAGTCTTATAATATGCATCCAGATATCCTCCAATCACACAAGCTAAAAACTGTTCCACTTTTCTGCAGCTCTGTAACCATATGGGAACCAGTCCTGTCTGTGTTCTGTGCACATCCAAAATTCCTGCTGAATGATCCACCCTGGGAGCAAGTTACCAGTGACTTGCTGGTAGTAGAAGGAGGGTGCAGGTGCAGGGAGGGGGGAAGAGCCCAGGGCTGGGGTGCCAGGGGTGTGGGGGGGGGGGAGCCGAGAGCTGAGGTGGGGGCAGCCAAAAAATTTTTTGCTTGGGGTGGCAAAAAACCTAGAGCTGGCCCTGTCCTGAGGTCCCTTCCAACCCTGATATTCTGTGATTCACAACTTTTGTGCTCAGTACAGGCAAATGAGAATTGAGAGGTAAGCTGTGCAGGGAACTCTTCCTCAACTTGAATTCCGCTCCCCAAGGGCCTTTCGGAATCTTCTATGGACTTCAGGTTTCATTTGATTTCCAAGGTTTATGGTTTCCATGGTTAATTAGCCACCTCTCCTAATGCAGGGATCCTACATGTCAGACCAAAGATCGATGGCCCAAAAGAGCTAAGAAACAGAACTAAAGCTGAGCGCTAGGTGTTAAACTTACATGAGCATCCAGAATCTGACTGTGCCCTGGCAAGTTCAATGCTGCCGAAAGAAACCAGAAAACAAGGAGCTCGTCAGGTCCCCCTGCTAGCACCAAATCTGGTGTCTAGTCAGTCTGCTGGGAAATCAGGAAAAGGAAATGAATAAAGAAGTCAGGCAATAACAAGGAAATGAAGAGGTTTGTCGAACGGGTTCTGTCCGATTTACCATCTTCCCAGCTACCCATCAACGTTAAAGACCTAAAGTCAACCTAGCGGCGTAAGTACAGGTTGTTAGATGGAAATTAAAAGGAGCTGCTGTCACGAGTGTTAAGTGCCTGCAAGCAGCATGCAGACCGTTTAAAGACACCGTCATTAGAGGCCCAGAGGAAATGTATGCCCTAAATCAGAAACGACAATAGGAGGACCAGAAGAACTGGGGTGATTTAGTTGGGGTTGGTCCTGCTTTGAGCAGGGGGTTGGACTAGATACCTCCTGAGATCCTTTCCAACCCTGATATTCTATTATTCTAATGCCACCCAAGGTAAACAGCAGAGTAATGGAAGCCGTTAGAGGCAAAAAGTCATCCTTTAAAATTTGGAAATCAAATTGTAGCGAGGATAATAGGAAGGTGCACGAACTCTGGCTGGTCAGGCCAAGAAAGAATCTGAGAAGCAACGTGCGGAAGACACAAACGCTAACTGTAAGAATGTTTTTAAGTACATCAGAAGCAAGCAGCCTGCCAAAGAGGTGGTGGGGCCACTAGCTGACAATGGAGCACTCTAGGAAGACAAGGCCATTGCAGAGAAGCTCCATGAATTCTTTGCAGCGGTCTTCGCTGCAGAGGACGGGAGGGAGAGTCCCACATCGGAGCTGTCCTTATTGGGTGATAAATCTGAAGTACCATCCCAGTAGAAGAGGTTTTAGAACAAATTGTTCAATTAAACAGGAATAAGTCACCGGGACCAGATGGCATTCGACCACGAGTTCTGAGGGAACTCAAATATGAAATTGCAGAACTACTAGTTGTAGTAAGCAAGCTACCAGTGAAGCGAGCCTCTGTTGCAGATGACTGGCAGGTAGCTAATGTAACACCAATTTTTACAATGGGCTCCAGGGGCGACCCTGGCAATTGCAGGCCGGTGAGTCTAACTTCAGTAACGGGCAAACTGGTAGAAACTAGAGTAAAGAATGATCAGACACCCAGATAAACAGGATATGTTGGGAAAGGGTGAACACAGCTTTTGTAAAGGGAACTCGTACCTCACCAATCTTCTAGAATTCTTTGAGGATCTGAACAATCATGTGGATAAGGATGATTCAGTCGATACAGCGAACTGGGATTTTCAGAAAGCCTTTGACAGGGTGTTGTATCAAGCAGGCAAGGTACTAACGAGCTTCAACAGGACTTTATTTTTACAGTGGAAACCTCTTTACCAAGCTGCTGCTGCACAAACTGTAACTCTCACTCAGCCTCCTCAAGTCCTCCCTCCTCCTTCCTGTCCTTTCAGACTCCCAACAGCCAGTGCTCCAAGCACATCGAAACACCACATTCCCTCCTCTCTTAAGATACTCTCCCAATTAAAATAAACATTGTTGTTCTAACAACAGGAACAAATAGGAAATGACACTATACTATTGGCAGAAATATTACCCTGAAAACACTGTAGATATTACATAACATAGTCTCTAGTCCAGGCAGGTGGTCGTCTGGATCTGACAGTCCGTCTCTCAAGCCCCGGTTCCAGTGCAATGTCTTGTTGTGCTGGTTCTACGGTGAAGTCATCCAATGCAGATTGGCTGTTGGCACAATCTCCTCTTGGTGCACAGGCAGGTGCAAGACAAGAAGCATTCCATACCCGCCCATCAGAAAGTCCATAGGTGTAAGGTCCCTTCTTCTCTATGATTTTAAGAGGAGCTGTGAATTTATGGTCCCCTTTGCGTAAGATTCCAGGTTTTCATATTCTAATGAAGGAACCACGCTCAGACTTTGGTTCCTTAGCACCCCGCCGCTTGTCTGTGAAAACCTTATACTTTGCTTGGTTCTGTTCAACTGTTTTTCTCACATCATCCTCGTTTGGAGCATCAGGGTCGTGCCTTTAACAATCCAGCAATGTTCAGTTTATTATTCATCTGTTTCCCATGCAGTAACTCTGCGGGTGATCTTTGCGTTGTGGCACGTTGTGTAGCCCAGTATGCTTGCAAGAATTCAGTAGTGAAGGGTATCCACAATCGCTCTTTACCAAGCTGCTGCTGCTGCACCCTCTGTAACTCTCACTCTGCCTCCTCAACTCCTTCCCCCTCCTTCCTGTTTCCTGTCCTTTCAGACTCCCGACAGCCAGTGCTCCCAGTTCTAATAATTACAAGCACGTAAACACCACACAGGGTCTCTCACCAAAGGCGCTAAAGAAAACTAGGTGGTTATGGGATAAGAACGTAAGAACGGCCATACTGGGTCAGACCAAAAGTCCATCTAGCCCAGTATCCTGTCTACTGACAGTGGCCACCGCTGGGCGCCCCAGAGGGAATGAACAGAACAGGGAATCATCAAGTGATCCATCCTCTGTTCCCCATTCCCAGCTTCTGGCAAACAGGGGTTAGCTAGGGATACCACTGGCTAAGTGCCATTGATGGCCCTATCCTCCATGAATTTATCTAGTTCTTTTTTGAACCCTGTTAGAGTCATGGCCTTCACATCCTCTGGCAAGGAGTTCCACAGGTTGACTGTGCGTTGGGTGAAGAAATACTTCCTTTTGCTTGTTTTAAACCCGCAGCCCATTAATTTCATTTGGTGACCCCTAGGTCTTGTGTTATGAGGCGTAAATAACTCTTCCTTATTTACTTTCTCCACACCAGTCATAGAATCACAGAATATCAGGGTTGGAAGGGACCTCAGGAGGTTCTAGTCCCACCCCCTGCTCAAAGCAGGACCAATTCCCAACTAAATCATCCCAGCCAGGGCTTTCTCTAGCCTGACCTTAAAAACCTCTAAGGAAGGAGATTCCACCACCTCCCTACAGGGCCGGTGCAAGGATGTTTCACGCCCTAGGCGAAACTTCCACCTTGCGCCCTCCCCTCTCCCCGAGCCCCCGCCCAGAGGCACCACCCCCCGTGGCAGCTCCCCCTCTCTGCCTTGAGGTGCCCTCCCCCCCGTGGCAGCTCTCCCCCTCTGTCCTGAGGCGCCCACCCTGCGGCAGCTCCCCATCCCCCACCCTCAGGTACCCCCCCCCGCCCCAGCTCACCCCTGCTCTGCGCACGAGCACCCCGAGCACGCCATCGCTGCTTCACTTCTCCTGCCTCCCAGGCTTGCGGCACCAATCAGTTTAGGTGCCGCAAGCCTGGGAGGCGGGAGAAGTGAAGCAGCCACGGTGTGCTCAGGGAGGAGGCGGGGCAGGGGTGAGCTGAGGCGGGGAGTTCCCCTGCATGCCCCCCCCCCTTACTTGCTGCAGGCAGCCCTCCCCGCGCTCCCCTGCCCCGGCTCCCTCCACCTAAATGCCAGCGGCGACTGGGGTGGCCGAAGATCCGGCCGCCGCAGTCGCTGCTAAAGAAAATGTGCCCCCCAAATCCTAGTGCCCTAGGCGACCGCCTAGGTCGCCTAAATGGTTGCACCAGCCCTGCCTCCCTAGGGAACCCATTCCAGTACTTCACCACTCTCTGAATGAAAAAGTTTTTCCTAATATCCAACCTAAACCTCCCCCACTGCAACTTGAGACCATTACTCCTTGTTCTGTCATCTGCTACCACTGAGAACAGTCTAGATCCATCCTCTTTGGAACCCCCTTTCAGGTAGTTGAAAGCAGCTATCAAATCCCCCCTCATTCTTCTCTTCTGCAGACTAAACAATCCCAGTTCCCTCAGCCTCTCCTCATAAGTCATGTGCTCCAGCCCCCTAATCATTTTTGTTGCCCTCCGCTGGACTCTCTCCAATTTATCCACATCCTTCTTCTAGTGTGGGGCCCAAAACTGGACACAGTGCTCCAGATGAGGCCTCACCAGTGCTGAGTAGAGGGGAATGATCATGTCCCTCGATCTGCTGGCAATGCCCCTACTTATACAGCCCATAATGCCGTTAGCCTTCTTGGCAACAAGGGCACCCTGTTGACTCATATCCAGCTTCTCATCCACTGTAACCCCCAGGTCCTTTTTTGCAGAACTGCTGCCTAGCCACTCGGTCCCTAGTCTGTAACGGTGAATGGGATTCTTCCATCCTAAGTGCAGGACTCTGCACTTGTCCTTGTTGAACCTCATCAGGTTTCTTTTGGCCCAGTCCTCTGATTTGTCTAGGTCCCTCTGTATCCTGTCCCTACCCTCCAGCGTATCTACCACTCCTCCCAGTTTAGTGTCATCTGCAAACTTGCTGAGGGTGCAGTCCACGCCATCCTCCAGATCGTTAATGAAGATATTGAACAAAACCAGCCCCAGGACTGACCCTTGGGGCACTCCACTTGAAACCGGCTGCCAACTAGACATGGAGCTGTTGATCACTACCCGATGATCTAGGCAGCTTTCTACCCACCTTATAGTCCATTCATCCAGCCCATACTTCTTTAACTTGCTGGCAAGAATACTGTGGGAGTAAGAATACTGTGGGAATACAGTCATGATTTTATAGACCTCTATCACATTCCCCCTTAGTCATCTCTTTTCCAAGCTGAAAACTCCACACCTTATTAATCTCTTCTTATACAGAAGCTGTTCCATACCCCTAATTATTTTTGTTGCTCTTTTCTGAATCTTTCCAGTTCCAATATATCTTTTTTTAGATGGAGCAACCACATCAGCACACGGTATTCAAGCTGTGGGTGTACCATGGATTTATAGAGAGGCATTAGGATATTTTGTCTTATTATCTATCCCTTTCCTAACTGTTCCCAACACTCCGCTGCACACTGACTGGATGTTTTCAGAGAACTCTCCACAATGACTCCAAGATCTTTCTTGAGTGGTAACAGCTAATTTAGACCCCATCATTTTATATGTAGAGGTGGGATGATGTTTTCCAATCTGCATTACTTTGCATTTATCACCATTGAATTTCATTTGCCATTTTGTTGCCCAGTCACCCAGTTTTGTGAGATCTCTTCGTAGTTCTTCACAGTCTGCTTTGGACTTAACTATCTTGAGTAGTTTTGTATCATCTGCAAATTTTGCCACCTCACTGTTTATCCCTTTCCCCAGATCATTTATGAATACGTTGAACAGCAGTGGCCCCAGGACGGTCCCCTGGGGGACAGCTGGGGATAAGAGGGAATATCCTCTTCTGACACTGGCAGACCAGCTGCCAGCACATGCCAAGGCCCCTAGGCCTTACTGAGAAGTGACAAACGCACGACTGGAAACCAGTCTTGCTCACCTATTTGTTAGTGTTGTTAAAACAGGCCTTAGATTTATAAAAATGTGTTTCGTGTTTAGATTTTATGAAAAGCTTGTGAGTTGCTGCAGGATTATTCTCACCTATAATATCTGTAGCCTATGTTATAAGGTGATATATAAGCGTTGGCACTAAACCTGTAAACCCCTTTGCTGCCCCGAGTCAGGAGAGAAGCATTACCAGGAGAGGAGCCATCTCCTTTCCAACAAGGGAAGGCCCTGAGACATCAGACAAGCCACTGTGGATCATCCGTGGACAAGAGACTTGGTTGATTTCTCCCCCTCACACGCACACCCAGGAGGAGGCAGACACACTTGCCCCCATCAGCTTGAGCTCTGGGGGAATGGAATAAAAATCCCTGTCAAGAAGAATTTGCTGCTTGGACTTCAGGGAGCCGGCACGCCTTCTAAGCATAAGAAGGGATCCCGGCTGTTTGGCTAGAGTTAGCCCTGAAGGACATACAGAGCTTGCGTGTTACAGCAGCTTCTACTACTTTTTGAAACCTCAGACTGTAACTCCTTTGTGTGTATGTTTACCTGCTTTAACCTGGTAAATAAGTTTCTTCTTTTCCTAGTTAGTAAAGATTTAGCTAGTTTTATTATAGAATTGGCCACGATCGTTGTCTTCCGTTTGAGATCGGAGGTGCAATTGACCTGGCTGAGTGACCAGTCTGAGTAACCGGAATATTGTTATGGTTTTTGGTGCAAGGGACCATCTATCACAAAGGCAGGCTCACCTGGGTGGCAAGATAGATTCAGGGTGCCCAAGGGGGCTGTCTGTGACTCCATGTTAAGGTTGTTCTAGTGCCTGAGGAGTTCACACTTGGTACTTGGTTGGTGAAATCAAAATCCGGAACACACAACCGTGAGGAGCTCTGTTGTCTGCCAGCGCCAGGCGCCCAGGGCTCCTGCTCTCTGGGGCTCTGGCCGCTCTAGACAGGTACGTTTCTAGCTTGTGTCTGACACTATCAGGTGGTCCAGAGACATCTACACGGAACACATCACAGGACACTGCCAGTACCAGGTTGAGTAACCAAGAACACCGACCAGGAAAATAACCCACTTCCTTCCCTGACAAACCAAGGGATGCACCCCACCCATGTACTTCTTCTCTACACCAATATAGACTTAGACCAGTGGTTCCCAAACTGAGGTTCACGAACCCTGTTACAGGGCGTTCTCAGGAAAAAATTCCCTAATGGCGGACAGAGCTGTCCCTAGGGACCCCGGGCAGCACGGGACCAGCAGCCCAGAGCTCCTGGATGTCCAAGAGCTAAGCAGATCAAAGCAAGCATATCTATCACACTGAGATTTAAACTTCAAGACTCCTTATAAGAAATAGAAAGGGAGGTGGATATTTTTTGCTGTTTTTAAAATTAAATGAGCAGCTAGTATTGTTTTAAAATTATTATGAAGAACAAGTTTAAGCTTTGTTGTAACATGTGTTGTTTGCCTGGACTGCTCAAGACCTGAATGCTTGTGTAGGAGGAACTCTCTGAGTTGGCTTCTTAAATACCTTCCTGCTGTTTCACATCTGATACTCCTTGATGAAACATAGGAGCCTTGTCTTATAACAGGCTTATTCAAAGTGATACAAGCTACGAAAGTGAGATCCTGGAAGAGTGTTGCCGTTTTCATAATGTAAAAAAATATACTGTGATGATAAATAATAATAATAGTGTGTAATAATGTCATAAAAACTAATTTTATATTTCCAAGATCACTGCTTTTATCATTTATACGCAGGTAAAGGAGAAAATCCCTGGAAATATTCATTTTTAGGAGGGGGTTCTCGAGACTTGACATTTTAGTGAAAGGGATTCACAGGTTGTTAAAGTTTGGGAACCACTGACTTAGACTCTTAATGCATTCCATGGGCAGAGAAGTGATGCAGAGATGCTGTGATGCCCGTACACCCCTGCCCACAATGTTTTCTACCTCACCGTGACGAGCTCCCAGACATGCAACAGACACCATGACTAGGTAACGCTAAGTGAGGATCACTTCCCCAAAACGACTCCAGGGGAAGAATTCAAAGCAAGAACCCTTAACGCACAATTCTGTTTAAAGACAGACAAGCCTTGCAGCCGCCTTCCCTGTACACCCCTAATGTGCACCAACCCGCCCACTGGCCTGTGACTAGCAATCTCTCCCTTTTTGCTCTTACAGCCTATGCCCGCGCTGTACCGCAGCCCAGTGCTCTTTTCTGCTCCTTCCCACAGAACCAGGACCGGGTTTACAATGGCACCAGGCCCAGGCTCCAAGGGGCCCTGACCCAGGCCGCTCTCAGGGCAGGGGGAGGGGGCCTGGGAGCACCCCCATGACCCCAGCACACACCCCCAGTCCTTTCTCCTGCACCCCCTCACATACCCAGCCCCCCCACCCCATGCCCTGACTCCTGCACACACCCCCACATCCACACCCTGAGCACCAAACAGGAGCTCCTGCACCCCCCCACATTCCCACCTGCACCCCTTGCACCAAATGGGAGCTGCCCCAGGTAAGCGCTTCACACCCCAACTTCCTGCCCCAGCCAAGCCCCCTCCTGCATCCTAATTCCTGGCCAGACCCTGCACCCCCAGCCCTAAGCCCCTCCCGTACCCCAACTTTTTAAAAAAATGTTGTTATAAAGTGCTCTTATCCAAAGCGCTTTAGAATAGTTAGCTAATGGTACGACCGATATTTGGAAAGATCACTGAGTGGTCCACTGAGACCCTTTGCGATTTTCAAGTGGATTGTGGAAAAATAAGTTAGACAACAAAAACAATCACGGTACCTCACTTTATTTTCATGGTCTTGCTATTAAAAGAATGAAAAGTGGGGGAGATGAGAATGTTCTTTTTCTTGGCTGGGTCCCAAGTAGGGGCCCCAAAAATGAAGCTGAGCACAGGGCCCCACTAACTCTAAATCCAGCACTGGAGCTGAACCCTCCCCCACAGGTCCCCACCCCAGAGCCAGGGGCTGACCCCGCCCCAAGCCACTGCTAGGACAGGGGCTGACCCCTTCCTCGCCCCAGCTCCCCACACCACTGCCAAGGGGCTGGGGCTGGCCCCTACCCCCCCCAGCTCCATTCTACCTGGGGCTGAGCCCCCAACCCCAGCTGCCTGACACCTGACACCCCCCTCCCATGTTCCTCCCCACCCTGGCACTGGACTGGCCCCGGCCACGCTGCCAGCTCAGCCTGGCAGACGCCATCACCTTCCAGCAGGGCCGGTGAGTGGCCTGGGTGTAGGGTGTGAGTTTCTGGAGGTGTGTGTGGGGCTGCTGGCCAGTGGGGGAGGGCTGTGTTGGGATGCTGGGCAGTGGGGGTGATGGGCTGTGGGGAAGTGCACTGGGCAGTAGTGGTGCGGTGGTGGGGTGGGGTGGGGTGGATGTGTGCAGGGTGCTGTGTATTTATGGTGGAGGGTCTGTGAGGGGCCTGCTGGCCACAGGGAGTGGGGGCTGTGTGGCATGACATAGGCCTGCCCCTGAGGGGAAGGGGCAGGCTGGCAGCACAGGGCCGGGCAGGTCACTATGCGTCTGGCAACTGCTGGTTTGTAAATAGTGCCCTGCACTGGGCAGGGTGGGGCCGGCCCCTATGCTCTGCCCCATTGCCCCTGGCTGGCCCCTCGCTCCGGGGACTGACCTCCCCACGCCCTGCTCCTTTGCCCCCATGGGGGCCCACAAATATGTTTGACGCTGGGCCCAGAAAAGGTTAATCCAGCCCTGCTCAGGAGTCCTGGCTCCCAGCCCCACGCCCCTCCTTGAGCCAGTGATAGAACCCAGGAGTGCTGCCCCCCCAACTATAACCACTAGACTTAACCCCCCCCCCCCCCATCACCCCCAAGCCAGGTGGCTGGTGGGCCAGGAGCCTGGTCATCATTACATCCACTGAGAGGTCTCACAACGAGAGAAGGCAGGGATGCAGTATCTCTTGTACCGGACCAGCTGCTGCTGGTGGAGGAGCAGCTTTCAAGCCACACACAGCTCCTTTCCGGTCAGGCGTTCCCCGGGCACTGCTATTAAACCATTGTGTTCCATGCCAGGGAGGACAGCGCCTCCCTGCAGCTGGTTCACTGGCTGGCTGATAAATGCATGTTAACAAAAATACTGTTTGAAACTGTTCCTTACCCTGCCTCTGCCACAGCAAGTGCTGCTCTGCTGCTGACAGGACACTGGGCCAACCCAATTTACTAAATCTGGTGTTAAACAAAATCCCTTCTTCACATGCTGCCATATTCCCCCTTGCACCACGCCCGCTTCTCCAGCCACCACAGGCTTCCTGCTCCCATCAGACCTGAGTTTACCACATAAAGTTCAAGCAGAAACTAATGCCGTCCCCGCCCCCAATACAAACTAGACTCTCGCACATGCCCTGCTCATCCTGCGGCCAGCAGCACAGAGGCAGACTGTGTCTTTAAGGGTCAGCATGGAGGGCGCAGGCACAACCCCCTCCTTGTGTTAGGTGCATTTGCACCAGAGGCCTTCCCCTTCCTGGGGAGCCCTTGCTGTAGCCTAGTGCCCAGGAGCTGAGTGGTGTTTACACAGGTGGGCCGTACGGCAGGCCGAGCGCTATCTCCTCAAACACGAGCTGCCCAGAAGATGAAGGGGCACAGCTTGTGCAGTGGGGCCACTCGGTACGTACCCCCGAGCACTCCCAGGCTGCAGGGAGTTTCTGTAACAAGGGAAATTCCACAGAACAAACACGGTGCTCATTGAACCATAATGTTTGGGAACCAAAGAGTAAAGGCAGGAAGCTCCTGGCTCTTCCCGAGACCCCAACACTCTCAAAAGCCCTGGGGCCTTCCCCCACCTGTTCTGCCCGGGGCTCAGAACCCAGCCCGTCTATTGACTGTACCCCAGGCGGGTGGAGCTGCAATGGGGAGGAGGGGGGCTGAGGCTCAGAATGCATCAGGCTATAAAGCATTTGAGCTCCTCTGGGCAGATGGGTGCTGGGAAAGCTCAGGGCAAGGGCTACTCATCAGCTGGGAATGGCTTTCCCAGACCCGACCCGACCCCTGCCCTTGTGCCAGAAGCCTCTCTTCTAAACCGTGCTGCACTGACAGCTTCACCGGCATGGAGCCTGGCAGGCCAGGGAGCCATGGTGCCAGCAGGCGGGGGTCCCTGGCACTGGGGTCACAACTGCCCGTGGGGTTTCAGGAGCCTGCCTAGGGACTGCAGAGCCGCCACACCAATGCCACGAACAGCCTGCAGCGAGCAGGGGCGATGCCTAGGCTGGGAGGGTCACAGCAGACTCCAGCTCACACAGGGTTACTCCTGGGAACTGTCAGAGGCAGGAACCCTAACACAATGGAGACTGATATCGCAGAGCGCCGGTCCTTCCTCCAGCACCCGGGAACTGCAAGACATCAATTCTGATGTATCCCCACCAGCACTGTTTCCTCTTTGCCCTGCACTCAGCCGGGGGGCAGGCTGCCCTTCCAAGTACAAAATACAATTTGCACCAAAGCAACATTTTATTTAGAGCATTTTTTATAAAAAGGAACTGCCACTGATATCTGGGGAGCGAGCTGCTCCTGCCCCAAGCCATGGAACAGCTGCCTACTGGGACGCACGCCCCAGCCTCCCGCGGCCCCTAGGAGATTAAGAGGGGCCCAAAGCCCGGGCGTAGGCAGCCGGGACTACAGACACGAGTACCACAGTCAGGGTCCGTCACCCAGTGAGAGACCCTGGCAAGACGTTCAAACGTAGCGACGTGATGTTACCACCAAGCAGAGGAGCTCAGCCTGGGCCCAACACAGATGTTGACGTTGGGGCGTTACAGAACCAGGCTGCTGGACGAACGGGCACATTGCTGGCATTGGCACTGCCTGCAGAATCGATCCCTTGCTGAGGTCAGGGCAGTGCTCCCTGCCCCCATGCAGCGCTGGTCCTAGGCGCACACGCCTGTGCGCTCACTCCCCCAGCAGTGTGGTGACCTCGTGCACGTGGTCACGCACCACCTGGTCCAGCACGGCATAGACGTCCTTGCAGGCCTTGCTGGCAGCCTCGATGACCTGCTCCAGGTGGTCCTCGTGCAGCCGCGAGTTCATCTCCAGCAGGGCAATCTGGTCCGACTTGGGCAGCAGGGCGAGGGCCACCTGGGGGCCCCCGGCTGCCTCCTCCACGTAGTTGAGGTCGGCCAGCGGTGTGTCCTCGATGAAGCCGGCTGAGCTGGCGCACACATAGTCTCGCATGGGGATGCCTGCGTCGATGGTGGCCAGCGTGGCTGCGTTCACGCAGGCACAGTAATTCCCACCGTCCGCCTGCAGGATCTGGGGAGGCACAGTGCTTAGCACAGAGGGCAGAGCAGGCTACACCCACCCACTCAAGGGACCCCGTGTCTGGCCCCACGGAGCTCAGAGCCAGACCCTGCGTGTCCACAAGCCTCCTTGGCGATCAGTCACCTGCTTTGAGCAGGGGGTTGGACTAGAACCTCCTGAGGTCCCTTCCAACCCTGAGATTCTATGATTCTATGACACAGGACAAGCCCAGGGCACACTCCTGGTGTTGCTGTCTGAGCAGACGGTGGCACTAGTGGGGCAGCAAGCAGAATGCACAGTGGCTGATCCCAGCCTGAACCCCATACAAACAACCCTCCCCACACTGATGTATGAGCCAGCACCCCAGCCAGGCAAGTGCTCCCCGCAGAGGTCACCGCCCCTGCCCCAATGGCTCAGCAGAGGGTTCCTCGTGTCCCTTGGTCACATCATACTGCTCCCCAGCATGCTCCCTGGGCCCAAAGAGCAATGGGCAAGGTTTGAGCCCCCTTCCCACCTACTCCAGGGACCTATTATAGGCAACTGGAGTGGGACACACTGTCCTGGGGTCAGCACACCAGACAGCCAGGAAGCTGCCAGAGCTGTGTGAGGAGCCAGGTGGTGCCGGGTTAACTAGGGCAAGGCTGGAGCCAAATATAAAGGCCCCAGGGCTGGGGGGGGGCAAGGCTGGAAACCCCCTACCTGCACGTAGATGTCGATCTGGGAGCGGGGGTAGAGCTGGGTGAGGATCGCTGCCTCGAAGGTCTGCTTGAGGTGCAGCGTCAGCTCACTGGACTTGCGGTCGCCGTGGGGCCGGCGCTTACGCTCCCCCGTGCTGAAGGTGGCCATGCTGTACTGACAGTTCACCAGCGCCCGGTCATGCAGGGCCTTACTGCGGGAGCCACGCATCTGCCAACAGACGGGTAACAGGGCTGGGCCAGCAGGCCATGTGGCGCTGCAGCACCCTGGGCGGGGGCAGGGTCCTGCAGTTTGGGGGAGTCTCAGGGATTTCGGGGACAGGTTAGCTTGTCCTGTAATACAGGGCTTGCAATACTGCAAGTTATGGACTGCCCGCCACTATGGACCGGGAGGGAGACCAAGGGCATGTTTCCCCAGGGACAGGCCTGCGGCGCAGGACGAGAGGGGAGCTCCTCCACCAGTACCAGGGACCTGAGGCTCACAGTGAACTTGCTAAGGACAAAACCCTGATGGGTCCCAGCCATGGCTCATCGTCTCCAGGGAAGGGGGCTTGTTTGGTGTTTTACCCTCTAGCTTCCCTTCTCCCACACCCAGCTCCTCCATCTGACACAGGGCCAAGCTGCCCAGCGCAAGGGCACAATCAGGAGTGAGGATAATGGAGAGGGGAGCAGGGCTGGAGGCCTGGACTCCTGGTTCTATCCCCAGCTCTGGCGGGGGACCCGGACTCCTGGGTTCTCTGGGGGGGAAGCGGGGGCTAGTGGCCGGGGGACCCGGACTCCTGGGTTCTCGGGGGGTGGGGGACCCGGACTTCTGGGTTCCCGGGAGGGTGGGGGCTAGTGGCGGGGGACCCGGACTCCTGGGTTCTCGGGGGGGTGGGGGCGGGGGACCCGGACTCCTGGGTTCTCGGGGGGGGGCTAGTGGCGGGGGACCCGGACTCCTGGGTTCTCGGGGGGGGGGCTAGTGGCGGGGGACCCGGACTCCTGGGTTCTCGGGGGGGGGGTGGGCTAGTGGCGGGGGACCCGGACTCCCCGCCCTCACCTCGTGCGGCCCGTACACCACCGCCAGCGCCTTGGTGTTGCCCTGCTCGATGTAGGCGGAGCCGTCGGCCTGGGCGAAGACCCCCATGCGCGCGCGCACCTTGCGCAGCTCCCCGGCCCGGCGCCCGTCCACGCGGTAACCCTCGTCCGAGAGCAGCTCCAAGCCCGCCATGGCGCGGTCCCGGCATGCACCACGCCAGGGCCACGCCCCCCCGCTCCCGGCGTGCCCTGCGCGGGGATGTCATATCCCGGCATGCACCGCGCCAGGGCCGCTGCCCCGCTCCCGGCGTGCTCCGCGCGGGGACTGCATATCCCGGCATGCCCTGCGCTAGTCTAGTTCCCGCCCTGCGCTGCCACTGAGCCGCCTGGGGGTCTCGAGCGCGCGGTTCCTGCCGCGGTGTCCGAGGAGCCCCGCCCCGCCCGTTCCTGCCGGCGCGTTGCCCGGGGCACCCCAGAGCCGCGCTGCCCCCCCCCCGGCCCAGCTTTGCGCGGAGTCCGGGGCCGGAGCCCCGCGGGGTCTCGCTCTGCCCCGGGGAGCCGCCCCCGCCCGCCCCGCCGCCGCCGTGTCCCCGGGCGCTCCCTCAGGTGCCTCCCGCGGGACGGGCCGGGCTCTCGCGGCCCCCTCCGGAGCCTGGGCCCCTTTCACCCCCGCACGCGGGCACCGCTCGCGTCCCGACCCGACCCAGCCGTGCCCGAGGGTCCCGGCCCCGGGGCTGGACCGGGGCGAGGCGCTGCTGCTGCCGCCGCCCGGCCGCGTGACTATCGCGCTCCCGGCGCGGAGCCCTGTCGGCGATCCGCGTGTGACCGGCGAGCTCGTGCTGACGCCGCTAGCGCTTCCGCTGGAGCCTGCTGTAAACCGAGGCCAAGCTCTGGGTGAGCGGATCCCCCCCTCCCCCCCGCAGAGCGCTGGTTACAGGGGCCCTTGTCGGGAACCCCTGGTCGAGAAAGCCCAGCCAAGCGGTAGTGAGCCCCGTTGTTCAAACTCTGTCTGTCTGTCTGACCCCCTCTGTAAGACTCCAGGTAAGAGCCCCCATGGCCTCCAGTAACCCACACTAACTGCCCCCCCCCCCACCTCTCCAGTCCTTTGATCCTGAGCTGGGGGATTGTTGTTTAGCTTCCCAAAGGAGAGGTTGGGAAGTTGATATCTCTCTGGGCCGTTGGTTGCTAGGGGCTGGTGTCCTGGCAATTGCATTTACTGTTGTCTTTTCCATTGTTATGGAGACCAGGCCCAGACAGCCAGGTGACACCCACACTGGTCTCTTCATCTGCCTGGAGAGCAAACGGCCCTTTTCCACCCTCAGGTGACAATACAGCACATCAGGGAAACTGAGGCACACATAGGCATCATAAAAATGTTGCAAAATCTTCCCCCTTTCAACCGTCACCTCTCTTCCTCCTGCGCGACCAGACTGAGCAGGGTCGTTATAACGTGACCTGGGGAAGTTCAGGGACCTCTTGTGACAAGGCATCAGCTATAACATTTGCACTCCTCTTAACATGGACCACTTCCACATCATGATCTTGGAAGGCCAGACTCCATCTCAGCAGCTCGGCATTTGCCCCTTTCATTTGATTCAGCCGCTTCAGAGGAGAGTGGACCGCAAACAGGAAAGTGCCACCCAGACAGATAAGGCTGCAGTTTTAAGAGCCCACACAATGGCCAGGCACGCCGTCTCTAGTGTAGCATAGTTCAGCTCCATGGGGAGCAGTTTCTTGCTCAGGTACACAGTTGGGTGGCTCTCCCCCTTAGCATCGGCTTGTACCGGCACCACGCCCAGTCTGTGACCATCAGGAAGGGCTTGTCGAAGTCTGGGTGTAGAACATCCTTCAGTGCAGCCCTCTGGCACTGCTCAATCCAGACCACATTGTCTAACTTACCCGTCTTGCACAGTTCGGTAATGAGAGTTGCCAAGAAGCTACAGTGGGTGTGACAAAGTAGCAATGTTCTTAATATTTTCTCTGAATACTGTGTGCGCGCCTTGGTTTCCCCTATGTCAGTGGTTCCCAAACTTTAACAACCCGTGAACCTCTTTCACTAAATTGTGAAATCTCATGAACCCCCTCCTAAAATGAATATTTCCAGGGATTTAAGTTTAAATTTCCTCAGTGTGCTGGATGCACTGGCTTTGCTCTGCATAGCTCTTGGAATTCCAGAACCACTGGAGAAAGGTAAAATCTCAGGTCTGGTTTGGCATCAAGTCTGTTTCTGTATTTCGTTTTCAGATGTGCATAGGAGGATAGATGCGCTTTCTTGCATAAGGCGAGCTACTTGCTGAAGTGAACCGCAAGAGCAATGACCTGTACAGCTGTTTACTGCAGCATGTGGAAAAGATAGGAAGTATGTTGTTGAAAATGGTAACAAAACTGTAGTAGCTTTTTCTGCCAGAAGGGGGGGTACTCGTTTCTTAAACTCAGCCAAAAGTTGATCAATGACAGATTTCTGAAACTCCTTTTCAGTTCGTAATCACAGGAGAGCTCAATCAATTTCTCTTTTTCCTCAGTGTTCAATATCTTTGTTGAGAAAGTGGTATCATCGAAAGGGTTGTGAATCCAGTCAATATCGCCTGGCATAGCTGGAAAGTATTTCCTGAAAGTTGTGCGAAGTCCTTTTAGGTATGCAGTAATATTGGTTTTAGTGTACTGATCCAGCTGAAGTTTATGTTCTGCCAGGAAGTCATGACAATTACTGAAACACTCCGTTTGATTGTTTTCCAAACAATTTCCCCAGAATTGCAACTTCTTTATCATGGATTCAACTCACTCTTGCACATTGAAAACTGTTATATTGAGGCCTTGACGAGATAAATTTAGGTAATTAATTCTTGAAAAAATATCTGCTATATAAGCTAGGCTGTGGAGCCGGACATTATTTTACATACAGCTGGCAAGGTGGAAAAGGCGGCTATTGAAAAAAAACTAGGATTTCCGTTTGAAGCTCTGTGATGAAGTGGGACTGTTCTTAGGCCTTGGCTACACTTGCAAATTTGCAGCGCTGCAGCAGGGTGTGAAAACACACCCTCTCCGGTGCTGCAAAGCGCCAGTGTGGTCAAAGCCCCAGCGCTGGGAGCGTGGCGCCCAGCGCTGTACATTATTCCCCACAGGGAGGTGGAGAGCTCTCTCCCAGCGCTGGCGCTTTGACTACACTTTGACTACAGCGGCAGCGCTTTGAAGTGCAAGTGTAGCCAAAGCCTCAATGTTTTCTCTGAATACTGGGTGGGTGCTTCAGTTTCCCCTATGCAGTTCTTAAGTATCTAGGTGGGGGGATCAGGGTGTGTGATTGCTGCAGAGCCCAAGAGGGCCCCTGTGATGCCGTCTGCACAGAGAATGGCCGACACCCTATCTCCTGGCAACTGATGGCCTGGCCCCCTCCCCTGCAAAGGTGCCAACTGAAGGTGTTGGAGAGCAAAGAGGTCAGGTGCCCTCCTGGCCCCGGGAAAGAGACAAAGGAAGAGGAGGGGCTGGAGAGTTTCAGTTTGGAGCTGGCTGCGGAAATGAACCTCCCCCAGATAGACTTTGTAGAGAAATCTCTGTATTAACTATCTCTATAAATCTTTATGACGTTGCATTGTGTTATTTTGTATTAAGTAGCTTTCTGTATTAAGTATCTTTATGACATTGCATCTTGCATGATGTTATTTTGTATTTCATATGACTTGGCATTGGGCCTCTCTATTTTCATACAACTTTGTATTAGATCCCTATATAGAAAATTGGTAGGAAACTTTATATCAAATGTTATAGCCCCATAGTATAGTTAAAGTAAAAGAAACATGTGCCTTTTTGCTAGAAGTAGAATAAGATCTTCCCCCCGCCCACTCTGTAATCAATTGCCCTATTGACTGACTGAGGTGTGACTGAGGGAGGCTTGGAAGACACCCACCTCCAGACAGCTACAACAGTTGGCGAGGGAATGGGAGCCAGAGCAAAGGACAATACAG
This sequence comes from Mauremys mutica, assembly GCF_020497125.1. Lineage (NCBI taxonomy): Eukaryota > Metazoa > Chordata > Testudines > Geoemydidae > Mauremys > Mauremys mutica. Next base: position 4,216,233 of record NC_059073.1, on the reverse strand, counting down.
CTTGTCAAGTGGGCCCCACAAAGAAGCGCAGACATATTGACGGCCTCAGGGATTAGAAGCCAGCACCTTCTTTAGAAAACACCCTCTTTGAGCAGCATTGGGACAACACCCAGAGAAAAGCAGCACAAAGACCAATGGACACAGACCCAGATTTTAAATCTGGTCTAGATTTGCATAAGAGGGAAGCTGCTATAAATGTGAGGTGTCTTGCAGGAGAACCCCGGGTCTCGTCTTGTCACCATCGGAGCATCGATCCGGATCGGCAGAAGCCTGGCTCCATCCCTCCCCCATCTAACTCACCTGGCCAGTGCAGTTAAGGGGAGCAACTAGTTGGTAACAACAGCAAGACGGAGTGTGTTTGTGTCTGTGTGTGTGTGTGAATGCATGACTGTGAGATATCTCATATGCATATCATAGAGTATTAATTGATACCTGTATTACTAATAAATGTGGCGTTTTGCCTTAATCCCCCTGAAAAGATCCTGTATAGTACTTTGAGTACAACAACTTGACTTAGGGGTCCTGTTCTCTGTACCTACAAACTCTGTTTTAGGCTGTGCTCCTGTCGTCTAATAAACCTCTGTTTTACTGGCTGGCTGAGAGTCGCATCTGACTGCGAAGTGGGGGTGCAGGACCCTCTGGCTTTCCCAAGATCCCACCTGGGTGGACTCGCTGTGGGAAGTGCGTAGTGTGGAAGGGGATGCTGAATGCTCCGAGGCCAGACTCAGGAAGGCCAAAGCTGTGTGAGCTTCTTGCCCTGGAGACAGTCTGCTCAGAGAGAGGAGGCTCCCCAGAGTCCTGCCTGGCTTCATGTGGAGTAGTTCCAGGGCATCGCCTGGTGACTCCGTGACAAGCTCAAACAAGTGCACAAGGATTTTGCCCCATGAGAGCCATCTAACTTCGGTATAGGTCAGACAATTGTGTAGACTACCCATTTCTTCACAAAGTACGTGAAATATTCTGGAATTTGTTGGCCATGATTTTATGAAATTCACCATTTTCCCTGCATTGTCTAGCACTTCCGTCAGTCCCTCAGGCATGCATTTTGCTGTGAGGGCTTGTCTAGATTAGTTACCTCAGTTGATTCATCCAACTGTATAGCATAATATGGACTGTTTTTCACTCTATGTACAATTGTAGTCTCTACATTATTTGATATGTTATTAATTCTTCATGACAACGTATTATTGCCCAAAGGTACCATGTGTCATGGAGTCCCCAGGCGATGCTCTGGAACTGCTCCCCACAAAGCCAGTCAGGACTCTGGGGAGCCTCCTCTCCCTCGGAGCAGCCTGTCTGCAGGGCAAGAAGCTCCCACGGCTTCACCTCCTGGGTCTCTCCTTGGAGCATTCAGCATCCTCTGCCCCTCCGTGCGCTTCCCACAGTGAGTCCGCCCAGGTGGGGTCCTGGGGAAGCCAGAGGGTCCTGCCCCCCCACTGCGCAGTCAGACGTGACTCTCAGCCAGCCAGTAACACAGAAGGTTTATTTAGACAACAGGAACGCAGTCCAAGACAGATCTTGCAGGTACAGACAACAGGACTCCCTTTAGTTAGGTTCATCTTGGGGGGAGCAGGGAGGCCAGAGCCCTATCTGGGCTCCCCTGCATTTTCCCAGCCAGCTCCAAACTGACTCACTCTCCAGCCCCTTCTCCGGGCCAGGAGGTCACCTGATTCCTTTGTTCTCCAACACCTTTAGCATCCCCTTGCAGGGGGGAAGGGCCCCAGCCATTAGTTGCCAAGAGACAGTGTGTCGGCCATTTATGTACACTGGCCCTTTGCTCTGCAACAATTACACCCCCTTATCCCACCACCTAGAGACTTAAGAAATGCATAGGGGAAACTGAGGCACCCACACAGTATTCAGAGGAAACATTAAGAACAGTCCCAGTTCGTCACACCATGTCAATCCTTTTTGCAGCCTTTGCTCCGAGCATGCAATGAACTACATCTTTTATACATGGACCAATCAAGCTCTCTGTTATGGTATGGGCTTCTGATGCTTTTGCTACTTGGTTGCTTGTAGTAACGGGAAACAGAGACGGTGCTGCAGAGAGGCGTCCTAGGAAAGTCCCGGACCTTTTCTTTTATTCCCTTTCTTACAGACAGGTTACTCATTACTACATGATTGACATCAAACAGGTTACTCATTACTACATGATTGATATACTTGTTTATTTCCTACTAATTGGTTAAGGCTGGCTTTCCTCAATGGGCCATTGTCTTGTGTCTTCCGTGTAACTAAGACTAGCATAACGGAGTGTACCTCCTGTACCATACTATGAGGGGAACAATACCAAGGTTCAATGCAGGGACAGCGTGGTTTGCCAACACTTGTACCCACATCTCCCCCTTTTTGTTTTGTTAAATATGACTAATACTTTCGAGGGGGCCCTGGGTAGGTCCACGGACAGCCCTTGATAAAGAGAGAAACAAAGGAGGGAACACACTGAATGCCGCAGCGAAATAGCACGAGCAAGAGTACAGTGAGTCCTCCAAAGGTGACAAGCTGATGCAACCACCCAATGTTAGGAAGCCATGAGGAAAGCCAATCCCACCATCCCGCGAGGGGGTCTGGATTGTATCTGATTTGATCTGTTAAATTTTTAATAATCTTGAGTTGATTTTCAACTGAATGATGGTGATCAGAAATATTAAAGCAACACATATCATTAACCTTTTCACACCCATAATGATGCAGCATAAGTAAATAATCTATAGCCGCTCGATTTTGCAACACCCCATGGCGGATGTCTTCCTGCTCATCATTAAGGAGGGCTATAGCGGTAGATGTCGCATTCAAAGCCTTAGTGGCCGCGCAAGCCAAACCATTAATTCGCATACTGTTTCCCGAGGCCAACCCGGGGACCCCGACAAGAGAAACAGCCAAAGCGACAGTCTCGGTTTTTGAAAGTAAATGTACATGGCTATCACAGGAAGCATCCAAAGGAAGGCTGCGACTAACTCGCGAATTGTTTAACAGTTGCCTTTTGGTTGGTAATATGAGCGCAAATCGGCTTAGGCAACAACAAGTGCCATCACTAAGATTGGCGGGCATATAATTGAAAGTATATCCTGAGCATGTCCAAAACCACCCATTCGGCAGCTTGTATATATAAGAGATATTTGTCACAGCAGAACAATTCAAGGCTGGAGCAGGAAACTGCTTACAATTACTCATAGTACAATTGGTCATGCGGGCACAGGTTATGTTATGTGTGGCAGCATAGGGGGTGCGAAGGGCGAGCGCATTCCTTGGTCTGCGAGGTGTTTGAGGTCCCCAATTATGATAGCCAGCATAGCCCAAACCATGAATGGTGGAATTGGGCTCCAGATTGGAATAAAACCAAGTAGCATTTTCAACATCATTAGGATTATGGCATACAGGAATCAGACAGGTACCTAAAATGTCTCCCACCGTAACTTGCTGGGAGAGACAAAAGGATGTCTGATTTAAAGTGTGAATAAATGTCTCCCACACATTGGTGGAAGGGAGAGGGGTTGCAACACCTTGCGGCAAACACAGAACGGTCACACAAATGTACATAATCCAACAAAGAGAATTAGCATTTAAGCTGGCTACTAGCGCAAGAAAATAATTTTCTGTAGTCTTATCCGCCTTAGTTTGTTCTAATACACGTTCAGCCTGCCGCGATAAAGCTTTGACCTGTCCCCAAGTTATGGCAGCGCTGGGTGTGCCACGCTTTCGGGCCTTGTCGATCTTGTCCACCCTATCCGTCAGGGTCAGACTGAAATCCGGAATGGGATTCTTTAGCCCCTGATGCCAGGCCATCTTTCCATGGCTTCACAAAGCGAGCGGGAACCCACACAGGGCCGGTTTCAGTTGACACCGCTGCGTAGCCCCGGCCCCAGGTAATGAGCGGCACGGGCAGGCTCCACTCTGGTCCTGGCAGCTTGCGATATATCACCTTCGGCGCTGGAAGGGGCTCGGTCTGTCGATAATGGCGCTGGGCTCTAGATAAAAACTGATTATTAAACAAAGTTAAATTTAAATGATTCAGTGTAAACAAGACACGAGCCAGCCATTCTTCCTTATCTGGCAAGGATAGGGGCACTCCTCCTTTTTGTTTTTGTTTAGTAAGGGCCTCCTTTAGGGTGCGGTTAGCCCTTTCAACAATGGCCTGACCCCGGGAATTATAAGGAATGCCGAATTTGTGGAGAATGCCCCACCGGGCACAAAATGCGGCCATGGCGGAGGAACAGTAAGCAGGGCCATTGTCGGTTTTCAACTCAGCGGGGCTGCCCATTACCGCAAAACTGCGAATCAAGTGATTGCAAACATGTTTGGTAGCCTCCCCTTTTTGGGCTGTTACCCAAGTGTCGCCTGAAAATGTGTCGATGACAACGTGCAGGTATTTCCAAGGGGAGAAGGGGGGAAAAAGGGTGACATCCATCTGCCAAAGTTGATTGGCTCCGAGACCACGGGGATTTACCCCTATGGGAGGACCCTGTGGGTTAAGGGTGCATTGAGGACATTGTTGAACAATACCTCGAGCATCAGAAAGAGGGATCTGAAATTGTTTAGCCAATGCCTTGGCATTTTGATGATGTAGGGCATAACTTTCTATAGGAGTACAAGGGAATGCCCGGAGTTGGGTATCCGCCTGGGCATTGCCTTCCGTCAACATGCCAGGGAAGGGTTGGTGGCTTCGGATATGAGCAATAAAAAACTGATCAGTACGGGAATGAATGAGATGTTGCAATGCTAAAAACAAAGCTAGCAAATTTTTATCTAGTGCTGGTGATACATAACTGCCACTAATATTTGAAACAACATTGGCTACATATAAACTATCAGTAATAATATTAAACGGCTGCATTGAAAAACGATTAAAGGCCAAAATTACTGCAGCCAGCTCAGCACGCTGGGCGGAGCTTTGGGGTAGGGTAAACAAGGAACACCAGCGGGTGGTAAGTGGGTCACGCCACGAGAGAACCCCACGGTGTGGACTTCCGTCCGTAAATACTGTAAGCACATCTGGCAGCGGGGTTGGTGAGAGTAAATAGCGAAAATTAAGGGGTAATCGCTGTGTCATGCCAAAACGGGGGTCCTTTAAGGTATGAAAGGTAAAGGTTCCTGTATAACCTGCACACGCACATTGAACCTCAGGAGTTGTTTCACAAAGGGTTTGCCATAAATGTAGGGGAATTGGAAGAACTATTTCTGCTGGATCAATAGCCAAAAGCACTAATGCACGTTGGCGCCCTTTTGTAATTAGGGAAGCAAGCATGGAGGGAAGGGGAGTAAGGGTGTTTGCTGGGGTGTGGGCGAGATAAAGCCATTCAAGGATTCGTACCGTCCCAGCCTCGGGTGCCTGAAAGAGGGCGGCACTAGGCTGGGTCACCCCTTGAAGACAAGCGAGACGTGGAGGCTCGTTATCCACGGCACGATCCACCCAAACCTTTGCGAGAGATTGATTCACCTGCGCAATGGCATCTAATGGTGTTTTTGTGAGAGAAATGATATCGGAGGGGTGACGCCCCTGCCGAAGAGCTTCAAATAGAGGACTTAACATGTTGGTATCCAGGCGATAATAGGGGCGTACCCAATTTATAATGCCCAATACTTGCTGAAGGGTGACGTAATTAATGTTGGTTTCCAAAGCAATTTGCGGGATAATTGGAATGGAGTAGGCGGCCATCATTTTATGTCCTAGATAAAAAAAGGGTTCTAAATATTGTACCTTTTCTGGGGCTATCTGAAGGCCGTATTCCTGAAGCATCTTTTGCAGGTCAGTTTTCCACGAGGGAGGGAGCTCTGGTCCTGCCATGAGGATATCATCCATATAATGGTAAACCTTAAGCGTAGGGTACCGTTTGCGAAAAGGTGATAGAGACTGATTCACGTAATATTGACAGAGGGTGGGACTGTTCAGCATACCTTGGGGAAGAACTTTCCAATGGTAGCGTTCTGTTGGCTGACTATTATTCAAAACAGGGATAGTAAAGGCAAAGTACTTTCGATCATGGGGGAGGAGAGGGATAGAGAAAAAACAATCCTTAAGATCGATTATTGCTAACTGATAATCATGTGGTATAACATTCGGGTTCGGGGTCCCACATTGAAGGGCTCCCATAGGTTCCAAAATTTTGTTTATAGCTCGGAGATCATGTAATAATCGCCAGTGGCCAGATTTTTTCTTAATAACAAAGACTGGAGTATTATATGGGCTAGTAGTAGGTTCAATATGTCCCTCGGTTAACTGTTCCTGAACTAATTCTTTAAGGGCTATTAATTTTTCCTGAGGGAGTGACCATTGTTCAACCCACACTGGGACGTGGGTTTTCCATTCCAGGGGGAGGGCAGTGTGTGAAGAGCATTGACGTGTCATGGCACAACTAGGGAGGCTCCCAGTTGAGATAATAGGTCTCGCCCCCAGAGATTAAGATCAATTGGCAAAATGCACGGACGAATTTTTGCAACCTCTCGCCCTTCCTCACTATCCCATACTGAGAGCCAATTGGTGCTCTGTCGAGAAGATTGCAGGCCTCCCACTCCCCAAACTGAGGGGGAGATTTCAGAAGGCCAGGAAGGGTCCCAATGCTTTTGTGCAATTACTGAAACATCCGCTCCAGTGTCTAGCAACCCATAGAGCTCCTTACCGTTGATGGTATACTTACGGGTCGGCTTGTGGGTTCGAATGTGTTGTAAGACCGCAGCAATCTGTGGATGAAAAAGGGGACCTTGCTCCAGATTAACGCGAGTAGAACCAAATCCGCCGGCACGACTCGCCTGGCCGGGTCCGGCCGGCGCTGTGTAAGGTAAGATTAGCAGTTGAGCCCAAGAATCCCCCGCCTTTAATTTGAGGGGAAGGTGACTCCAAATTTGAACATAGATAATGCCGGTGTAATCAGAATCGATAACTCCGGGCACAATCATAATAGACTGACTACTAGCAGATGAGCGAGGCAAAATCAACCCAAATGTATCCGGGGGAAGCGGACCAGAAAGCTGCGTAGACATGAGGAGTACGTCACCAGGAAGAGGGGATTGCATATCTACTGCATTGATAAGATCCAAACCAGCACTGCCTTTTGTGGCCGGTTGAGCGGCCATGGCAGGCAGGGCTCCCTCCTTTAAACCGGGGCTGAAGGGGGGCCCGGTTGAAAGTTTCCCGAATTAGCTGAAGTCGAGGAGCGACATTGATTGGCCCAATGATATCCTTTGTTACATGTTGGGCACTTTTTAATAGGACGGCCCCCGGTTGTGTTAGCTCCGCCCTTATAAGCACCACCTCCTGGGGCTTGGCACTCCTTTTTAAAGTGTCCGGGTCGCTGACAGTTAAAGCAGTTACCCGTAGGTTTGTTACCTTGACGGATTGCTCCCGCCAACAGTGCCATAGTGTGGGTCTGAGTGCCTACTTCGGCACATGCCTGCAACATATCAGCGAGTGTGTAATTAGGGCGGTGAATGATAGTTTGGAGAATTTTCCGACAATCAGCATTGGACTGCTCATATGCTAAGCGTAAAAGGAGTTCCACCTGAGCGTCCGGATTGTCAATTTGGCGTTGAACAGCCTCTTTGAGGCGATCAACGAAATGATGATAAGGTTCCGTAGCTTGTTGTTTAACATTTGTGAATGATCGAAGGGGCTTACCGGAGGCCGGAACCCGCCGAAAGGCTCTCTGAATGCACATTGCCGTGCGGTGAAAAGATTCCATGGGCAATATAGATTGTTGTTCTATGGTGGCAAAAGCTCCTGTCCCATATATTTGCTCAGCAGTATTCTGCGCGTTACCGAGTGCTAGGGCTGCCAATTTAAACTCATTATCCCATACCACGTATTGTGCAGGGGAAAGGATCATACGAAATAGATGTTTCCAGTCCTCCGGGATCATAGTATAACTATTGGCGATCCCTTCTATCATACCCTGCACATAAATGGAACGCAGCCCTGACTCACGTACCGCTTTGTTAAGCTCCCGAAGAATTGAGTACGGGAGGGTGGAGTGCCGAGCTACCACCTCACCTGCCTCATTGGGAGGGTCATAAGACAGAGGAAACACCAAAGGGACTTCTCCCTCCCATTGTTCCAATAAGGGGTCTTGTCCGCTTGCTCGCGCCGCCGCAAGGGCGGCGCAAACAGTGCCCTGATGAAGAGACTTCTGCCCCAGGGTGTCCACCACTGGTGTAGAAGTTTTTGGTGCTAAGGAAGGGGCCGGTGGGAGCACTCGGGGATATGCTGGAGGTGCCTCCACCGAGAGCAAGGGAGGTGCGGAGGGGGACGCCTCTTTTCGTAATCTCCCCACCGCAGCTGAACAGTGCTGCCAAAACAGAATATGTTGGATCTCGGCTCGAGGTTCCCGAAATAATGCCTCCCCGATCTTTATCCAATCGGAGTGGTCTAGGGAGCCTCGGTTCGAGTACCATGGGCACTTGTACTCAATTGCTCGGAGCAATTCCTCTAAGTGTCGTAACGATACTGCAGTACACCCGTCCTGTTTGATAAGTTTCAATAACTCTTTTGCATGATCTTTTTGCTCAATGGATAAGTCCCCCCCCATACTCACGAGGGAGCGCGTTGCGCTGTGGTGCACCAAGGCTAAGCCAGCCGATGAGTCGGGGGTCTTGTGTCTGGATCACGTCGGGGTCACCAGATGTAGTAACGGGAAACAGAGACGGTGCTGCAGAGAGGCGTCCTAGGAAAGTCCCGGACCTTTTCTTTTATTCCCTTTCTTACAGACAGGTTACTCATTACTACATGATTGACATCAAACAGGTTACTCATTACTACATGATTGATATACTTGTTTATTTCCTACTAATTGGTTAAGGCTGGCTTTCCTCAATGGGCCATTGTCTTGTGTCTTCCGTGTAACTAAGACTAGCATAACGGAGTGTACCTCCTGTACCGCACTATGAGGGGAACAATACCAAGGTTCAATGCAGGGACAGCGTGGTTTGCCAACACTTGTACCCACAGTTGCTCACATGGTGTGACGCTTCAAGTGCATGTTCATCATCAGTACTTGCTTTGGATATAAAACTGGTAATGTCACTTTTCCTCTCAGCTAATTTTTGCTTGAAAAAATCAACAGGCTTGTCGAGTTGTGCAGGATGCCTAGTTTCTAAATGGCACCAAAGTAGAGAAGGTTTCAGGCTGCTGTTTGCTAGAACATCACCACAAATCTCACACAGTGGTTTTGGACGTTTTTGGTCACCAATGCAGGTACAGCCATCTTTAATATAATTATCATATTTTCTTTTCTTTGTAAGTGACTTTCCAGGACCATCATGATCATTAGAAACCCAGCTTTTGCGTCTTTACACTTTCCTTTTTCAGCCACTTATTAATTGAACTTGTGTACAAAAGTTATGATAAAAATAACACAGAGAGAATCCTAACAACCAGCAAACTAGAAAACAAGAAGATTCACTCACCTCTCACTGAAGCAAAACAGCGCTCCAGAGAGAATGACTTAGTATTGAATTACTGAGGCTCCTTAACATTGCTACACTGGGACAAATTAGCCTGGACCACCCCCCACGTACAGTGTGGCCCCTGCTCACTCTGCCCCTCATGCCACCCAACTTCCTACATCTGCCAAGGACAGGGGTTCTAGCTGCTGCCCTGCCCACCACGGGGCTCAGGCTGCTGGTCCCACACCACGGTCTGGGCTGCCAGCTCTGCACTCTGTGGGGCTCAGGGGGCTGGACCCCGCTGACCAGGGCTCGGGCTGTCCACTCAGCGCTCCACTGAGCTCGGGCTGGCGGTCCCCACTGACCACTGGGGCTTGGGCTGCCGGCCTCCCCACTGACCAGGGCTTGGCTGCCTGCTGAGCGCTCCATGGGGCTCGGGCTGTCAGCCCTGCAGCCAGGTCCCACCTGCTGCCTCCCATGCCTGGGCTCCTCTGGCCGCCATTAGGGGAAATTTTTCTGGTGAACCCCCTGTAACGTTGTGTGAACCCGTTTGGGAACCATTGTATCTAGGTGATGGGATAAGAGTGTGACCGCGGCAGAGACCCCTGGAGGGCAGGTGTGACTGCTGCCTGGCTGCCTGTGCACAGAATGGCTGATACTCGGTATCCTGGCAACTGATGGCCAGAGCCTGTCCTCTGCAAGGAGCCAGCCGGAGGTGTTGGAGAACAAAGAGACCAGGTGACCTGTTTGCCCCGGAGCACGGAGGAGGGGCTGCTGAGATGATGGAAGAGGTCAGTCTCCTGGTTTGGGACTTGGGGGGAAGAGCCCAGGGCTCTGGATGCCCCCAAGATGGACTTTGCTGTAACTTCCTGATTTCTGTGCTAACAAGCTCTGTTCTACGCTGTGTTCCCGATGACTAATACAGCTTTTGTTTTACATGCTGGCTGAAAGTCACAGCTGACTGTGGAGTTGGGGAGCAGGGCTCTTTGGGGGTGTACAAGGTTTCCCCAGGGGTCCCACCCAGGGGGACTCGCTGCAGGGAGCTCACAGGGTGAATGGGGGCTGAATGCTCTGAAGTCAGACCCAGGAAGCACTGAAGCCAAGCCGGCTCCTTGCCCTGGGGCTAGTAGAAAGGTGATCCGATCTATCACCTCCAGAGAAAGGGAAGAGCCTAGAAGATGTGAAAGAAAATTTAGTTTGATAGTTTTCTGTCTGGTAAGAACTCACTTATCAATAGACACAGCTGGAGAACCCTTCTGTCTGTATAGATGTAGTTGTGAAATCCTTGCTTCTGTGTTGTTTTGTATGTTTGTTTGCATGGTCTCTGCCTGGTTCGGTGATTGTTTCTGTCTGCTGTATAATGAATTTTGTTGGGTGTAAACTAACGAAGGTGGTGGGATATAATTGGTTAGCTAATCATGTTACAATACGTTAGGATTGGTTAGGTAAATTTGAGTAGAATGATTGGTTACGGTATTGCTGAGAATATTACTATATAAATTAGGGGCAAACAGAAAGTAAGTTGGGATTCGAAAATAAGGAAAAGGAACCTGGATTTAAGCTTGCTGGAAGTTCACCCCAATAAACATTGAATTGTTTGCACCTTCGGACTTCGGGTCTTGTTGCTCTCTGTTCATGCGAGAAGGACCAGGGAAGTGGGAGGGTGAAGGAATAAGCTCTCTAACAATCACACCCGGCTGGCTTCCTGTGGAGAGTCGGTCATCCATGGTCCTCAGTTGCTAGGTACCAATGTCCGGGCAATTGGAGTGGCCGTTGTCTTTGCCTGGCTTTGCCTGGCTCTCCGTGGGGTCAGGCCCCAGACAGTCACACCTGGGTCTCTGCAATGAGTAAACCACCTTTTCCCCCCACCCAGTTAATCATGCAATGCATGGGGGAAACTGTGGCACACACAATACTCATCCAAAATATGAAAAATTCCCACTCTGTCACAAGGGGATTGATGGTCACAGCACAGTCCACTCTGCTCAGCCCAGAGTCCAGCCACGCAGCTGTCTGCCCCCCTCCTGACAGAGCCCAGACTGCCTCCTGCAGCCAGCACTTGCCCCACACCTCCCCAGTCCTTAGATCTTGAGCTGGGAGATTATTGCTCAGCTTCCGGAAGGAGAGGCTGGGAAGTCCTGTTGCTCTGGGGTGTTGGGAGCTGGGTATCGATGTCCTGGCAGCTGGATTTGCCATTGGCTTTTCAGAGGGTCCAGTGATCTGGGGAGTAAGACCCAGACAGCTGGGTGCCACCCACATTTGTCTCTTCGCCTGTGTCATGGACTCACAGATTGTGCCCACTCGTGGCCCCGTGCGGTCTATGGGGGGGGGCTTTCAGTGTGACAGCCCTTCTTGGGGGCCACTCTCTCGGGGTCAGGCCCCTCCACCTCCTGGAGCCGCACCTCTCTGAGCCTCAGCACGTCTGTCTCTGCCATGGGCCCCCTCAGGGAGTCCATGTGCTCTGGGCCCCCCGGGCCTCCTCACCCCAGAAGGGGTCGATGCCCCCTGTTCTCTAGCCCGGAGCGACTCTCAGCCAGCGTAACACAGGAGGGGTTATTGAGGGTTGAACCCAGCACAGGAAACTCTCAGGGCCTCAAGCCTGGCCTCCCGCAGCCCAGCACATCTCAGTCCCCCTGCATCCAGGGGGGCTCTGCCTGCTCCCCCTCTCCAGCCCCGAGCCCCCCTGCTTCCCAGCTGGGCCTCCGATATCCCAGCCCCAAGCCCCCTCTGTCCATTGTCTTCTCTTCAGGGAAACAGGGTCACCTGGGTCTCCTCTCCTCCCTTCTGTTCTCTGGCCCCTCTGGCTGGAACTGGCTGGTCAGGTCACCGGGGTCCTCTCCCCGCAGCCCATTGTCCTCCCACTGGCCAGAACCGGCTATGACTCCTGAGCTGGGTCTCCGGGTCACCAGTCGCTGGAGTCTCCATCCTCCTGGCCATTGGCCTGGGTCCCAAGTTCCCTCTCCCCTGTAGGGTGACCAGATGAGATGAAGAAAATATCGTGACACATGGGGGCGGGGGAGGCCGGCAGAGCAAAAAGAAAACAGTGCTGCTGGCAGAGCGAAATATCGGGACAACCACCCAAATATCAGGACGTCTGGTCACCCTAGTCCTCCTCACCTCGTTAAACCAGTAACACCCGGGGACACTGAGTCCCACCCCCTGTGCATGCAACCCACTGGACAACACGGAAAAAGCAGGAAAATCCCCCACTTCACACAGGCTGCCTGGAGAGCAAACAGCCCTTCCCACCCCAGGTAGCAATGCAGCATGCAGGGGAAACTGAGGCACACACAAGCCTCAACATAATTATTACCAAAAAATCCCACTTCTTCACCCCCCATCCCCAGCCGTCCCTCCCCTCCAGCCCCACCCCAAGCGCCAGTGCTCCAGTTCCATCCACTGCCTCAGTGTCCCTCCAAACCCCTCTGCTCCCGCCCCATCCCCCTCCCAAACACCGGATCACCGCGGCCCCACGGCTCAGCGAGACTGCGCCGACCCGGCCGCTCCCGCAGCAGCCCTGGCTCCCGGTAACCCGCTCCGGGCGCCGGCTGGCCGCAGGGGCCCCGGGCCGGGGCCCGGCGAGTCCCTGCCCGCGAGCGCTCGGGGTTGCGCCGCGCAGCGCTGGGGCCAGCGGTGAATTCTGGCCGGGCCAGCGGGTGCGGACTCCTCGAGTCCGGGCGGAGAAGCTGGCGGGGCTGGAGCCTGCAGCGGGGCTCGGCAGCCGCAGCGATCCAAGCGCAGCGAGAGCCCCCGCCGCCGCAGCCCGTCCAGCCTCGCCCCCTCCCCGGCGCCCCCAGCCCCGCCCCCTGGCTCCCAGCCCCACGGAGCGCGCCCCTCGGCCCCCGCGCGGCGCCTCTCCGGTGCCAGGCGGGGCGGGGCGGGGCGGGGCCGGGCCGGGCTCAGCTGGGCTCCGGGAGCAGGACCGGCCCGCTCCCCCCAGGGCTCGCCCGGAGCCAGCTGCTCCTTCTCCTCTGCCCGGAGCGCCCTGCGCCCGGCCCGGCTCCCCAGGCACCTCCCCAGCCATGGCCCCGCCGAGCCCCGGCAAGTTCCAGTTCGCCATTGACCGCGGGGGCACCTTCACCGACCTCTTCGCCCGCTGCCCCGGGGGCCGCGTCCGCGTGATGAAGCTGCTGTCCGAGAACCCGGCCAGCTACCGCGATGCGCCCACCGAGGGCATCCGCCGCGTCCTGCAGGAGGTGAGGGCAGGGCCCGGGCTAGGGCGGGTCGGGCCCGGCCAGGAGCCTGGAGCCGAGGTGCCCGCCCACCCCCTGGCACCTCAGCAGATCGGAGCGGGCCCCGGCTGCAGCCAGCTTGGCCCCAATAGCCCAGAGCAGCCTCTCGCCCCGCTGCCGGGATCGCAGCAGCCCGCAGCCTGCCTGTGGCTCTGCCCCGCTGCCAGCGCTGGCCGGTCTCCCTGTGAGCCGGCCCATGGGGAGGGGGGGGCGTTTTCCCCGGCCCAGCTGGGTTTCCTGCAGGAAGGAGGCGCGGGGTGCGAGACCCGGAGGGGGGGGGCGCTCTCCCGACAGATCTGACCCGCTGGGGGCCCAGCCAGCACCCCCTGTTCTCCCCAAGGCCTGGGTCTGCCTGAGGGAGGGGGGGAGACCTTGGCTGCGCCGGGTCATGGCTCATGAAGGGCCACCCAGCTTAGCCCTGGGCTGGGAAGCCAGGCTGGCTCCGGGGCAGGGCCGGGTTTACAATGGCGCCATGGAGCCGGGCCCATGCTGAAAAGGGGCCCCGAGACCCCGCTGGCTCCCCCCGCCCACCAGCTGGCCGAGGGCTCCTCTCTGCTACCTGCCCCCATCCCCTGCTGCTCCGGGCAGCCTCTGCTTCCCACCACCTGTGGGGCCCCGCTGGCTCCCGGGAGCTGAGCCACCTGGGGCTGCTGCAGAAGCCTGGCCAGTCTCAGCCAGTTGTGGGGTGGGGGCTTGGCTGGGCCCCTCCAGGCAAGTGGGTCTTAAGGGAGCCCAGCCGGGGCAGGTCCTGGCCTGGCTGATCCCACCGCTCCCGAGGGGCCAGAGCGATTCCCGGCCCCGGGACCAGCCCTGGCTGCGCTGCCGGCTCAGTCGGGCAGACACAGTCGCCTCCCAGCAGGGCCAGTGAGTGTGGCCGGGAGGCAGGGCGTGGGGTAGTGGGTCTGTGAGGAGTATGGGAGTGTGTTGGGGCACTCGGGAGTGGGGGGTGTTGTCAGATGCTACCGGCGTGGTGCTCTGCTTTGTTCAATGTTGCTATCAATCGGCTGCGTGCGTGTTCCCTCTGTGTGCTGCCCCAGCTCTGCACAGGTCGCTGACCCAGCAGACCCGAGAGAACCCCCAAAGACCACAGACTCTAGTAAGGTACAAAGGAACCCGAGCCAGGTTTATTGTCAAACGAAGCACAATGATAGTTCCCTCTAGATTTTACTCTACAGGACATACTACGAGTATGTGCCCCCTGGCAATGGACTCAGCTCAGTCAGTGGCAGGACTTTCCACTGCCCCCTAGGCTGGACAAAGACACCGTCCCAGGGGTACATTCTTATCCACGGGTACAAACACGTTACACATCACTCCTGACGTATTGAGGTGCAACCCTTCTATGCAGCAAGGTGCCACCTCTCACCTTGTACATGTTGGTTCGAACAAAACAACCCCATCCATCATATTCCCCTTTTGGCCCTGTCATTGGGATGGGTCGGCCTGTTCCTTGTTATCTGTGTGGAGTGTACGAGTGTGCAAATGTTCTGATCTCTGGTGTCCAGTACCTGTTAGGTATGTTTCTGTTTGCAGCATCAGCCCTTTCCTTGCCAGCTCCTGTGAGCAGGGCCTGCCTCTGGCTCACAGCTTCACTTTGCTTTATGTTAGCAAAGTCTTGCCCATTACTTTAGATCAGGCCTCAGGCCTCATACCAGGCCTCTGATACCAAGGTTTATATCTCAGGGCCTCCTCTTACTACCGGGGGTGCTGGGCAGTTGTGGGGCTGTGGGCAGGGGTGGTGTTGTGCAGGGCGCTGTGCATTTGTGGGTGGGTCTGGGGGTGGTGCTAGGCAGAGGGAGTTGGGGGGGCTCGGGCTATAGGGAGTCGGGGGGTGTTGGGCGGGGGGAGGGGGGGCTGTGTGCAGTGGCATAGGCCCACCCCCGAGGGGAAGGGACAGGCTGGCAGCACAGGGCCGGGTGGGCCACTGTGCATCTGGCAACTGGTGATTTGTACCTAGTGCCCTGCACTGGGCTGGGCGGAGCAGGGCCGCCCCTGCCATGCCATGCCCCATTGCCCCTGGCTGGCCCCTCGCTCCGGGGACTGACCTCCCCACGCCAGGCTCCACTGCCTCCATGGGGGCCCACAAATATATTTGGCACCAGGCCCAGAAAAGGTTAATCCGGCCCTGCTCCAGGGGTGTTTGTAGCTCTTCCACTGGCTCGCTGGATCACCTTGGACCTGGGGACAGTGACTCTCCTCTCCTGGGCTCATGGGCACGAGATGATCTGAGCTCCATGGAGGGTGTTACTGGCTGTGGAAGGAGACTGCCTGCAGTGACAGGAGCTTCCCCCAGGAATGTGGCACTCCCTTTCCCCCCGACCACCCTCTGGATGCATCGCGGATAGAGTGGATCCGCATGGGGACCACGGTGGCCACCAACGCCCTGCTGGAGCGCAAGGGGGAGCGGATCGCCCTGCTGATCACCAAGGGCTTCCGGGATCTCCTGCACATCGGCAACCAGGCCCGGCCCAGAATCTTTGACCTGGTGAGTCCCCAGCCCTGCCTCCTTCTCTGTGCCTCTCCTGGGCCAGGCTCCTACTGCTGACAGGGCTTCGTATGGCCTTGGGTTCCAAGTGTGGCCAGGGCAAGGAGCTCCTGGGTCCAGGAGCATCTGGAATCTGGGCAGGAGTCTCCTGCCTGCTCTGTCTCTGAGTAAACCAGCCCCCCACTGACCCCAGGGCCCCTTTCCCACATGCCAGGGGCAGCCGGGCAGGGCGGGGTGCGTGCTGCACCTGGTGATTGGCTGGCGCAGCCGGAGCAAAGCTGTGTTGTTCCAGCCGGCGGGGTGCTCTCCTGAATCCAGCACTTGAGGCCCTGGGGGAATCGTTCTTCGGGAGGGCCCTGTCCACTGACCCACAGACAATGTCCTTGGGAACCCAGTGCAAGGGGCCTATTGTTTGGAAGGAGTCTGGGCTGGATTCCACAGCTAATCTCTGGCTGCAGGACCCGCCCCCCTTTATCTGCACTCGGTTGGCTGTGGGGCCACGTGGCAGCTGCGGCTGCTCCAGCCCTACCCACAGATCCTCCCAACTCTTGCCAGGAGGCTCCCCCACCCCTGCTGCTTGCACATGGTCTGGGTTGAGCTTTTAATCCCCTGGGTTTCTCCTGCAGCTCCCTCCCTTCCCCCGGCCCAGGGGAAGGAGCTGCCTCTCCACAAAACCCTTTGCTCTTTGAGTGTCACAGAGTTTGGGAGAGACAAGGCCTTGCACCCCCGGCTTCCTGCGATTCACCGGGACTCTCAGCCAGTCGGTAAAACAGAAGGTTTATTTGGACGACAGGAACCCAGTCCAAGACAGGTCTTGCCGGTACAGACAACAGGATCCCCCAATTAGGTCCATCTGGGGCCCCAGGGAGGCCACAGCCCCGTTGGGAAGCCCAAGCCCCCTCAGGGTGCCCCTCTCCATTTCCCAGCCAGCTCCAAACTGAAACCCCCCAGCCTCTCACTCAGCCTGCCCCCCGGCTCCTCCCCGCTGGCTCCTCCCCCAGCCTTTGTCCAGTGTCCTGGGCAGAGGTGTCACCTGGCCTCCCACCCCACTCCTGGGGTCTCAGTTTACATGCTCAGGTATCTCCCTTCCCCAAGGCCCCCCTCAGTCAGGTCCATCTTGGGGGGCCAGGGGAGGCCAGGGGCCTGTCTGGCCTCCCCTCCATTTTCCCAGCCAGCTCCAAACTGAAACCCCCTCCAGCCCCTCCTCTGGCCTTTGTCTCTTTCCCGGGCCAGGAGGCCACCTGATCTCTTTGTTCTCCAACACCTTCAGTTGGCACCTTTGCAGGTGAGGCCCAGGCTGTCAGTTGCCAGGAGACAGAGTGTCAAGTATCAGGGGGTTGCCCTGTTAGTCCGTATCCACAAAAACAGCAAGGAGTCCTGTGGCACCTTAAAGATTAACAGATTTAGTCTTTAAGATTTAGAAGACAGGATGCTGGCCATTCTCTGTGCAGACCCGTTCACACCCCTGCCCTCTAGGGCTCTGCAACAATCGCACCCCCTTATCCCACCACCTAGAGACTTAAGAACTGCAGAGGGGACACTGAGGCACCCACACAGTATTCAGAGAAAACATTAAGAACATTCCCACTTTGTCACAGTCTGTATCCACAAAAGCAACAAAGAAGTGGCTTTTTTACCCACACAATCTTATGCCCAAATAAATCCATTAGTCTTTAAGGTATCCCTTTAAAGGGGGGAGGGATAGCTCAGTGGTTTGAGCATTGGCCTGCTAAAGCCAGGGTTGTAAATTCAATCCTTGAGGAGGCCACTTAGGGATCTGGGGCAAAAATGGGTCCTGCTAGTGAAGGCAGGAGGCTGGACTCAATGACCTTTCAAGGTCCCTTCCAGTTCTAGGAGATTGGTATATCTCCAATTATTATCTTTATTACCAGACTCCTTGTTATTTTAATCTCCTGGGTTTCTCCTGCAGCGACCCCCCCCCCCCCCAACCCAGGGGAAGGAGCTCCCGCTCCACAAAACCCTTTGATCGCTGAGCTTCTACAGATCAAGCCTGGGGAGCCCTCCAGGTGTCTCTGGCGGGTGCTGATGGGCGGCTGCCTGGAGGCATCTGGCTGGGGGAAATGACCACGCACCCCAGGGGTGACCCCAGAGAGCCCCAGTCCAGGTGGCTCGGTCACTGAGTGCCACCGGGGGGGGGGGGTGTTGTGTGCTGGCTGTCGGCTCTGGGGCCTGTTCTAGATGGGAGGGTCTGGTGGGACTGGACTGAGGGTATGGCTACACTTGCAGCTGTACAGCGCTGCCGCGGGAGCGCTTTGAAGTGTGAGTGTGGTCGCGGCGCCATCGCTGGGAGAGAGCTCTCAGGTACGCCACTTCCCCGTGGGGATTAGCTTACAGCGCTGGGGCACTGTTTACACTGGCGCTTTGCAGCGCTGGAACTGGCTGCGCTCAGGGGGGGTGTTTTTTCACACCCCTGAGCGAGAAACTTGCAGCGCTGTAAAGCACCAGTGTAGCCAAGGCCTGACCCACCGTCTCCCTTCGGGTATGTCCACACAGCGGTCGGCTGACTCAGGGCCCCGGGCTCCACACACAGTGCAGACGTTTGGCCTTGTGTCACGGAGTCCCCGGGCGCTGCTCTGGAACTGCTCCCCACCAAGCCAGGCAGGACTCTGGGGAGCTTCCTCTCCCTTGGAGCAGCCTGTCTGCAGGGCAAGAAGCTCCCATGGCTTCACCTCCTGGGTCTCTCCTTGGAGCATTCAGCATCCTCTGCCCCTCTGTGCGCTTCCCACAGCGAGTCCCCCCAGCGGGGTCCTGGGGAAGCCAGAGGGTCCTGCCCCCCCACTCTGCAGTCAGACGTGACTCTCAGCCAGCCAGTAAAACAGAAGGTTTATTTAGACGACAGGAACACAGTCCAGGACAGGGCTTGCCAGTACAGACAACAGGATCCCCCAATTAGGTCCATCTGGGGGCCCCAGGGAGGCCACAGCCCCGTTGGGAAGCCCAAGCCCGATCCGGGCCCCCCTCCATTTCCCAGCCAGCTCCAAACTGAAACTCCCCCCAGCCTCTCACTCAGCCTCCCCCCCGGCTCCTCCCCCCTGGCTCCTCCCCCAGCCTTTGTCCAGTGTCCCGGGCAGAGGTGTCACCTGGCCTCCCACCCCACTCCTGGGGTCTCAGTTTACATGCTCAGGTATCTCCGTTCCCCAAGGCAGCCAGTCCCAGCACAACTCCCCTGCAACCTTCCCCGGTCAATACTCCCCCTCAGCACTCACAGACACAGCCAGAACATTCCCACTTCGTCACTCCTTGGGCTGAAGGCTAGGATCCGAGACCTCCCCCGCCGAGTCAGAGCCCAGCTCCAGCCCGAGTGGGAACGTCTGCACTGCTACTGTTAGCTCCGTAGTGCGGGCCCGAGGCAGCTGTCTCGGGTCCTGAGCCGGTACCACGGGTGGTTTGCTGTGTAGACGTACCCTTAGCCTCTCTGGGGCGAGAGGGGTTAAACTCCTGTGTGATGGTGCCGCTGGGACACTGGGTTGGGAGGGAGAGATCAGAGCCCTGGAGCCCTGAGCAGCTGGTCCTGGTGGGGCCCTGACTGACTGCAGCAAGGAGCCGGAGCTGGAGCCGGAGCCAGGGCGGGGGAGTCGCCTCCAGGACCATCTGGAAGGGGGAAGCTCCTGAGGCTGAACCGGGGGCCTCCCATGCCAGGGGGCCAGGCGGGAGCAGGGCCTGGGACTCAGCCCCTCACCAGGGGTGGGCGGGTGGTGGGCGGGAGTTGTGGGGAGCCGGAGCAGCGGAGAGAGACCTGGGTCACTGGGGTGCGGCAGGACGTGGTGGGGCTGGGGAGTGGGGACCCCAATGTACACCCCCTTCAGCCCCCGAGGAAAGCGCTTGGAGGGTGGGGGGTGGCAGCAGGAGACCAGAGTGGTGGAGTGAACTGCAGCAAGGAGGGGGAGGATGAGCCCCCTGCCCCCTAGCGTGGTGGGACGAGAGCCAATCCCTGGGTCTGCCCCAGACCATGCGGGGGACGCGTGACTGGCCCTGCCCTGGGGCTGGTCTCCACACTCCAGCCCCCCAGCCTGGCAGTGACCGGGCCCCTCTCTGTCGGTTCCCCAGGAGGTGGCAGTGCCCGAGGTGCTGTATGAGGAGGTGGTTGAGGTGGACGAGCGGCTGATCCTGCACCGCGCCGGCTGCCAGCTCCCTGGGGCCGAGCCCGGCCAGGCGCTCTCAGGTAGGTGTTTGGAGCCGGCCGGAGGGCAGCAGAGACAGGGGGCAGTCAGGGCCGGCTGGACTGCCCCCCGCCCCCGGTGCATACCCAGGGCAGTGCCATGGAGGGGGCTCAGCCATGCACCTTTGGTGTCTTCCCAATGCCCCAGTTCCCCTCCCCACATTGCCCTGCTCTCTGTCCCTCTGCCCCGTGGCCTCCAGAGGGGGATTGGGGCTGCGGTTTGCATGTGTGGGCCCCTCTACCGTGGCTCCGTCTTCTCCCCAGGCGTGACGGGGGATTCGCTGGTGGTGCAGCGCCCCGTGGACCTGGCCATGCTGCGGAGAGAGCTGCAGCGGCTGCTGGCGCGGGGGATCCGGAGCCTGGCCGTGGTGCTCCTGCACTCCTACGCGTGAGTCCCTCCGGGTGGGCGCTAGGCCCCCTGTCGCCTACATGGCCCCGAGTGCGGTGACATGCTGGGGGGCGGGGGGCATCCCCAAGGGCACGGGGTAGACACGGGCAGGGGTGAGATGAGCACTGGGCTCAGCCTAGACCCGAGTGGGTGCTGGTCCCCACCCCACTCGCGGTGCTCGGAGCCACTCCGGGCTGGAGCCTGCACCTCCAAACCCAAGGCTGGGCTTGGCATGTGCCTGGGGAGCAGGTCAGCCTTGTGCCACCCCCACACTGGGCACTGCCCGGCTCGGTGTCCCACCAGCGCCCCTGCTCAGCTGCTAGCATGGCCCTGCCCCAGCGGGCTGGGAAGCTCTCCCGTCTGGCTTGGGGCGGGGCTGCCCTGCTCTGAGGAAACGGGCGCCTCTGCCCCACGGCTCTCCCCAGGCCCCTGACTCCACTCTCTCTCCCTGGCAGCTGGCCAGCCCATGAGCAGCAGGTGGGGGCGCTGGCCCGGGAGCTGGGCTTCCAGCACGTGTCTCTGTCCTCCTCGGTGATGCCCATGGTGCGGGTGGTGCCGCGCGGGTACACCGCCTGCGCCGACGCCTACCTGACCCCCTGCATCCACCGCTACCTGGATGGCTTCCGCACCAGCTTCACCCCACAGCTCCAGGTGAGCATGGCAGCACATCGCCTCCAGGGGCCTGCCGTGCCCTGACTGCCCCAGCGGCTGGGCGGGTATTGCCCTGAACCGCCCCCCGGGGCTGCCCCACCCACCCAGGCAGACGTGGCTCTTCGCCTCCCCACATGGCCACTCCCGGCTCCTGCACATGGACTCATCTGCTCCCCTCTTCTGCGCCTGGTCCGTGTCCCCGTGCCAGGGCCCCTCTCCCTGCCGGGGGCACATCCCAGAGCCCTTCCCTGGCTCCAGCCTCTGTCCCAGGGCCCGTCCCAGTTCTGCTGGCCTTGTGAACCCACCCTGGCACTGCCTGTCACCCAGCTGGGGACCCCGGTTCCTGCTCCATGCAGGGCCCCACCCCCTCGTCCCACCTGGCTCCAGGCTCACCCGCTCTCTCTGGCTCCCCCTGCAGGACACCCAGGTGCTCTTCATGCGCTCCGACGGGGGCCTGACCCCCATGGGGCAGTTCAGTGGCTCCAGGGCCATCCTGTCTGGCCCCGCCGGCGGCGTTGTGGGCTACGCAGTCACCACCTACAGCCAGGAGGACGGGCAGCCTGTGATCGGCTTCGACATGGGAGGTGGGTGCCGCCTGCAGGGGGGGGTCTCTCCCTGTGACTGGAGTGGGAAGGGTCCGAGCTCCTTTGAACGCGGTGGGGGACCCTGGCTCCCCCAGATGGGCTCCCCTAGGGCAGGCGAGGCCCGGTGCTGGGCAGGGGCCGGGGAAGCCGCCCAGAGGATTCAGGGGGTCCCTGCCGCCGAATTGCTGCCGAAGACCCAGCACTTCGGCGGCGGGTCCCGGAGCAGAAGGATCCCCCCACCCACCGCTGAATTGCCGCTGAAGACCTGGAGCGGAAGAAGCTCCGGGGGCCCAGACCCCGTGAGAGTTTTCTGGGGCCCCCGGAGAGAGTGAAGGACCCCGCTCCAGGGGCCCTGAAAAACTCTCGTGGGGGTCTCTGTGGGGCCCGGGGCCTGGGGCAAATTGCCCCACTTGCGCCCCCCCGGGCGGCCCTGTGTCGCTCTGGCCCGGGCAGGCTGCAGGCCCTTGGGATGGAGCCAGCTCTGAGCCAGGCCCTGGCTGGGGCCTGGGGCAAGTGGCTGAGCTGTGACCCCCGCAGGCACCTCGACGGACGTCAGCCGCTACGCCGGCGAGTACGAGCACGTCTTCGAGGCGACCACGGCCGGGATCCGCATCCAGGCCCCCCAGCTGGACATCAACACCGTGGCGGCTGGCGGCGGCTCCATGCTCTTCTTCCGGTGGGTGCCTTTCCCTGCCCCGCCACTCCTGGGGAGCTTCCCCCAGGCTGGGGTTCAGGGACCCGGGCTGGCTCAGGTGGGTTCTGCTGCTGTGGGGCCCTGACTCCCCTTACAAAGGGGGTGAGCCTCCCACACCCCTCAGTGACACCCGTCCAGGCCTAGCAACCCCAGTCCTGCTTGTGGGCCAAGAGAGGGCCCCCAAGTGTGGGGCTGGCTCTGGGGGCTGCTTCGCCTGCTGCTCAAGGGACTGGATGGGCCGTTCTTTTTCCAAGTGCTCTGACGTTCCTGGCCCAAGGGGCTGTGCTTTGAGCTTCAGCATCCAGCCCCTGGACATCGGCCATTCCTGGTTCCAGCCCCGTCCCGGCTCCTTCTCCCCTCCCCACGCTGGGGGTGTAACGTGGCACCCCACAGGCTAAGCAGCGTCAGGGCAGCTCCGAGATCTACACACGCTCGGCTACTGCTGGGGGCCGTGCTGCATCCCATTTCCCCTCAACAGGGGGCGCTCTCCTCTGCGTCAGCGCTGACCCCGATGCCCCAGCCTGGCGCTAGGGGCGCTGTGCTGCCCGGTGGAGGCTCAGTAGGGGGCGCTCTCCCCCGGGTCTGTCCCCGATGCCCCAGCCTGGCTCTAGGGGCGCTGTGCTGCCCGGGGGGGGCTCAGTAGGGGGCGCTCTCCCCCGGGTCTGTCCCCGATGCCCCAGCCTGGCGCTAGGGGCGCTGTGCTGCCTGGTGGGGGGCTCAGTAGGGGGTGCTCTCCCCCGGGTCTGACCCCGATGCCCCAGCCTGGCGCTAGGGGCGCTGTGCTGCCCGGGGGGGGGCTCAGTAGGGGGCGCTCTCCCCCGGGTCTGTCCCCGATGCCCCAGCCTGGCGCTAGGGGCGCTGTGCTGCCCGGTGGGGGCTCAGTAGGGGGCGCTCTCCCCCGGGTCTGTCCCCGATGCCCCAGCCTGGCGCTAGGGGCGCTGTGCTGCCCGGTGGGGGCTCAGTAGGGGGCGCTCTCCCCCGGGTCTGTCCCCGATGCCCCAGCCTGGCGCTAGGGGCGCTGTGCTGCCCGGGGGGGGGGGGCTCAGTAGGGGGCGCTCTCCCCCGGGTCTGTCCCCGATGCCCCAGCCTGGCGCTAGGGGCGCTGTGCTGCCCGGGGGGGGGCTCAGTAGGGGGCGCTCTCCCCCGGGTCTGTGCCGGATGCCCCAGCCTGGCGCTAGGGGCGCTGTGCTGCCCGGGGGGGGCTCAGTAGGGGGCGCTCTCCCCCGGGTCTGTCCCCGATGCCCCAGCCTGGCGCTAGGGGCGCTGTGCTGCCCGGGGGGGGCTCAGTAGGGGGCGCTCTCCCCCGGGTCTGACCCCGATGCCCCAGCCTGGCGCTAGGGGCACCTAACAGGGCTTCTGGTACTTCCCGGGGCTGGCGCGTGACCCGCACTGTCCCTGCCTGCGTCCGATCTAGGTCACCGTTTTCCTACTTCCCTCTTGCCCATGTGCCCTCAGCTGGACCCAGGCTTCTCCTTCACTCCCTGCCCCAAATGCAGGGCGCTCCCGCTGCGTGGGGCTGCCCTGCCTGCCCCGGGGCCGCGCTGCCGTAACGCGTCTCCCTTCTCTCCCCTCCAGGTCTGGGCTGTTTGTGGTTGGTCCTGAGTCTGCGGGGGCCCATCCTGGCCCCGCCTGCTACCGGAAGGGTGAGGCCGGGGCTCTGCTGTGCCGGGGCGTGTCCGGGTGGGCTGGTGAGCGGCAGCGACTGACCCCTTGTCCTTGCAGGGGGGCCCCTGACAGTGACCGACGCCAGCCTGTGCCTGGGCCGCCTGCTGCCCCATTACTTCCCCCACATCTTCGGGCCGGGTGAGGACCAGCCGCTGTCGCGGGACGCCACCCTGCAGGGCTTCCAGGAGCTCACTGCCCGCGTGAACGCCTTTCCGGCCAGCCAGGCGCCAGGCCCCCGCTCCCCTCTCACCGTGGAGGAGGTGGCCATGGGCTTCATCCAGGTGGCCAACGAGGCCATGTGCCGGGCCATCCGTTCCCTGACCCAGGTAGGGGTGGGACAGTGCTGCAGCCTCTCAGCCCCACGATGGTGACACCTGCCCCCGCCTCTCCCCAGAGCCGGCAGGGCCTTTCCTCCCCCCACCCCCTGGGCAGATGCCCCGGAGTCCCCCACCCCTGCTCCCCTGCCTGCATTGGGAGCAGAGCCAGGCTCCGTGCATGGGCTCTGCCGCAGGGCACCCAGCACTCCCGGGCGCAGGGCTGAGCCAAGTGCAGGCCCCCCCTGCCTGCAGGAGAGGGAAGGGTTCCCCTGGACTTGTTCCCGGGGGTGGGGAAGGTTCCTGGGGCTCACACGCAGTTCCCTGGTGGTGGTGGGGGGTTTCTGGGGCTCGCTGGGTGTGGGGGCTCAGTTCCCGGGGTGAGGGGTTGGTTCCCTGGGTCTTGCTGGGGGCGGGGGGGCTCTGTTCCCCGGGGGAAGGGTTGGATCCCTGAGTCTGGAGGGGGGGGGTCTCACGGGGGGGAGGGGCGGCTTGGTTTGCTGTCCCTGTGGGTGACGCTTCCCCTGGTTCTGGCAGGCGAGAGGCCACGACACCTCGTGCCATGTGCTGGCCTGCTTTGGGGGTGCAGGGGGGCAGCACGCCTGCGCCATTGCCCGTGTGCTAGGCATGAAGCGGGTGTTCGTTCACAGGTACGGGCCGGGGAGCTGGGGGGGGCATCGTGTCTGCCAGGGCCCAGAGAGCCCGTGGGGGGCCGGGGGGGCTGACACTTCCCAGGTCTCTCCCCCGGCTCTGGGGGTCTGCATAGGGAGGGCAGGTACAGAGAGCCCCACAGGGCTCGGCAGGGCGGGGGTGGGGATGCTGGGCGCCCTGTGGCTCTGCTGGGTGCTACAGAGCGGGCTGGCTCGTTTTGGTAGGGTCACAGTTTGCTGATTTTGGTGTCCCTGCAGCTGGATGTGGCAGAGGCTGGGGGGAGCAGGGCCGGGCACTGGGACACGGGGCCCAGAAGGAACCAGGGGGAGTGGACACAGGAGCAGAGGGGGCTGGTGGGACCAGGGCACTGGGAGTGGGGGGAGCAGGGCCGGGGGGAGCAGGGCCGGGCACTGAGAATGGGGGGCCGGGAACAGCAGGGCCGGGCGCTGGGATTGGGGGGCTGGGGGGAGCAGGGCTGCGGGAAGCAGGGCCTGGCACTGGGAGTGGGGGGCCGGGAACAGCAGGGCCGGGTGCTGGGAGCAGGGCCGGGGGGAGCAGGGCTGGGCGCTGGGAGTGGGGGGCCGGGGGGAGCAGGGCCGGGGGGAGCAGGGCCGGGCGCTAGGAGTGGGGGGCCGGGGACAGCAGGGCCCGGGGGAGCAGGGCCGGGGACAGCAGGGCCTGGCACTGGGAGCCAGCCTCGTGGTTCCTGGGGTAGTTGGTTCGGCGCCCTGGGACCGGCCTGGGGCGCTCTGCCCAGCAGACCGGGTGCCCCCCGCTGCCCTGCGGCAGAGCCGGTGCCAGGGCTGGGTGAGCGCCGCCCTCACGCCGGGGTCTCCTTGCAGGCACAGCGGGATCCTGTCGGCCTACGGGCTGGCCCTGGCGGACGTGGTGCACGAGGCCCAGGAGCCCTGCTCCCTGCGCTACGGGCCCGAGGCCTATGCCCAGCTGGACGCGCGCATGGCGGCGCTGCAGACAGAGTGTGTGCGGGCACTGCAGGCCCAGGGCTTCCCCAGGTACCCGCCCCACAGGCCCAGGGCTGCCCTCGGGGGGCGGGGGGGCTGCATGCAGGCTGGACTCCCCGAGGGCCCGTCGTCATCAGCCCAGGGATTTGCATCAGCACCTCCCACCGCTTCCTCTGGGCAGGTGGGACGGACTCTCTGGGGGGAGGGGGAGGGGCAGGCGGGCTCTCTGGTGGGGGGCGGGGGCAGGTGGGCTCTCGTGGGGGGCGATGGGTTCTGGGGGGCAGGACAGGCTCGCAGGGGGCGGGTGGGCTCTCGTGGGGGGCGATGTGTTCTGGGGGGCAGACAGGCTCGCAGGGGGCGGGTGGGCCTCTCGTGGGGGGCGATGGGTTCTGGGGGGCAGACAGGCTCGCAGGGGGCGGGGGCGGGTGGGCCTCTCGTGGGGGGCGATGGGTTCTGGGGGGCAGACAGGCTCGCAGGGGGCAGGTGGGCTCTCGTGGGGGGCGATGGGCTCTCGGGGAGCAGGGGGGCTCTCAGGGGGCGGGGGCAGGTGGGCTCTCGTGGGGGGCGATGGGCTCTGGGGGGGCGGACAGGCTCGTAGGGGGCGGGGGCAGGTGGGCTCTCGTGGGGGGCGATGGGCTCTGGGGGGCGGGTGGGCTCTCGTGGGGCGCGATGGGCTCTGGGGGGCGGGTGGGCTCTCGTGGGGGGCGATGGGCTCTGGGGGGGCGGACAGGCTCTGGGGGGTGGGGGCGGGTGGGCTCTCGGGGGGGGCGATGGGATCTCAGGGGGCAGGGGCGGGTGGGCTCTCGTGGGGCGCGATGGGCTCTGGGGGGCGGGTGGGCTCTCGTGGGGGGCGATGGGCTCTCGGGGAGCAGGGGGGTTCTCGGGGGGACGGAGAGGCTCTTGGGGGAGTTCTGGAGGGTGGGTGACGATGGACGTCCCGGGAGGCAATGGGAAGTGCTGCGCTGGGGGACCAGCTAACCCCACCCTCCCCGCCCAGGTCTCAGATCTGCACGGAGCCTTTCCTGCACCTGCGCTACGAGCGCACGGACTGCGCCCTCATGTGCTCGGCCAAGGGGCACCCGGCCACGTCCGATTCCTGCCGGGCTGGGGACTTCCGCGCCGCCTTCTCCAGCAGGTGGGTGTCCCTTGCCCCAGGCGGGGGCCTGGGCCCCGCCTTCCCCCCACAGCACTGGGGCTGGGGGTGCCTTCCAGAACGACTGACGTGCACCGGGGCACGATCCTGAGGGCCCAGGGGTTAGTGGGCAGCACCTGCCCAGGGCTCGCTGGAGACTTGCCTTGTGGCTGCCAGGCCACTGTCCCTGCCCCACCTGTGGCCCAGAGGACCCCACCTTGCCCCCAGCGCCCTCGGCTGCCCTGCAAGGGGTGCAGCGGGGTTTGTTCCCAGGCACGTGCCGGGCTGCTGGGCGTCTCTGCAGCCTTGGTGCAGCATGTGCCTGGGCTAACAGCAGCCTGGCCCTGCAGGTACCTGAAGGAGTTTGGCTTCACCATCCCTGGGCGCCCTGTGATGGTGGATGACGTGCGCGTGCGAGGCATTGGCAGCACCGGGATTGGCCAGGACGAGCCAGTCGCGGCCAGCGGCAGACCCGCCCGCGTGGAGACGGTGAGACCCAGGCAGCAGCACTCTCCCACCCCGCCGTGGGCGCCCCTCTCCCCCCGGGACTGTGGAGAGGGCTGGCTCCCTCCCTTCCTAGGGGCAGGCGGGCTCTGGGACGGGGCAGCACCTATCCCAGGGCAATCCCACAATGCCCCTGCCAGTCAGCGATCTGCCGGTCCTGTCCCATGCCCTGCCTCAGAGCAGCTCCTGGGGCTCAGCTCTTCCCAGACAGCCCTGCCCCGGTGTGGCACAACGGGCACCGCTCCTGGGCAGCACAGGCCCGCGGGGCGCTGAGGGCAGGAGGGCAGGCTGGCTGTGCTGAGCCCTGCCCTGTGGGTCCAGATGGCTCCTCTGGGGCAGGGCAGGATCAGTGCCTGGGTCTTGCCTGGCCTGGCCCCTCAGTCTGAACGGCTGGGACACTGGCTCCCTCTGTGCCAGGGCGCAGGGGAGAGGGTTCCCTGTTAAGTGATGCACAACGGGGCGGGGTTGGGGGAACCTGGGCCCAGGCACTCTCAGGGCATCCCCTCTTCTCCCTGGGCAGGTGACCCGCTGCTATTTCGCTGATGGCTACCTGGACACCTGCGTGTACCTGCTGGAGGATCTGTCCTGGGACCACTCCATCCCTGGCCCCAGCATCATCATCGATAAGAACAGGTGGGAGGGGGGTAGATGGAGCCCGGACGCTTGGGTTCTATGCTTGTCGCTGGGGAGAGAACCTGGGCCAATGGTTAAAGCAGGACGCTGGGCATCAGGACGCCTGGGTTCTCTGCCCGCTGTCGAGAGGGGAGAGCTGAGCGGGGCTGAGATCGGTGGTCAGCGCTCCTGGGTGCTGTTCCCAGCCCAGGCTCCGACTTGCTCTGTGGCTGGGGAAGTCTCTGTCGCTCCTGCGCGAGAGGCTGTGCAGGTGCTTCAGGGAGTTCTGGAGGGTGGGTGATGAT
The DNA here is from genome assembly GCF_020497125.1 of Mauremys mutica. Lineage (NCBI taxonomy): Eukaryota > Metazoa > Chordata > Testudines > Geoemydidae > Mauremys > Mauremys mutica. The sequence goes on along the minus strand of NC_059073.1, from coordinate 4,187,496 downwards.
GGACGTCCCGGGGGGTGATGGGAAGTGCTGCCCTGGGGAACCCTCCCATGGGCGTGTGCACTAACACAGCCTTGTCCCTCAGCACCATCCTCATCGAGCCGGGCTGCACGGCCTCCATCACCCGCCATGGGGACATCAGCATTGCTGTGGGCTCCGAGAAGCAGGGCCCCATCAGCACCCAGCTCGACACCATCCAGCTCTCCATCTTCTCCCACCGCTTCATGGGCATTGCAGGTGAGGCTGCGGCACCAGGCCAGCCCCCAGGCCCACTCTACATGTGTGTCGTCCAGGAGCTCATCTCGTTCTTTTTTGAACCCTGTTATAGTCTTGGCTTCACAACATCCTCTGGCAAAGAGTTCCACAGGTTGCCTGTGCGTTGTGCAAAGGAATACTGCCTTTGGTTTCTTTTAAACCTGCTGCCTGTTAATGGCTGGTTTAGGAACAACAAATCCTGCATCTCAGCAGGGTGTTAGACTAGGCGGCGGCTGCGGTCCCTTCTAACCCTGTGCTTCTATGATTCTAGTTTCATTGGGTGACCCCTGGTTCTTGTGTTATGTGGAGGAGTAAATGACACTTCCCTGTTCACGTTCTCCACATCATTCAGGATTTTTAGATCTCTATTATATCCTCCCTTAGTTGTCTCTTTTCTAAGATGAAAAGTCCCAGTCTTGTTAATCTCTCTTCATATGTACGTTTTCCAATTCCAATGTATCTTTTTTGAGATGGAGCGACCACATCTGCACACAGGATTCAAGCTGTGGGGGTACCATGGATTTATATAGAGGCAACATGATATTTTCTGTCTTATTATCGATCCCTTTCTTAATGATTCCCAACATTCTGTTCCCTTGTTTGGCTGCCCACTGCACACTGAGTGGATGTTTTCAGAGAACTCTCCACAGTGACTCCAAGATCTTTCCTGAATGGTAACAGCTAATTTAGACCTCATACATTTGTCTGTAGAGTTGGGATGATGTTTTCCAATGTGCATCACTTTGCATTTATCACCATTGAATTTCACCTGCCATTCTGCTGCCCATGTTAGGACTTCCTCTCGTCCCCCCTCAGTTCTTGTCACCCAGACAGAAAGCAGAAGGCCTGAGTGCAAAGTGCAGGCAATGCCATGTTTATTGGTGTTACCAAACAAGCATAATCCACAGCTCCGTACACCAGCAGAGCTTTTCCCTGTCCCCTCCTCTTCAGTAACAGGTCATCCTGCAGCCCCAAGCATTCGGCCGTAAAACTGTTCTGCTCTGAAACACCAGTAACCAAATCTCTCCTCAGCCCCTGAAGCACAGACTGCTCACTTACAGATTCAGCATGGAGACAGTCCTGTCCCAACACCATTGTCTTCCCAACAAGCTGGCCACACACAGCCACGTGGTTATAGGGCTGCTCAACTTTCTTAACATCTTCTACTCCACCTGAGACCTTCTCAAAGCTCCCCACACTGGATCTCTCAAAAGGAAAGTCAGTGGATCCATTCACAACAGAACATTTCTGGCTGGTAGGAACTGAAACTTCCTTGATCAAATCACTTCCACACCCTTCAGCTGCAGTAAACTGCTTGCAAAGACAACCCTGAGGATTCCTTTCCCTAGGAACTTCTCTAAGCACCAATTTATCCCTCACAGAAATTCTGCCCTTACCCTCTGTCACGGAGTTTGGGAGAGACAAGGCCTTGCACCCCCGGCTTCCTGCGAGTCACCGTGACTCTCAGCCAGGCAGTAAAGCAGCAGGTTTATTTGGACGACAGGAACAGAGTCCAAGACAGGTCTTGCAGGTACAGACAACAGGACCCCCTCAGTCAGGTCCATCTTGGGGGGCCCCAGGGAGGTCAGAGCCCCGTCTGGGCTCCCTTCCATTTTCCCAGCCAGCTCCAAACTGAAACTGTCCAGCCCCTCCTCTGCCTTTGTCTCTTTCCCAGGGCCAGGAGGTCACCTGATCCCTTTGTTCTCCAACACCTTTGTCACGGAGTTCCCGGGCGATGCTCTGGAACTGCTCCCCACAAAGCCAGTCCAGACTCTGGGGGAGCCTCCTCTCCCTCGGAGCAGCCTGTCTGCAGGGCAAGAAGCTCCCACGGCTTCACCTCCTGGGTCTGACCCTGGAGCATTCAGCATCCTCTGCCCCTCCGTGCGCTTCCCACAGCGAGTCCGCCCAGGCGGGGTCCTGGGGGGGCCACAGGGTCCTGCACCCCCACTCTGCAGTCAGACGTGACTCTCAGCCAGCCAGTAACACAGAGGTTTATTCGATGACAGGAACAGGGTCTAAACCAGAGCTTGTAGGTACAGAGAACAGGACCCCTCAGCCGGGTCCATTCTGGGGGCAGTGAGCCAGACCCCCACGTCTGCCCCTCACTCCTCGTCCCCAGCCAGCTCCAAACTGACTCCCCCTCCAGCCCCCCCTCCTCTGGGCTTTGTTTCTTTCCCGGGCCAGGAGGTCACCGGATCCCTTTGTTCTCCCCCACCTTTAGCATCCCCCTGCAGGGGGGAAGGGCCCGGCCATTAGTTGCCAGGAGACAGTGTGTCGGCCATTTATGCACACTGGCCCTTTGCTCTGCAACAATCTCACCCCCTAGAGACTTAAGAACTGCACAGGGGAAACTGAGGCACCCACACAGTATTCAGAGGAAACATTAATAGCAGCCCCGCTTCGTCAGAACCTTCAGCTGGCACCTTTGTAGAGGAGGGCCCCAGGTCATTAGTTGCCAGGAGACAGAGTGTCGGCCATTTTCTGTCCAGACAGCATCATATCTGCCCTCTAGGGCTCTACAATAATCACACCCCCTTCTCCCACCACCTAGATACTTAAGAACTGCATAGGGGAAACTGAGGCACCCACCCAGTATTCAGAGAAAACATTAAGAACAGTCCCACTTCGTCACATCCTCTTCACCTAGGGCTTGGTCTAAAGGAACACTTCCCTGAGTCACAACAGACTGTTTCTGGGTCTTACTCACATCCATGATCACCTTTGGCCCATCAGGTGGATTCCTACAGAATCGCCTTTCAGGCAAACTCATAGACTCACTAAATAACAGGTTAGAAGCATTCTCCTTCCCTTGGCCACGAACAAGTTCAGGAATCTTTTCCTTCTTGCTACAAGTTGTCAAACTGTCAGTAGGTAACACAATTAAATCATCTTCATGCTCTCCTTGTGCCCTAGCTAGGGCATCACCCTGATCAGATAGAGCTGCTACACCCTTTTCCAACCACACATTAGCAACAGGCAAAATACAAGCACCAGAATTGTCTGGTCTCTGGGATTTTGCTAGGACACTAACTGGATGCAACCTAGTCACAGGGCCATTCTCCCCAGCAGACACAAACTTAAGACCATTCCCTTCCTGGGCTTTAGTTGAATCCAGAACCAACTCTGAGACAACTGCACTATTCTCAACCCTCCCAGGCTGAAAGGCCCCTTCTGTCTGCTCCACAGACACAGAAGAGCCGGAGACACATTCTCCTCTACCAGACACACAGCTCAGGATCTCATTTCTCTTGTCCCAGCACACAGGGCTGTTCATAGACAACTGCTTGGAGACCGAGGTAGCTCCCTCCATAAGCAAATCAATACCCCTGACAGACACAGGCACATTCCCTCCACTATCACATTTCTCCACACAGGTAACAGGTAAGGGACAGGGACACTCATCTTCCACTGTCCTTGTCTTCCCAAACTGCTGACTAGACAAAGCCACCAGCTCACACGGCTGCCTAGGCTCATCCAGACTTTCCCTACCAGGCACATTGCCACTCCCCACAGACACACTGCTGCTCTTCTCACTACACTGAGCTACTGCCAGCAAATCACAGTTACCCGTTTCAGGTTCACTTTTACAAGCTGTGCTAGCCACCAATCCATCACCCATCACAAATCTCCCCTTTCCTTCCTCAGCTCGGGCTTCAACCTGACCAGCCACTTTCATCTGCTCCTGAGAAACATTTTTCTGACCAGTGAGATCTTTCTGTGCTTGTTCTAATTTCAAATTCACTTTTGAATTACTACACAGACATTCAGACACTTCATTCACCGACAAACTGCTTTTTTGCACAGGCACACTTTTGAAGAAACCCTCCCCAGCCAAATCATTGCCCATAATAGACACAGGTTTAAGATCATTCTTGTCCTGTGACCGGCTACTTGGGCTGAACAAAGCTTTAATATTTTCCCCAATCAAAAGATCCTTAGGCAATAACTTCCTTACCCCAGCTATCACTTCATGCTGAGCCCCATTCCATTCAAGGTGGATTCTGGCTAAAGGCACACGGACAGTAAACTCATAGAGGACTACAACATTCACACTCTGATTGGTAAATAATCTTCCTCTTTGACAAGATCTGCTTTAACTAGAGTGATGTTAGAAGCCATAATTTGCCCTAAACAGCTTTTACCATTGACTTTTACATTATCTATGAATTTTTCATTACCCCTCCCATACATAGTTTGTAACCTGTCCGTTAAATCAGCCTCTGTACCCAATGACTGGAAGTTAGCTAATGTAACGCCAATATTTAAAAAGGGCTCTAGAGGTGATCCTGGCAATTACAGACCGGTACGTCTAACGTCAGTACTGGGCAAATTAGTCGAAACAATAGTAAAGAATAAAATTGTCAGACACCTAGAAGAACATAAATTGTTGGGCAAAAGTCAACATGGTTTCTGTAAAGGGAAATTGTGTCTTACTAATCTATTAGAGTTCTTTGAAGGGATCAACAAACATGTGGACAAAGGGATCCAGTGGACATAGTGTACTTAGATTTCCAGAAAGCCTTTGACAAGGTCCCTCACCAAAGGCTCTTACGTAAATTAAGCTGTCATGGGATAAGAGGGAAGGTCCTTTCATGGATTGAGAACTGGTTAAAAGACAGGGAACCAAAGGGTAGGAATAAATGGTAAATTCTCAGAATGGAGACGGGTAACTAGTGGTGTTCCCCAAGGGTCAGTCCTCAGACCAATTCTATTCAACTTATTCATAAATGATCTGGAAAAAGGGGTAAACAGTGAGGTGGCAAAGTTTGCAGATGATACTAAACTACTCAAGATAGTTAAGACCAAAGCAGACTGAGAAAAACTTCAAAAGATCTCACAAAACTAAGTGATTGGGCAACAAAATGGCAAATGAAATTTAATGTGGATAAATGTAAAGTAATGCACATTGGAAAAAATAACCCCAACTATACATACAATATGATGGGGGCTAATTTAGCTACAACGAGTCAGGAAAAAGATCTTGGAGTCATCGTGGATAGTTCTCTGAAGATGTCCACGTGTGCAGAGGCGGTCAAAAATGCAAACAGGATGTTAGGAATCATTAAAAAGGGGATAGAGAATAAGAAGGAGAATATATTATTGCCCTTATATAAATCGATGGTACGTCCACATCTTGAATACTGCATACAGATGTGGTCTCCTCATCTCAAAAAAGATATACTGGCACTAGAAAAGGTTCAGAGAAGGGCAACTAAAATGATTAGGGGTTTGGAGAGGGTCCCATACGAGGAAAGATTAAAGAGGCTGGGACTCTTCATCTTGGAAAAGAGAAGACTAAGGGGGGATATGATAGAGGTATATAAAATCATGAGTGATGTGGAGAAAGTGGATAAGGAAAAGTTATTTACGTATTCCCATAATACAAGAACTAGGGGTCACCAAATGAAATTAATAGGCAGCAGGTTTAAAACAAATAAAAGGAAGTTCTTCTTCACGCAGCGCACAGTCAACTTGTGGAACTCCTTACCTGAGGAGGTTGTGAAGGCTAGGACTATAACAATGTTTAAAAGGGGACTGGATAAATTCATGGTGGCTAAGTCCATAAATGGCTATTAGCCAGGATGGGTAAGAATGGTGTCCCTAGCCTCTGTCAGAGGATGGAGATGGATGGCAGGAGAGAGATCACTTGATCATTGCCTGTTAGGTTCACTCCCTCTGGGGCACCTGGCATTGGCCACTGTCGGTAGACAGATACTGGGCTAGATGGACCTTTGGTCTGACCCGGTACGGCCGTTCTTATGTTCTTATAGTATTGGCACAAGTTATGGAGTCACCTTCTACTGAACTCACAGTAACAGCATTTACATAAAAGGTGGCAGTGTATTTGGTTACACCCAGACAACGGCTCACAGTTATACAACATACCCAGGGCCGGCTCTACAGTTTTCGCCGCCCCAAGCAGCGCACCGAATTGCCGCCGTGGATGGTGGGGACAGTCCGTGTGCCCTTAGGGCAGCAGGTGCGTTTCCGCGGTGGCGGCAATTCGGCGGCAGCTTCTATGTTTAGCTGAAGCCGCCGCAGACAGCTACACATAGAAGCTGCCCCCGAATTGCTGCCGCCGCGGAAACGCACCTGCCGCCTTAAGAACACACAGACTGCTCCCCCCCCCGCCCGCGGCGGCAATTCAGCGCGCTACTTGGGGGCAAAACAACAGGGACTGCCGCCCCTTGCAGATTGCCGCCCCAAGCACCAGCTTGGAAGGCTGGTGCCTGGAGCCGGCCCTGAACATACCAACATTGTTGTAAACTGGACTTTTAAGAGGATACAGTTTTTGCTGTTCTTCCCTTGCTTTTTTGACTTGGAGCTGAACTCTGACTGCCTCCTGTTGCATTCGGTGAATCCTCTCCTCAGCAGCCTGTCCTTCCATTTTCCTTCTACGAGCCCTTTCCTCTCTTTTAGCAGCTATCACAGAGTCCCCGGGCGCTGCTCTGGAACTGCTCCCCACAAAGCCAGGCAGGACTCTGGGGAGCCTCCTCTCCCTCGGAGCAGCCTGTCTGCAGGGCAAGAAGCTCCCACGGCTTCACCTCCCGGGTCTCTCCTTGGAGCATTCAGCATCCTCTGCCCCTCCGTGTGCTTCCCACAGCGAGTCCCCCCAGCGGGGTCCTGGGGAAGCCAGAGGGTCCTGCCCCCCCACTTCACAGTCAGACGTGACTCTCAGCCAGCCAGTAACAGAGAGGTTTATTCGATGACAGGAACAGGGTCTAAAACAGAGCTTGTAGGTACAGTGAACCGGACCCCTCGGCCGGGTCCATTCTGGGGCCCAGCGAGCCAGACCCCCACGTCTGCCCTCACTCCTCGTCCCCCGCCAGCTCCAGACTGAAACCCCCTCCAGCCCCTCCTCTCTGGCCTTTGACTGTTGCCGGCACAGAGGCCCGAGGCAACAGCAACAGTGGTTCGTTGCCCGGTGTGCTTCGCTTCCAATAAACACACCAAGGTGGAGAAGCAAAAAAAAGTTTATTTGAGCCCAAATAAGGTGCAAGGGAGACATAGCAATCTCAAATCCTGCACACCCATACAAGCGGTTTTCCTCTCTTTATACATAACTTCAGCTAAGCATTCCCATCACCCCCACACTCCTCCTCTCCCCCCACCTTTCATTCCCATGCAGCAAATACACTTTGCAATAGCAATCACATGAAGCAGTTAAGTCATACTTGGCAAAAACCACTTTAGCTCGTTAGCAACTCTTCTGTGATCAGTTATCTGTACTTTCCCACCGTGGGGGCTACGTTCTCATGCATATAACTTTAATTACAGCACCTGCTTTCCGCCTATCTTATTTAGTATTGGCTACATCTAGTGTCAAGCAGCCTTGCCGCTGCCAGTAATTAGCACATAACACAAAAGGTTACAGAAGTTTAGTAAGGCTAACAAAAGCACTTTACATAAAGGTACTTTGGGTCACATAGGCCCAAAGCCATCCTCCCGAGTTACCTAGATTTATGCCTAGTGACACCAACAACTCTTTCCTGGGCCAGGAGGTCACCTGATCTCTTGTTCAACTTTAGCCATCCCCTTGCAGGGGGGAAGTGCCTGGGCCATTAGTTGCCACGGAGACAGACTGTGGGCCAGAAACTGAGGCCCCCACACAGTATTCAGAGGAAGCATTAAGAACAGCCCCACTTCATCACAGCAGCTTCTTTCTCTTTCTTTCTTTCATCAGCCTCCTTCTCCAGCTGGGCCAAGGCTTCTCTCTCATTCGCATTTCTGCCAGTTTTTGTTCATGTTCAAGTTGCAGTTTACTTGCTGCCTTTTGCATGCTACTTGCTGTTCTGCAGCTTCTGTAGCATCGGGTAAGGGCCGTGCTCCTGCCCCCTGATCACTGGCCATTAACAGCTCTCTCAGTTCTTGATTTATAGCATCTTTCTAAAGCTTATCCCCTTTTCTGAGCACAAATCTTCCAGGGCTTTTTTGTCAAGACCTCATATGCTCTTTGCTCACCCATTGCAACTGCTCCTTAACCAACCAAACTCTCAATACCAAAATTCCAATGTGGATAGCGTGGGGTTCTGACCCAAAGCTTAATTGACCTGGTTCTGTGGATCCTGCTGACTACGCCACTGTGACGGTGCTGCCCGTGGGAGCCAGCTGAGGTCACTCAATTAGGGTGAACTGCAAATAAAACGGGGCAGACAATGCTTAGATTTACCAGCCAGCACAAAACAGCTTCTCTAGTACCTCACTGGTTACTCAGAAGTGCAAACAATACAGTTCCCTTAAAGTGCCCAGCCTCAGGCCTCCATCCAGACACACCTGTCAAACATATGATGGTGATTATAAAAGAAAAGGTTCTTCCAACCCCAAAGGATCAGCCACACACCCAGGTTCAGTTATAACTTGATCTTACCCAAAATACATGCTATTCTTGTTAACTAAACTAAAATGTATTAAAAAAGAAAAGTGTGTTGGTTAAAAGATCAATCTACAGACAGACTTGAATTCAATTCTTGAGGTTCAGACACAGCAGAGATGAGCTTGTAGTTGCCAAAAGTCCTTTTAGAAATAGTCCAGAGGTTACAGTCCAATGTCCATATTCAGGGCGGCTCCAGTCAGTGACTGGGGATCTCAATCCTTGGGGCTTAAGGTTTCCCCCTCTTGAAACCCAAAGCAGATCTGAGATGAAGTAGGATCGTGTCCCAGGGGCATTTCCAGTAGCCTTTTCGCCTGAGAAAACAATAGGCTTAATTCTCCTTCCAAACATCCTGGCAATTAGCACAGGGTAATTTACCCATTAAACAGTTCAGATACAGGTGACCACAACCTGCTAAGAGACACAGAGACAATAATACTATTGCACTCAAGTATCATCATAAATGTTAATATTCCTTTTTTGATCTTTGAATTAAAGCCATAGCAATCATAGAAGATCAGGATTGGAAGGGACCTTAGGAGGTATCTAGTCCAGTGGTTCCCACACTTTTGCACTGGTGACCCCTTTCACACAGCAGCCTCTGAGTGCGACCCCCCACTTATAAATTAAAAACACTTTTCTGTATATTTAATACCATTATAAATACTGGAGGCAAAGCGGGATTTAGGGTGGAGGCTGACAGCTCATGACCCCCCATGTAATAACCACATGGCCCCTTGAGGGGTCCTGACCCCCAGTTTGAGACCCCCTGATCTAGTCCATCCCCCTGCTCAAAGCAGGACCAATCTCCAGGCAGATTTTTGCCCCAGATCCCTAAATGCCCAAACCACTGAGCTAAGACTTGTTTGCTGACATCACAAGACCTGAGCAAACACCTCTCCTTCCACCTCTAACAGTGCAGACTTGCATTTCCAAGCTCTGCTCATTTACATGTTTTCCTAATCAGTTTCTACAGTTCGGCCCTGGGTCAGGTCAGTCTGGGAGGTAATTAACTCTTTCTGGCCCCGTCGCCTTTCAATGAGACACTATATCACACTCCTAACGTTACACCAGCCTAGAGTGACCAGAGGTCCCGATTTTATAGGGACAGTCCTGATTTTTGGGGCTTTGTCTTATATAGGCTCCTATTACCCCCCACCCCGTCCCGATTTTTCAGATTTGCTGTGTGGTCACCCTACACCAGTCCCAGCACCATTTCAGGCAGAACAACCCCTCCCCCTCCCGACGGTCGCCATATTGAGCTTCATAAAAATACTACAGAAACTCCCCCCTGTGAGTGCTCTCAGCTGGGCCCATCCCACAAGCCCGGGGTGGGGCTGGGCAGGGCAGTGCTTGGATGGGAGACTTCCCAGGATGCCAGAAGCTGCCGGGAGCAGCAGGGGGGAACACGGTCCCCTTGCAGTTAGTGCTGAACCCAGTGCAGCACTAGGGGGCGCTGCACAGCTGGAAGTGTTGCTAGGGTCTCTGGCCCACATACCCCAGAGCTGGGGTGTTAATCCCATTGTCCTGGCCCCGTTCTAATTAGGTGGAGCTCCTTCTGCCTCTCCAAATTCCCCCTGGAGCTTCAGCGGAGCACAGACTCTCCTTCACTTCCTGTCCCAAGCTGCTGAAGAGCCCTGCTGGGTTGCTGTTACCCAGCTGTTTCATGCTCCACCCCAGAGGCAGCTGCATTTCATATAGCATCTTTCAAACAAACTATGGCCCAAGGGTCGCCCCGGTTCAGTCAGGGGTGTGGGGCACAAGAGGCCTGTAGGACAGGGAAGTGAGAGGCGTTTGTGGCTGAGATTTCGGAGGAGCTGCTGGGTCCTAGAGGCACTGGAGCGGCAGTGAAGAAGGCTCGTGCATGGAGAGCATGTGGCACTGATATGAAGTGCAGACCGGCTGGTGCTGGGGAAGTGGGGGAGAGATGGACCCATGTTGCCAGCTGGAGCCAGGGATGGAGGGGGACTGCTCAGCCTTCTGAGCTGCCTAGGCTGTGGGGAGGGTGGGTGCGTGGCCGTGGGGCTGGGATTCCTATGGAACTGCTCCCTGCTTGGCCTCGGTAGCAGTCGCTTCATCTCGCCCTGCAGAGCAGATGGGCCGGAACCTGCAGAGAACGGCCATCTCCACCAACATCAAGGAGCGGCTGGACTTCTCGTGTGCCCTCTTCGGGCCAGATGGGGGGCTGGTGTCCAACGCTCCCCACATCCCCGTGCACCTTGGTGCCATGCAGGAGGCTGTCCAGTTCCAGGTAGGCGCAACCCCGGCACACACCTCTTGGGCATCCCCCTGCGCCCTTGCTCTGCGCTTCGTGGGCTGGGCCTGCGGCTCCCCCGGGGCGGCCCCTGAGCACCGCTCTCGGTGCCATTTCAGCTCCGGAGCCTCGGGGCTGACCTGAACGAGGGCGACGTGATCCTCAGCAACCACCCATGTGCGGGGGGCAGCCACCTCCCAGACTTGACTGTCATCACACCCGTGAGTACCACCGGCAGGGCCTGGGCAAGGCGCAGCTGGTGCCGCTGGCTGCAGCTCCCCATGGCCAGGGCCGGCTTTACGCTGATTCCCCCGATTCCCCAGAATCGGGCCCTGTGCCAAAGAGGGGCCCTGCTCCCGGGGTCTTCGGTGGCATTTCGGTGGTGGGGGGGTCCACTCCGGGGTCTTGGGCGCTGGGGGGTCCACTCCGGGGTCTTCGGTGGCATTTCGGTGGTGGGGGGTCCACTCCGGGGTCTTCGGCGGCATTTTGGCGCTGGGGGGTCCTTCGGTGCCGTGGAAGACCCAGAGCGGACCCCGCACCGCCAAAGCCCATTCCTGAGCAGGCAGGTCTTCCCCCCCCCCCCCCCACAGAGGTGCCAGCCCCCAGGGCACTGTAGCCTCAACAGAGAGGCCAGGGGCCAAGTGGGGCTGACAGGATGGTGACTCAGGGCAGCGGGTGTCCCAAAGACGAGGCAGTGGGTGGGGGTTGCCCCACACCTGGCTGTGCCCTGCCCAGAGCCCCTGCAGGGCACGTGGGTCCCTGGCCCCGATTCCAGCTGCTCTCCCCTCCCAGGTGTTCTGGCCAGGGGTGCCAAGGCCCGTGTTCTTCGTCGCCAGCCGTGGGCACCACACGGACATCGGCGGCATCACACCCGGCTCCATGCCCCCGCACTCCAAGGTGCTGCAGGAGGAAGGCGCCATCTTTGTGTCCTTTAAGCTGGTGAAGGATGGAGTCTTCCAGGAGGAGGGTGAGTCTGCTGGGGGCAGGATGGGGGCTTCATGCATGAGTTGGGAGGAGCAGCTAAGCAGCCTTGGGCTGGATTTGCATGCAGATGGGAGACCCCCGAAGGGATCCCTGCGCTCTGGCCGCGGGGGAGCCGTCTTCCTGACCCTGGCAGGAGCTCCCCTTCCGCACCAGCAGGGTGGGTGGGCTCGGTCTCCCAGCCCTGCGGGGGGTGCAGGATTTGTTCGTTGGGTGCTTGCCTCCCCCAAGGCCCCAGGCTGGGGATTGGGTAGCTCTCGGCCCCCGATACCCTGGGAGCCAGTGTGCCCCTTGGGGAGTGAATATCTCAGCATGCGGGTGCATCCTGGCACCTGTCTCCACCTGCCCTTCCTCTCAGCAGCTGTGAGCGAGGCCCTGATGGCTCCCGGCTGCATCCCAGGCAGCAGCGGCACCCGCAACCTCCAGGACAACCTGTCGGACCTGCGGGCGCAGGTGGCAGCCAATCAGAAGGGGATCCAGCTGGTGAGCGAGCTGATTGGCCTGTATGGGCTGGAGGTGGTGCAGACCTACATGGCTCACATCCAGGTAAGGGGGTGGGGCCTGGCCTGAGTTCCTGGGGCTGTTTGCCCTGATCTGTGCGCAAAGCAGCGGGACCCCTGGGCTCCCCCGGCCCCCCTCACTGCCCCGCTTTGCCCCACAGGCCAACGCGGAGGTGGCAGTGCGGGACATGCTGAAGGGATTCGCCGCTCGCTGGGGGGCAGCGACGCACCCCATGGCGGTGCAGGCGCAGGATCACATGGACGACGGCTCCCCCATCCAGCTGAAGGTGGAGGTGGACCCACAGGAGGTGAGCCAAGCCCCTCTGCTGGGGGTCGGGGCTGACGTCAGGAGCTCTTGTGGGGGAGGGGGATGTGCAGGGGGAGGAATGGGGGGGTAGCAGGAGGATGAGAGAGTTGTGGGGAGCCAGCTGGCAGGAGGAGAGTTAACCCAAAGGTGGGCGACCTGGGGCAGAGGTAACCTCCCATCTGATGGGTGAGCAGGGAAGGGGCTGGGGGTGACTCGGGGGGATGAATCTGTAGGGGAGGAGCTAGGATATTGGGGCAACTCTGATGGGGGAGGTGGGTGCTGGGCTGACCCAGGATGGGGGCAGAGGGGGGCTGGGCAGCTGAGCTGACCCCTGCTCTGGGGGGGAAGGGCTGGAATGAAGGGGGGCCAGGTGGCTCGGCTGACCCGTCTCTGGGGGGAGGTGGGTGCTGGGCTGATCCAGGCTGGGGTGAAGGGGGGCCGGGCGGCTGGGCTGACCCCATCGGGGGGCGAGGGCAGAGCCCCGTTCTGAGCCCGGCTCTCCGCAGGGCAGCGCCGTGTTTGATTTCTCTGGCTCTGGCCCCGAGGTGCATGGGAACTGCAACGCCCCCCGGGCCATCACCCTCTCGGCACTGATCTACTGCCTGCGCTGCATGGTGGGCCAGGACATCCCGCTCAACCAGGTGGGGCTCTCCCTTCGCTCCATGCCAGCAACAGGACAGTTAGTGTTGGGGAGGGACCTGCCCACTGCAAACTGAGCTGAGACCCAGCAAACTCCTAGCACGCAGCAGCCAGTGACTGCCCCAGGCTTGTCTCAGGGGTGAGGCCCCAGGCCACGGGGGAGAGGGGTCTGCAGGGCAGAATGGTGGATGTTGGGGGGCACGTGCCTGAGCCCCTTATACAGGAGCAGGGAGGAGCCAGGGCATCTCCCCCCAGACTGTGCCCCTTGCCAGGGATCCCAGGGGCATGACACGCAGCAGAGCGCAGCAGTCCCCAGTCCCCGCATGCACTGCTCCTACTGGAGTCGAGATGGGGTGCTGCAGGCCGGGCTACAGCAGGGCTGGGCGCTGAGGTCTCTGGGTGGGGCAGGGGCTGGCGCAGGGCGCTGGGCGCTGAGGTCTCTGGGTGGGGCTGGGGCTGGCACAGGGAGCTGAGGTCTCTGGGTGGGGCAGGGGCTGGCACAGGGCGCTGGGCGCTGAGGTATCTGGGTGGGGCTGGGGCTGGCACAGGGGGCTGGGAGCTGAGGTCTCTGGGTGGGGCAGGGGCTGGCGCAGGGCGCTGGGCGCTGAGGTCTCTGGGTGGGGCTGGCGCAGGGTGCTGAGGTCTCTGGGTGGGGCTGGGGCTGGCACAGGGGGCTGGGAGCTGAGGTCTCTGGGTGGGGCAGGGGCTGGCGCAGGGCGCTGGGAGCTGAGGTCTCTGGGTGGGGCAGGGGCTGGCACAGGGCGCTGGGCGCTGAGGTCTCTGGGTGGGGCTGGCGCAGGGTGCTGAGGTCTCTGGGTGGGGCTGGGGCTGGCACAGGGCGCTGGGCGCTGAGGTCTCTGGGTGGGGCTGGCGCAGGGTGCTGAGGTCTCTGGGTGGGGCTGGGGCTGGCACAGGGGGCTGGGAGCTGAGGTCTCTGGGTGGGGCAGGGGCTGGCGCAGGGCGCTGGGAGCTGAGGTCTCTGGGTGGGGCAGGGGCTGGCACAGGGCGCTGAGGTCTCTGGGTGGGGCTGGGGCTGGCACAGGGCGCTGAGGTCTCTGGGTGGGGCTGGGGCTGGCACAGGGCGCTGAGGTCTCTGGGTGGGGCAGGGGCTGGCACAGGGGGCTGGGAGCTGAGGTCTCTGGGTGGGGCAGGGGCTGGCACAGGGCGCTGGGAGCTGAGGTCTCTGGGTGGGGCTGGGGCTGGCACAGGGAGCTGAGGTCTCTGGGTGGGGCAGGGGCTGGCGCAGGGAGCTGAGGTCTCTGGGTGGGGCTGGGGCTGGCGCAGGGCGCTGGGCGCTGAGGTCTCTGGGTGGGGCTGGGGCTGGCACAGGGGGCTGGGCGCTGAGGTCTCTGGGTGGGGCAGGGGCTGGCACAGGGGGCTGAGGTCTCTGGGTGGGGCAGGGGCTGGCACAGGGCGCTGAGGTCTCTGGGTGGGGCTGGGGCTGGCGCAGGGCGCTGAGGTCTCTGGGTGGGGCAGGGGCTGGCGCAGGGAGCTGAGGTCTCTGGGTGGGGCTGGGGCTGGCACAGGGGCTGGGCGCTGAGGTCTCTGGGTGGGGCTGGGGCTGGCCCAGGGCGCTGAGGTCTCTGGGTGGGGCTGGGGCTGGTGCAGGGAGCTGAGGTCTCTGGGTGGGGCTGGGGCTGGCGCAGGGAGCTGAGGTCTCTGGGTGGGGCTGCGGCTGGCGCAGGGCACAGGGAGCTGAGGTCTCTGGGTGGGGCTGGGGCTGGTGCAGGGAGCTGAGGTCTCTGGGTGGGGCAGGGGCTGGCCCAGGGAGCTGAGGTCTCTGGGTGGGGCAGGGGGTGGCGCAGGGCGCTGGGCGCTGAGGTCTCTGGGTGGGGCAGCGACTGGCGCAGGGAGCTGAGGTCTCTGGGTGGGGCAGCGACTGGCGCAGGGCGCTGAGGTCTCTGGGTGGGGCAGGGGCTGGCCCAGGGCGCTGAGGTCTCTGGGTGGGGCTGGGGCTGGCCCAGGGCGCTGAGGTCTCTGGGTGGGGCAGGGGCTGGCGCAGGGAGCTGAGGTCTCTGGGTGGGGCAGCGACTGGCGCAGGGAGCTGAGGTCTCTGGGTGGGGCTGGGGCTGGCACAGGGCGCTGAGGTCTCTGGGTGGGGCAGGGGGTGGCGCAGGGCGCTGGGCGCTGAGGTCTCTGGGTGGGGCAGGGGCTGGCGCAGGGCGCTGGGCGCTGAGGTCTCTGGGTGGGGCTGGGGCTGGCACAGGGCGCTGGGAGCTGAGGTCTCTGGGTGGGGCAGGGGGTGGCGCAGGGCGCTGGGAGCTGAGGTCTCTGGGTGGGGCAGGGGCTGGCGCAGGGCGCTGAGGTCTCTGGGTGGGGCTGGGGCTGGCCCAGGGCGCTGAGGTCTCTGGGTGGGGCAGGGGCTGGCGCAGGGCGCTGGGAGCTGAGGTCTCTGGGTGGGGCTGGCCCAGGGCGCTGGGAGCTGAGGTCTCTGGGTGGGGCAGGGGCTGGCGCAGGGCGCTGGGCGCTGAGGTCTCTGGGTGGGGCAGGGGCTGGCGCAGGGCGCTGAGGTCTCTGGGTGGGGCTGGGGCTGGCACAGGGCGCTGGGAGCTGAGGTCTCTGGGTGGGGCAGGGGGTGGCGCAGGGCGCTGGGCGCTGAGGTCTCTGGGTGGGGCAGGGGCTGGCGCAGGGCGCTGAGGTCTCTGGGTGGGGCAGGGGCTGGCGCAGGGCGCTGAGGTCTCTGGGTGGGGCAGGGGCTGGCGCTGGGAGCTGAGGTCTCTGGGTGGGGCTGGGGCTGGCCCAGGGCGCTGAGGTCTCTGGGTGGGGCTGGGGCTGGCCCAGGGCGCTGAGGTCTCTGGGTGGGGCAGGGGCTGGCGCAGGGCGCTGGGAGCTGAGGTCTCTGGGTGGGGCTGGCCCAGGGCGCTGGGAGCTGAGGTCTCTGGGTGGGGCAGGGGCTGGCCCAGGGCGCTGAGGTCTCTGGGTGGGGCAGGGGCTGGCGCAGGGAGCTGAGGTCTCTGGGTGGGGCAGGGGCTGGCGCAGGGCGCTGGGCGCTGAGGTCTCTGGGTGGGGCAGGGGTTGGCGCAGGGCGCTGGGCGCTGAGGTCTCTGGGTGGGGCAGGGGCTGGCCCAGGGCGCTGAGGTCTCTGGGTGGGGCAGGGGCTGGCGCAGGGAGCTGAGGTCTCTGGGTGGGGCAGGGGTTGGCGCAGGGCGCTGGGCGCTGAGGTCTCTGGGTGGGGCTGGGGCTGGCACAGGGGGCTGGGCGCTGAGGTCTCTGGGTGGGGCAGGGGCTGGCGCAGGGAGCTGAGGTCTCTGGGTGGGGTAGGGGCTGGCACAGGGCACTGGGAGCTGAGGTCTCTGGGTGGGGCTGGGGCTGGCGCAGGGGGCTGGGCGCTGAGGTCTCTGGGTGGGGCAGGGGCTGGCGCAGGGAGCTGAGGTCTCTGGGTGGGGTAGGGGCTGGCACAGGGCACTGGGAGCTGAGGTCTCTGGGTGGGGCAGGGGCTGGCACAGGGGGCTGGGCGCTGAGGTCTCTGGGTGGGGCTGGGGCTGGCGCAGGGCGCTGGGAGCTGTTCACCCGCTCTGTGCCCCCTGTGGCTGTGCCCTGGCCTGGAGCCCCGGCTTGGCGGAGGGCAGGGGGGCGGGGGTGCTCGGGCAGCCTGACGCCCTCTCCCCCACGGCAGGGCTGCCTGGCCCCGGTGCAGGTTCTCATTCCCAAGGGCTCCATCCTGGACCCCTCCCCGGAGGCTGCCGTGGTGGGGGGCAACGTGCTGACCTCGCAGAGGGTGGTGGACGTGATCTTCAGGGCCTTCGGGGCCTGCGCTGCCTCCCAGGTGAGAGCGGGGGGTGTGGGGGGGGCGGCCGTGGAGCTGGGCCCTGGGGCTCTCCCTGGCGGGGGCTAGGACACAGGCACATGGGGCCTGGCGATTCCTCCAGCCTGCGGGCGAAGGGCACGGGCGGCCGTGGAGCTGGGCCCAGCCCAGGGGAGTTCCCTGCTGAACGGGCCCAGGCAGCTGGAGGCATCCCGCAGGCTGGGGCTGGGCACCCCTTGGGGTGGGGCCGTGCCCCCTCCAACTGCCCTGGCTGGGGCTGGGCCAGGGCCTGGCATGGGGCTGGGACTGAATCTCCTCAGATCCGGGACCCCATGGCAGGGGGCTGCTTGGTACAGGGCGGGGCCGGCTCTCCCGTCGGGGGGACCCCGGGGCCGGCTCTCCCGTCAGGGGGTCTGGGGCCGGCTCTCCCGTCGGGCGGACCCCGGGGCCGGCTCTCCCGTCGGGGGGACCACGGGGCCGGCTCTCCCGTCGGGGGGTCTGGGGCCGGCTCTCCCGTCGGGGGAACCCCGGGGCCGGCTCTCCCGTCGGGGGGACCCCGGGGCCGGCTCTCCCGTCGGGGGGTCTGGGGCCGGCTCTCCCGTCGGGGGAACCCCGGGGCCGGCTCTCCCGTCGGGGGGACCCCGGGGCCGGCTCTCCCGTCGCGGGGACCCTGGGGCCGGCTCTCCCGTCGGGGGGACCCCGGGGCCGGCTCTCCCGTCGGGGGACCCCGGGGCCGGCTCTCCCTCCATCTCTCATCCCCTTGCTCCAGGGCTGCATGAACAACGTCACGTTTGGGAACGAGGACTTTGGCTACTACGAGACGGTGGCGGGTGGCGCGGGGGCCGGGCCCCACTGGCATGGGCGCAGCGGGGTGCACACCCACATGACCAACACCCGCATCACTGACCCCGAGATCCTGGAGAAACGGTGGGCGTGGGTCTGGGGCCCTACGGGGAGCACCCCGTCTTTGCAGGGCTCTCGGCTAGGGCCAACCTCCTTGGGGGACATGGGGCAGGGAGTCTGGGAGAAGGGCCTGGAGCGGGGACTGGATGGAGTGGGAGGTCCCTTGGTGTGGGAGTGGCAGCAGCCAGGACTCCCAAGACCTTTGGGGTAACCCCAGCTCTTTAGGGGCCCCCACCGAGCCAATGGGCCCCCAGGGTTTAGTGTGCTCAGCCCCTGTAACCTCTGGCTGGGGGGGCTGAGCCGGCTGTGGGGCCCAGGGTCTCCTTGCCCTCTGCTCGGGCAGTGGCAGTGTGTGCGGTGGGACGGGGTGGAGGGTGCCCTGCCAGTGGGGGGGGGTCACCCATCTCCCCAGTGATGCTCCCTTCCCCCCCAGGTACCCAGTGATCCTGCGCTGCTTCGAGCTGTGCCGGGGCAGCGGGGGCAGCGGGCGGTTCCGGGGCGGGGACGGGGTGATCCGGGAGCTGCTGTTCCGCGAGGAGGTGGTGCTGTCGGTGCTGAGCGACCGCCGGGCCTTCCGCCCCTATGGCCTGTACGGTGAGCACCCGCCATGGTCCGGCCCTGTGTCCCAGCCCCCCAGCCCCTCCCCTCCCCATCCCTGCACTCTCACTGCCCAGATCTTCGTGGTAGCCCCAGCTGTCCCCCATTTGATCCTCCCTCTGAGCCCCCATCTAACCCCCTACCCTCTGTCACCCCATCTACCCTCCCTCTGACCCCCATCTAACCCTGTGATGATGCGGTTCTGGTGGGACCCAACTGAGAGTGCCAATTCAGGACCAATCGCTTAAACAGGGCAGTTACAACCCCAGGCTGGGGTTTTTCCACCTCTAAGGCAAAGCAAATTGTGGAGAAAGAAGTAGTTCGGGGCTATTTAGGAAAGCTGGACGAGCACAAGTCCATGGGGCCGGATGCACTGCATCCAAGGGTGCTAAAGGAGTTGGCCGATGAGATTGCAGAGCCATTGGCCATTATCTTTGAAAAATCATGGCGATCGGGGGAGGTCCCGGATGACTGGAAAAAAGCTAATGTAGTGCCCATCTTTAAAAAAGGGAAGAAGGAAGATCCAGGGAACTACAGGCCAGACAGTCTCACCTCAGTCCCTGGAAAAATCATGGAACAGGTCCTCAAGGAATCAATCCTGAACCACTTAAAGGAGGGGAAAGTGACCAGGAACAGTCAGCATGGATTCACCAAGGGCAAGTCATGCCTGACTAACCTAATTGCCTTCTATGATGAGATAACCGGCTCTGTGGATGAGGGGAAAGCAGTGGATGTGCTATTTCTGGACTTTAGCAAAGCTTTTGATATGGTCTCCCACAGTATTCTTGCCAGCAAGTTAAAGAAGTATGGGCTGGATGAATGGACGGTAAGGTGGATAGAAAACTGGCTAGATGGTCGGGCTCAACGGGTAGTGATCAATGGTTCCATGTCTAGTTGGCAGCCGGTATCAAGTGGAGTGCCCCAAGGGTCGGTGCTGGGGCCGGTTTTGTTCAATGTCTTCATTAACGATCTGGAGGATGGTGTGGACTGCACCCTTAGCAAGTTTGCAGATGACACTAAACTGGGAGGAGTGGTAGATACGCTGGAGGGTAGGGATAGGATACAGAGGGACCTAGACAAATTAGAGGTTTGGGCCAAAAGAAATATGATGAGGTTCAACAAGGACAAGTGCAGAGTCCTGCACTTAGGACGGAAGAATCCCATGCACTGCTACAGACTAGGGACTGAATGGCTGGGCAGCAGTTCTGCAGAAAAGGACTTAGGGGTTACGGTGGACGAGAAGCTGAATATGAGTCAACAGTGTGCCCTTGTTGCCAAGAAGGCTAATGGCATTTTGGGTTGTATAAGTAGGGGCATTTCCAGCAGATAAGGGGTGTGATCATTCCCCTCTACTCAGCACTGGTGAGGCCTCATCTGGAGTAGTGTGTCCAGTTTTGGGCCCCACACTACAAGAAGGATGTGGATAAATTGGAGAGAGTCCAGCGGAGGGCAACAAAAATGATTAGGGGGCTGGAGCACATGACTTATGAGGAGAGGCTGAGGGAACTGAGATTGTTTAGCCTGCAGAAGAGAAGAATGAGGGGGGATTTGATAGCTGCTTTCAACTCCCTGAAAGGGGGTTCCAAAGAGGATGGATCTAGACTGTTCTCAGTGGTAGAAGATGACAGAACAAGGAGCAATGGTCTCAAGTTGCAGAGGGGGAGGTTTAGGTTGGACATTAGGAAAAACTTTTTCACTAGTAGGGTGGTGAAGCACTGGAATGGGTTACCTAGGGAGGGGGTGGAATCTCCTTCCTTAGAGGTTTTTAAGGTCAGGCTTGACAAAGCCCTGGCTGGGATGATTTAGTTGGGTTTGGTCCTGCTTTGAGCAGGGGGTTGGACTAGATACCTCCTGAGGTCCCTTCCAACCCTGAGATTCTATGATTCAAACCAGCCAGCCAGAGAGGACTTTGGTCTCACCCCACTGGCTAACCACAAGTCACACAAGCAATTCCCTTAGACACTCCAGTCTCCCAGTATCACCACCAGTGCACTCATCCTGGGGATGAATGGTTATGAAAACCAACACCCCAATACAAGAAAACGGTTCTCTCGATCCCAAAGGACCAAGCCACAGACCCAGGTCAATACACAAATTAGATCTTACCCACAAATCACGCTGTTGCCAATCCTTTAGAATCTAAAATCTAAAGGTTTATTCATAAAAGGAAAAAGATAGAGATGGGAGTTAGAATTGGTTAAATGGAATCAATTACATACAGTAATGGCAAAGTTCTTGGTTCAGGCTTGTAGCAGTGATGAAATAAACTGCAAGTTCAGAATCAAGTCTCTGGTGTACATCTCCTGCTGGGATGGGTCATCAGTCCTTTGCTACAAACTGAAACTCTGAACAAAGTCCCTCCAGAGGTCAGAAGCAGGATTGAAGACAAGATGGAGATGAGGCATCAGCCTTTTATAGGCTTTTCCCAGGTGTAAGAACCTCTTTGTTCTTACTGTGGAAAATTACAGCAAAATGGAGTCTGGAGTCACATGGGCAAGTCCCTGCACTTTGCTGAGTCACAAGGCGTGTCTGCCTTCTCTCCATGGGTCAGTTGTGTAGCTGATGGTCCTTAATGGGCCATCAAGCAGGCTAGGCAGAGCTAACACCAACTTGTCTGGGAGGTTTCCCAGAAGCACAGCACAAGTTTGAATACAGACAGGACAGAGCCAATATTCATAACTTCAACTACAAAAATGACACCTGCATATAGAGACCATAATCATAACCAGCAACCCATAACCTGGTCTTAGACACCTTATATGACCCCCTTTACATAAGATTTGATGCCGCTACGGGACCTTGGTTGCAACCATGTTCTTATATGGTCCCAGATTATATCAATAACGTCACACCCCCAATGCAAAATTGATACAGGAAGGGATGGACACAAACATCGCTGACTGCATCCCAAGAGCTCCCCATCCTGGGTTCTGTCTCACTACAGCTAGTGTTGGGTTAGAGGCCGTACCAGTGTATAACAGAAATGGTTTATCAAAGCCATGTTCAATAACATGATTGAATCTCTTTACAAACTCAAGGTAAAACTTGGTTAGAACAATGGCTGATTGGATCTGCTCTTGCAGCATGGTCCCTGTATGTCTCACGTGATATTGCCAAGAGCTACAGAACAGAGCTACTTTATCCATACAAGCTCTGGCCAATGTTTGGAACCCAATTAACATCAAGTCAATGTAGATACCGTCAAACCTCGCAATAACGCGCCCCACCATAATGCAAAATCGCATATAACGCGATCAGAGGTTGGCTTCCCTTTAAGGCACAATACAGCACTGTACCAGCGGTCCCCAACACCATGGCAGGGGAGAGAAGCTGCAGCCCGCGCCTGCTGGGGACAGAGCACCGGCGCCCGCAGCCCTGGAGTTCTCTGTCCCCGGCAGGCGGGGCCGCGGCTCCTCTCCCCTGCGGGGCACTAGGCGGCGCACATCAATGCACCGCGTTGGGGACCACTGACAGACTGACTGGTTTGAAACCCTGCTATACCGTGACCCGCATTTAGCGCGATGGACGTTTTTGGAACCCAAACATCGCATTATAGTGGGGTTTCACTGCACTAATGTTGTCCATAGTACAGGAATCTTGGCATTTAGCCATGCAAGCAATATGGTAGTGTGCCTCAGTTTCCCTTTTCATACAGCACATCAGGTCTGGAATATCTTTTCCCCTGTGAAAAGTTCCAAGACTGTTTACAGGCACTAACTGTGAAACATCAGCATTACAAGGCCTTCTAACATAAAGTGTGTTTTCATGTATCCCTTTCAACGTGTTCAAGGGATTTTCCAGAACTATAGAATCATAGAATATCAGGGTTGGAAGGGACCTCAGGAGGTATCTAGTCCAACCCCCTGCTCAAAGCAGGACCAATTCCCAACTAAATCATCCCAGCCAGGGCTTTGTCAAGCCTGACCTTAAAAACCTCTAAGGAAGGAGATTCCACCATCTCCCTAGGGAACCCACTCCAGTGCTTCACCACCCTCCTAGTGAAATAGTGTTTCCTAATATCCAACCTAAACCTCTCCCACTGCAACTTGAGACCATTACTCCTTGTTCTGTCATCGGGTACCACTGAGAACAGTCTAGATGCATCCTCTTTGGAACCCCCTTTCAGGTAGTTGAAAGCAGCTATCAAATCCCCCCTCATTCTTCTCTTCTGCAGACTAAACAATCCCAGTTCCCTCAGCCTCTCCTCATAAGTCACGTGCTCCAGCCCCCTAATAATTTGACATTCATCCGACGAAGTGGGTATTCACCCACGAAAGCTCATGCTCCAATACGTCTGTTAGTCTATAAGGTGCCACAGGACTCTTTGCTGCTTTTACTAATCATTTTTGTTTCCCTCCGCTGGACTCTTTCCAATTTTTCCACATCCTTCTTGTAGTGTGGGCCCCAAAACTGGACACACTACTCCAGATGAGGCCTCACCAGTGCTTAATAGAGGGGAACGATCATGTCCCTCGATCTGCTGACAATGCCGCTACTTATACAGCCCAAAATGCCGTTAGCCTTCTTGGCAGTGCGGGCACACTGTCGACTCATATCCAGCTTCTCGTCCACTGTAACCCCTAGGTCAGGCCTGCACAACATACAGCCCGCGGGCTGCATGCGGCCCGCGGAGGCTCACTGTGCGGCCCACCGCCAGGAATCAAAGGGCTCTGGGCTGCCCGCAGCCTCGGGGAGCCCAAAGCTCTTTAACTCCCAGCCGCGGCCGGGAA
Source organism: Mauremys mutica (assembly GCF_020497125.1). Lineage (NCBI taxonomy): Eukaryota > Metazoa > Chordata > Testudines > Geoemydidae > Mauremys > Mauremys mutica. The sequence continues at coordinate 4,164,217 of NC_059073.1, read as the reverse complement.
TCAAAAGGCTCTGGGCTGCCGGCAGCGACGGGGAGCCCAGAGCCCTTTAAATCCCAGCCGCGGCCGGGATTCAAAAGGCTCTGAGCTGCCCGCAGCCGGGAATCAAAGGGCTCTGGGCTGCCCGCAGAGATTCCCGGCGGCGGCTGAGATTTAAAGGGCTCAGGGCTCCCCGCAGCTGCAGGCAGCCCAGAGCACTTTGAATCCCAGCCGCGGCTCCAGCAGATAGGCTGGGGCTGGGATTTAAAGGGCTTGGGCTCCCCTCAGCGGCAGGAGCTCTGGGCCCTTTAAATCCCTGCTCCAGCCCCGCAAAGCTCCAGGTTCCCCCAGCCGCCGGAGCCCTGGGCCCTTTAATTTGCCCCTGAGGGCTCCCAGCCACCTCTTCAGCTGGGAGCCCCTGGTTGATTTGAAATCAAGTATCACCTCCCCACCCCCAACCTTCCTTTTTGGCCCACAGCTGTTTTGGTGGGGCGTCGCTGGGGAAGGAGGGTTTGTTTCTGCAGGGCTGGGCGGTGCTGGGGCAGGGTGTTTCCGCAGGGCCAGGAGGTGCTGAGGGGGGGGGTGTTTCCGTGGGGCTGGGGGGTTTCGGCCCTCAGCTGTTTTCTTTGGAGTAAAGAAACTCGCCGCTTTACGAGTTGTGCAGGCCTGCACTAGGTCCTTTTCTGCAGAACTGCTTCCTAGCCATTCGGTCCCTAGTCTGTAGCAGTGCATGGGATTCTTCCGTCCTAAGTGCAGGACTCTGCACTTGTCCTTGTTGAACCTCATCAGGTTTCTTTTGGCCCAGTCCTCTAATTTGTCTAATTTGTCTGTATCCTATCCCTACCCTCCAGCGTATCTACCCCTCCTCCCAGTTTAGTGTCATCTGCAAACTTGCTAAGGGTGCAGTCCACACCATCCTCCAGATTGTTAATGAAGATATTGAACAAAACCGGCCCCAGCACCGACCCTTGGGGCACTCCACTTGATACCGGCTGCCAACTAGACATGGAGCCATTGATCACTACCCATTGAGCCCGACCATCTAGCCAGTTTTCTATCCACCTTACCGTCCATTCATCCAGCCCATACTTCTTTAACTTGCTGGCAAGAATACTGGCATGGACTTGTGCTCGTCCAGTTTTTCTAAATACTCCCGAACCACTTCTTTCTCCACAGAGAGCTGGTCACCTCCCCATGCTGTGCTGCCCAGTGCAGCAGTCTGGGAGCTGACCTTGTTTGTGAAGACAGAGGCAAAAAAAGCATTGAGTACGTTAGCTTTTTCCACATCCTCTGTCACTAGGTTGCCTCCCTCATTCAGTAAGGGGCCCACACTTTCCTTGACTTTCTTCTTGTTGCTAACATACCTGAAGAAACCCTTCTTGTTACTCTTAACATCTCTTGCTAGCTGCAACTCCAAGTGTGATTTGGCCTTCCTGATTTCACTCCTGCATGCCTGAGCAATATTTTTATACTCCTCCCTGGTCATTTGTCCAAGCTTCCACTTCTTGTAAGCTTCTTTTTTGCGTTTAAGATTAGCAAGGATTTCACTGTTAAGCCAAGCTGGTCGCCTGCCATATTTACTATTCTTCCTACACATCGGGATGGTTTGTTCCTACAACTTCAATAAGGATTCTTTAAAATACAGCCAGCTCTCCTGGACTTCTTTCCCCGTTATTTTATTTTCCCAGGGGATCCTGCCTATCAGTTCCCTGAGGGAGTCAGTCTGCTTTTCTGAAGTCCAGGGTCTGTATTCTGCTGCTCTCCTTTCTTCCTTGTATCAGGATCCTGAACTCGACCATCTCATGGGCACTGCCTCCCAGGTTCCCATCCACTTTTGCTTCCCCTACTAACTCTTCTCTGTTTGTGAGCAGCAGGTCAAGAACAGCTCTGCCCCTAGTTGGTTCCTCCAGCACTTGCACCAGGAAATTGTCCCCTACACTTTACAAAAACTTCCTGGATTGTCTGTGCACCGCTGTATTGCTCTCCCAGCAGATATCAGGGTGATTGAAGTCTCCCATGAGAACCAGGGCCTGTGATCTAGTAACTTCTGCCACTTGCCAGAAGAAAGCCTCGTCCACCTCATCCCCCTGGTCTGGTGGTCTATAGCAGACTCCCACCACATCACCTTTGTTGCTCACGCTTCTAAACTTAATCCAGAGACTCTCAGGTTTTTCTGCAGTTTCATACCGGAGCTCTGAGCAGTCATACTGCTCTCTTACATACAATGCAACTCCCCCACCTTTTCTGCCCTGCCTGTCCTTCCTGAACAGTTTATATCCATCCCTGACAGTGCTCCAGTCATGTGAGTTATCCCACCAAGTCTCTGTTGTTCCAATCACATCATAGTTCCTTGACTGTGCCAGGACTTCCAGTTCTCCCTGCTTATTTCCCAGGCTTCTTGCATTTGTGTCTAGGCACTTAAAATAACTCGCTGATTCTCCTGCTTTCTCAGTCTGAGACAGGAGTCCTCCCCTCTTGCTCTCTCCTGCTCGTGCTTCCTCCCGGTATCCCATTTCCCCTCTTACCTCAGGGCTTTGGTCTCCTTCCCCCTGTGAACCTAGTTCAAAGCCCTCCTCACTAGGTTAGCCAGCCTGCTTGCAAAGATGCTCTTCCCTCTCTCTGTGAGGTGGAGCCCGTCTCTGCCTAGCACTCCTCCTTCTTGGAACACCATCCTATTGTCGAGGAATCCAAAGCTTCTCTCCGACACCACCTGCGTAGCCATTCGTTGATTTCCACAATTTGACGATCTCTACCCTGGCCTTTTCCCTGCACAGGGAGGATGGACGAGAACACCACTTGCGCCTCAAACTCCTTTATCCTTCTTCCCAGAGCCACGTAGTCTGCAGTGATACGCTCAAGGTCATTCTTGGCAGTATCATTGGTGCCCACGTGGAGAAGCAGGAAGGGGTAGCGATCCGAGGGCTTGATGAGTCTCGGCAGTCTCTCCGTCACATCGTGAATCCTAGCTCCCGGCAAGCAGCACACCTCCCTGTTTTCTCAGTCGGGGCGGCAGATAGAAGACTGAGTCCCCCTGAGGAGGATGTCCCCAACCACCACCACCCTCCTCCTTCTCTTGGGAGCGGTGGTCGTGGAACCCCCGTCCCTAGGACAGTGCATCTCGTGCCTTCCAATTGGTGGAGTCTCCTTCTGCTCCCTTCTCTCAGATGTATCATCTAGTCCACTCTCCGCATTAGTAGCTGTGGAAAGAACATGAAAACGGTTGCTCATCTGTATCTCCATTGCTGGTACATGGATGCTCTTCTTTCTTCTTCTGTAGGTCACATGCTGCCAAATTTCTTCACTGTCCCCCTCTCCCCTCTGCACAGCCTGCTCCGATTCTTCAGGATGTTGTGCCCGTAGAAGCATATCCTGACGTCTGTCCAGGAAATCTTAATTTTCTTGTGTGCAATGCAGGGTCCATATTTGTTGCTCCAGACCTCGAACCTTCTCTTCCAATATGGAGACCAGTTTTCACTTTGTACAAAGTCGCTTCTGTCCTGTGGAAGAAAGACAAACATGGCACAACCTGTGCAGGTTACAACAGCTGAATAGTATCAGAGGGGTCGCCGTGTTAGTCTGGATCTGTAAAAGCAGCAAAGAGTCCTGTGGCACCTTATAGACTAACAGACGTTTTGGAGCATGAGCTATCGTGGGTGAATACCCACTTCGTCGGATGCATGTAGTGGAAATTTCCAGGGGCAGGTATATATATGCAAGCAAGAAGCAGGCTAGAGATAACGAGGTTAGCTCAATCAGGGAGGATGAGGCCCTGTTCTAGCAGTTGAGGTGTGAAAACCAAGGGAGGAAAAACTGTTTTTGTAGTTGGCAAGCCATTCACAGTCTTTGTTTAATCCTGAGATGATGGTATCAAATTTGCAGATGAACTGGAGCTCAGCAGTTTCTCTTTGAAGTCTGGTCCTGAAGTTTTTTTGCTGTAGGATGGCCACCTTAAGATCTGCTATTGTGTGGCCAGGGAGGTTGAAGTGTTCTCCTACAGGTTTTTGTATATTGCCATTCCTAATATCTGATTTGTGTCCATTTATCCTTTTCCTTAGAGACTGTCCAGTTTGGCCGATGTACATAGCAGAGGGGCATTGCTGGCATGTGATGGCATATATTACATTGGTGGACGTGCAGGTGAATGAACTGGTGATGGTGTGGCTGATCTGGTTAGGTCCTGTGATGGTGTCACTGGTGTAGATATGTGGGCAGAGTTGGCATCGAGGTTTGTTGCATGGATTGGTTCCTGAGCTAGAGTTACTATGGTGCGGTGTGCAGTTACTGGTGAGAATATGCTTCAGGTTGGCAGGTTGTCTGTGGGCGAGGACTGGCCTGCCACCCAAGGCCTGTGAAAGTGTGGGATCATTGTCCAGGATGGGTTGTAGATCCCTGATGATGCGTTGGAGGGGTTTTAGCTGGGGACTGTATGTGATGGCCAGTGGAGTCCTGTTGGTTTCTTTCTTGGGTTTGTCTTGCAGTAGGAGGCTTCTGGGTACACGTCTGGCTCTGTTGATCTGTTTCCTTATTTCCTCATGCTGGTACTGTAATTTTGAGAATGCTTGGTGGAGATTTTCTAGGTGTTGGTCTCTGTCTGCGGGGTTAGGGCAGATGTGGTTGTACCTCAGTGCTTGGCTGTAGACAATGGATCGTGTGGTGTGCCCGGGATGGAAGCTGGAGGCATGAAGGTAGGCATAGCGGTCGGTAGGTTTTCGGTATAGTGTGGTGGTAATGTGACCATCACTCATTGGCACCGTGGTGTCTAGGAAGTGGACCTCTCGTGTAGATTGGTCCAGGCTGAGGTTGATGGTGGGGTGGAAGCTGTTGAAATCGTGGTGGAATTTTTCCAGAGTCTCCTTCCCATGGGTCCAGATGATGAAGATGTCATCAATGTAGCGTAGGTAGAGAAGGGGCGTGAGTGGATGAGAGCTGAGGAAGCGTTGTTCCAGGTCAGCCATAAAAATGTTGGCATATTGTGGGGCTATGTGGGTGCCCATAGCGGTGCCACTGATCTGGAGGTATATATTGTCACCAAATTTGAAAAAGTTGTGTGTGAGGATTAAAGGCACAGAGCTCAGCAACCAGTTGTGCTGTGGCATCATCAGGGATACTGTTCCTGACAGCTTGTATTCCATCAGTGTGTGGGGTGTTTGTGTAGAGAGCCTCTACATCCATGGTGGCTAGGATGGTGTTTTCTGGAAGGTCACCAATGCATTGTAGTTTCCTCAGGAAATCAGTGGTGTCACGGAGATAGCTGGGAGTGCTGGTGGCTTAGGGTCTGAGTAGAGAGTTCACATATCCAGACAGTCCTTCAGTGAGAGTGCCAATGCCAGAGATGATGGGGGGTCCGGGATTTCCGGGTTTGTGGATCTTGGGTAGTAGATAGAATAACCCTGGTCGGGGCTCTAAGGGTGTGTTGATTTGTTCCGGTGTTGGTGTAGGGAGTGTCCTGAGTAGACGGTGCAGTTTCTTAGTGTATTCCTCAGTGGGATCTGAGGGAAGTAGCCTGTAGAATTTGGTATTGGAGAGTTGTCTGGCAGCCTCTTTTTTTGGCAGTCAGACCTGTTCATGATGACAACAGCACCTCCTTTATCAGCCTCTTTGATAAAGGTGATACGCTCACCTTCCATAATTTCTTCCTTCTAAGAGCTTCCTCAGCTGTTGCAGCAACTTATAGAAGCCCGCAAGATGAAAGCCTCAGTGGGCTCTCCCCAGGCAAACTCCCTCTGTTAGCCTCTGCTGTTCGCTGCTCAGCTGGTTTGCTGCTGACTGCCTTTTTATAGCAGTCAGGCCCACTCAAGGTCCACCTGGAACAAAGCCTCCCAATTCACACTTTTCAAACAAACAATCAAGTGCACGTCCAACTGACCAACTGTCCCCTGCAACAGATGCTCAGATACTCACCAACACAGCCCCCCAATGCAGCACTTAGCGTACCTCCTCACAGAAGATTAGGCACATTGTACATTCTTACAGTTCTTGGTAATAGCAACACATTAAAATCACCATCGGCAATAACATAAATTCATTGCAAGTGTCCATCTACAATCATTTTTTGTCATTCCACACCTTTGGCTCAATACCATTGGGGTTTGGGCATTTTAGGGTTAACCTGCGGCTTCCCTTTGCAAAATCAAATTTTCTTTTTCCTCCTTGTCCTGAAGGATTAAACCTGATTTCTCTTGCTTAACAGAAGTCACTGGCTGATGGGGTGGGCTCTCTGTGCTAACAGCTATTAGCAAGTCTTTCTTCTCCCTGCCAGCCAGGTAATTTGCATTAACATAGACACTAGCGTTTAACTTCTTAGCTGCTACCAATTCCAAGGCTGGACTCTGTCTTACAGAGATACCACACAAATCCAGAGGGTCTGAGGGTGAGCGTTTGCTTGCTCTCCCCTGCATCCTCAAGCATTCAGCCATAAAACTGTTCTGCTCTGAAACACCAGTAACCAACTCTGTCCTCAGCCCCTGAAGCACAGACTGCTCCCTCCCAGAATCAGCCTGGAGACAGTCCTGTCCCAACACCATTGTCTTCCCAACAAGCTGGCCACACACAGCCACGTGGTTATAGGGCTGCTCAACTTCCTTAACAGCTTCTACTCCATCTGAGACCTTCTCAGAGCTACTCACACTGGATCTCTCAAAAGGAAAGTCAGTGGATCCATTCACAACAGAACATTTCTGGCTGGTAGGAACTGGGTATGGCTGGAGAGTCTTGCCCGCATGCTCGGGGTTCAGCTGACCGCCATATTTGGGGTCGGGAAGGAATTTTCCTCCAGGGTAGATTGGCAGTGGCCCTGGAGGTTTTTCGCCTTCCTCCGAAGCATGGGGCAGGGGTCGTTTGCTAAAGGAGTGGATGGATCGGCTTATGTGGCCTGCATCTTGCAGGAGGTCAGACTAGATGATCATAATGGTCCTTTCTGATCTTGAATTCTATGATTCTATGATTCTATGAAACTTCCTTGATCAAATCACTTTCACATCCTTCAGCTGCAGTAAACTGCTTGCACAGGTTACCATGAGGATTCCTTTCCCCAGGAGCTTTTTAAAGCAGCAGTTCCCCCCTCTCAGAAATTCTGCCCTCACCCTTCTCACCCAGGGCTCGCTCTAAAGGAACAGTTCCCTGAGCCAGCACAGACTCTTTCTGGGTCTCACTTACATCCAGAATCACCTCTGGCCCATCAGGCAGATTCCTACACAATCCCCTTCCAGGCAAACTCCTAGACTCACTAGATAACAGGTTAGAATCATTCTCCTTCCCTTCGCCACACACAAGCTCAGGAATCTTTTCCTTCTTGCTGCAAGTTGTCAAACTGTCAGTAGGTAACACAATCAAATCACCTTTCTGCTCTCCTTGTGCCCTGGCTAGGGTATGACCCTGAGCAGATAGAGCTGCTACACCCTTTTCCAACCATACACTAGCAACTGGCAAACTACAAACATCCAGGATTGTTTGGTCTCTCGGATTTTGCTAAGACACTAACTGGATGCAACCTAGTCACAGGGCCATTCTCCCCAGCAGACCCAAACTTAGGACCATTCCCTTCCTGGGCTTTAGTTGAATCCAGAACCCACTCTGAGACAACTGCACTATTCTCCACCCTCCCAGGCTGAAAGGCCCCTTCTGTCTGCTCCACAGACACAGAAGAGCCGGAGACACATTCTCCTCTACCAGACACACAGCTCAGGATCTCATTTCCCTGGTCCCAGCACACAGGGCTGTTCATAGACAACTGCTTGGAGACCGAGGTAGCTCCCCCCATAGGCAAGTCAATACCCCTGACAGACACAGGCACATTCCCTTCACTGTCACATTTCTCCACACAGGACACAGGTAAGGGACAGGGACACTCATCTTCCACTGTCCTTGTCTTCCCAAACTGCTGACTAGACAAAGCCACCAGCTCACACGGCTGCCTAGGCTCCTCCAAACTTCCCCTGTCAGGCACATGGCCACTCCCCACAGACACACGGCTGCTCTTCTCACTACACGGAGCTACTGCCAGCAAATCACAGTTACCCATTTCAGGTTCACTTTTACAAGCTGCACTAGCCACCGATCCATCACCCATCACAAATCTCCCCTTTCCTTCCTCAGCTCCGGCTCCCACCCGACCAGCCACTTTCATCTGCTCCTCAGAGAGATTTTCCTGACCAGTGAGACCTTCCTGCTCTTGAGCTACCCTCTGTCCCCCCATCTACCCTCCCTCCGACCCCCGTCTGACACCTACCCTCTGTCCCCCCATCTACCCTCCCTCCGACCCCCGTCTGACCCCTACCCTCTGACCCCCATTTACCCTCCCTCCGACCCCCGTCTGACCCCTACCCTCTGTCGCCCATCTACCCTCCCTCTGACCCCCATCTGACTCCTACCCTCTGTCCCCCCATCTACCCTCCCTCTGACCCCCATCTGACTCCTACCCTCTGTCCCCCCATCTACCCTCCCTCTGACCCCCATCTGACTCCTACCCTCTGTCCCCCCATCTACCCTCCCTCCGACCCCCTTCTGACCCCTACCCTCTGTCCCCCCATCTACCCTCCCTCCGACCCCCATCTGACTCCTACCCTCTGTCCCCCCATCTACCCTCCCTCTGACCCCTCGTCTGACCCCTACCCTCTGTCCCCCCATCTACCCTCCCTCCGACCCCCCGTCTGACCCCCTACCCTCTGTCCCCCCATCTACCCTCCCTCTGACCCCCGTCTGACGCCTCCCCGCTGTACCCCCATCTTCCCTCCCTAACACCCCCCTCTGACCCCTACCCTCTGTCCCCCCATCTACCCTCCCTCTGACCCCGTCTGACCCCTACCCTCTGTCACCCCATCTACCCTCCCTCTGACCCCCGTCTGACCCCTACCCTCTGTCCCCCCATCTACCCTCCCTCCGCACCCCCGTCTGACCCCCTACCCTCTGTCCCCCCATCTACCCTCCCTCGGACCCCCGTCTGTCCCCTACCCTCTATCCCCCATCTACCCTCCCTCCGACCCCCGTCTGACCCCTACCCTCTGTCCCCCCATCTACCCTCCCTCCGAACCCCCGTCTGACCCCCTACCCTCTGTCCCCCATTCTACCCTCCCTATGACCCCCGTCTGACCCCTACCCTCTGTCCCCCATCTACCCTCCCTCCGACCCCGTCTGACCCCTACCCTCTGTCCCCCCATCTACCCTCCTTCTGACCCCCACCATCTGTGCCCCATCTACCCTCCCTCTGACCCCCGTCTGACCCCGACCCTCTGTCCCCCATCTACCCTCCCTCCGACCCCCGTCTGACCCCTACCCTCTGTCCCCCCATCTACCCTCACTCTGACCCCCGTCTGACCCCTACCCTCTGTCCCCCCCATCTACCCTCCCTCCGACCGCCGACTGACCCCTACCCTCTGTCCCCCATCTACCCTCCCTCCGACCCCCGTCTGACCCCTACCCTCTGTCCCCCATCTACCCTCCCTCTGACCCCTACCCTCTGTCCCCCCATCTACCCTCCCTCTGACCCCCGTCTGACCCCTACCCTCTGTCCCCCATCTACCCTCCCTCTGACCCCCCGTCTGACCCCTACCCTCTGTCCCCCCATCTACCCTCCCTCTGACCCCCGTCTGACCCCTACCCTCTGTCCCCCCATCTACCCTCCCTCCGACCCCCGTCTGACCCCTACCCTCTGTCGCCCCATCTACCCTCCCTCCGACCCCCGTCTGACCCCTACCCTCTGTCCCCCCGTCTACCCTCCCTCCGACCCCGTCTGTCCCCTACCCTCTGTCCCCCCGTCTACCCTCCCTCCGACCCCCGTCTGACCCCTACCCTCTGTCGCCCCGTCTACCCTCCCTCCGACCCCCGTCTGACCCCTACCCTCTGTCCCCCATCTACCCTCCCTCCGACCCCCGTCTGACCCCTACCCTCTGTCCCCCCGTCGTCCCTCCCTCCGACCCCCGTCTGACCCCTACCCTCTGTCGCCCCGTCTCCCCTCCCTCCGACCCCCGTCTAACCCCCTACCCTCTGTCCCCCATCTGCCCTCCCTCCGACCCCCGTCTGACCCCTACCCTCTGTCCCCAATCTACCCTCCCTCTGACCCCCGTCTGACCCCTACCCCGGGTGCCCCCATCTAACCTCCCTCCGACCCCCGTCAGACCCCTACCCTCTGTCGCCCCATCTACCCTCCCTCCGACCCCCGTCTGACCCCTACCCTCTGTGCCCCCATCTACCCTCCCTCTGACCCCCGTCTGACCCCTACCCTCTGTGCCCCCATCTACCCTCCCTCTGACCCCCGTCTGACCCCAACCCTCTGTGCCCCCATCTACCCTCCCACCGACCCCCGTCAGACCCCTACCCTCTGTGGCCCCATCTACCCTCCCTCCGACCCCCGTCTGACCCCTACCCTCTGTGCCCCCATCTACCCTCCCTCCGACTCCCGTCTGACCCCTACCCTCTGTGCCCCCATCTACCCTCCCTCTGACCCCCGTCTGACCCCTACCCTCTGTGGCCCCATCTACCCTCCCTCTTACCGCCCTTGTGCCCACTACCCTTTTTCCCCCATCTACCCTCCCTCTGACCCCCGTCTGACCCCTTCTCTCTGTGCCCCCATCTACCCTCCCTCTGACCCCCGTCTGACCCCTACTCTCTGTCCCCCCATCTACCCTCCCTCTGACCCCCGTCTGACCCCTACCCTCTGTCCCCATCTACCCTCCCTCCGACCCCCGTCTGACCCCCAGCCTCTGTTGCCCCGTCTACCCTCCCTCCGACCCCCGTCTGACCCCTACCCTCTGTCCCCCCGTCTACCCTCCCTCCGACCCCCGTCTGACCCCTACACTCTGTCGCCCCGTCTACCCTCCCTCCGACCCCCGTCTGACCCCTACCCTCTGTCGCCCCGTCTACCCTCCCTCCGACCCCCGTCTGACCCCTACCCTCTGTCGCCCCGTCTACCCTCCCTCCGACCCCCGTCTGACCCCTACCCTCTGTCCCCCCGTCTACCCTCCCTCCGACCCCCGTCTGACCCCTACCCTCTGTCCCCCCGTCTACCCTCCCTCCGACCCCCGTCTGACCCCTACCCTCTGTCCCCCCGTCTACCCTCCCTCCGACCCCCGTCTGACCCCTACCCTCTGTGGCCCCGTCTACCCTCCCTCCGACCCCCGTCTGACCCCTACCCTCTGTCCCCCCTTCTACCCTCCCTCCGACCCCCGTCTGACCCCTACCCTCTGTCCCCCATCTACCCTCCCTCTGACCCCCGTCTGACCCCTACTCTCTGTCCCCACACCTCCCCTCCTTCTGAGACCGGTCTTCCCACTACCCTAGTTCCCCCATCTACCCTCCCTCCGACCCCCGTCTGACCCCCATCCTCTGTTGCCCCGTCTACCCTCCCTACGACCCCCGTCTTACCCCTACCCTCTGTCCCCCCGTCTACCCTCCCTCCGACCCCCGTCTGACCCCTACCCTCTGTCGCCCCGTCTACCCTCCCTCCGACCCCCGTCTGACCCCTACCCTCTGTCGCCCCATCTGCCCTCCCTCTGACCCCCGTCTAACCCCCTACCCTCTGTCCCCCATCTGCCCTCCCTCCGACCCCCGTCTGACCCCTACCCTCTGTCCCCCATCTACCCTCCCTCTGACCCCTGTCTGACCCCTACCCTCGGTCCCCCATCTACCCTCCCTCCGACCCCCGTCTGACCCCCATCCTCTGTTGCCCCATCTACCCTCCCTCCGACCCCCGTCTGACCCCCATCCTCTGTTGCCCCATCTACCCTCCCTCCGACCCCCGTCTGACCCCTACCCTCTGTCCCCCCATCTACCCTCCCTCCGACCCCCGTCTGACCCCTACCCTCTGTCCCCCCGTCTACCCTCCCTCCGACCCCCGTCTGACCCCTACCCTCTGTCCCCCCGTCTACCCTCCCTCCGACCCCCGTCTTACCCCCTACCCTCTGTCCCCCATCTGCCCTCCCTCCGACCCCCGTCTGACCCCTACCCTCTGTCCCCCATCTGCCCTCCCTCTGACCCCCGTCTGACCCCTACCCTCTGTCCCCCATCTACCCTCCCTCTGACCCCCGTCTGACCCCTACCCTCTGTCCCCCATCTACCCTCCCTCTGACCCCCGTCTGACCCCTACCCTCTTTCCCCCATCTACCCTCCCTCTGAACCCGCTCTGACCCCTACCCTCTGTCCCCCCATCTACCCTCCCTCTGACCCCCGTCTGACCCCTACCCTCTGTCCCCCATCTACCCTCCCTCCGACCCCCGTCTGACCCCCATCCTCTGTTGCCCCATCTACCCTCCCTCCGACCCCCGTCTGACCCCTACCCTCTGTCCCCCATCTACCCTCCCTCCGACCCCCGTCTGACCCCTATCCTCTGTCCCCCCATCTGCCCTCCCACGGACCCCCCGTCTGACCCCTACCCTCTGTCGCCCCATCTACCCTCCCTCTGACCTCCGTCTGACCCCTACCCTCTGTCCCCCATCTACCCTCCCTCTGACCCCTACCCTCTGTCCTCCCATCTACCCTCCCTCCGACCCCCGACTAACCCCCTACCCTCTGTCGCCCCATCTAGCCTCCCTCCGACCCCCGTCTTACCCCCACCCCCTCATGGTACCCCCATCTACCCCCATTTACCCTCCCTCTGACCCCTCATCTAGCTCCCGCCCCCTTGTGGTAGCTCCATCTGCCCCCCATTTACCCTCCTTCTGACCCCGCTTTCTCTCTTGGGCAGGGGGGGACTCCGGCTCCCCCGGGCTGAACTTGCTGATCTGCAGAGACGGACGAACCATCAACCTGGGGGGGAAGACGTCATTGCCAGTGCTCCCCGGAGTAAGAGTCCAGCACCCCCCTGGCTGGGGGTGGGAGGGGAGCTGGTTGACGGGCTCTCTTGGTGGTGTAGGGGGTGGGGCTGGCACGGCTGTCCCGGAGGAGGGGGCGCGGCTGGTTGACACGGCTCCCCCGGTGGGGGTGGGGCTGGCACGGCTGTCCTGGGGGAGGGGGGCGGCTGGTTGACACGGCTCCCCCGGTGGGGGGTGGGGCTGGCACGGCTGTCCTGGGGGAGGGGGGCGGCTGGTTGACACGGCTCCCCCGGTGGGGGTGGGGCTGGCACGGCTGTCCTGGGGGAGGGGGCCGGCTGGTTGACACAGCTCCCCCGGTGGGGGGTGGGGCTGGCACGGCTGTCCCGGGGGAGACGGGGGGCGGCTGGTTGACACAGCTCCCCCGGTGGGGGGTGGGGCTGGCACGGCTGTGCTGGGGGAGAGGGGGGGCGGCTGGTTGACACGGCTCCCCCGGGGGGGGGTGGGGCTGGCACGGCTGTCCCAGGGGAGACGGGGGGCGGCTGGTTGACACAGCTCCCCCGGTGGGGGGTGGGGCTGGCACGGCTGTGCTGGGGGAGAGGGGGGGCGGCTGGTTGACACGGCTCCCCCGGTGGGGGGTGGGGCTGGCACGGATGTGCGGGGGGGGAGGGGGGGCGGCTGGTTGACACGGCTCCCCCGGTGGGGGGTGGGGCTGGCACGGCTGTGCGGGGGGAGAGGGGGGCGCGGCTGGTTGACACGGCTCCCCCGGTGGGGGGTGGGGCTGGCACGGCTGTGCTGGGGGAGAGGGGGGGCGGCTGGTTGACACGGCTCCCCCGGTGGGGGGTGGGGCTGGCACAGCTGTCCCGGGTGAGAGGGGGGCGCGGCTGGTTGACACAGCTCCCCTGGTGGGGGTGGGGCTGGCACGGCTGTCCCGAAGGAGGGGGGCGGCTGGTTGACACAGCTCCCCCGGTGGGGGTGGGGCTGGCACGGCTGTCCCGGAGGAGGGGGGCGGCTGGTTGACACAGCTCCCCCGGTGGGGGGTGGGGCTGGCACGGCTGTGCTGCGGTCCGGCTGTACCAGCCAAACCTTTCCTTGGGTTGACCTGGTCTGATTCCCCTCTCTGGTGGCTCCTGTCTGGGCAGGGTCTGGGGACAGCCCCCCTCTCCTCTCACTGGCTCCCCTCCCTCCCCACAGGACGTCTTCCGCTTGCAGACCCCCGGCGGGGGTGGCTTTGGGCTGGCTGCTGACCCCAGGGACTCCCTGGAGCGGCACCAGCCGCCTGACGCCAGGAGCTTCCCGGAGCGTGGCAGCCTGTACGACTATCGCCTGGCGCAGGAGACGGCGTGAGGGGCCGGGCCGGGGCGTGGGATGAGCCGCCCCACGGCTCTGCCCCGATGCAGTGCGGGCTTGGCCCCCCTCCCCCCTCCTGGCCTCCTAATGCGGGGAGCATGGGCCAGGACTCCTGGGTTCCAGTCCGCTGGGCCCTGCCTCGCTGTGTTACGGTGCCCGAGTCCCTGCCCCTCTCTGCCCCACTATGGGGCGAACACTTGCAGGGGTCGTTCCTGGGCATTTGCAGAGGGTTTGGGACTCATGGGGCTGGAGGTGCGGTTGGGGGCCTGAGCCAGGGCCTGTGGTGACTGGGGCCATGGGAACTCCCCTCCACGTGTCCTGGAGCTGAGTCTCCCTGCTCTGTCAGCCCCACAGGGCCCTGCTGCTCTCGGGGCGCAGCCGGGCCCCCCGTGGAGGAGGGGCGTGAAGGGAGCTGCCTGGGGGGAGCGAGAGCAGCATTTGCCCTCCGCCCCCAGCAGCGAGGAGCCGATGCAGCAGTTCGGGTTCTCTCCAGGGAAGGGCGGCGTTTGCCCCATCACAGGCTGTTGTAAGAGGAGGCCCTGAAACATAAACCCTGGGTCTCAGAGGCCCGGCCTGAGGCCTGAGCTAAAGGGATGCTCAGGACTTAGTGAACATAGAGCAGAGTGAAGCTGGGGGCCAGAGGCAGGCCCTGCTCCCAGACGCTGGCAAGAAGGCTGCTCATTGGATGTATACACAGAGCTAAAGGCATCTGTCACGGGGTCCCCGGGCGCTGCTCTGGAACCGCTCCCCACCAAGCCAGGCAGGACTCTGGGGAGCCTCCTCTCCCTCGGAGCAGCCTGTCTGCAGGGCAAGAAGCTCCCACGGCTTCACCTCCTGGGTCTCTCCCTGGAGCATTCAGCATCCTCTGCCCCTCCGTGCGCTTCCCACAGCGAGTCCGCCCAGCGGGGTCCTGGGGGGCCACAGGGTCCTGCCCCCCCCCCCCACTGCGCAGTCAGACGTGACTCTCAGCCAGCCAGTAACACAGAGGTTTATTCGATGACAGGAACAGGGTCTAAAACAGAGCTTGTAGGTACCGCGAACGGGACCCCCTCAGCTGGGTCCATTCTGGGGGGCAGTGAGACAGACCCCCCCGTCTGCCCTCACTCCTCGTCCCCAGCCAGCCCGAAACTGACACCCCCTCCAGCCCCTCCTCTCTGGCCTTTGTCTCCTTCCTGGGCCAGGAGGTCACCTGATCTCTTTGTTCACCTTTAGCTATTCCCTTGCAGGGCGGACGGGCCCCCCATTTGTTGCCAGGAGACAGTGTGTCGGCCAGTTATGCACACTGGAGACTTAAGAAATGCATAGGGGAAACTGAGGCACCCACACAGTATTCAGAGGAAACATTAAGAACGGTCCCACTTCATCGCATCTCTCCCCCCTTCAAGACCGAACTGAGCGAGGTCACTTCAGCCAGTGACCTGGGGAAGTTCGAACCCACCAACGCTCCCAGGGATGCCCCAGCATCTCTCCCATTCCTTGCTCGGAGTTACACCGGATCCTTCCGGTTTCACACCCTCCCATGGGTCTGTTGTGCTTGATGGCACTCGCCGGCTGCATGTGAAAAGGTTTATGCGGCCCGGGCCCTTTTGCCACCCCAAACCCCTGGGGTTTAAACTGGGATTGGGTCTCTTCCCAGCGCTCCAGTTTGGAGGGCTGTGATTCGGGCTCTCTGGGTTAAGAGCCCCCAGCTGGACCTTGGCCACCCTCTGAACAGGTGTCTCTGTCCACAGCACTTCCTCTAGAATCTCCCCCGACCTAGGCATGGGGTAGGCCTCAGACACCGTGATGGAACCAGCGGAAGCTTAAAGCCCACTAAACCAGATTATCCCGTCTTCCTTGGGGACCAGCCCCACGGGTGAGGCCCATGGGCTGTTGAACGGCTGGATCACATCTAAAGCCAGCAGGTTCTGGGCTGCTTTCCCAGTGACTCTGAATGGGGAACACCTGATGGGGAGATTGGCTCCCACCTCAGGGAAGAGATCCCCAGGGGGTCTTCCCCCTTCTCCCAATCCTCCCCTTCCAGGTCCAGGGGTCCCCTCGCTTTCCTCCCATCCAGCAGCTTGAAAGGGAAGAACCCTGTGGATTCCTGGGGCACCACCAGCTGCCTCCCGATTCCCCACAGTTCCACTTCCCCTTGGGGAGCTCATTCCCGGTACAGGGATCCCTTCTCCTGCAGGACTCTGTCCCTGCAGCCCTCCTCAAGGGGGTTAAGTTCCCTCAGCTTCTCCAAGGAGGGATCCTTCCACAGCTCGGTCTGGGATTCAGCTGCTGGGGCAGGGAGTGGGACCTGCTCCCTCTCGCTGGCTGGGCCTGGGGTCACAGCCCCCCTGAGCCCTGTCCCTGGTAGCTCCCTCCCTGCTGTGGAATCACTTCCCAGCAGCACGTCTGGACCAGGCAAACCTGGTTAGCAGCCGACCTGCCCTGCCTGGGTGTCCCCCCACTCAGCTGGGGTCTCAGCTCCCCCCCTGCTCAGCGCTGCCCTGGCTGTCCCCGTGGGGGCAGGCAGTGAGCTCTCTGCTCTGGCCACAGCCTCAGAGCCAGCGTAAGCCCCCTCTCCGGTGTGCAGGGGGGCAGGGAGCATCTCTCCCTCCCACTCAGCCCCAGGGGGCTGGTTACAGGCAGGCAGGTATCCTGAGCCCAGCAGCCCCTCCCCCCTGCCAGCCAGGTCATTTGCATTTTCACTGACCATTTCCATCCCAGCCAATTGGTTCCCTGGATTTGAATTCAAACCCTCGGCCATTACAGGAGCAGGGCCTGGATCCTGTCCCAGAGAGACACAGTCACCCCCCAACAGGGCCTCCCAGCCGCTCTCCTGGAGAACCCCAACGACCAGCCAGCCCGACCCCTCCTGGGGCTGCACAGGGCTCCGGGCCATAGGCAGGGCCAGGGGCTTCACCCCGGGGACCTTCACCCAGGTCCCACAGCCCCTCAGCATCTGCGGCTGCACCACCCGGGCCTGACAACAGTTCTCTCTGTCCCAGGGTCTCGCCACCCCAGGCAGGTCTCCCCACTGACCCCCACCTTCCACTCCCACTGGGGGCCCGAGGGGCCTGAGCCCAGGAGACTCCACGCAGACATACAGGCCGGGGCCAGGAGTGGGAGCCTGTCAGCCACCCCACCCATCTGGCTGACGGCGTCTATGGCCTTGGGACCCAGCAAGGGAGCTAGATACCGGGGCGTTTCCGCAGGGTCCCCCTGGTTCAAATCACCCACCTGCTCGAAGGCAGCACGGGGAGCATCCACATCCCCCCCTCCTTAACCAGGGGCAGCAATTTAGGGTTGAGGTTCCCTGTGGAACTGGCAGCCCGGGGTCTATCCCCACTCACCCCTGGGCAGCCCCCTATGCCTCCCCGCTCCACCATCACCAGTCCATGCAGCTGCTGCTTCTCCTGCAGCTTTTCCTCGGGCTCTTGCTCTCTCTCACGGTCCTCTCGCTCTCTCAGGCTCTGCTCCCATCCCATCCGTCTCCGATCCCCTGATGGGGAACCCGTTCGTGAAGACCCTCGTCTGGTTGGGGACCAGACTCTCGGGGATGCCTGGCTGCTGCTCCAGCTGCTCCCAGATCCTCTTGTAGCCCCATCTGGGTCAGGAATCTGCTCCTCAGAGCGGTCCTTGTCCTCCTCCTCCAGCTGCACAATTAACTGGGCCTTGGTGAACTTCCCCATGCGTCACCCTCTCTGTGTGCACAGGATCACAATGTCCTTCTCAAGGAGATGGTGACAGGCCATCACTGCACCGCTCCCAAGTGGCTCTGGACTCAGAGGCCTGTGTGCTCTTGGCTCCTCCATGGTTTCCAGGAAGAACCCTGGTGTGCCAGCCCTTCACATGTCACCACCTCTCTGCCAGGGTCGAGCTGCAGCCTCCTCCACCCCTGGAACTGCTCCTGCAATCCCCAGGGGAACCCTGCTATTGCCAAAATCCTTCTCTTTCCCAGGGTCGAGCGGCAGCTTCTCCGCCCCTGGGACTGCTCCCTGCCGCCCTCAGGGGGACCCCGTTACTCCAACAGTCCTTCTCGCTGGTCACACACTCCCAGGGGTTAACCGCCCCCTGAAACCGTCCCTCTCTGAGCCTTCAGCACACCTAGTCCTCATTATCCCTCCTTTGTTTTACTGCTCCCCAGTCACTCACTGCAAGCCAGCGCCATTCACGGGGTGCAGTACATCCCACCGCTGCCACCAGTTGTCACGGAGTCCCTGGGCGATGCTCTGGAACTGCTCCCCACCAAGCCAGGCAGGAGCAAGAAATGCATAGGGGAAACTGAGGCACCCACACAGTAGTCAGAGGAAACATTAAGAACAGTCCCACTTTGTCACAGTATCAAGCACTAATAGGATAAACATGGACCAGGATGGCACCAGAACAGTCTGGTACAAACACATTCCACAGAGAGAATGAGGAACAGGCTGACCCATCCTAAAAGACAGGGTCAAAAGGATAATCTGATGGACAGACTTGTTCAAACCAACATGTACCAGGAGAGAGGCAGCATCCCAACATGCAGAGGGGTTGCACCCCAACACCTCAGGAGTGACGTGTAACGTGTTTGTACCTGTGTATAAGAATGCACCCCTGGGGCCGTGTCTTTGTCTGGCCTGGGGGCAGCGGAGAGTCCCGCCACTGACTGAGCTGAGTCCATTGTCAGGGGTGCATATTCGTAGTATGTCCTGTAGAGTCTGCGGGGAACTTTTACTGTGCTTCATTTGGCAATAAACCTGGCCAGGTGCCTTTGTACCTTATCAGAGTCTGTGGTCATTGGGGGTTCTCTGGGGGTCTGCTGTGTCTGCAGAGCCGGGGCAGCGTGCAGGGAGAACACATGCATGCAGCCGACAGCTACAACATTGACCTGAGCAGAGCCCCACACCGGTGACGTTGTTGGAGTCTGAGGGAGTGAAAGGCACCGGCACTGCTGTGGGCCGCACTGCCACATGCCAGCCCAGTCGTAGCCTCCTTGTGGCCCCAGAGCTGGAGACCCCGGGGCTCCTGCTAAACCCGTCTCTGTGCTTTGCTCAGGAGCGATAGGCCTGGCGGGGGGCAGTTCCACCCGCCCACCCGCGTGACCCTATCCAGGGCTCTGGCTCTTTCTGACGCAGGGGGAGCTTCAGCCAATGGGCTCACTGAGTTGGGCCCGGCCTGAGCCTCAGGGAGGCATGTTCCCCGCCGGGCTGCAGGGCCACCCAGAGGTGGGGGGCAAGTGGGGCAATTTGCCCCAGGCCCCACAGGGGCCCCGGGAGCTGCTCTGGGTTTTTGGTGGCACGTCGGTGGCGGGTGCCGCCCGGTGAGTACAAGAGCCGCAAGCGGCGGGGAAAAGGAAGAAAAGCCGCGCTCAGGCTGCTCCACCGCCGCTGCTTCATTCTTGGCAGCGACTCGACGGCAGGTCCTTCCCTCCGAGAGGGACCCGCCACTGAAGACCCGGCCCTGCCCCAGGCCCCTGAATCCTCTGGGCAGCCCTGCTGGGCTGGGCTTCATTCAGTCCAGCACGGAGGCTGGGGGAGGGGTAGCTCAGGGGTTTGAGCATGGGCCTGCTAAACCCAGGGTTGTGAGCTCAATCCCTGAGGGGGCCACTTGGGGATCTGGGGCAAAAATGGGTCCTGCTAGTGAAGGCAGGGGGCTGGACTCGATGACCTTTCGAGGTCCCTTCCAGTTCTAGGAGATGGGTACATCTCCCGTTATTACTATTACTAGGCTTTGGCGGGCTCGGCCTCACGTGCGGGGGCTGCCTGAGCCCAGGCTGGACCCCTGCCAGGTCGAGCGGGTCTCCCTCAGCTGGCATGAGGGCAGCACAGAGCAGGAGCAGCTCTGGCCTCTAGCTGCAGCCTAAACCCTGGAGTCTTTGCTGCCTGCCCCAGCATGTCTGGGCCTCCTCTCCAGCAGCACCTCCCATTACACCGGCTGGACTCAGCATTGCAAGGGTTAACCCCTCCAGTGCCATGGGCAGGGCAGGGCAGGGCAGCGGGCGTGACGGTTTCCGGTGAGGCTATTACAGCTGAACTGGCAGGGGTGTGATCCCCGTCCCGCGTGGGTATGTTCGGCCACCTGTGCCCCAAGCTCGACGAGGGCTGGATGGAACGCTGCCCCCGCCCCCCAGCTCCCACCAGCCCTGCTGGCTCTGCCCCCATGACCAGGCCCTTCTCCATCGCCGAACCCAGGCATGGGGAGCAGCTCTGGCCCGGCCTTTCAGACATGGAGACTGGACCTATGCCCGTACTGTGGGGAACCAGGACACTGCGTCAAGCTGCCCTGCCAAGGTGTGATCTGCACCTGGGTCAGAGAAAGCGAAAGCCTAGACCCCTTAGCAGGGTGCGGGCTGGGCTGGCGCCTTCCCTTTCCTCCAGCAGCCTGCACCAGTACGCTAGCAATGGCCAATCAGAGGCCAGCCCCTCTCCGGCTCGAGCACCTTGCGATCCCCAACACCAACCTAGAGGTGCTGGTGGGCTCGGGTGCCTCAGGCAGTTCCATGGATCCAGAGTCTGCCCAGGCACACTATCCCCCCACAGCGCAGTCACCCACCAGCTGGCACCCTTAGAGGCAACTACCCTTTGGGGCCACCGAGAAATTCTGTTTGGGCTCATGCGTGAACTGCATTCACCAGTTGTCCTTGGCATCCCGGCTCATCGCCTACAACCTGCACATCTGCTGGTGGTCAGGCATGATATGCTCTCCGTCCCTGTCTCGCCAGCAATCCTGTTTCCTGAGAGCCAAACCAGGCCCAGCAGCCCACTGCAGCTTACTCAGTCCTCCAAAGAATTCAGAGATGCTAAGCGAGGAGCCAAAGGTGACCCTGGCAACCTCCACGACCTCCTCCATAGCTCCAGGGATTCCTATTAAATAACAGCACTATGCCGACATGGTCAATGAAAAGAAAGCCAACACCCTACTGCCTCATCGCAGCTATGATGGCCCCATTGACCTCCCGTCAGGAGCCGAGGCTCCTTTTGGGCACATTGCCTTCCTCTCTCAACCTGAACTACGGGTACTTCTGGAAGGATATGAATGGTAGATCACCTTCCCTACCAGGCATGGCCATGGTCATGCCATTAGGGTTGTGCAATGCCCTGGCAACATCTTTAGGGACATACTGGACCAATTTGTTGTCCTTTATCTGGATGAGATCCTAATTTTCTCTGAAAGTCAGGATCTCTACAGTCATCATGGCTGCACTGTCTTGGAGTGACGATGCCAAAACCACCACTGCTCAAAACTTGAGAAATGCGCGTTCAATAAGGACAGGGTGGAATTCTTGGGATCCCCTCGCCCGAGGAACTCGCACGGACCTTCATAAGGCAGTGGCAATATTCAACTAGGCCACACCCAAGGATGTAGGTGGAGGGCAGTGATTTCTGAGATTTGCCAAATTTTACAGGTGATTTATTAAAGGATTCTCTAGCTTGGTTGCACCCATAAGGTTCAGTAGCCTTTGATCAACTGAAGAAGGCATTCACCATGGCAGCTATCTGAATTCACCCAGATTTCACTAACAATTTATGATCAAGGCCAATGACTCAAACTTTGCCATAGGTGCAGAATTATTTCAACATGTGGGTCCCTGCAACCAATTCTACCCCTGTGGCTTTTATTCTCGGAAGCAGTCCCCAGTGGAGAAAAATTACAATATTTGGGACAAGGAACTACTGCACATCAAGATGGCTCTGAGAAGTGGTGCCACCTCCTAGAAGGAGCCCTATTCCCAGTCCGAGTCCTGATGGACTATAGGAACTTGGAATACCTACAGACGGCCAGATTCCTTAACGAACGCCAGATCTGCTGGTCCCTCTTCTTTGCTCATGACAGGGTTGTTGTAACCTATCAACCTGGGGCAAGAAATGGGACGGCGGATGCCCTATCCCCCAAAGGCTAACATCTCAACCTGAGGAGACGCTGCATTTTTCTGAACGCGCTGGCGCTTCCTTCGCGCTGAAGGGATTGTGCCCTAGTACAGTGCCAGACGGTGACGGGGGCCCAACGGAGGCCAGGCCTCTGTCTCCCCGGAGGGGATGGAGTTTTCTCGCCAAGCAGAGATGGCAGAAAGTGTTATGGCGGCTGCTGCTGCGTGAGCACTCGCAATCCAGGAGTCCCGCTAGCCTGCGTGTGAGCTGGGCAGCGGTGGGGCTGCAGCGTCAGCCACGGAGCCTGAGTCTCCAGCAGAGACGGCCTCTGCCCTGTCTCTGCTGCTCGGTTCTCGCCCCTTGTGTGTGTTTTGTCCTCGCGGAAGCAGGCTGGGACTTTAACACCACCAGGGACAGCTCGAGCTCAGCTCACCTGACTTACACGAACAGGACGGTTAGTACCAGGCCCCCTAGTTGGCTGTGAGAAAACCCCAACATTCACCAACAAAAATCCGTGTTCTTCCATTGCAAAGGGATCCCTGGGATCCTGTTGTACCAGTGTTAACGCCGGCTGAGAGGCTGTCAACTGGGGGAGGGGGTGTTCCTGGTAAAACATCTCTCCCGCGGAAGGGAACAAGCGTCACTGTGCCAATGGCAGCCGTACCGGGGACCTGACGGCCAACACGGCCACTGGGTTTCTTCCTCTTGCTCTGTCGTTAATAAACGGCTAAAGGGCTGGTCAGGGTGTGTTCGCCGGGGGCCCGGGCGGCCTCAGCCCAAACCTCGTTGAACACCGGTCAGGGCCAGGGCCACATTAACACCTTTGATGGCCTGGCGGGGGGGCTTTAGCCAGTGCCTCTGAAATCAGTCGCAGATTAGCCTGGCTGCACTGGGCTCCCAGCTCAGGTTTGGCCCAGCTGCCTCCATTGGGACTGGGGGCGGGGGGGGGGGCGAAGCCAAGTCTGGGTGAGTGGCATTGTGACCTGGTGCAGACTCAGGCTGGGTCAGACCTGAGTAACACCGTGACCACATGCACCAGGTTGCAGTGCGGAGACGGACGCAGCCCCCTGGGCCAGGAGCCTCCTCTGCAGGGTGAACATAAGAACAGCCAGACTGAGTCACACCAATGGTTCATCCAGCCCAGTATCCAATGCCAGGTGCCCCAGAGGGAATGAACAGAACAGGGCATCATCAAGTGACCCATCCCCTGTCGCCTATTCCCAGCTTCTGGCAAACAGAGGCTAGGGACACCATCCCTGCCCAGCCTGGCTAATAGCCATCCATGGACCTATCCTCCATGAGCTTATCTAGTTCTTTTTTGAACCCTGTTATGGTCTTGGCCTTCACAACATCCTCTGGCAAGGAGTTCCACAGGTTGACTGTGCGTTTGGTGAAGAAATACTGCCTTTGGTTTGTTTTAAACCTGCTGCCTGTTCATTTCATTGGGTGACCCCCTAGTTCTTGCATTATGAGCAGGAGTAAATAACACTTCCTTATCTACTTTCTTCAAACCAGTCATGAATTTATAGACTTCTATTGAATCCCCACTTAATTGTCTCTTTTCCATGCTGAAAAGTCTCAGTTTTATTAATCTCTCCTCATATGGCAGCCATTCCAGACCCCTAATCATTTTGTTGCCCTTTTCTGAACCTTTTCCAATTCCAATACATCTTTTTTGAGATGGGGCGACCACATCTGCACACAGTATTCAAGCTGTGGGTGTACCAGGAATGTATACAGAGGCAATATGATATTTTCTGTCTTATTATCAATCCCTTTCCTAATGATTCCTAACATTGTTACCTTGTTTGGCTGCCACTGCACATTGAGTGGCTGTTTCCAGAGAACTTTCCACACTGACTCCAAGATCTTTCTTGAGTGGTAACAGCTAATTTAGACCCCATCATTTTATATGTAGAGTTGGGATTATGTTTTCCAATGTGCATCACTTCGCATTTATCACCGTTGAATTTCATCTGACATTTTGTTGCCTAGTCTGCCTGGAGCTGGGAGGGGCAGGGGGCTCTGAGCAGGGAGCTGGGAGGGGCAGGGGGCTCTGACCCAGGAGCCTGGGGTTGCATCTCATTGGCCAGAGACCAGAACCGTGACTCCTTTGCCAATGACTCCTGTGTAGCGGCCGCACATGGCATCACTGGATACGAGGGCTGAGAGGCCTGGGCAGGCTGTGGGGGGTGATGGCTCCTTGCCCTGGGGACCCTCCTGTACCCAAGCGGGGGTTGCAGTAGGGGTATTGCTGAGAGGCCTGGCATGGTGCCGAAGGGGGATGACACCTGGGGCAGAGCAGGAGCCGGGAGCTGGTGGGTCACAGGGGCGTTGAAGGGGGCTGAGCTGACCCAGCCCGTGGAGGATCTGGTTGGGCGACGGGAGCTCTGAGGGCTGAACCCCGACCCCTCCCAGGGCAGGCGGGAGCTGTGAGCTCAGCCGGTGGCTGCAGGCTGGGACAAGGGGGCCGAGGGGGGTTGGATAAGACCCGGCTTCAGAGAGACTGGGCAGATCTCGCCCGGGACTGATGGAGCCCGGGACTGACAGATCGTGTGGCCACTTGGCCGGTTGCTCGGACCTGGTCCACCTGGGAACGTTGGCTTCCCCAGGCCGCCGTTACAGGCGATTGCCAAACCCTGCTGCCCGCAGACGCAGCCGATGGCAGAGGTGCCTGGGCCGGCAGAGGAGCCAGGTCTGTACTGGGGTCAGTCCCGGGGGACGGGCTGGGCAGAGCTCGCAGCCTGGGGCAGGAGAGCTGGAGCCCCGAGGCTCAGTCCAGGGGGGCTGCATGGCCCCCCTGAAGGGAGAGAGGGACCCTGGGGACCCAGCCTGCTGAAGGGTTCCTACCAGGGACTGTTCAAAGTTGGGGTGTAGCTGTGCCAGTGGCCAGCCTGCAGCTGCCAGGGGAGAATCAGCCCCAGCTGTCCGCAATGCACAGATGTGGACAGGTGCTTTGGAAGCTTTATTAATTCCAGCTCCCGACCCCACAGGGGCTCAGTGCCAAGGCCGGGTGAGCGGGGGCAGTGGGGAGCCCCTCCTGGCAGCCACAGTGCAGCTGAAGAGCACTGTGCCCTGCTGGGGACAGACGGGCCTCGCGGTGCTGAGCAGGGGCAGACACGGCCCCCACGCCAGTGCCGGGGAGCCCCTGCCCAGCTAACACCCAGCTCACGGGCTGGGGAGGGGGCCCAAGGAGCCCGTGGCACTGAGCCGGGGGAGAAGCCAGCTGGCAGCCTGGGAAATAGCCGTCCCCTCGTCCTGCTGCAGTGGGTGAGGTCTGCAGAGGCAGCGCCACACCCCTGCGCCCCCCCGGGGACCCCGAACCCAGACCCATGGGTGCTGGGCCCCACTGGTGCAGTAGAGCAGCATGCCTGAACCTGGGGCCCCCGCCAGCCTGGAAACCAGGTGCTGGGGCTGTCCCCCTCCTGGGGCACTGAGCGGGGGGGCTCTGGCCAGCACAGACCCACCTCCCATGGGACCACCAGAGCCCCTGGGGGCAACTCTAGCCCCACACAGCCCTGCACAGCCCCAGGGGCCTCTTGGCCCAGCCAGCTCGATCCGGTCCCAGGCCTCGCGGCCTATCCGAGTCCGGCGGGAGGGGGGGACACGGAGGGGGAGGGCCCAGCCCCACCCCACCATAACGAGCACTCTCCATCGACCTTCCGCCCCGGACACCGGGGTTCACACTTGCTGCTGCCACTGCGGTGCAGGGTTCAGGAGCAGCCGCAGCCCCACAGCCATGTGGTCCGAGCAGCCGGCCAGCTGGGTGATGAAGGAAAACTTCTCCACCTCCTGGGCAAAGCAAGGGGACAGCAGTGTCAGGAGGGCAGTGGGGGTGGGTGTGTGAGAGAGAGAGAGGGAGAGACACTACAGATCCCAGGTCTGGCTACGCCAGAGCACTGCAGGCTGGGACGTGTAGTCTCCATGGGCTGCAGCCGCCCCTCAATCAAGGCTGAGCACTGACACAGCTCGCTACCCCTTCCCGGCCATGGCCAGGGTCCTTCCCCCGCTGCAGGGCAGGAAACAGCCTGGAGCGGGGCCGAGGTCCCAGCCAGCATCTCGCAGCACATCAGGGTCAGAGGCAGCAGAGAACCCAGGCGTCCAGGCCCGGACCCTTCCCGGGAGCCCCGCCCCCTGCTGAGTAGCTCTTTGAATCCCCCGGCCCCGAGCAGCGATTGCGTGAGGCCAGCCCCCTGCCGCCTGGCCCCACGGCACCGTACCGCCAAGCCCCCCGAGCGTGGGAGCTGCTGAGAGGCCCTGGAGGAGCCGATGGAGCGAGTGCGGCTCCCAGCCCCAGCCACCTCCCCAGCACGGGCCCCCGCGGCCCTACCAGCCCCCAGCAGCTGGCCCCTGAGCCGGGTCTCAGCTGAACCCCCCTGCCCTGGGCCCAGCGTCCCTGGCTGGGAGCTCTCCTGCACCCTCGGACTTGGGGCCTGCCCTTCGCTCCACGGGGCCCTCTGGGCACTCACCGTGGTCAGGTTGATGGGGGCGGGGTGCTCGCGGTACAGGATGTAGTCGATGCGGCGCCCTTCCCAGGGGCTCCCTGCTGCCGAGGGGTCGGGGCGGCCGTCCTGCAGGATGGGACCCGCCAGGTACGTCCGCCTGCCCTCCTCTTGCTCCAGGGTCCTGTGGGGCGCACGGGCAGCCATCAGCAGGGCGGGCCGAGGGGGGCCGAGTGGCGGGGGAGCAGGAGCGGGGCTCTGCGTAGGGGGCTGCACGGCAAGGGGGGGCCATGCAGAGAGTAGCCCCCAGTGTCCCATTAACCTGTGCGGGGCCATGGGCAAAGCCTGCGTTGAACTAGGCTGTAAATCCCTCTGCCCTCACCGTGCTCCGGAACCTGCAGAACCCCCATCCACTTCCCCCTCCCACAGCACCCGGAACCTGCAGGGCCCTGGACTGCTCCTCCCTCGCTCCGGAACCTGCAGAACCCCAGACGCTTCCCCCTCCCGCAGCGCTCGGAACCTGCAGGGCCCCGGACGCTTCCCCCTCCCGCAGCGCCCGGAACCTGCAGGGCCCCGGACGCTTCCCCCTCCCGCAGCGCTCGGAACCTGCAGGGCCCTGGACAATTCCTCCCTCGCTCCGGAACCTGCAGAACCCCAGACGCTTCCCCCTCCTGCAGCGCTCGGAACCTGCAGGGCCCCGGACGCTTCCCCCTCCCGCAGCGCTCGGAACCTGCAGGGCCCCGGATGACTCCTCCCTCGCTCCGGAACCTGCAGAACCCCCGTCCACTTCCCCCTCCCGCAGCGCCCGGAACCTGCAGGGCCCTGGACTGCTCCTCCCTCGCTCCGGAACCTGCAGAACCCCTGGACGCTTCCCCCTCCCGCAGCGCTCGGAACCTGCAGGGGCCCGGACGACTCCTCCCTCGCTCCGGAACCTGCAGAACCCCAGACGCTTCCCCCTCCCGCAGCGCCCGGAACCTGCAGGGCCCCGGACGCTTCCCCCTCCCGTAGCGCTCGGAACCTGCAGGGCCCCGGACGACTCCTCCCTCGCTCCGGAACCTGCAGAACCCCAGACGCTTCCCCCTCCCGCAGCGCTCGGAACCTGCAGAACCCCCGTCCACTTCCCCCTCCCGCAGCGTCCGGAACCTGCAGGGCCCTGGACTGCTCCTCCCTCGCTCCGGAACCTGCAGAACCCCTGGACGCTTCCCCCTCCCGCAGCGCTCGGAACCTGCAGGGGCCCGGATGACTCCTCCCTCGCTCCGGAACCTGCAGAACCCCAGACGCTTCCCCCTCCCGCAGCACCCGGAACCTGCAGGGGCCCAGACTCCTCCCTCACTCCGGAACCTGCACAACCCCAGACGCTTCCCCCTCCCATAGCGCCCGGAACCTGCAGGGCCCCGGACGCTTCCCCCTCCCGCAGCGCCCGGAACCTGCAGGGCCCCGGACGCTTCCCCCTCCCGCAGCGCCCGGAACCTGCAGGGCCCCGGATGCTTCCCCCTCCTGCAGCGCTCGGAACCTGCAGGGGCCCGGACTCCTCCCTCGCTCCGGAACCTGCAGAACCCCCGGCTGCTTCCCCCTCCCGTAGCGCCCGGAACCTGCAGGGCCCCAGACTCCTCCCTTGCTCCAGAACCTGCAGAACCCCCAGACGCTTCCCCCTCCCGCAGCGCCCGGAACCTGCTGCAGGGCCCCGGACTCCTCCTCCCTGGCTCTGGAACCCGTGGGTGCAGCCGTTACCTTTTCAGCTTCTCTGGGGTCGACACGGCCTCCTCGTGGATATGCAGGTAGTTCAGCAGGGTGCCTGCAGGGATGTGAGCAGCAGTTAGAGCCGCCCCTACCCTGCCATTCGCCCCACCCCAAAATCTTCCTTCAGCCACAGGTACCTCAGCAGAGATCTGGGGGGCAGGAAGGCTGGGACAGCAGGGGGCTCTGGGTCGGGAGGTGCATGGGCAGATCTGGGGGGCAGGCTGGGCTAGCAGGGCCCCTGACCCCCGGCGTCTCACCCTGAGCCCCCAAAGGCTGGGTCCCTGTGAGGATTTGGATCTAGATGTTTATCTGCAGCCCCAGACAGGGTCCCGGCCCTGCGGAACTGAGACAGAGAAGGCAGCAAGGCTGCGCCGGGCACTGGGCCATCCAGACACGTACCTATGGCCCAGGGCCGGTCCTGCCTGGGCCCCACTCGGCAGGGGTCTTGGTACTGGCGGAAGATCTCATGGGTCTGCTCCAACTCATCCCCTGGAAAGAGCCGGCAGAGTGAATGGGCCCATCTGCCCCCCCCATCCCCTCCTCCACCCCTCCCGCTGCCCCATCCCCTCCACTCCTTGTGTGATGAAGCGGGAATTTTCTATACTATTTGTATGAGTCCAATGTGTGCCTCAGTTTCCCTCTACACTTTGCTGCTCCTGGAAGAGTGCAGGAGACACAGGTGTGTGTGTGTGTGTGTGTGTGTGTCACTTGCTGTTGGGATCGGTAATTAACTGCTTGGAGCAAACCCAGATCGACAGAGGGGCCAGGACTGACCAGAGCAGGAAGCCTGCAGGCGGCACTAGGGACCTGAGCGGGGGGAGAGAGGGGCCAGGTGGCGGGACCGCGGCAGAGAGACAGGAAGCCCCATCACGCTGGGCTGGCTCCTGGCTCCGGCTGGGCAGGAGGGGCCTGTGCCTCGGTGGGCTCGCCCGCGGGCGTTCGTTTCCGTGGCTGGGGCCTAGGCAAAGGCTGCCTGTGTGGCTGCAAAGACCCAGCCCAGAGCCTCGCACCCTGCGGGGCCCAGCACCCGCGTCCCGCGAGGGCTGGCGTGGCTGGATTCCTTGCAGGGGGCCCCGGGGCAAGGCAGGGTCGCTGGGGCCCGCCGAGCCAGCCCCTCGGGGTCACAGGCTGGGCACTACCCCCTGCCCCACCTGAGGAGCAGTTGTCGAAGTTGAAGTCCCCGCAGAACACGTCGAAGGCGACGACATCCCCGCGCTGCGCGTGGGCGTCCTGGAACAGCTGCGCCCAGAAGAGCCCCTGGGTGAGCTGGCTGCAGCGGATCTGAGCATCGGCTGCGGGGGGACAGGGCTCGATTACAGCGGGGCCAACGTCCTCATGGGTGAAAACAGGACACTGCTCCTGCTCCACCTCTTTCGCTCCAGCCCCTGCACCCCCCCCCCCGCATCACTCGCTGCTCTCGCCACCACCCTCCCCTGCCAGCTGAGCACGGCTGGGGAGGGGAGGGGAGGGAGAGCTGTGCTCCGGGGGTGGGGGGAGTGGGGCAGGGCACGGTGGGGGAAGGGGAGGGGGAGCCGTGCTCTGGGGGTGGGGGGAGTGGGGCAGCGGGGGGGGGAAGGGGAGGGAGAGCAGCGCTCCGGGGGTGGGGGGAGTGGGGCAGGGTGGGGGAGGGGAGGGCAGGGAGAGCCGTGCTCCGGGGGTGGGGGGAGTGGGGTAGCGGGGGGGGGAAGGGGAGGGAGAGCAGCGCTCCGGGGGTGGGGGGAGTGGGGCAGGGAGGGGGAAGGTGAGGGGGAGCCGTGCTCTGGGGGTGGGGGGAGTGGGGCAGGGTGGGGGAGGGGAGGGGGAGCCGTGCTCTGGGGGTGGGGGGAGTGGGGCGGGGCACGGTGGGGGAAGGGGAGGGGGAGCCGTGCTCTGGGGGTGGGGGGAGTGGGGCAGCGGGGGGGGGGGAAGGGGAGGGAGAGGGGGTGGGGGGAGTGGGGCAGGGTGGGGGAGGGGAGGGCAGGGAGAGCCGTGCTCCGGGGGTGGGGGGAGTGGGGTAGCGGGGGGGGGAAGGGGAGGGAGAGCAGCGCTCCGGGGGTGGGGGGAGTGGGGCAGGGAGGGGGAAGGTGAGGGGGGAGCCGTGCTCTGGGGGTGGGGGGGAGTGGGGCAGGGTGGGGGAGGGGAGGGGGAGCCGTGCTCTGGGGGTGGGGGGGGGGAGTGGGGCAGCGGGGGGGGGAAGGGGAGGGAGAGCAGCGCTCCGGGGGTGGGGGGAGTGGGGCAGGGTGGGGGAGGGGGAGCCGTGCTCCGGGGGTGGGGGGAGTGGGGCAGGGTGGGGGAGGGGGAGCCGTACTCCAGGGGTGGGGGGAGTGGGGCAGCGGGGGGGAAGGGGAGGGGGAGCCGTGCTCTGGGGGTGGGGGGAGTGGGGCAGGGTGGGGGAGGGGAGGGGGAGCCGTGCTCTGGGGGTGGGGGGAGTGGGGCAGCGGGGGGGGGAAGGGGAGGGAGAGCAGCGCTCCGGGGGTGGGGGGAGTGGGGCAGGGTGGGGGAGGGGGAGCCGTGCTCCGGGGGAGGGGGGAGTGGGGCAGGGGGGGGGAGGGGGAGCCGTACTCCAGGGGTGGGGGGGAGTGGGGCAGCGGGGGGGGAAGGGGAGGGGGAGCCGTGCTCTGGGGGTGGGGGGAGTGGGGCAGGGTGGGGGAGGGGAGGGGGAGCCGTGCTCTGGGGGTGGGGGGAGTGGGGCAGCGGGGGGGGGAAGGGGAGGGAGAGCAGCGCTCCGGGGGTGGGGGGAGTGGGGCAGGGTGGGGGAGGGGAGGGAGAGCCGTGCTCTGGGAGTGGGGCGGGGCAGGGGGCAGGGTGGGGGAGGGAGAGCAGCGCTCCGGGGGTGGGGGGAGTGGGGCAGCGGTGGGGGGGAAGGGGAGGGAGAGCAGCGCTCCGGGGGTGGGGGGAGTGGGGCAGGGCAGGGGGCAGGGGAGGGAGAGCAGCACTCCCTGGTGGCGGAGGCCGGTAACTGCAGGGAACTGGACTTCCAGTGTCCAGTCAGCACTGCGGACCGGCACTGCCAGGTCCCTTTGTGACGGGACTTTCCAGTTAATAACCAGACACCTGGAAACCCTCCTGTGCTGTTGGCTGCACCCCACATCCAACCCCTGTGGGGCTCCCCATAGGCATCGCCCAGCCATGGAGCCAGCGCCCCGGCCCCCTCCCCACCACTCACGGGGTCCCCCCAGCTGCCCCTGCAGACCCCTGGCCCCTGGCGCTGGGACCTCACTCAGCCCAGCCCAGGGGACAGGTAGGGCCCTGTGCGGAGGGCAAGGGGGGAAGCAGAGGGAGCCGGGGCTGGGGCAGCAGAGAAGCCAGTGCCCAGGTGCCAATCCAGCACCAAGCCTGCTCCAGGAGCGCGGCAGGGCAGAGGCCGGGCGGCGCCCAGGAGCCGAACGGGGAAGGGGGGGCGTCTGGACGAGCTGGTCTCCCTCCCAACACTCACCGGCTGGAGCGTGCAGGTGTGTGCAGTTCAGGTAGCCCACAATCCGCTGCCCGTGTGCTGCCCCCAGCTCCACCTGGCGCACGCACATGGAAACAGTGCCCGTTACCAGCTGGCAGGGGCCCCATCGCGGGGGGGGGGGCAGGCGTCTGGCCAGGGCGAGGCAGAGCCGCGGGGAAGGAGGGTCAGTTTCAGCCGTCCGTGCAGGGCATGGCCAGGAGCTGGGAGCAGACGACCCCCCCGCGTGTCCGTCACCCCACGGGTGCCCTGGACTCAGCCCTTATTGTCTGGCTGGGGTCCCAGCACCTTGTGGGTTGGGAGCCCAGCTCCCGGGGCACAGCTAGACAGCCTGCGGCAGCGAGCCCCCGGTGCAGGGCTGGCGAGCCCCCGGGGTGAGAGCCCCAGCCCCAGCCCTGGCCACGTCCCCCCGGGGTCAGAGCCCCGGCCCCGGCCACGTCCCCACGGGGTCAGAGCCCCGGCCCCGGCCATGTCCCCCTGGGTTCAGAGCCCAAGCCCCAGCCCCGGCCACGTCCCCACGGGGTCAGAGCCCCGGCCACGTCCCCCCAGGGTCAGGGCCCCAGCCCCGGCCACGTCCCCCTGGGTTCAGAGCCCGAGCCCCAGCCCCAGCCACGTCCCCACGGGGTCAGGGCCCAAGCCCCAGCCACGTTCCCACAGGGTCAGAGCCCCAGCCCCGGCCACGTCCCCACGGGGTCAGAGCCCCAGCCCCGGCCACGTCCCCCCGGGGTCAGAGCCCCGGCCACGTCCCCCTGGGTTCAGAGCCCGAGCTCCAGCCCCAGCCACGTCCCCCCGGGGTCAGAGCCCAAGCTCTAGCCCCAGCCACGTCCCCCCGGGGTCAGGGCCCAAGCCCCAGCCCCGACCATGTCCCCACGGGGTCAGAGCCCCAGCCCCGGCCACGTCCCCACGGGGTCAGAGCCCCAGCCCGGGCCACGTCCCCACGGGGTCAGAGCCCCGGCCCCGGCCACGTCCCCCCGGGGTCAGAGCCTGAGCCCCAGCCCCGGCCACGTCCCCACGGGGTCAGAGCCCCAGCCCCGGCCACGTCCCCACGGGGTCAGGGCCCGAGCCCCAGCCCCGGCCACGTCCCCACGGGGTCAGAGCCCCAGCCCCAGCCCCGGCCACGTCCCCACGGGGTCAGAGCCCCAGCCACGTCCCCCCGGGGTCAGGGCCCCAGCCCCGGCCACGTCCCCCCGGGGTCAGAGCCCCGGCCCCGGCCACGTCCCCACGGGGTCAGAGCCCGAGCTCTAGCCCTGGCCACGTCCCCCCAGGGTCAGGGCCCAAGCCCCAGCCCCGGCCACGTCCCCACGGGGTCAGAGCCCCAGCCACGTCCCCCCAGGGTCAGAGCCCCAGCCCTGGCCACGTCCCCCTGGGTTCAGAGCCCGAGCTCCAGCCCCAGCCACGTCCCCCCGGGGTCAGAGCCCGAGCCCCAGCCCCAGCCACGTCCCCACGGGGTCAGAGCCCCAGCCCCAGCCACGTCCCCACAGGGTCAGAGCCCCAGCCCCGGCCACGTCCCCACGGGGTCAGAGCCCCGGCCACGTCCCCACGGGGTCAGAGCCCCAGCCCCGGCCACGTCCCCACGGGGTCAGAGCCCCGGCCACGTCCCCACGGGGTCAGAGCCCCAGCCCCAGCCACGTCCCCACAGGGTCAGAGCCCCAGCCCCAGCCACGTCCCCCCGGGGTCAGAGCCCCAGCCCCAGCCACGTCCCCACGGGGTCAGAGCCCCAGCCCCAGCCACGTCCCCACAGGGTCAGAGCCCCAGCCCCGGCCACGTCCCCACGGGGTCAGAGCCCCAGCCCCAGCCACGTCCCCACAGGGTCAGAGCCCCAGCCCCAGCCACGTCCCCCCGGGGTCAGAGCCCCGGCCCCGGCCACGTCCCCACGGGGTCAGAGCCCGAGCTCTAGCCCTGGCCACGTCCCCCCAGGGTCAGGGCCCAAGCCCCAGCCCCGGCCACGTCCCCACGGGGTCAGAGCCCCAGCCACGTCCCCCCAGGGTCAGAGCCCCAGCCCTGGCCACGTCCCCCTGGGTTCAGAGCCCGAGCTCCAGCCCCAGCCACGTCCCCCCGGGGTCAGAGCCCGAGCCCCAGCCCCGACCACGTCCCCACGGGGTCAGAGCCCCAGCCCCGGCCACGTCCCCACAGGGTCAGAGCCCCAGCCCCGGCCACGTCCCCACGGGGTCAGAGCCCCGGCCACGTCCCCACGGGGTCAGAGCCCCAGCCCCGGCCACGTCCCCACGGGGTCAGAGCCCCGGCCACGTCCCCACGGGGTCAGAGCCCCAGCCCCAGCCACGTCCCCACAGGGTCAGAGCCCCAGCCCCAGCCACGTCCCCACAGGGTCAGAGCCCCGGCCACGTCCCCCTGGGTTCAGAGCCCAAGCCCCAGCCCCGACCATGTCCCCCCGGGGTCAGGGCCCAAGCCCCAGCCCCGACCACGTCCCCACGGGGTCAGAGCCCCAGCCCCGGCCACGTCCCCACGGGGTCAGAGCCCCGGCCCTGGCCACGTCCCCCTGGGTTCAGAGCCCCAGCCCCGGCCACGTCCCCCCGGGGTCAGGGCCCGAGCCCCAGCCCCGGCCACGTCCCCACGGGGTCAGAGCCCCAGCCCCAGCCACGTCCCCACGGGGTCAGGCCCCAGCCCCGGCCACGTCCCCCCGGGGTCAGAGCCCCGGCCCCGGCCACGTCCCCACGGGGTCAGAGCCCGAGCTCTAGCCCTGGCCACGTCCCCCCAGGGTCAGGGCCCAAGCCCCAGCCCCGGCCACGTCCCCACGGGGTCAGAGCCCCAGCCACGTCCCCCCAGGGTCAGAGCCCCAGCCCCGGCCACGTCCCCACGGGGTCAGAGCCCCAGCCCCGGCCACGTCCCCACGGGGTCAGAGCCCCGGCCACGTCCCCACGGGGTCAGAGCCCCAGCCCCAGCCACGTCCCCACAGGGTCAGAGCCCCAGCCCCAGCCACGTCCCCACGGGGTCAGAGCCCCAGCCCCGGCCACGTCCCCACGGGGTCAGAGCCCCAGCCCCGGCCACGTCCCCCTGGGTTCAGAGCCCGAGCTCCAGCCCCGGCCACGTCCCCCCGGGGTCAGAGCCCGAGCCCCAGCCCCGGCCACGTCCCCCCGGGGTCAGAGCCCGAGCCCCAGCCCCGGCCACATCCCCACGGGGTCAGAGCCCCGGCCCCATCCCCACGGGGTCAGAACCCCGGCCCCGGCCACGTCCCCCCGGGGTCAGGTCCCAAGCCCCAGCCCCGGCCGCGTCCCCCCGGGGTCAGGGCCCAAGCTCCAGCCCCAGCCACGCCCCCCGGGATCAGGGCCCCAGCCCCAGCCCCAGCCATGTCCACGTGGCCGGTTGTGAGCGGTCGCACGAGCCCTGCGAGCCCCAGGCTGCCCCCGGGAGGCTGCTGCAGGGCTGGGCGACACTCCCTGGGTGACTGTTCCCAGCGCTGGGAGGAGGCAAAGCCCTGGGCACACAGAGCAGTTTCCATCCCACGCTGGGGCAGGCGTTTCCAGGCCTGGCTAAGGGGGAGCGAGTGGCCGGGGCGGCAGCGGGGTCAGGGGCCCGTTGTCAGAGGCTGAGCCCCCAGCCAGCCTGCTGGCTCCCAGCCCCGCTGCCAAGGCTCTCGCTGCTCTCCTGGCAGGGCCGTTCCCGAAGCGCCTGCTCCCCGCCAGGCCCTGTCCCTGCTGGGCTGCAGACACCCACTCCCCCAGCCAGGGCTCCCGGAGCCGTCAAGCTCCGGCCGCAGGCACTGCCCAAGGGGCGTCCCCCCCACAGGCTGAACAAGAGCATCGGGGGGCCCTGCTCCCGCCACCCACTGTCTGGGGATCCTGGGATTTGGGGCAGACGCAGGCAGCTGCTGCTTGGGGGGCAGCTGGCCCTGGGCCCCCCGCAGCTGGAGCAGCCCCTGACCTGCACGGACAGCAGCCCCTTGGCAGACAGCGCGTCCTCGCCGGAGCACTCGGGGTAGCAGCGGTACTGGGCGGCCAGCACGGGGTAGCGGCTGGCCAGGAAGAGCCCGCTGCCGAACACCTTGAGAGTACGACAGCCCTGCAGCCCGTAGGCGCCCACGTCGTACACGATGTGCTCGTAGAAGGGGCTCAGCAGCTGGCACAGGCGGGCGCCCGCCCTCTGGTCAAACACCTCCTGCAGGCACAGGAAGTCCACGTCCGGCGGGAAGGGCACCGAGATCTCCCCGGGCCCAGCCGCTCCCTCCCCGTCGGGGACCTCAATCACCACGCTGGCGCCAGGGCGGCGGGCGTGGCTCTCTGGCCGCGGTGGGCTGGCCGCGGTGGCCCCATACTTGGAGGGCAGCAGGAACTGGCTGCTCCTGGGGCTGGCGAAGCTGGCGCCGGCCTCCCCCTGCGTGAGGCGCTGGCCGATGCGGGCCACCCGCTGCTTCATCTGCCCCAGGTTGCTGAACTTGGCCAGGCCGTTGGGCAGGAGGCAGACGTTGGCGCTGACGAAGCCGAAGGCCTTGCTTTTGCCCGGCAGCTCCCACACCTCCGGGTGGCGCGAGAGCATGTTGTGTTTGTAGGCGAAGGGCCTGCGGGCAGCCTGCAGGGGGAGCCACAGCAGCAGGCCCAGGAGGGCGCCAGGCATGGAGAGGATGAGGAGCAGCAGCAGCAAGGGGCCGGTGACCAGTGCCCGCAGCGGGCAGCACCGACGCTGCTGCCGCTCCGCCGTGGTCTCCCTGAGGTCGAGGAGGCAGTCGGTGGCCCAGTAGCTGGGGAACAGCAGGGACTGGCCCAGGCTGTACAGGCCGCTCAGGAGCCGGTTCGGGAACGGAGACTCCCGCAGGACCATGCTGCACGGCACCAGGGGCGGGGGAGCCCGGGCGTTCCTGCTCCACCTGCTTCCCGGGGGCTCCGGTCAGACCTCGCCACGCCACGCCCCGGGGTCCTGCAGGGCTGGGAGGAGCAGCTGAGTGACCGGCGAGCCTCGTGCACAGCACGTCGCGTCCGGGAGGTGCTGCAGGGAGAGAACGGGCTGAAGTCAGCGCTGCCTGGCGGGTGCCGGGCATCACCGGGGGCAGGTGGTGCATGGTGGGCTCAGCCCCATGCCCCTGGGTGAGTGGTTTGACATTGGCATCTGCCCCTGCTGGTTGCCTGGGGCGGGCCCTGCCAGGCTGGGCGGGCTGATGACCCCAAACACCCCCTGGTGGGTTCACAGACCGGCCGGCCGGAGGCTCCTCTGAACAGGGGTTTGCGGCGGCTCCCCCAGGAGCAGAGGGTGGCAGTGCAGGGCCTCAGCGACAGCAAACGCGGCCCGAGGCTCAGTGCAGCCAGGACAGAGCCCACAGATGTGGCCCAAGACACCCCCACCCCTGGACGGAGCCTGCGGACGGGGCTCGGGACGACCCCCTCCCTGGATGGAGCCTGTGGACAGGCCACGGGGAGGGACTGGCGGGGACCAGGACCCAGACCCAGAGGAACGTTACCTGCTGCGTGTGCCAGGCTCCCTGATGAGTGCCAGGGTAACCCCCCCCCCCACCATCGAGTGGCACCGAGCCCACACAGAGAGATGAATGAGTCTCCTCTGCAGCCCGAGCTACGAGCCAGGGGGCTTTTAGCTCATGCACTAAGCTCCAGGGGCCCCCGTTCGATCCCCCCACTGACGAGCAGGGTGTCAGTGTTACCCCAGGGCACCCGCCTGTCTGGCCACAGGGACGGCTTGTGTCTCCCTCACCCATGCCCCTGCCCTATCACCCTTACCTGGGCTCTCCTGCCAGCCTGGCTTCCTTCCCCCCACCCCTTGCCTACCCCCGGCCCTGCTCCATCACCCTCACCTGCTCACCCTGCTGCCTGAGCCACCCGCCAGCAACACGGGGGGGGGGGGGGGGGAGACCCACGGAACCGGTCCCTGGCAGCGGGACTCAGTAGCTGCCCCTCCACATTGTCATTTCAGGGGGCCAGCGAGTCGCAGGCATCAGGCAGGCAGCAACGAGCCCAGAGCTGGGAGCCAGGGCTCCTGGGTTCTCTCTCCAGCCCTGGGAGGGGAGTGGGGTCTAGTGGTTAGAGTGGGGGGGGCTTGGAAGCCAGGACTCCTGGGTTCTCTCTCCAGCCCTGGGAGGGGAGTGGGGTCTAGTGGTTAGAGTGGGGGGGCTTGGAAGCCAGGGCTCCTGGGTTCTCTCTCCAGCCCTGGGAGGGGAGTGGGGTCTAGTGGTTAGAGTGGGGGACTGGGAGCCAGGACTCCTGGGCTCTCTCTCCAGCCCTGGGAGGGGAGTGGGGTCTAGTGGTTAGAGTTGGGGACTGGGAGCCAGGACTCCTGGGCTCTCTCTCCAGCCCTGGGAGGGGAGTGGGGTCTAGTGGTTAGAGTTGGGGGCTGGGAGCCAGGGCTCCTGGGTTCTCTCTCCAGCCCTGGGAGGGGAGTGGGGTCTAGTGGTTAGAGTGGGGGACTGGGAGCCAGGACTCCTGGGCTCTCTCTCCAGCCCTGGGAGGGGAGTGGGGTCTAGTGGTTAGAGTGGGGGGGCTTGGAAGCCAGGGCTCCTGGGTTCTCTCTCCAGCCCTGGGAGGGGAGTGGGGTCTAGTGGTTAGAGTGGGGGGGCTTGGAAGCCAGGACTCCTGGGTTCTCTCTCCAGCCCTGGGAGGGGAGTGGGGTCTAGTGGTTAGAGTTGGGGGCTGGGAGCCAGGGCTCCTGGGTTCTCTCTCCAGCCCTGGAAGGGGAGTGGGGTCTAGTGGTTAGAATGGGAGGGGGGCTTGGAAGCCAGGGCTCCTGGGTTCTCTCTCCAGCCCTGGGAGGGGAGTGGGGTCTAGTGGTTAGAGTGGGGGGCTTGGAAGCCAGGGCTCCTGGGTTCTCTCTCCAGCCCTGGGAGGGGAGTGGGGTCTAGTGGTTAGAGTTGGGGGCTGGGAGCCAGGACTCCTGGGTTCTCTCTCCAGCCCTGGGAGGGGAGTGGGGTCTAGTGGTTAGAGTGTGGGGGGGGGGCTTGGAAGCCAGGACTCCTGGGTTCTCTCTCCACCCCTGGGAGGGGAGTGGGGTCTAGTGGTTAGAGTTGGGGGCTGGGAGCCAGGGCTCCTGGGTTCTCTCTCCAGCCCTGGGAGGGGAGTGGGGTCTAGTGGTTAGAGTGGGGGGCTTGGAAGCCAGAGCTCCTGGGTTCTCTCTCCAGCCCTAGGAGGGGAATGGGGTCTAGTGGTTAGAGTGGGGGGGCTTGGAAGCCAGGACTCCTGGGTTCTCTCTCCAGCCCTAGGAGGGGAGTGGGTCTAGTGGTTAGAGTGGGGGGCTTGGAAGCCAGGGCTCCTGGGTTCTCTCTCCAGCCCTGGGAGGGGAGTGGGGTCTAGTGGTTAGAGTGGGGGGGGGCTTGGAAGCCAGGACTCCTGGGTTCTCTCTCCAGCCCTGGGAGGGAAGTGGGGTCTAGTGGTTAGAGTGGGGGGCTGGGAGCCAGGACTCCTGGGTTCTCTCTCCAGCCCTGGGAGGGGAGTGGGGTCTAGTGGTTAGAGTTGGGGGGCTGGAAGCCAGGACTCCTGGGTTCTCTCTCCAGCCCTGGGAGGGGAGTGGGGTCTAGTGGTTAGAGTTGGGGGGCTGGAAGCCAGGACTCCTGGGTTCTCTTTCCAGCCCTGGGAGGGGAGTGGGGTCTAGTGGTTAGAGTTGGGGGGCTGGAAGCCAGGACTCCTGGGTTCTCTCTCCAGCCCTGGGAGGGGAGTGGGTCTAGTGGTTAGAGTCAGAGGCTAGGAGCCAGGACTCCTGGGTTCTCTCTCCAGCCCTGGGAGGGGAGTGAGGTCTAGTGGTTAGAGTTGGGGGCTGGGAGCCAGGACTCCTGGGTTCTCTCTCCAGCCCTGGGAGGGGAGTGGGGTCTAGTGGTTAGAGTTGGGGGCTGGGAGCCAGGACTCCTGGGTTCTCTCTCCAGCCCTGGGAGGGGAGTGGGGTCTAGTGGTTAGAGTGGGGGGGCTTGGAAGCCAGGACTCTTGGGTTCTCTCTCCAGTCCTGGGAGGGAAGTGGGGTCTAGTGGTTAGAGTGGGGGGGGGGGGGCTTGGAAGCCAGGACTCCTGGGTTCTCTCTCCAGCCCTGGGAGGGGAGTGGGTCTAGTGGTTAGAGTCAGAGGCTAGGAGCCAGGACTCCTGGGTTCTCTCTCCAGCCCTGGGAGGGGAGTGGGGTCTAGTGGTTAGAGTTGGGGGCTGGGAGCCAGGACTCCTGGATTCTCTCTCCAGCCCTGGGAGGGGAGTGGGGTCTAGTGGTTAGAGTTGGGGGCTGGGAGCCAGGACTCCTGGGTTCTCTCTCCAGCCCTGGGAGGGGAGTGGGGTCTAGTGGTTAGAGTTGGGGGCTGGGAGCCAGGGCTCCTGGGTTCTCTCTCCAGCCCTGGGAGGGGAGTGGGGTCTAGTGGTTAGAGTGGGGGACTGGGAGCCAGGACTCCTGGGCTCTCTCTCCAGCCCTGGGAGGGGAGTGGGGTCTAGTGGTTAGAGTGGGGGGGCTTGGAAGCCAGGGCTCC
This sequence comes from Mauremys mutica, assembly GCF_020497125.1. Lineage (NCBI taxonomy): Eukaryota > Metazoa > Chordata > Testudines > Geoemydidae > Mauremys > Mauremys mutica. The sequence continues at coordinate 4,124,327 of NC_059073.1, read as the reverse complement.
TGGGTTCTCTCTCCAGCCCTGGGAGGGGAGTGGGGTCTAGTGGTTAGAGTGGGGGGGCTTGGAAGCCAGGACTCCTGGGTTCTCTCTCCAGCCCTGGGAGGGGAGTGGGGTCTAGTGGTTAGAGTTGGGGGCTGGGAGCCAGGGCTCCTGGGTTCTCTCTCCAGCCCTGGAAGGGGAGTGGGGTCTAGTGGTTAGAATGGGAGGGGGGCTTGGAAGCCAGGGCTCCTGGGTTCTCTCTCCAGCCCTGGGAGGGGAGTGGGGTCTAGTGGTTAGAGTGGGGGGGGGGCTTGGAAGCCAGGGCTCCTGGGTTCTCTCTCCAGCCCTGGGAGGGGAGTGGGGTCTAGTGGTTAGAGTTGGGGGCTTGGAAGCCAGGGCTCCTGGGTTCTCTCTCCAGCCCTGGGAGGGGAGTGGGGTCTAGTGGTTAGAGTTGGGGGCTGGGAGCCAGGACTCCTGGGTTCTCTCTCCAGCCCTGGGAGGGGAGTGGGGTCTAGTGGTTAGAGTGTGGGGGGGGGGGCTTGGAAGCCAGGACTCCTGGGTTCTCTCTCCACCCCTGGGAGGGGAGTGGGGTCTAGTGGTTAGAGTTGGGGGCTGGGAGCCAGGGCTCCTGGGTTCTCTCTCCAGCCCTGGGAGGGGAGTGGGGTCTAGTGGTTAGAGTGGGGGGCTTGGAAGCCAGAGCTCCTGGGTTCTCTCTCCAGCCCTAGGAGGGGAATGGGGTCTAGTGGTTAGAGTGGGGGGGCTTGGAAGCCAGGACTCCTGGGTTCTCTCTCCAGCCCTAGGAGGGGAGTGGGTCTAGTGGTTAGAGTGGGGGGGCTTGGAAGCCAGGGCTCCTGGGTTCTCTCTCCAGCCCTGGGAGGGGAGTGGGGTCTAGTGGTTAGAGTGGGGGGGGGGCTTGGAAGCCAGGACTCCTGGGTTCTCTCTCCAGCCCTGGGAGGGAAGTGGGGTCTAGTGGTTAGAGTGGGGGGCTGGGAGCCAGGACTCCTGGGTTCTCTCTCCAGCCCTGGGAGGGGAGTGGGGTCTAGTGGTTAGAGTTGGGGGGCTGGAAGCCAGGACTCCTGGGTTCTCTCTCCAGCCCTGGGAGGGGAGTGGGGTCTAGTGGTTAGAGTTGGGGGGCTGGAAGCCAGGACTCCTGGGTTCTCTTTCCAGCCCTGGGAGGGGAGTGGGGTCTAGTGGTTAGAGTTGGGGGGCTGGAAGCCAGGACTCCTGGGTTCTCTCTCCAGCCCTGGGAGGGGAGTGGGTCTAGTGGTTAGAGTCAGAGGCTAGGAGCCAGGACTCCTGGGTTCTCTCTCCAGCCCTGGGAGGGGAGTGAGGTCTAGTGGTTAGAGTTGGGGGCTGGGAGCCAGGACTCCTGGGTTCTCTCTCCAGCCCTGGGAGGGGAGTGGGGTCTAGTGGTTAGAGTTGGGGGCTGGGAGCCAGGACTCCTGGGTTCTCTCTCCAGCCCTGGGAGGGGAGTGGGGTCTAGTGGTTAGAGTGGGGGGGCTTGGAAGCCAGGACTCTTGGGTTCTCTCTCCAGTCCTGGGAGGGAAGTGGGGTCTAGTGGTTAGAGTGGGGGGGGCTTGGAAGCCAGGACTCCTGGGTTCTCTCTCCAGCCCTGGGAGGGGAGTGGGTCTAGTGGTTAGAGTCAGAGGCTAGGAGCCAGGACTCCTGGGTTCTCTCTCCAGCCCTGGGAGGGGAGTGGGGTCTAGTGGTTAGAGTTGGGGGCTGGGAGCCAGGACTCCTGGATTCTCTCTCCAGCCCTGGGAGGGGAGTGGGGTCTAGTGGTTAGAGTTGGGGGCTGGGAGCCAGGACTCCTGGGTTCTCTCTCCAGCCCTGGGAGGGGAGTGGGGTCTAGTGGTTAGAGTGGGAGGGCTTGGAAGCCAGGGCTCCTGGGTTCTCTCTCCAGCCCTGGGAGGGGAGTGGGGTCTAGTGGTTAGAGTTGGGGGCTGGGAGCCAGGGCTCCTGGGTTCTCTCTCCAGGCCTGGGAGGGGAGTGGGGTCTAGTGGTTAGAATGGGGGGGGGCTTGGAAGCCAGGGCTCCTGGGTTCTCTCTCCAGCCCTGGGAGGGGAGTGGGGTCTAGTGGTTAGAGTTGGGGGCTTGGAAGCCAGGGCTCCTGGGTTCTCTCTCCAGCCCTGGGAGGGGAGTGGGGTCTAGTGGTTAGAGTGGGGGGGCTTGGAAGCCAGGGCTCCTGGGTTCTCTCTCCAGCCCTGGGAGGGGAGTGGGGTCTAGTGGTTAGAGTGGGGGGCTTGGAAGCCAGGGCTCCTGGGTTCTCTCTCCAGCCCTGGGAGGGGAGTGGGGTCTAGTGGTTAGAGTTGGGGGCTGGGAGCCAGGGCTCCTGGGTTCTCTCTCCAGCCCTGGGAGGGGAGTGGGGTCTAGTGGTTAGAATGGGGGGGGGGCTTGGAAGCCAGGGCTCCTGGGTTCTCTCTCCAGCCCTGGGAGGGGAGTGGGGTCTAGTGGTTAGAGTGGGGGGGGGGCTTGGAAGCCAGGGCTCCTGGGTTCTCTCTCCAGCCCTGGGAGGGGAGTGGGGTCTAGTGGTTAGAGTTGGGGGCTGGGAGCCAGGACTCCTGGGTTCTCTCTCCAGCCCTGGGAGGGGAGTGGGGTCTAGTGGTTAGAGTGGGGGGGGGGCTTGGAAGCCAGGACTCCTGGGTTCTCTCTCCACCCCTGGGAGGGGAGTGGGGTCTAGTGGTTAGAGTTGGGGGCTGGGAGCCAGGGCTCCTGGGTTCTCTCTCCAGCCCTGGGAGGGGAGTGGGGTCTAGTGGTTAGAGTGGGGGGCTTGGAAGCCAGAGCTCCTGGGTTCTCTCTCCAGCCCTAGGAGGGGAATGGGGTCTAGTGGTTAGAGTGGGGGGGCTTGGAAGCCAGGACTCCTGGGTTCTCTCTCCAGCCCTAGGAGGGGAGTGGGTCTAGTGGTTAGAGTGGGGGGGGCTTGGAAGCCAGGGCTCCTGGGTTCTCTCTCCAGCCCTGGGAGGGGAGTGGGGTCTAGTGGTTAGAGTGGGGGGGGGCTTGGAAGCCAGGACTCCTGGGTTCTCTCTCCAGCCCTGGGAGGGAAGTGGGGTCTAGTGGTTAGAGTGGGGGGCTGGGAGCCAGGACTCCTGGGTTCTCTCTCCAGCCCTGGGAGGGGAGTGGGGTCTAGTGGTTAGAGTTGGGGGGCTGGAAGCCAGGACTCCTGGGTTCTCTCTCCAGCCCTGGGAGGGGAGTGGGGTCTAGTGGTTAGAGTTGGGGGGCTGGAAGCCAGGACTCCTGAGTTCTCTTTCCAGCCCTGGGAGGGGAGTGGGGTCTAGTGGTTAGAGTTGGGGGGCTGGAAGCCAGGACTCCTGGGTTCTCTCTCCAGCCCTGGGAGGGGAGTGGGTCTAGTGGTTAGAGTCAGAGGCTAGGAGCCAGGACTCCTGGGTTCTCTCTCCAGCTCTGGGAGGGGAGTGAGGTCTAGTGGTTAGAGTTGGGGGCTGGGAGCCAGGACTCCTGGGTTCTCTCTCCAGCCCTGGGAAGGGAGTGGGGTCTAGTGGTTAGAGTTGGGGGCTGGGAGCCAGGACTCCTGGGTTCTCTCTCCAGCCCTGGGAGGGGAGTGGGGTCTAGTGGTTAGAGTTGGGGGCTGGGAGCCAGGGCTCCTGGGTTCTCTCTCCAGCCCTGGGAGGGGAGTGGGGTCTAGTGGTTAGAATGGGGGGGGGGGGGCTTGGAAGCCAGGGCTCCTGGGTTCTCTCTCCAGCCCTGGGAAGGGAGTGGGGTCTAGTGGTTAGAGTGGGGGGCTTGGAAGCCAGGGCTCCTGGGTTCTCTCTCCAGCCCTGGGAGGGGAGTGGGGTCTAGTGGTTAGAGTTGGGGGGCTTGGAAGCCAGGGCTCCTGGGTTCTCTCTCCAGCCCTGGGAGGGGAGTGGGGTCTAGTGGTTAGAGTGGGGGGCTTGGAAGCCAGGGCTCCTGGGTTCTCTCTCCAGCCCTGGGAGGGGAGTGGGGTCTAGTGGTTAGAGTTGGGGGCTGGGAGCCAGGGCTCCTGGGTTCTCTCTCCAGCCCTGGGAGGGGAGTGGGGTCTAGTGGTTAGAATGGGGGGGGGGGCTTGGAAGCCAGGGCTCCTGGGTTCTCTCTCCAGCCCTGGGAGGGGAGTGGGGTCTAGTGGTTAGAGTTGGGGGCTGGGAGCCAGGGCTCCTGGGTTCTCTCTCCAGCCCTGGGAGGGGAGTGGGGTCTAGTGGTTAGAGTGGGGGCGGGGGCTTGGAAGCCAGGACTCCTGAGTTCTCTCTCCACCCCTGGGAGGGGAGTGGGGTCTAGTGGTTAGAGTTGGGGGCTGGGAGCCAGGGCTCCTGGGTTCTCTCTCCAGCCCTGGGAGGGGAGTGGGGTCTAGTGGTTAGAGTGGGGGGCTTGGAAGCCAGAGCTCCTGGGTTCTCTCTCCAGCCCTAGGAGGGGAATGGGGTCTAGTGGTTAGAGTGGGGGGGCTTGGAAGCCAGGACTCCTGGGTTCTCTCTCCAGCCCTAGGAGGGGAGTGGGTCTAGTGGTTAGAGTGGGGGGGCTTGGAAGCCAGGGCTCCTGGGTTCTCTCTCCCGCCCTGGGAGGGGAGTGGGGTCTAGTGATTAGAGTTGGGGGCTGGGAGCCAGGACTCCTCGGTTCTCTCTCCAGCCCTGGGAAGGGAGTAGGGTCTAGTGGTTAGTGTTGGGGGCTGGGAGCCAGGACTCCTGGGTTCTCTCTCCAGCCCTGGGAAGGGAGTAGGGTCTAGTGGTTAGAGTTGGGGGGCTGGAAGCCAGGGCTCCTGGGTTCTCTCTCCAGCCCTGGGAAGGGAGTAGGGTCTAGTGGTTAGGGGTGGGGGGGGGGGCCGGACGCCCGGGTTCCATTGCCAGCTCCACCCCCAGCGCCGTGTGACCTTGGGGTGTCCTTCCCCCGTCCTGGTACCGGTGCCCTGGGCACTGACCTGGCGATTCCCCATTGGCTGCCGTCAGCAGCAGCCACCTGGCCGGTCCGAGAGCCCCCCCGGGCAGCTACCGGCCCCGCCCCGGAGCCCCCCCTCACCGAGAGCGGCCGGAGCCGCTGCGGGGCCGGGCTGAAAGCGAAAGCAGCCGCCCCTACCTGGCCGGGGCCCCCGCCCCGAGCGCTTAAAGGAGCCGCAGCCCAGGGGGGGGGGACCCGGGAGGTCCCGTCCGGGCCCCGCTCCCCGGGGCGCTGGGTCTGAGCCCCCCCCCCGACAAGCCCCTGGCCAGGGCTGGCTCTTACCCCGCAGTCACACTCGCCTGCCACGCTGGACTTGGGCCGGGACTCGGGAGCAGCCCGGGGGGGCAGGACTGGGGGGGGGCGCGGCCCCGAGGTCGGCAGGGGCAGCCGCAGGGCTCAGGAACCCGCCCCGGCGCGGGGCGCGGCGTTGCCCAGGTGGGGAAACTGAGGCAGGGGGTGGCGGATGGACTCAGCGAGCCTGCGCAGAGCCGGGATGAGCGCCCAGGAGCGCCGTGCCGAGCCCCTGCTCTCAGCTGGGCCCCTGCCTGGGGGTCCCTGCGGGGCGGGGCGGGGGGGGGGGCGATGCTGGGGCCGCCTCCCGGCAGGTGCTTAAAGCCTGGCCCGAGGCGCTGGTTCCCGCCCAGCAGGCGGCCCCGGGGCCCTCCGGCCCTTTACACTGGGGGGGGGGCATTTCCCTCAGCAGCCCGGCGGGTCCCACACGCCTCCCCACAGCCACTGCCCCCAGGCCGGTTAGCCCCCAGGAGAGGAGCAGCGGGCCGGGCGCCCCGGCGGGTGCAGGCCAGTGGCTGCCCCCTCCCCCGCCCCTGCCCCCCAGCACATCCTCCTCTCCAGCCCCCTTCCCTGCCTCTGGCCCCCAGGAGATCCCCCTCCCCAGCCCCTGACCCATCCCCCTCGCCAGCCCTGCCCCCCAGCAGATCCCTCTCCTCAGCCCCTGGCCCCCACAGCCCCCCTCCCCAGCCCCCACCAGCCCCCTCCCCAGCAGGCCCACCCTTCCCCGCTCCTGGCCCCCTCCCTTCCCCAGCCCCTGCCCCCCAGCTCCTGGCCCCCTCCCCTCCCTGGCTTTGCTGTCCAGACCCGGGAAATGCCCAGGGCCGGAGCCGCGCTGCAGGGGAACGAAGGTCATGGTGGAAGTGAAACCACCCAACTGTACCTGGCCTCTGCTTGCCCCGGGGGGGGGGACGGGGGGACGGGACTCCTGCCTTCCCCAGCCGCAGACCCCCCGGACAGGCGATGCTGCAGCGCTCTGGGGCGTGAGGGTGTCAGTGTGGGGAGAGGGCGGCCCGCCGGCTGGGGTCACGCCCTGGCCCTTGGGGGTGGGGTGCACGGTACTTTGCAATGAAGGTTTCTGTGCGTGGGGGGATCGCTCACTGCGCTCCTTCTGCGCCCCCAGGGCTCCTCGCAGCCCAGCCCAGCGTCCCGCACGAGCTCCCCAGGTACCCCCAGTCCAGGGACTCCCTGCAACCTCCCCCTGCCAGGGACTCTGGGTGCCCCCCACTCATCCCCCAGCTACCCCCATGTCCAGCCCCATGCAGCACAGGCAGTGACGCCCTCGCCTCCTTGGCCCAGGGTTCTGGGGCTGCCCGTGGGAGCACGAGGGGAGGAGGCAGGTGGACGGAAGGGGCCGGGGGTGAGTGGAGGGGGGCCGTGTCCCCCTTTGCCAGCAGCTGGGCCCAGCTGCACCCAGATTCGGCCCCCTGGTGCAGCCTGATGCTTTGCAGCATTGTGGGCTAACAGCAGGGCAGGAAGGAAACTGGCAGAACGGAGCCTCCACCCCCAGAGGAAGTCGCATCTGAGCCACCCTAGCAAGCACCTTCCTCTGCTCTGCCTCTGAGCCCCTGCGGCAGGAGGTGCCTCTGCCCGCCCCCCGCCCCCACTGCCTGTTGCACAGGGAGAAGCTAGCACAACCCTACAGGGAGCCAGAGCCTCCAGTGAGGGCCCCTGGGAGAAGGATGGGCCAGGCCTGGGACCCCGTGTGGTATCCGAAGCCTGTCATGCCAGAGAAGGGCCAGCAGTGATACTGCAGTACGCTGTGAGTTAACCCTCCAGCCCGTGACATGTTCCCCATTTGACAGAGGGGAAACTGAGGCACAGGGTGGGATGGTGACTTGCCAAGGGTCACATGGCAAGTCAGCGGCAGAGACAGGGCTGCAGCTGCGCTCTCCCAGTTCCCTTCTCAGCCCCCAGCACATCCTTCCCCTTGTCCCCAGAGCCACACGCAGGCAGGTGCTGTCTAGTTGTCTGACCACAGCTGGGGGAAACGGGAACTCCTGAACTTTGGCTCCAGTGCTGTCACTGCCTCCCGCTGCGGCCCGGGAGCACCCGTGCAGCCACAGGGCCGAGTGGTGACACGCCGGGCCGGGTCTCAGCTCTCGGGCCGGATGAGGAGGGACATCTCCAGGCCTCGTGCAGAGCCGGGCGAGGACTGTTCCACACAACGGTTTCCCAACAGAAAACACCAGTTTGTCAGTTGGGTGGGAGCAGGTGGGTTTGAACAGAGCTTGCCCTGGGGTGGTTCTTCAGGTCAGGACGGACTTTCTGGTCAAATCCAGAGCAAGAGACGAGGCACCAGCCCAGGGGGCAGGGCGCTCTCTGGGCTGCCAGGAATGCAGGCCCTACGGGATCTCCCCGTGGCTCTGGCTGGTCTCAGGTCCGTCCCAGTGCCGAGCAGGACATGCTCGCCCACCTCACGCGGGGAGGGGAGGGCTCGCTGGTCGGTGACGCTGTCTGACGCCCCAGGCAGACGGGTTGTGCCTCCTCAGGAAAGCGTGTCTGGAACCCCAGCCCTGCTCCCGCACTAGCCTGGTACCGAGCATGCTGCAGCCAGTGGCTGGCACTGGGGGCACTGAGCAGGGAGCAGGGGCTTGGCTCTGAAGAGTTCATAGGGATGCCCAGAGCGATTTAGTCAGCAGTGTGTCTCCCAGACCCCGCACACCTGTACCTAGGGCTCCCCCACACAGGGACCTCCCTCCCCCCGCGCTCCCTGCCCGAGCAGTGCTAGCAGGGGTCCATGCCCCTTGAGAAGGGAGCCAACTCCCCAGGGAGAGCAAGCCCCCCGTCACTTCCCCCTTTGCCAGGGCCGGCGCTGCCATTTTTGCCGCCCCAAGCAAAAAAAAAAAAAAAAAAAAGCTGCCCGGACTGTGCCACCCCAAGCATGGCTGGAAGGCCGCCCCCTAGCCTGCTTCCTCCGCCGGTGCCTGGAGCCAGCCCTGCCCTTTGCTGTCACCTACCGGATCCCCCTGTGTCCTGCTGCAGCGTCCAGGGAGCTCTTCAGACGGGGCTTCCCAATCCGTCTGGAAAACAGATCGGGTCTGTCAGTGATTGCAAGTGACCCTCTGAGAACCCAGCTGGCCCAGCCACAGCACCATGCGCCACAGAACCAAGGCAGGTCACCCACTCGTGCCAGGAGCAGCGGGAGGCAAGAAGGAAAGTAACAATTTCACAGTTCATCCATCTGCCTGTCCATCCCCCCACCCGTCTGTCTATCCCCCCATCTGTCCATCTCCTACACCCATCTGTCTGTCCATCCCCCCACCCGTCTGTCTATCCCCCCATCTGTCCATCTCCTACACCCATCTGCCTGTCCATCCCCCGACCCGTCTGTCCATCTCCTACACCCATCTGTCTGTCCATCCCCCCACCCGTCTGTCCATCTCCTACACCCATCTGTCTGTCCATCCCCCCACCCGTCTGTCCATCTCCTACACCCATCTGCCTGTCCATCCCCCCACCCGTCTGTCTATCCCCCCATCTGTCCATCTCCTACACTCATCTGTCTGTCCATCTCCCCACCCGTCTGTCTATCCCCCGTTCTGTCCATCTCCTACACCCATCTGCCTGTCCATCCCCCCACCCGTCTGTCTATCCCCCCATCTGTCCATCTCCTACACTCATCTGTCTGTCCATCCCCCCACCCGTCTGTCCATCTCCTACATCCATCTGTCTGTCCATCCCCCCACCCGTCTGTCTATCCCCCCATCTGTCCATCTCCTACACCCATCTGCCTGTCCATCCCCCCACCCGTCTGTCCATCTCCTACACCCATCTGTCTGTCCATCCCCCCACCCGTCTGTCTATCCCCCCATCTGTCCATCTCCTACACCCATCTGCCTGTCCATCCCCCCACCCGTCTGTCCATCTCCTACACCCATCTGCCTGTCCATCCTCCCACCCATCTGTCCATCTCCTACACCCATCTGTCTGTCCATCCCCCCACCCGTCTGTCTATCCCCCCATCTGTCCATCTCCTACACCCATCTGTCTGTCCATCCCCCCACCTGTCTGTCTATCCCCCCATCTGTCCATCTCCTACACCCATCTGCCTGTCCATCCCCCCACCCGTCTGTCCATCTCCTACATCCCTTCTGTCCATCTCCTACACCCATCTGTCTGTCCATCCCCCCACCCGTCTGTCCATCTCCTACACCCTTCTGCCTGTCCATCCCCCCACCCGTCTGTCTATCTCCTACACCCATCTGCCTGTCCATCCCCCCACCCGTCTGTCTATCTCCTACACCCTTCTGCCTGTCCATCCCCCCACCCGTCTGTCCATCTCCTACACCCATCTGTCTGTCCATCCCCCCACCCGTCTGTCTATCCCCCCATCTGTCCATCTCCTACACCCATCTGCCTGTCCATCCCCCCACCCGTCTGTCCATCTCCTACACCCATCTGCCTGTCCATTCCCCCACCCGTCTGTCTATCCCCCCATCTGTCCATCTCCTACACCCATCTGCCTGTCCATCCCCCCACCCGTCTGTCCATCTCCTACACCCTTCTGTCCATCTCCTACACCCATCTGTCTGTCCATCCCCCCACCCGTCTGTCTATCCCCCCATCTGTCCATCTCCTACACCCATCTGCCTGTCCATCCCCCCACCTGTCTGTCCATCTCCTACACCCATCTGTCTGTCCATCCCCCCACCCATCTGTCCATCTCCTACACCCATCTGCCTGTCCATCCCCCCACCCGTCTGTCCATCTCCTACACCCTTCTGCCTGTCCATCCCCCCACCCGTCTGTCCATCTCCTACACCCATCTGTCTGTCCATCCCCCCACCCGTCTGTCTATCCCCCCATCTGTCCATCTCCTACACCCATCTGTCTGTCCATCCCCCCACCCGTCTGTCCATCTCCTACACCCATCTGTCTGTCCATCCCCCCACCCGTCTGTCCATCTCCTACATCCCTTCTGTCCATCTCCTACACCCATCTGTCTGTCCATCCCCCCACCCGTCTGTCTATCCCCCCATCTGTCCATCTACTACACCCATTCTGTCTGTCCATCCCCCCACCCGTCTGTCTATCCCCCCATCTGTCCATCTCCTACACCCATTCTGTCTGTCCATCCCCCCACCCGTCTGTCTATCCCCCCATCTGTCCATCTCCTACACCCATCTGTCTGTCCATCCCCCCACCCATCTGTCTATCCCCCCATCTGTCCATCTCCTACACCCATCTGCCTGTCCATCCCCCCACCCGTCTGTCCATCTCCTACACCCATCTGTCTGTCCATCCCCCAACCCCTCTGTCCATCTCCTACACCCATCTGTCTGTCCATCCCCCCACCCCTCTGTCCATCTCCTACACCCATCTGCCTGTCCATCCCCCCACCCGTCTGTCCATCTCCTACACCCATCTGCCTGTCCATCCCCCCACCCGTCTGTCCATCTCCTACACCCATCTGCCTGTCCATCCCCCCACCCGTCTGTCTATCCCCCCATCTGTCCATCTCCTACACCCATTCTGTCTGTCCATCCCCCCACCCGTCTGTCCATCTCCTACATCCCTTCTGCCTGTCCATCCCCCCACCCGTCTGTCCATCTCCTACATCCCTTCTGTCCATCTCCTACACCCATCTGTCTGTCCATCCCCCCACCCGTCTGTCTATCCCCCCATCTGTCCATCTCCTACACTCATCTGTCTGTCCATCCCCCCACCCGTCTGTCTATCCCCCCATCTGTCCATCTCCTACACCCATCTGCCTGTCCATCCCCCCACCCGTCTGTCCATCTCCTACACCCATCTGTCTGTCCATCCCCCCACCCGTCTGTCCATCTCCTACATCCCTTCTGTCTGTCCATCCCCACACCCGTCTGTCTATCCCCCCATCTGTCCATCTCCTACACCCCTTCTGTCTGTCCATCCCCCCACCCGTCTGTCCATCTCCTACACCCATCTGTCTGTCCATCCCCCCACCCGTCTGTCCATCTCCTACACCCATCTGTCTGTCCATCCCCCCACCCGTCTGTCCATCTCCTACACCCATCTGCCTGTCCATCCCCCCACCCGTCTGTCTATCCCCCCATCTGTCCATCTCCTACACCCACAGCTCTTTGTCCGTCTGTCCCCGTGCACATCCCTCTGTCTGTCTACTGCTGCTCCTGGTGGGGCTGAGCCTTCCCCTTGGCAGCGAGCAGCTCCCAAGCCAGAGCTGCCAAGGACACCGAACAGGGATGGGGGCAGAGACAGGCAGAGCTGCTAGGGTCCATGCAGCCCATCTCCTGGGTGATGCAGGACCATTCCCTGCTGCCCGTGTGCATCCCCGGGCTGGGGGCAGTGCCCAGGCTCCTGCCCCTTCCTGTGGGAGCTCAGCCACGGAGTGGCTCTGACCGACCCTGCCCTAGACCGGCCCAGTCATGTGCCAGGGTCCTTCTCCCCCGATCCCTTCCATGCTGCTCCCCCCGGGTCCCACACAGCACAGCTCCTGCTGGCAGCCCTGCCCCCTCCCACTCCTTACGCTCCACCCCGGGCTCCGTGCCGACAGCTCCAGGAGTTTCCTTCCTGCACGCCTGACCTTGCCCCTCCGGATGTCCCAGCACCTGGAGCACGGCCCAGTTAGCGCTGGCCTAGCGCCCTCCAGCCGCCCCTCTGGGTGGTGTCCAGCTGCAGTGTGCACACAGCTCTGCTCCCTGCACAGCCCGCGCTGTGCTGAGCCCACCGCCCCCTCCCTTTCCGGCTCCTCGCGTCACTGTACAGCGCTGTGCACGTCCGCAGCACCGGCACAAGAGCAGCAGGTGGGGAGGAACAGGGCACAGGGGGAGAGGAGCCGTCAGCTAGGCCTGGGGCAGCCAGAACCAAGCTGGGCGCCCGCAGGCAGCCAGTACAGGTCCCAGGGCACAGGGGTTACATACCCAAGGGACAGGTTTCAGAGGGGAAGCCGGGTCACTCTGTGTCAGCAAAAAACAAGGAGGCTCCTCGTTATACCCAAGGGAAGATCGACAGGCCTCCCTGTTCTGCCCCTGGGGCTGCGAGAGCCATTCTGGAGCAGCAGGGAGCTGCTGGGAGGGGGATGCAGCGTGCTAGCCCCACGGCCACGCAGGTTTCTGGGGGCCCAGGGAAGGATCAGAAATGAGGCCAAAATAATGACCATTGGGGGGAGGGGAGGCTGCCCGCTCCAGGCACTGGCACCCAGCACATGGGATCGCAGCGCCACTCAGATGGGAAGAGTCACGACAACGCCAATCGGGGGGGAGGCCCTCGAATGCAGGGCCAAGGGCAAACTGCCCCTTTGGCCTCCCGCGTGGCCCTGGCAGCCCCCTGCAGCGCACACAGGAATGGCCAGACTGGGTCAGTTTCCTGTCTCTGACGGAGACCAGCCCCGGCTGCCTCAGGGGAAGACGTCCGAGATGCTCTGCCCCATGCCCACCTCCTTCTGACCCTAATTGCCAGTGAAGGGCTGAAGCCCGGAGAGGTCTCACCCTTAGCACCAACTCCTTTCACTCAGGCTATCGTCTCTATCCATATCAGTGCCCAACCCTTTTCTGAATCACGCTAAGTTCTTGACCTCAACAGCGTCCTGTGGCAGTGAGTTCCACAGGCTACTCGCATGTGAACACACCTCTCCTTTCATCAGTTTGGAACTAGCCACCTTTACATTTTCCCGGCTGTCCTCTGTTATGAGCTGGGGAGAACCAGAGCTGCCGCTCTCCCGTCTCTATCCCCTTTGTCATTGGATCATGTCCCTTCCTGTTCAAGTGCTAATCCTCAGAAACACTTCGATTCAGCTTCACTCAGAACCCACTTTATTCTGATTTCACCAAGGTACACAAAGGCCTCAGAACCCTTCCTGTGTTTCTCCCCACACACCGCTATGGGGCAGGGCAGTGCGATTAGCCCATATTACTGAGGCATAGAGAGGCTAAGTGACTGGCCCCAGGCTGCTCAGGAAGTCTGTGGCAGAGACTTGAAGCCAGGTCACCGAAGTCCTTCGCTGGTGCCACCCTTCCTGTGCCTCGCCCTGCTGCGGGATCCCACCTTAATGCTGGTGTGTCCCCACCATCGCCTGCATTTACAGAATGCTGAGCTCGGCGGAGACGAAAACACTGAGTGTGATGGAGCATCCCAGGCTGACCCCCATCTGGGAGTGTGTCCCAGGGGCCAGCTGTCCCCGGCCCTGTGGATTCATAGGGTTTAAGGCTGGAAGGGACACTTCGATCACATACTCTGTAGGGCACAGGCCCTTCAAACCTGTTCTGTACCGGGGAAATTGATCAGCTGTGATTTTATATTTACTTCCAGGGCGTTGATGAACCGATTGGCGTCAGGCCGAGAACCGATCCCTGGGGAACCGCACTAGAAACACCTCCCTTTGGTGAGGACTCCCCGCTGATGGCCACCTGCTGAGCTCTCCCCGGTCCCCCATCCCCGGACTGTGTCCCCCCTGGATAGTGGAGCACTACGTTCTCGGTCACAATGTGGCGTGGCACGTCCCATGCCTCCCTCAGTGTTTTACCACTAGGCCACGCAGCCGGTCTGACTAGAAGACGCCCTTGGGGAGCTGGGGCTGCTGGACTCGGACTCCAGGTCTCAGTTAACCAGCCTTTGAGCAGCCTGGGCAAAATTCACCGATGCCAACAGCTGGCACCAGGACAAGGGAGAGCTTCTATCCCCCTTGAGGTCTCAGGGGCCCAGGGGCCGGCCCTCGGCACAGGCTGGATTTCAGCAGGACCCCAGCGAGTCTCTCTCAGCCATGCGGAAGTTGCCAGCCAAGGACTTGCTGTGGCTTTGCTAAGGCTCAGGGAGCAGCCCAAGGCGCTGGGCTGTGAAGGAGGCACCTGTCGTCCCAGGGAAGAGGGACTCACTCCTCGGAAGCTGGCGCTGCCCCAGCTCCTGGCAGGCTGGGATCAGCCCCTGCTGTTGGGAGCCCCCACACCCTCACCTGGTTTTCTTCAACATCTGCAGGGCTTGGAAAAAACCCTCCCCAGATATTGGACAGTTGTTTATTATATGCATTGCAGTCGGGGCTCGGAAGTCCTGCCCCCACCCAGGCCCCTAGCGTCCTAGGTGCTGCACAGACACAGAGCATTTGATTGCCAAGGCCAAGGCCACCTGCCCAGGGCAGGGTGTTAGGAGGGGAAGAACCCCGTACAAGCAAGGTTTGGAATCGTAGAGAAGGAGCATGGTCCAGTGAGCCCTGGACTCTGTTCCTGGCTCCACCACTGACCGGCTGGGTGACCTTGGGTGAGTCACCTCCCATCTCTGGGCCTGGGCGGGGGACACCATTTCAGATTTTGGTGGTGGTCGTGGTGGGTGGCAACTTTAACCGTGACTAGAGGCTACTTGCTCACCTGAAAACTCTTGGTTTTTGCAGATAACTCAGATACAGTGCTCCTGTCAGATAATCATTTCTAATTCCTATATAAAGAAAGAAAATTAAATAAATATTAGACCCACTCAGCTCTAATACGAACATGTTCAGACATCTTGTGTCAACTCATGTAAGGGACACTGGTTAGGTTTAAAATTTTAATGTACATTCTTTCTTTGTTACTAACTCTTGAATACAACAATTGTAGGAAAATCTCGATTACTTCTCATCCCTTTTTTTGCAGTTCTCTGAGCTTGGAATAGATCATTTCACTTTTGGAAACATCCTAGTAGGACAAGGCCCCGTAGTTTATACTGCACCTGCTGGGGCTCGAGGGGTGTTACCCCACTACAAATAATAGACCGGAAACAGGCTTTAAACAGGAGTGAAACTGACACTTTCAAGTCATTTTCATAGTATTGCCAACCTCAAACATACAAAAATCATGAATCAGGCTCACCAAGAATCATGAGATTGGCTTTAAAATAACGAGATTATGCAAAAATAATAGATTTGGTGATCTTTTTATGTACAATCTGCTTTTTGAACCTTTCAGGTGCACTGGGGTCACATTTTGAAGCTTTCTCCACAGCCACAAGGGCTAGAAACTGACTTTGTCTTTAAGAATGAAGGCTGAAATAATCACATATCACTTGCCTCCAGGAGCTGGGGCTTTAAGCAAAACAATAATTATCATGAGACTCAAGACAAAAATCATGAGAGTTGGCAACACTGCTTTCACTTCTGTTTAAAGGTTAATTACTTCCCAGAAGGCTCTTAAACACAACACTACAGCGACTGAGTTGCAGTTCTCACAGGAGAATATTTAAAACCAAACACCAAGAAACTTCCACATTTTGAAGCTGAGAAAAAAAATGGAGACTTCCAAGGGTATCTCAGGGTCACTGCAGGCAGGAAAGGAAATAAACAGGCTGCCCCAAGCTCCTGTGCTTTTCCTCTTGAAAGAAAGTTGGACGGTCAAATCTTCTAGTCCTTAATCCAGTAAAACTTCCATTGCCATCAGCGCCTCACTCACAGGTACAGTAACTCCTCACTTAAAGTCATCCTGGTTAACGTTGTTTTGTTACATTGCTGATCAATTAGGGAACATGCTCGTTTAAAGTTGTGCAATGTTCCCTTCTAACTTTGTTTGGCAGCTGCCTGCTTTGTCCACTGCTTGCAGAAAGAGCAGCCCCTTGGAGCTAGCTGGTGGGGGCTTGGGACCAGGGCGGACCAGCAGCCCCCCTGTGACGAAGTGGGACTGTTCGTACTGGTGGCTGGGAATGCTGGGTGCAGGCCTCTAAGTATCTAGCAAAGCAGAAGGCCTAATGCCTGACACTCTGTCTCCTAGCAACTGATGGCCGGGCCCCTCCCTGCAAAGGTGCATCTAAAGGTGTTGGAGACAAAGGGGTCAGGTGACCTCCTGACCCGGGAAAGAAGCTGAGCCGAGAGGAGGGGCCGGAGGGGGTTGGGCAGACTGGAGCTGGCTGGGGAAGGAAGGGAAGGACAGACAGGGCTCTGATCCCTGAGGGGGGCTGTGGGGCTTCTGGGGCCCCACGATGGGCCTAACAGGGGGGATCCGGTTATCTGTGCCTGCAAGACCTGTCCTGGACTGTGTTCCTGTCGCCTAACTAAACCTTCTGCTATACTGGCTGGCTGAGAGTCCTGGTGAATCGGCAGGGAGCCTGGGGGTGCAGGGCCTGACTCCCCCACACTCCGTGACACCCCCCCATCAGCTCCCCGCTCCCCTAAGTTCCCTGTGCAGCAGCTTCCCAGCAGGCTACCAATTGCAGCTGTCCCTCCCCCCACTGCCATGTGCTGCTCCTGCCCTCTGCCTTGGAGCTGCTCCCCGAGCCTCCTGCTTGCTGTGCTGTATGGAGGGAGGGGAGGAAGAAGGTGGCTAATGTCAGGGTGTCCCCCTCCCCCCTGCTCCTGCACCCTGCTTACCCCATTGCCATAGAGCAGGGCAGGGCCGCCCAGAGGGGGGGGCAAAGGGGGCAATTTGCCCTGGTCCCCGGGCTCCGCAGGGGCCCCCAAGCGAACAGCTGAGGCTCCGCCTCCGCCCCTCTCCTGGAGCCCTAGCGCATCAAGCAGGGTGTCTCCGGCTGGACCCCTGAGCCCCGCCCCGCTCAGAGCCGCGTGGGGAGGGGGCGGGGCTGGGAGCTCCGGGCTGAGCTCCGCTGCCTCCGCTCGGCGTGGAGCTCGCAGCCCCGCCCCCTCCCCACGCGGCTCTGAGCGGGACGGGGCTCAGGCCCCGCCGGCCACATGCTGCAGCTGTCGGGCGAGGCGCTGAGACTCCGGGTGAGGAGGGAGCCGGGGGTAAGAGGCTGGGGGGGTTGGCTAAGGGGCAGGGAGTCCTGGGGACAGTCAGGGCACAGGGGGGGGGCAGAGGTTGGGGGAGCGGTCAGGGGGCAGGGAATGGGGGGGGTTGGATTGTGGGTGTTCTGGGGGGGGATAGGCGGTTCAGGGCCGCCCAGAGGGGGCAGGGCAAGAGGGCGCAGGAGCGTCTTCGCTCCCGGTCTTCGCCGGCGGGGGGGTCCTTCTGCTCCGGGGCGGAAGGACCCCCCACTGGCGAATTACCGCCGAAGTGGGACCCGCCGCCGACGTGCAGCCCGGTCTTCAGCGGTAATTCGGCGGCGGGGGGCCCTTCCGTTCCGGGACTCGCCGCTGAAGTGCCCCGAAGACCCGCGGCGGGGACACACACACCCCCGCTGCCGAATTACCGCCGAAGACCGGGCTGCACGTCGGCGGCGGGTCCCGCTTCGGCGGTAATTCGGCGGCGGGGGGCTCCCGCTGCGGGTCTTCGGGGCACTTCGGCGGCGGGTCCCGGAACGGAAGGGCCCCCCCGCCGCCGAAGACCCCGGGCCCCCGGAATCCTCTGGGCGGCCCTGGAGCAGGGGGGACACACGACAGGGCTCAGGATGGAGGGAGCTTCCAGGCAGCAGCTGCAGTCTCAGCAAGCTGATCTAATTAACAAGGCAGGGTACTTAGAGTGGGGTAGCTACTTAAAGGGGAAATGTGCATCTCTCGCTCACACACACACTGCGTGTCTGTCTGCAATGCTCTCTCCCCTCCCTCCATTCCTGCTGCCCTGTAGACTACGAGAGTTAACCCTTGAGGGCTCAACCAATTGCTAGTTCATCATTTAGCAGTAAGGCATTCCCTGGGAAATATCCCACCCTCTGACTCCACCACCTCAACCAAGCTTCACAATCATGATCGCTGTGTACCAGTATTCAATTGTTTGTTTAAAACTTATGCTGTGTGTGTGTGTATACAGATACACAGCATAGAAATATATATACACACAATCTTTTGTCTGGTGAAAAATTCCCTGGAAACTAACCCCCTCATTTTCATTAAATCTTATGGAGAAATTGGATTCACTTAACATCATTTCACTTAAAGTCGCATTTTTCAGGAACGGAACCACAACGTTAAGTGAGGAGTTACTGTATTAACATGTGCTCCATAACTATACACTTCATATGTAAATATCTGAGCCCTCTTACCCAGCGTTACACATCCTATATGCATTGGCTCAGAGACTGGATTTTCAGGCATATTCTGAACAGTGCTGAAGACAGATGGTGCCCAGGGAATAACACAAATCATGACAATAACAGTCACCTGTATGGACTTTGTGGATGCAGTTTCTGTTCTTGGTTCTGGAATTGGCCTGAACACAGCTGAGCCTGAAACGCTAAGAAGCTGATGTATAATCACCTCTGATACTCAGACAACACTCTCTCATTCCTTCCTTTTCTCTAACTTAGAACAAAACATGACAAAACAAAATGGGTTTCAGTTAAAATCTAAAATTGCCCAGCAGGCATTGCTGTACAACCCAGCCTGCCACGCACTGGCCATTAAGTGCTCTCCTCTCATCTGACTCTCTCTCTTGATCCTTTCTGACCTCTGTGCTGCTTTTCATACTGTCAGGGGCGGCTCTAGGAATTCTGCCGCCCCAAGCAGGGCGGCGCGCCGCAGGGCGCGCTCTGGCGGTCGCCGGTCCCGCGGCTCCGGGGGACCTCTTGCAGACGTGCCTGTGGAGGGTCCGCTGGTCCCATGGCTCCGGTGGACCTCCCGCAGGCACGCGGGACCAGCGGACCCTCCGCAGGCATTTCTGCGGGAGGTCCACCGGAGCTGCGGGACCAGCGGACCCTCCGCAGTCATGCCTGCGGGAGGTCCGCCGGAGCCGCCTGCCGCCCTCCCGGCAAAATGGCACGCTGGGGTCTGGAGCCGGCCCTGCATACTGTCAGCTGTGACCTCCCTCCCGATTGCCTGGGACCGTGGAGAACTGGCCTTCTTGGTTTTGCACCCACCTGAGTCCTATTTTCTGCAGCATGCAGCAGAGGGAAAGAAGGTTGGTGCAGTGGATAGGGAGCTAGCCCTGAGAGACCTGGGGGGTACTCCCGCTCCCCCCAATGGACTTCCTGTATGATGTCATCTAAAGACTTCCAGATCCTTAATTTAATTACCAGCCCTTTCTTATCTTAATCACCCTGCCTCTGTTCAGAAACAAAACACTGACTCCCTGCCCCAGGGGCAGAGCCTGGGAGAAGCACCTCTCCGCACAATGCACATTCCACACGAATTCTGGGGAGTTAAGAGCTCTGCCTGGGAGCACCCCTCCTGCAGGAAACTGAGGGGAGGGTAGTCCCCCCTGCTCTCCCTACTTGGCGTCCTTGGGCCTGTGTTCCCCCATCTAATCCTTCCTTCGGACTGCGCTCTGAGCGGGACAGTGCCGTAGGGACCAGCACCGACTGGCGAGGGTCCTATTCCAGACAGTGAACAGCGCCAGTTACCAGGTAGATCTCAGCAAGTCTCTCTATGCTGTGCGGTGCCGCAAAGCGAGGAGCATGGGCACTGCCAGGCGGGATGAGCCCAGCGGCTCAGCCCAGGGCAGAGTCTGTCTCCTGGTTGTGTGTCTGTCAGCACCCAGCACAATGGGCGCTAGGCACTACAGCAATACAAACAATGCATCAAGAGTCCAATGGCAGTTGTAGAAAGTGGTGCACCGATACGCTCCCTGACATTCTGCCCAAACTGCAGGGAACGGCTGGTGCAGGATGCTCCCTCTCACAGACAGAGGCTAATGGAACAGGATGGTTTTTTTGTTCACGTCTGGTTCTTTTCCAGATCCGAATGTACCCCTGACCTCCCCAATATCTAGTGGCAGAGAGTTCCTCAGGCTCACGGAGTGTTTTGTAGAATAGTCTTTCCTTTATCAGTTTTACGTTTGCTGCCTCCCCTTCTCCCCTTGCTCAGGGTGGTTTTTAATATCAAGAGAGTTGAGCCCACAATACACAATGGAAAACGCAGCCCCATGGCCCCTGCCCCCTTTGCAGGACAGTAGCACTGAGAGGACACTGCTGCCCACAGAGACCAGTGGCCATGGCCGTGTCCCTGGCAGGACTCCAGGCTGGCAGAAGGGCCTGTTGCTCTTCATTCCTTCCAGCGCCTGTTCTTCAGAGCTCAGAATCTCTGCCAGTGCCTCATCTCTATTCCCAGAGAAAAAGCGGATACAGGGAGCGTCTCCCGACCAGCCTTGCTGGTGCAGAGAAGCTATTTACCATCTCTGCAATGTCCTTATCTTCCTTGATTTACCCCCTGGTTCCTAGCGGCCTCCCCGATCTGTTCACAGACATCTGCCTTCTGACGTTTCCACCATTCCTTCTTGCTTGGTTTTTGGCCTTTGGCTCTTTGCTGTCCCAGTTCCCTGTTCACCTCCCTCAGTCTCCATCTATTGGGTTTGCACCGCTGGGTTTCCACTTGTCAGATGAACCTTTGGGCTTGAACGAACTCCTGCATCTTCCTACGGAGCCGTCCTGGGCTTTCCTTGCCTCTCTGCTACCCGTGCCCCCGCCCCCGCGAGGTACAACAGGAACGGCACTGCACCCCTCCACCCCTGCCCTGCAATGCAGGCTCGCCACAGCCCGGCTCGAGGGGAGAGTTACAGAATCCAGGCCCACTAGAGCTGGGCTGCGGGTCTGTCGTGAGGGCACCTGCCTGACAATATCCTGTGGTCTGTCGCGGAGGGCAAAGAATCGGAGCATTCTGGGCATAGTCCAAAGCCTTCTGAAGTCAGCAGGTGTCTTTCCATTGGTTCCACTGGGTCTGGATCAGGCCCTTTCTGGAGCCTGGCTTGAGACTAGAACGTCTCTCTCCCACCTCCAGGGGACTAATCTGCTGCAGGGGAGATCCAGGACCCCAGGACTCCGTGCTCCAGCCTCCACTCTTGCAATTCTCCATTCCTGGCTGCTCCTGCCCATGGTTGGTACCAGAGGCAGCAGCCCACCTTCCCCCCGGCGTGCAGAGGTCAGGAACACAGCACACTGGGACAAGTTCCCGCTGCTGGCTCTCCATCACATTCCCTATTCTGTGCCCAGTTTTATGACAGCACTTACCTCCACCTCCGACAGAATTCATCACCAGCAGGCCGTATGGTGCGGCTGAGTTACACGGTCAAGTCCTTCGGAAGAACTGTGACCAGTTAGCAGCTCCAGGCCAGGATGTGGAATGTGCGTTGAGCTCAGGCCGAAGAAATGTCTCTGCCATCAGGGTGACCTGTACGCTGAACAGTGACAGACTTAATCATGTTTCCTTGGGAAACGCCCCGTGACACCTGGCTGCTCAACACACGCATTCTCGCTGTAGGCGTGTTTGGAACTCCACTTGCGGAACGCCCTGTGGACTGCTGCCTGCCTAACAGGTCCTGCTTCCAGACTTCCTGCACTTTAGTGTTATTACAGAGTCATTTTATTGCACCCCACAGCATGAGGCCAGGTCACAGGGTCTGCCCCAAAGAACCTACCGTCTAATTATAGAGGTGCCCCAAGCAGCACCGGTAATGATCACACAAAAGGAGGACAGCAATGCGGAAGGGTGACGTCGTTACCTGGTTACTCAGCTGGCATGACTTTGGCTCACTCAGTCGATGTATTGTCTGCTGAGCCTTCCACGGTGCAGAACATTCACAATGGGAGAGGTTAGCTCAGGGGTAGGCAACCTATGGCAGGAGTGCCGAGGGCAGCACTCAAGCTGATTTTCAGTGGCACTCACACTGCCCGAGTCCTGGCCACCAGTCCGGGGGGCTCTGCTGATACCAGACACCTCTGTGTTCTTGGGGAACCAGGGTGCAGTATCCAGCCTGACTCATGAAAGACACCCCCCCCCCCGCCCCCCAGCCTCTGCTTAAACCAAAACCCATCAGAGGAAAAAACTTGCAGAGAGCAGTGAAGGGTGTTGGGAGACACACCTAGACCCCTCCTGACAAGGGTGACAAGATTAAGACATTTCCATTAGCATACAGAATGGAGAGCAGAGACGACTCCCCTAGCCTCATCTGCATGAAAGATGGGACAGGAAGCCATCTCAATTTACATACAGAATGGAGAACAGAGAACCACACTGAATTCTGGGACCAGAAAAGACAGGGAAGCACTGCATCATGGGAATCTCTGCTCCAGATGCTAATGAACCTATGTCTGCACACACCCAGCTCAGCAATTATCAGACCAATTCTAGTCATGAATCCTTAATTGATATCCAAATACTGAAGCCGCCTAGTTGCATTGTGAGCTCCCTGGAAGAAAACACCACCCATAGCCAAGAGTGATCAGCTCCTTTTGTCTAGTCTAAAGAAAACCCTTGAGTTATCAGCCTTACCTATAAACAAATTTAGTGTCTCCCTTGAACAATTGTATTTTCTCTACAAAAATCCCTACTCACCCTCCAGTCAGTGTTCTGATGCTTAGATCCAAACTAGGCATCAATTCCACTGGAACTCCATCTTCTCCTGGCTGATCATGCTGGGGGCTCTGCCTGTCTCCAGCCCTCAGGACCCTGAGCTACCAGCATCACCTGGGAACCCCGACCAGTTCAAGCCTCATGGAGTGGGTGAGACCCCCCCGCCTCTGTTTTCCTTTCTACCTTCGGTATTAACCTTTAATAATGTAGGTTAGGTTGGTTTAGGCTCCTTGTGTAGTTATCGCTGTTATTCAATAAATAACTTTTATGGTTAAGCTGGTTGCTTCTCTCTCTCTCTCTTGCTGGACTTTACTCTTTTGTGTTTTTAGCTTCCCCCATTCACTCTGCAGCAACGCTTCTTTTACCTAAGCTCAAGATCCCTGCAGCGCCCAGAATCCGGTGGGGTTTGCTCATCAAGTAGGTTCCTGCCAGTACAATTGTGTTGTGAAGGTGGGGATAGGGACGTGCTGAATCTGGGACACATAAGGGTGGCAGCTTGAAAGTGAAATATACAAAAACCTGTAGGAGAACACTTCAACCTCCCTGGCCACACAATAGCAGATCTTAAGGTGGCCATCCTGCAGCAAAAAAACTTCAGGACCAGACTTCAAAGAGAAACTGCTGAGCTCCAGTTCATCTGCAAATTTGACACCATCAGCTCAGGATTAAACAAAGACTGTGAATGGCTAGCCAACTACAGAACCAGTTTCTCCTCTCTTGGTTTTCACTCAACTGCTAGAACAGGGCCTCATCCTCCCTGATTGAACTAACCTCGTTATCTCTAGCTTGCTTCTTGCTTGCATATATACACCTGCCCCTGGAAATTTCCACTGCTTGCATCCGACGAAGTGGGTATTCACCCACGAAAGCTCATGCTGCAAAACGTCTGTTAGTCTATAAGGTGCCACAGGATTCTTTGCAGCTTGACAGTGCTGCTCATCCAGCCCAGTGAGTCCAGGGACATATACGGGGTCAGCTTGACAGTGCTGATTGACCCGGTCCGCTCAGACGTGCTCCGTTAATGTATGTGTGGGAGCTCATCCGGTTCTGGGGCTGGAGGAACCCAGCCCTGGGGAACCCAGGTCCTGCAGGATCGCTCCATTGGGAGGGCACTTGCAGCAGGGAGAAGCAGAGCTCCGTATGAGCACACACGTGACACAAGCAGCACATTGATAGAATTACAGAATCCCCTTCCCCAGAAAAGTGACCCGAATAAATGAGCATTCCCCAAAGTAATGGGCAAATCTGGTAACACTGCATTTTAATTTAATTTTAAATGAAGCTTCTTAAACATTTTAAAAACCTTATTTACTTTAAATACAGCAATAGTTTAGTTA
The DNA here is from genome assembly GCF_020497125.1 of Mauremys mutica. Taxonomy (NCBI): domain Eukaryota; kingdom Metazoa; phylum Chordata; order Testudines; family Geoemydidae; genus Mauremys; species Mauremys mutica. Next base: position 4,100,756 of record NC_059073.1, on the reverse strand, counting down.
TATATTATAGACTTATAGAAAGAGACCTTCTACAAATGTTAAAATGTATGACTGGCACGCAAAACCTTAAATGAGGGCAAATAAATGAAGACTCGGCACAGCATTTCTGAAAGGTTGCCAACCCCGGGTTAGTTTGTCACTCTTTCTGCACCTGCCTGTTCATGCTAGTAACATCCATATCAGGCCCCATTTCCCAAACCTAAGGAGTATTAGGTGCAAAACTATTAGCAAAGAATGTCAGCAGAGATGGTATACAAACCTGAGACTGCCCAAGGACTTTCTGTCGACGTCCCAAAGGCACAATCCCCAGTGGCAAAAGGAAAAAAAAAAAAAGAAAGAAAGAAGCTGCTTTGCTTAAAAATCATTTGATTAAGAGAGACGTTAAAGCGGCAGTGAGAAAGGAAAAGAAAATAATGATCTACCGGAGGGGAGGTAGATGGCAATGGAAGTTAAGCTCCAGCAATCGATACGAGAAGCTGAAGATAGCAATTTGAAATGTCTATGGTCAGTAGAGTTAAAGACAATGAGCAAGAAGGTGTTAAATATACCACAAATAAAACCCATGACTAGGTGGAGATGGAAAATTGTCAGTAATGATGCAGGAGAGCCAGAGGTATGGAAGAGTTCAGAGTCTGGAACCAAGCTGGAAGCCGTATTCATACCTTACAAGGAGGATGAAAGACTTTCTTGTCCAATAGGAACTAAGGCAGATGTCAAACAGCATCCGCTAAACGGGTAATCTGCATCCATAGGTTTGATTTAAGAGATGGCTGAAGAACTTTCCAGGTTACTCATGTGCACTTGTAGTAAGAGTGTAGGAAAGTAGGAAGGGTCCAGAGCAGGGGTAGGTAACCTATGGCCCGCATGCCGAAGGTGGCATGAGAGCTGGTTATCAGTGGCACTCACACTGACTGGGTCCTGGCCACCGGTCCGAGGGTCTGCATTTTAATTTAATTTTAAATGAAGCTTCTTAAACATTTTAAAAACCTTATTTACTTTACACGTCCGACGAAGTGGGTATTCACCCATGAAAGCTCATGCTCCAATACGTCTGTTAGTCTATAAGGTGCCACAGGACTCTTTGTTGCTTTTTACAGATCCAGACTAACACGGCTACCCCTCTGACACTTGACAACAATAGTTTAGTTATAGATTATAGACTTATAGAAAGAGACCTGCTAAAAACGTTAAAATGTGTGACTGGCACGCAAAACCTTAAATGAGAGTGAATAAATGAAGACTCGACACAGCACTTCTGAAAGGTTGCTGACCCCTGGTCCAGAGGATTGTGGAAAGCCAATGTCATGTCAAACAGGGCAAAGGAGATGGCCTGGGTAACTCTGGGCCAGTTACCTGACACTGATCCTGGGTAAAATAATGGAATGACGGACACAGGACTCTATCAGTAGAGAATGGAAGGATGGAAATATAATCCGTGCCGGTCAGGGAACACAGTCATTCCTTGGCAAGATTACAGGTCTGGCTGATGAAGGGAACTAGGCTTCCAGCTTGGTTCCAAACACTGAACTCTTCCACACTTCTGTCTCTTCTGAATCATTACTGACAATTTTCCATCTCCAGCTAGTATCCCGACATTTCGGCAAGGCGTTTGTCTTTGCGTCGCGGGACACTCGGATGCTGGAAAGAGCTGTCGGGTGGCAAATAACAAAGAGGAAGGTCACCGACAGAGTGATCTGGATCCCTCCCTAAGGGAGGCGGGATAATCGAACTACGTCAGTTCAACACAGCTGAATGCAAGGCCACACGCTGAGGAACAAAGACTGCAGATCACACTCGTTCCGGGGGCACTGTCTCCTGGAATGCAGAGACATGAAAAGGACTCAGTGTTATGGTAAGAGCCAACTGAACTTGAGCTCCCACTGCAGGGCAGTGTGACAAAAAGGGCTAATGTGATCCCTGGATGCACAAGCTGGGGGCTGTTGCGTAGGGATAGGAAGGGGATATGGTCTTTACATACAGCATCAGGGAGTCCGTAACTGAGCATGGTGCCCAGCTCTGGCGCCCACACTTCAAACAGGAGGTTGACCAATTGGGAAGGGTTCGGAAAAGAGCTCCACGGATGATTCAGGGGCTGGAAAAGCTGCCTTGTAGTGAGACAGTCAAGAGGAATCTAATCCATTATCTACTTAGAGGCTATAATCAACCTCCAGTCTCCGGCGTTTCCCACTCCCAACACAAACATGCTTTGGTCTCTTCCTATTGACAAATACCAACCCTTGAGCCACTTGCCAAGTGCCCTGTCTCCCTTCTGTCTTCAGTCTCATCAAACGCACTGTCTACAATCGCTGTCTGGAGCTCCTCTCTTCCAGGTCCAGCTGAGACGGTCTCCAACTCAGCTCCCATCTTGACATTCAACTGAAATCGTTCCTGTAAAGTCTCTAACAACCTCTTCCTATCACAGCTCAGAATCCGTTCTCCAGCCTCATCCTCTGTGACCTGTCAGGATAAAGCCGATCAGCGGCAGCTCAATCATGCCGCTTCATTCTTCGGAGGCAATTCGGCAGTGGGTCCTTCACTCCATTTCTTCCTCTTTGGCGGCACTTCGGCGGCAGCTCTAAGAGGAAGAGAGGGACTGAGGGACCCGCTGCCGAATTGCCACCAAAGACCCAGATGTGCTGCCCCTTTCCATTGGCTGCCCCAAGCACCTGCTTCCTGCGCTGGTGCCTGGAGCCGGCCCTGCCTTCAACATCATTAAATCCACTAGAGCAGAAGAGTGTGTCACGCATTGGATAGGAGCCAGCCAACGGTATGATACAGAAGCGACACAGGTTGGGCTGTATTAACAGGACCATCATGCATACGACATGGAAGATAATGGTTCTGCTCTACCCAGCACTGGGGAGGCCTCCACTGGAGGACTGTGTCCAGGGTTGGGTGCCGCACCTTAGGAAAGATGTGCACCAACTGGAGGGAATCCAGAGAGCAACACAAGCAATGAAAGGTTTGGAAAACCTGCCCTGCGAGGAAAGGTTAAAAACAACTGGGCATGTTTAGTCTTGAGTAAAGACTGAGGAGGGACCTTCAGATCTGTTCAGGGCTGTTATAAAAAGGATTTGATCAATTGTTCTCCATCTCCATGAAGGTAGGACAAGAAGTAATGGGCTTAACCTGCAGCCAGGGAGATGTAGGTCAGGTATTAGGAAAAACTTCTCAACTCTCTGGGTAGTTAAACTCTGGAACTGGCTTCCAAGGGAGGGTGTGGAACCCCCGTCCCTGGGGGGTTTGAAGAAGAGGCTGGACAAACCCGAGTGTTCCTTGGTGCTGCCTCAGCGCAGGGTGATAGACCAGGTGGTCTCAAGGTTCCTTCCAGCCCGACATTTCTAAGATTTTTACAAAATCTCGTCCTCGCCTGGACTCCGTCCTCTCCTGGTTCTCCTCCAACCTCTCCAATAGCTCCTTCAGCATGTTCTTTGGAGGGTACTCCTCAACCTCCCTCCAGCTTTGGGGGGGGGAGGGGAAAGGTTTCCAATGGACTCTGGCCTTGGTCCCCTTCTCATTTTGATTTGGAAATGCTGCCATGATGCCCCATGGGAATTGTAATGCAGTTTTCTCATGTCCCCATTTTCCTCTGTGGGTCCAACTCCAAGGGACACAGAGGCCCATTGGTGGATTGCAACTCTTTGTCAATAACTGTTGTCAAGCCTGACACATTCACTACACCTCACACATTTTTGTCATGATGTGGACCCAACAGGTGCCATGTGATATAGCACTGGAGAGCTGATAACACATTGGTCATTAATATTCTTGTGTGACATATGTACAGCGCGTGTCCAAAGAGTTAGGGACATGGGCTAGAATTCTAGTCTTAACGTGTTTGGTAGGCAATGCCTAACCCCTAGACAAGGGAATGTGTGAGTGTTGGTCTGTCCAGCCTGGCCGTCAGGCACAGTCAGTGAAACATCCAGTTACATAAAAGGTAAACGAAGCCATCGAGCTAACAAAGGGAGGAGGCAACATCTTAGCTATCCCAGTGGGGGAGGAACCAGCGTGAGGTCTTCACCAGAGAGCATGGCCGTCTCTTCCCAGCAGGAGAAAAGGAGCTTTATCTAAGAACACATTCCAAAGGTTTACTGGTCTATAAAAATGGACCCCAAAGAATAATCAGTTGAATCAGTGAGTGTATACAATAAAGTGTTTTGAGTAACCTCTCTTACGAAAGCCTGTGGCACCCCACTGATCCCTAGAGGAGAATGGGGACAGGAGAATATCAATACAGACATGTCACGGTGATATTAACACCATGTGAGGGATTATGGAGACTCACTAACATTAGACCAAACAAAGGGAGAAACAGGTTTTCCTCAGACACAAGCAGGAGGGCTGGAACAATTTGGATAGTGGAGGTGCTGAGAGGCATTGAACCAAACTGTAACCTCTGGATATAATGGAAACTGCTTCGGGCCCGGAGGAGCGGCAGCCCCCCAGCCCCCCTAGTTCCAGCATTTATGGACACGAGGGAAGGTAACATGGTAGAGTCAAAACAACGGAAGCCCCATTTACACAGAACTCAGCAGAGGGTGGGAAGTCCGCAAGATGGGAAGGACAGCGCGAGGTCATCGTGCCTCTTAAAACAGGGTCAGTGAACCCTGAGAGATACAAGGGGAGACGGAGAAGCAGCCGGAGACCAAGGGAAAGCAGCACTTTGTGTGTCTGTGGAAGTTCCTGACAGAGAGAGCCAGCCACGGCTGAAAGGATTGGGACAAATGTGCCGTGACCCAAGGCAGTAGCTTGGGAAGTTAGGCTTTGTAATGGTGTCACGGAGTCCCTGGGCGCTGCTCTGGAACTGCTCCCCACAAAGCCAGGCAGGACTCTGGGAGCCTCCTCTCCCTTGGAGCAGCCTGTCTGCAGGGCAAGAAGCTCCCACGGCTTCACCTCCTGGGTCTCTCCTTGGAGCATTCAGCATCCTCTGCCCCTCCGTGCGCTTCCCCCAGCGAGTCCGCCCTGGCGGGGTCCTGGGGAAGCCACAGGGTCCTGCCCCCCCACTTCGCAGTCAGACGTGACTCTCAGCCAGCCAGTAACACAGAGGTTTATTCAATGACAGGAACAGGGTCTAAAACAGAGCTTTACAGAGAACGGGACCCCTCGGCCGGGTCCATTCTGGGGGTCAGTGAGCCAGACCCCACGTCTGCCCTCACTCCTCGTCCCCAGCCAGCTCCAGACTGAAACCCCCTCCAGCCCCTCCTCTCTGGCCTTTGTCTCTTTCCCGGGCCAGGAGGTCACCTGACCTCTTTGTTCTCCCACACCTTTAGCATCCCCTTGCAGGGGGGAAGGGCCCGGCCATTAGTTGCCAGGCAACAGAGGGTTGGCCAGGAACTGAGGCCCCCCCCCCCACAGTATTCAGAGGGAACATTAAGAACAGCCCCACTTCGTCACAAATGGCTGAGCCCTATTTTTACTGTCATCATCGGTTTCAGTGAGTTCAAAGACAAGGGGAAAAGACCATTCTTGTTTTGATTCGCTTTTTTGATGAAATAAACTTGTTTCACTTTAAATCTCCCCCCACCACAGTGTGGCGCTGTAGAGGGGCGGACTCACCCCTGCGGCGCCTCCTGCTGGTGACTCCTGGGAATTAGCTCAATTCAGCTCCGGAGCGCTCTCTGCAGGCCGGTGATCCACCTGTCCTCTGGCCCCCGTGTCCCTTTAACTGGGGTGCTGCCCCCTGGCAGTACCCCACTGATCTGGGTCTCCCTCTCTGGGGAACCCCCAACCCACTATCCCCACCTCGCCTCAGTTTTGGCTACTGCCCAGTCTCCATCTATCCCCCGCTCACAGGGGCAGACTGCAGTGTCTCAGCCATTCATCATAGGCCAAGGGGTCTGGACTGGCTGCCTTTACCCACCCTCAGGCTGTCCCGCTGCAAGCCCAATACCTCAGTGGGCCTAGAACTAGGCTCTGCAGCCTGGGGAGCTGCTGGCCTAGGGCTTCCCAGCTCCTAAGGCCTGGCCTGGCCTGGCCTGGCCTGGCCTTTTCCCTGCCCTGCCCTGCCCTGCCTTGCCTCCCTCTAGGTCCCCTGCATGCATTCCCCAGCAGCCAGGCCTGTCTCCCTCTCTAGTCAGAGAGAGACTCCTTCCCTCTGGCTGCCCAGGCCTCCTTATAAGGCCCAGTTACTTAGTTTGGGGCGTGGCCCCAGCTGCAGCCACTTCCCCCAATCGGCCGGGGTTTAGCCTTGCCCAGCCCCAGCCCGCTGTGGGGCTTTTCCAACCCCTCCAGGGCCGGAGCGGGTGCTCACCCCACTACAGGCGCACTGAGAATCGAAGCGATTGGTGGCTCCAGTTAAAGTAACAAGCTGGGCTGGGTTTTTGTGTCTGTAAAGGAGCAACGCACCTGCTTATTTCTCTGAGCTGTCCGGGGCGGCAGGACACCTCAGGGCAGATGGGTTTGGGGAGATTTGGGAGGGGGATGTTGGGGTCACCCTGCGAGTAGCCCCCCAGGGTGGTGGAGACCAGGGTGGGGCTGTTGTGTTGTAGGCAGGCTGCTGACTGGGGGCTGCACACCACGGACTCTCAGGGTACTGCCCGCTTGGTTGCTAGGATCTGGGCTGTGAGCTGCAGCCGCAGAGCATGAAGAGACTCAGCATTACAGAGCAGGCGGTGACACGACCCCTCACTGGTCTGCTTGAACCCCAGATCATCACAGCTACATCTCCCAGAATGCACCATGCTCAGGCACTCCCACGACATACTGCTGTCACAATTCCACAGGCTCGGTGCTCTCCCTCGCACGGCTCTGGCACAGCCCATGGGAGGACCCCTTCAGTCTGTCAGCCCCCCTCGGGTCACACTCTGTCCCTGGGGTCAGCCCCTCGGCTTCACTGACCCTTGGAGCCTTCAGCCCCCCGGGTCATGGTTTAGACCCCATTGGGAGTTGGGCATCTGGGTGCTAAAGACAAGCACACGTCTGTGAGCTGTTTTCAGGTAAACTGGCAGCTTTGGGGCAGGTAATTCAGACTCTGGGTCTGTGTTGGAGCAGACGGGAGTGTCTGGCTCACAAGACAGGGCGCTGAAGTCCCGAGCTGGCAGGGAGAGTGGGGCAGAAGTAGTCTTGGCACATCAGGTGGCAGCTCCCAGGGGGTTTCTGTGAGCCAACCCGTCACAGTGGCGTAGTCGAGCAGGGTCTGTGCACAGCTGATTGCTTTGAGGTACTGGTAGTGATTTTAAGTGAGTTTTAGGTGTGGTGGCTGGAGAACAGACAAAGTGGTTACTGGTTTGTTATTTTCTGTTTGCTTATTTCGGGAAAGGGAAGTAGAGACAGAAAAGGAAGCAAAATAAATAAGATTGAAGGTCAGAAGAAGCGAAAACTGCACTGGTTGCAAATTATCCAGAAAGGCTGAACACTGGGCACTGTGAAAGTCTCTGTTAACTGAGCATCCCCTGAGCTGAGTGCATCTCAGTTCCAGTGAACTGCAGAGGGGTTGTGACCCAGCACAAGAAAGCAGGAAAATGAATACTAGTGACGGCGCTAATAAACTAAAGCTAGCCAAACCATGAGGAATTACTGGTTAAATTGGAAAAGATGGGGATCGAAATGAAAATCCAGAGGTGGATAAGGAGCTGGTTAAAGGGGAGACTGCAGAGGGTCGTATTGAAGGGTGATCTGTCGGGTTGGAGGGGGGTTACCAGTGGAGTTCCTCAAGGTTCGGTTTTGGGTCCGATTTTATTCAATCTATTTATCGCTGACCTTGGAACCAAAAGTAGGAGTGGGCTGATAGAGTTTGCGGATGACACAAAGTTGGGAGGTATTGCCAATTCGGAAAAGGATCGGGATATCCTCCAGGGAGATTTGGATGACCTTGTAAACTGGAGTATTAGTAACAGGATGAAATACAATAGTGAGAAGTGTAAGGTTATGCATTTAGGGATGACTAACAAGAATTTTAGTTATAAGCTGGGGACGCACCAGTTGGAAGTAACGGAGGAGGAGAAGGACCTAGGAGTCCTGGTTGATCGTAGGATGATTATGAGTAGGCAATGTGATGTGGCCGCTAAAAAAGCTAATGCGGTCTTGGGATGCATTAGGCGAGGTATTTCTAGTAGAGATAAGGAGGTGCTAGTCCCGTTATATAAGGCGTTGGTGAGACCTCATTTGGAGTATTGTGTGCAGTTTTGGTCTCCCATGTTTAAGAAGGATGAATTCAAACTGGAACGGGTACAAAGAAGGGCCACTAGAATGATCCGAGGAATGGAAAGCCTGTCGTATGAAAGGAGACTTGAGGAGCTCGGTTTGTTTTCCTTAACCAAAAGAAGGATAAGAGGAGATATGATTGCTCTCTTTAAATATATCAGAGGGATAAATACCAGGGAAGGAGAGGAATTATTTCAGCTCAGTGCTAATGTGGACACGAGGACAAACGAATATAAATTGTCATTCAGGAAATTTAGGCTTGAAATTAGACGAAGGTTTCTAACCATCAGAGGAGTGCAATTCTGGAACAGCCTACCGAGGGAAACAGTGGGGGCGAAGGACCTCCATGACTTTAAGATTAAGCTAGATAAGTTTATGGAGGGGATGGTATGATAGGATAACGGGTTTAGTCAATAGGTCAATAACGTGCCACAATGGTAATTAGTACAAAGGGTCAATGATAGGATATTGTTAGCCTTTTTCCAGAGGGTCTGGCTGGAGAGTCTTGCCCGCATGCTTGGGGTTCAGCTGATCGCCATATTTGGGGTCAGGAAGGAATTTTCCTCCAGGGTAGATTGGCAGTGGCCCTGGAGGTTTTTCGCCTTCCTCCAAAGCATGGGGCAGGGGTCGCTTGCTGGTGGATTATCTGCTACTAGAAGTCTTTAAATCATGATTTGGAGCATTCAACAGCAGAGTCAAGGGAGAGAATTATTTCAGGAGTGGGTGGATCGGCTTATGTGGCCTGCATCTTGCAGGAGGTCAGACTAGATGATCATAATGGTCCCTTCTGATCTTGAATTCTATGATTCTATGATTCTATGAAACCGGAAGCAAAAGAGAAAGAAAATGAACATAAGAGACGGCTAGAACTAAGACAATTAGAAATTAGTGTTTTGGAGGCAGAAAATGTGAGGGAAGAAGCTGCCCACAAGAGGGCTATGGCGGCCCAGAGGGAGGCCCAGAAACATAAACTGGCTGTTATGGAGCTGAGGAGGCAAAACCTTCCACCCGCTGGCTCCACTTCCCCAAAAATCCCACTACTGCCACCATGTCAAGGTCCCTACATCTGTACCCGAAAGTTCAGAGTGGGGAAGGAACCTTAACATGAGCTCCCTGCAGTGAGTCCACCTGGACTGGACCCTGGAGGGAGTCCTACACCCCCAAAAGGAGCAATGCACAATGTAGTGAGTGCAGGCCCTGATAAAGGCCTAGTATAAGGCCTAAGGCCTGAACTGGAGTAATGAACAAGACTTTGCTAACAAAAGCAAAGTTAAGCTGTGAGCCAGAGGCCGGCTTGGTTCACAGAAGCTGGCACGAAAAGGGCTGATATTGCAGAAATACATATTCACCTAGCATACCAAAAAATAAACACAGTACTAGAACATATTATACTGAAACATTCCATAGATAACAGGAGGACAGGCCGACCCATCCCAATGACAGGGGCAAAAGGGTAAAATGATGGATAGAGTTGTTGTGTTCGAACTAACATGTACAAGGTAGAAGGCGGTGCCTTAATACGTAGAAGGGTTGTAACTTGCTACGTAGAGAGGTTGTACCTCAATACGTCAGGTGTGATGTGTAACTTGTTTGTATCTGTGTATAAGAATGCATCCCTGGGGCGGTGTCTTTGTCCGGCCGTAGGGGGAGTGGAAAGTCCCGCCACTAAGCCGGGTCCTTGCCAAGAGGCACTTTCTCGTAGTATGCCCTGAGTTAGGCTAAGAAACCTACAGGGAACTGCAATTGTGTCCGAGGTCGCAATAAACCTAGCCGACGTGGTTTGCATCTTACTGGACTCTGTGGTCATTGGGGATTCTCGTCGGGTCTGCTGTGTCAGCTATCTGCAGAGCTGGGGCAGCACACAGAGGGAACTCACACACGCAGCCGAGTGATATCAACAAGGAGACAGCAGAGCACCACACCGGTACCGCTCTGACAACACACTCCAACTTGTTTAAAGTGGAGTGACTGTCATCGCACGGGGTAATGCAGGGGGGTCATTAGGTGTCTGGAACTCAGCGTAGAGAGTCCTTCGCTAACACAGAGATGGGAAAGTTACAGCAAAGTCCAGCTGGGTCGGTCCAGAGCCCAGAAGAATGAGGGGGGATTTGATAGCTGCTTTCAACTACCTGAAAGGGGGTTCCAAAGAGAATGGAGCTCAGCTGGTCTCAGTGGTGGCAGATGACAGAACAAGGAGTAATAGTCTCAAGTTGCAGTGGGGGAGGTCTAGGTTGGATAGTAGGAAACACTATTTCACTAGGAGGGTGGTGAAGCACTGGAATGGGTTACCTAGGGAGGTGGTGGAATCTCCTTCCTTAGAGGTTTTGAAGGTCAGGCTTGACAAAGCCCTGGCTGGGATGATTTAGTTGGGGTTGGTCCTGCTTTGAGCAGGGGTTGGACTAGAACCTCCTGAGGTCCCTTCCAACCCTGATATTCTGTGATTCTATGCCCCCTCTCTAGTCCCAGTCCAGAAGCTTCTCTCCACCCACATTTAACAAGCCCAAGGGGCCCCTCCTTAGTTCTTTGTTCTTATTCCTAGGAAACCTGGTCACCTGGCCTCCTCCTCAGCCCTTTGTTCTCCAGCTCGTCACACCTGGCTGGCTTCCTGCGGAGAGTCAGTTAGTTACTAGGTACCAAATGTCTGGGTAACTGGCGTGGCCGTTCTCTCTGCTGGGCTCTCCGTGGGTCCTGGCCCCAGACAGCCCGGCGTCAGTCACACCTGGCTCTCTGCAGAGTAAACAACCTCCCCCCTCCCAGTTAACCCTGCCCTCATAGGGGAAAGTGAGGCACACACAGTGCTCATCTAGAATACTGTGAACCCCCTCCCCCACAACTGCCTCTGCTCTCCAAGGGGGGAACCGCAGTGCTTCATGGGAAATGTAGTTGGCCCAAGGAGCCTGCTCTATAGAGGAGAACTGAAGCTAGAAGCACCTGAACTACAGCTCCCATGAGGCTATGTGGCTGCATTTCCAAATCAAAATATTTTGGTTTGTGGTGAAGTATTTTGGTGTTTGAATGTCTGTGGAAGTGAAAAGGTCCATGGTCCCCCTCTCGGCTCCCCCTCCATTTATCAACCAGCTCTAATGTCGCCCCCTTTTGCATCCCTGCACTGGCTCCCCTTTCTCCAGCCCATCAAACACACACACTACTTGTATTCACTCTCATGGCCCGACCCTCGCTCCCTATTGCCTCATACGCTGTCGTGATGTCAGCTCCCACCTTCACTGCCCAGGGCCACCAGCCTCCATCGCCCACTTGTTATGTTCCAACAAGCCCTGTCATGCTGTCTCCCCTGCCGCCCCCGTGCTCAGGCGGAGCGCCCTGTATCATCTGCAGAACAGCCCCGTCCGCCTTCAAATCCTCCTTAAGCCTCTCCTTCGCCAGGAGGCTTCACAATCTAGACCCCGCTCAGGCTGCTGGTGTGCCAATATCACTGCCTGGCACAGCACTGCCACCCTCCCGAGATCAAACATCACAAGCGGGACCCCTTCAGAGATTAAAAATCACGAGACAGACTCCCAAAATCCTGAGATCCATAAACCCTCCCGGCCTGTCTTTTCATCTGGCTTTTGCCTTTTCCACTCCTCTGCCAGCTGGGGGGAGACGTTCAGGCTGAAATGCCAACAGCTAATGCCCACAGCCATGCCCGTCTCTCCCCCAGGCCAGCTGGCACCTCCGCTTACCCTCTCCCAGGCCGGAGCCAAGGGAGCTGCCAGCCGTCTCCCAGCACTGGCCGACCTTCCCCTCCCGCTTAGTCCTGCGATAAGAGCCGGGCTGGACGGTAACTAGCTGGGAACCGTCGACCTCCCGCTGCAGCACCACGGCCCTCAGGGCACCGGGCGGGCGAGTCACACACATGGCACAGGACGGTAACGTGCCCCGACGGCGCCCCTCAGCGCCAGCGCCACAGAACAGCTGCCGTGGGGCTGGGCTGGCCTTTGGCAAGAAGCAACGTTCCCTGACACCCGCTGCCACCGGCCTGGGCCTGAGCCTGGTCAGCACCTCCCCCTTTCTGCCCAGCCCCACTGCCCTGGGCCCCCCGCCCCTTCCCTCTGTCCTACCCTCACTGCTCTGGGCCTCCTGCCCCTCCCCGTCCCTGCACTTCCCCCACTGCTTCAGGCCTCCTGCCCCTTCCCTCTGTCCTACCCTCACTGCTCTGGGCCTCCTGCCCCTCCCCTCCATCCTGCCCCCACTGCTCTGGGCCTCCTGCCCCTCCCCTCCATCCTGCCCCCACTGCTCTGGGCCCCGTCCTGCCCCCACTGCTCTGGGCCTCCTGCCCCTCCCCTCCTCTCCCCAACCCCTGTGCTGCCCCAGTCCTGGATCCCCCCTCCCCACCCTACCCTTGCTCCAGAACCCCCTTCCCCTCCATCTTGCCCCCACTGCACCAGACCCTCCTGCTCCACACACCCCTCTACTCCTCTCCTTTCCCTGCCCCAGCCTGTCCCCCTTTCTCCAGACCCCCTGGTAGTGCCGAGAAAGCCTGGAGCACTGGGCCTGGTGCAAGGCCTGAGGCCTGAACCAAAGTCAGCAAAAGCCAGGCCCTGCCATAAAGCAAACGCCTGCTCACAAGGTTACTGTCCGGCACATGAACTTGGCAAAGGCTTGGCGAGCGTGGCTAAAACACAGGCACTCCCGGGATAGTAGGATTTTATGTTAGGATAAAGGATAATAATGTAATATGTATTAAATGTGTTGATGTGTGATATGATTTGATTGCATTCTGCTGGCTTCCGTGACTGGATAGCAGGAAGGAACGACCCTTGGTCGTTGGAAAAAACGCACCAGCCAGGCTGCCTGTGACTGAACTGATGTTAAGGCAGGAACAGACAAGAACAGTCCTTATGGCTGATTATGGTCACCTTTTCTTTTAGGATAAGTTTTCAGTACAGTGGACCATATGAACTGGAACCATAAACTCACTGAATGTTAAACCTCACCAAATGCGGGTCAGTCCAGCCTCATCATCGTATCCATTCATTATACTCCACACCCGAACATAGCCACTATATGAACTGCATACCCTCTTATCTCAATGTCTGCACTTTGACCCGTTAACCTTTTACCCCCAGTCGGGGATATTGCAGATCATGTATTCCTTATGCCACCCGATCTTAAACCGAATTTCACACCCCTAGATAATCTGGACGTTATTACTTGATGTGACGAAGTGGGAGATTTTCTTGGTTTTTCCGTGTTTCCCAGTGGGTTGCATGCGGAGGGGGTGGGACTCAGTGTCCCCGGGTGTTACTGGTTTAACGAGGTGAGGGGAGAGGGAGTTTGTTGTTACAGAGGACTGGAGAGGGAACTTGGGACCCCAGCCGATGGCCTGGAGGATGGAGACCCCAGCGACTGGTGACCTGGTGACCCGGAGACACAGCTCAGGAGACACAGCCGGTTCTGGCCAGTGGGAGGACAATGGGCTGCGGAGAGAGGACCCCGGTGACCTGACCAGCCGGATCCAGCCAGAGGGGCCAGAGAGGGGCTGAGAGGAGAGGAGACCCAGGCCATCCTGTTTACGACCCTGTTTATCTGGAGAGAAGACAATGGACAGAGGGGGCTTGGGGCCGGGGATATCGGAGGCCCAGCTGGGAGCAGGGGGGCTCGGAGCTGGAGGGGGCTTGGGGCCGGGGATATCGGAGGCCCAGCTGGGAGCAGGGGGGCTCGGAGCTGGAGGGGGAGCAGGCAGAGCCCCCCTGGCTGCAGGGAGACTGGGACGTGCTGGGCTGAGGGAGGCCAGGCCTGAGGCCCTGAGAGTTTCCTGTGCTGGGTTCAACTCTCAATAACCCCTCCTGTGTTACGCTGGCTGAGAGTCGCTCCGGGCTAGAGAACAAGGGGCGTCGTCCCCTTCGGGGGTGAGGAGGCCCAGGGGGGTCCAGAGCACGTGGACTCCCTGAGGGGGCCCACGGCAGAGTCAGACCTGCTGAGGCTCAGAGAGGTGCGTCTCCAGGAGGTGGAGGGGCCTGACCCCAAGAGAGAGTGGACCCCCAAGAAGAGCTGTTGCACTGGAAGGGGCACCCCTCCCCACAGACCTCATGGGGCCACGAGTGGGCACGATCTGTGAGTCCGTGACACCCGATAACCAGAAACTCCTATGCTTAAACTCTGCACCGTTCACTTTTTTTAAACATCATCTTAATAACATTTTGGTACAAGGTCTTGTTTCTTATCTGCATTGCAAAGTTGTGTAAGGTTCTTTTGTAATCCCTTTAGTAACCACAGAACCCTTTCTAAAATGTAATCCTGTCTGGCATTCTCTGTACAGTTGTTTGGGGTGAGTAAAGGATGTGTGCAAGGCTAAGGAGGAGTGTGAAAGCCATCCCAAGTGTCCAGCTGGTCAAGAAGAAGTGAGAGACTTGGAGAGACAGCAGGAAACAATCGGAAAACATCCATTGTCTCTGATGCTAAACGAGTTAGCAGCATCCACAACCTCAGAGGTGAGGCAAACACCCCCAAGGCGAGACAACAAAGAAGAGATAACAGCGGAAAACCCCGAGATTAACCATGTAAGGACCAACGATCACAGAATGACATTGCAAAATCCATAGACGAAGGTGGGAATTGACAAGTATAAAGCTGGGGTGTTTTGCCACAGAACTCTGGGTTCAGTCCTGCAAAGCCTCGGAGCATCGGATCGTGACCCACAGAGCCCAGCTCCTCCCTCGTGCTCAGTCTAACTGGCCATTAGATTGACTCGAGCTACGATCTGTTGTGCGTGTGTGATTGAATGCATGTGCTAACTGCTGTATTTTCAATAAACGCAGGGTGTTGCCTTTTCCCCTGAAAAAGATCCCCTGCGCTTCTTATAAGCATAAGGCCGGGAAGTCCCTAGGCACTGGGCAGTCCCGTAACCCCATTCCAGGGAGCTGGCCTAGGGCCACCCAGCACAGCGGTAGGGCTTAGAGCCAGTCCGGGGAGCTGGCCCAGGAACACACTGACCCCAAGTAAGACAAGGACGGGAGGACGGGAGGACGGATGGGGATGTTTCGTTCGAACCAGCAGGTGCAGGGTCGGTAACTAACCATGGCAGGAGCAGGACACGTAACTAGAAGGAGAAGTCACTGGAGGGGCCCCTGTGTCCAGCCGAGGGGGCAGCAGAAAGTCCCGCTGCTGGCTGAGCTGGGCCTTTGTGACAGGCACACGTGTGTTGTGTACCTGTAACCATGGAGCCAGGGGGCTAGGACTGAGCGTCATTGCAATAGGCCTGTCCGAGCGCCTTCGCCACTGACCCAAGTCTGGTCTGTCTGGGCAGTGCTAGCGGGGGTCTGCTGAGCCAGCTACCTGCGCAGGGCTGGGCCAGTGCGCGGGGAGAACACGCCAACGGGCCGCACGCCCTCCGCTCCCCGTCCGCTGCGCTGCCCCCACTGCTCCAGACCCCCTCTGCTCCCCGACCTCTGCGCTGCCCCCACTGCTCCAGACCCCCTCTGCTCCCCAACCTCTGCACTTCCCCACTGCTCCAGACCCCCTCCCCTCATTACCCCCTGCACTGCCCCCACTGCTCCAGACCCCCTCCGCTCCCCATTCCCTGCACTGCCCCCACTGCTCCAGACCCCCTCCGCTCCCCATTCCCTGCACTGCCCCCATTGCTCCAGACCCCCTCCGCTCCCCATTCCCTGCACTGCCCCCACTGCTCCAGACCCCCTCCCCTCCCCATTCCCTGCACTGCCCCCATTGCTCCAGACCCCCTCCCCTCCCCATTCCCTGCACTGCCCCCATTGCTCCAGACCCCCTCCGCTCCCCGACCTCTGCGCTGCCCCCATTGCTCCAGATCCCCTCCACTCCCCGTCCGCTGCGCTGCCCCCACTGCTCCAGACCCCCTCCGCTCCCCGTCCGCTGCGCTGCCCCCACTGCTCCAGACCCCCTCCGCTCCCCGTCCCCTGCGCTGCCCCCACTGCTCCAGACCCCCTCCCCTCCCCATTCCCTGCGCTGCCCCCATTGCTCCAGACCCCCTCCGCTCCCCGTCTGCTGTGCTGCCCCCACTGCTCCAGACCCCCTCCGCTCCCCGTCCCCTGCGCTGCCCCCACTGCTCCAGACCCCCTCCCCTCCCCATTCCCTGCGCTGCCCCCACTGCTCCAGACCCCCTCCGCTCCCCGTCCCCTGTGCTGCCCCCACTGCTCCAGACCCCCTCCGCTCCCCGTCCCCTGCGCTGCCCCCACTGCTCCAGACCCCCTCCCCTCCCCGTCCTCTGCACTGCCCCACTGCTCCAGACCCCCTCCGCTCCCCGTCCGCTGCGCTGTCCCCACTGCTCCAGACCCCCTCCGCTCCCCGTCCTCTGCGCTGCCCCCACTGCTCCAGACCCCCTCCGCTCCCCGTCCGCTGCGCTGCTCCCAGTGCTCCAGACCCCCTCCGCTCCCCGTCCACTGCGCTGCCCCCACTGCTCCAGACCCCCTCCCCTCGATACCCCCTGCGCTGCCCCCACTGCTTCAGACCCCCTCCCCTCGGTACCCCCTGCGCTGCCCCCACTGCTCCAGACCCCCTCCCCTCGGTACCCCCTGCGCTGCCCCCACTGCTCCAGACCCCCTCCCCTCGGTACCCCCTGCGCTGCCCCCACTGCTTCAGACCCCCTCCCCTCATTACCCCCTGCACTGCCCCCACTGCTCCAGACCCCCTCCCCTCGGTACCCCCTCCGCTGCCCCCACCGCTCCAGACCCCCTCCCCTCTCCATCCTCTGCACTTCCCCACTGCTCCAGACCCCCTCCCCTCATTACCCCCTGCGCTGCCCCCACTGCTCCAGACCCCCTCCGCTCCCCGTCCGCTGCGCTGCCCCCACTGCTCCAGACCCCCTCCGCTCCCCGTCTGCTGCGCTGCCCCCACTGCTCCAGACCCCCTCCGCTCCCCGTCCTCTGCACTGCCCCACTGCTCCAGACCCCCTCCGCTCCCCGTCCGCTGCGCTGCCCCCACTGCTCCAGACCCCCTCCGCTCCCCATCCTCTGAACTGCCCCCACTGCTCCAGACCCCCTCCGCTCCCCGTCCGCTGCGCTGCCCCCACTGCTCCAGACCCCCTCCGCTCCCCATCCTCTGAACTGCCCCCACTGCTCCAGACCCCCTCCGCTCCCCGTCCGCTGCGCTGCCCCCACTGCTCCAGACCCCCTCCGCTCCCTGTCCTCTGCGCTGCCCCCACTGCTCCAGACCCCCTCCGCTCCCCGACCTCTGCGCTGCCCCCACTGCTCCAGACCCCCTCCCCTCGGTACCCCCTGCACTGCCCCCACTGCTCCAGACCCCCTGCCCTCGGTACCCCCTGCGCAGCCCCCACTGCTCCAGACCCCCTCTGCTCCCCGTCCACTGCACTGCCCCCACTGCTCCAGACCCCCTGCCCTCGGTACCCCCTGCGCTGCCCCCACTGCTCCAGACCCCCTCCGCTCCCCATCCCCTGCGCTGCCCCCACTGCTCCAGACCCCCTCCCCTCAGTCCCCCCTGCACTGGCCCACTGCTCCAGACCCCCTTCCCTCCCCATTCCCTGCACTGCCTCCACTGCTCCAGACTCCCTCCCCAGGCCTGGGGTCGCTGGCTGAGGGTCTCTGGGCTGCGTGGTGCAGGGGGCAGGCTGGGTTACCGGAATGGTCGCTTCTGGGCTTCATCTATGGCATCTTTTTCCCGACCACAGTTCCCGAGAGCCAGCTCCTCAGGCCCAGCTGCAGCAGGTGCACTCAGAGCCACGGCCCTGTGCTGCCTGCACGAGCTCTTGGCAGAGCCCCAGTACCTGGGATTTTAGGTTGCCACATTTAATATGCGAGTGGGAACAGAGGCGCCCCGGGGAATGCTGTCAGCTCTTTGATGTGTGCCACGCCCATAGGGGAAGGTGAAAATCCCTTGGACACGGTACAAGGTCTCTGGCCCGACTGCATGCTGCTCCCAGATGCAATGTTGCAACCCACCAGGTGTCTACATGGAAAGACAGGTCTGGGTGGGTTTGGGAGCTTTCCTGCTTCCTCGCTTCCAAACCCCTCCCCTCTTGCCTAGCCCAGTTACTCAAATGCACACCCTTGCTCTGGAGAGTAAACCCCAAATTATACCATCTTGTGCTGCACAGAGAACTGTACAGCGTAAGCTCATGAAATCCGCCCCCTCCCTCAGGTGGAGAGAGATGTACCAGCGTGCTGCCCCAGGCATGATTTCCACACTGGTTTGAGACAAAACAAAATCAAGCTTATTAAGTGATTATAAGTGATAGGAAACAGATCAAAGCAAATTACCGTAGTGAATAAACAAAACTGCAAACTGAAATTACCACACTAGATAGGTAGCATATGAATTAGCACATTCTCACCTCCCCCATCCCCATATGGTCCTGCACGGCCCCTCAGCCATCCCCCTCCCCTGTGCCCATGTGTCCCTGCCCCCTCCCCATGTGTCCCAGCACCCCCACTCCCATTCATCCCCTGCCCCAGTCTGTCCCCCCACTAGCCCATCTGAACCTCAGTCTGTGACCCCCAGGCAGCCCCATGTGTCCCCAGATCCCATGCCACCAGACCTGGCCCCACGGGCTGCATAGTGAGAGGAAGGCAGCCTCCTTCTATTCCATCTCCCCAGCTGAGGCTGCTCTAGTCTGGTGGCCCCAGTGGGCAAAAGGCAAAACTGCAGCACTTTTCTGGTGTATTTTCTGGAGAAAAAATATCCTGCACGGCACAGGAATTCTGCATGTACGCACTGGAGCAGAATTCCCTCAGGGGTCGAATAAGACATGTAAGCAGGGTCTGGATGAGCTTGCTTCTGCTACCTAGTGATGAGATGGAGGAAAGACTTCAGGAGCAGACCATGTTTTCAGAGACATGCCTACTCTGCCTAGGTGCACAGCAGGTGGTGCTGCTTTGCCAGACTGATCCGTTTGGGTTGGTTTTGTGTGCAAATCATTCTGATATTGTGTGCAGGGGTAATGCAGTGTTGGGATCCTTACTGTACAGTGATGGGACTGGCTCTCCCTGGAGCCCTCACAGGCCAACCACTAGTGAATTATTTTGCATGCAACTGAGCCCAGGGATCTCTGTGGGACAAAGCGGGAATTTTCTGTAATATTTGATGATGCATGTGTGTGCCTCAGTTTCCGCTATATTTCACAGGTTACTCTGTGCGGAAGGGGGAAGGACTGTTTGCTCTCAGGGCAGGCTAAAGGACATGGCTATGAATGTCGCCTGGTTGTCTGAGCCGTGATGGGCCACCGGAAAGGACTGGCCCAGCTGACCCCATATCAATGGAGGACCAATCACCGGGACACTGACACCTGGCACCCAAGGCGGGAGGGGGCGGGGAGGGGTTTCCCCACCTCTGCAGGGAGGCTGAGCAAAGACCCCCCAGCTCGAGAACAAAGGACTGAGGGGTGAGGTGGGGGGTCGGTGCTGGCTGCTGGAAGGAGCCTGGCCTCTCACCTGGGAACTGCCCAAGGAGGTCGGACGGACAGACAGAGCTGGACCAATGGGGCTCTGGGCTGACCCCACCGGTCTGGGCTTTAACCCGCGTTCCCCTGGGCTAACCCGAGCACTTCCCGTGCCGGGAGCAGCTAGCTAACAACCCGGCTGTGCCAGCGCCGAGAGTGTCCCGGGGAACGCCGGGCGAGGGGCACCAGCCCCTGCTGCGTGGCCGGGTCTCCCCCGGGGTCTGGCTCAGCTGGACTCGCTGGGCAAAGCTGGGGGGGGGGGGGGGGGGTAGAAGGGCTGGAGCCCCCAGGGTTCAGGCTGAGGAGGGCGAGAGGCCCCCGGGGGTCTGGCCCACTGAAGGGCTCCTCCCAGACCACTCTCAAGCTGGAGCCTAGCATCGATCCTGTGGGTCTGTGACATCCTGTCAAACTCTCTGTACCCCTGTGCTCTCTGCCAGCTGGCACCAGCGTTTGCTGGGTCACACACCCCAGCACTCGGCCAGCGCCCCGCACCCTCACCTCCGCCTGGCCCCTCACGGGCCCTGCCCGGCCCCCAGGCCATGGAGCACGGCCTTCCCCTGCGGGCCGCCTGGTGCCAGCCTCGCTGAAAGCACTGGGAGCAGGCAGCAGCCGTCCTTACTCCGGGCAGCTTCCCGTCCACAGGCGGGGGCTGTAGTTAAACTGCAGCCGCTGGGAGCTGGCGTCCGCCCCAGTTGGAGCCAGGGAAGATGGCTGCCAATTTGAATAAGGGAAAACGTGGTGAGTTTGTTCCCTGTCACCATAGCAATGAGCCCCTCTGCTAGACTGCCTCAACTCCCCCAGACGCTGCCATGGCTCCATGGAACAGCCCCTCGGAGGACCCGTTCAGTGTGTCAGCCCCCTGCGTCTGTCACTGGGGTCAGCCCTTCAGCTTCACCGCCTGCGGGGACCGACTCTCCCCTCGGAGCCCTCAGCCCCCCGGGTCATGCCAGGAGCCCCCTGCAGCGAGTCCACCTGGACTGGACCCCACAGGGAGACTTGTACCCCAAAGGAATCAATGCACAGCCGGCTTCCAGCCTCTGGCATGACGCTCAGCCCGCGGGTAACAGCAGGGGTGTGGAGCAAAGCGTTGGGAGTCGTTAGTTAACATGGAGAATGGAAAGTTACAGGAAAGGCCAGAGCTCTCTCCCCGCTGTGTAGTGCCAGTCCAGGAGCATCTCCTGCCTCCAGCAGCCCACACGTAACAACCCCACCTGGCTCCTCCCCAGTTCTTTCTCCTCCAGCTGCTCACACGGGGCTGGTGTCAAATATCCAGGCAATTGGAGTGGTCCTTGTCTTCTGGGACCCTCCATGTGTACGAGGCCCCAGGCCTCAAGCAGCTAAACATCCGTCACACCTGGGTCTCTGCAAGGAGTAACCAGGCATCAGCTAGGGGAAACTGAGGCACACACAATATTCATACTAAACATCGTGAAAGATTCCCACTTCATCACAGAAGCCAGATGCTGCTGCCCCAGACCCCTCGCCCCATTCCTGACGCTCACACGCAGCTTCCCCCAGCCTCAATGACTCCCTTCACTGTACCCCCGGCTGCAGGGCCCAGGGGATCAACACCCAGATAGCCGGGGATAGAGACTCAGCACAGAGAACCGAGCGAGTCGCAGCCCATGTTCCCAGGGTCTTGAGGCCCTGGGAAAGGGCAGGCTGGTGCTTAGACTGCGGCTCTGGGGCAGGGGCTGTCGTCGTCACCCGTGAGTGCAGTGCCTGGTCCAACAGGGCCCTGAGCAGGGACTCGCGTGGCTGCTTGTAACACAGACAGACCGAAGTCGGTATAACAAGCCTGCGTCCGACCCTCTGCCCGATCCTTCACTGATGGGGCTGTGTGGGGTCCCTGCTGAAAGTGAGGAACTCACTGGTTGTCACAGCGATTGTGGGATGTTTGTACAGGAAAACTGTAGTGTTACGTGACACAGAACACTGGGTTCCAAATCTCCGGGAGGTGAAACGTCACTCGGGGTGGGGCGGTCTCGCGCTGGCTCTATCGACGCTGAGATCTGTCGACCCAGCCCTGTGGTTACAGCCTGACCAGATGCAGGCGTGAGCGCTGCCAGGGAGAAACAGAGCCTAGGGAAGAACTTGGAACAGGGGACCATTAGGACTGAGCTCAACTTGATGAAACTCCCTGCTCAGGAAACGAGACAAAAGCCTGGTGTGATGCTGTATAAAACGCACTAGTTACAGTAACACACTGAGGGGCATTGAGTGTTGTACACCGTGTGTCGGGTATGGTATCAATGGAAAAGTTACAATCGGTCGAGTAGGAGTATCCTGCTTAAATCCATGTATCATCATTGTACCGGCAGTTGTGCACATTGGCGATGTACCTGCACCTCAGACGTGCGTTGTAGGCCTGGGTGACCCCCCCCCCCCCCAGGTGGGCTGGCATCAGGGCTAGCCAGCGGTGTGTTGCTGGCCCATTAAGGATACTCCACTGTCACCATGGCCACTGAAGGAGCTCGTCCCGCCCAACAGGGCTTCCTCGGACGCAAGGAGCCAATGGCCACCCCTGTGATTCAGCAAAACATGGGGGTATGTGATCTTCTCATGTGACCCTGGACTCCATCTTGGGCAAGTAACTTTCCATGCACATGGCAGAGCACCTAAAGGGCCCTGAGACATCTGCACTGGGCGCTCAGTGTCGCCAGGTGGGGTATGTGAATTGCTGGCCTGCTGAGGGAAAGAGCAGGGCGTGTGGAGCCCAGAGCAAGGTGCTGCCAGCAGCCGGTAGCTTTGAGACAACATCCCCCAGTGGGCAGAGACAAGAGCCCTCCCACGGTGAGCAGGGGGTGGGGATTCACCCCGCACGCCTTGGTTAACCCGGAACGTGTCACACACCTGCACCGAGCTGAACAATAATACACCCGCCCAAGGGGAGAGGCAACCGGGGAGCAGCTCCTCTGCGGGGGCAGCCGTTTGCACACGAACCGCAGGTGGCCCAGGGCCCACACTGGCCGCCGGGGAGAAAGGGGGCAGTGGGCACGCTCCGCGGCAGCCTGCCCTGCGGGGTGTGAATGTGCATGTCTGTTCAAATGGCAACCTGCCAGAGTTGTGTGAGCCTCTGTCTTTCAGACTAGCCGCTGCCCTTGGGGTAGAGGGTGCCTCCGGGAAGCCCTGCTGGGAGTACGTGTAGCGGGGGCTGCCCTGCCCGACCTGCGGCCACAGGGGGCTGGTCCGGGGCACGGCTGGGAGACGAGGCTCGGAGAGCGCTGCCATGAAGTTCATTGGCTCTCGTGCCGCATTGGTCTCAAATGAAGCTCTGGGGCATTGGGTCTTTTGCTGACTGTTTAATGGGCTCGCTGCGGCGCACGGGCAGGCGGCCTCGGCTCACCAGATGAACATGGGCTTGCCGTCGTCCTTGGCCAGCTGGGCGAGGCACTCGAGCAGGATGAGGGCGCTGTCCCGGACGGCGTCGGGCACCGTCTCCATCACCACCTTGCGCAGGAAGTCCACGTTGTTGTAGGAGCCGCTCTCAGAGGCGGCCAGCTCTGGCCGCTCCCGCAGAATGCCGTAGGTGTTCACGATGTACTCGGTGAAGCTGGGGTGCATGCATGGGTTGTACCCCGCCGCCTTCAGGCGGTTCATGATTTCCAGGTAGCGCCGCGTCATCGCTGTGCACTGCTGCTCGTCCACCTGGTTGGAGAGGGTGTTGGTGGAAGCCTGGAAAAGAGGAGCGGTTTGAGGGGAGGGGTTGGGCACCCTGAGGTCAGAAACCCCAGTTAACTTATCTCGGGGGGGCAGAACAGAGGAGAGCGGATTCAGCCCAACACAGTCAGCCTGCGGGACTCACTGCCACTACATGTCGGGGCATCCAAGCCCTTAGCAGGCGTCTGAAATGGGATGAGAGACAGTTACGTGGAGAGGCCGCTGGCCAGAGTCACTGCTAACCCCTAACTCAGAATTCAGACGGGCACGAGCCCCCAGGGCAGGAGCCAGCCCCCCATGACAGGCTCAGCGGAACTTCCCCTGTTGCAGCTCATCCCACAACTGAGACTGCAGGGCTCCTGCACCTTCCTCTGAAGCCTGTGAGATGGCAGCCTGGCTGGCTGGCTGGGGGCTGCCCTGCCAGGGAGATGGCAGCCTGGCTGGCTGGCTGGGGGCTGCCCTGCCAGGGAGATGGTAGCCTGGCTGGCTGGCTGGGGGCTTCTCTGCCGGAGAGATGGGAGCCTGGGATGGCTGGGCCAGGGGTTACTACCCCTCTGGGGAGCTGGGGCTGGCTGGGCGGGGGCTGCCCCACCACGGAGACAGGAACTGGGGCTGGCAGGGCTGGGAGCTGCCTCGCTGCAACAGGAGCATGTCCACAGGACGGGAAGGGCTAGTCCGAAGGGCCGTGTACTTTCAGTGGGAAGAGCCCTGTCAGCGCCCGTCCCATCCATGCAGCCCAGGGCCTGAGCCGGCTCCTCCTGAGGGCGGGTGGCTCTGGCTGCAAATGCAGTGGCCATGGCTTCCTACCCCTTCCCTAGGAGACGCTCCCCAGAGAATCTGTCCCCCTGCCAGACGGATCTGCCTGATGCTCGGGGAACCTTCCCCGCGGTTTGCCTGCCCAGGTGTGGCCCTGTCAGCAGCGTGGGTCGCGCCCTGGCGCCCGCCCCTTGGTGCAGCCACTTGGGTCTATGAAACCAAGCAGCCCTTGCTAGTCCCAGCTCTCCCCACCCGCAGACTGCAGCTGGGTGACGCTCTCTATCCCAGGGGACGGGGCATGGGGCTGGGCTGGGCTCTTTGCCTCTAGGGCCCTGTCACACCCCCGCTGACCCTGCTGTGCCCCAAGGCCCTGACCCTCCAAGGGGCCCTGTGTGAGACGGGCTGGTGGAGTCTCAGCCCCTCTTCTAGTGGCCAGGCATCCACCTGGCCGCACCCCATCGCAATCCATCAGGGAGCCTCCGAGCTGCCCCCGGCTGCTGTGCCGCAGAGCGAGGGCTGGCCCCTCCCCTCTCGCCCAGGGGCAGGGCGCTGTGGGGAGCTTACCCTGCCCTGCCAGGCTGCTCTGGGGCTGAGGAGATGATCCAGCGCTCGCCGGCAGACTGGAAATGGCCCAGGGCCGGTAATGAGCCCCACCCCCTGGCAGTTGGGGCACAGACAAGGGGGGGCCCGTTGGCTTCAGCTCCCTGCCCTGGTGGGACGAAGCAGCCGGGCGTAGCCCCGCGCCCAGCCCAGCTCGTGCCAGCCGCAGAGCCAGGCCTGCCCACCCCTCGGCTGCTCTCCTACCTGGATGATCTTCTCGGGGATGTTGTTGACGGTGAAGCCGTAGAGCCGCACACGCTCGGGGAAGATGCTGGAGAGGATCCTGCGATCCAGCTGAAAGGCGATTTCCCCCACGATGCGCTCCCAGGTCAGCTGGTTGTGATCTGCAAGGCCCCAGGAGGCGGGTCAGGGTGTCACCCTCTGGCCCCGGCCGCCCCAGAGCGCCAGCAATAGGAATCAGCTGGATGATGACCCTCATTGGCAGGCACCAATCTGTGCCAACAAGCCACGTTTCTATGGCAATGCCCCCAGCTCCCTTGCCCCATGTGCACACTGACCCCTCCCCATGTCTGCCCGGCCGTGGCTGTACAGTAACTTCCCCCTGGATGCTGCAGCTGCCCAGCCCTCTGGGTTGAATCCTTTCCTCTCACCCGCCTGGCATCCACCGTAACCCCCGAGGAGAGCCCCGTTCGGGGTGGCTGCCTCACTGCTGCTGAAGCCCCAAGTCTGGGGGGAACATGCCCCTCGTGCTAGTGCGTGCACCTCCACACCAGCATTCCCGCGGGACGTCAGCTCAAACGAGCCGAGTCCAGCAGCAAAGGGACAGCGGGATTCCCTCTCCATTAGTTATATTAGCAATATGCTCATTACCAACTGCAAATGGAAACCCAACGCGTTTTGTGGCTGCAGTTTGGCTTATGCAAGTAACAAAACAATCTTACTACTTGAATGTCACCTAAGGGGTGTAACCCTGGCTTCTGCCCCTACCACCTCCCACTTGCAGGTTTGGGGGGGCGTTTGCTTTACCTTGTACGTGTACATTAGACAGAGCCTAACGGAACTACAAGGAAGCAGATTTCGATGTTTTACGGGTTTTTAATTTTAATCTTATCCTGCCAGAACCAGAAGCCATTTACTTGCCCACTTCCCCTTTCTCCCAAATGCTGCGAGATGCTGAGCCATTCTCCCCGCAGGTCATTCAGGGCCACACGAGGGAATGCAAAACACACAGGCTTAGCCAAGCGCTGGCCCTAGCAGGGGCCAGCCTGTCCCAGCAATGGCCACCTAACACAGGGCTGCTGGCCTTGGCCTTCGCACAACAGACCACAGGGCGCTACGGCGACACAGTCGCTCTGAACCAGCACTCCATCCCCAGCCCCCTCAACCCGTCAGCTGCCTTCGACGGTCAACCACACTTTTCTGGAAACTGGGTCCTCCCTGGGCTCCCATGCTGCAGTCCTCCCCGGTCCTCTTCTTGCCTCTCTAATGCTCCTTCAGTGTGTCCGTCACCGGACTGCAGCCCAGCAGGCTAGTTTGCCTTTGTTATATTCATTGCTCTGTATTATATTGAGCAGCAATACAAGGAACCTCCAGGCCTGTATCCTATAAGACATTAGCTTCTGCAAGTCAGCATAAACCTTGAGGCCTAGGAACTTTGCACAGATTAACAGCCCAACAGAAAACCCCAGGTATTGGGGAGCTGAAAATAGAGTCTTGAAGGGGACGTTCTGACCACAGAAGTGTCATGGCAATGAACTGAAGTGCCAGAATAATGCCACTGGTGATGATGGTGAAGGTGCTGGTGATGAGGAAGATGATGGCTAACATTTCAGGTTGTTCTACAAGAGATGTTGTGAGTATATGGATGTGCAGATGTATGTTCTGTAGTATCTCTATCTACCTTACTGAGCTGGGGTGTTTGTGACTGTGCTAAATGTATTGATAAACTATATTTGTACATATAAAAGAATTCCTATAGTCTGAGTGTTGCACCTGTGCACTATACTATCCAACGATACAATAATTTAAATAATACTGGGCCGGATCTTGGGACAAGAACCTCTCAACCCTCAAAATAATAACTGGGGATTCTTAAGTAATCAATATAATTAATACATAATCTAAAGATCAGGCTACAGCTTGGCAACCCAGATAGGACCCTGAGAGGTGCACAGGGGCAACCTCCCTACCCAAGATAGAAAACTCTAAGTAAAAGTCTAAGTTGAAATTCAGCTGATCTCTCAGTCAGAATTTGATGCCGATCAGAAACACTGCAACTCATCAGGGACTTCCTCTTTTCCTTCAACTGTTTCCTTTCTGTTTCTTTGCCTCTCGTACACTGCTTTTCTTAACTGATTAATTCTGCAATAGAGGGAGGAATATGTCCTCCAGGGGGAAATAGTAGACATTGACACAA
Source organism: Mauremys mutica (assembly GCF_020497125.1). Taxonomy (NCBI): domain Eukaryota; kingdom Metazoa; phylum Chordata; order Testudines; family Geoemydidae; genus Mauremys; species Mauremys mutica. The sequence goes on along the minus strand of NC_059073.1, from coordinate 4,073,850 downwards.
ATACGCACATCACACAAAGGAGCACTCGAGGTCTTGACCATCAGACTAACTTGGCATCTCCCACCATAAGGTCTCCATGGATATTGTGTAAGGACTCCCCATTGCACGCCGAGGGAATCCTCATTGGGTATTACTGACTAGTCACTGGGGTTTAGAATCTTTGTACATGTGTTAAGGGGCCTTTGTAAGTTGACTTGTGGTAATATTAAGATACCAGAAGTTTAAAATGGCAGTTGCATTGGGCCTAAAAATTCACACCCTGAGGTGGTGGGAGAGCTGATTGGTTTATGTTTTAATTGCTGCCAAGAGGCCTCAGTAACTCAGAACTTGTACGGTTCCGACTACCTTATTTCAGTGCCCTCAGCGCCCAGATCCGTGTATTGTCAGCCTGGCCCTTGCTGCTCGATAGAGCCCGACTGGGTAATAACCTCTTGATCAGCTAAGAGCACATTAGCCATCGAGGGAAGAGAGAGGGAGCAGACCCCTCCCCACCCCGCTGCTGTTTCTCGGGACTTGTTTAAGTAATTGTTGAAACCAGCTAAGGGGTTAATTATTTGTGGAAGGACGTCTCTACATGGTGTTACGCGCCTCTTGTGCAGTGTTCGAAATTAGATATTAGGCTGGCTAGTAAAATTCAACTGAGCTCATGTGAAGTAGGAATTGGAGGTAAGTGGAGTAGAATCAGCTGAGAATTCCGGTTGTGATCGACCAAAACCTAGCATACAAATATGTTACAGGTCAGGGAGAAGGTTTCGTATGAATGCAACAGAGCCAGGCTATTTTAATCCCCCTAGTCGGCCGAGTTTGCTCATATGATCATGTTTAATGTAATGGTTAATATGTGGTATGATATAGTGAGGGAAAGTATAGAAAACTACTTACAAGTATCAGAGGCAGCTAAAGCCAGCCAAGTGCTCTTTGACTGCCCTCATCTTAAAGAGGCTCCCTCAATGTCCCAGGCAGCGTCTCTCTGAAGTTGTTCTGCCTCTGGCTGTGAGCCGGCGCCCACAGGAGGAGCAGAGGTGGGTGATTGGAGAGGGGGGAGAGAATGCTCTTTCCATTTGTTCCCTTTGTGCTTTAGCCACTTGGGCCTGAGGCGAAGCCAGTCAAACTCAAGGAGAGTCACAGCTGAGCCCGGGAGTGGTTCCTGCTGTGTAGGCAGGGCCGGCTCCAGAGCCCAGCGGGGCAAGCACCCGCCTGGGGCGGCCCTTTCCCGGGGGGGCGGCAGGCTGGGCCGGCGGACCTGCCGCAGTCATGCCTGCGGGAGGTCCACCGGAGCCCCGGGAGCAGCGGACATGCCGCAGGCATGACTGCGGAGGGGACGCTCGGCCGGCGGCTCCAGTGGACCTCCCGCAGGCATGACTGCGGACGGTTCGCTGGTCCCGCGGCTCGGCTGGACCTCCCGCAGGCATGCCTGCGGCAGCTCAACCGGAGCCGCCGGACCAGCGAACCGCCCGCAGCTGCGGGAGGTCCAGCCGAGCCGCGCGACCAGCGGACCCTCCGCAGTCATGCCCGCGGGAGGTCCACTGCTCCCGCGGCTCGGGGGCGCCTCCCGGGCATGACTGCTTGGGGTGGCCAAATTTGTAGAGCCGCCCCTGTGTGTAGGCTGTGGCTTTCCCCTGCGCAGCCAGATCTCCGGCGTTTATCAGGAGCTCTGGGTGCAGGGCAGGGTAGGGGAGAATCCTAGCTGCCCCTTTTGTTTGAAGTCACTTTCCAGCCCTCGTGGGTGCAGAGACAATCTGGAAAAGGTGCCCCACAAAAGGCAAAGAAACTGACCCTGCACTTTTCCAAGAGTCTCCTGAATATAGGCCCAGACTCCTGCATTTGGAAGGGCTGGGCCGGCACTGCTGCCACCACACAGTCATGGGGGAAGGGCAGGTTAGCCAGGACCACATGGACAAAAAGCCACCAAACCCAGCAGGATGGTGCAGGACCAGGCCCCAGTGTGACTTTGAAAGAGCCCAGGTTACAAACTGGTCATGTCCCTTTAATGCTGAAGGGCAGCCCGAGGCGCCAATGTGCCAGCATACAGTGCCTTGCCATGTGGGCAGCCTGCATTGCATGGTGGGACTCGTAATCTGCTGGTCCCCGGACCCCATCTCCATTTGCAGTGGGCAGCACCACAATCTGTAGGCACCAGCCCCAGCAAAGTCCCAGGACTCTTGGTTGGTAGGTGCAGCATCTGGGTGCAGTGGGGACTGACGAGGGGGGGCTCACACGCATAAGACTGGAAGAGCACCGTGCTCTGGCTATGGCTCTGAGACACGGCACCGGGGCTGTTCTCAGCCGGATCCCCGGGACACAGGCAGAGATACCAGCCAGGCCACCTCATTCCCAGCTGCCTGGTTCCCATGGAGCCCCCGGGGGTTCCCCAGCCTGTGCCACGTTCGCCCGGGACTCTTGGTATGACCACGACTTGCAGGGGCCTGCCACGCTGCTCGTTTCCAGCGGGCCGCACAGGAGCTGCCACTTACCTTTGACCAGGTTGGGCTTGGAAGTGGCCCCTTGTGTCTGGGGCCTATCGGTGGCTCGGAAGACCTTGCGCGTCATCTCCTTGGGCCTGACGTCTGGTGGGCGCTGGGGGTCCTGTGGGGTCGGGGGCATCTGGAAGCTGACGGGGGCGGTCCTGCTGGTGGGGGAGATGGCACTCTGCGGGAGCAAGGGCATGTCGTCGCTGAAAACCGTGTCGTTGAGGGTGGTGTCCCATGGCGAGGCGCTGTGGGGGACGCTGTCTGTGGAGGCTGCAGGGGACCAAGAGCCCGCGGTGAATGTCCCGACAGCACCAGCCCAGCACCAGCCCTGCCAGGGAGTGCAGGCCACGCCGCCAAAGCAAACCGCCCCGACGCTTGGCTGCCTTGAGCATGCCTGTCCGTCCATCCCGGGCACTGCTGCTACGGACGCCTCCCCAGGCCCTGCCCAGGGCCCTGCCCTGGCACCGGCTCCCCGACCCCAGCACCAGCTCGGGGGCTGAGGCAGGATGGGTGCACTGGAAAGGCCTGGCCCAGCCCGCCCGCACTGCAGTCCCAGCAGGATGACACAGAGGAGGCCTGGAATCGGGAGGTGCTGGGCCCAGCTGTGCCTGGGGCGTCCTTCTGACAGCTGGCACCTCAGTGCCACAGAGCCACTGGCAAACCCGGGCAGCTCAGAGAACAGCCACCGGCAACAAGGAGGGGCTGGGGCGCCAGCACCGGGCTGGGGAGCGGGGAGAGGAGAGGGAGCTAAATCGAGCTGCTTGGCCAAGAGACAGCTCTGGTGAGAGGGGTATTCAGAACTGGAGTGGGGGTCGCTGAGGGGGCAGGTCCAGTGGGGGGGATTCAGAACTGGAGTGGGGGTCGCTGAGGGGGCAGGCCCAGTGAGGGGGATTCAGAACTGGGGTGGGGGTCTCTGAAGGGCAGGCCCAGTGGGGGTATTCAGAACTGGGGTGTGGGGTTGCTGAGGGGGCAGGCCCAGTGGGGGGGATTCAGAACTGGGGTGGGGGTCGCTGAGGGGGCAGGCCCAGTGGGGGGGATTCAGAACTGGGGTGGGGGTCGCTGAGGGGGGCAGGCCCAGTGGGGGGGATTAAAAACGGGGGTGGGGGTCGCTGAGGGGCAGGCCCAGTGGGGGGGATTCAGAACTGGAGTGGGGGTCGCTGAGGGGGCAGGCCCAGTGGGGGGGATTCAGAACTGGGGTGGGGGTCGCTGAAGGGCAGGCCCAGTGGGGGTATTCAGAACTGGGGTGTGGGGTTGCTGAGGGGGCAGGCCCAGTGGGGGTATTCAGAACTGGGGTGGGGGTCGCAGAGGGGGCAGGCCCAGTGGGGGGGATTCAGAACTGGGGTGGGGGTCGCTGAGGGGGCGGCCCAGTTGGGGGGATTCAGAACTGGTGTGGGGGTCGCTGAGGGGGCAGGCCCAGTGAGGGGGATTCAGAACTGGGGTGTGGGGTTGCTGAGGGGGCAGGCCCAGTGGGGGGGATTCAGAACTGGGGTGGGGGTCGCTGAGGGGGCAGGCCCAGTGGGGGTATTCAGAACTGGAGTGGGGGTCGCTGAGGGGGCAGGCCCAGTGGGGGGGATTCAGAACTGGGGTGGGGGTCACTGAGGGGGCAGGCCCAGTGGGGGGGATTCAGAACTGGGGTGGGGGTCGCTGAGGGGGCAGGCCCAGTGGGGGGGATTCAGAACTGGGGTGGGGGTCGCTGAAGGGCAGGCCCAGTGGGGGTATTCAGAACTGGAGTGGGGGTCGCTGAGGGGGCAGGCCCAGTGGGGGGGATTCAGAACTGGGTTGGGGGTCGCTGAGGGGGCAGGCCCAGTGAGGGGGATTCAGAACTGGGGTGTGGGGTTGCTGAGGGGGCAGGCCCAGTGGGGGGGATTCAGAACTGGGTTGGGGGTCGCTGAGGGGGCAGGCCCAGTGGGGGGGATTCAGAACTGGGGTGTGGGGTTGCTGAGGGGGCAGGCCCAGTGGGGGGGATTCAGAACTGGGGTGGGGGTCGCTGAGGGGGCAGGCCCAGTGGGGGTATTCAGAACTGGGTTGGGGGTCGCTGAGGGGGCAGGCCCAGTGGGGGGGATTCAGAACTGGGGTGGGGGTCGCTGAAGGGCAGGCCCAGTGGGGGGGATTCAGAACTGGGGTGGGGGTCGCTGAGGGGCAGGCCCAGTGGGGGGGATTCAGAACTGGGGTGGGGGTCGCTGCGGGGGCAGGCCCAGTGGGGGGGATTCAGAACTGGGGTGTGGGGTTGCTGAGGGGGCAGGCCCAGTGGGGGGGATTCAGAACTGGGGTGGGGGTCGCTGAGGGGGCAGGCCCAGTGGGGGTATTCAGAACTGGAGTGGGGGTCGCTGAGGGGGCAGGCCCAGTGGGGGGGATTCAGAACTGGGGTGGGGGTCGCTGAACGGCAGGCCCAGTGGGGGGGATTCAGAACTGGGGTGGGGGTCACTGAGGGGCAGGCCCAGTGGGGGGGATTCAGAACTGGGTTGGGGGTCGCTGAACGGCAGGCCCAGTGGGGGGGATTCAGAACTGGGGTGGGGGTCGCTGAGGGGGCAGGCCCAGTGGGGGGGATTCAGAACTGGGGTGGGGGTCGCTGAGGGGCAGGCCCAGTGGGGGGGATTCAGAGCCATAGGGCTGCCAGGTGTGCAGTTTTTGACTGGAACGTCGGGTCGAAAGGGACCCTAGCGGTGCCGAGCAGCACCGCTGACCGGGCCGTTAAAAGTCTAGTTGGCGGCACAGCAGGGCTAAGGCAGGTCCCTGCCCGGCTTCACGCAGCTCCGGCATGTCCGGCTCCGAGGCTGCCCACGCCCCAAGCGCCAGCTCCGCAGCTCCCATTGGCCGGGAACCGCAGCCAATGGCAGCTGTGGGGGCGGCACCTGTGAGCCAAGACAGCGTGCACCGCGCAGAGCCGCCCCGCCGCGTCTCCACCTAGGGGCCGAGGGATGTCACCACTTCCAGGAAGCCGCCCGAGGTAAGCGCTGCTCGGCGCCTGCACCCCCTTCCGCACCCCAGCTCCCTCCTGGAGCCTGCACCCCACACCCCCTCGCAACCATTGAACCAGCCCTGAGCCCCCCCACCCCACACACACCCTGAACTCCTCATTTCTGACCCCACCCTGGAACCCACACCCCCAGCCCAGAGCCCGTACCTCCTCCCCCACCCCAACCCCCTGCCTCAGCCCAAAGCCCCCTTCAACACTCCAGCCCCCTCAGCTCCAGCCCCGAGCCCAAAGCCCCCTCCTGCACCCCAAACCCCTCATCCCCAGCTCCACCCCAAAGCCTGCACCCCAACCCCCTGCCCCTGCCCAGAGCCCCTTTCCACACCCTGACCCCTAATTTCTGGCCTCACCCTGGAACTCGCACCCCCAGCTAGAGCCCTCACTCCCTCCTGCACCCCACCCCCCGTCCCAGCCCAATGAAAATGAGCGAGTGAGCGAGTGACAGAGGGAGGGGGGGATGCAGTAAGTGGGAGGCGGGGCCTAGGCAAAGGGGCGGAGCAAGGGCTAGGGGAAGGGGGGGCATTCAGGGCTGGGGGGGGCGCTGAGGGTGCAGGCCCTGTGGGGGTATTCAGAGCCGGGGGGGTCACTGAAGGTGTAGGCCTGTGGGGGGGGTATTCAAAGACCTGGAGGGGGAGTGTCGTTGAGTGTGCAGGCCCAGTGGAGGTATTCAGACCCATGGGGGGGGGTCGCTGAGGGCCCAGGTCCAGTGGGGGTATTCGGAGCCATGGAGGGGGGTGGGGCTGAGAGGGCAGGCCCAGTGGGGGTATTCAGAGGTGTGGGGGGGCACTGAGGGTGTAGGCCCTGCGGGGGGATATTCAGAGCCATGGGGCTAGGGCTGTTCAGGGTGACTGTCAAAAGAAAGCTGCTGGGAGTGAAGTGGGTTGAGGTGGGGCGCTGTGTCCTGGGGTGGGTGGGACCCCCTTGGACCCTCCCTCCCCCAGACCCTTGGGGGCAGTCAACACTGACTGGACAGAGCCCTGAAGAGCCGCCCAGTGGCCAGGCCCTTAGGGGGTGGTGTCCGGCCTGACGGCGGCTCCGAGGAACTGCACCAGCCCCACAGACACATGTACCCCCCACACGAACACCCCCACAAACACACATACCCCCACACAAACACCCACACATACACGTGCCCTCACATACACACTTCCCCCCCACAAACACATGTCCCCCCCACAAACACACATATCTTCCCCACAAACACCTCCCCCCCTACAAACACTTACCCTCCACACGGACACCCCCACATACACATGTATCTTCCCATAACCTCCCCCCACTAACACAGGTACCCCCCACAAACACCCTCATCCCCACAGCACATACCCCCAGATACACACATACCCCCCCCAACAGACATAGAATCATAGAAGATTAGAGTTGGACAAGACCTCAGGAGGTTCTAGTCCAACCCCCTGCTCAAAGCAGGACCAAACCCAACTAAATCATCCCAGCCAGGGCTTTGTCAAGCCTGACCTTAAAAACCTCTAAGGAAGGAGATTCCACCCCCTCCCTAGGGAACCCATTCCAGTGCTTCACCACCCTCCTAGTGAAATAGTGTTTCCTAATATCCAACCTAGACCTCTCCCACTGCAACTTGAGACCATTGCTCCTTGTTCTGTCATCTGCCACCACTGAGAACAGCCGAGCTCCATCCTCTTTGGAACCCCCTTTCAGGTAGTTGAAAGCAGCTATCAAATCCCCCCTCACTCTTCTCTTCTGCAGACTAAACAAGTCCAGTTCCCTCAGCCTCTCCTCATAAGTCATGTGCTCCAGCCCCCTAATCATTTTTGTTGCCCTCCGCTGGACTCTCTCCAATTTGTCCACATCTTTTCTGTATTGGGGGGTGTGACGTTGCACTCTATATGATTTTACGAAAATGTGCTAATGAGTGGGAATTTAATGTAACTGGAATATGCTTCATGCAAAAGGTCTCTTGTAAAGTATCATTACAAAGCTTATAATCTACTGAGGGTGTTCATCCTATTTGTATAAATGTATCATTTTCGTGTCTGAAACTAGACATATGAACTATAACTCTGAGGTCCTATTGTTATTATGCAAAGTGTGGGCCATTAATGGTGGTTTGGAATCTTGATGGCTCCCATCAACTAGTACAATTGGTTGTAAATGGCTCTGTTTACTTGCAAGCCTTCCTGTGCGTCAGGCTGGAAAGAATGGATGCTTGGAGGGGGTCTCACAGGACATGTGACCATGTCACCTGGTACTGGAATCCATCTTGAACCCGGTGCCTTTCCATTTAGAAGGAGGGGTGGGGACTCAGAGAGACAAAAGATTCCCGCCTTGTGCCACAGATATGTAAGGGGGTGGAACAGAACAAAGGGTCCGTAGTCATGAGAAATCCCCTAGCTACCACCTGAGCTGGAACAAGGACTGTGCCAGGGGAAAGGATTGGGCCCAGACTAGGAAGGAGTCTAGTCTGTGATAGAAGCTTATTGGAACATCTCTGAGGGTGAGATTTACCCGTATTCAGCTTCTTAATGTATTCGGCTTAGACTTGCGTGTTTTGTTTTATTTTGCTTGGTAACTTACTTTGTTCTGTCTGATATTACTTGGAACCACTTAAATCCTACTTTTTATACTTAATAAAATCACTTTTTGCTTATTAACTAACCCAGAGTAAGTGATTAATACCTGGGGGAGCAAACAGCTGTGCATATCTCTCTGTCAGTGTTATAGAGGGCGGACAATTTATGAGTTTACCCTGTATAAAGTTTATAAAGTTTATACAGAGTAAAATGGATTTATTTGGGGTTTGGATCCCATTGGGAGCTGGGTCTCGTTGCTGGAGACAGGAGCACTTCTTAAGTTGTTTTCAATTAAGTCTGTAGCTTTGGGGCGTGTGGTTCAGACCTGGGTCTGTGTTGCAGCAGGCTGGCGTGTCTGGCTCAACAAGGCAGGGTTCTGGAGGCCCAAACTGGCAGGGAAAACAGGCTCAGAGGTAGTTTCGGCACATTAGGTGACAGTCCCAAGGGGGTTTCTGTGATCAAACCTGTCACAGGGCGCCCAGAACTGGACCCAGTGCTCCAGATGAGGCCTCACCAATGTCGAATAGAGGGGAATGATCACGTCCCTCGATCTGCTGGCAATGCCCCTACTTATACAGCCCAAAATGCCGTTAGCCTTCTTGGCAAAAGGTCACACTGCTGACTCATATCCAGCTTCTCGTCCACCGTAACCCCCAGGTCCTTTTCCACAGAACTGGTGCTTAGTCAGTCAGTCCCCAGCCTGTAGCAGTGCCTGAGATACTTCCTTCCCAAGTGCAGGACTCTGCACTTGTCCTTGTTGAACCTCATCAGATTTACCCCCGACGAACACTCCCACAAACACACCTACCCCCCCACACAAAGCACCCCACATACACACATACTCCCCCATGTACACACGAACATCCTCATACACACATAGCCCCCACACAAACACGCTACATGCACATGTACCTCTCCACATGAACATATACACACAAACACCCCCACAGACACGCGTGTCCCCCCCCACCCCGATACGGGGCGCCGTTACCTTTGAAGTTGACGCTGGAGGGCAGCCGGGTGTGCATGTACTTTTTGCTGGAGTCGGTGGAGCTCCGGTAGGAGGACTCGGGGGTTCGGGCCCTGGCCTCAGAGACCTGGCCCTCGGAGGTCTGGCTGGAGTGCTTTGACAGGGATGTCTTGCTGGCCCGGGAGGATGTTTTGGAGCCCGAGCCGAACAGGTTGCCGGAGAGCGGCCCCTCCTCGATGGAGTCGTCCCACAGCAGGGAGGTGCTCTGGCGGAAGAGCGGGGACCCGGCTGCGGGGCCTGCAGGGGTGGAGATGGGTCTCCTGCTAACGCCTGTCACCTCTGGGCACGCGATCGCCTAGCCTGGCTCACGCTGCCGTGACGGCTGCTTGTTCCCACAGGGGCCTGGAGCCAGGCCAGGCACTTAGCCTACGCCGCTGCTTGGGGAGAAAGCCCAGGGAGGGCAGTGCCGGATGTGCCTGCCCCTCAGCCTGCGAGTGGGTGGGTGCCAGGCTCCCTCCTCTGTGCAGGGCCTGTCCTTGCCTGCCAGACACCACCTCACTTCCTAGCGTACCCTGCCCTCCCTGGCTCCCTGTGTGCAGGATGCAAAGGGGTGCTGGGGGAGGTTTTTTCTTCATAGCACGTCCCCTCCACAAGGTTTGGGCAGAGACGAGATCCCGCCCAGGCACCTGCAGCCCTCTGCCGCTCTTCAGTCAAAGCCAGCCCTTCGGAGGCAGAGCTTTGCAGGACAATCTAGCCAGCAGCGGGTTTGTGGTAGCAGGGCCTGGCACCTGTGCCAGGACTGGGTGTCTGGGCTTGGTTGGCCTGGCAAGTGCCTTGGCAGGGACCACATCAGAGCAGCACTGCTGCCCAGAGAACAGGGCTGCCCCAGGGCACAGCGCAGGGCTGCATATGGACCATATAGAGGAGGAATGCCCTGTGCACAGCTCAGGGCCCAACCACCAGCAGGTCACTGGAGAAAATGGTCTCCCAGCTGGTGAGGAAGCATGTGGGGCCCCAAGTGCCCCTAGAGAGGACCGGGGTGCCCCACCTCGAAGCACACCGGGGTTTCCTCAGGACTGTCCAGCCAGCTCAGCTCCTGGGGCCATGCCGGAGACCCCAGCTGCCTACCCCCCGCCACGGCACTGTCGCCGAGCCCTGCCTGACCTGGGCCGAGGATACCGCTTTGTTCTCTCTCACTGGACCTCGTGGAGGCGAGCGTGGACAGCGACATCTCGCCGCCCATCGGCTGGTTCCGCAGGACGTTTTTCAGCTCCTGGTTCTCTTTCATCAAGTCCACCAGCTTCCTGAGCTCCTTGTTCTCCGTGATCAGCGCCTGGATCTCCATTCTCAGCCGCTCGTAGCAGCTGATCACGGCCATCCCCGGAGAAAAGGGGCTTGCGCCTGGCAGCGACGCCATGGGGAAAGGGCGTTCAGGGGCTTAGGTGGGCTGGGAGCTGGCCATGCGCCCCCCTCTGGCCTCCACTGCTGGGCCGGTGGCTGGCCGGTGGTGATGACATGAGCAGGGCACCTGGCAGACATTGTGATGTAAGCTCCTGCTTCAACACCAGAGCCCAGGGGCTCCTCTGGCAGGTCCTGTGCTGACAAGGCTGGGAGGGTGTGATGGTGCTGCCCGGGGGAGCCAGCTGAGGTCACTCAATTAGGGTGAACTGCAAACCAAACAGGGCAGATAAACCCCAAATGCTGGTGGTTATTCCAATACTTAGATTTACCAACCAGCACAAAACAGCTTCTACAGTACCTTACTGGTCACTTAGAAGTCCAAACCATGCAGTTCCCTTAAAGTGCCCAGCCTCAGGCCACCGTCCAGACACACCTGTCAGATATGATGATGATTCCTGAGAATCTTACTTCACCATATAAAAGAAAAGGTTCTTCCAATCCCAAAGGATCAGCCACATACCCAGGTCCAATTATAACTTAGATTTTACCCAAAATACACGCTATAGCCAATTCTTATTAACTAAGCTAAAATTTATTAAAAAAGAAAAGAGAAAGAGTGTTGGTTAAAAGATTAATCTTCAGACAGACTTGAATTCAATTCTTGAGATTCAGATACACAGCAGAGATGAGCTTGTAGTTGCCAAAAGTTCTTTTAGAAATAGTCCATAGGTTACAGTCCAATGTCCATATTCAGGGTGACTCCAGTCAATCACTGGGGATCTCAATCCTTGGGGCTTAAGGTTTCCCCCTCTTGAAACCCAAAGCAGATCTGAGATGAAGAAGGATCGTGTCCCAGGTTTCTTATACATTTCCAGCAGCCTTTCGGCCTGAGAAAACAATAGGCTTAACTCCTTCTCCCAAATGTCCTGGCAATTAGCACAGAGTAATTTATCCATTAACAGTTCAGATACAGGTTAGTACAACCTTCAAAGAGACACATAGACAATAATACTATTGCACTCAAGTATCATCATAAATGTTAATATTCCTTTTTTGATCTTTGAATTAAAACTATAGCAATAGACAAGACTTGTTTGCTTGCATCCCAAGACCTGAGCAAACATCTCCCCTTCTACCTCTAACAATGCAGACTTGCATTTCAAAGCTCTAGTCATTTACATATCTTCCTAACCCGTCCTCAAGGTTCACCCATGGGTCAGGTCAGTCTATGAGTTAATTAACTCTTTCTGGCCCTGTCACCTTTCAATGAGATAAAATATTATATCACAGTCATAACGTCACAGAGGGAGCCGGTGGTGGGGAGCTAGCGAGAGCCGGGAAGGGGGCTCCGGCCACAGGGCGTCTCCAGCCAGCCAGTAGGAGCCTGGGGCACAGCGCACAGAGGTGCTGTCCTGCTCTGCCCGTTCCCTTGCTCCCCGCGCCCCCTCCTGCCCTGTGGTAAACAGGCACCTGCCACGTCCCGGTGCCCTCACCAGCATGTGCCAACCCGCCCCCCTCCCTCTGGCTTTGCAGGAGGGTAGCAGCGAATGGCCTGGCCAGGGCCCCCCGGCTGGCCTGGCCCCGGAACCTTTGGCCAGTTCCATGGAAGGCGTCACAAAGGGAGTCCCAGGACCTGGCCCCACCTCCGGGCTCCTCTGCCCCCCAGAATGGAGCCACAGCGGGCGTAAGGGTGCAAGGCTGGCTGCTCCGCCCAGGCCCTATGCCAGGGCACCATGTCTCACGGCTGCAACCAGTGCCCACACGGCCCCTGTGCCCACGGCCCAGCAGGAAGCTGCAGCTGGGCCTGCGGGCAGCACACGGGCATGTGGGAATGGGATCACAGCGTGTGCCCTGCCGCAGACAGCCGCACCCGGGGCCCCGAAGGGGCGTGCTGGGGCTGGGAGGGTGCCAAGCCCAGCCCTCCGCCTGCGACAGGTACATGGGGCAGAGCTGGGGTGTCGGACACAGCGGGCTGTACACAAAGGGGGAGCAGCGGGGACCTGGGCTCGGAAGGGCGGGAGTAACCTGGCCCAGGGACCAGACCAGGGCTCGCTGCACGTTAATGGTGGGCAAGCGCGGAGCCAGCAGCTCCTTCCAGCAGCGTGTCCGGCCCAGCCAGCAGAGCTCCTGGGGGCCAGGCCCCACGGGAGGGGGGCCATGCAGCACGAGGTTGTTTCAGGGCCAGTCGTACCATCTGTTGTCAGGTGCAAAGCAGTGCGGGGCAGGGAGCCTGCAGGCTCCAGGGCAAGGACAGGGGCTGCCGGGTGCATGGGGGGGCAGGGAGCCTTCTTCTGAAGCCAGCCCCTTCCGCACTAGCCCAGGGCAGCACCAGGAATCGGGGCTGGGCACGGGGCAGACACAGGCCTGGAGCTGGCGCTGCCCCAGCTGACTAGTAAACTCCACGCTGTTTTGCAAACACTGGCTGCAGAGGGGTAGCTGTGTTAGTCTGGATCTGTAAAAGCAGCAAAGAATCCTGTGGCACCTTATAGACTAACAGACGTTTTGGAGCGTGAGCTTTCGTGGGTGAATACCCACTTCGTCGGATGCATGTAGTGGAAATGGGTAAGGAATGGTGTCCCTAGCCTCTGTTTGTCAGAGGATGGAGATGGATGGCAGGAGAGAGATCACTTGATCATTACCTGTTAGGTTCACTCCTTCTAGGGCACCTGGCATTGGCCACTGTCGGTAGACAGGATACTGGGCTAGATGGACCTTTGGTCTGACCCGGTACGGCCGTTCTTATGTTTTTATGTTCTTATGATTCCTTGAGGACCTGCTCCATGATTTTTCTAGGGACTGAGGTGAAGCAGACTGGCCTGTAGTTCCCCGGATCCTCCTTTTTCCCTTTTTTAAAGATGGGCACTACATTAGGCTTTTTCCAGTCATCCGGGACCTCCCCCGATCATCATGAGTTTTCAAAGATAATGGCCAAGGGCTCTGCAATCACATTCGCCAACTGCTTTAGCACCCTCGGATGCAGCGCATCCGGTCCCATGGACTTGTGCTCGTCCAGCTTTTCTAAATAGTCCCGAACTACTTCTTTCTCCACAGAGGGCTGGTCATCTTCTCCCTATGCTGTGCTGCCCAGTGCAGCAGTCTGGGAGCTGACCTTGTTCGTGAAGACCGAGGCAAAAAAATCATTGAGTACACTAGCTTTCTCCACATCCTCTGTCACTAGGTTCCCTCCCTCATTCAGCAAGGGGCCCACACTTTCCTTGACTTTCTTCTTGTTGCTAACATACCTGAAGAAACCCTTCTTGTTACTCCTAACATCTCCGGCTAGCTGCAACTCCAAGTGTGATTTGGCCTTCCTGATTTCACTCCTGCATGCCTGAGCAATATTTTTATACTCCTCCCTGGTCATTTGTCCAATCTTCCACTTCTTGTAAGCTTCTTTTTTGCGTTTAAGATCAGCAAGGATTTCACTGTTAAGCCAAGCTGGTCGCCTGCCATATTTACTATTTTTTCTACACATCGGGATGGTTTGTTCCTATAACCTCAATGAGGCTTCTTTAAAATACAGCCAGCTCTCCTGGACTCCTTTCCCCGTCATTTTATTTTCCCAGGTGATCCTGCCCATCAGTTCCCTGAGGGAGTCAGTCTGCTTTTTGAAGTCCAGGGTCTGTATTCTGCTGCTCTCCTTTCTTCCTTGTGTCGGGATCCTGAACTTGACCATCTCATGGTCACTGCCTCCCAGGTTCCCATCCACTTTTGCTTCCCCTACTGAAAATTTTATCAGATAACTGAAAATCTTACCTCATCATCTGAAAGAAAAGGGTCTTCCAATCCCAAAGGATCAGCCACACACCCAAGTCCAATTATAACTTAGATCTTACCCAAAACACGCGCTTATAGCCAATTCTTATTAACTAAACTAAAATTTATTAAAAAAAGAAGAGAGAGAGAGTTGGTTGAAAGATCAATATACAGACAGATTTGAGTTCAATCTCTTGAGGTCCAGATATATAGCAGAGATGGTGAGTTTATAGTTGCCAAAAGTCCTTTTAGAAAAATCCACAGATTATAGTCCAATGTCCATATTCAGGGTGACTCCAGTCAGTGACTGGGGATTTCAATTTTCATGGCTCAGGGTTTCCCCTTCTTGAAACCCAAAGCAGATCTGAGATGAAGCAGGAGCATGTCCCAGTGTTTTTAATACATTTCCAGCAGCCTTTTGGCCTGAGAAAACAATAGGCTTAACTTTCCTTCTTCCAAACATCATGAAAATTAGCACAGGGTAATTTATCCATTAAACAGTTCAGATACAGGTGACCACAACCTGCAAAGAGACACAGAGACAATAATACTATTTCACTCCAGTGTCTTCCTAAATGTTAATATTCCTTTTTTAATCTTTGAATCAAAGCTATAGCAATAGACAAGACTTGTTTGCTTACATCCAGGCCTGCACAACTCTTAAAGCAGCGAGGGCCATATTACTCCAAAGAAAACAGCTGAGGGTCGAACCCCCCCTCCCCCGGCCCCGCCGACCCCCCCCCAGCAGCACTGAAACCCCCCCCAGCGCCACCCAGCCCCCCCAAAACACCCCCCCCCCAAGCGCCACAGGCCCCATGGAAACAAAACCTCCTTCCCCAGTGCCACCCCGCTGAAACAGCGGTATTGAACCTTGGTAATATGTAATAGCAGGTCCCTAAGGTAGTATAATTAAGGTAAAAGAAAAATGTCTTTTTGCTAGAAGTAGAATAAGATCTTCCCCCCACTTTGTAATCAGTTGCCCTGTTGAATGAATGAGGTGGGACTGAGGAAGGCAGCACCTCCAGGCAGCTCCACCCCTTGGAGAGGGGCTGGGAGCCAGACCAGATCAGTAGAACAGGTCAGCCACTGACTCCTCGCTCGCCTCCTCAGCCCCGCCCCCCCCCCCCCCCCCGCTGCCGGCTCACCTGCCCCCCCCCTCGCCTCCTCAGCCCCCACCCGCTGCCGGCTCACCTGCCCCTCCCTCGCCTCCTCAGCCCCCGCCCCCGCTGCCGGCTCACCTGCCCCCCCTCGCCTCCTCAGCCCCCCCCCGCCGCTGGCTCACCTGCCCCCCCCTCGCCTCCTCAGCCCCCTCCCCCGCTGCCGGCTCACCTGCCCCCCCCTCGCCTCCTCAGCCCCCCCCGCCGCTGGCTCACCTGCCCCCTGTCACGGAGTGTGGGGGAGTCCGGCTCTGCACCCCTCTTCCTGGGACTCACAGTGACTCTCAGCCAGCCAGTAAAACAGAAGGTTTATTGGACAACAGGAACACCGGCTACAGCAGAGCTTGTGGGCAGAGCCAGGACCCCTCAATCTGGTCCTTCTGGGGGTGCAGGGGGCTTAGTTCCCAGCTTGGGATTCCCTGCACTGCACCCCCCAGCCCAAAACCGACACTGACCCATAGTCCTGCAGGAGCAGGCTCCACCTCAGGAGCTTGGCGTTGGCTCCTTTCATCTGGTGCAGCCAGGTCGGGGAGAGTGGTCGGTGTACACAGTGAAGTGGCGCCCAAAGAGATATGGCTCCAGTTTCTTCAGGGCCCACACCATGGCCAGGCATTCCTTCTCGATGGCCACGTAGTTCTGCTCCCGGGGTAGCAACTTCTTGCTCAGGTACACGATGGGGTGTCTCTCCCCCTTTTCATTCTCCTGCATTAACACCGCCCCCAGTCCCGTGTCTGAGGTGTCGGTGAACACCATAAAGGGCTTGTCAAAGTCTGGGTTTGCCAGAACTGGGCCACTAACCAGAGCCTTCTTCAGCGCCCGGAGAGCCTGCTGGCACTGCTCGGTCCAGACCACCTTGTCTGGCTTCCCCTTCTTGCACAGCTCAGTGATGGGGGCAGCTATGGCGCTAAAGTGGGGCACGAACCTTCGATAGTACCCCACCATCCCAATAAAGGCCTGGACCTGCTTTTTGGTTTGGGGGGCTGTGACGGTGCGGTTCTGGCGGGACCCAACTGAGAGTGCCAAATCAGGACCAATTGCTCAAACAGGGCAATCACAGCCCTAGGCTGGGGTTTTTCCACCTCTAAGGCAAACCAAACCAGCCAGACAAAAAGGACTTTGGTCTCACCCCACTGGCTAACCACAAGTCACACAAGCAATTCCCTTAGACACTCCAGTCTCCCAGTATCACCACCAGTGCACTCGTCCTGGGGATGAATGGTTATGAAAACCAACACCCCAATAAAAGAAAACGGTTCTCTCGATCCCAAAGGACCAAGCCCCAGACCCAGGTCAATATACACATCAGATCTTACCCACAAATCACGCTGTTGCCAATCCTTTAGAATCTAAAATCTAAAGGTTTATTTACAAAGGGAAAAAGGTAGAGATGAGAGGTAGAATTGGTTAAATGGAATCAATTATATACAGTAATGGCAAAGTTCTTAGTTCAGGCTTGTAGCAGTGATGGAGCAAACTGCAGGTTCAAATCAAGTCTCTGGAGAACATCCCCCGCTGGGATGGGTCATTCAGTCCTTTGTTCAGAGCTTCAGTTTGTAGCAAAGTCCCTCCAGAGGTAAGAAGCAGGATTGAAGACCAGATGCAGACGATGCATCAGCCTTATATAGGCTTTTCCAGGTGTAAGAACCTCTTTGTCCTTACTGTGGATAAGTACAGCAAAATGGAGTCTGCAGTCACATGGGCCAGTCCCTGTATACTTCGCTGAGTCACAAGGCGTGTTTGCCTTCTCTCCATGGGTCAATTGTGTAGCTGATGGTCCTTAATGGGCCATCAAGCAGGCTAAGCAGAGCTAACACCAACTTGTCTGGGATATCACCCAGAAGCACATCACCAACTTGAAATACAGACAGTATAGAGCCAATATACATAACTTCAACTAAAAATGATACATGCACACAGACAGCATAATCATAACCAGCAACCCATAACCTGGTCTTAGACACCTTATATGACCCCCTTTACCTAAGATTTGGTGCCATTACGGGACCTTGGTTGCAACCCATGTTCTATATGGTCCCAATTTATATCAATAACGTCACAGGGGCAGAACAGTCTCTGATCACCTCCACCTTGGCTGGTTCCGGCTTTAGGCAGCCGCTCCCCACCCGATGGCCCAGGTAAGATACTTCAGCCATCCCCACCTTGCACTTCTCAGCCTTTACGGTTAAGCCAGCTTCTCGGAGTCGGTCCAGCACTTGTTTAACCTGGGACATGTGGTCTTCCCAGGTCTGGCTGAAGACGCAGATGTCGTCAATATACGCCACGGCAAAACTCTCCATCCCCCGCAGTAGCTGATCCACCAGGCGCTGGAAGGTGGCCGGTGCTCCCTTGAGGCCGAAGGGCAGGGTCAGAAACTCGTAGAGCCCCAGATGGGTGATAAAGGCTGATTTCAGCCTGGCATCTGCATCCAGCGGCACTTGCCAGTAGCCCTTTGTAAGATCCATGGTGGTGAGGTACCGACCGCCTCCCAGCTTGTCTAGGAGCTTGTCAGGCCTGGGCATGGGGTAGGCATCAGATACAGTGATGGCATTGAGCTTTCGATAGTCCACACAGAACCGGATCGACCCGTCCTTCTTGGGGACCAGCACCACCGGCGAGGCCCAAGGGCTGGCGGACGGCTGGATCACCCCCAAAGCCAGCATGTCCCTGACCTCTCTTTCTAGGTCCTGGGCAGGTTTCCCGGTGACCCGAAAAGGGGAGCATCGTATAGGGGGATGTGACCCAGTCTCCACCCGGTGGACAGTCAAATTAGTGCGCCCAGGCTGGTTGGAAAACAACTGTCGGTATAGATGCAGCACCCCTCTGATCTCAGCCTGCTGGGCAGGGGTCAGCTGATCAGAGAGGGGAATCGCCTCCAGCGGGGAACCAGCTTTTGTCCCAGGGAATAGATCCACTAAAGGGTCACCTCCCTGCTCCTCCCAGTGTCCACACACGGCTAACACCACATTCCCCCTGTCATAGTATGGCTTCATCATATTCACATGGTACACCCGGCGGTGATGAGCCCGGTTCGACAGCTCCACCACATAGTTTACCTCATTTAGTTGCTTGATAACCTTGAAGGGCCCTTCCCAGGCAGCCTGGAGTTTGTTTTTCCTCACGGGGATGAGAACCATCACCTGATCCCCGGTGGCAAAGGCGCGGGCCCGCGCTGTGCAGTCGTACCAGACCTTCTGCTTCCTCTGGGCTCGGGCCAGATTCTCCCTGGCCAGGCCCATGAGCTCGGCAAGTCTTTCCCGGAAGGTCAGGACATACTCCACCACTGTCTCTCCATCGGGAGTGTCCTTCCCCTCCCATTCGTCTCTCATCAGGTCCACGGGCCCCCTTACCCGCCTTCCATATAACAGTTTGAAAGGCGAAAACCCAGTAAATTCCTGGGGTACCTCCCTGTACGCGAACAGCAGGTGAGGTAAGTACTTGTCCCAGTCCTGCGGGTGCTGGTTCATAAATGTTTTTAGCATCATCTTTAGCGTCCCGTTGAACCTCTCCACCAGCCCGTTGGACTGGGGGTGATACGCTGAGGCCCAGCTGTGCCGGACCCCACATTTCTCCCACAAGCACCGGAGCAGGGCCGACATGAAGTTGGACCCCTGGTCCGTTAAGACTTCCTTGGGGAACCCCACCCGGCTGAAAATGGTCAGCAGCGCATCTGCCACGGTGTCTGCTTCGGTAGAGGACAAGGCCACCGCCTCAGGGTAGCGAGTGGCGAAATCTACCACCACCAGGATGTGTTTCTTCCCTGACCGGGTCGCCTTGCTGAGAGGTCCCACCATGTCTATGGCCACCTTCTGGAAAGGTTCTTCTATGATGGGCAAAGGCCTCAGAGCTGCTTTCCCCTTGTCCCGGGCCTTCCCCACCTGCTGGCAGGGGTCACAGGATTGGCAGTACTGTCGGACATGGGTAAAGACCCCAGGGCAGTAAAAGTTCTGTAGCAGCCTCTGCCTGGTGCGCCGGATTCCCTGGAGCCCTGCGAGAGGGATGTCATGGGCCAGGTACAGCAGCTTGTGGCGAAACTTCTGGGGAACCACCAGCTGCCTCCTGATCCCCCATGACTCCACTTCTTCTGGGGGAGCCCATTCTCGGTACAGGAACCCCTTCACCCACAGGAACCTCTCCTTGCATCCTCTCCTCATGGTCTGTACTGCACTGAGGTTAGCCCGGTCCCTGGGCTTCCGCAAGGAGGGATCTTTCTGCAACTCGGCCTGGAACTCAGCAGCTGGGACAGGGATGGGGACTTGCTGTCTCCCGCTGGCTGGGTCTGAGGCCGCAGCCTCTCTAAGCCATGTCCCTGGGCGTTCCTTCCCCACCAGGTTACGGTCCTGCGCCTCGGGCAGAGTACCTTCCCCGTTGTCAGGGCGCAGTGCCCTGCGCCAACTCTGACTACGGGTCATGACCAGGGCACCCCGGGTGTTACTTGGCCAGTCCTCGAGGTCCCCCCCCATTAACACCTCCGTGGGCAAATGTGGGTGTACCCCCACGTCCTTGGGGCCCTCCTTGGCCTCCCACTTCAAGTGTACCCTCGCCACGGGCACCTTGAATGGGGTCCCGCCCACGCCCATCAGGGTCAGGTAGGTGTCGGGCACCATCCGATCTGAGGCCACCACCTTGGGCCGGGCCAGTGTCACCTCTGCGCCCGTGTCCCAGTACCCAGTGACCTTCCTCCCATCTACCTCCAGGGGAACAAGGCACTCTTTCCGAAGGGGTAGCCCCGTGCCCACCCTGTAAACCAAAAACCCGGAGTCTGGATCATCCAGCCCCCCAGAGGAGCTGACCTGGGGCCCTCCTCCCTCCTTCCCAGGTGGAATGCTGCCAGCCCCCATTTCCTGGGAATGTTGCCCCTCATCCGACTGGGTCTTTACCCAGTCAACCCTCTGCGGGTTGGGTTTGCTCAGTCTGTCCCTGAGCTTGGGGCACTGGGCCTGTATGTGGCCTCGTTGGCCACAGTGATAGCAGCCCATAAGAACATAAGAACATAAGAAAGGCTGTACCGGGTCAGACCAAAGGTCCATCTAGCCCAGTATCTGTCTACCGACAGTGGCCAATGCCAGGTGCCCCAGAGGGAGTGAATCTAACAGGCAATGATCAAGTGATCTCTCTCCTGCCATCCATCTCCATCCTCTGACGAATAGAGGCTAGGGACACCATTCTTACCCATTCTGGCTAATAGCCATTTATGGACTTAGCCACCATGAATTTATCCAGTCCCCTTTTAAACATTGTTCTAGTCCTAGCCTTCACAACCTCCTCAGGTAAGGAGTTCCACAAGTTGACTGTGCGCTGCGTGAAGAAGAACTTCCTTTTATTTGTTTTAAACCTGCTGCCTATTAGCTTCATTTGGTGACCCCTAGTTCTTGTATTATGGGAATAAGTAAATAACTTTTCCTTATCCACTTTCTCCACATCACTCATGATTTTATATACCTCTATCATGTCCCCCCTTAGTCTTCTCTTTTCCAAGCTGAAGAGTCCTAGCCTCTTTAATCTTTCCTCGTATGGGACCCTCTCTAAACCCCTAAACCCATGTCCCGTGGGTCCCCTCGAGTGGGTCGGATGGACCTGACACTGGATGTTCCCCTTTGGTGGGGGTTCTCCATAGGCCCCCACTGGGAGGTCCCATGGTGACTTTCTCTCTGCGTTGAGGCAGGCCTGCTCCTTTGAGACTCCTCCTTGTTATCCCCTGCCCGACTGTCCACAAATTGGTCGGCCAGCCGGCCTGCGTGCTGCGGGTTCTCCGGCTTCTGGTCCATCAACCACAGCCTCAGGTCGGGTGGGCACTGCGCATACAGGTGCTCCGGTATGACTAGGTCAAGCAGGTCCTCTTTAGTTTGGGCCCCGGCTGTCCACTTGCGGGCATATCCCTGCGCCTGGTTGACCAGTTGTAGGTATGTGACCTCCCGGGTCTTATGTTGACTCCGGAACCTCTTCCGGTACATCTCCGGGGTCAGCCCAAACTCGCGGAGCAGGGCCTGTTTGAACCGTTCGTAGTTCCCTGCCTCCGCCCCTTTCATTCGGCTGTACACCTCCACGGCGGTGGAGTCCAGTAAGGGGGTGAGAAACGGGATCCTGTCTGCAGGGTCAACCCGGTGCAGCTCACAGGCATTCTCAAAGGCCGTCAGGAAGGTGTCTATGTCCTCCCCCTCCTTACGCCGGGCCAGGAAGTACTTATCAAAGCTCTTTGTAGGCTTGGGTCCCCCCTCACTCACCGCAGCCGGGGCCCCACTGCTCCTCAGCCAGGCCAGTTCCAGCTCATGCTGGCGCTGGTTCTCCTCGTGTTTACGCTGGTTCTCCCGCTCCTTCAGTTCTTGCCTCCTTAACTCGAGCTCCTCCCATCTCAGCTCCCTGTCATGTTCCATCCGCATTCGTTCCAGGGACAGAGAGCTCCGCCGGGACGATCCCCTGCTGGCCGCCGGGGTCAGGGTGCCCTCGGTATTCACTGGGCTTCCCCCCACCCCTCCCCTAGGTATAGGGGGGCAGGGTCTCGGGGTGTCCTCGGCAGCAGTCTGGCCCCTCCCAGCCATGTCAGGCCCCAGGGCCCATGCTGCATCCGCTGGGCGGCTTCCCTCCGGGACAGGGCTCGGTTCACTCAAGCGATCCTTCTCCTCCAGCTGGGCGATTCGCTGGTCTTTGGTGGACCTCCCAATGCGCAGCCCCTTCTGCCTGCACAGCTCCACCAGGTCTTTCTTAAGGTGCTTAGCAAACATCTTCCTGCTGGCCACTCGCTGGCCTGTGCTCTCAGCTTCCCACCGGTTCCAGGGAGACCCTTCGTGCACCAGCCCTTCTTCAGCTCACCCCCTCTCTGCCAGGGTCGAGCTGCAGATTCCTCCGCCCCCGGGACTGCTCCTGCGATCCCCTGGGGGACCCTGCTACTGCAAAGTCCTTCTCACTGGGCACACACTCCCAGGGGTTAATCGCCTCCTGAAATTGCCCCTTCGTTTTACTGCTCCCCAGTCACTTACTCTAGGAAGCGCTGTCCACGGGGTGCAGTACATCCTACCGCTGCCACCAGTTGTCACAGAGTGTGGGGGAGTCCGGTCCTGCACCCCTTTTCCTGGGACTCTCAGTGACTCTCAGCCAGCCAGTAAAACAGAAGGTTTATTGGACACAGGAACACAGGCTACAGCAGAGCTTGGAGATACAGCCAGGACCCCTCAATCTGGTCCTTCTGGGGGTGCAGGGAGCTTAGTTCTCAGCTTGGGATTCCCTACACTGCACCCCCCAGCCCAAAACTGAAACTGACCCAACCCTCTCCAGCCGGCTCCCTGCCTTTGTCTAGCTTCCTGGGGAAAGGTGTTGACTCCCCTCTCCCCTGCCTGGCTCAGGTTACAGGCTCAGGTCCTGTCCCTCACCTAACGTCCTCCCCGGCTCTCCCATCCCCCATGCAGACAGTCCCGACTCCATCACACCTCCCTCCCCTGAGCATGTCACATCCACGCTCCTCCGCTTCCCTCCCCTGAGCGCCCCGCGTCCCCGCTCCTCCGCCTCCCTCCCCTGAGCGCCCCGCGTCCCCGCTCCTCCGCCTCCTCCCCAGAGCGCCCCGCGTCCCCGCTCCTCCGCTTCCCTCCCCTGAGCACCCCGCGTCCCCGCTCCTCCGCCTCCCTCCCCTGAGCGCCCCGCGTCCCCGCTCCTCCGCCTTCCTCCCCAGAGCGCCCCGCATCCCCGCTCCTCCGCCTCCCTCCCCTGAGCGCCCCGCGTCCCCGCACCTCCGCTTCCCTCCCCTGAGCGCCCCGCGTCCCCGCTCCTCCTCTTCCCTGCCCTGAGCGTGCCGCGTCCCCGCTCCTACGCCTCCCTCCCCTGAGCGCCCCGCATCCCCGCTCCTCCGCCTCCCTCCCCAGAGCGCCCCGCGTCCCCGCTCCTCCGCCTCCCTCCCCTGAGCGCCCCGCGTCCCCGCTCCTCCGCCTCCCTCCCCTGAGCGCCCCGCGTCCCCGCTCCTCCGCCTCCTCCCCAGAGCGCCCCGCGTCCCCGCTCCTCCGCTTCCCTCCCCTGAGCACCCCGCGTCCCCGCTCCTCCGCCTCCCTCCCCTGAGCGCCCCGCGTCCCCGCTCCTCCGCCTTCCTCCCCAGAGCGCCCCGCATCCCCGCTCCTCCGCCTCCCTCCCCTGAGCGCCCCGCGTCCCCGCACCTCCGCTTCCCTCCCCTGAGCGCCCCGCGTCCCCGCTCCTCCTCTTCCCTGCCCTGAGCGTGCCGCGTCCCCGCTCCTACGCCTCCCTCCCCTGAGCGCCCCGCATCCCCGCTCCTCCGCCTCCCTCCCCAGAGCGCCCCGCGTCCCCGCTCCTCCGCCTCCCTCCCCTGAGCGCCCCGCGTCCCCGCTCCTCCGCCTCCTCTCCAGAGTGCACCACATCCCCGCTCCTCCACTTCCCTCCCCTGAGCGTGCCGCGTCCCCGCTTTTCTGCCTCCTCCCCTGAGCGCCCCGCGTCCCCGCTCCTCCGCCTCCCTCCCCAGAGCGCCCCGCGTCCCCGCTTCTCCGCTTCCCTCCCCTGAGCGCCCCGCATCCCCGCTCCTCCGCTTCCCTCCCCTGAGCGCCCCGCGTCCCCGCTCCTCCGCTTCCCTCCCCTGAGCGTGCCGCGTCCCCGCTTTTCTGCCTCCTCCCCTGAGCGCCCCGCGTCCCCGCTCCTCCGCCTCCCTCCCCGGAGCGCCCCGCGTCCCCGCTCCTCCGCCTCCTCCCCTGAGCGCCCCGCGTCCCCGCTCCTCTGCCTCCCTCCCCTGAGCGCCCCGCGTCCCCGCTCCTCCGCCTCCCTCCCCGGAGCGCCCCGCGTCCCCGCTTCTCCGCTTCCCTCCCCTGAGCGCCCCGCGTCCCCGCTCCTCCGCTTCCCTCCCCTGAGCGCCCTGCGTCCCCGCTCCTCCGCCTCCTCCCCAGAGTGCACCACATCCCCGCTCCTCCGCTTCCCTCCCCTGAGCGCCCTGCGTCCCCGCTCCTCCGCCTCCTCCCCAGAGTGCACCACATCCCCGCTCCTCCGCCTCCTCCCCAGAGCGCCCCGCGTCCCCGCTCCTCCGCCTCCCTCCCCTGAGCGCCCCGCGTCCCCGCTCCTCCGCCTCCTCCCCAGAGCGCCCCGCGTCCCCGCTCCTCCGCCTCCTCCCCAGAGCGCCCCGCGTCCCCGCTCCTCCGCCTCCTCCCCAGAGTGCACCACATCCCCGCTCCTCCGCTTCCCTCCCCTGAGCGTGCCGCGTCCCCGCTTTTCTGCCTCCTCCCCTGAGCGCCCCGCGTCCCCGCTCCTCCGCCTCCCTCCCCAGAGCGCCCCGCGTCCCCGCTCCTCCGCCTCCCTCCCCTGAGCGCGCCGCGTCCCCGCTCCTCCGCCTCCTCCCCTGAGCGCCCCGCGTCCCCGCTCCTCCGCCTCTCTCCCCTGAGTGCCCCGCGTCCCCGCTCCTCCGCCTCCTCCCCAGAGCGCGTCACGTCCCCGCTCCTCCGCCTCCTCCCCAGAGCATGTCACGTCCCCGCTCCTCCGCCTCCCTCCCCAGAGCACCCCGCATCCCCGCTCCTCCGCCTACTTCCCAGCGCTTGCCACCGCCAAACAGCGGTAGAAAGCTCCGGCTGGGAGGAGTGGGAACGTGGCGCGCTCAGGGGAGGAGGCGGGAAAGAGGCGGGGCTGGGGCAGGGATTTGGGGATGGGGATGGGGCAGGGATTTGGGGAAGGGGTGGGGATGGGGGTGGGGCAGGGATTTGGGGAAGGGGTGGGGATGGGGGAGTGGCAGGGGTGGAGTCAGGATGGGGCGGGGAGGCAGTGGGGGGGCTAAGCCCCCACCGGCGCCAGAAGCAGTTGGCGCCTATGCTCCCGGCCCCAACACTTTCTGCTTCTGGGAGCCATGGCCTATTGCTCCATGCTGGTCTGGCTGAGGTTTGGGGACAGGCCACCCCAGGGCTCTCTTGCTGCGTAATCCTGGCTGGCTCTGCAAGCTGTGTGGGGCAGGGGCAGGGGCTGGGGCTGGATGGGTGGGACCTTATGGGCACATTCCCTGAACTGCAACAACAGCCCAGAGAGCATGGGTTGGGGCGGAAGCTGTCCCAAGCCCAGTCAGGACCCCACAGGGTCTGGTCATACCCTCCCAGCCCTGAGTTTTAGGGGGCTCCTCAGCCCCCCATCCCTGCCTGACCCATGGCCTTGCTCCAACATCCCTGAAGAGCCTGGCCCCCTGACTGTATGTGGGCAGAGCAGGGCCTAGGCACAGCATCACCCCGCTGGGGGCTCTGCAGGCGATGGGGCCTCACCCCCCCCCCAGGGTGCTGCGGGCAATGTGGCTTCACCCCATCAGGGGCTCTGCGGGCGGTGCGGTGGCCAGGCCCAGGACACCCCTTCACTCTCATTTTCTGATTGCAGGGGTCTCTCCGCCCGGTGGGCGCCCGTACCCAGGGGACACGCTCTCCTGCAGCGCGGCCCAGGGGCGGCATCTCCAGCCAGGCCAGGCACACTGCGGCTGCTGCAGCTGGCGCGCCGGAGGTGGGAGGATCGAGCGAGACACCTGCTGGGCCAAGGTCTGGCCGAGCCTGACCCGTCCCCAGGTCCCCCGGCAGCAAGAGGCGGCGGCAGTGGACAGCGACGGCAGGGGCGCCAAGCCATGCCCATGCCAAGCAGCGCTGCCCTGCGGCCTGGGGGCACCGTCACGCTCCGCAGACAGCCTGGACAGCTGTGGGTTCTCCACTGCCACCTCGTCCCTCAGCACCCCCAGCCTCTGTGAGGGCAAAGCCAGGGCAGATGAGAGGGCTCTGGCCTCTGCCCCAGACCTGGGGGGCTCAGCCGAGGAAACCATCAGCTCCATGCTGGGCTGCTGCGCCATCAGCCCCGGGGCAGCAGCCCTGCCCCTCGGCATCGACAGATCCCCCACTTCCAACAGCACTGCGGCGCAGCTGCTGGAGGAGTTCCTGACCCAGAAGGCCCGAGCGAGAGACCCGGCCGCCCTGCCTGCCAGCACGGACGGAGGTAGCCCCCCAGGGCAGGGGGACGTCCTGCACAGAGCCTGCTGCCCCAGCCACCCCACCGCCTCCACCTCTCTGCAGCAGCTGTGGCACCACAACCACCGCTTCCAGCAGGCCATGGCACGCTTTGAGAGCGGCACAGAGGCCTGTGGCTGGCAGAGCGAGCTGGGCCGGCTGCCGGCCAGAGAGACCAGGCAGGCGTGGGGCGCAGGGGGCACGCAGCACTGCAGCCATAGCGGGGAAGCCATGCGGGCCGAGCCACGTCCGCCCCACCGCAGCATGGCATGGGACTCTGCTGTGTGTGATGCCAGGGGCCCTCCCTTCCACGCCACAGGCCTGCCCACGGGACACGGGTGCTGTGCCACCGTTGAAGTCGTGGGCAGGAGACCTCGACAGGACCAGGGCCGAGGCTGGAGCTCTGCATTTCACTACTGCTGCCGCAAGCCCTGCAGCGACCGCGCCAGCCCCCGCCCAGCCTGGGAACCCCAGCGCGACGGCAGAGGCACCCAGGCGACCAGGGGGAGCCATAGGGAAATGGGTGGCACCCGCGAATGGATTGAGACGTGTCCCAGCGACCTGCCCGCCACGCACCTCAGCCACCACACAGTGCAGGCAGCGCTGAGACGGGCACACTCGAGCCACAGCACCCTGTGCCTCCATGCCCATAACACAGGCTCCTGGGCCAGCACCTCCTGCTCTGACCACACGCCGGGGAGCCCCTGCCAGGCAACCAGCAGAGCTGCCACGAGGCCCCGCCCAGGAGACTGCTATGCCCCCCTCTGGCCTGGCAGGAGCTGCCCTTGGGAACCAGAGCCCATGATGACCCCCCAGACCCCCCAGGTAGATGGGGAGGGGACTCGCAGCTCACACTGGCTTCAATGGGGTCCCCTCACACACAGAGTCCTGCCTCCCCCTGGAGGGTCCCCGACCTTGGCCCCTGCCCCCTAGCTCCCAGCCTCCCCAGCCCCCTTGGTGCAGGTGGGGATCTGGAGCAGTGCCAAGAGAGCTCTGGGGCTGGGAGCAGCCTCTCCCTACACCCCCCTAGTCACTAGCCAGGGGGGGTTTCCTAGGCTGGGGGGGGGCTCCAGGCCTGCATCCGGGCTGGGCTGGGGATGCTGCAGCAGCATGGAGGGACAGACACACACATGCTCTGGGGCCTGGCCATGCAGCCCCTCCCCCCAGCTCTGCTCAGTGACATCACAGCCTAGTGCATGTGACATCATAGTGACTGCCATGGTGATGTCACAGGACTCCTACCATGGGGCTGGGCTGAGGGGTCTCCAGGGCCAGAGTGGGGCAGGGGCAGGGCGTGTGCTCCACTAGCCAGTGGGCGGCTGGCCCTGCTGGGCAGGCAGAGCTGGGTCGTGCCAGGCAGGCTGGGGGGCGCGAAGGCTGCTGGGAGCAGGGACAGGGCCCAGGGCAAAGGTTTCTCAGCTCCGCTGGAGCACCTAGGGCCAGGCCGGTGGCAGCCCCCCACTTTCTCCTAGCCCAGTCCTGGGGGGGGAGGGGGCAGCCCCTCCCTGTAGACTGGGGGAGCGACTGGGGAGGCAGCTCTGGCTGCAGTGGGGACAGTTGCCAACACCCCTGCCCTGCCTCTGCCCTGAGGCCCCGACCCTGCTCCCTCCTTCCCCCTCCCTCACTCACTTTCACTGGGCCTGGGGCAGGGGCTCTGGGTGCGGGCTCCAGGTGGGGGCAGAAATGAGGGCTCCAGGCTGCAGCAGGGGGTTGGGGGGGCGGGTGAGGGCTCCGGCTAGGGGTGTGGGCTGTAGGGTGGGGCTGGGGATGAGGGGTTTGGGGTGCAAGAGGGGGTTGGTGGGGGGGGACAGGCTCTGGGAGGGAGTTTGGGTGGAGGAGGGGACTCCAGTCTGGGGCTGGGGTTGGGGTGTGGGAGGGGGTTCGGGGTCCTGGCAGCGCTTACCGCGGCTCCCGGGAAGTGGCCGCCAGGTCCCTGCAGCCCCTAGGCCATGGGCAGCCAGGGAGGCTCCGCACGCTGCTTTCGCCCCTGCAGGCACCACCCCCGCAGCTCCCATTGGTCACGGTTCCTGGCCAATGGGCGCTGCGGAGCCGGCACTGGGGGCGGGGGCAGCGCTCGGAGCCTCCCTGTGCGTCCATGTGCCTAGGGACAGCAAGGACCTGGCAGCCTCTTCCGGGAGCCGTGCGGCGCTAGGGCAGGCAGGGAGCCTCCCTTAGCCCAGGCCCCCGCTGCGCCGCCGACCACCAGGCTCCCGGTTCGACCGGGCGCTCCACTCGAAAACCGGACGCCTGGCAGCCCTACGGGCCATACAAATCACACAGAAAATCCCCGCTTTGTCACAGTCCCGCTCCCCACTCTGCCCCCCCAGGTGCCCCACGTGGCTGCAGCAGGCTTCGCTCACACCACAGCCCCAGCGTGTCCTGCTCAGACCCAGCAGGCCCCAGGGCCCCAGACCAGCCCGGCTGTGGCCTGCTCTGGCCCTGGCACCCGCCCAATGGCTCGGCTTGGCTCTGCCCCCAGCCCCCCACCTGCCCCATGCCCGGAGCTCGTCCTCCCAGCTTGCGGCTTGTCGTTGTGGGCCCTGCCCCGGCACCTGCTCTGGCCCCATGGGGTCCCCGCCGGCTCCACTCTCACCCAGCCAGGCAGCCAGTGAAGACAAGCACCAGGGATGGGGCCCCTGAAGCATGAGGGATCCCAAAGCTTATCAGCCCCTGGCCAGGGCTGGAGCCTACGGGGGCACCAGGCCTCAGGCTGAGCAGCCACGGAGCAGCGCAGCACAGAGCTGGCAGCACTCAGCAGGCTCTGCCCTGCCCTGGGCCGACCCACCTGGCCCCATGCTGGAGCAGGGCCAGCTCCATGGGCCGCCCTGGGGAGCCGGCTCTGGGCACCCGGCAGCCCCTCAGGGCAGGTGGACGCTGCTGCCCTCGGCCCAGGGCTCCCCTGAGGTGCCAGCCTGGCTCGCCAGGCCTGGGGGCAGTTGGTGCCCTGGCTCCCTCTGGGCTGAGCCCTCCCTTTGTCTCTCCTCACTAGCCACAGCCTGGCCCCAGGAAGCTGAGCTGCAGCGACACAGACCCTGCCGAGAGCCCGGAAGACGACTGCACCTGCACCTACTGCATGAAACGGTGCCAGCCGGGCCGGTGCCCGGGGGCCTGGAGCCAGAGCCACCCCGCGCTGGGCGGGGACGAGCAGGACTCAGAGCACGGCTGCGAGCGGGAGCCCAGGAGGGAGCAGGGCTGGGACAGGGGGATGGACGGGGACCAGGGACGGGCTGGGGAGCGGGGCAGGGACCAGGGACGGGACGGGGAGGGTGGCAGGGACCAGGGACGGGCGGGGAAACGGGACAGGGACCAGGGATGGGCAGGGGAGCGGCGCGGGGACCAGGGACGGGACGGGGACCAGGGATGGGCGGGGGAGCGGGGCAGGGACCAGGGACGGGCCAGGGATGCACGGCAAAGGGCCGGGGAGCAAGGGAGGGCCCCAGAACAGCGCAGAGCCTGGCCCAGGGAGCAGCAGGGGGCCTGGCCCAGGGAGTTGGCTGGGGGCCCCGGGCAGGGCCGTGAGAACAGGGTGTGGCTCATTGCCAAGACCTTCGAGCGGCGAGCACAGCGCGAGGCTGAGCGAGCCAAGAGGGAGCGGAGGGCTCAGGAACACAGGGCTCTGAGGGCCCCAGGCAGCCTGGGCAGGGAGCCCCGGGGCCCCAGGGGCCGTTCCCAAGAGCCCAAGAGAGGCACCGCCCAGGTCAAAGACTCCAGGCTGCAAACGCCCCCGAGCCGGGCTGTCGCCAGGGCCCATCCGCTGGGGCCACCCCACCCCAGGAGGGAAGCCAGAGCCCAGTGGAGGGACGGGCACCTCAGCTCCTGGCTGTGAGAGCAGGGGGGAAGGCACCGGTGGAGCTGGGGGGAGCACTGCAGGCTGCGGGGGGAGGGCGCTGCAGGCTGGCAGGGTGGGGGAGGGAGCTGGGGATGGCGCTGCAGGCTGCGGGGGGAGGGCGCTGAAGGCCGGTGGAGTACGGGACGGTGCTGGGGAGGGCGCTGCAGGCTGCCAGGGGGGGGGGGGGAGCGGCGGGGGAGGAGGGCACCATGGGGGAGGAAGCGTTGGTGGAGGTGCACAGGGAAGGGAGACGCTGGGTCATCCCAGGCACATTAAAGCCCTGCTGGCGGCTGAGCTAAGAGCTGAGGATTTGCTCTGAACAGAAAGATGCGCCTCCCCTCTACAGGCTGCCCACCCGCAGGCGGTGCCCTGCTCTGTCCCCCCCCGGACCTGCTGCTGCCCCCAGGGCTCATTCTCCTTGCCTTGGCGCTGGACGCGAGCACCGCTGGTGCGCTGGTGCCTGGCCCCCCACGCGTGGGTCAGTGCCAGCTCGGGGTCAGCTCCCCAGACTGGCCTGTGCTGTGGGTTGCCCAGCTAAGCGGCACAGGGGCCGGGGCATCCGCACTGCCTGGGGGGCTGAGCCTGCCCACAACGCTCCCGCCAGCCCTGCATCATTGGTCCCTCACAGCGCCAGAGCCCCGAGTCTCACCTTCCGGCCAGGACTGGCCCCACCGGCCCCTGCTGCCTCTCCTGGCCCCGGGCACACAGCCAGCCTGGCACAGGCCTCCGTGCTGCTCAAAGGGGGCCGTGCCCCGCGCGGCCCAGGGGCTCTGCTCAGAGCTCATTTCCAGCTCCCCCCAGCGTGGCTGGTGCTGAGCAGGGATGGGCCAGGGAGCTGTGGGCTCCTCCGCTCTGCCCCAGCCCTGCAGCTGCCCCCCACCTGCCTGCTCCTGACTCTTCTCCAGAATGCCCCCCCCCACACACACACCCCTTGTGCCTGTCACAGATTTACAGCCGATGGGCAGGCTCAAACCTGTACCCAGACTCCCCAGCAGTGCCCCAGTCCCTGTGCCTACAAAGGCGACCCCCCCAGCCCGGAGCTGGGTCCCCCCAGCACTCACTGGGTCCTCACACATTCAGGGCCGGCGGAGACACTGGGCCCGTCAGCAGCGATGGGACCAGCGGGGAGCTGCAGCCCCTTCGCCACACGCTGCCTTTCTGAGCCCCCTGGAAAGGCCTGAAGGAGCGTCCATCACCTGCCCTCCCCGTAGCGCCTCCCCTGCCCAGCCAGCCGAGCTCCTCACCCCTCAGCCTTTGTCTCCCAGGCCATCACTGCTTCCTAGGGTTGCCAGGTGTCCGGTTTTCGACTGGAACGCCCTGTCCAAAAGGGACTCTGGCAGCCATTAATGGTCCGATTGGGGGGCTGGCAGGCTCTGCGAGGCTCCTGGAAGCAGCCGTGTCCCTCTGGCTTCAAGGTAAAGGGGCGACCACAGGGGCACCGCGCACTGCCCCCGCCCCGAGCGCCGGCTCCACAGCTCCCACTGGCTGGGAACCATGACCAATGGGAGCTGCAGGGGCAACGCCTGCAGGTGAGTGCAGCGCACAGAGCCCCCTGGCCCCTCTGCCTAGGAGTCGGACATACCGGCTGCTTCCGGGAGCCACCTGAGGTAATCGCCGCCCGGAGCCCAGACCCTGCACCCCCTCCCACACCCCAACCCCCTGCCCCAGCCCGGAGCCCCCTCCTGCACCCCAAACCCCTCATCCCAAGCTTCACCCCAGAGCCCTCACCCCTTCCTGCCCCAAACTCCCTCCCAGAACCCACACACACCCTCCCCCACTCCAACCCCCTGCCCCAGCCCCTCCCACTCTCCAAACCTCTCGGCTCCACCTCCCAGCCCAGAGCCCCTCCTGCACCCCAAACCCCTCATCCTCAGCCCCACCCCAGAGCCCGTTCCCCAACCCCTTGCTCCAGCCTGGTGAAAATGATGAGGGTGGGGGGATGGAGTGAGCGGGGGCAGAGCCTCGGGGAAGGGGGCAGGCAGGGGTGTTCGGTTTTATGCGATTTAAAAGTTGGCAGCCCTACTGCTTCCCTGTGCCCTCCCCTGGGCTCCAGGCCTTTCCAAGGCAGTCACCCAGGCCAGCCAACCACCCTCACTCCCTCCCTGGCCCAGAGGAGAAATTAACTCCGTCACACTCCGTGGGTGACAACAGACAATGAGTGGGGAAACCAAGTCACATTTTTCATGAAAATATTAGACATTTCCCCTTTGTTCCCAGCACTGTTCATACAGTTTGAGGCCAGAGGGGATCAGACCATTTAGTGTGACCTGCATAGCACAGCTCAGAGACACCCTCCCACCAGTGTCTTCTGAACTGAGCCCAGTGACCAAAGCATCTTCCAGAATGATGGCCAGGCCGGATCTGGAGACATCAAGAGCTGGAGAGTGGAGCTAACAGTGTGTCCCATTTCCCTGTGCCTGGCTCCACCTGGTGCTGCCTTTCTCTCCTTAATGCTGGGGATTTCCTCCCCAGGAAGATACTGGATGTGACAAACTGGGACTGTTCTTAATGTTTGCTCTGAATACTGTGTTGGTGCCTCAGTGTCCCCTCTGCAGTTCTTAATATCTAGGTGGTGGGATCAGGGGGTGTGATTGCTGCAGAGCAAAGGGCCAGTGCACCTGAATGCCTGACACTCTGTCTCCTAGCAACTGATGGCCTGGGCCCCTCCTCTGCAAAGGTGCCAACTGAAGGTGTTGGAGACAAAGAGATCAGGTGACCTCCTGGCCCAGGAAAGGGGCTGAGCAGAGGAGGAGGGGCTGGAGGGGGTTTCAGTCTGGAGCTGGCTGGGGACGAGGAGTGAAGTGCAGACATGGGGGTCTGGCTCACTGCCCCCCAGAATGGACCCGGCCGAGGGGTCCGGTTCGCTGTATCTACAAGCTCTGTTTTAGACCCTGTTCCTGTCATCAAATAAACCTTCTGTTTTCCCGGCTGGCTAAGAGTTACGTCTGACTGTGAAGTGGGGGGGGCAGCACCCTCTGGCTTACCCAGGCCCCCACCTGGGCGGACTCGCTGTGGGAAGCGCACGGAGGGGCAGAGGAGGCTGAATGCTCCAAGGAGAGACCCAGGAGGTGAAGCCGTGGGAGCTTCTTGCCCTGCAGACAGGCTGCTCCGAGGGAGAGGAGGCTCCCCAGAGTCCTGCCTGGCTTTGTGGGGAGCAGTTCCAGAGCAGCGCCCGGGGACTCCGTGACACTGACACACGGAAATTACATCATCTCACAGCCGCTGTGTAACCCGTCTGCCAGGTGGAGCTGGCAGCAACCAGGGCTGGGTTCAATATCTGGGGGCTCCTTTCCATCGATACAACACAGACCCAGCTCGAGCCCCCACCCAGGAACCTGGGGAAATTACACAGCACCCCTGGGTGCTTCGGAGAGGCAGTACTTCCCCACTTGCAAGCACAGAGTCTGAGTGTACGAAAGAAACATTCATGAAAGGAGAGAAGTCACCTGACATTAATTAGGGAAAATGCCACAAGCAGGACTCATAGACGTAAACTGTGAGCAGGACGCCCACCGTAGAGTGCATGAGGCAGAGTCGTCTTCTGCCTCACGTTCTTGAGTTCTACAACCAAAAGTTCCTTTACCGTGCCCCCCTCTGCTCCCTCACCACACCCCACTCACAGGGGCTGTCCTTGGTCAGTGAGGACCCTGGGTTCAGAGATGCATCTGTGTGAGTTCCCCTCCCACCGGGAAGAAGGCACCTGGCTTGTTTCACCATCTGAGCACTTCCTCTGTTCCTCACTGCCTGGGTGCCCCTCCAGCCGCTGTTCCTCACTGCCTGGCAACCCGCCAGCTGCTGTTCCTTGCCACCTGTGGGTGCCCCACCAGACACTGTTCCTCACCGCCTGGCCACCCTGCCAGCCACTGTTCCTTGCCACCCTGTGGGTGCCTCCTACCTTCAAAGAGACACATAGACAATAATACTATTTCACTCAAGTATCATCATAAATGTTAATATTCCTTTTTTGATCTTTGAATTAAAGCCATAGCAATAGACAAGCCTTGGTTGCTGACATCCCAAGCCCTGAGCAAACACCTCCCCTTCTACCTCTACCAATGCCAGCTGCATTTCAAAGCTCTGGTCATTTACATATTTTCCTAACCAGTCTCTAAAGCTCAGCCCTGGGTCAAGTTAGTCTGTCAGTTAATTAACTTTTTCTGGCCTTGTCACCTTCCAATGAGATATTATATCACACTCCTAACGTCACATCCCCAATGCAAAATTGATACAGGAAGGGATGGACACAAACATCGCTGACTGCATCCCAAGAGCTCCCCATCCTGGGTTCTGTCTCACTACAGCTAGTGTTGGGTTAGAGGCCGTACCAGTGTATAACAGAAATGGTTTATCAAAGTCATGTTCCATAACATGATTGAATCTCTTTACAAACTCAAGGTAAAACTTGGTTAGAACAATGGCTGATTGGATCTGCTCTTGCAGCATGGTCCCTGTATGTCTCACGTGATATTGCCAAGAGCTACAGAACAGAGCTACTTTATCCATACAAGCTCTGGCCAATGTTTGGAACCCAATTAACATCAAGTCAATGTAGATACCGTCAAACCTCGCAATAACGCGCCCCACCATAATGCAAAATCGCATATAACGCGATCAGAGGTTGGCTTCCCTTTAAGGCACAATACAGCACTGTACCAGCGGTCCCCAACACCATGGCAGGGGAGAGAAGCTGCAGCCCGCGCCTGCTGGGGACAGAGAGCACTGGCGCCCTGTGACGGAGCGATTCTGGCGGGACCCAACTGAGAGTGCCAAATCAGGACCAATTGCTTAAACAGGGCAGTTACAGCCCTAGGCTGGGGTTTTTCCACCTCTAAGGCAAACCAAACCAGCCAGACAAAAAGGACTTTGGTCTCACCCCACTGGCTAACCACAAGTCACACAAGCAATTTCCTTAGACACTCCAGTCTCCCAGTATCACCACCAGTGCACTCGTCCTGGGGATGAATGGTTATGAAAACCAACACCCCAATAAAAGAAAAAGGTTCTCTCAATCCCAAAGGACCAAGCCCCAGACCCAGGTCAATATACACATCAGATCTTACCCACAAATCACGCTGTTGCCAATCCTTTAGAATCTAAAATCTAAAGGTTTATTTACAAAGGGAAAAAGGTAGAGATGAGAGGTAGAATTGGTTAAATGGAATCAATTACATACAGTAATGGCAAAGTTCTTAGTTCAGGCTTGCAGCAGTGCTGGAGTAAACTGCAGGTTCAGATTAAGTCTCTGGAATACATCCCCCACTGGGATGGGTCGTTCAGTCCCTTGTGTAAAGCTTCAGTTTGTAGCAAAGTCCCTCCAGAGGTCAGAAGCAGGATTGAAGACAAGATGGAGATGATGCATCAGCCTTATATAGACTTTTCCAGGTGTAAGAATCCCTTTGTCCTCACGGTGGAAACTTACAGCAAAAATAATATGGAGTTTGCAGTCACATGGACAAGTTTCTGCATACTTTGCTGAGTCACAAGGCGTGTCTGCCTTCTCTCCATGGGTCAATTGTGTAGCTGATGGCCCTTTAATGGGCCATCAAGCCAGCTATGCCGGGCTAACATCAGCTTTGTCTGGGACACTTCCCAGAGGCAGAGCATAATACAAAATACAGACAGTATAGAGCCAATACTTATACTTAAACTACAAAATGATACACAGACATACAGACAGCATAATCATAACCAGCAACCCAGAACCTGGTCTTAGACACCTTATATGACCCCCTTTACTTAGGATTTGGTGCCACCACAGGACCTTGGTTGCAACCCATGTTCTATATGGTTCCCATTTATATCAATAACGTCACACGCCCACAGCCCTGGAGTTCTCTGTCCCCGGCAGGCGGGGCCGCGGCTCCTCTCCCCTGCAGGGCACTAGGGGCACATCAATGCACCGCGTTGGGGACCACTGACAGACTGACTGGTTTGAAACCCTGCTATACCGTGACCCGCATTTAGCGCGATGGAAGTTTTTGGACCCCAAACATCGCATTATAGTGGGGTTTCACTGCACTAATGTTGTCCATAGTACAGGAATCTTGGCATTTAGCCATGCAAGCAATATGGTCGTGTGCCTCAGTTTCCCTTTTCATACAGCACATCAGGTCTGGAATGTCTTTTCCCCTGTGAAAAGTTCCAAGACTGTTTACAGGCACTAACTGTGAAACATCAGCATTACAAGGCCTTTTAACATAAAGTGTGTTTTCATGTATCCCTTTCAACGTGTTCAAGGGATTTTCCACAAGATTAGGCACATTGTACATTCTTACAGTTCTTGGTAACAGCAACACGTTAGTTATAAAAATCACCCTCAGCAATAACAACAAATCCATTGCAAGTGTCCATCTACAATCATGTTTGTCATGCCACACCTTTGGCTCAATACCATTGGGGTTTGGGCCTTTTAGGGTTACTCTATGGCTTCCCTTTGCAAAATTAAGTTTTCTTCTTCTTCCTTGTCCTGAAGGATCAAACTCTGATTTCTCTTGCTTAACAGAATTCACTGGCTGATGGGGTGGGCTCTTGGTGCTAACAGCTATTAGCAAGTCTTTCTTCTCCCTGCCAGCCAGGTAATTTGCATCAACACAGACACTAGCGTTTAACTTCTTAGCTGCTACCAATTCCAAGACTGGACTCTGTCTTACAGAGATACCACACAAATCCAGAGGGTCTGAGGGTGAGAGCTGGCTTGCTCTCCCCTGCATCCTCAAGCATTTAGCCATAAAACTGTTCTGCTCTGAAACACCAGTAACCAACTCTTTCCTTGGACCCTGAAGCACAGACTGCTCCCTCCCAGAATCAGCCTGGAGACAGTCCTGTCCCAACACCATGGTCTTCCCAACAAGCTGTTCAAGCACAGCCCCTTGGTTATAGGGCTGCTCAACTTTCCTAACAGCTTTTACTCCATCTGAGACATTTTCAAAGCTACACACACTGGATCTCTCAAAAGGAAAGTCAGTGGATCCATTCACAACAGAACATTTCTGGCTGTTAGGAACTGAAACTTTCTTGATTAAATCACTTTCACACCCTTTAGCTGCAGTAAACCACTTGCACAGATTACCATGAGGATTCCTTTCCCTATAAGCAGCAAAGAATCCTGTGGCACCTTATAGACTAACAGACGTTTTGCAGCATGAGTTTTCCTGGGTGAATACCCACTTCGTCGGATGCAAGTAGTGGAAATTTTCCCTATGAGCTTTTCTAAGCAGCAATTCACCCCTCTCAGAAATTCTGCCCTTACACGCTTCACCTAGGGCTTGCTTTAAAGGAACACTTCCCTAAGCAACAACAGACTCTTTCTGGGTCTCACTTACATTTAGAATCAACTCTGGACCATCAGGCAGATTCCTACACAATCCGCTTTCAGGCAAACTCATAGACTTCATAGTCAAAAGGTCAGAAGCCTTCTCCTTCTTGCTACAAGTTTCCCAACTGTCAGTAGATAACACAGTTAAATCACTTTCATGCTCTCCTTGTGCCCTGGCTAGGGTATCACCCTGATCAGACAGAGCTGCTACACCCTTTTCCAACCACACACTAGCAACAGGCAAAATACAAGCACCAGAATTGTCTGGTCTCTCAGATTTTGCTAAGACACTAACTGGATGCAACCTAGTCACAGGGCCATTCTCCCCAGCAGACACAAACTTAGGACCATTCCCTTCCTGGGCTTTAGTTGAATCCAGAACCAACTCTGAGACAACTGCACTATTCTCAACCCTCCCAGGCTGAAAGGCCCCTTCTGTCTGCTCCACAGACACAGAAGAGCCGGAGACACATTCTCCTCTACCAGACACACAGCTTGGGATCTCCTTTCCCTTGTCCCAGCACACAGGGCTGTTCACAGACAACTGCTTGGAGACCGAGGTAGCTTCCTCCATAGGCAAGTCAATATCCCTGACAGACACAGGCACATTTCCTTCATTGTCACATTTTTCCACACAGGTAACAGCTAAGGGATAGGGACACTCATCTTCCACCGTCCTTGTCTTCCCAAACTGCTGACTAGACAAAGCCATCAGCTCACAAGGCCGCCTCGGCCCATCCAAACTTTCCTTGCCTTCCTCAGCTAGCGCTTCAACCTGACTATCCACTTTAATCTGCTCCAGAGAAACATTTTCTTGACCAATTAGTTCTGTCTGTGCTTGATCTAATTTCAGATTCACTTCTGAGACATTAGACCAGAGGTCGGCAACCTTTCAGAAGTGCTGAGCCGAGTCTTCATTTATTCACTCTCATTTAAGGTTTTACATGCCAATAATACCTTATAACGTTTTTTAGAAGCAGCAAAGAGTCCTGTGGCACCTTATAGACCAGGGGTAGGCAACCTATGGCACGAGTGCCGAAGGCGGCACATGAGCTGATTTTCAGTGGCACTCACACTGCCCAGGTCCTGGCCACCAGTCCAGGGGGCTCTGCATTTTAATTTAATTTTAAATGAAGCTTCTTAAATGTTTTAAAAACCTTATTTACTTTACATACAGCAATCGTTTAGTTATATATTATAGACTTATAGAAACAGACCTTCTAAAAATGTTAAAATGTATTACTGGCACGTGAAACCTTAAATGAGAGTGAATAAAGGAAGACTCAGCACACCACTGCTGAAACGTTGCCGACCCCTGTTATAGACTAACAGACATATTGGAGCATGAGCTTTCGTGGGTGAAGACCCACTTCATCGGATTAGAAGGTCTCTCTTGGTCTATATTATATAACTAAACTATTGTCATATGTAAAATAAACAAGGTTTTCAAAATGTTTAAGAAGCTTCATTTACAATTAAATTTAAATGCAGATCTTACGCCGCCGGCCCGCTCAGCCTGCTGCCGGCCTGGGGTTCTGTTCACCTAGGCCAGCAACAGGCTGAGTGGGACCGGTGGCCAGGACCCCGGCTGGCAATGGGCCGGCGGCCAGAAGCTGGGTTCTGCCCTCAATGCCGGAGGGGAGTGGGGTCCAGTGACCTGGGGTGGGGAAGGAGGCACGACCCAGCTGTTCCCAGGGTCCAGCAGGTGGCGAGCCGCAGCCCCCGGGCTCGGGCTGTGGGATGTGGCCTGCCCCAGTACAGAGCCAAGCTCATCCCGGTACTGGAGCTCCAGCCCCGGGGCAGCCTGCCTGAATCCAGGGAGCGGGGCCGGCCGTGCTCGGGGCGGGCGGGCACACGGCACAGCTGGGACCCTTCCCCACTTACAGGCCTTGCGGGCGCTGCAACTCCTGTGGGGCCGGGTCCCTCGTCCTGCCCCCGCCGGCGGAGCCGCTTCTGGGCTCGCTCAGACTCCACGGACACCAGGTAGCGGCATGGACAGGCTAACCTGGAAACACAACCTCCCGCCGGAAGTGACGGAGGTCAGGAAAGCAGGTGCAAATGCCGGCGGGAGGGGCAGAGAGGAGCAGGCTGCGCTGGGCAGGATTTTTAATGGCACGCTGCTGCCTGCCGGGGTCCCGGCCACCATCCCCGCTCAGCCCAGCAGGCAGCAGCGTGCCATTAAAAATCAGCTCATGTGCCATCTTTGGCACGTGTGCCATAGGTTGCTGACCCCTTCATTAGACAGACATTCAGAAACTTCATTCACAGACAAACAGCTATTTCCCACCAGGTTAGAGTCCCCCTCCCCTGGTCATAGCATAATGGGTTAAATACCGAAAACTGCTCAGAGTAATACAAGTATCAGAGGGGTAGCCGTGTCAGTCTGGATCTGTAAAAGCAAGCAAGAAGCAGGCTAGAGATAATGAGGTTAGTTCAATCAGGGAGGATGAGGCCCTCTTCTAGCAGTTGAGGTGTGAAAACCAAGGGAGGAGAAACTGGTTTTGTAGTTGGCTAGCCATTTTGGGCCTCATCCTCCCTGACTGAACTAACCTCGTTATCTCTAGCCTGCTTCTTGCTTGCTTATATATACCTGCCCCTGGAAATTTCCACTGCTTGCATCCGAAGAAGTGGGGATTCACCCACGAAAGCTCATGCTGCAAAACGTCTGTTAGTCTATAAGGTGCCACAGGATTCTTTGCTGCTTTTACAGAGTAATACAGACGCTCCCCGATTTACGCAAGTGTTCCGTTCCGGAACACCTTGTGTAACTCGAATTTTGTGTAAGTTGGAAACGTTTACCCAACCATTACACAAAAAACAACCAACCAAAACTTTCTAGCTTACGGAACTTTTTCCGTAAGTGCGGATTTGCGCAAGTTGGCTTTGCATAACCCGGGGAGAGTCTCTACAGCATACCAACATTGTATCATCTTGAAAGTCCTGTTTATTACAGTTTCTGCTGTTCTTCCCTTGCTTTTTTGACTTGGAGCCTAAGTCTGGCACCCCTCTCCTCAGCAGCCAGCAGCTCCATACACCCCCTCCAAGGCCTTTCCTCTCTCTCAGCGGCCGTCTTCTTTCTTTCATCAGCTTTTCTTTTTAATTCAACATTCCTTTCTTTGGCTTCTCTCTCTTTCAGCAGCTTCCCCCCCCCCCCCCCCCGGCCCCAATCCAGCCATTCTTTCTTTCGCTTCTTTTTCTAATTCAACATTCTTTTGCTTTTCCAGCAATCCAGTGTCTGCTAGTTTCTGTTCACGCTCAAGTTGCAGTTTACTTGCTGCCTTTTGCACGCTACTTGCTGTTCTGCAGCTTCTGTAGCATCGGGTAAGGGCCGTGCTCCTGCCCCCTGTTCACTGGCCATTAACAGCTCTCTCAGTTCTTGATTTATAGCATCTTTCTAAAGCTTATCCCCTTTTCTGAGCACAAATCTTCCAGGGCTTTTTTGTCAAGACCTCATATGCTCTTTGCTCATCCATTGTCACTGATCTTTAACCAACCAAACTCTCAATACCACAATTCCAATGTGGATAGTGTGGAGTTCTGACCCAAAGCTTAATTGACCTGGTTCTGTGGATCCTGCTGACTACGCCACTGTGACAGGTGCTGCCTTTGGCGGAACACGACTGAGAGAATCAATTCAGGACAAATCACTTAACACGGGGCAGTTACAGCCCCAGGCTGGGGTTTTTCCACCTCTAAGGCACCAAACCAACCAGCCAGAGAGGACTTTGGTCTCACCCCCACAGGCTAACCACAAGTTACACAAGCAATTCCCTTAGACACAGGGGTTGCTCCAGGCACCAGCGCACGTGCCTGGGGCAGCAAGTCAGGGGGTGGGGGTGGCCTGCGGTCGTCGTGAGGGTGGCAGTCAGGCAGCCTTCGGGGGCATGCCTGTGGGAGTTCCGCCAGTCCTGCGGCTTCAGCAGCAATTCAGTGGCAGGTACACCGAAGGCGCGGGACCGGCGGACCTCCTGCAAACATGCCG
Source organism: Mauremys mutica (assembly GCF_020497125.1). NCBI lineage: Eukaryota > Metazoa > Chordata > Testudines > Geoemydidae > Mauremys > Mauremys mutica. The sequence continues at coordinate 4,032,509 of NC_059073.1, read as the reverse complement.
CCAAATCCGCGGGACTGGGGCGGACCTCCTGCAGAAATGCCGCCAAAGGCCGCCTGACTGCCACACTTGGAGCGGTAAAAAATATAGAGCCACCTCTGCTTAGTCACTCCAGTTTGCCAGTATCCCCACCAGTGCCACTCGTTATGGGGACAAATGTTTATGAAAACCAACACCCCAGTAAAAGAAAAGAGGTTCTCCCGATCCCAAAGGACCAAGCCCCAGACCCAGGTCAATATACACATCAGATTTTACCCACAAATCACGCTGTTGCCAATCCTTTAGAATCTAAAATCTAAAAGTTTATTCATAAAAAAAATTATAAATGAGAGCTAAAATTGGTTAAATGAAATCAATTACATCCAATAATTGCAAAGTTCTTGGTTCAGGCTTGTAGCAGTGATGGAATAAACTACAGGCTCAAATCAAGTCTCTAGAACATCCCCAGCTGGGATGGGTCATTCAGTCCTTTGTTCAGAGCTTCAGTTTGTAGCAAGGTTCCTCCAGAAGTAAGAAGTGGATTGAAGACAAGATGGAGGGGTTCCCAGGGCCTTTTATATCCTTTGCCCTGTGGAAGGACCCTCTCCCTTCTTACTGTGGAAATCACAGCAGCAAGATGGAGTCTGGAGTCACATGGGCAAGTCACATGTCCATGCATGACTCAGTTTGCAGGTCAACGCCATTGTTTACATGTTAGTTTGAACCTTCCCAGGAAAGCTCAGATGTGGATTGGAGTCTCCCAAAGTTCATTGTCAGTGAAGTGTTTCTCGATTGGGCACTTATGGAGAATAGCCCCTTCTCAAGCTGACCAAATGCTTCACTGAGGCTACTTAGAATCAAAACACATTGAGATACAAGTACAGAGCCAATACTCATAACTTCAACTACAGAAATGATACACCCATACAGGCAGCCTAATCATACCCAGCACATCATAACCTTTCCATAGACACCTTACTGGATGTCCTTTGTACAAGATTTGGTGCAAATATATAACAGTGGTTGCAACAATGATCTATACGGTCATAGTTTATGTCAATAATGTCACACCTACTCCCATGGCACCGGGGACCAGGTGATGCTTCTAATCCCTGTGACGAGGAACAAGCTGCCTGGGACGGCCCCTTCAAGGTCATGGGACAGGTAAACGAGGTGAACTATGTGGTGGAACTGTCCAGCTAGGTGCACAGCCACCGGGTGCACCATGTCAACAGGATGAAGTCGTACTGGGGCAGGGAGAAGTTGGTGCTGGCTGTGTGAGGGCAGTGGGAGGAGAAGGGAGAGGGTCCCTGGTCGGCCTCCTTCCTGAGACGGGAGCCAGCCTCTCGCTGGAATCAATTCCCCTCTCAAATCAGCTAATCCCTGCCCAGCAGGCAGAGATCAGAGAGGTGCTGCATTTGTACCAGCAGCTGTTCTCCAACCAGCCTGGGCTCACTAACCTGGCTGTTCACCGAGTGGAGAGGGGAGCCAACCGTCCCATCAGGTGTTCCCCCTTCAGGGTCACTGGGAAATCAGCCCAGGACCTGGAGAGAGAGGTCGGGGACATGCTGGCTTTGGGGGTGATCCAGCCGTTCAACAGCCCCTGAGCCTCACCCATGGTGCTGGCCCCCATGAAGGACGAGTCAATCCAGTTCAGTGTGGACTATTGGAAGCTCAATGCCATCACCGTGTCCGATGCCGACCCCATGCCTAGGACCGATGAGATCCTAGAGAAGTTGGGGGGCGCCCGGTACCTCACTACCATGGATCTTACCAAAGGCGACTGGCAGGTGCCTTTGGACCCGGAGGCCAGGGCGAAGTCTGCCTGCACCACCCCAATCGGGCTCTTCGAGTTCCTGGTCCTGCCTTTCGGTCTCAAGGGGGCACCTGACACCTTCCAGCGTCGGGTGGACAAATTACTAAGGGGGATGGAGGACTTTGCTCTGGCGTAAATTGACGATATCTGTGTCTTTAGCCAGACCTGGGAAGAACATGTGTCCCAGGTGAAGAGGGGGCTGGGTCACCTCCAGGGTGCAGGACTGACCATAAAAGCTGAAAAGTGCAAGGTGGGGATGGCAGAGGTGTCATACCTGGGCCACAAGGTGGGGGGCGGCCACCTGAAGCCGGAGCCGGCCAAGGTGGAGGCGATCCAGGACTGGCCGCTCCCCAGACTAAGAAGCAGGTCCAGGCTGTCATTGGGATGGCCGGGTACTACCAGAGGTTTGTGGCCCATGTTAGCTCCCTGGCGGCTCCCCTCACGGGGCTGTGTAGGAAGGGGAAGCCAGACAAAGTGGTCTGGACCGAGCAGTGCCAGGGGGCTCTCTGTGCGCTGAAGGGGGCACTTATCCAGGGCCTGGTGCTGGTAAACCCGGATTTTAACAAACCTTCCTGGTGTTCACCAACGCCTCGGACACAGGGCTGGGGGCGGTGCTGATGCAAACTGATACTAAGGGCGGAGCCAAAGGGCCTAACCCCACAGAGCGAGTGCAACCCTTGAGAAGGGCTGTCACAGTGCAGAGGGTTTCTCCCAGGGGCCATACAGAGCCGAGAGGGCACAGGGAGTGGAAGATGGGAAGGATTAGCAAGGAAAGCTGCCTTATTGAGGTCAGAACATGTAGGGATAAAGTAAGAAAGGCCAAAAGCCATGTAGAATTGGACCTTGCAAAGGGAATTAAAACCAATAGTAAAAGGTTCTATAGCCATATAAAGAAGAAGAAAGAAGAAGTGGGATCGCTAAACACTGAGGATGGAATGGAGGTTAAGGATAATCTAGGCATGGCCCAATATCTAAACAAATACTTTACCTCAGTCTTTAATGAGGCTAATGAGGAGCTTAGGGATAATGGTAGGATGACAAATGGGAATGAGGATATGGAGGTAGATATTACCACATCCGAGGTAGAAGCCAAACTCGAACATCTTAATGGGATGAAATTGGAGGGCCCAGATAATCTTCAGCCAAGAATATTAAAGGAACTGGCACATGAAATTGCAAGCCCATTAGTAAGAATTTTTAATTAATCAGTAAACTCAGCGGTTGTACCGCACGACTGGAGAATTGCTAACATAAAAATAGGAACTAAGAAAGGGGGGAAAAAGTGATCTGGGTAACTACAGGCCTGTCAGTTTGACATCTGTAGTATGTAAGGTCTTGGGGAAAAAAAAAAATTTGAAGGAGAAAGTAGTCATGGACATTGTGGTCAATGGTAATTGGGACAAAATACAACATGGTTTTACAAAAGGTAGATTGTGCCAAACCAACCTGATCTCCTTCTTTGAGAAGGTAACAGATTTTTTTAGACAAAGGAAACGCAGTGGATCTAATTTACCTCGATTTCAGTAAGGCATTTGACACAGTTCCACATGAGGAGTTATTAGTTAAATTGGAAAAGATGGGGATCAATATGAAAATTGAAAGGTGGATAAGGAACTGGTTAAAGGGGAGACTACAACGGGTTGTACTGAAAGGTGAACTGTCAGGCTGGAGGGAGGTTACTAGTGGAGTTCCTCAGGGATCGGTTTTGGGACCAATCTTTTTATTACTGACCTTGGCACAAAAAGCGGGAATGTGCTAATAAAGTTTGCGGATGACACAAAGCTGGGAGGTATTGCTAACACAGAGAAGGACCGGGATATCATACTGGAAGATCTGGATGAGCTTGTAAACTGGAGTAATAGTAATAGGATGAAATTTAATAGTGAAAAGTGCAAGGTCATGCATTTAGAAATTAATAACAAGAATTTTGGTTATAAATTGGGGACACATCAGTTGGAAATAACAGAGGAGGAGAAGGACCTCGGAGTATTGGTTGATCACAGGATGACTATGAGCCGCCAATGTGATATGGCCGTTAAAAAAGCTAATGCGGTTTTAGGATGTATCAGGCGAGGTATTTCCAGCAAAGATAAGGAGGTGATAGTACCATTATACAAGGCACTGGTGAGACCTCATCTGGAATACTGTGTGCAGTTCTGGTCTCTCATATTTAAGAAGGATGAATTGAAATTGGAACAGGTACAGAGAAGGGCTACTAGGATGATCCAAGGAATGGAAAACCTGTCTTATGAAAGGAGACTCAAAGAGCTTGGCTTGTTTAGCCTAACCAAAAGAAGGTTGAGGGGGGATATGATTGCTCTTTATAAATATATCAGAGGGATAAATATCAGGGAGGGAGAGGAATTATTTAAGCTTAGTACCAATGCGGACACAAGAACAAATGGATATAAACTTGCTATCAGGAAGTTTAGACTTGAAATTAGATGAAGGTTTCTAACCATCAGAGGAGTGAAGTTCTGGAACAGCCTCCCAAGGGGAGTACTGGTGGCAAAAGACATATCTGGCTTCAAGACTAAGCTTGATCAGTTTATGGAGGGGATGATAGGATGGGATAGCCTAATTTTGGCAATTAATTAATCTTTGACTATTAACGGTAAGTATGCCCAATGGTCTGTGATGGGATGTTAGATGGGGTGGGATCTCAGTTACTACAGAGAATTCTTTCCTGGATGTCTGGCTGGTGAGTCTTGCCCACATGCTCAGGGTTTAACTGATCGTCATATTTGGGGTCGGGAAGGAATTTTCCTCCAGGGCAGATTGGCAGAGGCCCTGGAGGTTTTTCACCTTCCTCTGCAGTGTGGGGCACAGGTCACTTGCTGGAGGATTTTCTGCACCTTGAGGTCTTTAAAGCACAATTTGAGGACATCAATAGCTCAGACAGAGGTTGGGGGTTTGTTACAGGAGTGGGTAGGTGAGATTCTGTGGCCTGCGTTGTGCAGGAGGTCAGACTAGATGATCATAATGGTCCCTTCTGACCTTAAAGTCTATGAGATCCTGAGAGTCCGCGAGAGCCAATTACTGTTCCCCCGACCCACACATTGAGTAATAGAAAATGTGGAAACAGTAGAAGTGCTAAATGACTTTGTCTCAGTTTTCACCAAAAAGGTTAGTAGTGATTGGATGTCTAACATAGTGAATGCCAGTGAAAATGAGGTAGGATCAGAGGCTAAAATAGGGAAAGAACAAGTTAAAAATTATTTAGACAAGCTAGAGATTTTCAAGTCACCAGGACCTGATGAAATGCAGCCTAGAATACTCGAGGAGCTGACTGAGGAGATATCTGAGCCATTAGCGATTATCTTTGAAAACTGGAAGATGGGAGAGATTCCAGTGGACTGAAAAAGGGCAAATATAGTGCTAATCTATAAAAAGGGGAACAAAGAGAACCCAGGGAATTACAGACCAGTCAGCTTAACTTCAATACCCGGAAAGATACTGGAGCAAATAATTAAGCAATCAATGTGCAAACATCTAGAAGATAATATGTGATAAGTAACAGTCTGCATGGATTTGTCAAGAACAAATCGTGTCAAACCAAGCTAACAGCTTTCGTTGCCAGAGTAACAAGCCCTGTGGATAGGGGGGAAGCAGTAGATGTGGTATATCTTGACATTAGTGAGGCTTTTGATACTGTCTTGCATGACATTCTCATAAACAAATTAGGGAAATGCAACCTAGATGGAGCTACAATAAGGTGGGTGCAAAACTGGTTGGAAAACCGTTCCCAGAGAGCAGTTATCAGTGGTTCACAGTTATGCTGGAAGGGTGTAACGAGTGGGGTTCCGCAGGGATCGCTTCTGGGTCTGGTTCTGGTCAATATCTTCATCAGTAATGGCACAGATTTAAAATTTTTATTAAAGTAAATGTTTGAAATGAAATATACACAGGTTGAGAGGGAAGGTACTGTACATCTGGGGTCAGGCTTGGGTTATGGGGGGTTACAGAGATCATTTGCAAGGATGAAAAGATACATACATATCGCATATCCGGCATAGAGCCAGACTGGGGTGCAAGGGTTTTTAAAGTGTCAGTGGATAAGTGGGCTCGGGTTCGCCACCCATGGAATGATAAGGAGTCCAAGTCAGTATCGGTGGAGCGGATAGGTACATGGGTGTGGTGCGTCCCTTGGTCGGTCAGGGAAGGAAGTGGGTTATTTCCCTGGTCGGCGGTCTCGATTACTCAGTGTGGTATTGGCGGTGTCCGGTGATGTGTTCGGTATAAATGTCTCCAGACCACCTGATGGTGTCGGACACCATGAGCTGTCTCATGAGCCGGGCGTAGCATTGACCGACCCCACACGCTCTCAGAACCGGCTCGTTGTGGGGGTCCCACGAGCCCCAGGCTCCCACGATCAGGGCGTGTACCTGGACTTCGTAGCCCTGGGCTCTCAAGGTCTCGGCCAGCAGGGCATATAGTACACTGTGACGGAGCAGGAAGCAGGGCGGATTTGACCTGGGAATGTTGCAGGAGAGTTACATTGGGGATGGGGGGGACTTCCCTGGAAGGAAGCTGCCTGAGCTGTAACCTGAGCCAGGAGGGGGGTTGGGAGAAGTGACACCTTCTGCCTGGGAGAGTGAACAAAGGAGACGAGGAGCTGCGGGGAGGGGAAAGAGCTGCTGGAGGAGTTTTGTTTTTCAGTCTTGGGCTGGGAGGTGCAATGCAGGGAACCCCAAGCTGGGGTCTAAGCTCCCTGAACCCCCCAGAAGGACTTGATTCAGGGGTTCTGGTTGTGCCTACAAGCCCTGCTTGGGACTGTGTTCCTGTCATCTAATAAACCTTCTGTTTTACTGGCTGGCTGAGAGTCACGGTGAATCTCAGGAAGAGGGGTGCAAGGCCCTGACTTCCCCACCCTCCATGACATACACTTATAACGTTTGTGGACAATACCAAGCTAGGAGGGGTTGCAGGTGCTTTGGAGGATAGGCTTAAAATTCAAAACAATCTGGACAAACTGGAGAAATGGTCTGACGTAAATAGGATGAAATCCAATAAGGAGAAATGCAAAGTGCTCCACTTAGGAAGAAGAAGTGGGTATTCACCCACGAAAGCTCATGCTGCAAAACGTCTGTTAGTCTATAAGGTGCCACAGGATTCTTTGCTGCTTCACTTAGGAAGGAACAATCAGTTGCACACATACAAAATGGGAAATGAGTGCATAGGAAGGATACTGCAGAAAGGGATCTGGGGGGTCATAGTGGATCACAAGCTAGATATGAGTCAACAGCATAACACTGTTGCAAAAAAAGCAAACATTCTGGGCTGTATTAGCAGGAGTGTTGTAAGCAAGACACGAGAAGTGATTCTTCGGCTCTACTCTGCGCTGGTTAGACCTCAAATGGAATATCATGTCCAGTTCTGGGCACTGTGTTTCAGAAAAGATGTGGACAAACTAGAGAGTGTCCAGAGAAGAGCAACAAAAATGATAAAAGGGCCAGAAACCACGAGCTCCGAGGGAAGGTCAGGGCCACCCAGAGGATGCAGGGGGCCGGGGGCAAAGTAATTTTGGGGGGCCCCTTCCATTAAAAAAAAGCTGCAATACTATAGAATCCTGTATTCTCGTGGGGGCCCAGGGCAAATTGCCCCACTTGCCCCGGCCCCACGCCCCCCGAGCGGCCCTGGGGAAGGTTGAAAACACTGGGTTGGTTTAGGCTGGAGAGGAGGAGACTGAGAGGGGACATGATAATAGTTTTCTAGTACATTAAAGGTTGTTACATGGAAGAGGGAGAAAAATTGTTCTTGTTAACCCTACAGGACAGGGCCAGAAGCAATGGGCTTAAATTGCAGCAAGGGAGGGTTAGGTTGGACATTAGGAAAAAGTTCCTAACTGTCAGGGTGGTGAAGCACTGGAATAAATTGCCCAGGGAGGTTGTGGAATCTCCATCACTGGAGATGTTTAAGAGCAGGTTGGACAAACACCTGTCACACATGGTCTAGATAGTCGTCAGGCCAGGAGTGCAGGGAACTGGACTAGACGACCTCTCGAGTCCCTGCCAGTCCTATGCCTCGGGGTTTGGCGTGTGCCTATCGCTAACCTGTACAGAGCCAGCGGGGCCTGGGAGGCAGCATTTGTGGGTCTCAGAGACTGACCCACAGCAGGCAGGGACATGCTAAGGTGGGCGGTGGGGAGAGGCCTCATGACCCTCGGTACTGTCTCAACATGCCTAGGAGACAGGGCAGCAAGGCGGAGCAGCAGCTGCAGGAAAGCCCAGCCCAGGAAGGACGAGAGGAGCCCAAAGCTTGGTACATTCTCACTTTATTAGGACATCCTGTTTATACAGCTGAGTGCGGAGTGGCACTGGGCTCAGGGCACAGGGACAGCCAGGCAGCATGCAGCAGTGCAAGGGCCACACCCCAGAACCTCCTGCCCCTGGAGTCCAGGCAGCTCAGCAGTGCTCACGGCCCGCCTGTGCTACCTGGAGACTGTATGTGTGGTCAGGGCCTGGGGGCTGCTGGGACAGAGATGGCTTTATACCCCTGCCCCTACATGGCCCCAGGGTCTGTCAGGGCCTTCCTTGCTCCAGGGGGCGGGAGGGGCTCTGGGATCGATCCCTCTCCGCTGGCTGCATCACGTAGCACACCCGGGCCCAGACAGTGCAGAAGGCCCCCACTAGCCCCGTGATTGCCCCAGGTGCGTGGGGCAGACACAAGTCCTCTCGCCCGGCCCAGAGGTGCCCGGAGCCCAAGGGCTAGTAACCCTGCTATAGGCCGAGAACCTCCTCAGCCAGCCCCTTGCTCTCTTCAGTGTCTAGCTGCCGAGGGAGCTGGCCCAGGGGGCGGGAGAGGCCTGCACAGCTCCAGGAATGCAGCCCGCTGGCCCCAGGGATTGGGGTGTGGAGGGGATGGCGAAGCTGTCTCTGGGCTGCCCAGCAGGGGGCGCCAGCGCTGCTCCGCAGGCCCAGGCAGGGCGAGCCTCACCCAGGTCTCTCCTTGCTTAGCCAGGCCCCTGGGCAGGGGCAGCACAGATGCTGCTCCTGCAGGGGGCGCCCCAGGAGAGGGCTGGGCCGGGGAAAGGAGAGTCTGGACAGGCGCTGGTCTCACATCTAAACAGAGCTTTATTAACAGCAGCAGCCAGTCACATACAGAACAACAGGGCCCCCGGGACCCAGCCCTCCGGCGCCCGGAGCAGGGGGGAGCTGGGCTGCATGGAAAGGGAAGGCAGGGCTGTGACCAGGTGCTCGTGGGAGGGGAACTGGGCAGATCCCTGTGCTCAGCCCCGGGCCAGCCACGCATAGCGCCTCGGGAAGCAGTCTCAAGGGGGCTGCACACCAGGGCACTCCAGGGAGCAGCCACCACCACCGGCTCAGGGTCTCCAACATCTTCATGACCAACTGCAGGGAATGCAGGCAGGTGCTGCCAGGCCCGGTGGGGGCTGCGCTTCAGAGGCACCGCCCAGCATGCCAGATCTCCAGGGCCAGGCGCTAATGGAGCCTGCCTTTGAAGCTCTCCGGGGTCAGCTCACTAAAGGCCTGATCTGCCTGCGTGAGGCAGCACTGCCACTAGAGTGCAGCGCCTGGGGCCAGAGAGCTCCCTGGGGGCAGGGCGGGGGGGGGTTCAATCCATTCACCGCTGGGAGGCTGGGGACACAGCTGGCTAGTGACAGCTGAGAGGAGCTGCCCCTGGCTGCCAGGGAGCTGGGCACCTCCGTGGTGGAGGATGGGGGCTGCCAGAGGGCGGGAGCAGCATGCTTGGGACACAACCAGGCAGCGACATTCCCTGAAGCAAGACAGCAGCTCCTGACATGGTGCAGAGCAAAGCGATTTACACCCCCCCGCACTGCCCCCTGTGCGCTCGGCCCCACGCAGCACAGGCAGCCGAAGGATGGAGAGTGTCCCCCACCCCAGGATGGCCCAGGGCAGGTCCTTCCAAAACCATGAGCCCACTGCAGCTCAGCTGCCCCCAGCCCCACTGTCCTTCCCGAAGAGCTGGTGAGGGGACCATGGGTCAAACTAACTAGAACACGAGAACCAACACCACACCAAATGGCTATGGGGGAGCAGGGCTGGGGGCGGGGGCAGTGACACAGTGAGCTGAGGCTGGCACAGGGGCAGGAGGTTACCCTACTCTCCACAGCAGCGGACGTGCGCGTGCTAGTCCTTGGCCCGGCCGATGATGGCCAGGATGTAGAGGAAGATCTGGATAATATCCGTGTAGAGGTTGAGGGCGGCGAAGACGTACTCCTCCGGGCTCAGGGCCAGCTGCTTGTTCCCCAGGAGCATCTGAGTGTCCACCGCTAGGAACTGCAAGAGAGGGGGGTGGGGTGTCATCCAGGAGCAGGGTGCCAGCTCTGGCACCAGGCCTGCCGCAGCAGCACACGTTCAGCATGGACCATGCCCAGGTACCCAGCTCTAGGCCTTGCCAGCAGCTCTGAGGGGGAGAATGCAGCCCCCCATCCTGCACACCCAGGGCTCACAGCGCATGGCATGGCAGGAGGGATGGTCCATGCCAGGCTGCGCCTCTGCCCCCTGCACATGGGGGTGCTCTGGAAATGCTGCCAGGATGGAGGGGCATGGACAGTGCCATGCCCAGGAGCAGAGCACTGGGGGTTGGGTGATCCAAGGGGAAGGGCTGTCCCTGGCCATCACTGACACCGCCCTGCCAAGCCCTCCTTCCCTCTCTGAGCCGAGTCTCCAACGCCCCTCCGACTCTAGATACGGGCACGGGTCCCAGTGCTGGCTTGTGAGCGAGAGCTGTGACTTGGCCGCTGCTGCTGGTGGGTGGGAAGGGGCCATCTCAAGAACAGGGGTGTTTATCCAGGCGTGATGACTGGTCCCACAGCTGCCACTGGGACCTGATGTTGATGCCCACCCTCACCCCAGGCAGGGGGAGCCAGGTTCCAGCTGGGACTAGGCAGGAGCAGGAGATGAGGGTCTGAAGTTACCGCCAGTTCTAGAGCGGTCCCCACCGCACAGCTCCAGGCTACCCTCCAGCAACGCGCTCACCCAGGGGCACAGGGATACGGTGGGCATAGCAGACCAGCAGCTGGAGAGGGTGGATTTTAAGGCCCGAGGGGCGCAGGGCCCATGACCCTGAGGGTTTGGTTTCTCAGCTGTGGTGAGGCAGCCAGATGCCCATGGGGGAGGGGTTCGTCAGGCAGAGCTGTCCCCTTTGAGGCCCTGGCGAGCCCCTAGGCTGAGCGCCCTGGCTCCTGCCCACTCAGCTCCAGCCCAGGCCTTCCCCACGCTGGGCAGGGATCTGCAGGAGACAGTGGGGTGGCGCTGCCCCCACCCCCAGGAGCGCCCTGCCCCGGCAGACACTCACACAGGTGAAGAGCAGGGCTCCCAGCGAGGCGTAGACGATGTCCATGATGCGGTTCCGGATGAAGATGCACAGGATGGAGAAGAGGATCAGCACCACCAGGCAGACGATCAGCACGCCCCGGCAGGAGGTGAAGTCATACTTGGTCTGCAGGAGAGGACGACGGGCCATCGGGGTGTCACACGTGGGGTCTCCAGCCCCTGCCCGCGTGGCTGGGCCTGCGCCTGGCCCCAGCACTGCTCTGCCTGCTGGAGGAGCTGAAAGGAGCCCAGGTCTTTCTGCTTTCCAGGCAGCTCCCCCAGGAGCCCAGACACGGGCCGGCTGCCCAGCCCCAGGCAAGGCTACAGCACAGCTGGGTCCGAGGGCCAATTCCCCGAGAACCAGCACAGGCAGCTCGCAGGCTGCACCTGGGTTCTGCCAACCCCGTGGCCAGCTCCCAGGGACGCTGCTGTTCCCACAAAGCAGGATCCACACCCAACACAGCCTGAGCATGTGGAGACGTCAGCGGGCGGGTGCTGTACCTGCCCAAGGGCTCCAGAGCATCAACCCCTTGGCAGCATGAAGGCCCAGACGGTGCCAGGGAAGCTACTGCAGCAGGGACCGACTCCCAATGGCAGGTGTCTGGCTAAGGCTGAGACAGGAGGCACAGCTGGGCAGTGACCCACAGGTGCCAGGGCCCCAGGCAGAGAGCTAGCAATGTCCCCAGGAGGGGGCAGCCTGGGGCTTCGGCTCCCCACTCTCACAGTTGGAGAAGGCAGATGCCAGACAACCCCTCATCCCCCAGACATGCTGGGTGGCCCAGCAGCCAGCTCCCAGCCCAGCCATCGAGCGCTGGCGGGGAGGGAGCCCAGCCCCTCTCACCTGCAGGGAGAAGAGGACAACGGTGAAGCAGACGATGGCCGTGATGCCCACGGCCATGATGACGGCGTCCGTTTCATAGAAGCTGGCGATCATCCCCACCATGTAGGAGAGGCTGACAGTCAGGATGGACTGGAGAGAGGGGACATGTGTTAGGGGGGGATGAGCAGGCCGAGCAGAGCCAGGGCTGGGCAGGCACCCGGGTGAGGGGTGCCCCAGGCTGCTAGGGCAGCCGCCTGGGCACCACCATCCAGCCCCGAGCTGCAAACCCTTGGCACCACAACAGCCTCATTCCCCTGGGACCCTTTTGCAGCACACACCGGGGAGCCCCGAGCTGGAAACCTACAACCCCAGGAGGGGCGGGGCCTGGAGAGTGTCCAGCTGGGGCGAACGGGGAACGAAGGGTTTACAGCCTTCGCCGGAGGGAACGGCCACCTGCTAAAAGTGTAGCACACGGCCATCAGCCTTCCAGGCTGGGCAGTGAGAAGGGGTCTCCACCCCCTGCCCCATGTTGCCAGCTCCCGCCCAGCCAAAGGGACGAGAAAGGATGACTAGCCCCATGTTCAGCTGGAAGCAAGTGTAATGAAATCTGGCACCCCAGATCCACCAGGGACTGTGGCCATGGGGCTGTTACTGGCTCTGTGCTCAGGACCTAGGGGCTGCACTTGGGGTCAGTGCTGACTCAAGAGAGCGCCCCTATGGGACTCCACCCCAGAGCCAGCAGCACAGCGCCTCCTAGTGCCTCCCTGGGCTCAACATCCCCTGCATTGCCCAGCCCCACCCCAGAAGGGCTGTCGCAGCTCAGCACTCCTGGAAGGTGGCGCGAGACCATGGGGTGAGGGGTACAAGCACCCCGCGTAAGCAGCTGGGTCGGGAGAACTCCCTGGAGTGCTCAGCACACAGCAGCGCTGAGCCTGGCCATGCCGTCAGGGAGGGGAGTCGTACGGGGATGAGGTCAGTCCTCGCACTTCTCCCCCGGGCAGGAGCAGCGCAGGGAACAGCACGATGGGTGGGAAGAGCAACGCCAGCCTGCCCCAGAGCAGAGGGCCCCTCCCAGCCCCAGATTGTCACCCCAAGCGAGGGGATTTCAGCGGTGGGGCTGCGAGAGCCGTGCTGGGCCCGCAAGCTGGCGCTCACCAGGGCGACCAGGTTCCAGGGGTACTTGCGGCGGAACTCCCCACAGCAGCTCAGCACGATCAGCGAGATGAAGAAGACGGCGTAGGAGACGTAGTACATCCAGACGTTGCGCCTCACAAAGCCCTTCATGCCCTTCACAAAGGTGAAGATGGCCACGAAGGCCAAGGTCACGCTCAGCTGGACGGTCAGCACCAGGAACACCTGGCGGAGCACATGACATGGTGAGGTCAGGTCCCCTCTCCCCCTGCCCCCATGCAAAGAGAGGGCCACTCCCACCTCCTCTAGTGGGGATCACAGGCCCTTGGCCCCTGCCCCAGTGCACTGGGAGCCCCTCACCTTGCGGATGAAGGCCTGGCGGATGCTCTTGTCGTCCCAGTGGGTGATGGGGAAGTCCTGGTTGTCGTAGTACGAGGGCGGCCCGTCCTCATGGTAGTTACTGTGCAGCGGAGCTAGAGAAAGGGGGAGTAAGGCAGAAGCTGGTGCACAGCCCTTCAGCCCTCCACCCAGCCCGGCCAGGAGCAGCCCAGCACCCAGGAAGAACTAAGCTCCAGGGGAGTGGGCCCCGGGCCAGATGGGTGCTGGGCTCTACTGCACACACTGCAGCACCTTGTTCCACATCTCCAGCCCCAACCCTGGGGAGATCACGGCCTGGCTATGCCCCAGAAGCGGCAGCTCACCAACTCTGGTGGCCATGGTGCCAGGTCTCCAGGGCACACGGACAGGGCTCATTCCATCTTGCGGTGCCAGTGTCACACAGGGAAAGAAGAACAGCAGGTGAGAGGGGTCAGGCAGGGCTGGGTGCAGTGGGCAGAGCTGACTAGAAGCATGGCCATGCCTGCCATGCCAGCACTTGGACATCCTTCCTGCTCGGACTCCGCCACGGCCCACCTGAGGGCACCGGTGTGGGGAGGCAGGAGCCTACACCCTGCGCCTCTCAGAGGCTGGAGGAAGCCTGGGGCTGCCCCCCATGCCCAGCCTGTCTTCCCCACCAGCTGGGGGGGGGGAGGAGAGGAAAGGAGAGGAGCTGCCATAGCTGCAGCTCAGCCACAGGGAGGAATTGCAGGCAGCTAAGAGGTGTCACTGCAGGGAGCTCAGCATTTCCTCCAGAGTGGGAGATGCCAGCGCGAAGGTGAGAGCCTGCCAGACCCCACCCTGCCCCCCTCCCCAATGGTGGAGGGCCAGCAGGAAACAGGGCCCTGGCTCGTGGCTAGGCCTCACCTGCCCCAGGGAGGGGAGGCTGCAGGAGTCTCCTCGTCTCTCCTTAGGGTGCAAGAGGGCTGTAAGCAAGAGACTCCCCCTTCTTCTCCAGAGGAAGCAGCTGCTGCTGTCCCCAGGGCAGAAAAGCCCTCGGGGCTGCAGCAGCAGGGAGTGAGCAGGCAGAGAGCACTGAGCCCCAGCGATTCCTGTGACCTTGGCCAAGCCACACCAATTCAGTCCCCAACCCACCGCTCACTCAGACCCCCGGACCCTGTGCAGGATGGAGGGGCCCAGAGAGTTCAGACTGGGAGTGTTACCACTGCCCCACCAGGCCCAGGAGTCACAGGGGCCATCACAGATCTCATTGCAAAGTGGGGTCTAGGGACCAGTTTACACAGACACTGCACCAGGTTAACTGGCTTCCCTGTCTCCCCTAGGTCTGGATCCTGAGTTATTCTCACAGCACCAGCCCATGTGCTGTGAAAACTCACAGAAGGACAGTGAAGAAATCTGGCAGCATGTGACCTCCAGAAGAAGAAAGAGGCGCGTCCATGTACCAGCAATGCAGATACAGGTACTAATGCGGAGAGTGGAGTAGATGATACATCTGAGGGAAGGGAGCAGGAGGAGACTCCACCAATTGGAAGGCATGAGATGCACTGTCCTAGGGACGGGGGTTCCACGACCACCGCTCCCAAGAGAAGGAGGCGGGTGGTGGTGGTCAGGGACTCCCTCCTCAAGGGAACTGAGTCATCTATCTGCCGCCCCAACCAGGAAAACAGGGAGGTCTGTTGCTTGCCAGGGGCTAGGATTCACGATGTGACGGCGAGGCTGCCAAGACTCATCAAGCCCTCAGATCGCTACCCCTTCCTGCTTCTCCTCATGGGCACCAATGATACTGCCAAGAACGACCTTGAGCGGATCTCTGCAGACTACGTGGCTCTGGGAAGAAGGATAAAGGAGTTTGAGGCGCAAGTGGTGTTCTCGTCTATCCTCCCTGTGCAGGGAAAAGGCCTAGGTAGGGATCGTCAAATTGTGGAAGTCAACGAATGGCTACGCAGGTGGTGTCGGAGAGAAGTTTTGGATTCCTCGACAATAGGATGGTGTTCCAAGAAGGAGGAGTGCTAGGCAGAGACGGGCTCCACCTCACAGAGAGAGGGAAGAGCATCTTTGCAAGCAGGCTGGCTAACCTAGTGAGGAGGGCTTTGAACTAGGTTCACTGGGGGAAGGAGACCAAAGCCCTGAGGTAAGTGGGGAAATGGGATACCGGGAGGAAGCACAAGCAGGAGAGTGCAAGAGGGGAGGACTCCTGTCTCAGACCGAGAAAGCAGGACAATCAGCGAGTTATCTTAAGTGCCTAGACACAAACACAAGAAGCCTGGGAAACAAGCAGGGAAAACTGGAAGTCCTGGCACAGTCAAGGAACTATGATGTGATTGGAACAACAGAGATTTGGTGGGATAACTCACATGACTGGAGCACTGTCAGGGATGGATATAAACTGTTCAGGAAGGACAGGCAGGGCAGAAAAGGTGGGGGAGTTGCATTGTATGTAAGAGAGCAGTATGACTGCTCAGAGCTCCGGTATGAAACTGCAGAAAAACCTGAGAGTCTCTGGATTAAGTTTAGAAGCGTGAGCAACAAAGGTGATGTGGTGGGAGTCTGCTATAGACCACCAGACCAGGGGGATGAGGTGGACGAGGCTTTCTTCTGGCAAGTGGCAGAAGTTACTAGATCACAGACTCTGGTTCTCATGGGAGACTTTAATCACCCTGATATCTGCTGGGAGAGCAATACAGCGGTGCACAGACAATCCAGGAAGTTTTTGGAAAGTGTAGGGGACAATTTCCTGGTGCAAGTGCTGGAGGAACCAACTAGGGGCAGAGCTCTTCTTGACCTGCTGCTCACAAACAGAGAAGAGTTAGTAGGGGAAGCAAAAGTGGATGGGAACCTGGGAGGCAGTGCCCATGAGATGGTCGAGTTCAGGATCCTGACAAGGAAGAAAGGAGAGCAGCAGAATACAGACCCTGGACTTCAGAAAAGCAGACTTCGACTCCCTCAGGGAACTGATGGGCAGGATTCCCTGAGAAAATAAAATGACGGGGAAAGGAGTCCAGGAGAGCTGGCTCTATTTTAAAGAATCCTTATTGAGGTTGCAAGAAAAAAACATCCAGATGAGTAGGAAGAATAGTAAATATAGCAGGCAACCAGCTTGGCTTAACAGTGAAATCCTTGCTGATCTTAAACGCAAAAAAGAAGCTTACAAGAAGTGGAAGATTGGACAAATGACCAGGGAGGAGTATAAAAATATTGCTCAGGCATGCAGGAGTGAAATCAGGAAGGCCAAATCACACTTGGAGTTGCAGCTAGCAAGAGATGTGTTAAGAGTAACAAGAAGGGTTTCTTCAGGTATGTTAGCAACAAGAAGAAAGTCAAGGAAAGTGTGGGCCCCTTACTGAATGAGGGAGGCAACCTAGTGAGAGGATGTGGAAAAAGCTAATGTACTCAATACTTTTTTTGCCTCTGTCTTCACAAACAAGTTCAGCTCCCAGACTACTGCACTGGGCAGCACAGCATGGGGAGGTGACCAGCCCTCTGTGGAGAAAGAAGTGGTTCGGGAGTATTTAGAAAAGCTGGACGAGCACAAGTCCATGGGGCCGGATGCGCTGCAGCCGAGGGTGCTAAAGGAGTTGGTGGATGTGATTGCAGAGCCCTTGGCCATTATCTTTGAAAACTCATGGCGATCGGGGGAGGTCCCGGATGACTGGAAAAAGGCTAATGTAGTGCCCATCTTTAAAAAAGGGAAGGAGGAGGATCCAGGGAACTACAAGCCAGTCAGCCTCACCTCAGTCCCTGGAAAAATCATGGAGCAGGTCCTCAAGGAATCAATTCTGAGGCACTTAGAGGAGAAGAAGGTGATCAGGAACAGTCAGCATGGATTCACCAAGGGCAAGTCATGCCTGACTAACTTAATTGCCTTCTATGATGAAATAACTGGGTCTGTGGATGAAGGGAAGGCAGTGGATGTGTTATTCTTTGACTTTAGCAAAGTTTTTGATGCGTTCGCCCACAGTATTCTTGCCAGCAAGTTAAAGGAGTATGGGCTGGATGAATGGACTATAAGGCGGATAGAAAGCTGGCTAGATCATCGGGCTCAACAGGTAGTGATCAACGGCTCCACGTCTAGTTGGCAGCCAGTAATCAAGCGGAGTGCCCCAAGGATTGGTCCTGGGGCTGGTTTTGTTCAATATCTTCATTAATGATCTGGAGGATGGTGTGGACTGCACCCTCAGCAAGTTTGCAGATGACACTAAACTAGGAGGAGTGGTAGATATGCTGGAGGGTAGGGATAAGATACAGAGGGACCTAGACAAATTAGAAGACTGGGCCAAAAGAAACCTGATGAGGTTCAACAAGGACAAGTGCAGAGTCCTGCACTTAGGACGGAAGAATCCCATGCACTGCTACAGACTAGGGACCGAGTGGCTAGACAGCAGTTCTGCAGAAAAGGACCTAGGGGTTACAGTGGACGAGAAGCTGGATATGAGTCGACAGTGTGCCCTTGTTGCCAAGAAGGCTAACAGCATTTTGGGCTGTATAAGTAGGGGCATTGCCAGCAGATCGAGGGACGTGATCATTCCCCTCTATTCAGCATTGGTGAGGCCTCATCTGGAGTAGTGTGTCCAGTTTTGGGCCCCACACTACAAGAAGGACGTGGAAAAATTGGAAAGAGTCCAGCAGAGGGCAACAAAAATCATTAGGGGGCTGGAGCACATGATTTATGAGGAGAGGCTGAGGGAACTGGGATTGTTTAGTCTGCAGAAGAGAAGAATGAGGGAGGATTTGATAGCTGCTTTCAGCTACCTGAAAGGGGGTTCTAAAGAGGATGGATCTAGACTGTTCTCAGTGGTAGCAGATGACAGAACAAGAAGCAATGGTCTTAAGTTCCAGTGGGGGAGGTTTAGGTTGGATATTAGGAAACACTATTTCACTAGGAGGGTGGTGAAGCACTGGAATGGGTTCCCTAGGGAGGTGGTGGAATCTCCTTCTTCAGGAGTTTTTAAGGTCAGGCTTGACAGAGCCCTGGCTGGGATGATTTAGTTGGGTTTGGTCCTGCTTTGAGCCGGGGGTTGGACTAGATACCTCCTGAGGTCCCTTCCAACCCTGAGATTCTAGGATTCTATGGCCAGAGCCCACCACATAACCCAGACCCCCTCACTTGGCCCCCCAGGGATGGGGCTGACTCTGCATCTTTCACCCCATTTCCTGGCAGCTCACCCCACCCTTGAGGCCCAGCTGCAGAGTGGACACAGGTACTATCTCTAGGGCCACAGCAGGCGCAGAGCAGACATGGGGGGAGAGCTGGGAGCCCCAGGAGGAGTCTGGGAGCGCTGCATGGTAGCAGGTCAGAGGGCACCACCAGCTGCAGCAGACTTTGGAGAGAGGCCCCCAGCTGGACCGGCAGCACCTGCTGCGACTCCAGGCAGGCAGAACGCAGCCTGACTGCTGGGAGGGTTCGAGTCTCGCTCAGCTCTAGAGGGGGATGGGGCAGCTCCCCCAAGCATGCCTTCCCCACTGCCCCTGCCCTGCCTCCCACGGGAGCAGCAATGTCACTTACAGCCTTGGTCCTCTGAGACTATGGGCTGTGGCTGGGCGTATGGCGGCTGCATATATGGCCCCTGAGGATACACGCCTGCCGGTGGATATGGCCCCTGAGCATACGGGGCCGGTGGGTACGGCCCAGGCCCTTGAGGGTACGGGCCCTGCGGAAAGCCCGGCTGGTTGTAAGGTCCTGGCTGGAACTGGGGCTGTGGATAGGGTGCTGCCGGGTAGGGGGGCTGTGCGTAGGCTGGCGGGGCAGGAGGCTGCTGCCCAGGGAAGGCAGGGCTTGGAGTGGGGAAGCCATCGCCCGACACCAGGAAGCTCTTCTCGTGGGACATGTTCCCAGGCGCTCACTGCCGCTTCAGTGCTGGGGAGAAAACACACAGAGGGGGCGTTAGAGGCCTTGCTCCTGAGTCCCCCCACTGCCAGCCAGTCACAGCCTGAGGGGCCCCCCAAAGCCCAGCCTCCCAGGCAGCCCCCTGGACCCATCCTTCTCGGAGCTGACAGGACTGGAAGCCCCTCCCCCCACCCATCGCCCTATGCCCGGCTGCCCCCCCGCACCCCCACAGCTGCCTCCCCGCCCCCCCAGCCTCACTCAGGGGGCCCACGTCACCCGCCCATGAGGTGGGCCCTGCTGGCAGCAGAGTCTCTGCTAGGGAGCAGGCTGACCCAGTTCCTGTAGCTCCGTTGCCACGGTAACCAGGGCCTAGCGCCAGCTTCCCCTCCCGAGCTCCGGCTGGATCGGGCCAGGCCGGAGACGGGTGTGGGGCAGCGGCAGGGCCGGCGTCTGCCCCGCAGAGCCCGGGGGGAGCCTGGCCCAGCCCCCATTTCCAACTGGGGCCCCACTGCTCAGCTCTGCCTCCGGGCCTGCCCTGGCCCCCAGCCACTGACTCCCGCTCCGCTGCCCAGGCTCCAGACCTGCCTGAGGCCCCCTTGCTCCCACCCAGGCTCAGCCCTGGCACCTGCCAGCTCGGAGGGAAAGGGGGCGCCTGGCGGGAGGCACCAGGGCCAGAGGATCTGGGGAGAGCCTTTTGTTCAACCGCCATGCGCGAGCTGCTCCTCCCTGCTCCCCACAGGGCTCTCAGCTCCATGCTCCTGGCAGCCCCCTTCCCTCCTGGCTGCAGAGCGTCCTCCGACGGCGCACAGAGGGAACAGCAGCCGGGATTGGGCAGGGGAGGCCAGGTGCTGGAGCCGGGCTGGCCCTACAGCGGAGCCTGCAGCAAGGAGCAGGACGGAGCTGCTGACGCCTGGCAGGCCAAATGGAAGGCCCTATGTGCCAGATCTGGCTGTCAGGGGGCTGCCTTGGGGCTAGGATGACCAGATAGTGTGAAAAATCGGGATGGGGTCAGGGGCTAAACAGGCACCTATATAAGACAAAGCCCTAAAATATCACAACTGCCACTATAAAATCAGGACATCTGGTCACACTACTCGGGGTGCCCTGTGACTGCAAGGGTGGCAGGTGCCTGCACTGCCCAGAAGGAGAGCGGGGCTCAGGGGGTTTCTGAGACCCAGTCGAACTCAATGTGTGTCTACACAGCCGTTTTCCAAGCACTAGCCCAAGCTGGGCTGGGGAGGCTGCTGCACAGGCTGTGCAGAGGTACCTGAAGCACCTTGGGCAGCCACAGCTCAGGATGGGCAGGAAGGGCCCCAGGCAGAGACATGCTCCGCAAGGAAGCCCCGAGGACTCAGCACACACCCAGGACACCATCTTTGGGCTAGCCCGGCCAGAGACCCCAGCCTACATGAAAGAGTCAGGGAAGGGCTGGGCCTGGCCCGCTGCAGGAAAGCTCCTTCAGCCCTCCCCAGCAGCTGGGTCTGCTCTGGCTTGTTAGTTTGACTTCAGAGGATGAGTCCCAGAGCGTGAGTGTGGGAGCTCACAGCCCCCCGCCATAGGGGCAGGGGTGCTGCCTCATTAAACAGAGTGTCCCCCATGCCCAGCCCGGGGCTGTTACGCAGGCCTCCTTCACTCAACAGCTGGCAATGACTCTGCCTGTTTTCCAGTCACTTAGTGAATCTCCTCTGGCTTTTCCAGGGAGACAGGGCCCCCATTCACCCCCCACAAGGCTCCTCTCCGCTCGCCCACCCACAGAACTTCCCCTCTGCCCATATCCCTGCCCCCGGACCCCCCCGCCACTGCAGGGACCCCAGCCGTCCCCCCCAGGGACTCTGGTCGCCACAGGGCTCCCCCCCTGCCCCAGGCCACTCTGCCCAGCACATAGAAGCAAAGGACAAGCCCATTTTTCTTCTTTCCAGTAGTGGTGACTACAGCCCAACAGTGCCGGCTGCACAGCGTGCCCGCAGCTACAACTGAGGCACCCATGGGGTTAATGGCGAGGGCAGGTGCAGGCTGCTCCTTTTTTACACAGCATTATATCAGCATTCCCATGTCCCCTGTTTGGGTTTCACGTAGGCTCCTGCCATGACAGGTTGGCATGCAGTGAAACAGAAGGGGTGCCACCATGCCAGCAGGCCTGGGAGCTAAAGCCAAAGTACACCCCACCCAGAACACCGGTGGCCAGCACCATCTCCCGGGCTCCCTCCCTGCTTGTGCTGCACAGGGCTGGCCACAGAGTGCTGGCTGTGTCCAGGGACTGGCAGGCAGAGCTCTCCAGGCTGGAGCTGCTGTGCCAGGAGCAGGAGGGACCTGGTACTGCCCAGCCCCCAGCAGGGCAACGCCCCTTCTTGTAAACACCGGGGCTCATTTCTCAGGCAGCAGCAGCAGGAGCTGGGCCTGCTGCCACAGGGATTCTGGGAAATCCCATCTAATTCCCAGCATCAGCTGGCCCCACTCACGTGACATGGTGCTGGGCTGGCACTGGCATTGCAGGGCCAGTGCTGTTCCCTGCCCTGGGTTCAGTCCAACTTTCTCCTGCAAGTAATTTACAAACACAGCTGCACCCTCGGCCAGAAGGGCTGAAACCCCACAGCGCAGCATCCACCATGGCACCACCCAGGGGATTTAACACCTTCATTGAAACCCAGCCAGTGTCAGCCACGCAGCCTAGGCACCCAGAGCTCCCAGCTGCCCGGCACAGCCCCTGCATACCACACACCCCTCCTCAGGGCACAGCAGCTCCCAGGAATGCCCACACACACGCACACACCCAGAAACACCGGAGTGGGTGCTTCCTTCGGTCCTGGCGAGAGACGCAAGCCCCCGTTTATCCCCAGGTGCAGTACAGCTGCAGTGCCAGCTTCCCATCGGGCAATACTCCTCCTTGGGCTGGGGCCACCCTTAGGAGCAGGAAGGGGGTGTGACGAAGTGGGAATATTTGGTAATATTTTTATTAGGTCTGTTTGTGCCCCAGTTTCCCCCAGATTCTGCACTGTTGCCCACTGTGTGCTCCCCAGGCAGGCTGAGACACACAGGTGGGCGGTGCCCAGCTTTCCAGACCGTAGCCTCATATCAATGGAGCAGCTGAGAAGACAATGGCAAAGCCAGTTGCCTAGACATTGACACCTAGCAGCCAGGGACCCAGAGGGAAGTGGACTTTCCTGCCTCTCCTAGGGGAGACTTACAGCCTTACCCCCATGGGTCTCAGGCTGGGGAAAGTGCTGGCTGCTGGAAGGAGCCAGGGCTCTCACCTAGTGTCTGACCAAGGTGGTCAGATGGACAGCCAGGGCTGGAACCATGGGGTCACTGCAGCTCGGCTGGGCTCTTGGTCGACCAGCCCAGACGATGCTCCTAGGCTCCCCTCAGGGCGGCCTGTGCTGTGTGCGAGGTTCAGAACCAGCTTTTTCACAGCACGGCATGCGCGTCACTGCCCACACAGCACAAGGTGCATTGGCCCCTCCCTCAGGCTCTGTCAGTGGGATAAGCAGAGCAGAGTGAGGGGCTGTAGGGCCAGAGGCCCAGTCCAAGGAGGGGGTGAGGCTGGGTGGCTACCCCAAGGCAGAGCAAGACCCCTCGGGGGTCAGCCCCACTGCAGGGTTTGCCCTAGAGACACTGTTCCAAAGCTGGGGCCAGGCACCGCACCTGTGAGTCCGGGACCGGGGGCCTATTGCCCTCAGTCTCTCTGCTCAGACTCTCCTTGACCAAGCCCACTGTGAGCAGGTGTCTGGAGACCTCGATTCCTTCCCTCCCCCCCACCCCCGGTGCCCCTTCTCAGACTGGGCAGCCAGGAACACTCCATGCCAACCTGGGCTTGAGCCTGCACCAGGCTCAACTGCCCACTGCTAAGAGCCAGCCAGGCCTGCACCATCACAGCACGGAGCAGGTCGGGGGGGGGGGGGGGAGGGGACCCTTCCGCCTGCCCCACCAGCAAAGCCCACTGCACAGCTCCCCCAAACTTCCCTCCCCTCCCCCAGGCTCCAGGGGCATGCTGGGTAGCACCGCACACATTGGCACCCCCCATGCACTCGCATCAGCAACAAGATGCAGTGCAGACAGCAAAGGCAGCTCAGGCCCAGGGCCAGCACCGTGGTGCCCCTGCCTGCCCCACCCTTTCAGGGGCTGAACACCTGGCAAGGAGCCCCAGTGAAGAGGTTCCCTCCTCTTCCAGGCACCGTGGCACCGAGAAGCAGCCTAGACAAGTACCAGGCTATGACCATTTAGAGGGCAATTTAACCTGCTCTCACACCCCCTTTGTGGGCCTTGCACTAACTGCACCTTTCAGGCAGAGCCTGGTTCAACGTGCAGCAAGAGTCAGATGGCAAGGGCAGCCGCCCCAGATCTATTCTAATGCTGTTACATAAAGGGCTGGTGTTTCCCTCAGCGAGTCCTGCTGGTCACAGGACTCTGAACAAGTCACAAGGATCCAGAGGACGACGAGGAGCAGAGCTCTGGGGAGCAGGGAGATGAGAGACCAGGGCCACTCAGTAAGAGGTGGGACCCCAGTGCACCTAGCACCATCACTGTGCGGGGCCAGAGGGACAGACTAAGGGTCCAGAGAAGGCCCCCAGGCTAGTCACCCCACCGTGTAACATGACAGTGGGGCACTCAGTGAGCTCAGAGCTCTGTCCCTGGTGACCTAGAGAGCCGCAGCCTCCCTCACTCAGAAGAGCTGGAGGACAGGTCCACCAATGGCTAGTAGCCACGCTGGTCAGGGACCCAGCCCCCTGCGCTAGGGGTCCCCAACTGCCAGAACCGGGGACCAGCTGATGGGGTGGATCACTCAAGGATTGCCCTGTTCTATCCATGCCCTGATGCTCTGGCACTGGCAAAGGACAGGATCTAGATGTTCTGGAGTCCCTGCCCGCCCCAACTTTGGGACACCACAAGGCCTGTTTGCTATTTGCAGCTGACTGCGGGGACAGCGAGGGGACAACAGTGGGTTTCACAGGGATCAGGAGGAGGCTGGGTTCCCGGCATGGCGCCATAAGGCACATTCTGGCCACTCTGCTACAGCAAAACGAATGACCGGGTTCTAGGCCCATTAGCACCTTGCAGGCGACCTAACGGACTGTGCTGTGGCCCTGAGCCACCTAACGTCGCCCTGTCCTGTGCAGGTGGATGGCCAAGGACCCTCTATAGCATCAATCACAGCAGCAGCTGCAATGTTCCAGGAGCTCTCGGCCCTCATGCTTCAGGCTACAAGCTGCTCACCAGCTTGAGAGGCGTGGGGCCAGGGGATCCTCCCCCTGGCTAGGACATCAGCAGGCAGAGATTTACAGCCCATCCAAAGCACTTCGAGCACTTTCCACCCCCACCCCCCAATCACACACAGAGTTATGAGCATTTTCCTGCCAGACCTGGGACCCCAGACTAACTAGGAGATCTGCTACCGGACAGCTGAGGCAGGCAATTCCAGAGATGATGGGCCCCTGGTGTGGCCGGCTACCTCCTCCCTCTGATCCACTGACAGGCTCCCTGGCACCAGGAATCTAAGCATTACTCGGTAGCCATCAAGAATGCAGAGACTGGCATGGAGGAGGACCTGGGCGGGGGGGGGGGGTCTGAGCTGAGAATCTCCAAGGTATGTAGATGCAATCCCCAGCCGGTGGAAGGGAAGGGGGAGGGACAGCAGGCACAGGGACAAGACCCCAAAACAACCCAGGACAGAAACAAGGCCTCCTGACCTAAGTCACTTGCCCCATGCCTCACCCTCACAGGGCATGTGAGGTCTCAGTCCATACCAGATGCCCTCCCCAGCATGGGCATCTCAGATACATACGGCCCTGGGTGGCGTCAGTGCCTGCCAATGCCACAGCAAGCGGAGTCCGTGCGCAGGCCTGGTGGTCCCGGAGCTGTGCTGAGAGGAAGGCCCAGATCAGGCTATTATCTTCTCAGCCACCAGAGCAGAGCAGAGTGGGGCGGGGGGGGGGGTCTCCTCCCCAGAGCAGAGCCCGATTCCCAAGCAGGGCAGCTGCACAGCCTGCTGAGTCACAGGCTGAAATGCCAGGCAGAGTCCAGAGCACAGCAGTTTCCTTCTCAGCAGCCTCCAGCCCAGCCTGGAAAATACCCTTCTCTCAGCTGCAATAAATAAACCCGCTCCATCGAGGGGGCGGGAGAGAAACCCACGGCCAGCTTCAGCTGTCAGGCAGCGACACAGCGAGCGGCAGCAGGTCTAACACGGCTGCTCTCCACCAAATGAGCCCCCTCGAGCGCCCCACCTCATGCGCAGCCTCCTCGCTCTAATCTGCTGGGTCCTTCGCTATCTTAATCCCACGCCTGTGACATCAGCCACACACAGAGCCAGGCCCCCGCAGGAGGAGCGAACTGGACAAAGCTACAGCCATCACAACTCCGAGACAGATGGACACCAAAACCTGCCCCCTTCTCCTAGCTTCAGCAGCCAAGCGCTCCTCCCCAGCTGCAGAGACAGCGCTAAGGGATGATCCCAGGCAACCCTGAGGAGCCCCAGCGAATTGCTGGCAGTCACACCCATTGCTGCTGCGCTGCCTGCCCGGGTGTGCAGACAGGAGAGCGTCACACACTGCAGCAGAGGGCTGGGAACAGGCAGGAGAGAGGAATGCAGCACAGGTACCTATGGACACAGCCACAAATCCGCCCAGGAAGCACTGAAGCCTGGGGATCTACAAACAAGTACAGCTGGAAGAAAATCATGGCCTGCAATTTTGTTGTGGAAACTGCAACTGTTAACACCATAACTTTCTACAGCCCGTGGCCCCTGCACCAGGTCACACCAAATCTGGCCCAGCCACCCCCCATCACGTCGGCCTTTGAGAGCCAAGCAGGACACAGGGCGTCTCCTCTGTACTGCTGCCCTGCCTTGAACCGCAACTTTAATAAACTGCAACAGCACATTGGGAACCAAGGAATCCCAACGTTCTGACAGCCTGAACAACCTGAGACCGGCAGGAATACCAGCTCCCAGCACCTGGGCTTGGCACGCCGAGGGGACGGGGAGGATTGCTCAGCTCCAAGAAAAGCACCTTGCTTGCAGCTGAAGCCACCCTGCTTGATTTGCAGCCCAAAGGCTGCTGGTGTGGGCTTGTGCCCGAAGCAGGAACCCAAACAGAAGTGAAAGGGCTGGCAGTCCCTGCTTGGCTGGACCAGAGCACCAGGAAACCAGCAGCACAAGGAGGAGTCTGCGGGGTGACAGCAGGGCCTGGGAGTGCCTTAGATACAAAGGGGGGGGGAGGGTTTGCAGTTAGCGAGAGGTGGTTTAATCCCATCACAGGACAGGAGGAGGGGGCTGTCATCACCACGGGGGATACTAAGCCCCCACAGCACCATTTCCCAGCCAGGCTTTGCGGGAAGTGCCAATAAGCAGCTTTGCTCTAACTCTCTGTAATTCCAAAACGCAGCCTATTTACGGCATCTGAAATCCTAATCCTGTCACCTCAGCGAGGCGCTGCGAGTCCTGGGGGCACTGACCCCCTATGGGCATCCCGAGGGGGCTCCGTATCCCTAGACACCCCTGCCCCTGCCCCCCCCTGCAGCAAGGCCTGCTCCTCCCACAGCCCGCGAGGAGAGGCTGTACCCCAGCCCAGGGATTCGCTGGGCCAGATGCTGACGCTAGATTAGACTCCCTGTACCCAGCCCCATGTGGGGTGCAAGCAGCGGTCCTGATCCAGCTGCAGCGCAGGGGGCTGCCCTGGCCTTAGCACCGCAGGCCCTGGGAAACTGCTCGGGGCTTCCTCTGTGTACCTGCTCTGGCTGGCGAGTGGGCCAGAATCAGAGGCTGCTCAATGCCTGCTCACTGCTGAAGGGAGAGGGCTCCCCATCACCTCCTGGGGGCCAGTCGGGGGGGGGGGGGAGCCTCTAGTACCTGCACCCTTCCCCAGCCTGGGGGTTTCAGATCATTCCCCCCCCCCCATCCCCGAGAGCTCCAGCGCCTCCCGCTCTGAGACGCCCCGAGCTGCAGCAGAGCCATTTCAAGGCCAGGAGGGACCATTATGGCCTAGTGCCCTCCTGTGTGACTTGGATCAGTCTCAGCCAGCCTGTAACCCCTGGCTGAGCTAGAACAGAGCGCTTGGAAAGATCCAGTCTGGGTTTACAGGCTCCACGTGGGGGCCCGGGGAGGAGCTCCAATGGCTAATCACCACTGCCAACATCTGCCCCTTGGGGTCTCGGCTCAGCTCCCAGCCCTGGAGCGTCTGCTACCTGCGCCTCACTAGCCTGGTGCCTTGCCCGTTCCATGCTGCTGCTGTCTGGGGAGATCCTGAGGCCAGAGGGGAACATGGATCTAGGCTGGGCTCCTGGGTACCAAGCCGGAGAACTGCCTCAGAGCAGCTCGGAGCTTTGAAAGCAGCGTGCCCGTCTCCAGACTCAGGCACACTGACCTGGGTGAGGGGTTATTCCCAACCACAAAGGGTGGGACCCACTGTCCTCTGGCAGCTAATGCCGTGGCCCCTCCCCTGCCCCATCCCAGGCCACGGCTGAGTCTGGCCCGCCCCAGCAGGGCATGGCCCAGGGTGAGGAGGGCAGAAGAGCAGCTTGGGCAGCACATGCCAATGCTGAGCAGGAGACCCGTGTTGTGGAGCTAGCTCAGAGTCAGAGAGGGTCTAGTGCGGGGTGGATTTGATTTAAATCACTTGACAGGAAGACTCGATTCAATCATGGATTTCTACATAAAAGCACATTCTTGTTGGTTGTTATAACCGTCATACGTGTTCTTCCCAACTCAGAGATAGAGGAGACCCAGACTGGGTCTCTTTTACGCCTGCTGCCAGGATAGGTTTTCCCTTCTGGTGAGAGAATGGTCTGGTAGATCTCAAATCAACCACGGCTACACTCGGAAAGACCTCAAGACTTCTGGAATATGCTGCTCAAACAGCTTCACTTCTGTTTCTACTGCCTGTCCCTCCCTTCACACATTTTTCTCCAGACTTCTCCTCCCTGTCCAGATCTATTCTGCCCCCAACAATCTTCTAGTCATTGAACTTTGAGACTTTGCACTTTTAGAGAGAGGTAAGGGATTGACTCTGTACACAAACTTGCAGAGGGACCATAGGGTTGAGGTCTGTTATTTTAAACCTCTATATATTAATTTAAAAACATTTTTGCTGTTAACAAGTGTCACGGAGTGTGGGTGAGTCAGGGCACCGCACCCCTCTTCCTGGGATTCACCGTTACTCTCAGCCAGCCAGTAAAACGGAAGGTTTATTGGACAGTAGGAACACAGTCTAAAACAGAGCTCATAGGTACAGCCAGGACCCCTCAGTCAAGTCCTTCTGGGGGGGCAGGGAGCTTAGACCCCAGCTTGGGGTTCCCTGCCTTGCACCATCCAGCCCCAAACTGCCAAACCAAAAGTCTTCCAGCAGCTATGTCCCCCTCCCCCAGCTCCTCCTCCCTTTGTTCAGTCTCCCAGGCAGAAAGTGTCACCTCTCCCAACCCCCCTCCTGGCTTAGGTAGCTTCCTTCAAGGGAAGTCCCCCATCCCCAATGTAACTCCCCTGCAACATTCCCAGGTCAAATCTGCCCCACTCCCTGCTCCGTCACAACAAGCATGTTACCTCTGGAGACACAAATCCACAGTGTGAGAAGTGCAAAACTAAGCATCTCTGAAGGTATCTTCTAGACTGAGCACTGAGTCCCATTGGGTAGATAGAAAGATTAACCTAAATAATCGATACAGAAGCCCCTGGAACCCCACAAGATTGGGTCCCTAATCCGTGAACTATTGGAACTCATTTACAAAACTTTTCTTAAACATGACATGAATATATTGTCTCATACTGTAGAATTAGAATTTATAATCCCTGTACACGGCTACCTCTCTGAAACCTGATTCCATGAGGAGATATCTTTGAGCTATAATGTATCTTTAGATAGGTTTTTTCCTCAAAAAGCATTTTATCAAAAAAAAATCTGATAAAAAAATAATTGATTTTTATCCATCCTGGCCTAGCGGACAGAGCACTGGGCTGGGACCTGATGCAGCTCCTGGCTCAGCTGGACTCTGCCTGCCTCTGGGCCTCAGTCACATGGTGCTAACGCCTCCCTGCCTCGCAGGGGTGCAGGAGGTGCTGCTCAGATCCCGCAGGGAGGGGGCAGAGGGGGAGCACTAAAAAAGGCAGGCAGCCCTCGGAAGCAAGAGCTCATGCCCTGGCCACGTCTGTGCAGCCACCTGGCTCCATTTCCCCAGCCCACATTCTGCACTACTTCCTCTGTCATTAGGTTCACATCCCTTCACAGCACACAGCCCCCTGAGTCTCTCTGCAGCTCAGTCCTGGGCTCCAGTTCTCAGGGCTGAATCTGCACCAGAGAAACTCCAGGCACAGCCAGGGAGCAGGTGCACAGGGGGAGGGGGAGGCAGGCAAGTGAGCTTAGATGCCAACAGAACCTCTGGAATCCCTGCACTGGACTGCGGCAAAGTGAGAAATGCTGCTGCTCGAAGCATGTTGGGTGCCTTGTTGCTGCTGTGACAGAAGCAGCTTGTCAGAGCCTCAGGAAATGCTCTGCAGAGCAGGGACTGAGATGCCAAGTGTGACCTCTGCCAGGACCTGCTCTGCGAGCCAGACACCTGCACCAAACAGCTTGAATGCAAACACTAGCGAGCCACAGGCAGAGCGAATGCCTCAAGGGGGCTGGAAAAACAGGCACCAGGACAAAAGGCTGCAGCAAGAGAATCTGCGCACACAAAACCCAGCTTCCTGTCAGCAAATCTGTGCAGCCCCCTTCAGAGCCCACAGCAGCAAGCGCCAGCCCTGACGCCCAGTGCAGTTTGGGAACAGAACTGGCAACCAACGAAGGGGACTAGCAGCTAGATGGAGTCCAGAGCCCAGAACAACCTGCTGGGTCTAATCATAGTAACAGCCACTCTGGGTCAGAGCAAAGGTCCATCTAGGCCAGGATCCTGTGTTCCGACAATGTCCAGTGCCAGGTGCCCCAGAGGGAACGAACAGAACAGGAATCAGCAAGTGACCCATCCCCTGTCGCCCACTCCCAGCTTCTGGCAAACAGAGGCTAGGGACACAATCCCTGCCTATCCTGGCTAATAGCCATTGAGGGACCTATTCTCCAGGAACTTATCTAGTTCTTTTTTGAACCCTGTTATAGTCTTGGCCTTCATAACATCCTCTGGCAAACAGTTCCACAGGTTGACTGTGCGTTGTGTGAAGAAATACTGCCTTTGATTTGTTTTAAACCTGCTGCCTGTTCATTTCATTGGGTGACCCCTAGTTCTTGTGTTACGAGTAAATAACTCTTCCTTATTTACTTTCTCCACACCAGTCATGATTTTATAGACCTCTAGCATATGCCCCTTAGTCGTCTCTTTGCCAAGCTGAAAAGTCCCAGTCTTATTAATCTCTCCCCATACTGAAGCTGTTCCACACCCCTGCTCATTTTTGTTACCCTTTTCTGAACTTTTTCCAACTCCAATGTACCTTTTTGAGATGGAGCAACCACATCTGCACGCAGTATTCAAGATGTGGGCGTACCATGGATTTATATGATATTTTCTGTCTTATTATCTATCCCTTTCCTAGTGATTCCCAATGTTCTCTCCGCATAGCAGCCCTGGTTAGCGCCACCCAGCGCTTTCTGCACCAGTCCAGGAGAAAGCTTGGGCTGCAGAGCTGAGCTAATTCAAGGCAGAACCTGGGTGCAGCTGAGCTCCACCCTGCCAGGCTGGCTGCACTGGTGGGCTAAAGAAGTTACCTGCCCACATACGACGAGCGGAGAGAGCCCCCCCGAAAGCTATTTTCATCTGCCTACAACCCCTGTCTGGTAGTAGCTGGCACATATCAGAGCCTGGCGACAGTGCGGCTGCAGCAGGGCTGGGATAACCTTGCTGGACATTCGGCTAGCAGCATAAGCCAGAGCCTTCTGGATCAGAGCCTGCCCCGCAGGAACACTGGCTAACCTGGCGTGGGGTGAGCCAGAGGAGACAGCACCTGGGCCAGCGGCACCACTGGAACCAATCCCCAGGGCTCTCTTGAGACCATTTACATTTAAGACCAAAAGGGAAGAGCTCGAAACACCTCCCAGGCAGAGCCCCCAGCCAGCGCTATCGCCGGCCTCTGGCCTGCAGCCCCAATCAGCCTTAGCCTGGGTTGGTGACACTGCCTCCTGCTTCGCAGCACTCGCACAGCAGCTCCAGGGCTCTAGGCGAGAGGATCTCTGAGATGGATTGAGGGGCTGTGACGAACTGGGAACGTTCTTAATGTTTCCTCTGAATTCTGTGCTGGTGCCTCAGTGTCCCCTCTGCAGTTCTTAAGTATCTAGCAGAGCAAAGGGCCAGTGCACCTAAATGCCTGGCACTCTGTCTCCTAGCAACTGATGGCCTGGGCCCCTCCCCTGCAAGGTGCCAACGGAAGGTGTTGGAGACAAAGAGATCAGGTGACGACCTGGCCTGGGGAAGGAGCTGAGCAGAGAGGAGGAGCTGGAGGGGGTTTCAGTCTGGAGCTGGCGGGGGACGAGGAGTGAAGTGCAGACGTTGGGGTCTGGCTCGCTGCCCCCCGGAATGGACCCAGCTGAGGGGTCCGGTTCGCGGTACTTACAAGCTCTGTTTTAGACCCTGTTCCTGTCATCGAATAAACCTTCTGTTTTCCCGGCTGGCTGAGAGTCACGTCTGACTGCGAAGTGGGGGGGCAGGACCCTGTGGCTTCCCCAGGACCCCGTGGCTTCCCCAGGACCCCGCCTGGGCGGACTTGCTGTGGGAAGCGCACGGAGGGGCAGAGGATGCTGAATGCTCCAAGGAGAGACCCAGGAGGTGAAGCCGTGTGAGCTTCTTGCCCTGCAGACAGGCTGCTTCGAGGGAGAGGAGGCTCCCCAGAGTCCTGCCTGGCTTGGTGGGGAGCAGTTCCAGAGCAGCACCCGGGGACTCGGTGACAGGGGCATCAGCAGAGCTGGGGGAAGGAGCCGGGGGGGCTGCAGGTTAGGATCAAGGGGCACTGGCAGAATGGCTGTGGAGGAAGCTTGCACAGCCCCCAACCACTCTGACCTCTCAAAGCAGTGCTGGCCACACGCTTTCACAAGGACCTATTGAATATTCAAACAAAGACCCCCAGAGAGGTCAGACCCTTCCCCACAGCCAACAGGGAATCTATGGTTAGCCACCAGACAGCGCAGCTTGTGCAGGGGCTGGAGCTGCTAAGGGAGGAAAGCAGGTGGCAGTCACAGGACTGCGCTGCGGCCTCTGCCCTGGCCAGCAGCAGGTGCACAGAGCAGGGCTCCTTCCCCAGGCAGGCTGTGACCCAGGCTCCGCTAACACTGCAGCACAAGGGCGCGCGTCACAGAGCTGGATTCACCCCTCCCGATGGGTGCGAGAGCTCAGCACCCCCTCACAGAGAGCTTTCCCGGGAGCTACCTCCAGCGCAGACTGCTACTTTGGGGCCACCAGCCCTCTCGATCAGCCAGGCCTGCCGAGCTGGCTGGGCCCAGCGTTTGCCCTGCCCTGACCAGCTACCCGCTGTCAGGAGCGCTGCGACCCCCAGGCAGCAGGGGGAGAGCCACAGCCACAGCCACAGCGATGCCTGGCCGTTCTGTGCAGCAGGGTGAAGTAGCAAAGCCAAGCCAAGACCGCCGGGGTCAGACGGGGGTAGCACCCGGGGCCCATACAAATAACACTAGGGACAAGCCAGCAGATGTCAGGCTTCAGGGGGAGTGTGCCCTGCCATCCACACCCAGCGCTGCATGGCTGGCCAGGCGCACAGCGGGGCCGCCTGCCTGCGGAGCTCTGGCTATCGGCCCATGCCCAAAAGGAGCACTGGCAAGGCAGGCCAGAGTCCTGGCCCAGGGCAGCATAGCCTACATCTCAGTACACAGAGTTCAGGAGACTCCTGCTGCCCACTCTCCTGCTGGGGCCCTGCTCTCCCGGGCTGCTGACCAGTGCCAGGAAAATGGACAAGGCCTGAGCACACCCCTGAGGGGTGACAGTTCCCCCACTCTCCAAAGCAGGGTGGCCCGGCCGTCACTCACCGGCCCAGGGCCAGCAGCTCCGCACAGCAGGCAGACGTTGGCTGCAGCTTTAACACCAATATCTGGAGCTGCTGCCTGCTTGGTCTGTGCCTCCAGCAAAACAAACCCTTCTGTAGCTGCACTGGCCCGGCAGGGAGCCCAGTGCTGTCCGTGCCCTCAGCCAGCCCCGCCTCCTCCCCTTTAGCTTCACCCGCTTCTCTCCTGAGGCCTCTCTGAGTGGCCCATGCGGATAGGACCCTGCCCTCGCTGCCAGACTGTAATTAAGAGGAATCGAACCAGCTTTTATCGCTCCGCTGAGAGCTAATGCCTCTTAGCAGCTGCCAGTCTGTGGGCACAGAACATTGGAGCTCATTGCGTGAAGGCTGTGCCCATGTGCAGAAGTGCCCATGGTGTTCACCTTGCCTGCAAAAGGGCTGAGCAGCTGCAGCTCCACTACAGCCAGTCAGCGAGAGGCCTGTAGCAGCTCCCCTGCTCCGACACCATCAACGAGTCCTCCATGTAACGCTAAATGTCATAGCAAGCAGCCAGTGCCCTCACGCTGCCGCATCCGATGGGCTCCGGGCACTGCCCACAGGCATCGCCACAGCCCACAAGAAGGCTGACTACAGGAGTCATTTTTGAGAGGAAGGAAACAGGGCCTCTCACGCACACAGCTGCCCTGCTGCCAGCCCCAACCGATTTACTTACCCTTTCCCGGTTCACACAGGCCTACGTGCAATACATGGGACACCCAGCAACCCCTCGCCACTGCCCCCTTAACACACAAGAGCTGCCCAGGAAGCCTGCAGGGCCCAGTGCACCAGACTCTGGGTGAAATGGAGGCGCTGGGGCCCAGGATGGGGCAGCAGCAGCCGGCCCCCTTCATGGAGCTGAGCAGGGTCTCGCAGAGGGCATTGTGAGATGGCAGCATTGCAGACGTAGGCTCCTCGGGGCAGGGACTGGGGGACACAAGCCCAGGGCTGCGCCAAACACAACAGCCCTCACACACTAGTAACGCACAAACACACCCCCAGCACCCTCGCTGGGCTATGCACTCAGGGCACCAGCACCCTGCAGACACTCCCACTTCATCACAGCCCCACCCCCCAATGCCCTCACCCTGAGACCAGCACAGCTGCCCACTGCCGCTGCCCAGCCTAGGGTGACCAGATGTCCTGATTTTATAAAGACAGGCCCATTACCCCCCACCCCCAACCTGATTTTTCACACTTGCTGTCTGGTCACCCTATCCCAAGCCCACACCTGCAGCCAGCCCACAGGGCACCCCCCACATACCCCCAGCCCCCACCCACCCACAGGGCACCCCTCGTACCCCCCCACCACCCAGCCCCCACCCACAGGGCACCCCCCAGCACAGAGCACCCAGCCCCTACCCCCAGGGCACACACAGCACCCACCCCACCCCCCCGACAGGGCACCCCCCCACATATCCCTGGCACAGAGCACCCAGCCCCCCCACCTGCAGGGCACCTCTCGCACCCCCCCAGCACACAGCCCTCCTCCCCACAGGGCACCCCCCGCACCCCTGGCACACAGCCCCCCCCCCGACAGGGAACCTCCCCACATATCCCCGGCACAGAGCACCCAGCCCCACAGGGCACCCCCCAGCACAGAGCACCCAGCCCCTACTCCCAGGGCACACACACACCCCCGGCACACAGCACCCAGCCCCCTCCCGACAGGGCACCCCCCGCACCCCTGGCACACAGCCAGCCAGCCCCCCCCCCGACAGGGAACCTCCCCACATATCCCCGGCACAGAGCACCCAGCCCCACAGGGCACCCCCCAGCACAGAGCACCCAGCCCCTACCCCCAGGGCACACACACACCCCCGGCACAGAGCACCCACCCCCCCGACAGGGCACCCCCCGCACCCCTGGCACACAGCCCCCCCACCCCCCCGACAGGGCACCCCCACACATATCCCCGGCACAGAGCACCCAGCCCCACAGGGCACCCCCCGCACCCCTGGCACACAGCCCCCCCCCCCCCCGACAGGGCACCCCCCCACATATCCCTGGCACAGAGCACCCACCCCCCCGACAGGGCACCCCCCGCACCCCTGGCACACAGCCCCCCCACCCCCCCGACAGGGCACCCCCCGCACCCCTGGCACACAGCCCCCCCACCCCCCCGACAGGGCACCCCCCGCACCCCTGGCACACAGCCCCCCCACCCCCCCGACAGGGCACCCCCACACACATTCCCGGCACAGAGCACCCAGCCCCCCCCCCCCGCATCCTCCCAGCTCCCCCACCCGGCCCGACACTCACCGCACAGGGCCCACAACGGCTCCGGAGGCTGCGGCTGCGGCGGGGGCGGGGATAAGGGGGCGGGGGGGGGGGCTGACCGCTTCGCCCCGCCCCTGGCCCCGCCCCGTTGGGCCGCCGGAAGCGTCGCGCGGCCCCGCCCGCAGGGAAAGAGCCCGCAGGGGCCATAGCTGGGGGGAGGGAGGCTGTACCCAGGGGAGTGATACCTGGGGGCAAAGGCCATACCCCGGGGAGCAGGGGGAGGGGTGATACCTGGGGGCAGGGGCTGTACCTGGGGGGGCAGGGGGAGGGGTGATACCTGGGGGCAGGGGCTGTACCTGGGGGGGGCAGGGGGAGGGGTGATACCTGGGGGAGCAGGGGCTGAACCGTGGGGGGCAGGGGGAGGGGTGATACCTGGGGGCAGGGGCTGTACCTGGGGGGGCAGGGGGAGGGGTGATACCTGGGGGCAGGGGCTGTACCTGGGGGGGCAGGGGGAGGGGTGATACCTGGGGGAGCAGGGGCTGTACCCTGGGGGGCAGGGGGAGGGGTGATACCTGGGGGAGCAGGGGCTGTACCCAGGGGGGCAGGGGGAGGGGGCCATACCTGGGGGAGCAGGGGCTGTACCCAGGGGGGCAGGGGGAGGGGGCCATACCTGGGGGAGCAGGGGCTGTACCCAGGGGGGCAGAGGGAGGGGTGATACCTGGGGGAGCAGGAGCTGTACCCTGGGGGGCAGGGGGAGGGGTGATACCTGGGACAGGGGCCATAGCTGGGGGGAGGGATGCTGTACCTGGGGGAGCAGGGGCTGTACCCGGGGGGGGCAGGGGGAGGGGGCCATACCTGGGGGAGCAGGGGCTGTACCCCGGGGGGCAGGGGGAGGGGTGATACCTGGGACGGGGCCATAGCTGGGGGGAGGGATGCTGTACCTGGGGGAGCAGGGGCTGTACCCAGGGGGGTGATACCTGGGGGCAGGGGCTGTACCCAGGGGGGCAGGGGAAGGGGGCAATTCCTGGGGGCAGGGGCCATACCAGGCAGAGTGGGGTCCTGCAGGGCCCCAGGCCATAAGGGTTTTGCCCACTGACTGGTGCCGGTCTCTGCTGGGCGCATGGCCCCTGGAGCAGACCCCGTGACAACCCTGGGCTGCTCTTTGAATGGTCAGTCCCCCAGCTGCAGCCCAATCCCGAGGGTGCTCGCTGCTCCCTGGGCGTCTCTGGAGCCTGTGGGTGGCTCCTGGGTCAGGCTCCCAGCGCAGATGGGCCTCCCAGAGCCCACACCCAGCACCCCAACCCCCGTCCCAGCCCAGAGCCAACACCCTGCACCCAAACTCCCTCCCAGAGCCCGCACCCTGCACCCAAACTCCCTCCCAGAGCCTTAGGCGTGTGGGGCTGGGCGGGGGAGGGGGGGTGGGACTTGGACCCACGCTGGGCACCAACAAAAATTATACGACCCTGCCACCCCGTCTGAAATCGCATTTGTTTTGGGGTTTTTTTGCAATAGCATTGCATTGCTGACTCGTGTCCAGGTTGTGATCCACCACAACTCCCAGATCCTTCTCAACAGTGCTGCTGCCAAGTCAGTTACCTCCCCCCCCCCAGTCTGTATTTGTGCATTTGGTTTTTCTTCCCTAAGTGGAGCACCTTCCATTTGTCTTTCTTGAATTTCACTTTGTCATCAGGGCCAGCGCAACCCATTAGGGGACCTAGGCGGTCGCCTAGGGCGCTAACATTTGGGGGGTGGCGACTGCGGTGGCCAGATCTTCGGCCACTGCGGTCATCGACGGTATTTCGGGGGCGGGACCTTCCGCCGCGTAGGGTGCCAAAAAAGCTGGTGGCGCTCCTGTTTGTCATCTATAACCCAGTTCTCCAGTTTATCACAGTCCCTCCAAATTTTAGCTCTATCCTCCAAAGTGTTGGAAATCCCCACACTGCTTTGTGTCATCTGCAAACTAGATCAGTATACTCTCTAGTCGTGGGTCTCAAACTTCTTTACTGGCGACTCCTTTCACACAGCAGCCTCTGAGTGGGACCCCCCCCTAATAAATTAAACACACTTTTTAATATATTAAACATCATTATAAACGCTGGAGTCAAGCAGGGTTTGGGGTGGAGGCTGACAGCTCGTGACCCCCCCATGTAATAACCTCGCGACCCCCTCAGGGGTCCCAACCCCCAGTTTGAGAACCCCTGCTCTAGTCTTACAACCAGGTCATTAATACAGATGTTAAATAACAGCGGACCCAGAACAGCTCCCTGTGGAACCCCACTTGAGACCTCCCGCCAATCTGAGGGTGGTTTTTTAATGTCTATATTTTATTGGTCATAGAAGCTGCCTGGAATGATCACATACAGAA
This sequence comes from Mauremys mutica, assembly GCF_020497125.1. Taxonomy (NCBI): domain Eukaryota; kingdom Metazoa; phylum Chordata; order Testudines; family Geoemydidae; genus Mauremys; species Mauremys mutica. The sequence goes on along the minus strand of NC_059073.1, from coordinate 3,994,777 downwards.
TTCAGTGTGACTGGCTTAAATGCCTTCTTCGCAGAAAGCTGTTCCAGGAGCTGAGTCCAGGTCCAGGCTCCCACTTGCATTGCTGCAGTAAGTTAATGTTTCAATGCTACTTCCTCCAACCATCATGCTTCAGATGCTCATATATATGCTCAAACATAGCTGACAACAACAGAACCCAAAAGCACCATAGCGATATCACCGACGCCCCCTTCACACTGACAGACTCATTTAAGTAAATCTGTCATAACCTCTTCACGCAGCCCCAGCCAGCCCCGAGGGGGTGAAATCCAGCACTGCAATCCAGCTGGCCCAGCTTCACGTCCAGGGGCCTGGTGTCTTTGAGGGGAACAGGCTGGTCCGCCACCAACATCTTTCCATTAACAGCTTCTCTTTCTCTGTCGTTGTTTAACCAATTCTGTATCCACTTACTGGTAGTGCTGCCAAGCCGCATTTCTCAGAATGCCAGGTGGGACTGTGAGAGGAGCCTGGCTGACGTCCACCCAACCAGTGACCCTGCCAAGAAGGAAATCACACGGTCGCTCACCCCGATCAGTCATGCCTGTGACTTTGCACGGCCTGGGCTCCCCTCCACACACAGGCCCTGGCTGCATCATCGGGACAGGTCCACGGATGCCAACCAGGGGAACTCACAGCACACAGGGGACCGCGCTCTGGGCGGCTGTTTGCCTGCAGCTGCTCTTCGTCCTCCTCTGGCTGGCCTGGGTGGAGCAGGCCAGAGCGCCTACGGCCGGCACTGCTGCCCCACTGCACACAGGCTGCCCACCTCCTGCAGCCCCATGCGGGAAAGATCAATGTTGGAAGTCCCTGCAGCCAGGGCTGGAGTAACCTTTTGTGGGCCCTGGCGCCCGGCCCATAGCCCTGCCCCCATACTCTGCCCTGAGGCCCCACCCACCACTCACATGGGGGGGCAGAGAGGAGCAGGCAGGGCCTGGGGGGGGAAGAGGCCGAGGGGGATGGGCCCTCGGGGCGGGGGGTGAGCAGAGCAAGGGGTGGGGCCACAGCAAGTAAACCCGGTACTGGCCGCAGGGCTCCCCACATCCCTGCACTGGCCTGCGGAGCGCTGGTGTGTGAATCTAGAGGCAATAGAGGGGCCCAAGATGTTAACCTGCCCCTGTCACTACCTGGAGCTGCACAGTGTTACACAAGGGCTGGGATCCCGGGAGCTGAGCCAGCTGGGCCCCATGGCAAACGCCCCATGAAACGTCCCGTCACCCTGCACAGGGAAGTGGGCACGTCAGTGCGAGCGCTGACACCTCAGGCGTTCCGTAGCCTGGCCCGGTGACAGCGCCCCTCGGGCTGTTCAGGGCACAGAAATCACCTGCCCCGTGGGCCCGGGCTCCCGGCCGTGTGCAATCGAGAGCCTTGGCCGGCTCAGCCGCGCGTCTCTCGACAGGCCGGTGTGGTTGGGTGGCTCAGACTCCGGCTCCCTTTCGCCCCAGCAGCAGCGACTGATCCAGGGCCTCGGGACTTTATCGACTTTCACTCACTGCTCGCGGCTCAGCTCCCACTTAGGGCCCATGTGCAGGAACAATTATCACAACAGGTCCCCATGTCCCTGCACCTGCCACAGCACCTCTGTACCCACCTGCAGAGCTCCCCACATCTCTGTATTCCCAGCACCACTGTACCCACCTGCAGAGCTCCCCAGATCCCTGTACCCCCAGCACCGCCTGTGCCCCCCACAGCACCCCCATACCCACCTGCAGAGCTCCCCACACCCTCTGTGTCCCCCCTGCACCCCCTGTGTCTCCCAACTCCATACCCAGGTGTGGAGCTCCCCCACCCGCACCGCGTGCTGCCTGCAGAGCTGGGGGGCAAGGGAAGGGGTAGGGAAACTATAGGGTGTGCAGAGTTAACCGCTTTATGGCGGACCCGCAGCCCCCCCACGACTGGGGTGAGGAACCAGTGACACTTCAACCTCCCTGGCCACACAATAGCAGATCTTAAGGTGGCCATCCTGCAGCAAAAAAAACCTCAGGACCAGACTTCAGAGGGAAACTGCTGAGCCTCAGTTCATCTGCAAATTTGACACCATCAGCTCAGGATTAAACAAAGACTGTGAATGACTTGCCAACTACAGAAGCAGTTTCTCCTCCCTTGGTTTTCACACCTCAGCTGCTAGAACAGGGCCTCATCCTCCCTGATTGAGCTAACCTCGTTATCTCTAGCCTGCCTCTTGCTTGCTTATATATACACACCTGCCCCTGGACATTTCCACTGCTTGCATCCGACGAAGTGGGTATTCACCCACGAAAGCTCATGCTGCAAAACGTCTGTTAGTCTATAAGGTGCCACAGGATTCTGTGCTGCTTCTACAGAACCAGACTAACACGGCGACCCCTCGGCTACCTGTCTGCAAGCAGCGAACAGAACCCCGCCCCCAGCCCTCCCGGAGCCCCGCCCCCAGCCCTCCCGGAGCCCCGCCCCCAGCTCTGAGCCCTCCCGGAGCCCCGCCCCCGCCTGCAGCCCCGCCCCCAGCTCTGAGCCCTCCCGGAGCCCCGCCCCCGCCTGCAGCCCCGCCCCCAGCTCTGAGCCCTCCCGGAGCCCCGCCCCCAGCCCTCCCGGAGCCCCGCCCCAGCTCTCCCGGAGCCCCGCCCCCCACCTGCAGCCCCGCCCCCAGCCCTCCCGGAGCCCCGCCCCCAGCTCTGAGCCCTCCCGGAGCCCCGCCCCCCGCCTGCAGCCCCGCCCCCCGGCAGTGCGCGCTGGCAGCGACCGCCCCGGCCCCGGCCTGACGCGCCGTGTTCGCTCGAGCCGCGGTCGCGGCCCCGCCACTGCCCGGTAGCGCCGGAGGGTCGGGCAGGAGCTGGGGGCGGGGCCGCGAGGGGGTTGCGGGGCGGACTCCGCCTCCGCCTAGTTTCACTTTCGTTTCGCGCCAGGCTGGGTCCGAGCCCGGGTCAGCGGCGGGGGCGGGGAGAGGGCGCCCTGCCCCTGTCTGGGGGGCCGGGCCGGGGCCGGGGCCGGGCCTGTGGGGTGTCGCCCTGCCCCTGTCTGGGGGGCCGGGCCGGGGCTGTGGGGTGGCGCCCTGCCCCTGTCTGGGGGGCCGGGCCGGGGCTGTGGGGGGGGGGGCTGTGGGGTGTCGCCCTGCCCCTGTCTGGGGGCCGGGCCGGGGCGGTGGGGGGGGGAGGAGCTGTGGGGTGGCGCCCTGCCCCTGTCTGGGGGGCCGGGCCGGGGCTGTGGGGTGGCGCCCTGCCCCTGTCTGGGGGCTGGGCCGGGGCTGTGGGGGGGGGAGGAGCTGTGGGGTGGCGCCCTGCCCCTGTCTGGGGGGCCGGGCCGGGGCTGGGGGGTGGCGCCCTGCCCCTGTCTGGGGGCTGGGCCAGAGCTGTGGGGGTTACCCTGGCCCCTCGGGGGGGGGGACACCCTGCCCCCATCTGGGGGCTCCCTTGTCTCTGCCCCCCCTCCGCACTGAGGGGTGTGGGCCCGGCCCCCTGTCTGGGTGGGGGCGCTGGGCCCAGCCCTGCCCCGGCTGAGCAGCGGGTGCCCTTGCAGGATGGCGGAGGCGGTGCGGGCACTGGAGGTGCTGGGGGTCCCCCTGGACATGGAAGAGGAGCTGCTGGTGCTGTATTTCGAGAACAGGCGCCGCTCGGGGGGTGGCCCCGTGCTGGACTGTAGGCGCCAGGGCAGTCGCGCCATCCTGACCTTCGAGAGCCCCGAGGGTGAGTGTGGGGCACATGGGCACCAAGCAGGGACACGAGTGTGGGGCTGGGGGCTTAGCCCCCCTCACCCTGGGCTGGGAGCACCCACACCGCAGCTGGGGGGTGGGGGCAGCTCCCTGTCCTGGCCCGAGCTGGCGGGGCAGTGCCGGGGGGGGTGCTCTGGGGGAGCAGAGCTGCTGGTGCGTGGGATGGGGCAGCCCCTCCTTGCTGTGCAGGGCAGGGGGCTCACAGTGTCTGTCTCTCCCTCCCAGATGCACAGAGGGTCCTTGCCAAGCCCAGTCACACCCTGCAGGACACTGGGCTGGCAGTTCGCCCAGCTGCCCCACGAGATTATGGGAAGGTGCTTCTCCGGGGCCTGAACCCCCAAACCGACTGCAGCCTCCTGGAGCTCTTCGTGGAGTGTGTGCTGAACTGCGAGAGCCGGCAATACACCATCCACCGCAGCCCAGCCGGGGACCAAGCCCTGGTGCAGCTGCCAGAGCCGCTCGGTGACTCAGGTAGGGGCTGGCCCCCAGCTGGGGCTGTCGGGGGGAGAGGGTGGTCAGAGGAGCCTCCCTGGAGGCCACACGTCATTTCTTGGGGTGTACAGGAGGCAGCAGGTGTGGGGGAGGCTCGAGGGGCCAGAGTGGAGTTTGGAGAGCAGTTAAAGGTATAGAGCCTTAAGGTTCATAACATAATCAAATGTAACATCCCTGGGGTGAGCAGGGGGAAGACCACAGCAGCCCACCATGGTAGCGTTTAAGTTCAGAAAGGGGGACTGCACACAAATGAGGATGTTAGTGCAACAGAAGTTAAAAGGTACAGCACCAACAGTGAAATCCCTGCAACTGCATGGAAACTTTTAAAGACACCATAATAGAGGCACAGATTAAATCTAGACCCCAAATTAAAAAACACAGAGAACCAAAACAGGGCTAATCAACGAAGTAAAAGAAGCAGTGAGAGGCAAAAAGGCACCTCTAAAAAGTGGGTTTAATCCTATTGGGGAAAATAGAAAGGAGCCTAAACTCTGGCAAATGAAGTGTAAAAATACAATTAGGAGCCAAAAAAGAATTTGAGGAACAGCTAGCCAAAGACTCAGAAAGTAACAGCAAAAATGTTAAGAATGTTAGCGGCAGGGAGCCAGTGGGGCCACCGGCCAATTGAGATGCTAAAGGAGCACTCGGGATAAGGCCATTGCAGAGAAACTAAATGAATTCATAAGAACAGCCATACTGGGTCAGACTAAAGTTCATCCAGCCCATTATACTGTCTGAAGCACCTGGTATTGGCCGCTTTCGGCAAAGGGAATGAACAGAACAGGGAATCATCGAGTGATCCATCCCCTGCTGCCCACTCCCAGCCTCTGACAAACAGAGGCTAGGGACACCATTCCTGCCCATCCTGGCTAATAGCCATTGATGGACCTATCATCCTTAGTCGGGGATATGATTGAGGTCTATAAAATTCTTTGCATCAGTTTTCAGGGCTGAGGGATGTGAGGGAGATTACCTGAGCTATTTTTTTAGGTGACAAATCTGAGGAAATCTGGTGCGTCTGACGAAGTGGGTATTCACCCATAGACTTCAAGGTCAGAAGGGACCATTATGATCATCTAGTCTGACCTCCTGCACAATGCAGGCCACACAATCTCACCCATACACTTCTATAACAAACCCCTAACCTATGTCTGAGTTATTGAAGTCCTCAAATTGTGGTTTGAAGACCTCACGCTGCAGAGAATCCTCCAACAAGTGACCCGTGCCCCATGCTGCAAAGGAAGGTTAAAAACTTCCAGGGCCTCTGCCAATCTGCCCTGGAGGAAAATTCCTTCCCGACCCCAAATATGGCAATCAGCTAAACCCTGAGCATGTGGGCAAGACTCACCAGCCAGCACCCAGGAAAGAATTCTCTGTAGTAACTCAGATCCCACCCATCTAACATCCCATCCCAGACCACTGGGCATATTTACCTGCTGATAATCAAAGATCAGTTGCCAAATTAATTGCCAACATTAGGCTATCCCATCATACATCCCCCCCCATAAATTTATCAAGCCTAGTCTTGAAGCCAGATGTGTCTTTTCCCCCACTGCTCCCCTTGGAAGGCTGTTCCAGAATTTCACTCCTCTGATGGTTAGAAACTTTCATCTAATTTCAAGTCTAAACTTCCTGATGGCCAGTTTATATCCATTTGTTCTTGTGTCCACATTGGTACTAAGCTTAAATAATTCCTCTCCCTCCCTGATATTTATCGCTCTGATATATTTATAAAGAGCAATCATATCTCCCCTCAGCCTTCTTTTGGTTAGGCTAAACAAGCCAAGCTCTTTGAGTCTCCTTTCATAAGACAGGTTTTCCATTCCTCGGATCATCCTAGTACCCTTCTCTGTACCTGTTCCAGTTTGAATTCATCCTTCTTAAACATGGGAGACCAGAACTGCACACAGTATTCCAGATGAGGTCTCACCAGTGCCTTGTATAATGGTACTAACACCTCCTTATCTTTGCTGGAAATACCTCGCCTGATACATCCTAAAACCGCATTAGCTTTTTTAACAGCCATATCACATTGGCGGCTCATAGTCATCCTGTGATCAACCAATAATCCAAGGTCCTTCTCCTCCTCTGTTACTTCCAACTGATGCGTCCCCAATTTATAACTAAAAACCCACGAAAGCTCATGCTCCAATACTTCTGTTAGTCTATAAGGTGCCACAGGACTCTTTGTCGCTTAAATCTGAGGAACTGTCCCAGATTGAGGTGTCATTAGAGGAGATTGTGGAACAAATTGATAAAGTAAACAGTAATAAGTCACCAGGACCAAATGGGATTCACCCAGGGGTTCTAAAGGAACTCACATGTGAAATTGCAGGACTACTAACTGTAGTCTGTAACCTATCATTTCAATCAGCTTCTGTACCAAATGACTGGAGGATAGGGAGGAACTCGTTGAGAATTCGAGAGTGGAAGGCAGCTTGGGTGAAAGTGATCATGAAATCATAGAGTTTGCAATTCTAAGGAAGGGTAGAAGGGAGTACAGCAAAATAGAGACAATGGATTTCAGGAAGGCAGATTTTGGTAAGCTCAGAGAGCTGAGAGGTAAGGTCCCATGGGAATCAAAACTGAGGGGAAAAATAACTGAGGAGAGTTGGCAGTTTTTCAAAGGGACATTATTAAGGGCCCAAAAGCAAGCTATTCCGCTGGGTAGGAAAAATAGAAAATGTGGCAAAAGACCACCTTGGCTTAACCACGAGATCTTGCATGATCTAAAAAAATAAAAAGGAGGCATATTAAAAAAAATGGAAACTAGGTCAGATTACAAAGGCTGAATATAGGCAAACAACACAGGAATGCAGGGGCAAGATTAGACAGGCAAAGGCACAAAATAAGCTCAAACCAGCTATGGGAATAAAGGGAAACAAGAAGCCTTTTTATCAATACATTAGAAGCAAGAGGAAGACCAAGGACAGGGTAGGCCCACTGCTCAGTGAGGAGGGAGAAACAGTAACAGGAAACTTGGAAATGGCAGAGATTTCTTTGTTTCGGTCTTCACCGAGAAGTCTGAAGGAATGCCTAACAGAGTGAATGCTTATGGGAAGGGGGTAGGTTTAGAAGATAAAATAAAAAAAGAACAAGTAAAAAATCACTTAGAAAAGTTAGATGCCTGCAAGTCACCAGGGCCTGATGAAATGCATCCTAGAATACTCAAGGAGCTAACAGAGGAGGTATCTGAGCCTCTAGCTATTATCTTTGGAAAATCATGGGAGACGGGAGAGATTCCAGAAGACTAGAAAAGGGCAAATATAGTGCCCATCTATAAAAAGGGAAATAAAAACAACCCAGGAAACTACAGACCAGTTAGTTTAACTTCTGTGCCAGGGAAGATAAAGGAGCAAGTAATTAAGGAAATCATCTGCAAACACTTGGAAGGTGGTAAGGTGATAGGGAATAGCCAGCATGGATTTGTAAAGAACAAATCATGTCAAACCAATCTGATAGCTTTCTTTGATAGCATAACGAGTCTTGTGGATAAGGGAGAAGCGGTGGATGTGGTATACCTAGACTTTAGTAAGGCATTTGATACGGTCTCGCATGATATTCTTATTGATAAACTAGGCAAATACAATTTAGATGGGGCTACTATAAGGTGGGTGCATAACTGGCTGGATAACCATACTCAGAGAGTAGTTATTAATAGTTCTCAATCCTGTTGGAAAGGTATAACAAGTGGGTTCCGCAGGAGTCTGTTTTGGGACCGTCTCTGTTCAATATCTTCATCAATGACTTAGATATTGGCATAGAAAGTACGCTTATTAAGTTTGCAGATGATACCAAACTGGGACAAATTGGAGAAATGGTCTGAGGTAAACAGGATGAAGTTTAACAAAGACACATAAAAAGTGCTCCACTTAGGAAGGAACAATCAGTTTCACACATACAGAATGGGAAGAGACTGTCTAGGAAGGAGTACGGCAGAAAGGGATCTAGGGGTTATAGTGGACCACAAGCTAAATATGAGTCAACAGTGTGATGCTGTTGCAAAAAAGCAAACGTGATTCTGGGACGCATTAACAGGTGTGTTGCGAGCAAGACACGAGAAGTCATTCTTTCGCTCTACTCTGCGCTGGTTAGGCCTCAACTAGAGTATTGTGGCCAGTTCTGGGCACCGCATTTCAAGAATGATGTGGAGAAACTGGAGAGGATCCAGAGAAGAGCAACAAGAATGATTAAAGGTCTTGAGAACATGACCTAGGAAGGAAGGCTGAAAGAATTGGGTTTGTTTAATTTGGAAAAGAGAAGACTGAGAGGGGTCATGATAGCAGTTTTCAGGTATCTAAAAAGGTGTCATAAGGAGGAGGGAGAAAACTTGTTCATTTTTTCTTTTTCTTTTTTTTAAGGGTGGACTTTATTTTACTTTGTTAGGGCTGTTGTCTGCATCTTCAGTCATTGGTGTCTGAACTTTATTTGATCAGGACAGGCTGGTTGATTTTATTATTTATACATTTATTCACACATTTAAACTAAACTAATAAGATTACAGCAGGGTTTTGCAAAAATGAAGGTTGCAGCAGCTTTTACAAAATGGAGTGAGCATTTTAAAATGGAGTTTGAGTTACAGTATGGACAAGTGTAAGGAATGACAGAGTGAACAGAAGCTCCGATGTAGACAAGTATAATGAATGGCGAACAGTGAGCAGAAGTTACAATATTGAAACAGTGCAAGTTTCAGTAATTTAAGCAGCAGTTGGATTGAAAGTGAAATTTACTAGGCAGGGGGCTGAATGCTATGGCTTTTAACAAGCATATTAATTGTCAATTAGCCAGTTATTGGGGTAACCGATTTATGAATGAATGTTGTTTCATTCATAAAACTTTATTAATGTAACTTCATAAGTAAAGTGAACAATTAAAAACCATTTCATTCATCAGTTCTACAGTATGAATAGCTAATGTGACACCAATTTTTTAAAAAGCCTCCAGAGGCGATCCCACCAATTACAGGCTGGTAATTCCTGATAAATGGTTTTTGTAAAGGGAAATCATGCCTCACTAATCTATTACAATTCTTTGAGGGGGTGAACAAGCATGTGGACAAGGGGATCCAGTGGATATAGTGTACTTAGATTTTCAGGACTCAATGGTCAGTTTTCAGAGCGGAGAGAGATAAATAGTGGTGTCCCCCAGGGTCTGTACTGGGCCCAGTCCTATTCAACATATTCATAAATGATCTAGAGAAAGGGGTTAACAGTGAGGTGGCAAAATTTGCAGACGATACAAAACTACTCATGATAGTTAAGTCCAAAGCAGACTGCAAAGAGTTACAAGGGAATCTCATAAAACTGGGTGACTGGGCAACAAAATGTCAGATGAAATTCAATGGTGATAAATGCAAAGTAATGCACATTGGAAAATATAATCCCAACTCTACATATAAAATGATGGGGTCTAAATTAGCCGTTACCACTCAAGAAAGATCTTGGAGTCAGTGTGGAAAGTTCTCTGGAAACATCCACTCAACGTGCAGGGGCAGCCAAACAAGGTAACAATGTTAGGAATCATTAAGAAAGGGATTGATAATAAGACAGAAAATATCATGTTGCCTCTATATAAATCCATGGTCGCCCTCATCTTGAATACTGCGTGCAGATGTGGTTGCCCCATCTCAAAAAAGAGATATTGGAATTGAAAAAAGTACAGACAAGGGCACTAAAACGATTAGGGGTACAGAACAGCTTCCATATGCGGAGAGATTAAAAAGATTGGGACTTTTCCCCTTGGAAAAGAGACGACTAAGGGGGATATGATAGAGGTCTATAAAATCACGAGTGGTGTGGAGAAAGTAAATTAGGAAGTGTTATTTACTCCTCATAACACAAGAACTAGGGGTCACCAAATGTAATTAATGAGCAGCAGGTAAAAAACAAACACAAAGAAGTATTTCTTCACACAACACACAATCAACCTGTGGAACTCCTTGCCAGAGGAGGTTGTGAAGGCCAAGACCATAACAGAGTTAAAAAAAGAACTAGATAAGTTCATGGAGGATAGGTCCCTCAGTGGCTATTTTGGTCAATTTCACTGTCAGCGTTTTTAAAATAGTAAATTTCACGATTTCAGCTATTGAAATCTGAAACATCTGTGTTGTAACTGTAGGGGTCCCGACCCAAAAGGGGCTTGTGAAGGGGTCACAAGGAGGTCGCGATATTGCCACCGTTGCTTCTGTGCTGCTGCTGACAGTGGAACTGCCTTCAGAGTTGGGCAGTGGGAAAGCAGCAGCTGCTGGCCAGGAGCCCAGCTCTGAAGGCAGGATACTGGCTAGATGGACCCTTGGGCTGACCTTACATTCAGGTTCTTAGGTTTTTAATGTTTTGTTGAACCTGGTCAGGAGTTTTCAGTCAATGATTTTCCATTGGAAAATTCACTTTCTACAAAATTGTTTTCTGTTGGAAAATGGTTCCCAGCTCTGCTTCTCCCCCTCTCCTCAGAAGCCCGGGCTGCCTGACTGTGCGGTGGCTGGCTGGCCACTGACCTGCGCAAAGCCAGGCACCACAGGGAGACTCCGAAATATGTAGAAAACCCCAATGGAAATGTCCCTTTGACTTGTTCCGAAGCAAAGAGGGGTGCTTCTGCTCCACGGAAAGCTCCAGCTTTGGGCCATTCTGACTCTTTGGGAGGTTGTGGGAGTTCCTGAGGAAGGGGATTCGGGTTTCCAGCCGGCTCTGCGAACCGCGGGTGAGCAGGGTGGTGGCGTGACCTGCCCAAACCCGGCGAGCTCAGGAAGGATGGGCCAAGTCCAGGGATAAGCGGGATCCCCACTTGGGACCGTTCATGCTGGAGGGGAGGTTCAGCGTCTGGCCCTGGGGTTTAAGCCCATCGCTGTCTGCTAGCCCACAGGCTGTTCCCTAACGAGGGGGCAGCTTGTCACCCATCTGCACCTGTGGTGGTCTTGCACCTTCTTCTGCAGCACCTGGGGCTGCCGCTTCAGAGCCAGGGGCCCCGGTGAGCTGGACCTTGGCTCTGACCCTCTCTGCCTGTTCCTCTGTTCACCCACCCCAGGCGAATGGCTTAGAAACTAAACAGGTGACGGGAGCGACCCCTTCCCAGCGCTGTTGGCTCCTGCGTGTCTCACCATCACCTGAGCAGGCTGGGGAGAGGGCTAGTCTCTGCCGCTGTGCTCCCCTGCTCCCTCGGCTGCTCTGGGGAAGCCTGGGATGGGCACCCGCTGCTGACTGGAGCTTGCCCTCTCCAGGCGCTGGGTGGCTTGGTCCCTCCTGGCTCGGGAGTGCCCGGTGCTTGCAGCTCCTGGGAAGCGGGTAGCAGAACTGGGAGCTTGCAGCACCTCTGCTCTGCTCATGGCCAGGCTCAGCCATCCTGACCAGGCATTCCTGATCTCAGAAAGTAAGTGGGGTGACCTAGAGTCTGCAGCTGCCACCCCACAGCCCCTTCCCCAGCAGATCCCTCTGGGAGCCCTGAGGGGGCTCTCTCCTCACTCTGCCCTTGCCAAGTCTGTGATGTGGGGGTGTCTCTTTCCCTCCACCCTTGGGCGGACTGGGCTGGGGGAGGGGGAATCTTCCCTTGGCCTGGGGGTCTGTGGGGAATCTCTGCCCTTGGCCGGCTGGGCTGGCGGTGGCAGGCTCACTGTTCTTTGCCTTGGCAGAGCTCCTGAGCATGGAGGAGCGTGTGCGCCGGCGGCCACTGGACGGGGTGCTGCTGTCCGTGGAGTGGGTGCAGCAGACAGACAGCGTGCTGGTGCGGAGCCAGGGCGCCGGGCTGAGCAGGGACCTGCTGGAGCTCTACTTTGAGAACAAGCGGAGCGGTGGGGGCAGCGTGCAGGCCGTGAGGGTGCTGGCAGGGGGCAGGGCAGCTGTCATCTCCTTCCAGGACCGGGCAGGTGCGTGGGGCTGGGGCAGGGTGGGATCAGCGCTCAGCTGTCCGCTGGGGCTCCGGGGTTGGAGGGCTCCTGGAGGCTGGTCCAGGTGAGGCGTGGAGGGGGGTCTGCTGTGAATGCAGGCGCGTGCCTCCAGCCTGGCAGTGACGCGCGGCCCTTTCAGGGCTGCAGGCAGAGAGGCAGGAGACCGCTGCTGCTGGCCCCAGCACACGGTCCGGAGCCCCCCTCCGGGGCGGGGGCAGGGAGCAGAGCCGGGTCTGGCTGTGGTTGCTGGGGCAGTGGGCACGGCACCCCTCCCTGCATGGTCTGGGTGCGTCTGTCTTCCCGGGCAGTTCTCAAACCCATGTGCCTGTTCACTGCCCTGCAGCTGTGCAGCGGGTGCTGGAGAAGCCCCACAGGCTCCAGGAGAGCGACCTGGACCTCTCCCCGTACTACGACTTCCTGGAGCCCCCTGACTGCCCCCCGGAGGAGGGAGCCGAGGCCCCCCCAGGAGAGGTGGCAGCAGTGGATGGTGGGCCCCAGGCGATCTGTGTGAGCCTTGAGGACGCAGCGAAGCGGCAGCTGCTGGAGTTCAGCGGGGCCCTGCCAGAGCTGCAGGCTGCCTTCCCGGAGCTGACGCTGCGGCTGGAGGAGAATGGGGCCTGGATCTCGGGCGGGGACGCAGCCCAGCGGCAGCAGCTGCAGGAGCGGCTCCTGGACACCCTGCAGGGGATGGCCCAGGAGCTCCTGCCGCTCCCGGCCCAGACCCTCAGCTTTCTGCAGCGCGGCGACGTGCGGGAGGAGGTGGAGCGGCTGCTGGCCAGCCAGGGCTTGCCGGCCTGCTACGCACCCAGCGGGAGCGCGCTGAGTGTGACGGCACTGAGCCCTGTGGCCGCCCGCCAGGCCAGCTCCTCGCTGAGCGCGGCCCTGAGCCCCTTCTGCCTGGCAGTGTCGGCACAGCACCTGCACGCCCTGGGCTCGCCACGCTGGGAGCAGCTCCAGGCCTCGCTGCGCTGCTGCACCGTGTGCCTGGCCCCCGGCGGCGAGCACCTGCAAGCCCTGACGCTGCGTGGCCTGGAGCAGGAGAACAGGGAGAAGCTGCAGGGGTTCCTGCAGGACGCTGCCCTGGACGAGAGTCTGGTGTCCATGGAGCCAGGGATGCTGCGCTACCTGCAGCTCTACTACCAGGAGCTGCTGGCCGGCATCGCCGAGGTCACGCTCCTGCCGCTGGAGGGCACCGACGTCACCGGCTTCAGGGTGAGCAGCCGGCCTCCATAGGCGGTGTCGGTGGGTGGGGTGGGGCGGGGCGGCCTTGGTTCCCCACGGCCATTTCTGGGCAGCCTGCGCGCTCCTGCCCCACTGCCCCGTGGGGCTCGTTTAGGGCAATGCAGCCTGCGGGGACTACAGGTCCCAGTAGCCAGTGCAGGCAGGTCACGTGGGTCATGATCGCACTGCATTCTGGGAGCTGTAGTCTGCACCATGCTGGATTGAGGGGTCAGAGGTTGCAGTCAGCTTCATTCACTGTGACGACCCCCCCCCCCCCAACAGTCGTGTTCCCACCCCCGACGTCCCGCACGGTGGCTGGCAATGCGCGTGTTGTTCCTTCTCCTCCCCATGTCCCACGGGGCCGGAGGGGGGCTGGCAGAGTCTGCCAGTGCCTCACGCCATCTCTTGTCTTGCAGCTGAGTGGGGAGGCGGGCGCGTGCCGGGCAGCGGCGGAGTTCCTGCAGAGCCTGCTGGGCACCATCAGCTGCCAGCCAGTGACCCTGCGGCACCCTGGCATCGCTCGCTTCCTGTTGGACGAGCGAGGCCAGAGCATCCTCCGGGAGCTGGAGAGCCGCTTCCAGTGCGTGATTGGGCTGGAGCAGGTCCACTGGAGCCCCCCGTACGCACAGGTACGGCCGCGGCTCAGGGCACGGGGCTCCAGCTGGGACCCAGAATGGGCACAGTAGCTCCTCCACCCTGCCTGCCAGGCTCAGTGCTGGCCCATTGGGATGGGTGAGCTGGACACTGGGTCTGGAGAGGGATGTGCAGCCGTGGGGTGACACAGGTTTCTAGGGCAGCCTGCAGGCAGGCGTGGGGGGCAGCCAGATGAGGGCGGGTAGAGAGCCGGGGGTGGGGGGGGAGGCCTGGGCAGAGGCTGTTGGTGGTTGGGTGCTGGCAGGGAGCCAGGTCCCTGGCTGGCGTCGGCAGCACTGACTTCTGTCCTTTCTGCCTGTCTCAGCAGGACCTGGAGCTGCCTGAGGGGCCTGTTCCTTTGAGCTGCCGCCGAGACTCCCTGCCCACTGCCCAGCTGCCCACTCGGCTGGAGCTGCCCGACGGCGACACCAGTGACTGGTGCACCACCAACATAGGTAGGGCCGCTCCTGTGGGACTCAGAGCCCGCTGGGGGAGTGGACAGGGGCTAGAACCCAGGGAGGGGGCAGGCGGCCGGCCCTCCCTCCCCCTGCTGGAGCCCTGGGTAAAGGTCCAGAACTTCCTGGCTCTGTGGGGCGGGATGGGGGGTGGGATAGCACTGTTCAGGGGCCCGATCCTGCAGCCCCAGCCCTCCTTAAGGGAACGCTCAGGGCCAGGGTGGCAGCACCATTCCCCTGCCCTTGCCGCGTGAGCCCGGCACTGCTGTGGCGACTGGCAGCTTGTCGGCGCTTCTCCGGGCCAGGCAGCCTGTGCCACGGCCCACCCCACAGTACAGAACCCGGCTCTGGCCCCACTGCCAGGGCGGGGGCAGGGGGTAGCCTGGCCGTGCCCTGGGGTACTGGCTGCTGCAGGAGGAGTTGCCATTCGGCCTCCCCCACCTGTCTGCCCTGGTAAATCTTCCACCTGCTCACTGTGCAGATTGGGCAGCGGGTAGGCCCTGTCTCTGTCCTCCCCTCCCCCAGCACCGGGGCTGCCCCGAGAGTCGGGCACGGCCTGTCTGACCTGCTGCTCTCCTGCAGAGGAGATCAAAGGCCTGCTGGCCTCCCTGGCGCCCGGAGACGTGGTGGGGGCTGCCCCGCTGGCCGCCCCTGCTGCCGGGGAGGCCCCGGACTCGGCAGCGACCAGCCCTGAGGAGGAGGAGGAGGATCTGTACACTGTGGGAGAGCCTGGCATGGCCGCGGGGCAGGAGGAGGCGCAGGCGGTGCCTGCAGGGCATGGCGGGGAGCGGAGGGGCCTGGCAGATGGTGACGAGGAGGAGGAGGAGGAGGAGCTGCCCTGCGCCGCTCAGTCGGAGTGCAGCATGGAGGAGGAGGCGCAGCTGCTGCTGGCCATCCAGCAGTCCATGGACAGCCAGCGCTGGGAGGAGGAGGAGCTGCAGCGCGCCACGGAGCTGTCCCTGCGCTCCTACGAGCAGGAGCAGCACCAGGCCCCGGCAGAGCCCGCAGCTGACCGCAGCCTGCAGGCCGCCCTGGTGGAGTCCCTGGAGGAGGCGCTGTGCGTGGCCGGTTCCGCCCAGCTCACCATCTACTCAGCCTACGAGCAGGACGTCCGCGCGCTGCCGGGGCAGCTGGACCAGGCGCTGCGGGAGCAGCAGTGCCAGGAGAAGGTGGCGAGCGAGGCTCTGCGAGCTCTGCCCTCCCGCTGCCGCGGGTACCTGGCCCAGCTGCAGCGCCAGCACGCCGTGCGCATCTCCCTGCAGGACGCCACGGCCACCGTGCATGGCTTTGCCGACTACGCAGCCCGTGCTGCCCGCGACCTCACCCGGCTCCTCACCCGCCTGCTGCAGACCCAGCGTCCGCTCGGGGAGCCAGCTGCACGCTGGGTGCGCTGGGAGCCCCCTGGCACCGCCGCCCCCTACTCCTCGGAGGCCAGCGCCCTGCTGGAGCAGGCCTGGCGCCGGCAGCAGAAGCGGCTGGATGTGCTCTTTGATGGCAGGCCCTTCACCATAGACTTTGAGCGCATGGAGGAGTATGACATCGGCGGCGCCTGCACCCTGCCCATCTCGCGCACTGAGCCCCCGGCCCCGGAGAACAGCCGCCCTGCAGGTGCGTGCTCCCAGCCCCGCTGCTGCTGCCTCCAGCCCCGGGGGGCTCGGCACAGTCCCGTGGGGCCTGCCCTGGGTAGTTCTCCGGCTGTCGTGCAGGCAGCCAGGGCTTGGCAGCTGGTGGGTCCCGGTGGGATGGAGTCAAGGTTCCAGGCAGGTTGTCCAGTCTGAGCTCCTGTGTTGCCCCCGCCCCCGGCGTGCTAGCCCAGCACCTGGAATGAGAGCAGGGACACAGGAGACCCGGCTGGCATGTGCCACAGGCAGCGAACACCGAGGGGCACTGGTGCCCACGGCCCCACTATGGCAGGGGAAGGACCAGGTGAGACACCCCCAGGTAATCCTGGCAAGGGACCACACGCTGCAGGGGAAGGCGAAACCCCCCAGGTCCCTGCCAGTCTGAGCCGGGGAAATTCCCTCCATCCGTCACCCCCTGGGCATGTGAGCTAGAACTAGCCAGCCAAGAGCCTGCCGGGTGCTCGGAGCCCCTCAGAGCCCTGGCCCAGCCCGTCCAGCCGGGGCCACCCCGATGCTTCGGAGGACGGAGCTGATAAAAGCCCGACTATCCTGGGGGAGGGAACCTGTCCCGACCCTGCAGGTGACCCCCTGAGGAACATGAGACAAACTGGAGTGAGCCCCTCCCCCACCAGCACAGCCACCCCTCTGTCCCGTCCAGTTCTCTGGAGACTCTCAGCTCTCGCTGGGAGGCTGCTCCAGAATCTCCCCCCTCGAATGCTCCGAAACCTTCTCATTTGTTCCTGGTCCGTTTCTCCCCACTTGTTCTTGTGCCAACGTTGTCCTTTAGCTTCACCAGCTCTTTGCCCTGCTTAACTTTTCCCTGATACATTTACGCAGAGCAGTGCCTGGCCAGAGAAGCCAACGTCCGCTCCCATCAGACCGGCCCTCCGTGCCCCCGCTAATCCACATGGCTCCTCTCTGCCCCGGTCCCGAGCATGGGGTCCCGTGTCCCCCAGGCCTCGCTCGATGGCAGTAGCGCTGTCGCTCTGTCTCTCGGCTGGAAATGCCTTGCCTGCGACATCCCTGGCCTGTGTTTCCCTGTTTCACAGCCCAGCATGCTGGTGGCTTGTAGGCATCCTGTGCTCAGCCCCCAGCCCAGGTCTCTCCTCTGTCACGGCCAGCTGACGAGCCCCCGGCCTGGAGCAGAAATTCTTATCGTTAGACCCTAAATGCCGGCCCTGCACCTCGTACTCTTGAATTTCATCCCATTCCTGTCGCTCCAGATCTTCCTGGAAATTCTTCCCATCTCCCCCTGCCCCCCGCGGATTGGCCAGGCCTCTCGGCTTCCCATCAGCCCATTGCGTTCGCACGCTCCTGCTACTGAATGAGACTGGGCCCCAGGCCGATCCTCAAGAACTTCCCTGCGAGGCGATAGTTCATCTTGCAGCACAGCCCTCCCCACCATACCGGGCTCATCCTGAGCCCCAGCTTCCCGACTTTAACTCCCTTTCCTGTGCCAAAGGCTGCACTGAAATCCCCGGGCATCACATCTCCCCTCTGAACAACGCTGTTATTTTCTCAAGGAAGGAACAGGGGAGTCTGGCCCGGGCTGCTTTGGTAAACTCGGCTGTGTTATGGCCCCTGTACCACTGGCCTGCAGGAATTTCATTCTGCTTTCCTCCCCCATTCGTTCTAAAGCCTGGTGTCCCTGCCCCCATGGTCAGACTAACAGCTCTGGCATTGCCTGGGTCGCTTTTCTCACCTTTGTTAAATACCTGCACGACATCAGCTGTTCTCCAGGCACATGGTCCCATCCCCATCGCTGGATTTCTTCCCAAGCCTTGCACCCGGCCTCGCAGCCTACTAGGCCGGTTCTTTCGGCACTCTGGGCCCTGGAGCTGAGCGCATTAAACCCTGGAAGATTTTCTTCCACCTCAGCTGTCGGAAATTCCTTTTGTGCCGCCATCCAGCCTCATGGGCATGGTCCCTGTGCCGTCCGGATTGAAAACCCAGCCACGATGTTCAGTTAGCTTTGGGCCATACCTCGAGTGTCTTTAATCTCCTTCCCAGCCCCACCCTTCCTTATTGATGGGACTGAAAAACCCTGTGTGTGTGTTAATGTCCTTGGCAAGAGCTAATTCAGCTTGACTTCCAGCACTCCTCCTTGTATCCCTACTCCTCCCACCCCCCCAATGTGCCGTTCTTTGCTTTTCCACTCCCCAGGGACACTCTGCTGACTCCTAACAACCTTGTGAGGTGGGCCTGGAGCCCTTCCCTACAAACCTCTTCCCCCTCACTAGGGATGCCAGTTGCAGATGGTTTTGTAGAGTGATGGGAAGAAATTCCAAGCTTCGGCGGCATTTATTTCCTTGATCTCTTCAGTCCAGCTGACTTCGCTAATGAACTCTTTGTTTTCCACAGTCTGTCTTTCGGAAATCAAAACCTAGAGCTGATGGCCTGGTTTTGATTCGGTTTAAATTAAACGGAACGTTCATCAGCACATGACCCCTGGATCTGAGGTTCTTTTCCTATGACCAGCTCTTCTCTGATGCCCTCGCTACTTACCAAAACGGAAGGCAAAATTGCATCACCTCTTGTTGATTCAGTGACGATTAGATGTAGAAATCTGTCGTCTATCATATCCAGGAATAAGTGGGACCTACCAGTGTTAAGAACATAACAGCCAGACTGGATCAGACCCATGGTCCATCGAGCCCAGAGGCCAGTGCCAGGTGCTTCAGGGGGAATGATCAGAACGGCAATTGTTGAGTGATCCATCCCCTGTCATCCAGTCCCAACTTGTCAGAGGTTTAGGGACACCCAGAGCAGGGGGTTGGCTGTTGGCCAGGAGGGTCAGAGATACATCGATGGACCTGTCCTCCAGGAACTTATCTAGTTCTTTTTTGAACCCAGTTATATTTTGGCCTTCCCCACATCCCCTGGCAGAGAGTTCCACAGGTTGACAGTGCGGTGGGTGAAGAAATACTGCCTTTGGTTTGTTTGTGTTACTAGCATTTATTCTCCAGTTTATATCTGGGAAGTTCTTCCCTCACCGTGAGACAATTCCCAAGGGTGTTTCTCTCTGATGATATTAACGAGCTCTCTGTCCAAGTTGAGGGCTGATCCTGGGGGTCTATAGCAGATCCCTAGCACTGTCCCCACAGACCCTCTTTCACAATCCCCTGCCCAAAGTGATTTGGACCCAGACAGCCTCAGTTTTGTCCACACTGTCATTTCGTCTTTCTTTACAGCTCCGTTGCTGTACAATGCTACTCCATCCCCTCCGCCTTCCTTTCCTCGCTCCGAAAGAGCCCAGACCCGTCAGTGCTTGTGTTCCACCCACCCCTGAGCGCGATCCCCCCGTGGGTCTGTAATTCCCAGGGTGATCACCTGCATCAGCAGTTCCAGAGCCTCCATTTTATTGCCCAGCCTCCTTGCATTTGTGTACAAGCATCTCAGTGGTGTACCTTGGGCCTTCCCAGTTTCCTAGCCAGGGTCGTTTCGCTCGCTGGAACACCTGCCTGACTGCCACTCCGGTCAGCGTGCTGGGCGTTCTGTACTAGAGCCTCTTCCTGCACTGAAGCCAGCCATGGAGATCTCCCGGGTCTGTCCAAGCCTCCTCCCCTTGCTGTGTAGCTGGAAACCCTTCTCAGTTGTGGAGATGCCCCTCTGCGCACCCTGCCCTTTTGAGGCCACGTCGGCTCTGTCAGCCTTGCTGGCCTCGTGTGTGCAGAAACCTCTGGAGTTTATTTGGTGGCTCGAAAACTTTTTTCTTCTTTGTAAATGTAAAGGGTGGGGTGGCCCTTTGTCCCTCTGACGAAGGGGTCGCCGCCCTGAAAAGGCGGAGAACCCTGGGCTAGATTGTAATGGTCCCTTCTGCACTCCATGTGTGACCCCAGTGCATTGCTGGGGGCACTTGTCACGGAGTCCCCGGGCGCTGCTCTGGAACTGCTCTCCACAAAGCCAGGCAGGACTCTGGGGAGCCACCTCTCCCTCAGAGCAGCCTGTCTGCAGGGCAAGAAGCTCCCACGGCTTCACCTCCTGGGTCTCTCCTTGGAGCATTCAGCCTCCTCTGCCCCTCCGTGCGCTTCCCACAGCGAGTCCGCCCAGGTGGGGGCCTGGGTAAGCCAGAGGGTCCTGCCCCCCCACTGCGCAGTCAGACGTGACTCTCAGCCAGCCGGGAAAACAGAAGGTTTATTCGATGACAGGAACAGGGTCTAAAACAGAGCTTGTAGGTACCTTTAGCCATCCCCTTGCAGGGGGGAAGGGCCCCGGCCATTTGTTGCCAGGAGACAATGTGTCGGCCATTTATGCACACTGGAGACTTAAGAAATGCATAGGGGAAACTGAGGCACCCACACAGTATTCAGAGAAAACATTAAGAACGGTCCCACTTGGTCACAGCGCTGTGCTGCAGGCAGTGGGCTGGGGGCTCAGTGTGGGATGCTGGCCCGATTCCCCCAGTGTGGTGCCAGGGGCGCTATGCTACAGGGGCTCAGTAGGGGGCGCTGACCCGATGCTGTGCAGGAGGGTGGGTCTGGTATCCACCTGCTGGGTGACGACCTGTTCCCCCCCCCCAGCCACGGAAGAGAAGGGCCTCGAGGTGGACCTGGATGAGGAGGTGAAGCTGGTGCCGCTGGCCCAGGGCTCGGAGGAGTTCCGCGACACCGTGCGCCGGTTCTACGACACGCTGGAGGACTTCCACAGCAAGATTCGCATTGTGAAGGTACCCAGGGGGCAGCACAGCCGAGCCGGTTGCTCTGCCCGCCCCTGCGGCCATGGCTGTGCCGGGCGCTGGCTGTCGGATTTCGTTTGCCCATGTCCCCTTGTGAAGTGATGCACAAGGAGTAGATGGGAGAACATTTATCCCGCATATTGAGGGGATGCTGCCGCAGCCTGGTCCCCACTGGTCACCAGACAGGTGGCTGGGTGCTGGGGTTCGCCCATCTCGCACAGGCCCCTGGCAGGCTGTGGCACGGACAGTTCCAGACTGACTAAGGTGGACTCTCTCAGGCAAGCACCGTTACCCTGTGGGACTCCCTGCCACTTGATGCTGGTGCAGTCTTGTTCCGAAAGGATGGGCGTGCCTGGGACTTCGCTCCTCGTGGTTCTGTGTGCGCTCCCTGCTGGCTGCGCCAGTGCCTGTGAGGCAGCCTGGTACCCCAGCACTCCCTGGCTGTTCTAGGGGTGTTCCCCGCTCTCACTACTGTTCTGGGAGTCTGGGGCGGGTCCCGCCTGAGCCTGGGTGTGAGCTGGTACCACCCCCCGCCCAGACTCCTCAGGAGCTGCTGGCCATGCTTGGGGAGCCCATGGGCCCTGCGTGGTGCGTTATCCCCTCACTGCCTACTAGGGGCGCCTGTCCCTCCCCATGGCACGGGCTGGTCTGGCTGGGCCCTGGCTGACCCGTGTCCCTGCGGCAGGTGGAGAAGCTGATCCACCCACTGCTGTACAAGCAGTACCAGCTGAAGAAGGCCTGCATGGAGAAGGCGTGCGGCCACGAGGCCGTGGAGCGGCTCCTCTTCCACGGCACCACGGAGGAAGCCAGCCGGGAGATCTGCCAGCACGGCTTCAACCGCAGCTTCTGCGGCAAGAACGGTGAGCGGGCGGGGGCGGGAGTGGGAGCAGCACAGGGAGGGGCCAGGCGCATGTGGAACTCCAAGACCCCTCTATGCACAGGAGGGAACTGATGTCTCTGGAAGTCACTCCCTGCTGCAGCCCTGGACATTTCTCCCAGAGTGGGGCATAGAACCCAGGAGTCCTGGCTCCCAGCCGCCCTGCTCTAACCACTAGACCCCACTCCCCTCCCAGAGCTGGGGACAGAACCCAGGAGTCCTGGCTCCCAGCCCCCCTGTAACAACTGGGCCTCACTCCTCTCCCAGATCTGAGGTAGAACCCAGGTGTCCTGGTGCAGGTGGCAGCCTGCCCCCTATCCAGGCTGTGCTGTGTGTGCTGCAGCCTGGAGCGTGCTGTGCTAACCCTGCGCCCTCTGCCTCCTGCTCTCCAGCCACGCTCTACGGGCACGGGGTCTACTTCGCGGTGAATGCCGTGGTGTCGGTGCAGGAGCAGTACTCCCCACGCAGCGCCGACGGCAACAAATACGTCTTTGTGGCTAAGACACTGACTGGGGACTACACGGCGGGCAGCCGGGACATGCGGGCGCCGCCCCTGAAGGAGGCGGCTGAGGTCCCGCTGCGCTATGACAGTGTGGTTGACAACCTCAAGAAGCCAGCCATCTTCGTCATCTTCAATGACACGCAGGCCTATCCGCAGTACCTCATCACCTGCCAGCTGTCCAAGCCTCCGGCGCCGCGCTGAGCCGCTGGGCGTGGGCTGGGTCACCCTGCTCCAGCTCACAGCCTGCCGTGTGCCCCTCTGTGCCTGCGGCTCTCAGCCCCCCGCAGGCTGCCCTGCCCTGGGCCAGCACGGCTGGGAGGGGAGAAGACACCTGCGCTGGGCTCCGCGACCGAGCTGTGCCCTGTGGAGAGGCCAGGCATCAGCCCCTGCCCAGTGAGCTCCTCTTGGACGGCTCAACAGGGAGCTGGGCTGCTCTGGGGGCCCCCAGTTCCCAGCCCCTCGGACATTGTATAGTCCCTCTGCCCATTGCCCGTGTACGGTGCCCAAGGGCCAGTGCCACGGCTCTGTCAGGGGGCAGGACCAGGAGCTGAACCCCACAAGTCATGAAGAGTCCTGGAAACCGGACCCAGAATAAAGAGTCAGACAGCAGCCTGAGCCTCTCCCTCTGTGTCCCTGAGCTCTGGGGGGGTCACTCCTTGGAGCATCTATGTGCTGTTGGGCTCTGCTGCTTGGGGATAAGAGCCTACTGCTGCCAGCGCTTGGAGTCGCACTGGGGCTGGGGCTGTGCGGGGGCGATCCCATGGCTGACACCCTCCCCTTAAATGATCTGGAAAAAGGGATAAACTGTGAGGTGCCAAAATTTGCAGACGATACAAAATTATTCACAATAATTAAGTCCCAGGCAGACTGTGAAGAGTTACAAAGGGATCTCACAAAACCAGGTGTCTGGGCAGCAGAATGGCAGATGAAATTCAGTGTTGATAAATGCAAAGTGATGCACATTGGAAAACATAATCCTAACTCTACATATAAAATAATGGGGTCTAAACTAGCTGTTACCACTCAGGAAACATCTTGGAGTCAGTGTGGAAAGTTCTCTGAAAACATCCACTCAGTGTGCAGCAGCAGTCAGAATAAGTGAACAGAAACTTGGGAATCGTTAAGAAAGGGAGAGATGAGACAGAAAATATATGGCTTTCATATAAAATCCCTGGTACGCCCACATCTTGAATACTGCGTGCAGATTAGAGATGTAAACAGTTAAATGGTGTGACGAAGTGGGACTGTTCGTACTGGGGGCTGGGAATGCTGGGTGCAGTTCTTAAGTATCTAGCAAAGCAGAAGGCCAGTGCAACCGAATGCCTGGCACTCTGTCTCCTAGCAACTGATGGCCTGGGCACCTCCCCTGCAAAGGTGCAACTAAAGGTGTTGGAGACAAAGGGGTCAGGTGACCTCCTGGCCCTGGAAAGAAGCTGGGCAGAGAGGAGGGGCTGGAGGGGGTTGAGCAGACTGGAGCTGGCTGGGGAAGGAAGGGAAGGACAGACAGGGCTCTGATCCCCAATGGGGCTGTGGGGCTCCTGGGGCCCCAAGATGGACCTAACCGGGGGGATCCTGTTATCTGTGCCTGCAAGACCCTGTCCTGGACTATGTTCCTGTCGTCTAAATAAACCTTCTGCTTTACTGGCTGGCTGAGAGTCACTGTGAATCGCAGGACGCTGGGGGTGCGGGACCCTGACTCCCCCACACCGACAAATGGTTAACTGTAAGCATTAGGCTTACTGCTAATTGGCTCTTAACCGTTAACCCCGGTGGCCAGCCAGCTGGGAGTCACCTCGGTTAACTGGTTAAATGATATAATTTTAATTGTTTAACCAGTTAACTTTTTAGACCAATATTTACATCCCTAGTGCAGATGTGGCCGCCCCATCTCAAAAAAAGATCTATTGGAACCTTCTCATAACACAACTACTAGGGGTCACGAAATGAAATTAATAGGCAGCAGGTTTAAAACAAACCAAAGGCAGTATTTCTTCACCCAACGCACAGCCAACCTGTGGAACTTCTTGCCAGAGGATATTGTGAAGGCCAAAACTATAACAGGGTTCAAAAAAGAACTAGATAAGTTCATGGAGGACAGGTCCATCAATGGCTATTAGCCATGAAGGGCAGAAATGGTGTCCCGAGCCTCTGTTTGCCAGAAGCTGGGAATGAGCGACAGAGAATGGATCACTTGATGATTCCCTGTTCTGTTCATTCCCTCTGAGCACCTGGCATTGGCCACTGTCGGAAGACAGGACACTGGGCTGGATGGACCTTTGGTCTGACCCAATATGGTCATTCTTCTGTTCTTATGAAATGGCAGTCTCACCAAAGGACAACAGTTGAAATACAGGAAGGCTATCCTCTTCCTGTGATCTTTCTGGATGTTAGGAGCCACACCAGAATGAGTCTCTGGGAACCAGGGGCAGCTCTAGATATTTTGCCACCCCAAACACGGCAGGCAGGTTGCCTTCGGCGGCTTGCCTGCAGGAGCTCCCCGGTTCTATGCATTCGGCGGCACGCCTGCGGGAGGTCCGCCGAAGCCACGGGACCAGCGGACCCCCCGTAGGCATGCCGCCGAAGGCAACCTGCCTGCCGCCCTCATGGCGACCGGCAGAGCGCTTGGCGTGCTGCTGCCTGGAGCTGCCTCTGCTGGGAACTTTATAAAGGACTTCAGAGACGCTGCACCAATTCCTTCCTATGGGGCATGTATGAAGTAATACTTTGCTGCTGTGTTTGATTGCATAGATCTGGGCTAATTTTAAAATTGGAAGCATGTGATGATGAAAGCAGAAGAGTGGTAGGTCAGATGCTGCCCACTATTTTGAAATTGGAAGTCTAGGGATTGTGGAGACCTTATGGGTTTTGAAATGTACTGGCATGTTTTAAGGGTGCCAGAAGACAGCCTAACAACCGATCCACTACCATGTTCTGCTGATGCTGCTCACATTCCTTGGTGAAAAGAACTTACATGTAAAAACCTTGGCTTTTTTCCTGTGCTCATGACTCCCCCTACTGACTAGCTGCAGAACATACAATTTGCTGCTTTCTCACAGCTAAAGAGAGTCAGTAATGGAGGTAACAGAGGTTTGTATGTTTTGGTGCGGAACAGCCTGAGTTTAATCCCCAGTGACAGTGATGGTGTCTGTATATGGTTTGCTATAAAAGCACTGGAGATGTTCCTCAAGCCTAGGGGGCCCCCCTTGGCTGGCTGGCAATCAGTCACCCATGGCTTTGGGGCCCAGGGGGATCCCCATGAAGAGGCCTGAGCTCCTGCCCCTGGAGTCAAGGCCCCTCCTCCCTGCCGAGAGTCTTGGCCTTGTGCCGCGCTGGGAACAGGCCGGTTGTGGGGCAGGGCCGAGGCAGTGGGGCGGGGCGGCTAGGAGTCAGGTGTTGCTCGTTGGGAGAGAGTCTCACAGGGGCGCTCGGTTTAGTCACACGGCCTGGGAACAAGGCCCCGCACGGCACCACTCTCCAAGGAGCCGGCCCGGGCAGCGATGTCCTGTTCACCTCGTGCAGGAGGTGTCACCCCCAATGACAACCCGGAGCCCCCTACTGTCCCCTGCACGTCACCTGAGCCTGGGGGCAGGTACGCAGCTCGTCACCGTGTTTGGGCCCATGGGG
Source organism: Mauremys mutica (assembly GCF_020497125.1). NCBI lineage: Eukaryota > Metazoa > Chordata > Testudines > Geoemydidae > Mauremys > Mauremys mutica. The sequence goes on along the minus strand of NC_059073.1, from coordinate 3,969,100 downwards.
CCCATCCCCCTTTCCTTGGTCTGAGCACGCGCAGTGCAGGCCCGGGGGGCACTGAGAGCCCCCCAGCCCTGTGCCAGCCAGGAGGTCTGGGTGGGGGACGCCCTTCGTGCTGCTAGGAGGAAACAAGGCTCTGGCCTGATACTGACCGTTTCCTGTCGACAAGCCACCGAGGACTTCAGCAGTGCAGGGTGTTGGGGGACACTGAGCCGAAGTGATCGGGGTTACGGGATGGGCCAGGTTAGGCTGTCGCTGGGCCAGTATTTGTGCTTAAACCCTTACTGGTGCTTGATGCATGCTAAGGTATAGACGGTGTGGATCATGCGTGTTGTTAATATGATTTATATTTATATGTGACCCAGCATATATTAGTCAACACGGGACTCCTGGGTTCTATGCTTGGCTCTGGGAGGAGCGCGGAGTCTAGTGGCTTAGAGCGGGGGGGGGGGGGGTCTGGGAGCCAGGACTCCTGGGTTCTCTCCCCAGCTCTGGGAGGGGAGTGGGGGCTGGTGGGATAGAGCAGGGGGGGTCTGGGAGCCAGGACTCCTGGGTTCTCTCCCCAGCTCTGGGAGGGGAGTGGGGGCTGGTGGGATAGAGCAGGGGGAGCTGGAAGCCAGGACTCCTGGGTTCTCTCCCCGGCTCTGGGAGGGGAGTGGGGGCTGGTGGGATAGAGCAGGGGGGCTGGGAGCCAGGACTCCTGGGTTCTCTCCCCGGCTCTGGGAGGGAAGTGGGGGCTGGTGGGATAGAGCAGGGGGGCTGGGAGCCAGGACTCCTGGGTTCTCTCCCCGGCTCTGGGAGGGGAGTGGGGGCTGGTGGGATAGAGCAGGGGGGCTGGGAGCCAGGACTCCTGGGTTCTCTCCCCAGCTCTGGGAGGGGAGTGGGGGCTGGTGGGATAGAGCAGGGGGAGCTGGAAGCCAGGACTCCTGGGTTCTCTCCCCGGCTCTGGGAGGGGAGTGGGGGCTGGTGGGATAGAGCAGGGGGGCTGGGAGCCAGGACTCCTGGGTTCTCTCCCCAGCTCTGGGAGGGGAGTGGGGGCTGGTGGGATAGAGCAGGGGGGCTGGGAGCCAGGACTCCTGGGTTCTCTCCCGGGCTCTGCTGCTGACTCGGGGTGACCTGAAGCAGAGTGGCTGTGTGCCCCCAGGCCTGGGTGGCAGTTATCCGGGTCGAAGGGAGGAATTCCACCTCCATGGAAAAATGAGTTCTGAGAGCCGCTGGCTCTGGTTTGTCAGCCAGGGCAGAACAGGACCCCGTGATGGGAAGCCGGGTGGCACCAGCTGGCAGCCCTGATTCTGTGGCACGTTTTTAAGTGAGGATCATTAGCCGCTGGCAGAGCTCGGCTGGGGGGTGGGGCCAGAGTCTCCATCCCCTGGCGTCTGTAATTCCAGACGGGGCCCCCGGCTCAGTGGGTGCGAGCGGCACAGGGTGAGGTTTGGGGCTACGGGGCTCTCAGAGCCCAGGCTGGAGTGCCTGGTGCCCTCTGTTGGTGAGAAGGGAAAAGTGTTGCCATGGAGCTTCATTTGCATGGGCTGCTCCCATAATTCCTTCAGTCACCATAACGAGACGAGACGTGACGAAGTGGGACTGTTCTTACTGGGGCTCCTCCCTGTCACCCCCCGACCGGCTCTTCACAAAGTCATCAGCCAGCCGCCCTGCATGTCGCGGGTTCTCTGGCTTTTGGTCCCTCAGCCACAGCCTCAGGTCGGATGGGCACCGCTCATACAGCTGCTCCAGTTCCAGCAGTTTAACCAGGTCCCCCGGCGTCTGGGCCCCATCGACCCACTTGCTGGCGTATCCCTCCATGCGGACGGCTAATTGCAGATAGGAGACCTCAGGGGTTTTATCCTGACTCCGGAACCTCTCCCGGTACATCTCAGGGGTCAGCCCAAATTCGCGCAGCAGGGCCTGCTGGAATGGTTCGTAGTTCCCTTTCTCCTCCTCTCCCAGCTGGCCGTACAATGCCACGGCTTTGGGGTCCAGTAAGGGGGTGAGAACCCGGAGCCTGTCCGCAGGATCCACCTGGTGCAGCTCGCAGGCCGTCTCAAAGGCATCCAGGAAGTCACCCATGTCCTCCCCCTCCTTGCGCGGGGCCAGGATGCACTTATCAAAGCTCCCCACCGGCCTGGGCCCCCCATCACTCACCACAGCCTGGGGCCTGCTGCCCTCCAGCCTCGCCAGGTCCAGCTCATGATGACGCTGTCACTCTTTCTCCTTCCGGTCATGTTCCCTCTGTCGCGCCTCATGTTCCCTCTGCTCCTTACGATCCTCCAGCTCTCTCAGTTTGATCTCTCTCTCCCAGTCCATCCGCTTGCGCTCTACGGAGGTCGAGCGTCGCCGGGCCGATCCCCTGCTGGCCGGGGGGGTCACGGTGCCCTCGGTGGTCGCTGGGCTCCTCCTCCCCCTCCCCCTAGGCATAGGAATGGGGGGTCTTGGGAAGCCCTCAGTGGCCGGCTGACCACTCCCTGCAGGGCCAGACACTGGTGCCTGCACTGCATCGGCCTGGCTGCTTCCCGCAGAGACAGGGATCGGTTCATTCACAAGATCTCCCTCCTCCAGCTGGGCAATCAGCTGGTCCTTGGTGAGCTTCCCACTGCGCAGCCCCCTCTGCTTGCACTGCTCCACCAGGTCACACTTGCGCCGCTTGGCATACATCTTCCTGCTGGCCACTCGCAGGCCGGGGTGCTCGCCGCTCCCCACGGGTTCCAGGGGGACCCCTAGGGTGCCAGTCCTTGAGGTCACCACCTCTCTGCCAGGGTTGAGCTGCAGACTCCTCTGCCACTGGGACTGCTCGCTGCGATCCCCCGGGGGACCCTGTTACTGCAAAGTCCTTCTCACTGGGCACACACTCTCAGGGGTTAATCACCCCTGCAATCGCCCCTTCATTTTACTGCTCCCCAGTCACTTACTGCAGGAAGCGCCGTCCACGGGGTGCAGTAGATCCCACCGCTAGCACCAGTTGTCACGGAGTGTGGGGGAGTCGGCCCTGCACCCCCGGGCTCCCTGCCGAGTCGCAAGGACTCTCCGCCAGCCAGTAAAGCAGAAGGTTTATTTAGACGACAGGATCACAGTCCAGGACAGGCCTTGCAGGCACAGATAACAGGATCCCCCCTGTTAGGCCCATCTTGGGGCCTCATGAGCCCCACAGCCCCCATTGGAGATCAGAGCCCTGTCCCTGCTTCCTTTCTTTCCCCAGCCAGCTCCAGTCTGCCCAGCCCCTCCTCCCCGGCCAGGCGGTCACCTGACCCCTTTGTCTCCAACACCTGCACCTTTGCAGAAGAGGGGCCTAGGCCATCAGTTGCTAGGAGACAGAGTGCCAGGCATTTGGGTGCACCGGCCCTTTGCTCTGCAGCAATCACACCCCCTGATCCACCACCTAGATATTGAGAACTGCACCTAGGCACTGAGGCACCCACACAGCACCCACAGGCCCCAGTAAGAACAGTCCCACTTCGTCACAGACGTGCACTTGGCTTTGGTGTGGGAGGCTGGACTGGGGCTCTCTCTGTGCTTGTAGGGCTGTGCTTGGCTCCTCCCTGGGGCTGGGTGTTGGGGGCACTTCCAAGGGAGCCCGGCAGGTGGATTCCTGGGGGGCACCGCTGGGTGGGCTGCAGCATGTGAGTTCTGTGGAATGGGGTGGGGGAGCAGTGAAGAGATGTGGATGCTGCTTGCTGGCCTCAGGGGCGCCGCAGCCAGGGACTGCGAGAGCTGCTCGCTGGGCTGCTTCTGGCGACTTCCGATAGCTCCTGGCGCACGTTCCGGGGGCCTGGGGGATGAAGGTTGGGCCGGGTCATTCCAACCCTGTCAGCCTGACACTGCGCCTGGGCGACACATGGGGCGGCTGAGACGGGAGGGTCGTATCGTTGCTCTCAGGCAAGGGGGGTTATTGGGACTGGCACCTGCCAGACTAACTGCCTGGGTTTTCTCGACAAGATTACCACAGTTTGGTTAATAAAGGGAATTGTCCCCCTCCGCTGCAGCGCTGTGTCCAGCTCCGGCCGCCGCGCCTTAGGAAACACGGGGACAAACTGGAGAGAGGCCAGAGAACAATCGAAGGTTTAGAGACCCTGCCGGTGAGGAAAGGGGGAGCCTGGGGTGGGTGGGGCTGAGAAGAGTCCTCAGGGCTGTTCAACGGAGACCGGGGATCAGCCGTTCTCTGTGGCCACTGAAGGCAGGACAGGAAGTAACGGGCTGAACCTGCCGCACTCTCAGGGGTTAAGCTCTGGAACAGGTGCCCCAGGGACGTTGTGGGACCCCCATCATTGGTGGTTTTTAAGAACAGTTGGAGAAACACCTGCCAGGGATGCTCTAGGGTTCCTTGGCCCTGTCACAGAGCAGGGGGCTGGGCTTGACGATCTCTCGAGGTCCCTTCCAGCCCCACGTTTCTATGGTTCCATGTAACTGAAAACAGGGACGCATAGGATCATAGAATCTCAGGGTTGGAAGGGACCTCAGGAGGTTCTAGTCCAACCCCCTGCTCAAAGCAGGACCAAACCCAACTAAATCATCCCAGCCAGGGCTTTGTCAAGCCTGACCTTAAAAACCTCCAAGGAAGGAGATTCCACCACCTCCCTAGGGAACCCATCCCAGAGCTTCACCACCCTCCTAGTGAAATAGTGTTTCCTACTATCCAACCTAGACCTTCCCCACTGCAACTTGAGACCATTGCTCCTTGTTCTGTCATCGGGTACCACTGAGAACAGTCTAGATCCATCCTCTTTGGAACCTCCTTCAGGTAGTTGAAAGCAGCTATCAAATCCCCCCTCATTCTTCTCTTCTGCAGACTTCATCAATGGGTGTTTCTAGGGGGGTCCTGCATCTTTATCAATGACTTGGAAGAAAACATAAAATCACACTGATAAAGTTTGCAAATGAGACAAAGCTTCAGGGAGGGGTAACTCTGTGACCTGTGTCCTCGATATACTGAGCAATCCGGGTCACTTGCAAAGCTGGGCACAAGCAAACACTGTGTTTTAGCACAGCCAAATCGAAAGTCACCTCCAGGAAGAAAGAAGGCCGGCCGTACTGGGGACTGAGAAAGACTTGGGACTCTCGGTGACTAATCAGCTGAACATGAGCTCCCTGTCCGATGCTGCGGCCAAAAGGGATTGACTCTGGGATGCATAAAACAGGAGAATCTGGAGGAGGAGCAGAGAAGTTATTGTATCTCTGTATGTGGCCCTGGTGTGACCACTGCTGGGATCCTGGGTCCGGTCTGGTGTCCAGTTCCAGAAGGATGTTGATAAATTGGGGAGGGGTCAGAGACGAGCCCCAGGAATGATTAACGGATCAGAAAACCTGCCTCGTAGTGAGAGACTCAGGGAGCTCCGTCTGTTTAGCTGAACAAAGTGACGGTTGTGGGTGATTGGAGCAGAGGCTGTAAGTACGTGCAGGGGGAACTGGGCTCTTCCGTCTAGCAGAGGAAGGGCCAACACACTCCAAGGGCTGGATGTTGCAGCTAGACAGACTGGAACTAAGGTGCAAAGTGTTACCGGGGAGCAGAATTCCCCGGGTGGATTCTCCATCACTGACAACCTTCAACTCAAGCTTGGATGTGACGTTTCTAAACCATCTGCTTTTGTTCACACAGGAGCGATTTTGGAGCTGTTCCCTGGCCTGTAACAGGCTCAGACGAGCTTCTGGGAACTCGGGGGACATTAGCGCTGGAGGGCGGGCAGGCTGCCAGCGTTCCAGGGTACGTGCGCGTACACTGGAGTTGTCTGGCCTTGACCGTAGCGGGCTTCCCCTCCCTTACCCCACTGCTTGGCACTGGGAGCGGCTGCCTCCTGGGGCACATGGGGGGGGGGTTGTTCCCAGGTTTCTGGGTGGGCTTGGGCGGGTTGGTTCTTTGCCCAGAGGGTCCCTCGGTGCATTGAGCCCAGCGTGGCTGGAAAGGGCTCTGCCGTTCCTGGTTCCTGGCACTAGAGGGGGCAGCGTCCCCGCTGCAGCAGAGCCCCACCCCTGTGCCATGTGCCAGGGTCTGGCCTGTGGGCCTGGGCGGGAGCCAGCGCTGGCAGCTCTGTGCAGGCTGCATTTCCGCCCTTTTGTGTGACTGATCCCTGGGCTCATTAACGGGGGGGGGGGGGGGAATGTTCCAGCAGAGACAAATAGGGCGTGGCCCCCTCCCTGCACGTGTGGGGCTGTTCTGAGTGGGGCAGGGGATGGGAACTTGTGCTCACACCCCAGAACAGTGGGGGGCCTCTGTGACATAAAAAGGGGGGACGCTGCCCTCGGGACCCCTGGGATGGCAGCTTGGTGACGGGGGGGGCAGGAGCTGTGTGCCTGTGGGAAAGGGGCAGCGAGGGGCTGCCATGGGAAATGGGGGTGGGTGCAGTGGGGCAGGGAGGTCTGGGGGCTGGGGGAGGTTGCTATGGGGTAGGGAGCTCAGAGGCCTGAGGGCTTGGGGGGTGGGGGAGAGGATGGAGGCTGGGAAGCTGCTCAGGGAACTCGGTCTCAGCTCTGAATTCAGATCAGGAAAACGATGTGAAGGTGGCGGAGCTGGTCTGTGTTCAGTGCGTCCCACATCCCCAGCCACAGACTGGTGTGAGAGCCAGGGGTGCTCGGGCAGGCCCAGGGCTGGGCTAGCAGGGCCTGCAGGTCGGCAGTGAGGGGCACCGGCAGAGCTGGGGGGGAGGGGGAGCCCAGAGCTGGGCGGGCAGGGGCTGCAGGTCGGGAGTGAGGGGCACTGGCAGAGCTGGGGGGGAGGGGGAGCCCTGGGCTGGGCTAGCAGGGGCTGCGGGTCGGCAGTGAGGGGCACTGGCAGAGCTGGGGGAGGGGGAGCCCTGGGCTGGGCTAGCAGGGGCTGCAGGTCGGGAGTGAGGGGCACCGGCCGTTCTGTGGGGGAGGGGGAGCCCTGGGCTGGGCTAGCAGGGGCTGCAGGTCGGGAGTGAGGGGCACCGGCAGAGCTGGGGGAGAGGGAGCCCTGGGCTGGGCTAGCAGGGGCTGCGGGTCGGCAGTGAGGGGCACTGGCAGAGCTCGGGGAGGGGGAGCCCAGAGCTGGGCTAGCAGGGGCTGCGGGTCGGCAGTGAGGGGCACTGGCAGAGCTGGGGGAGGGGGAGCCCTGGGCTGGGCTAGCAGGGGCTGCAGGTCGGGAGTGAGGGGCACCGGCAGAGCTGGGGGGGAGGGGGAGCCCTGGGCTGGGCTAGCAGGGGCTGCAGGTCGGGAGTGAGGGGCACTGGCAGAGCTCGGGGAGGGGGAGCCCAGAGCTGGGCGGGCAGGGGCTGCGGGTCGGCAGTGAGGGGCACTGGCAGAGCTCGGGGAGGGGGAGCCCTGGGCTGGGCTAGCAGGGGCTGCGGGTCGGCAGTGAGGGGCACCGACAGAGCTGGGGACAGACTGGGGGGTGGCTGTCTCTCCCTGGTAGAGGATAAGAGAACAAACACCACGTGACAGCTGTTGGTCACGTTGCTAATGCACAGCTGGCAGGGGCTCGGCCACTGCGGGCTGAGCGCCATGAGAACCGATGCAGCAGGGAATAGCGTGGAGCTGGAAGAGCCGGGATTGCTGAGCAAAGGAGCCCTGGGCTGGGCTAGCAGGGGGCAGTGGGTCAGGATTGAGGGGCACCGGCAGCGTCCAGGCTGCAATCGCCCAGCTCCCTCCTCCTCACACGCTGGGTCTCTCGGATCCTCGTTTCACAGGCGCCAAATGGCCTGAAAAGGCCAGTTGAGTTTGAACAGCCTGAGCCAAAGACCCTTGTCCCCGTCCCTCCCTCTGCCCTGCCCTCTTCCTTTGCCTGGTGCGGTGGGAGCCGCAGCCCCCGAGCTGCCCTGCCAGGGCGGTGGTTTGGCGCGGGAGCCGCTGTTCGTGTCTCACATGAAAAGAATCATTTTGGAAACATTCCTTCCCCTGCAGCCTGGGGCGGGCTGGCGCTGTGGCTTAACTCCGTGCATGCCGCACCCCGGTCCGCGTGGTCAGGAACCCTGGTGTGTCCGGCCAGCCCAGGCCCCGAGCGTGGGGCAGCTCCGCCTCCACTCCCGCCTGCAGGGGCCCCTGCTCTGAGCTCGGGTGCTGCATACCGGGCCGGGGGGCCTGTCCTGTGCTGGGGCCCCTAGTCACGGGCTCCGTGGGCCCCGCGTAGCCCGGCCCCTTTGGCCCGCAGTAGAGAGAGGCCTCTCCCTTCGGATTGGCCGGGTGTTACCGCAGCACCTGGCCGAGGCTTGCCCACCCGCGGGTGCCAGGCGCTGCACTGGGCGCCCCAGGCGTGTCAGTGGCAATCCTGGCTGAACGGCTCCTGGCAGGGTCGCAGCATCCCAGGGACTGGCCTGGCAGCCCCTGGCAAGGGGCCATGAAGCTAAAGCTGAGTGGTGTGGTGACCCCGTGTGCCAGTCACGCCACGCAGCTCGCGGGCCTCTCAAAGGGAGCTGGGGCAACTCCCCCCTGCCCCAGCACTGGTGCCCACCCTGTGAAACGTGCAGCAGCTGCAGGCGCTGCTGTGTGGCCCAGCCCCAGAGCAGAGCTGGGCCCTGCCCCAGAGAGCGCCCAGCCCTGGGGCACAGAACAACAGCTGTGGCAAGGCCCCTTCTGCCTCGCCAGATTTAGCCCCCCCGCCCCCCCGGCAGGGACAGGGCCTGGGGTAAATCAGCCCCCGCTGGAGCGTGTCTGTCTCCCCCCTGCGGGGTTTGTTTCTCAGCCGTCCGGATAGGCCCCGGGGCAGGCCTGAGGGGAGTGCTCCTCCGCCAAACCCAGGGAAAAGTCTATAACGCACCAAAACTAAACCCTTGTTCCTGGCCCCCTCCCTGTCCTGTCGCTGGCCCCGGGGGTCACTGGGTTTGGGGGTCTCCCCGCTGGGGAGGGGCGCAGTCTGTCTCCCTGCTGCCACCAGCCTTGCAGCAGCTTGTGTCCCCCCCCAGACCCCCCAGGAGAGCAATTTTAACAGGTTTCAGGCAGCCCTTACTTGGAGCCCGGTGTCCCTAACTGACCTGCAGTGACCCCTTCCCGGCTCGTAGGGAAAAGGGCCTTTACCATTCTAGGGCCAACACCTGTTTTCCAAGCCCCTCCTGCAGCCGCCCCGCACCGAGAGTGTCCCCTGGCCCCGGCACCCCCAGGGGCAGCTCCCGCCAGCTGACGGTGCCATGATGGGGGGTGGTTAGGAGGGGACGGGGTGAAGGGGGCAGAGGGGCAGGTGGGGGGACAGCCGAGGTGACCAGACCGAGGGCAGGGTTGGCACAAGCAGCCCCTCGGGGGTAGGGCCGGGTGCCCAGCACCCCTGCCTGGGCTGGCCACAGGCTCAAAGGGCCCGGCTTCCCCTGCTTCTGTTCCCAGGAGCTGGAGCCCTGGCTGGCTGCTCGCCACGTTCCTCCCCCTGGGCGCAGCTAACCCACAAAGCGGCCAGGGTGGGTTGTAGCTCACGCAGGGCGGGGAGGCAGGTTACCAGCACGTGGTCAGGACAGACCTTTCCCTAGTGCAGATGATGCCTGTGGGCGTGTCCCCTTCCCCTGCCCACGCGGTGCTACTCCAGACCCCGTTCCCAGCAGGGTTAACCACCCCTGGCAAAGCGTGGGCTGCAGTTCTTTGCACCCCCGGCCCCGAGGGGGAGCAGCACATTGTCCACATTGGTACTAAGCTTAAATAATTCCTCTCCCTCCCTAATATTTATCCCTCTGATATCCTCAGATTTATCACCTACAAAAGCCAGCTCAGGTTTGGGAATCTCCCTAACATCCTCAGCCGTGAAGACTGAAGCAAAGAATCCATTTAGTTTCTCCTCAATGACTTCATCGTCTTTAAGCGCTCCTTTTGTATTTCGATCGTCAAGGGGCCCCACTGGTTGTTTAGCAGCTTCCTGCTTCTGATGTACTTCAAAAACATTTTGTTATTACCTTTGGAGTTTTTGGCTAGCCGTTCTTCAAACTCCTCTTTGGCTTTTCTTATTACACTCTTGCACTTGAGTTGGCAGTGTTTGTGCTCCTTTCTATTTGCCTCACTAGGATTTGACTTCCACTTTTTAAAGGAAGTCTTTTTATCTCTCACTGCTTCTTTTACATGGTTGTTAAGCCACGGTGGCTCTTTTTTAGTTCTTTTACTGTGTTTCTTAATTTGGGGTATACATTGAAGTTGGGCCTCTATTATGGTGTCTTTGAAAAGCGCCCATGCAGCTTGCAGGGATTTCACTAGTCACTGTACCTTTTAATTTCTGTTTAACTAACCCCCTCATTTTTGCATAGTTCCCCTTTTTGAAATTAATTGCCACAGTGTTGGGCAGTTGAGATGTTCTTCCCACCACAGGATGTAAAATGTTATATTATGGTCACTATTTCTAAGCGGTCCTGTTATAGTTACCTCTTGGACCAGATCCTGTGCTCCCGTCAGAAGCCCAGGGGCCGGTGCAGATGGGGGATGAGAGATGCCCACCCTGGGCCTGGGACACCTCCAGGCTCACGGGCTCCTCCCCAGGGACTGTTGGCCAATGTAGCCAGTTCTCTGCCCCTGGGAGCCACTGACAGAGGCAATACGGCCACGTCCTGCCCCCCCCCCCCAGTGCATCAGTCTCCCAGACAGAGCCCATGAATTCATGGCCTCCTGGCCTCTCCTGCTGCCCAAGCCACACGGCGCTGCCACCAAGCACTGCTGGGCTGCCTATGCCCACAAAGCTCAGCTCTGCCTGGTCCAGGGCCGGCCTGCCCCAGAGCCCAACCCCCAGGGCCTGCCTGCCCCAGAGCTCCCCCATCCCCCTGGGGTGTGCTCACCCCAGACCTCACCTGTGCCCCGCCCCGGGAGGCTGCACCTGGGTGTGCTTGGGGTGTAGACCCAGGCCTGGGCGCTGATTCACAGCAGTCACCCCCTAACCACCTGTCATGCCCAGGCTGCATTCCTGCAAGAGACCCCAAGTCCCTGCCCCCACTACATGGGATGCCAGGGGGTCACTCCTGATTCACACTGTGGGGGGTGTTTGTGGAAATCAAGCCCGCAGGGCCAGCCCAATGCATTGCCTAAAGCCACTGTGAACTCGGGGGGCGGAGGGGGAACTGGGCTGGCGCAAGCCAGCTCTGCCTGTACTGGGGTGTTTCCTGGGCCCAGGGAACTCACCTATCCAGCTGCCTAGAGCCACACCCACCCTGCCCAGGCCCAGCCACCCCGCTGTGCCATTGCTGCCCCATTACACTCCCCACCCCACAGCAGAGGGGCAGCCAGGCATCTCCCAGCAAGAACCATGGGTGCGTCTTCACTGGGACAGAAGCTGGGTTCTCAGCTGCTGGTGATGGACACGGGGCGGAGCAGCAGCACAGGAGCCAGCAAACCGAGCTGTCAACAGGGGAGTGGGGGGGGGGGCGGAGACTGGAGAACCAGGCAGAGGAACAGACAGGCTAGTGAAGGGAGTGGGGGGGGGGGTCTGGCAGTGTTGCGGTGCTCGTTGGGGGTTTGTTTCGCTGGGGGTGGCGGTGGTTTGGTTTGTGTTTCCCGGACTTACAGGATTTAGGTGGGAAGCCTACGAGATAGCGGCAGCAGCGGTAGTGACCCAAGCAGTGGAAGACACAATGAGGATGACTGGATGTGGAAGCTGCGGCATGTACATGATCCTGGAGGGGGAACCTGACAAGGGTTTCGTCTGCATGAAGTGCCGCCTGATAGAGCTGATGGAAGAAAAGATCCGAGGACTGGAGATGCAGGTGGAAGCTCTGGTTGAGTTTAGAAGAGGGTTTGAGCGGATGATGGAGCAAAGACATGAGGAGGCTGAAGGGATAAGCTCAGACTTGCAGATGGAAGCAGGACCAAAGAGCTCTGAGGGGAGGCTGCTGGGTGAGGAAAGTGGACGGTGGAAGCATGTGACTAAGAGAACCCGGCAGAGGAAGAGACGGGCCAGTGAAGGAGCAATAGAGCTCAGGGACAGGTTTGTGGAGTTGGAAAACGAAGAAGGGGCACAGCAGGTGGTCGATGAAGGTGAGAGGACAAGGAAGAAGAGAAGAGCTGCTAGTCCTGTAGGAAGAGGGGAGGAGTCAATGGAGACAACACCAAACATGAGCTCCAGGAGGATACGGGATGGGTTGCGGAGGATTGCAAGGGTGAATAGGAATCTAGAGGACTTGCGGCCAGAGGGAACAGGGGATAGACTAGAGAATCGCACCATCACCAGGAAAAGGCAGGTCTACGTGATTGGGGACTCCTTACTGAGAAGAATAGACAGGCCTGTAACTAGAGCTGATCCGGAGAACAGAAGGGTGAGCTGTCTGCTGGGTGCTAAGATATGGGATGTGGGCCTGAGGCTGAAAAGGATCTTAACGGGAGTGGGAAAGAATCCACTGATTGTCCTTCATGTGGGAACAAATGATACGGCTAGATTCTCGCTGGAACGTATCAAGGGAGACTATGCCAGCTGGGGAAGCCGCTTAAGGAAACCGAGGCTCAGGTGATCTTCAGTGGGATTCTGCCTATTCCTAGAGAAGGGCAACAAAGGTGTGACAAGATTATGGCGATCAACAGATGGCTCAGGCAGTGGTGCTATATCAGGGATAGGCAACCTATGGCACGGGTGCCGAAGGCGGCACGCGAGCTGATTTTCAGTGGCACTCACACTTCCCAGGTCCTGGCCATCGGTCCAGGGGGCTCTGCATTTTTATTTAATTTTAAATGAAGCTTCTTAAACATTTTAATATCCTTATTTACTTTACATACAACAATAGTTTAGTTATAGATTATAGACTTATAGAAAGAGACCTTCTAAAAATGTTAAAATGTATGACTGGCACACAAAACCTTAAGTTAGAGAGAATAAATGAAGACTTAGCACAGCACTTCTGAAAGGTTGCCGACCCCTGTGGTATAAGGGGGACTTTGGGATGTATGGCCTCTGGGAGGCATTCATGGACAGAGGACTGTTCTCTTGGGATGAACTTCACCTGAGTAGGGAGGGAAACAGACTTCTAGGATAGAGGCTGGCACAAGTGATTAAGAGCTTTAAACTAGGAATTTGGAGGAGATGGTTGGAAGAATATCACAGTTGGAAGGGACCTCAGGAGATCATCTAATCTAACCCTTTGCTTAAAGCAGGACCAATCCCCAGACAGATTTTTACCCCATTTCCCTAAATGGCCCCCTCAAGGATTGAACTTGCAAGCCTGAGTTTAGCAGGCCAATGCTCAAACCACTGAGCTATCCCTCCCCCTCAGATGTCCAGGCAACCTCCATGCCTGATTTTAACATTGAGAGGGAAGAAAATGAAGTAAGAAAGGATACAGCCATGGGCAGGAGAGTGGACATACGGAGGAAGGGTAGTGTAGATACCAGTCTAATAGGTGATACTGGCGGCAGCATGTCTGTGCCTAACCAGGTAAAGAATCTCAGTGAAGCCAAACAGCAAAAATTAAGATGTTTGTACATCAATGCGAGGAGCCTAGGGAACAAAATGGAGGAACTAGAGTTACTGGTGCAAGAAGTGAAACCAGATACAGTAACTCCTCACTTAAAGTCATCTTGGTTGTTACGTTGCTGATCAATTAGAGAACATGCTCGTTTAAAGTTGTGCAATGCTCCCTTATAACGTCGTTTGGCAGCCGCCTGCTTTGCCCACTACTTGCAGGAAGAGCAGCCCCTTGGAGCTGGCTGGTGGGGGCTTGGGACCAGGGTGGACCAGCAGCCCCCCCATCAGCTCCCCGCTCCCCTAAGTTCCCTGTGCTGCAGCTTCCCAGCAGGCTACCAATTGCAGCTGCCCCTCCCCCCACTGCCATGTGCTGCTCCTGCTCTCTGCCTTGGAGCTGCTCCCTGAGCCTCCTGCTTGCGGTGCTGTATGGAGGGAGGGGAGGAAGAAGGTGGCTAATGTCAGGGTGTCCCCTCCCCCCTGCTCCTGCACCCTGCTTACCCCATTGCCATAGAGCAGGGGACACACAGGACAGGGCTCAGGATGGAGGGAGCTTCCAGGCAGCAGCTGCAGTCTCAGCAAGCTGATCTAATTAACAAGGCAGGGTACTTAGAGTGGGGTCAGCTACTTAAAAGGGAAATGTGCATCTCTCGCTCACACACACGCTGTGTGTCTGTCTGCAATGCTCTCTCCCCTCCCTCCATTCCTGCTGCCCTGTAGACTGTGAGAGTTAACCCTTGAGGGCTCAACCAATTGCTAGTTCATCATTTAGCAGTAAGGCATTCCCTGGGAAATATCCCACCCTCTGACTCCACCACCTCAACCAAGCTTCACAATCATCATCGCTGTGTACCAGTATTCAATTGTTTGTTTAAAAATTACACTGTGTGTGTGTGTGTGTGTGTGTGTGTGTGTGTGTGTGTGTGTGTGTGTATATATATATATAAAACACACACAGTGTAATATATATAGTCTTATGTCTGGTGAAAAAAATTCCCTGGAACCCAACCCCCCCCCCCATTTACATTAATTTGTATGGGGAAATTGGATTCACTTAACATCGTTTCGCTTAAAGCCGCAATTTTCAGGAACAGAACTACAACGTTAAGTGAGGAGTTACTGTATTATAGGGATAATAGAAGCATGGTGGAATAGTAGTCCTGACTGGAGTACAGGTATTGAAGGCTATGTGCTGTTTAGGAAAGACAGAAATAAAGGCAAAGGTGGTGGAGTAGCATTGTGTATCAATGATGGGTAACTGTAAAGAAATAAGAAGTGATGGAATGGATAAGACAGAGTCTGTCTGGGCAAAAATCATAGTGGGAAAGAAAGCTACTAGAGCCTCCCCTGAGATAGTGCTTGGGGTGTGCTACAGACCGGCGGGATCTGATTTGGATATGGATAGAGACCTCTTTAATGTTTTTAATGAAGTAAACACTAATGGGAATTGTCTGATCATGGGAGACTTTAACTTCCCAGATATAGACTGGAGGACAAGTGCTAGTAACAATAATAGGGCTCAGATTTTTCTGGATGTGTGATAGCTGATGGATTTCTTCACCAAGTAGTTGAAGAACCAACAAGAGGGGATGCCATTTTAGATTTGGTTTTGGTGAGTAGTGAGGACCTCATAGAAGAAATGGTTGTAGGGGACAACCTTGGTTCAAGTGATCATGAGCTAATTCAGTTCAAACTAAATGGAAGGATAAACAAAAATAGATCAGTGACTAGGGTTTCTTATTTCAGGCCTGGAATTACTTCAAGTCAAAGTTGCAGAAACTATCAGAATCCTGCATCCCAAGAAAGGGGAAAAAAATCATAGGCAGGAGTTGTAGACCAAGCTGGATGAGCAAGCATCTCAGAGAGGTGATTAAGAAAAAGCAGAAAGCCTACAAGGAGTGGAAGATGGAAGGGATTAGCAAGGAAAGCTACCTTATTGAGGTCAGAACATGTAGGGATGAAGTGAGAAAGGCCAAAAGCCATGTAGAGTTGGACCTTGCAAAGGGAATTAAAACCAATAGTAAAAGGTTCTATAGCCATATAAATAAGAAGAAAACAAAGAAAGAAGAAGTGGGATCACTAAACACTGAGGATGGAATGGAGGTTAAGGATAATCTAGGCATGGCCCAATATCTAAACAAATACTTTGCCTCAGTCTTTAATGAGGCTAGTGAGGAGCTTAGGGATAATGGTAGGATGACAAATGGGAATGAGGATATGGAGGTAGATATTACCACATCCGAGGTAGAAGCCAAACTCGAACAGTTTAATGGGACTAAATCGGGGGGCCCAGATAATCTTCATCCAAGAATATTAAAGGAACTGGCACATGAAATTGCAAGCCCATTAGCAAGAATTTTTAATGAATCAGTAAACTCAGGGGTTGTACCGCACGACTGGAGAATTGCTAACATAGTTCCTATTTTTAAGAAAGGGAAAAAAAGTGATCCGAGTAACTATAGGCCTGTTAGTTTGACATCTGTAGTATGCAAAGTCTTGGAAAAATTTTTGAAGGAGAAAGTAGTTAAGGACATTGAGGTCAATGGTAATTGGGACAAAATACAACATGGTTTCACAAAAGGTAGATCGTGCCAAACCAACCTGATCTTCTTCTTTGAGAAGGTAACAGATTTTTTAGACAAAGGAAACGCCGTGGATCTAATTTACCTCAATTTCAGTAAGGCATTTGATACGGTTCCACATAGGGAATTATTAGCTAAATTGGAAAAGATGGGGATCAATATGAAAATTGAAAGGTGGATAAGGAACTGGTTAAAGGGGAGACTACAGTGGGTCATAGTGAAAGGTGAACTGTCAGGCTGGAGGGAGGTTACTAGTGGAGTTCCTCAGGGATCGGTTTGGGGACCAATCTTATTTAATCTTTTTATTACTGACCTGGGCACAAAAAGCGGGAATGTGCTAATAAAGTTTGCGGATGACACAAAGCTGGGAGGTATTGCTAACACAGAGAAGGACCGGGATATCCTACAGGAAGATCTGGATGACCTTGTAAACTGGAGTAATAGTAATAGGATGAAATTTAATAGTGAAAAGTGCAAGGTCATGCATTTAGGGATTAATAACAAGAATTTTGGTTATAAACTGGGGACACATCAGTTGTAAGTAACAGAGGAGGAGAAGGACCTCGGAGTTTTGGTTGATCACAGGATGACTATGAGCCACCAATGTGTTATGGCCGTTAAAAAAAAGCGAATGCGGTTTTAGGATGCATCAGGCGAGGTATTTCCAGTAAAGATAAGGAGGTGTTAGTACCGTTATACAAGGCACTGGTGAGACCTCATCTGGAATACTGTGTGCAGTTCTGGTCTCCCAGTGTTTAAGAAGGATGAATTCAAACTGGAACAGGTACAGAGACGGGCTGCTAGGATGATCCGAGGAATGGAAAACCTGTCTTATGAAAGGAGACTCAAAGAGCTTGGCTACAACAAATCAGGAAAGAGATCTTGGAGTCATCGTGGATAGTTCTCTGAAGATGTCCATGCAGTGTGCAGCATGAGTCAAAAAAGCAAACAGGATGTTAGGAATCATTCAAAAAGGGATAGAGAATAAGACGGAGAATATCGTATTGTCCTTATATAAATCCCTGGTATGCCCACATCTCGAATACTGTGTACAGATGTGGTCTCCTCATCTCAAAAAAGATATACTGGCACTAGAAAAAGTTCAGAAATGGGCAACTAACATGATTAGGGGTTTGGAACGGGTCCCATATGAGGTCCCATATGAGGAGAGATTAAAGAGGCTAGGACTTTTCAGTTTGGAAAAGAGGGGACTAAGAGAGGATATGATAGAGGTATATAAAGTCATGAGTGATGTGGAGAAAGTGAATAAGAAAAAGTTATTTACTTGTTCCCATAATATAAGAACTAGGACTATTACAGGGTTTAAAAGGGGACTGGATAAATTCATGGAGGTTAAGTCCATTAATGGCTATTAGCCAGGATGGGTAAGGAATGGTGTCCCTAGCCTCTGTTTGTCAGAGGATGGAGATGGATGGCAGGAGAGAGATCACTTGATCATTGCCTGTTAGATTCACTCCCTCAGGGGCACCTGGCATTGGCCACTGTCGGTAGACAGATACTGGGCTAGATGGACCTTTGGTCTGACCCAGTAGGGCCGTTCTTATCACTTATGTTCTTATTCTGGCAGGGACGCACTGGCTGGGCCTGTCATCTGGGGGGAGAGGGGGCTGTATAGGTTGCTGGCCTCCCATGACAAAGGGGGGGGAGGTTACAGAGAGGGCAGATCTGAGCACTTAGCACCAAATCCAGATGTTGAGCATTAAAATGATGAAGGACCCAAAGGACACGCAGTGAAGAAATGTGTGAGGTGCCCCAGCCCTACCCCAGTGCTAGGGGCCAGGGGAGCAGACAAGGGGACTTGGAATGGCTCATGGGTCAGCGTAAATTCGATCAAGCTGGTATTTCTGAAACTAGGTGGAAAGATTTCAGGAAGGCATTTGACACAGTTCCACGTGGGGAATTATTAGCTAAATTGGAGAAGATGGGGATCAATATGAAAATTGGAAGGTGGATAAGGAACTAGTTAAAGGGGAGACTACAACGGGTCGTACTGAAAGGTGAACTGTCAGGCTGGAGGGAGGTTACTAGTGGAGTTCCTCAGGGATCGGTTTGGGGACCAATCTTATTTAATCTTTTTATTACTGACCTTGGCACAAAAAGCGGGAATGTGCTAATAAAGTTTGCGGATGTCACAAAGCTGGGAGGTATTGCTAACACAGAGAAGGACCGGGATATCATACTGGAAGATCTGGATGAGCTTGTAAACTGGAGTAATAGTAATAGGATGAAATTTAATAGTGAAAAGTGCAAGGTCATGCATTTAGGGATTTGCAGACCCCTGCTCCTGCCCCGAAGGGTTAAAAACAGCCCTGGGAGGGGGGCTGTGGCTGGAGAAAGTAGCTTTTAGGCTGGGCTGATTGGGGAAAGTGGCTGCAGCTGGGGCCACACCCCAAACAGACTCAGCTGGCCCTATAAAGGCAGAGAAGCCAGAGGCAGACAGAAGTCTCTCTCTAGCTATAGAGGGAGATGGGCCTGGCTGCAGGGAGCTGGACACAGGGTACCTGAGTGAAGCAGAGCTGGGGAAAGGCTGAGGAGCTGGGGAGCTCCAGCCTGGAAAGCCCCAGGCTGCGGCCTAGCATTGAGCTAACAGGTACTGGGGGTTGCAGAGGGCAGCCCAGGGGTAGGCCAAGGCAGCAGGTCCAAACCCCTTTGCCTGTGATGAGTAGGCTGATACTGCAGCCTGCCCCAGGGCGTGGGGCTAGACAATGACTGGCAGTAGCCATATACTGATAGAAGGTGGGGGTTCCCTGGGGAAAGGGAGACCCTGAGACTGAGGGGTTACTGCTAGGAGGCAGCACCCCAGGTAAAAGGGCACTGGGTCCAGGGAGGGACACGGGGGCCAGAGGACAGATGAATCACCAGCCTGCAGAGGGCACTCCAGAGCTGGAACGAGCTAATTCCCGAAGTCACCAGCAGGAGGCACCACAGGGGTGAATCTGCTCGTCTACAGGATTAATAAATTGGGGACGCATCAGTTGGAAGTAACGGAGAAGGAGAAGGACCTTGGAGTATTGGTTGATCACAGGATGACTATGAGCCGCCAATGTGATATGGCCGTTAAAAAAGCTAATGCAGTTTTAGGATGTATCAGGCGAGGTATTTCCAGTAAAGATAAGGAGGTGTTAGTACCGTTATACAAGGCACTGGTGAGACCTCATCTGGAATACTGTGTGCAGTTCTGGTCTCCCATGTTTAAGAAGGATGAATTCAAACTGGAACAGGTTCAGAGACGGGCTACTAGGATGATCCGAGGAATGGCTTCAATGGCTCAGACACAGGTTTGATACAGGAGTGGGTGGGTGAGATTCTGTGGCCTGCATTGTGCAGGAGGTCAGACTAGATGATCGTAATGGTCCCTTCTGACCTTGAAGTCTGTGATTCCCAGGACTGGGCTATGAAAATCGATGGTTATTGTGTATTTAGGAAGGATGGAATGGGCCAGAGGGAATGGGGTGGGACAGAAATGGCTCTCTCTACATGTCAAATTGGCATTACTTGTTTTGGAGTCACTGAGAACTCAGAAGAAAATGGTCTTGAATAAGGTGGGGCTGCTACAAACCTCCAAATCCCAGTGGGGAACAGGCGGACCAGCTCCTTTCACACCTATCTGCATGGTGTATGAAGAAAAGCTGCGTGATCAGAGGATTTGAGGGGACGGACATTTCAGTCTGAGTGACACATGCTGGAGGTCTCACGCTGCCAGGGATGTACTAAAACATCCTCGGAATTCCGAAACATTACAGATGATGATTTCCTAACTCAGAAAATGTTGCAATGAACACAGGAGAATTTTGTGTTAGACTTTGTCTTGGCAGGGAGGGAGGCACTGATCACAGAACTAAAAACTAATGGTAACTTAGATACAGTGGATCATGACTTGATCACATTTATAAAGTGCAAATGGAATAAAGTCCAGACCATAAGATATACACTTGGTGATCTAAAAAGGCCAATTTGCCAAAGCTGAAAACAATTATCTGCCAAATTAGCTGCGAGGAAGAATTTAATCAGAAAAATGTGAATTATAATTGGGAAGTGTTTTTGGAAATCTAGTACACTGTTCTTAAAGCCACAATCCCACGATTGAGGAAGAAGGCCATGTTGGTTAAAAGTGACCTGATTTAGAGGGGAAGTGAAGGCAGCTATAACAAAAATAACAGTATATAACAAATGGCAGAAAGGGAAAGTTGACTGTAATGAATATAAATCAGAAGCCAGGAATTGTAGAAAATGGATAAGGGAAGCAAAGGGACACAAGGAGAACTGTTTGTCCAGCAGAGTTAAGGACAATAACATGGAGATTTTTAAGAATATAAGAAACAAACAAAATCCTAACAAATGGGATTGGTCTAGTACTAGATGGAAATGGTAGAATTGTCAATAATGATGCTAAAAAGGCAGAAATGATCAATAAATATTTCTGTTCTGTATTTGGGAAAAAAAACAGATTATATCATCATATCCTATCACCCTCTTTCCATCCCACTAGTATCTCAGGAGAATTTTAAACTACAGCTACTAAAGTTAGAAATTTATTAAATCAGCAGGTCCAGATAACTTGCATCCAAGAGTTTTAAAAGAGCCGGCTCAAGAGCTTGCTGGACCGTTAATAGGGAACACTGGAGAAGTTCCAAAAACTGGAAGACAAATGTGGCAATATTTAAAAAGGGTCCACCAGATGACCCAGGTAATTACAAGCCTGTCAGCCTGTGACGGAGCGATTCTGGCGGGACCCAATTGAGAGTGCCAAATCAGGACCAATTGCTTAAACAGGGCAGTCACAGCCCTAGGCTGGGGTTTTTCCACCTCTAAGGCAAACCAAACCAGCCAGACAAAAAGGACTTTGGTCTCACCCCACTGGCTAACCATAAGTCACACAAGCAATTCCCTTAGACACTCCAGTCTCCCAGCATCACCACCAGTGCACTCGTCCTGGGGATAAATGGTTATGAAAACCAACACCCCAATAAAAGAAAAAGGTTCCCTCGATCCCAAAGGACCAAGCCCCAGACCCAGGTCAATATACACATCAGATCTTACCCACAAATCACGCTGTTGCCAATCCTTTAGAATCTAAAATCTAAAGGTTTATTTACAAAGGGAAAAAGGTAGAGATGAGAGGTAGAATTGGTTAAATGGAATCAATTACATACAGTAATGGCAAAGTTCTTAGTTCAGGCTTGCAGCAGTGATGGAGTAAACTGCAGGTTCAAATTAAGTCTCTGGAACATCCCCCGCTGGGATGGGTCTTTCAGTCCCTTGTGTAGAGCTTCAGTTTGTAGCAAAGTCCCTCCAGAGGTCAGAAGCAGGACTGAAGACAAGATGGAGATGAGGCATCAGCCTTATATAGACTTTTCCAGGTGTAAGAACCTCTTTGTCCTCACTGTGGAAAATTACAGCAAAATGGAGTCTGCAGTCACATGGACAAGTCTCTGCATACTTTGCTGAGTCACAAGGGGTGTCTGCCTTCTCTCCATGGGTCAATTGTGTAGCTGATGGTCCTTAATGGGCCATCAAGCCAGCTAGGCAGGGCTAATACCAGCTTGTCTGGGATATTTCCCAGAAGCAGAGCATAATACAAAATACAGACAGTACAGAGCCAATACTTATAACTTCAACTACAAAATGATACACAGACATACAGACAGCATAATCATAACCAGCAACCCATAACCTGCTCTTAGACACCTTATATGACCCCCTTTACTTAAGATTTGGTGCCACTACAGGATCTTGGTTGCAACCCATGTTCTATATGGTCCCAATTTATATCAATAACGTCACACAGCCTGACACTGATCCCGGGCAAGATAACAGGGCAGGTGATATGGGACTTGATTAATCAAGAATGAAAGGAGGGTAGTGTAACTAATGCCAATCAGTTTGGGTTTCTGGAAAATAGATCCTGTCAAACTACCTAGGTATTTTTTGATGAGATCACAAGTTTGGTTGATACAGGTAATAGTGCTGATGTAATAGACTTAGACTTCTGTAAGGTGTTTGACTTGGTACCGCACAACATTTTGATTAAAAACTAGAATGATATAAAATTACCATGGCACCCAGTAAATGGATTAAAAACTGACTAACTGATAGGTCTCCAAATGTAACAGCAAATGGAATCACCATCAAGCAGGGATGTTTCTAGAGAGGTCCTGCTGGACTTGATTCTTGGCCCTACGCTATTGAACATTTTGATCAACGACCTAGAACAAAACATAAAATCATCACTGATAAAGTTTGCGGTTGACACAAAAATTGGAGGACTGATAAGTAACAAAGAGGCCAGGTCAATGATACAGAGCGATGTGGATCACTTGGTGAGCTGGGCACAAGTAAACAATACATATTTCACTACGGCCAAATATAATACAAGGAGGAGGGATAGCTCAGTGGTTTGAGCATTGACCTGCTAAACCCAGGGTTGTGAGTTCAATCCTGGAGGGGGCCATTTAGGGATCTGGGGCAAAAATCAGTACTTGGTCCTGCTAGTTGTTACCAAAATATTGGGTTTGCCTAGCTGAGAGCCAATAACAGCCTGATAAGGAAAAATGCTTTATTTTGCAGAAGAAAGGAGAGCTTTGTAATAGATACAGAAGACTTTACTGCACACAAGTTTTTACAAGCTTTTTATACATTTTTAGACAAAGACCATGCCGTGTTAATACTTTATTGGTGGTTACTAAACCCCGTAACACCGTTATTTGGTTAGAAAAAACTGGCTTGAAACAGGATTTTTTTTTTTTTTTTGCCTTTGGCAGCAAAAGAAAAGATTAGTTATAAAGTTTAAGGTACTGTGTACGTGAGGCCTTTTGGAGGCTTTTGCTTTTACCTACTGGCCGTTTGCAAAACTATGAAAAGGGCGGGGGGGGGGAGCACCAGATAGCTTTTACAGTTTGGGGGGGGGGGGGGGCTGATAAGCTTAGATTGTCAGGCCCGTTACGTAACTTACGATCAAGCTGAAGAGACAGGTATTGGGTTGTTTTATGGACAGCAGAGCTTTTGGTTACAGTATTACACAGACATTTTGCACATTGAATTATTTAACTAACACATGGGAAGAATAGACAGAAAACAATTTATTTAACAATTGTACGGAAAAGGCCAGTGAACCAAGACCCAAGGTTTGGGAGGAGGTTTTTAAAACTAAAGGTGTGATCAAGAGATACAGCATGAAATACAACAGCAGCATTTTTAACAGCTTGTAAATTTTTTTTAATTAAGCCAGAGTGATTAACATAAAAGCAATTTTTTTTAATGCAAGCACAAGCCCCCCCTATTTTAGCATTTATAGCATTTAACACACGTTTATTTTGCAAAGCCACTTTTGGACCAGTTGCTGCAAGGATTCAACCACTGAGTGGGGGTTGACATGTACAAAGGGCAAACTAAAAGCGAGCAACCATTGTCTCACCACCCAGAAATTTATAGTCAGTAAAAGTCTCAGGGCTTATTCCGTCGGAACAGGAGCTTTAGTGTTTCGAGAGGCTCAGCCTTCCAGGTATCGTCTGCTTCAGGCTTTTGGGTTGTGGTGGGAAGAGCTGGCGGGGCTCCCTCGAGGTTTGCTTGAACAAAGAGGCCAGGTCAATGATACAGAGCGATGTGGATCACTTGGTGAGCTGGGCACAAGTAAACAATACGTATGTCACTATGGCCAAATATAGTACAAGGGGGAGGGATAGCTCAGTGGTTTGAGCATTGGCCTGCTAAACCCAGGGTTGTGAGTTCAATCCTGGAGGGGGCCACTTAGGGATCTGGGGCAAAATCAGTACTTGGTCCTGCTAGTGAAGGCAAGGGCTGGACTCAATGACCTTTCAAGGTCCCTTCCAGTTCTAGGAGATTGGTATATCTCCCATTATTATTTATTTATTATAATGTCATTCATCCAGGAACAAGGAACGCTGGCTGTACTTACAGGATGGGGGAAATCTAGCCTGGGAAGCAGCAACTCTAAACAAGAGTTGGGGGGTGTGGTGGATAATCAGCTGAGCGTGAGCTCCCTGTGCGATGCTGTGGCCAAAAGAGCAAAGGAGACCCATGGACATGTAAACAGGCGACTCTCGAGGCGGAGCAGAGAGGTTATTGTACCGCTGTATGTGGCCCTGGGGCGAGCACTGCTGGGATCCTGGATCCAGTTCTGGTGCCCACGGTTCAAGAAGGACGTTGATAAATTGGGGAGGGGTCAGAGAAGAGCCACGAGAATGATTCCAGGGTTAGAAACCTGCCTTAGAGCGAGAGATGCCAGGAGCTCCCTGTCCCAGAGTGTGAGGGAGTCAGGGCCCTGCACCCACCACTGCCTGCGATTCACCGGGACTCTCAGCCAGTAACACAGAGGGTTTATTTAGACGACAGGAGCACAGTCCAAGATAGGGCTTGCAGCTGCAGACAACAGGACCCCTTTAGTTAGGTCCCTCTGGGGGCCCCAGGGAGGCCACAGCCCCGTTGGGAAGCCCAAGTCCCGTCGGGGCCCCTCTCCATTTCCCAGCCAGCTCCAAACTGAAACACCCTCCAGCCTCTCACTCAGCCTCCCCCCGGCTCCTCCCCCAGCCTTTGTGTCCTTTGTCCAGTGTCCCGGGCAGAGGTGTCACCTCCAACCCCCTCCTGGGTTCTCAGGTTACATGCTCAGGTATGATCCCTCAAGGAAAGTCTCCCATCCCCCAATGCAGCCAGTCCCAGCAAAACTCCCCTGCAACCTTCCCAGGCCAACACTCCCCACTCAGCATTCACAGGCCACAGCAAGAACATTCCCACTTCATCACATCTCTTCCCGCCTTTGAGACCGAACTGAGGAGGGTCACTTCAGCCAGTGACCTGGGGACTGGCTGAACTTGGGGAAGTTCGAACCTACCCACGTTCCCAGGGCTGCCCCAGCATCCCTCCCATTCCTTGGTGAGAATTACACCAGGCCCTTCCAGTTTCCTGCCCCCCTTTAGGTCGGGGGTGTTCAATGGCACTTATAATCCACATGCGGGAAGGCTTACGTGGCCCATGTCCTTTCCCCACCCCAATACCCCTGGGGTTCAAGCTGGGCTGGGGGCTTCTCCCCACGTTCCAGTCTGGGGGGCTGTGATTCGGGCTCTCTTGGTTCAGAGCCCCCCTTTTGACCCTGGCCCCCCTCTGGAAAGGCTCCTCTATGATGGGCAAGGGTCCTACAGCCATTTTACCCTTATCCCAGGCCTTCCCCACCCTCTGGCAGGGGTCACAGGAGCGGCAGTGCTGCCGGACATGGGCAAAGACCCCAGGCCAGTAAAAGCTCCGTAGCAGCCTCTGCTGGGTACGCCAGGCTCCCTGGTGCCCTGAGAAGGGAATGTCATGGGCCTGGCACAGCAGCTGGCGGCGATACTCCTGGGGTACCACCAGCTGCCTCCTGATCCCCCCTGACTCCACTTTCCCTGGGGGAGCCCATTCTCGGTACAGGAACTCCTTCTCCCACAGGAACCTTTTCCGGCCACCTCCCCCCATGGTCTGTACCACACTGAGGTTGGCCAGGTCCCTTATTTTCCGCAAGGAGGGATCTTTCTGCAACTCAGCCTGAAACTCAGTGGCTGGGACAGGGATGGGGACCTGCTCTCTCCCGCTGGCTGGGTCTGCGGCCGCAGCCTCTCTGGGCCGTGTCCCTGGGCGTTCCCTCCCCACCTGGTTAGGGTCCTGCGCCTCAGGCAAGGTACCCTCCCCGTTGTCAGGGCGCAGTGCCCCTCACTGGCTCTGGCTATGGGTCACAACTAGGGCACCCTGGGAGTTACCTGGCCAGTCCTCCAGGTCTCCTCCCTGTTGCCAACACAGAGGCCCGAAGCGACAGCAACAGTGGTTCGTTGCCCGGTGTGCTTTGCTTCCAATAAACACACCAAGGTGGAGAAGCAAAACCAAGGTTTATTTGAGCCCAAATAAGGTGGTGCAAGGGAGACATAGCAATCTCAAATCCTGCACACAGATACAAACAGCTCTCTCTCTTTATACATGATTTTAGCTAAGCATCTCTATTCCCCCCCCCACCTACCCCTCCCTCTACTCACCCCCCCTCCTCCCCCTCGCGTTCCCATACAGCAAGCACATTATAAAGACTTGGCAGCAAACATATTATCTCGTTAGTAACTTTTCTTGACCGGTCATTCTGTTTCACTCCCTTCAGCCAGGTGCAAGCAGGCTGTATAATTGCCTCCTGGTACTGATAACTAGTTGCCACACATTCCATTCTCGGTTACTGGCCTGCTAGGTTGATTAAAGTTCAAACATAAACATGGAAGCGCTTTGGTCAGACATGGAGTGACTTTAGTTCATTCAGGCCTACTACAGAAGGCTTTATTGACACTTATGGCTTTCCACCCTCCTGAGTTACCTAGGGTTATGCCTAGTGACACCAACACCCCCACTCCCCCATCAACACCTCAGTGGGCACATGGTGGTGCACTCACACTTCCTTGGGGCCCTCCTTGTCCCCCCACTTCAGGTGTACCCTCGCCACGGGCACCTTGACTGGGGTCCCACCCACTCCCATCAGAGTCAGGAAGGTGTTGGGCATCACCTGATCTGGAGCTACACCTTGGGCCGGGCCAGTGTCCATAGACTTTCCTCCCATCCACCTCCCGGGGAACAAGGCACTCGCTCCGCAGGGACAGCCCCGCGCCCACCCTGTAAATGGAGAACCTGGTGTCCGGAGCATCCAGCTCTGCAGAGGAGCTGACCTGGGGCCCTCCTCCCTCCTGAACAGCTGATAAGCTGCCAGCCCCCCTTGCCTGGGAAGCCTGCTCCTCTTTCCGGCTGGGTCTCTACCCAGTTAACCTGGTGTGGGGTCAGTCTGCTCAGTCTGTCCCTGAGCCTGGGGCACTGGGTCTGAATGTGGCCTCTTTGGCCACAGTAATAGCAGCCCATGTCCCGTGGATCCCCTCAAGCCGGTCGGTTGTCCCTGGCGCTGGCCGTTCCCCTTGGGAGGGGGTTCTCCCTATTCCCCCTTTGGGAGGTCCCAGGGTGACTCTCTCTCTGCATCGCGGCAGGCCTGTTCCTTTGGGGCTCCTCCCTGCCACCCCACGACCGGCTCTTCACAAAGTCATCAGCCAGCCGCCCTGCATGTCACGGGTTCTCTGGCTTTGAGGTCCCTCAACCACAGCCTCAGGTCGGATGGGCACCGCTCATACAGCTGGTCCAGTACCAGCAGTTTAACCAGGTCCCCCGGCGTCTGGGCCCCATTTGCTCACTTGCTGGCCAGGGCCGGCTCCAGACCCCAGCGCGCCAAGCGCGCGCTTGGGGCGGCGTGCCGCGGAAGGGCGGCAGGCGGCTCCGGTGGACCTCCTGCAGACGTGCCTGCGGAGGGTCCGCTGGTCCCACGGCTTCGGTGGAGCATCCGCAGGCGTGCTGGGGTGGTGAACACGGCCAGTGGGAGTCACGATCGGCCGAACCTGCGGATGCAGCAGGTAAACAAACCAGCCCGGCCCACCAGGGTGCTTACCCTGGCAAGCTGCATGCCAAAGGTTGCCGACCCCTGCTTTAGAATCTAAAATCTAAAGGTTTATTCATAAAAGCAGTGATGGAATAAACTGCAGGTTCAAATCAAGTCTCTGGAACATCCCCAGCTGGGATGGGTCATTCAGTCCTTTGTTCAGAGCTTCCGTTTGTAGCAAGGTTCCTCCAGAAGTAAGAAGTGGATTGAAGACAAGATGGAGGGGTTCCCAGAGCCTTTTATATCCTTTGCCCTGTGGAAGGACCCTCTCCCTTCTTACTGTGGAAATCACAGCAGCAAGATGGAGTCTGGAGTCACACGGGCAAGTCACATGTCCATGCATGACTCAGTTTGCAGGCCAACGTTCCCAGGAAAGCTCAGATGTGGATTGGAGTCTCCCAAAGTCCATTGTCAGTGAAGTATTTCTCGATTGGGCACTTACAGAGAATAGCCCCTTCTCAAGCTGACCAAATGCTTCTCTGAGGCTACTTATGTAACCCCTTTGGGGTTTAGAGAGCACGGCCCCTTTCCATCTTTTTCCTAGGGGGAGGGGGGGAAAGTGAGAAAAAAGGAGGGAAACTCCAGGGGGTGGCTCTGGAACTGGGGGGGTGGGGAGAGGCAGCCCGCAGGCCCTCGCAAAGGAAGCAGCAGAGAACCTGCCTGGAGCCTGGGAAGGACGAGGCGGCCGAGCAGGGACACCCCAGGACAGGAGCCAGGAGGAGGAGCACTGTGCCAGGAGGGAATCGCCCAAGAAGGACAGGCCGGAGCTGGACCCAGTTGTGACGTTAGGAGTGTGATCTAATATCTCATTGGAAGGTGACAGGGCCAGAAAGAGTTAATTACCTCCCAGACTGACCTGACCCAGGGCTGAGCTTTAGAGATTGGTTAGGAAAATATGTAAATGACCAGAGCTTGGAAATGCAAGTCTGCATTGTTAGAGGCAAAAGGGGAGGTGTTTGCTTAGAGCCTGGGATGTAAGCAACCAAGGCTTGTCTATTGCTATGGCTTTGATTCAAAGATCAAAAAAGGAATATTAACATTTAGGAAGACACTGGAGTGCAATAGTATTATTGTCTCTGTGTCTCTTTGCAGGTTGTGGTCACCTGTATCTGAACTGTTTAATGGATAAATTACCCTGTGCTCATTGCCAGGATGTTTGGGAGAAGGAGTTAAGATTATTGTTTTCTCAGGCCAAAAGGCTGCTGGAAATGTTTAAAAACCCTGGGACATGCTCCTGCTTCATCTCAGATCTGCTCTGGGTTTCAAGAAGGGGAAACCTTAAGCCACAAGGATTGAGATCCCCAGTCACTGACTGGAGCTGCCCTGAATATGGACATTGGACTATAACCTCTGGACTATTTCTAAAAGGACTTTTGGCAACTACAAGCTCATCTCTGCTGTGTGTCTGAACCTCAAGAACTGAATTCAAGTCTGTCTGTGTATTAATCTTTTAACCAACACTCGTTTTTCTTTTTAAATAAATTTTAGCTTAGTTAATAAGAATTGGCTGTAGCGTGTATTTTGGGTAAGATCTAAGTTATAATTGAACCTGGACATGTGGCTGATCCTTTGGGGTTGGAAGAACCTTTTCTTTTATATGATGAGAGAAGATTTTCAGGAATCATCATCATATCTGACAGGTGTGTCTGGACGGAGGCCTGAGGCTGGGCACTTTAAGGGAACTGCGTGGTTTGGATTCTGAGTAACCAGTGAGGTACTTAGGTTTGGTAAATCTAAGAATTGGAATATCCGCCAGCTTCTGGGGTTGGTCTGCCCCATTCTGTCTGCAGTTCACCCTAATTGAGTGACCTCAGCTGGCTCCCACGGGCAGCACCGTCACACCAGTATCAGGCTGCCCCGAGCTGCGTAGGGCTGTGAGTACTGGGGCTTGTGACTCTGCATTGGGAACAAGGAGGGAGGTTGTAGCTAGTTCAGTGGGGAGGTGGTTGCTCTGGGTGGCTTTGCAGAGAGCAGCAGGAGAGGGCACCGGAGGGGTTTGTTGGGGGAAAGTTCACTGGTGCTGAAGACAACCAGGAGCCCCCAAGACTCACCACTGGACTGGAACTTTGCCCAGGACTCCTGAACTCTGTGTGCAGACACATTGCTGAGTGTCTGCCCTTCCAGACTGTGCTACCACTGGGCCTGTGGGGCCTTGGTTTGAATGCAGCCCTGTTCTACTGCTCCCCTGTATTTACCCTTGTTGTATTGCTCCTCTCATCCTCTGTAAATAAATCTCTCCCTTTGTTATATCCATTGTACTTTTCCTGGGGCGGGGGGGGGGTTCACTCGGGGTGCCCCTGGGGTGGAAGGGATTTCTCCTGCTGCATTCCTGCGCACACCTTCTCTTGGCCAGAACTGCCTGCAGCAGACTCCATCTTGGTCACGAGGGCGCTAAAGTTACACTTGGAATCAAAACACATTGAGATACAAGTACAGAGCCAATATTCATAACGTCAACTACAGAAATGATACACACATACAGGCAGCCTAATCATACCCAGCACATCATAACCTTGTCATAGACACCTTACTGGACATCCTTTGTACAAGATTTGCTGCAAATATAACAGTGGTTGCAACAATGATCTATATGGTAACAGGTTATGTCAGTAACGCCACACTGGCCAAGGACAGCCGGCTGTGAGTGGGGGGGCTGTGCAGGGAGAGGGGAGTGGTGTGTTAGAGGGACATTTGTTCCTTGGCCTTTCCTACTGCAAGGTAGGAAACTGAGGCAACAGACACTGGCCAACTCGTGGTGGGGTTGGGTTTGCCGAGGATCACATGTTTGTGAATGTGCTTGTGGTAGTTTCTCAGCCTGAAGATCTCTTGTTACCCAAAGGCTCCGTGCCTGCGAGAGGAGTGCCCAGGGATGATGGTTGGTTTCCCAGGTTGCTGGGTGGGGGCTCGACCTGGTTCTGTTTGTGTTGTTAATCCCCAGCCATTGAACCCAGCCCAGCATCAGTTGCTGCTGGGTTACACCTACCTGGGGATCAGGCTCTGCAGCCTAGCAGAGAAAGGGCTGACATGGCCCGAGGCTGGAAGCTGAAGTGAGACAAATTCCGACTGGAAATAAGGTGTAAATTTTCAGCGGTGGGAGTAGTTCGCTATTGGGCCAATTTCCCAGGGCTCAGGTGGATTCTCTGTCACTGGCAATTGTCAAACCCAGCCTGGCTGCCTGTCTAAAAGCTCTGCCCTAGGAGTGATCTGGGGGCAGGTCTCTGGCTCAGCCAGTGGTTCCTTCTGGCCTGACGTCTGTGCCTGGGCTACACGAGAACACAGGTTGACCCAGCTACATCATAGGAACATCAGAACGGCCAGACTGGGTCAGAGCAAAGGTCCACCCAGCCCCGTATCCTGTCTGCCCACAGTGGCCGGTGCCAGGTGCCCCAGAGGGAATGAACAGAACAGGGAATTGTCGAGGCAACAAGCAAATATTGCTCTGGGCTGTGAACAATGTTGCACCCTGAACACTGCGGCTCGGTCCCCCTCCCCGACCGCGGACACGCAGGGTGGGGGAGAGGGGGATTCACCACAGTGAGGGGAAAACCCCTTCCCTCGCGGCAGTACATGTCTACACCAGGGTGCTGCGGCGCTGCCACTGTAGCCCTTGTATTATCGACATGCCCTGGGTACCCGTGAGCAATGCTGCTGGCTCCAGGCGGGGACTGGCACCACCTCTATTCACAATGGGTGGGGCTCACCCATGTAGGGAGCTGTGGGGCCTGGGTGCTGGATCCCAGGGGCCCTCTACCCGGCCAGCAGCTCCATCCCCAGCAGCTTGCACAGCCCCGAGAGGGAACACAAAGCCACCTCGCGCTCCCAGGGGCTGCCACAGTCCCTGGCCGCTGCTGCTGGGTGCACTGGGCCCCCCCGGTGCCCTCCGGACAGACAGGCTGTGGGACAGGGCCTAGCCACGGTGGCACCCATTTGCCTCCAGCCAGAGAGCAGGTGGGTAGGAACAGCAGCCTTGTTGGCTGCGGGGTCTGGCCATGGAGGAACGAGGGCTCGGGGCCCCATGGGGGACGCTCAGCAGGGAAGGGCATTCAGTGAGGAATGGAGCAAGGGCCCCAGGAAGGCAATGCTCTGGGGAGGAGCAGGAACAGGTGGGAGCTCCCCCCACGGCCAGCCTCTTGCCCCCCCCAGTGCCCCCTGCAGGGAGAGTGGGGCTGGAGTAGCCTGGAGCCCCCCCCCAGTGCCCCCTGCTGGGAGAGGTGGGGCTGGAGTAGCCTGGAGCCCCCCCCCCCAGTGCCCCCTGCTGGGAGAGGTGGGGCTGGAGTAGCTCAGAGCCCCCCCCCCCAATGGCCCCTGCTGGGAGAGTGGGGCTGGAGTAGCCCGGAGGCCCCCCCCCAATGCCCCATAGGCTGGGGTTGGAGTAGCCCGGAGCTCCCCCCCCTGCCCCCTGCAGGGAGAGGTGGGGCTGGAGTAGCCCGGAGCCCCCCCCCACAGCCAGTGCCCCCTGCAGGGAGAGGTGGGGCTGGAGTAGCCCGGAGCCCCCCCCCACAGCCAGTGCCCTGCCCTGCTTCCTATAGAGCCCCCTGCTGGGAGAGGCTGGAGTAGCTGGGAGCTGCCCCTCAGCCAGCCCTTCTGCCCCACTCCCCACAGCGCCCCCTGCCTGGGGAAGAACGAGGCGGGGGCAGGGCTATACTGGGGTCATGTGGAGCCCCTGCTGGGCTGGGAAAGGCAGCCGGAGAGCGCTGGAGGGCTGGAGCCATGGGGGGCAAACGAAGGCAGCTGGGCTGGAGAGGGGTGTGAGGCCCGGGGGCTGCGCCGACAGCTGTCTGTAACCATACCCTGCTGGCCTGCACCCCCGCGGCCCCCCAGCTGGGCACCTCCCCGCCAAGGGTTACCCGGCTCTGTGCTGGGGCCTGCGGAGGGGACGGGGGCTTGGAGCTGTGCCTCGCACCACAGTGAGTCACGGGGAGGGGCTGGAGCACATCTGGAGCACATCAGGCCCTCCGCAGCGGG
Source organism: Mauremys mutica (assembly GCF_020497125.1). Lineage (NCBI taxonomy): Eukaryota > Metazoa > Chordata > Testudines > Geoemydidae > Mauremys > Mauremys mutica. Next base: position 3,936,819 of record NC_059073.1, on the reverse strand, counting down.
CGGGGATGGCAGGGTTAACGGGGCCGGGCTCTGCACACACACAGCGCCACGCAGCCGGCCAGGCAGCGCCTTAGCATGTCCCCCCTGGGCCCGTGGGTGCTGAGGGACCCCGCGTGGCTGCGTGTGGTCTGGGTCACGGCGCTGGGGCTGGGCTCCGTCTGCATCTGGGTCCTGTTCCTGGTGTGCTCCCTGAGGGGCCGGCAGCCTGTGCGCCCTGGGGCCCAGCCGCTGGCAGGTAGGTGCACTGGGCCCCCCCCGTCCTGCACCCGGCCGGCGTCTGGTCCTGGTCTGGGCGTCCCCGTGTCGCCAGCACAGGCCATGGAGAGGCCTGACCCCAGGAACCCCACCCCCCATCCCCCGCCATTACAGACTGTCCCTAGCGACACTGGGGGCCTGCCCCCACCCAGACAGGCAGCAAGGGGAGATCTACCCTGAGCACCACGGTGTCAGAATCAGGCTCTGAGAGGGGCCTGTTGGCATGAGGCTGGGTGCACATTACCCAGACAATGGACGTCACTGGACCCAGCAGCCTTCCCACAGGCCGGCCCTCATCAGTCGCCCCCAGCCCAGCCCGGACCGGCCTTGCTCACCCCCCGACCCGGCCCTCGTCACCCCAACTCGGCCCTTTCACCCTGACTCCAGACTGGCCCTCATCAGTCACCCCCAGACCAGCCTGGCCCAGTCCTCATCACCCCCGAACTGGCCCGGTCACCCCCGACCCGGCCCTTGTCACCCCCGGCCAGGCCCTCATCAGTCACCCCCAGCCCAGCCCGGCCCAGTTCTCATCACCCCTGACCTGGCCCTCATCACCCCAACTCGGCCCTGTCACCCTGACTCCGGCCCGGCCCTCATCAGTCGCCCCCAGCCCAGCCTGACCCGGCCCTGTCACCCCTGACCCGGCCCTCATCACCCTGACTCCGGCCCGGCCCTCATCAGTCACCCCCAGCCCAACCAGGCCCTCGTCACCCCAACTCAGCCCTGTCACCCTGACTCCGGCCCAGCCCTCATCAGTCGCCCCCAGCCCAGCCTGACCCGGCCCTGTCACCCCTGACCCAGCCCTCATCACCCTGACTCCGGCCCGGCCCTCATCAGTCACCCCCAGCCCAACCAGGCCCTCGTCACCCCAACTCGGCCCTGTCACCCTGACTCTGGCCCGGCCTTCATCAGTTGCCCCCAGCCCGGCCTGACCCGGCCCTGTCACCCCTGACCCGGCCCTCATCACCCTGACTCCGGCCCAGCCCTCATCAGTCACCCCCCAGCCCATCCAGGCCCTCGTCACCCCTGACTTGGCCCTGTCACCCTGACTCCGTCCCGGCCCTCATCAGTCACCCCCAGCCCAGCCCAGCCCTCCTCACCCCCGACCCGGCCCTCGTCACCCCCGACTCGGTCCTGTCACCCTGACTCTGGCCCGGCCCTCGTCACGCCCAGCCCGCACGGCCTGGCCCTGTCATCCTGATTCTGGCCAAGCCCTTGTCACCCCCCAACCCTGTCACCCCAAACCTCATCACTCCTGACCCGGCCCTGTCACCCTGACCCTGGCCCGGCCCTCATCACTCCCAGCCCTGGTCACCTCCAGCCCAGCCCTGTCATCCCAACCCTCGTTGCCCCCAGCCCTCATCACCCCGAACCCAGCCCAGTCCTCATCACCCCCAGCCCTTGTCACCCTGACCCCAGCCAAGCCCTGTCACCCCAACCCTTGTAACCACTGACCTGGCCTGGCACCTGGACTTCGGCCCTTATCACCCCAGCCCGGCCCGGCCCGGCCTGGCCCACACCACCCCCAGCCCAGCCCAGCCCTCATCACCCCCAGCCCCACTCTGTCACCCTGAACCAGGCCCTTGTCACCCCCAGCCCATCCTTGGCCCATCACCCCGGTCCTTGTCAGCCCCTGCTCCCCCAGCCCTGAAAATATCAGTAGCTGCCATGGCAGCCACTTGTCAATGTTTGTGCTGTGGCAGCGCCCAGGACCCCATCAGGATCGGGCCTTGCCATGCCAGGCACCACAGGCGCACACAGCTCACAGCTGGCTTCAGATAGGATGTAAGAAGTGAGTGTGACAAGGGCTGGGGGTGGATGGGACACGAGAAACACAGGAGAAGGGCAGGTTTGAGAGCAGCACCGCCTGTTACTATGGGTGTGGGGGGGGGGGGTGACACAGTAGGGAGCGGGGTGGACTGACCTGGGAATGTTGTCTAGTTTTACTGAGGCTGTCTGCATGGGGGATGGGAGAGCAGGGCTGACTTTACAGGACCTGAGCCTGTAACCTGAGCCAGGAGGGTGTGGGGAGAAAGTCAACACCTTTGCCTGGGAAGCTGGACAAAGGAAGGGAGCCTGCGGGAGAGGGTTTTTTTTTAGTTTTCAGTTTTGGGCTGGCTGAGAAGAGGCAGGAACCCCAAGTCTGGGGTCTAAGATCCTGGCCCCCGGAGGGACCTGGCTGAGGGGTCCTGGTTGTACCTACACGCCCTGCTTGGGACTGGGTTCCTGTCGTCTAATAAACCTTCTGTGTTACTGGCTGGCTGAGAGTCCCGGTGAATCGCAGGAAGTGGGGGGTGCAGGACCTGACTCCCCCACACTCCGTGACAGGGTGGAATCCCTGTTCGGCACTGTGGGGAACCAGTGGGATCGGTTCTTGGCCCTACACTATTTAAAGCTTTATCAATGACCTTGAAGAAACCATCAAATCAGCTGTGCTAAAGTCTGCAGCTAACCCGAGGGTTGGGGGAGCGGCACCTAACGGGGAGGATGAGTCACTGCGCTCGTGCTGGGTCTCTTGGTAAGCTGGGCTCAAGCAAACAAGATGTGTTTGAACAGGGCAAACTGAAAACGCAGCCATCTAGGACCAAAGCCTGCAGCCTGGGGAGCAGGGACTCCGGCAAAGGTCTGGGGGTCAGGGAACATGAGCTCCCAGTGCGACGCTGTGGCCAAAAGGGCTAAGGGGACAGGCGGAGCAGAGAGGTTATTGTACCGCTGTATGTGGCCCTGGGGCGAGCGCTGCTGGGATCCTGGGTCCAGTTCTGGTGCCCACGGTTCAAGAAGGACGTTGATAAATTGGGGGGGGGTCAGAGAAGAGCCATGAGAATGATTCCAGGGTTAGAAACCTGCCGTACAGTGATAGCCTCAGGGAGCTCCGTCTGCTCAGCTTAACAAGGAGCAGGTCAAGGGGCGTCGGGATCCCAGGCTGTAAGTACCTGCCCGGGGAACAGAGACTTGCTAACGGGCTCCTCGGGCTAGCAGAGGAAGGTGTAACAGGCTCCACTGGCTGGAAGCAGAAGCTAGACCAAGGCAGGCAGGAAAGGGGCGTACATCTAACCGGATGGGTAACAACCACGGGACAGCATCCCAAGGGCCGGGCTGGATTCTCCAGCACTGGTAATTTTAGACTCAAGACAGACAGGACGTTTTTCTGCTCTGGTTCCACCACAGCATGCGGGGATTGAAGCTGGGCTGGAGCAGTCAGTTTACTGATTTGCATAAAATATTGCCTGGGGAGTGGCAGGAAGCCTGGCCGTGGTGCAAGGGTTTCCCTTGTTGGGAGGAGGCGGGAGCGGGGGGCAGGGCGAGGAGCTGTTCTGGGTTATCTTTGCTTTTCTAGCCTGGCCCCAGGGCCCTGCCCCACCCTCTGCAGCTCCAAGCAGATCTCGGGGAACATGGCCTGAGCTCTCTTGGTGCCAAGTTTATGACCCCTTAGCACAGTGCCTGGGGCAATCAGAATGCCCCACCCCCCAGTAAGAGGGACAAGGCTGCTCCATCCTATTCCCCCTCCGTCTCATCCCTGCCTTAGTGCCCATATAGCAGTGGGCTCTGGGGCAGACGCAGTCCCCTTTGCACACACCCCACCTGAGCGCAGGTGCTCATGTTCTGTCACCCACCAGCCAGAATGGCAGCTTTCAATGCAGCCAGCTCCAGCACCGTGCTTGGGCACTGGGCCAGCGCCAGCTCCGAGGAGAGCTCCCCCCACCTCCCGCATGGCCCCTAGCCATGCACTGAGCCAGCCTTTTGCACAGCACAAGTGCCATGGCTGTGGGCTGCGACTTGCCCAGCTGAGATCACACCTGGGCACTGGCACCGCACGCAGAACAAGCCAGCCTGCCACTGCAGTGCCCTTGCTGTGATGTGCCGAGCGGACGGGCACTGCTGCAGGCAGAGCTGCCGGGGAGCGGGCGGGGCGCTGGGAGGACGCTCAGGGCTGTGGCTGGCTTGCCCAGCGCTGCCTGTCTGCTCACCAATCCCAGCTGGGGAAAGAAGCGGTTCCAAGCAGATCTCCTTCCTCCGGCACACGCTTGCTGCGGGACGGGTGCGTATGGTGCTGGGCGTGGGGCGAGGGAAGCCTGGGTGGCAGTGCGCCCTGTTAGCTCAGGCATTGTTCCCCATTTGCTCGGGGCTGGAGCAGTAAGCAGACCACTCGGCTCCCTGCCTGCCCCTGCTGCTACCCACAGCCGCAGGCCGCGAGGCTGGTGCTCCTCCCTGGCGGGGTGTGCTGGGGGGCGGCTCTGGAACTGCTGCCCCCTCTCAGAATGGGAGCAGCCAAGCCTGACGGGGGTGGGGTGTCTGCTCCCAGGCGTTAGTGTCTGTGGCTGTTTATCTGTGCGCACAGGGGGCCCCGGCTTCCTTCCAGCGGCTCCCAGCGCACCCTGCGGCTCTGCCGTTCCAACGCCCAGAGTAATGCGGCAGGCCAGGGCAGCCAGGCACAGCGTCAGGCTGGCAGGCCAGGCAGAGCCCGGACCAGTACGGGAGATGGGGCCGCGCTCTGAGCCCAGGGTGTGGTGTGACTCCAGAGTCGCTGAGGAGGGGTGAGTCTGGATCCCATTGGGGCAGGGCTGAGATATGCCATGGCATGCGCCACTCGGTGGCTGTGCCCACAGGGTGACAAGCACTCACGTGGGCACCGGTCGATACGTGGGTGAGTGCAAACACGAGTCACGTGGGCACGCTCTGGCACACGTAAATACATGCGCTGACACACACAGACGCCCACCTGGGCACACGCTGGCATGCGTACTCGCATGGGCATGCACTGGCACAAACCCAGTCAGCCCGGCGCTCGCAGTGGGGGGCTGCTGCAAACAATGCCCTAGCAGAGGCACGCAGTGCCCAGGCAGGGAGGGGCGGGGGTGTCTGTATCCGCCCTAGGGACACCCTGCCTGTCAAACGGGACCCAGAGTCCGGAGCGGACAGCCAGCGCGAGGAAGGGGCGTGTTGGGCGCCTGATGGGGCGGTATGGTGCACGGAGCGGTGTGGGTGTGGGGTAGTGTGCTGCGTAGGGCGGTGCGGCGTGGGGCCCAGTGCATGTGGCGGTGCAGTATATGGGGTGCTGTGGTGTGCGAGTGGGGCAGTGTGGGGCACCGTGCGTGGGGCAGTGAGCCACGTAGGGCAGTGTGGTACCATCTCAAACACTCTAACGGTTGAGTCAGTCCCGCATGTGTCCGTCTGTCCCCTGAGACCGTGTTTGCCTCTTTTCCAGGCAAGCAGTCGGGAGGCGGGAGATCTCAGGCCAGCTCGGAGGTAAGAGTCACGTCCCTTTGCACTGCTTCCGCCTCCCCGTGACTCCGGCCAGGCCAGGGACGTCCTGCTGCTGCTCAGGCTTGTTCCTCTCACAAATCATGAGGGCAAAGAAGCCCCCCGGTGTCCCCGCCCCCCGTCCTGGGGAGCAGTTCTCCCACGTCTCACCAGTTCCCGTGTGTAAATCAATCAATAACGTCCCCACCTGTGTCCCGGATGCACCGTCCCCGTCTCTCCCACCTCCATCTGGCCGCATGGTCACTGCCACACTCACTCGCTCTCTCCTCGCTCCCTGTGGCATTCCTTGTCCCCAGCTCAGCTCAGCTGCTGTCCCCGGCCCCCTGTGGGGAGCCCCCCTTCGCCGCGTCTCAGGCCTGCCCGCAGATCCCCCAGAGCCGGTGCCCTGCCCCCAGCAGGTCTGCGCCATCCCAGGGCAGGGCCACGTGCACTGGGACCTTTGTCCCGGCTCTCCAGGGGCCCATTCACAGGCCAGTGGGGCAGAGCCCGGTGGTGAAAGGCGCCTATTGTCTGGGCTGCTAATGAGGGAAGTCACTTCACCACCGCTTCATCGCAGAGCCAGCGGCTGGGCCCAGCGCAAAGCGCTTCACTGGGAGACAGTGAGTTACTGTGCACAGCCCCCCTCGCAGCCACGGTACTCGGCTGCCCACTCCCAGGGGGCAGGGCGCTGGCTGGGGGGCAGCTCCAGGCTTTCCAGCCCCGGCCTGTCCCAGCAGGGGGCGCTGTGGGGAGCGGGGCAGGGCGCTGGCTGGGGGGCAGCTCCAGGCTTTCCAGCCCCGGCCTGTCCCAGCAGGGGGCGCTGTGGGGAGCGGGGCAGGCGCTGGCTGGGGGGGGAGCTCCCAGCTACCCCAGCCCCGGCCTGTCCCAGCAGGGGGCGCTGTGGGGAGTGGGGCAGGAGCTGGCTTGGGGGGATCTCCCGGCTAGCCCAGCCCCAGCCTGTCCCAGCAGCGGGCGCTGTGGGGAGCGGGGCAGGAGCTGGCTGGGGTGGGGGAGCTCCCGGCTAGCCCAGCCCCGGCCTGTCCCAGCAGGGGGCGCTGTGGGGAGCGGGGCAGGAGCTGGCTGGGGTGGGGGAGCTCCCAGCGACTCCAGTCCCAGTCTGTCCCAGCAGGGGGCGCTGTGGGGAGTGGGGCAGGAGCTGGCTTGGGGGGGGGGGGAACTCCCGGCTAGCCCAGCCCCGGCCTGTCCCAGCAGGGGGCACTGTGGGGAGCGGGGCAGGAGCTGGCTTGGGGAGGGGTGCTCCTGGCTACCCCAACCCCGGCCTGTCCCAGCAGGGGGTGCTGTGGGGAGCGGGGCAGGAGCTGGCTTCGGGGGGGGGGGAGCTCCCGGCTAGCCCAGCCCCGGCCTGTCCCAGCAGGGGGCGCTGTGGGGAGCGGGGCAGGAGCTGGCTTGGGGAGGGGTGCTCCTGGCTACCCCAACCCCGGCCTGTCCCAGCAGGGGGTGCTGTGGGGAGCGGGGCAGGAGCTGGCTTGGGGGGGGGGGGAGCTCCCGGCTAGCCCAGCCCCGGCCTGTCCCAGCAGGGGGCGCTGTGGGGAGCGGGGCAGGAGCTGGCTGGGGTGGGGGAGCTCCCAGCGACTCCAGTCCCAGCCTGTCCCAGCAGGGGGCGCTGTGGGGAGTGGGGCAGGAGCTGGCTTGGGGGGGGAGCTCCCGGCTAGCCCAGCCCCGGCCTGTCCCAGCAGGGGGCGCTGTGGGGAGCGGGGCAGGAGCTGGCTGGGGGGGGAGCTCCCAGCTACCCCAGTCCCGGCCTGTCCCAGCAGGGGGCGCTGTGGGGAGTGGGGCAGGAGCTGGCTTGGGGGGATCTCCCGGCTTTCCAGCCCCAGCCTGTCCCAGCAGGGGGTGCTGTGGGGACTGGGGCAGGAGCTGGCTTGGGGGGGGGAGCTCCCGGCTAGCCCAGCCCCAGCCTGTCCCAGCAGGGGGCGCTGTGGGGAGCGGGGCAGGAGCTGGCTTGGGGGGGGAGCTCCCGGCTAGCCCAGCCCCGGCCTGTCCCAGCAGGGGGTGCTGTGGGGAGCGGGGCAGGAGCTGGCTGGGGGGGGGAGCTCCCGGCTACCCCAGTCCCGGCCTGTCCCAGCAGGGGGCGCTGTGGGGAGCGGGGCAGGAGCTGGCTGGGGTGGGGGAGCTCCCAGCGACTCCAGTCCCAGCCTGTCCCAGCAGGGGGCGCTGTGGGGAGCGGGGCAGGAGCTGGCTGGGGTGGGGGAGCTCCCAGCGACTCCAGTCCCAGTCTGTCCCAGCAGGGGGCGCTGTGGGGAGTGGGGCAGGAGCTGGCTTGGGGGGGGGGAACTCCCGGCTAGCCCAGCCCCGGCCTGTCCCAGCAGGGGGCGCTGTGGGGAGCGGGGCAGGAGCTGGCTGGGGGAGGGGTGCTCCTGGCTACCCCAACCCCGGCCTGTCCCAGCAGGGGGTGCTGTGGGGAGCGGGGCAGGAGCTGGCTTCGGGGGGGGGGGGAGCTCCCGGCTAGCCCAGCCCCGGCCTGTCCCAGCAGGGGGCGCTGTGGGGAGCGGGGCAGGAGCTGGCTTGGGGAGGGGTGCTCCTGGCTACCCCAACCCCGGCCTGTCCCAGCAGGGGGTGCTGTGGGGAGCGGGGCAGGAGCTGGCTTGGGGGGGGGGGAGCTCCCGGCTAGCCCAGCCCCGGCCTGTCCCAGCAGGGGGCGCTGTGGGGAGCGGGGCAGGAGCTGGCTGGGGTGGGGGAGCTCCCAGCGACTCCAGTCCCAGCCTGTCCCAGCAGGGGGCGCTGTGGGGAGTGGGGCAGGAGCTGGCTTGGGGGGGGAGCTCCCGGCTAGCCCAGCCCCGGCCTGTCCCAGCAGGGGGCGCTGTGGGGAGCGGGGCAGGAGCTGGCTGGGGTGGGGGAGCTCCCAGCAACTCCAGTCCCAGCCTGTCCCAGCAGGGGGCGCTGTGGGGAGTGGGGCAGGAGCTGGCTTGGGGGGGGGAGCTCCCGGCTAGCCCAGCCCCGGCCTGTCCCAGCAGGGGGTGCTGTGGGGAGCGGGGCAGGAGCTGGCTGGGGTGGGGGAGCTCCCAGCAACTCCAGTCCCAGCCTGTCCCAGCAGGGGGCGCTGTGGGGAGTGGGGCAGGAGCTGGCTTGGGGGGGGGAGCTCCCGGCTAGCCCAGCCCCGGCCTGTCCCAGCAGGGGGTGTTGTGGGGAGCGGGGCAGGAGCTGGCTTGGGGGGGGAGCTCCCGGCTAGCCCAGCCCCGGCCTGTCCCAGTAGGGGGCGCTGTGGGGAGTGGGGCAGGAGCTGGCTGGGGGGTGCTCCCGGCTACCCCAGCCCCAGCCTCTCCCAGCAGGGGGCGCTGCAGAGAACTTGCTGGTGCCGTGCGCTGGGGGAGCCTGCCGGCCCGGCGTCATGGCAGCAGGGTGGGCTGGGGCTGGGCTAGGGCCTGGCCGGGGTGCCCCGGGGGCACTCCCGGCTGGGACTGACAAGGCCCCTTTGCCTTGTTTCTGTCTGTCGCCTGCAGAAGAGAAGGAAGAAGGGTGCAAAGCAGAACCCTGCTCCCAGCCGGCGGGAGCAGCCCCAGGGAGCACGGGGGCCGCTGCACAAGGAGCCCAGGACAGCCAGCACACGTGTGGCAGCCCACAGAGAGGTAGGAGCCCCAGTGGGATGCTGTGGAGTGTGGGAGCTGGGACCCCCAGGATGCGGCTGGAGAGGGCGCCCTGGCACCCAGGGCAGGGTCCCGCACCCCTCGGGTAGGGGCGCGTGTTTCCCAGGTCCCCACCTCCTGCTCCGACCCTCCCGGGCTGCAGATGCTCCGAGGCATGGAGGGTCCGAGCACCCCCATGCCCAAGGCTCATGGACATGCCAGCGCGGCGTTAGGCCAGCGTGGGGCTCCTCGCTGACCAGGGGGCTGGTGCGTGCCATCCCCGCACCCCTCGGCCTCACGGACGCTGATAATCACTGAGCTATGGCTGCGGAGGGTCAGGCAGGGTCAGGAGCTGGGCTGCACAGCCTGAGATGAGACTGCAGGGGGCGCTCTCCTCCCCCTGTCAGTGCTGCACCCAAGGCAGCGCTATGGGGCCTGTGCTGCAGGGAGCTGGGTGGGACTCAGCAGGGGGCGCTCTCCCCACACAGCTGGTGGGACTCAGCAGGGGGCGCTCTCCCCACACAGCCAGTGGCGCCTACGAGAGTGCGGGTGGCCAGGACCCCTCCACCCCACGGGGCTCTCCATGCAGCCAGGCCCCCCATAGGGCCAGGTCCCTCCCCTCCCCATGCCAGGGTCCCCATGCGGCCAGGGCCCCTCCCCCCATCCGGGGTTCCCCATCTGGCACGATTCCCCCTTTGTGTGAGGGGTGAATGACCCAGCCGGCCGGAGTTGTGGTGTGGCTGGTGTGGGCAGGGGGACGGTGGGTCTGGGGATTGGTGCAGCCTGTGGCAATGGGCCGCCTAGACTCTGCAGCCAGAGGAGGGTGCACGGGGAGGCAGGGTTGGGGGATGGACTTGGCAGCCAGGAATGGGTGCAGGTATTTGAAAGCCTCAGGCCTGCCCCTTGTGTCTCTTACGGCTGGGGCTGGAGCAGCCAGAGGGCACTGTGGCCAGGCAGGAGATGGTGCTCCCTGTTCTCTGGGCTGGGGGCAGCGCACGGTTCCAGTGGTAATAGCTTCCTTGGCACAAGGGCTCTGGGTGTGCCACATCTGGCGCTTCAGGCAGCTGGGCGGCGCTGCTCCCCAACTCCGGTTCTGCCCCATTTCCCTGGCGGAGGCCCAGGCTGTGCATTGTGGCTGGGTCTGCATCTCCGGGTGCCCTTGTTCCTGCCGATGGGCGAGGGGTGGCTGATCACAGCCCTGCTAACCGCTCAGTGCTGGCTCGGCAGCTCGGACCTGTGCCGCAGGCAGGGCTTGCTGGGGAGCCTGTGGGCAGCAGGGCGCTGGCTGGTGCGTAGGTGCCCGGTGGGGCTGTTCTGGCTGCATCTCTGTAACATGCCTCTGTTCTAGCTTCTCCCCCAGTGTCCCTCGGGCTCCCGTTTGGCTGGTCCCCCGTCCCGGGGGAGGGTGCTGCAGAGCCCTTCACTGCAGCCTCCTGTCTGTCTGGGGGAGTGTCTCTGCCTTGGGGTCACTGCCCGGCAATGCAGGGGCTGGAGCAGCGAAAGGCCTGGCCTGCGCAGAGTTTTCACTGGGAGAATGGGTCCGTGCTACAGTCCTAGCAGAGCAAGCCCTGCTGTGGACTCAGGTACATTGGTCTAACGGCATCTTATCTCAGTGCAGCTTGTTCCCTTGCCTATGGGGAGAGCTACCCAGGATAACACCAATGTCCACACGTAGCTGCAGCCACACTAGGGGCTGTGCCGCTGTAACACACCTCCTTCGAGGGGGGGGCGAGATCGCTTACTCCTGGGGTGCGGGAGACAAGCTGTGAGCCACCGGGGAGAGGCAGCGAGTGTCACAGCTAAAGACGAGGGGACAGAGAGTGCCGCCCAAGCAGTGACCATGCGTTGTCAGGGCCTGTTCTGGGTGCAGGGGTCTGTTAACACATGGGGGTTTGCGAGTTACAGGTTGCTGTGATGAGCCGTAAAGCCAGTGTGGTGGTTTGAGGACGAGGGCTGAGAGATCAGCCGTGGAGCGGTCGCTGTGGGAAAAGTGCTCGCCTGGGGGTGACATCGTGTTTTTCTCTTTTCTCACTGTCCCGTGTGCGTTCACTGGAGAGCGCAGGGATTGTCTGGGGCACCCACATAGCCGCTATGGGGCACTTAGTGCTCTGGCTGAGGTGCCCAACACCCGCCTTGTCTCTCTGCTATCGTGGGGCCAACCCGGCTACAACAATGCGGCAGGTACTGCTCAGTCAGAGCAGCACCACTCCCTAGTGCAGACGAGGCCCGAGCTCCTGCAGGGCTTCCTGGCCTGGCACAGCCTGGCCCCGCACTTCCCGATGTGTCACCAACCGCAAGTCCCCAGACGGATCCACCTTCCTGCCGGGGGGTTTGCTGGGCTCCCCTCTCCCATGCCCGCTGTCCCTGGTCCTCCCCACCTGCACACTGCGATCGGAGTGGGGGCCATGCCAGCCTGCCACTTGTGCTGGCTCCTCAGGGTTCATGGGCTTGGGGCAGAGTCACAATGGCATCGCTAGGCACAGGGGAGGCTCTAGCTTTTTGGCCGCCCCAAGCAGTCATGCGCGGGAGGCGCCCCGGAGCCGCGGGAGCAGCGGACCTCCCGCGGGCATGACTGCAGAGGGACCGCTGGTCCCGCGTGGCTCGGCTGGACCTCCCGCGGCTGCGGACGGCTCGCGGGTCCGGCGGCTCCGCTTGACCTGCCGCAGTCATGCCTGCGGGAGGTCCAGCCGAGCCGCGGGACGAGCGCCCCCTCCGCAGTCATGCCTGCGGCAGGTCCGCCGGCCCAGCCTGCCGCCCCCCCCCCCCCGGCAGCAGAGGACGCCCCCTAGATTTTGCCGCCCTAGGCACCAGCTTGTTTTGCTGGTGCCTAGAGCCGCCCCTGGCTAGGCAGTGGGAGCTTCCTGGCCAGGGTCTCTGGGGGTCGGGCCAGCCTCAGTCTGTCCCACTGTGAGGCAGTAGGAACTGTCTGCATGGGGGAGGGGAGAGCAGGGGGTGACTTTAGGTGAGGGACGGGACCTGAGCCTGTAACCTGAGCCAGGCAGGGGGGTGGGGGGAGTCGACCCCTTTGCCCGGGAAGCTGGACAAAGGGAGAGGGGGAGAGAAGGAGGGGGGGGGTGAGCTGGCTGGAGGGGTTTTGGTTTCAGTTTGGGGCTGGCTGGGAAGAGGCAGGAACCCCAAGTCTGGGGTCTAAGATCCTGGCCCCCTAGAGGGACCTGGCTGAGGGGTCCTGGTTGTACCTACAAGCCCTGCTTGGGACTGGGTTCCTGTCGTCTAATAAACCTTCTGTGTTACTGGCTGGCTGAGAGTCCCGGGGAATCGCAGGAAGTGGGGGGTGCAGGACCTGACTCCCCCACACTCCGTGACAAGGACCCCTTCAGTGTGTCAGCCCCCCTAGGGTCACACTCTGTCACTGGGGTCAGCCCCTCGGCTTCACCGCCTGCGGGAACCGACCCTCGGAGCCCTTCACCCCCCCTGGGTCATGGTGTGAGCTCCCTGCTGAGTCCACCTGGACTGGACCCTGCAGTGAGACTTGTACCCCATAGGGAGCAATGCAATGCACCCCCAGTTTAGTCTGCAGTGACTCTCGACCAGCGGGGTAACGGAAGGATTTGTTAACTGTCTGGAGCACAGCGTAGGAAGACCCTGGGTTCATAGAGAGAGCGGAAAAGTCGCAGCCAAGTCCAACTGGGTCAGACTGGAGCCCAGAGACCTCCCGCAGGCTTGTTCCCGCTTCCAGCAGACGCCCCTCAGCTAACCAAACTCCTCTCCTCAGGCCTGGGGTCCACATCCCAGGCAAACATGGTCACCTGACCATCCACCTCAGCTCTTTGTTCTCCATCTGGGCCCAGCTGGCTGGTTTCCAGCAGGGGGGATTGGCCGGCCATAGTCATTTGTTGCTAGACAACCAGATGTCAGGGGCATTGTCTTCTGGGTTCCCCATGGGCATGGGGCCCAGGCAGCTAGGCAACAACCACATCTGGATGTCTGCCAATAGTAAACATCCTTCGCCCACCACCTGGCTAAATATGTAGCATATAGGGGAAACTGAGGCACACCATTCTCATCAAAAGTACCATGAGAAATTCCCACTTTGCCACAGTGGGGGTTGCTGCCTGTCACAGTGGAGGGTGATTGTGAGGCAGTGTGGCGGTGCTGAGGTGAAGGTGTGTGCAGGGACTGCCTTGTGTGAGGTGGAGGCTGATTGCAGGGCAGTGTGAGAGGTTTGCAGTGGAGGTGTGCGCAGGCGTTGCTGTGTATGCAGGGGAGTGTGATTACGAGGCAGTGTGAGGGGGTTGCAGTGGAGGTGTGCGCAGGGGTTGCTGTGTATGCGGGGGAGGGTGATTACGAGGCAGTGTGAGGGGGCTGCAGTGGAGGTGTGCGCGTTGCTGTGTATGCGGGGAGGGCGATTGCGTGGCAGTGTGAGGGGTTTGCAGTGGAGGTGTGCGCAAGCATTGCTGTGTATGCGGGGGAGGGTGATTACGAGGCAGTGTGAGGGGGCTGCAGTGGAGGTGTGCGCAGGCGTTGCTGTGTATGCGGGGGAGGGTGATTACGAGGCAGTGTGAGGGGGCTGCAGTGGAGGTGTGCGCAGGCGTTGCTGTGTATGCGGGGGAGGGTGATTACGAGGCAGTGTGAGGGGGTTGCAGTGGAGGTGTGCGCAGGGGTTGCTGTGTATGCGGGGGAGGGTGATTACGAGGCAGTGTGAGGGGGCTGCAGTGGAGGTGTGCGCAGGCGTTGCTGTGTATGCGGGGGAGGGTGATTACGAGGCAGTGAGAGGGGGTTGCAGTGGAGGTGTGCGCAGGCGTTGCTGTGTGTGGGGGGAGGGTGATTACGAGGCAGTGTGAGGGGGTTGCAGTGGAGGTGTGCGCAGGCGTTGCTGTGTATGCGGGGGAGGGTGATTACGAGGCAGTGTGAGGGGGTTGCAGTGGAGGTGTGCGCAGGCGTTGCTGTGTATGCGGGGGAGGGTGATTACGAGGCAGTGTGAGGGGGTTGCAGTGGAGGTGTGCGCAGGGGTTGCTGTGTATGCGGGGGAGGGTGATTACGAGGCAGTGTGAGGGGGCTGCAGTGGAGGTGTGCGCAGGCGTTGCTGTGTATGTGGGGGAGGGTGATTACGAGGCAGTGTGAGGGGGTTGCAGTGGAGGTGTGCGCAGGCGTTGCGGTGTGTGGGGGGCAGGGTGATTACGAGGCCGTGTGAGGGGGTTGCAGTGGAGGTGTGCGCAGGCGTTGCTGTGTATGCGGGGGAGGGTGATTACGAGGCAGTGTGAGGGGGTTGCAGTGGAGGTGTGCGCAGGCGTTGCTGTGTATGCGGGGGAGGGTGATTACGAGGCAGTGTGAGGGGGCTGCAGCGGAGGTGTGCGCAGGCGTTGCTGTGTATGCGGGGGAGGGTGATTACGAGGCAGTGTGAGGGGGCTGCAGCGGAGGTGTGCGCAGGGGTTGCTGTGTATGCGGGGGAGGGTGATTACGAGGCAGTGTGAGGGGGCTGCAGTGGAGGTGTGCGCAGGCGTTGCTGTGTATGCGGGGGAGGGTGATTACGAGGCAGTGTGAGGGGGTTGCAGTGGAGGTGTGCGCAGGGGTTGCTGTGTATGCGGGGGAGGGTGATTACGAGGCAGTGTGAGGGGGTTGCAGTGGAGGTGTGCGCAGGCGTTGCTGTGTATGCGGGGGAGGGTGATTACGAGGCAGTGTGAGGGGGTTGCAGTGGAGGTGTGCGCAGGCGTTGCTGTGTATGCGGGGGAGGGTGATTACGAGGCAGTGTGAGGGGGTTGCAGTGGAGGTGTGCGCAGGCGTTGCTGTGTATGCGGGGGAGGGTGATTACGAGGCAGTGTGAGGGGGTTGCAGTGGAGGTGTGGAGGTGTGCGCAGGCGTTGCTGTGTATGCGGGGGAGGGTGATTACGAGGCAGTGTGAGGGGGTTGCAGTGGAGGTGTGCGCAGGCGTTGCTGTGTATGCGGGGGAGGGTGATTACGAGGCAGTGTGAGGGGGTTGCAGTGGAGGTGTGCGCAGGCGTTGCTGTGTATGCGGGGGAGGGTGATTACGAGGCAGTGTGAGGGGGTTGCTGTGGAGGTGTGCGCAGGCGTTGCTGTGTATGCGGGGGAGGGTGATTACGAGGCAGTGTGAGGGGGCTGCAGCGGAGGTGTGCGCAGGCGTTGCTGTGTATGCGGGGGAGGGTGATTACGAGGCAGTGTGAGGGGGTTGCAGTGGAGGTGTGCGCAGGCGTTGCTGTGTATGCGGGGGAGGGTGATTACGAGGCAGTGTGAGGGGGCTGCAGTGGAGGTGTGCGCAGGCGTTGCTGTGTATGCGGGGGAGGGTGATTACGAGGCAGTGTGAGGGGCTGCAGTGGAGGTGTGCGCAGGCGTTGCTGTGTATGCGGGGGAGGGTGATTACGAGGCAGTGTGAGGGGGTTGCAGTGGAGGTGTGCGCAGGCGTTGCTGTGTATGCGGGGGAGGGTGATTACGAGGCAGTGTGAGGGGGTTGCAGTGGAGGTGTGCGCAGGCGTTGCTGTGTATGCGGGGGAGGGTGATTACGAGGCAGTGTGAGGGGGTTACAGTGGAGGTGTGCGCAGGCGTTGCTGTGTATGCGGGGGAGGGTGATTACGAGGCAGTGTGAGGGGGTTGCAGTGGAGGTGTGCGCAGGCGTTGCTGTGTATGCGGGGGAGGGTGATTACGAGGCAGTGTGAGGGGCTGCAGTGGAGGTGTGTGCAGGGGTTGCTTTGTGTTGCACTGGAGGCCATTGTGAGGCCGTGGAGATGTGTGTGGGTGTTGCCGTGTGTGCAGTGGAGTCGGGCCTGGGGTCAGTGTGAATAGGCCAGAGCTCAGTAGGGTGTTTCCTGGAGCATGGGCGTGCATGGAGGAGCTGTCTCTGGGTTCGCTTGGGGTGGGGGCACTCAGTGTTTGCACCCTGCAGGGCAGGGCTTGGGGGCTGGGATGTGCCCAGAGCCAGAGATCTCGGCTGGGAACTGGGGCAGGTGTTGAGGCTGGGCCCGGAGGGCGGGGAGGCCCAGAAGGCAGCAAGGACCCTGCTTGTGGGCCCTGCTTCTGAGCCCTTGACCAATACCTGCATCCCCATCTCTGGCTGTAGGAGAGGGCCCCTTGCTGGTGGGCTCTGTGGGTCTCCCCTTGCCCCACCTGCTGCCTATTGCCATTGGGGTAGGGTAGGGGAGCACTGCAGGCAGAGTGACCCGGCCAGGGAGCGGATCTTGCCTCCACAGTTGTGATGAAGGAGAATAGATCTGTGTGTGATGTGGGAGCTGCCTCTCCCTGTGATGTGATGGGAGGGGGGCTGCAGTGTATGTATAAGTGAGGTGTGTGCAGGGTGCAGAGTGTGTGTGTGTGATGGGGTGCAGTGTATGGGGAGCGGAAGTGATGGGTGTGCAATGTGTGTACAGGTGAGGGGTACAGTGTGCGAGTGCTGTGGTTGTGTTCAGTGTGTACGCAGGGAGTGTAGTGTGTGTGTAATTGAGGGGTGCAGTGTGTGTGTGGGGCACAGTAACAGGGTGAGGTGTGTCCAGTGTGAGATGGGGTGCAGTGTGTGGGTGGAGATGCAGGATCACAGTGGCTTGTGTGCAGTGTGGGGTGAGATGGGGTGCAATGTGTATGGGGTGCAACATGTGGGTGGGGGTGCAGTGTCTGGGTGGGGTGCAGTGTGAGATGAGGTGGAGTGTGTGGGGTGCAGTGTCTGGTGGTGGGTGCAGTGTGTGTGTTGGGTTGTTGTTTCTTCTTGGGGGTGCAGTGTGTGTGAGGTGCAGTGTGAGATGGGGTGCAGTATCTGGGTGGAGGGGTGCAGTGTATGTGGAAGCAGTGAGTGGGGGAGCAATGTGAGATGGGGTGCTGCATGTGGGGTGCAGTGTGTATGTGGGTTGCAGTGTGAGATGGGGTGCAGTATCAGGATGCAGGGGTGCAGTGTATGGGGGAGCAGTGAGTGGGGGTGCAGTTTGAAATGGGGTGCAGTGTGTGGAGGGTTGCAGTGTGAGATGGGGTGCAGTATCAGGATGGAGGGGTGCAGTGTGAGATGGGGTGCAGTGTGTATGTGGGGTGCAGTGTGAGATGGGGTGCAGTATCAGGATGGAGGGGTGCAGTTTGAGATGGGGTGCAGTGTGTGGAGGGTTGCAGTGTGAGATGGGGTGCAGTATCAGGATGGAGGGGTGCAGTGTATGGGGGAGCAGTGCGTAGGGGTGCAGTTTGAGATGGGGTGCAGTGTGTGGAGGGTGCAGTGTGAGATGGGGTGCAGTGTATGGGGGAGCAGTGAGTGGGGGTGCAGTGTGAGATGGTGTGCAGTGTGTGGGATGCAGTGTGAGATGTGGTGCAGTATCAGGATGGAGGGGTGCAGTGTATGGGGGAGCAGTGAGTGGGGGTGCAGTTTGAGATGGGGTGCAGTGTGTGGAGGGTTGCAGTGTGAGATGGGGTGCAGTATCAGGATGGAGGGGTGCAGTTTGAGATGTGGTGCAGTGTGTATGTGGGGTGTAGTGTGAGATGGGGTGCAGTATCAGGATGGAGGGGTGCAGTTTGAGATGGGGTGCAGTGTGTGGAGGGTGCAGTGTGAGATGGGGTGCAGTATCAGGATGGAGGGGTGCAGTGTATGGGGGAGCAGTGCGTAGGGGTGCAGTTTGAGATGGGGTGCAGTGTGTGGAGGGTTGCAGTGTGAGATGGGGTGCAGTATCAGGATGGAGGGGTGCAGTGTATGGGGGAGCAGTGAGTGGGGGTGCAGTTTGAGATGGGGTGCAGTGTGTGGAGGGTGCAGTGTGAGATGGGGTGCAGTGTATGGGGGAGCAGTGAGTGGGGGTGCAGTGTGAGATGGTGTGCAGTGTGTGGGATGCAGTGTGAGATGCGGTGCAGTATCAGGATGGAGGGGTGCAGTGTATGGGGGAGCAGTGAGTGGGGGTGCAGTTTGAGATGGGGTGCAGTGTGTGGAGGGTTGCAGTGTGAGATGGGGTGCAGTGTATGGGGGAGCAGTGAGTGGGGATGCAGTGTGAGATGGTGTGCAGTGTGTGGGATGCAGTGTGAGATGCGGTGCAGTATCAGGATGGAGGGGTGCAGTGTATGGGGGAGCAGTGCGCAGGGGTGCAGTGTGAGAGGGGTGCGGGGAGGCTGCTGGACCCCTGCCTCATGCAGACCCTGGGAGGAGTCTGGGCACGGGGTGGCACCATCGGGGGCATTTGCCTGGGGCCGGGCTGAGAGCCCAGCAAGGCCCAGCCAGGGGAAGGGTGCCTGCCTCGGGAGCTGGGGAAGAGCGGGAGGGGGGCACAGGCAGGCTGTGTGCCCCAGGGAGGCCAGGAGGAGGGCAGAGGACAGGGAGGAGCATGTTTCCCGCTTCCAGCCCCTAGCTGTCCTGTGGGAGGGGGCAGTGCAGGGGCTGGTCATCCCTCCGCTCACCTGCACTGCAGCCCCCTGCCACTAGGGGCCGCTCTGACCCGTCAAGGCTGGCAGCAGGCTGCACAGACACGGGACAGGAGAGTGAGGGTGGCAGCCAGAGATGGGGCAGGATGGGGCTTATGCAAGGGGGTGCCGAGAGGAGTCATGTGGGGGGCATGGGCAGGGGCTTGCACTGGGGGCATCTGGGCAGGGGTTGTGCAGGGACATGAGCAGGGGCTTGTGTTGGGGGATGTGGGCAGGGGTCGCACAGGGGCACAGGCAGGGGTTGTGCAGTGACATGGGCAGAGGTCGCATGGGGGCATGGGCAGTAGTTGTGCAGGGCACGGGCAGGGGTCGTGCGGGGGCAGGGGTCACACAGGGGCATGGGCAGGGGTCACACAAGGGCACAGGCAGGGGTTGCACGGGGGTTGCACGGGTGCACGGGCAGGGGTTGCATGGGGGCACAGGCAGGGATCATGCGGTGACATGGGCAGAGGTTGCACAGGGGCACAGGCAGGGGTTGCACTGGGCAGGGGTTGTGTGGTGTCATGGGCAGGAGTCGTGCGGGGTACGGGCAGTGGTTGCATGGGGGCGCGGGCAGGGGTCGCGTGGGGCACGGGCAGGGGTCGCACGGGGTACGGGCAGGGGTCGTGCAGGGGCGCAGAAAGGGTCATGTGGGGCATGGGCACAGACTAGCACTGGGCGGACACTGGCAGGGGCTGTTCAGTTAAAATCAGGTGCCTGAAATGGGTCTCATAGTCTCCAGTCTCTGGCCAGCCAGCAAAGCGGCTCTGTGCCAGCCCAGCTGCCATCCAGCCTCCAGGCCTCGTGCCCTCCAGGGGGCTGGAACTGGCCCCACGCTGTGGCCGGGCCTGTCTTGCCCTGAGACGGTCCTGGTGAAATCGCTGGCATTAGCGCTGGCGGTGCCACGCCAGTTCCAGCCCAGCAGGAGAGGCCAGAGGAGCACCCGAGCACCCTGCTGGCGTGTAACCCAGTGATGAAAGCTGGGCTGTGGCTGGGTGCTGGCTGGGACTTGGGAGCACCTCTGCCACTGACTCCCCGGGTGACCTTGGGCAGGTCCCTTGGGCCAGCGCTTCCCACATGCCCTGGGCTGGCTCAGGGCTGCTGTCCCTGGGCACCGAGTGCTGGAAGCTGTCCCACCAGGCCGCCCGAGCCTGAGGCTGCTGTCCCGGAAAGGCAGGCACCTGAATCAAAGGCCACTCCAGATTGTTGGCTTTTCTCTGTGTCCCCGCTGCGAAATGGGGGTGAGCCCCCCAGTGAGAGCGCGCCGGGGGGGCCCTGCAGATAAAGACACGGCTGTCCCGTGGCTGCCCGGGGTCATGGCATGTGGAGCATGTAGCATGGCCTCTGCTGTGAGGCGATAGCGCCCTGGGTGCTGGGATCGGGGGGAGGACCCAGGGCTGGGGCTGCAGGGTGAATCCGGAGTCAAGGGGACTCACGCAGACACGGAGGTAACGTGGCATTTGGCACGTTCACTAATTCAGGGGGACTGGGCTGTGGCCGCACTGCCCAGATCAGCACAGGGCTGTGAGGGGCACCAGCACAATGACTTGGTGGGGTGGGGGGGAGGTGTCAGGTCAGATGGGATGTTAGGTCACCCCATCTGGCCTCCTGCCTAGTGCCCCGGACGCCTGGGTCCAGCCCCCAAGTGCTGGGCTGGCCAGAGCAGCCCGGCCCCAGGTGAGCTGCTCCAGTGGGTAGTTACCGTCCGTCACTGCTAAGACCCGGCAGCTTAGCTCCAGTCTGAGCTTGTCTAGCTTCAGCGTCCCCCTGGGCTCTGGCTCTGCGCGAGGAAAGTGCCGTCCGCTGGCAGAAGGCTCCTCCCCAGGCCCCTCGGTGGCTGTAGAGTGGGCTGGTCTCCTCCCTTCTGGATGAGCTCAGCAGATGGCTCCTGTGCCCTCTCACGCCCAGGTGGGCTTTTCTGCCCTCCAATCGCCCCTCCTAGCTCCTCTCTGAACCCCGCCCGGTTTGTCAACATCCCTGGTGAAGTGGCAACATCCGATCTGGCCCCAGCATCCGGAACTGGGCTGCCCTGGGCTGTGCACCGTGTGCTTACAGCCTCCCCTGCGAGCTGGTTACCGAGCGAGCCCCGCAGACAGGACTGACCGGCCCGGGGCTGCCAGAGCTGGGCCACGGGGGCGCATGGCCAGGGGCGGCTCCAGGCCCCAGAACGCCAAGCGCGTGCTTGGGGCGGCAAGCCGCGGGGGGCGCTCTGCCGGCGCCGCGGGGGCGGCAAGCCGCGGGGGGCGCTCTGCCGGCGCCGCGGGGGCGGCAAGCCGCGGGGGGAGGTCCGCCGAAGCCGCGGGACCAGCAGACCTCCCGCAGGCGAGCCGCCGAACGCAGCCTGCCTGCCGTGCTTGGGGCGGCGAAATGCCTAGAGCCGCCCCTGCGCATGGCTGAGACTCGCCTGGGGAGACGCTGCTGAGGACAGATAGCCTCGCGCTTCAGGTGGGGCCAGCACCCTGGGCTGCCCAGCGCTAACCACCGCATGCCTGGAGAGCAGCTAATGGGCAGCAGGAGTGGCTGAGAGTGTCGGGGAGAGGGCCAGCCCTGAGGCTACAGTGATGGGCCATATCTGAGTTTCTGTTGACAGATTGTAGCCAAAGAGACTGGGGTGGTTTTGGGGGCTGCACTCACAGCAGCCCGCTGCAACAGGGCAAAGCCCAGGAATGACTGTAGGGGGCCTGCGGGTGTCCCCCCCATGCCCGCGCAGGGGCTGGGGTTCCCCCTAGCCGGGAGGCTGTTCCCTGGGGTGGCAGGATTCAGGGTGAGTCTCTCGGGGGCTTGACACAGCCCCTCTCTCCCACAGGGACAGGGTGTGGCGAGGTCTGGGCAGTCGCCCTCCTGCTGGGGTTAGTGCCTGCCTACGCAGGGTTAACCTCGGCAGGGTCCGGGGGGTCTCTGGGCATGGGGCAGGTTAGCTCCTGGGGTCGGGTTCCAGAGGGATCGCTCTTCTCTCCGGGCACGACACAGGGAGGGTTAATGTGGCTTGGCGCTCTCCTGTCTGTGCACGAGGCCGATAGGCCCTGCTCTTCCGCCTGGCTGGGGGCCAGCACTCCTCTGGGCGGGGTGCATGGGAGCCGGCTGCCGCCTCCATCCTGGTCAATAATTCATGGAGGGCTGGCGCTGGAGGGTGTGGGGGAGATCATGACATACACCCCGCCCACTAACTGACACTCCCCTGACACATACTGCCTGACATATACCCATACAGTGACATCCCCCCGACTGACACACGCTGCCTGACAACCACTGACTGACACTCCCCCCACCTGACATACACCGCCTGACATATACCCATACAGTGACACCCCCTGAGTGACACACACTACCTGACACCCCCTCACTGACTGACACAGCCGTATACTGACACTGACGTCCCCCACTAACTGACACTCCCCCACTGCCTGACATATACCCACATAGTGACACCTCCCTGACTGACACACACTGCCTGACAACCACTGACTGACATTCCCCCTACCTGACATATACCCACACAGTGACACCCACTACCTGACACCCTCTCACTGACTGACACAGCCATATACTGACACTGACATCCCTCATTGACTGACCCCCCGTGCCTGACACACACTGCCTGACACACCCCCACTGACTGACATACACCCAGACACTGCCTGACACCCCCGCACTGAGCGCCGCCGCCACACACTGACCTCCCCCAATGACTGACACGCCCCCTGACTGACACCCACACCACACACCGTCTGACACTCCCCCCCCCCGGGCAGAGACACACGGGCTCGCGCACACCCCCCTGCGCTCACAGACACACTGACAGTGACACGCTCCGCGCGGACAGGCGGACCCGCTGTGCGCACACGCAGGCTGACAGGCAGCCACTGCGCGCGCACTGCGCACACAGGCAGAGGGACGGACGGACACACGCTGTGCGCGCGCACTGTGCGCACACACACACACTCACACTCACACACTCACTCAGGCTGCAGGGCTGCAGCGTGCAGGGACCGGCGCGGAGGGAGGGAGGCAGGCGCAGCTCGCTGCCCCGCCCCGTCCCAGCCCCAGCCCCAGCCCCATGCTCTGCCCGGGCGCGGCGCGGCGCGGCGGACCCGAACCCGGACGCGGTGAGTGGGCGGCGGGAGGTGCGGGGCGCTCCGACGCGGCGGTGATGGGCCCGGCCCCAGGCTGACCGCGCTCACCCCGCTGGAGGAGCCCCGGGGTGGGGGACCCCGGCACCCGCCGAGGACAGGCCCGGGCGGGCGGACCCCTGAGCCCATCCCCGGGGCCCCGGGCCCGCCGCCCCCCTTCCCCTGCCCGCCTCTGATTGGCGCCCGAGCCCGTGTCCAAGGCAACGGGGAGGTGCGAGTCTGGCTGCTCCCCCAGCCGGGATGGAGATGGCGACTCCCCTGCCCCCCCCGGCTGCCCGGCCCGGCCCCCTCGAGCAGCCGGGCTGGGTGCGTGCGGGGTGTGTGCAGGGACCCGGGGGCTCGGTAGGGATCGGGCAGGTCTGTGGGCTCCATGTGGGGTCAGGGGCGCCCAGGGGCTCATGGGGGGGGGGGCTCGCCAGGGGCCCAGTGTGAGTGCCAGGGGCCTGGGGTCTTCACAGGGATGTAGGAGGCCTGGCCCTTGGTGCTGGGGGGTCGGTGGGTGGGTGCCAGGGGCCCGGGAGCTCAGTGGGATGTGCCCAGGGGCTTGGCAGGGATTCTGTGTGGAGTCAGGGGTGCCTGGGGCCTGGGCCTTGGTGCGGGTGCTGGGGGCCAGAACCTTGGTAGGGACGTGAGGTAGGAGGCGCTCGGGGCTTGACAGAGATGTGGGAGGCCTAGGGGCTTGGTGCCAGGAGGCCCGGGCGCTTGGTGGGGGTACCAGGGGCCTGGGGGCTTGGCAGGGATGTGGGAGACCTGTGGGGTGAAGCACAGGGCCACATCATCTGCTGTGTGGCTGTGTGTAGCTGTGCTGTGGTGCTGCAGCGTCTGCCCCATGGGTGCTGGGGGGCAGTGCGGCCTGGTGGGTGCCAAGGTGTATGGTGGCATGAGCGAGGCAGCTAGGTAGTCATGCCTAAGGAGCTCCCCCCAAGTCGGGGTCTGTGCCATGACCCCTGCCCCTTGGCTCCGGCCTGGGTTGATGCCGTGTTTCCATGGGGGTCGCCGTGACATGGCTGTGAGCTGTGACTACTGGGCACAGAACCAGCATCCTGGCCTGGCATCGCAGATCGGGGCCTGCTCTCAGGGATCTTGCACCTGCCTTCTCCGTGCCAGGCAGCCTCTGACCGAGAGCAGTGCTGCATTGACAGGAGGGGCTGCAAGCCTCGGGATACCCCATGGCCTGTGCACCAGAGACCCCCTGCCGCAGGGACAGTGTCCGTGGAGCAAGGAGTCATGCGTGGATGTGTCAGGGCCTGTCTGTGGGTGTTCCTGGGAGATGGAGCACTTCGCGACAGCAGCTGTGCTAATGCCGGAGAATGTCTGTGTGAGCTGCGAGCTCTGCTGCAGGCAGTGTGTGGGAGTGTGTGTGTGGGGGGGCAGGGGGGGCTGCGGGTGCAGGGTTCAGTGCATGTGGGGGTCTGTGAGTGTGTAGGGCAATGGGTGCAGGAGTGTGTGGGTGGCTGTGGTTGTTTGGGTGCAGTGGGGCTGTAGATGTGTTTGGGCGCAGTGGGGCTGTGTGGGGCTGTAGGTGTGTGGGGGGTTGGGTGCAGTGGGGGTGTGGGGGTTTGGGTGCAGTGGGGCTGTAGCTGTGTGGGTGTGTGTTTGGGTGCAGTGGGGCTGTGTGGGGCTGTAGGTGTGTGCGGGTGCGTGTTTGGGTGCAGTGGGGCTGTATGGGGCTGTAGGGGTGTGGGGGTTGGGTGCAGTGGGGCTGTAGGTGTGGGGGGTTGGGTGCAGTGGGGCTGTGTGGGGCTGTAGGAGTGTGGGGGGTTGGGTGCAGTGGGGCTGTGTGGGGCTGTAGGAGTGTGGGGGGTTGGGTGCAGTGGGGCTGTGTGGGGCTGTAGGGGTGTGGGGGGTTGGGTGCAGTGGGGCTGTAGGTGTGTGGGGGGTTGGGTGCAGTGGGGGTGTGGGGGGTTGGGTGCAGTGGGGCTGTAGGTGTGTGCGGGTGCGTGTTTGGGTGCTGTGGGGCTGTAGGCGTGTGGGGCTTAGGGTGCAGTGGGCTGAGTGCTGCCGTATCTCTCGCTATGGGGAGGTGCGCAGCTGTTTGTCCAGCACGTGCACAGCACGTGGCTGGTGCCTGGTCTTAGTGCAGGGGTCTGTTCCTGCCCCCTCGTTGGCTGTGCCGTGGGGCAGTGGGATGGGCCTGTGCTTGGTGAAGGGGGATCTCTGGTCGTTGTCGTGAGCCGGGGGCTCTCTGCTAGGCGAGTGGTGACCAGTTACGTGGCGCCTTCCAGCCCGTCCTTCCTAACAGCTGGGGTCTCAGTCCCCTCCGGCCTGGGGCAGCGGCAGGCTTAGAGGGGGTTCTGGGCTGCAGGGGGCAGGTCTCACCCCAGATCACATGGCCCCCTGGGGTGAAGCCAGGGATAGAGCCCAGAGAGCACAATTCCATCTGTGCCTGAGCCATGAGGCCATCCCGTGTGGGTGCATGGTGGTCCGTCCGTCCTCCCACACTGCTTCTCCGTGTCAGCACACCAGGGTGGCTGCGGGACGGGACAGACCTGTGCCCAGTGGGTGACCCACCCAGGGAGATCCAACCCCATGCAGGGCATGTGGAGTGCGAGGAGGTAGCTGCTGTGGGTCTGGGGCAAGAATCTCCTCCCCACTCCCTGCCTGGGTGCAGTGCACCCCATGAGAACTCCTGGCACGCCCTTCGTGCAGGGCAGGGCTGGGGGCTGGAGTCACGCCGCTGTGGCTGCCTCCGAACTGAGATGTCAGTATGATGCCACAGGAGAGAATTCTGTTTTTTTTCAGGATGGTTTTTTAAACCCCCCCTCCCAGAGCAGGTCTGTCCTGGGCCCTGTGTGAGGCAGGGCGCGTGGGAGCCGCAGTGCGGGGACAGGCAGTGATGGACTGTCTCGTAGCGCAGACACAAGGGGCAGAGCAGAGGTGGTGTGGTCAGTTCTACTTCTGGCATTTCCAAACGTGGGGCATGTTTTTCTGAACAGCTGTGTGAGGCATGCTGGTCCCTGAGAGCATCCCGCCTGTGGTTTGGCCTTGCCCCACAGGGACATGGGGGGTGGGCACAGCTACCCAATGGCTCAGGTGGGCTGTGGATGCTCCCTGCGGGCGGTTTGCTCACTCCTCACAGGCGCCAGACCCGCAGGAGGCTGGGGGCAGGGAAGGGGCTGTGGAGGTGTGAAGGGGCACTGCAGAGGGTGTAACAGGAGGCTGGGCACAGGCTGGGGTGGAACGAGATTTTTGGTACTTGGCACAGTGGGGACCCAGGGGCAGGACCCATATGTGAGCGACAGAGAGACTGGGTTGTAACACGTTGAAAGGCAGAGTACCATGGATTCAAGGCTTGGTAGTGACAGACATTGAGGCTGTGTGGTTGACTCATGGACAGAAGAGCGGGGCTGAGCACAGGCTGTGCTGGTGTATTAGATGGGCAGACTGTGTGTTGGGTGATCATAGAATCATAGAATATTGGGGTTGGAAGGGATCTCAGGAGGTTCTAGTCCAACCCCCTGCTCAAAGCAGGACCAAACCCAACTAAATCATCCCAGCCAGGGCTTTGTCAAGCTGGGCCTTAAAAACCTCTAAGGAAGGAGATTCCACCACCTCCCTAGGGAACCCATTCTAGTGCTTCACCACCCTCCTAGTGAAATAGTGTTTCCTAATATCCAACCTAAACCTCCCCCACTGCAACTTGAGACCATTACTCCTTGTTCAGTTATCTGCCACCACTGAGAACAGTCTAGATCCACCCTCTTTGGAACCCCCTTTCAGGTAGTTGAAAGCAGCTATCAAATCCCCCCTCATTCTTCTCTTCTGCAGACTAAACAATCCCAGTTCCCTCAGCCTCTCCTCATAAGTCATGTGTCCCAGCCCCCTAATCATTTTTGTTGCCCTCCGCTGGACTCTTCCCAATTTTTCCACATCCTTCTTGTAGTGTGGGGCCCAAAACTGGACCCAGTACACCAGATGTGGCCTCACCAATGTTGAATAGAGGGGAATGATCACATCCCTCGACCTGCTGGCAATGCCCCTACTTATACAGCCCAAAATGCCGTTAGCCTTCATGGCAACAAGGGCACACTGTCGACTCATATCCAGCTTCTCGTCCACTGTAACCCCTAGGTCCTTTTCTGCAGAACTGCTGCCTAGCCACTCGGTCCCTAGCCTGTAGCAGTGCATGGGATTCTTCCCTCCTAAGTGCAGGACTCTGCACTTGTCCCTGTTGAATCTCATCAGGTTTCTTTTGGCCCAATCCTCTAATTTGTCTAGGTCCCTCTGTATCCTGTCCCTACCCTCCAGCGTATCTACCACTCCTCCCAGTTTAGTGTCATCTGCAAACTTGCTGAGGGTGCAGTCCACACCATCCTCCAGATCATTAATGAAGATATTGAACAAATATGGTGGATAGAAAGCTGGCTAGATCGTCGGGCTCAACGGGTAGTGATCAATGGCTCTGTGTCTAGTTGGCAGCTGGTATCAAGTGAAGTGCCAAAAGGGTCGGTCTTGGGGTCGGTTTTGTTCAGTTTTGTTTGTGCTGGTGTATTAGATGGGCAGACTGTGTGTTGGGTGGTTGGGTGTAGGAGACACCGGGTGGCTGGGTGTGCACAGACTGTGCTGGTGTGTTGGATGGGAAGATTGTGTGTTGGGTCATCAGGTATAGGAGACACTGGGTGGATGGGTGTTCACAGAGGCTGTGCTGGTGTATTAGACGGGTAGATTGTGTGTTGGGTGGCTGGGTGTAGGAGACACTGGGCAGACAGGTGTGCAAACAAGCTGTGCTGGTGTATTAGATGGGCAGACTGTGTTGGCTGATTGGGTGTAGAAGATACTGGGAAGATGGATGTGCACAGATTATGCTGTCGTGTTAGATGGGCAGACTGTGTGTTGGGTGGTCGGGTGTAGGAGACACCAGACCAATGGTTGTGCACAGATTCTTCTGGTGTATTATATGGGCAGACTGTGTGTTGGGTGATCGGGTGTATGATACACTGGGCGAACGGGTGTTCACAGAGGCTGTGCTGGTGTATTAGATGGGTGGGCAGACTTCATTTTGGCTGGTTGGGTGTAGGAGACACCGGACCGATAATTGTGCACAGATTGTGCTCATAGACTCATAGACTTTAAGGTCAGAAGGGACCATTATGATCATCTAGTCTGACCTGCACAATGCAGGCCACAGAATCTCACCCACCCACTCCTGTAACAAACCCCTAACTATGTCTGAGTTATTAAAGTCCTCAAATTGTGGTTTGAAGACCCCAAGCTGCAGAGAATCCTCCAGAAAGTGACCCGTGCCCCATGCTGCAGAGGAAGGCGAAAAACCTCCAGGGCCTCTGCCAATCTGCCCTGGAGGAAAATTCCTTCCCGACCCCAAATATGGTGATCAGCTAAACCCTGAGCATGTGGGCAAGACTCACCAGCCAGCACCCAGGAGAGAATTCTCTGTATTAACTCAGATCCCACCCATCTAACATCCCATCCCAGACCACTGGGCATACTTACCTGCTGATAACCAATGATCAATTGCTAAATTGCCAAAATTAGGCTATTGCATCATACCATCCCCTCCATAAACTTATCAAGCTTAGTCTTAAAGCCAGATATGTCTTTTGCCCCCACTACTCCCCTTGGGAGGCTGTTCCAGAACTTCACTCCTCTAATGGTTAGAAACCTTCATCTAATTTCAAGTCTAAACTTCCCAGTGTCCAGTTTATATCCATTTGTTCTTGTGTCCACATTGGTACTAAGCTTAAATAATTCCTCTCCCTCCCTAATATTTATCCCTCTGATATATTTATAAAGAGCAATCATATCCCCCCTCAACCTTCTTTTGGTTAGGCTAAACAAGCCAAGCTCTTTGAGTCTCCTTTCATAAGACAGGTTTTCCATTCCTCGGATCATCCTAGTACCCGTCTCTGTACCTGTTCCAGTTTGAATTCATCCTTCTTAAACATGGGAGACCAGAACTGCACACAGTATTCCAGATGAGGTCTCACCAGTGCCTTGTATAATGGTACTAACACCTCCTTATCTTTGCTGGAAATACCTCGCCTGATACATCCTAAAACTGCATTAGCTTTTTTAATGGCCATATCACATTGGTGGCTCATAGTCATCCTGTGATCAACCAAAACTCCAAGGTCCTTCTCCTCTGTTACTTCCAACTGATGTGTCCCCAATTTATAACTAAAATTCTTGTTATTAATCCCTAAATGCATGACCTTGCACTTTTCACTATTAAATTTCATCCTGTTACTATTACTCCAGTTTACAAGGTCATCCAGAGCTTCCTGTATGATATCCCGGTCCTTCTCTGTGTTAGCAATACCTCCCAGCTTTGTGTCATCCGCAAACTTTATTAGCACATTCCCGCTTTTTGTGCCAAGGTCAGTAATAAAAAGATTAAATAAGATTGGTCCCCAAACCGATCCCTGAGGAACTCCACTAGTAACCTCCTTCCAGCCTGACAGTTCATCCTTCAGTATGACCCGTTGTAGTCTCCCCTTTAACCAGTTCCTTATCCACCTTTCAATTTTCATATTGATCCCCATCTTTTCCTATTGAACTAATAATTCCCCATGTGGAACCGTATCAAATGCCTTACTGAAATCGAGGTAAATTAGATCCACTGCTTTTCCTCTGTCTAAAAAATCTGTTACCTTCCCAAAGAAGGAGATCAGGTTGGTTTGGCACAATCTACCTTTTGTAAAACCATGTTGTATTTTGTCCCAATTACCATTGACCTCAATGTCCTTAACTACTTTCTCCTTCAAAATTTTTTCCAAGACCTTACATACTACAGATGTCAAACTAACATGCCTATAGTTACTCGGATCACTTTTTTTTCCCTTTCTTAAAAATAGGAACTATGTTAGCAATTCTCCAGTCGTGCGGTACAACCCCTGAGTTTACTGATTCATTAAAAATTCTTGCTAATGGGCTTGCAATTTCATGTGCCAGTTCCTTTAATATTCTTGGATGAAGATTATCTGGGCCCCCCGATTTAGTCCCATTAAACTGTTCGAGTTTGGCTTCTACCTCGGATGTGGTAATATCTACCTCCATATCCTCATTCCCATTTGTCATCCTACCATTATCCCTAAGCTCCTCATTAGCCTCATTAAAGACTGAGGCAAAGTATTTGTTTAGCTATTGGGCCATGCCTAGATTATCCTTAACCTCCATTCCATCCTCAGTGTTTAGCGATCCCACTTCTTCTTTCTTCTTATTTATATGGCTATAGAACCTTTTACTATTGGTTTTAATTCCCTTTGCAAGGTCCAACTCTACATGGCTTTTAGCCTTTCTCACTTCATCCCCACATGTTCTGACTGCAATAAGGTAGCTTTCCTTGCTAATCCCTCCCATCTTCCACTCCTTGTAGGCTTTCTGCTTTTTCTTAATCACCTCTCTGAGATGCTTGCTCATCCAGCTTGGTCTACAACTCCTGCCTATGATTTTTTCCCCCTTTTTTGGGATGCAGGATTCTGATAGTTTCTGCAGCTTTGACTTGAAGTAATTCCAGGCCTCCTCTGCCTTCAGATCCACAAGTTCTTCAGTCCAGTCCACTTCCCTAACTAATTTCCTTAATTCTTTAAAGTTAGCCCTTTTGAAATAAAAAACCCTAGTCCCAGATCTATTTTTGTTTATCCTTCCATCTAGTTTGAACTGAATTAGCTCATGATCACTTGAACCAAGGTTGTCCCCTACAACCATTTCTTCTGTGAAGTCCTCACTACTCACCAAAACCAAATCTAAAATGACATCCTCTCTTATTGGTTCTTCAACTACTTGGTGAAGAAATCCGTCAGCTATTGCATCCAGGAAAATCTGAGCCATATTATTATTATTACTAGCACTTGTCCTCCAATCTATATCTGGGAAGTTAAAGTCTCCCATGATCACACAATTCCCATTTGTGCTGGTGTATTAGCTGGGCAGACTGTGTTGGGTGGTCGGGTGTAGGAGACCCTGGGTGGGTGGGTGTGCACAGAGGTTGTGTTGGTGTATTAGCTGGGCAGACTGTGTTGGGTGGTCGGGTGTAGGAGACCCTGGGTGGGTGGGTGTGCACAGAGGTTGTGCTGGTGTATTAGCTGGGCAGACTGTGTTGGGTGGTCGGGTGTAGGAGACACTGGGTGGACAGGTGTGCACATAAACTGTGCTAGTGTATTAGGTGGGCAGACTGTTTTGTCTGATCGGGTGTAGAAGAGTCACGGTGTGGGGGGGAGTCAGAGCTCTGCACCCCCGGCTTCCTGCGATTCACCATGACTCTCAGCCAGCCGGTAAAACAGAAGGTTTATTTAGACAGGAACACAGTCCAAAACAGGTCTTGCCGATACAGACAACAGGACCCCCTTAGTTAGGTCCATTTGGGGGCGCCAGGAAGGCCACAGCCCTGTTGGTTGGGGCGCCCCATATTCTTTCCAGTCAGCTCCAAACCTGAAAACTCCCTTCCGCCTCTCACTCAGCCTCCCCCCGCTCCTCCCCCAGTCTTTGTGTCCTTTGTCCAGTGTCCCGGCAGAGGTGTTATCTGGCCTCCAACCCCCTCCTGGGTTCTCATGTTACATGCTCAGGTATCCTCCCTTCCCCAATGCAGGCCGTCCAAGCAAAACTTCCCCCACAACCTTCCCAGGTCAAAACTCCCCACTCAGCATTCACATAACACATTAAGAAACATTCCCACTTCGTCACAAGGCGATACTGGGAAGATGGGTGTGCACAGATTGTGCTGGTGTATTAAATGAGCAGACTTTGTGTTGGGTCATCAGGTGTAGGAGACACTGGGCGGCTGGGTGTTCGCAGAGGCTGTGCTGGTGTATTAGATGGGCTGACTGTGCGTTGGGTGGTCGGGTGTAGGAGACACCAGGTGGGTGGGGTGTGCACAGATTGTGCTGGTGTATTAGCTGGGCAGACTTTGTGTTGCGTGGTATGATGTAGGAGACACCAGGTGGGCAGGTGTGCACACGAGCTGTATTAGATTGGCAGGCTGTGTGTTCGGCAGTCGGGTGTAGGAGATACCGGGTGGATGGGTGTGCTCAGATTGTGCTGGTGTATTAGCTGGGCAGACTTTGTGTTGCATGGTAGGATGTAGGAGACACCAGGTGGGCAGGTGTGCACACAAGCTGTATTAGATTGGCAGGCTGTGTGTTCGGCGGTCGGGTGTAGGCGATACCGGGTGGATGGGTGTGCTCAGATTGTGCTGGTGTATTAGATGGGCAGACTGTGTGTTGGATGGTCTAGTTTAGGATACACTGGGTGGACAGGTGTGCACAGATTGTGCTGGTGTATTAGATATGCACACTGTGTTGGGTGGTTGGATGTAGGAGGCACTGAGCGGATGGGTGTGCACAGGGGTTGTGCTGGTGTATTAGATGGGCAGACTGCGTGTTGGGTGGTTGGGTGGACGAGACACCAGGTGGACAGATGTGCACACAAGCTGTGATGGTGTATTAGATGGGCAGACTGTGTTGGCTGATTGGGTGTAGAAGATACTGGGCGGGTAGGAGTGCACAGAGGTTGTGCTGGTGTATTAGATGGGCACACTGTGTTGGGTGGCCAGGTGTAGAAGACGCTGGGCGGGTGAGTGTGCACAGATTGTGCTGGTTTATTATATGGGCAGAGTGTGTTGGGTGGTTGGGTGTAGGAGACACCACGTGGACGGGTGTGCATACAAGCTGTGCTGGTGTATTAGATGGGCCGACTGTGTGTTGGGTGGTCAGGTGTAGGAGACACTGGGTGGACGGGTGTGCACAGAAGCTAGACTCCTGAATGAGGGTCAGGCTGGGATGCGTTGGGGTCGCTGGTGCGTTCCATGGCTGCAGCAGCAGGGTGTGCCAGGGCAGAGTGGGCTGGGGGATCTGGGCTCTGACGCTCTCCTACTCTGCAGGAGCTGATGTCTGCTGGCAGGAAGGAGAAGTCCAGGATGGCAGAGGAGAGTTCAAGTGGTAGCAGCAGCTCCCCTAGCCCTGGGGACACTCTCCCTTGGAACCTGGCCAAGCACCAGAGGACCAAAAGAACCAAGTCGTCCTCGGGCAGCGGGACCGTGCTGGACCCGGCGGAGAGAGCCGTGATCCGGATCGCAGGTAGGGTGCTCGTCATGCCAATGCGTTTTCTCTGGGCAGAGGGTCATAGCTCTCCCCCTCTGGATGTGATGAGAGACAGCTGCTGTGTGAACAGTGCAGCTGGATTGGCAGATCACCAGCAGCCATTGTGAATGGGGGACCGTCACCCCGTGGGCGTGTTTCTAGTGGGATCTGGTCTCAGCCCAGCGCTATTCAGTATCTATCCATCATCTGGGAGAAAACAGACAATCGCTGCTGGTAACATTTGCGCCTACACCCAGTTGCTGGTGTGGTAAATACAGGGACAGCCAGTCTGGATCGTTTGGTATGGCAGGTTCCTCTGAACCGCACGTGTTTAATCCACGAGGGGGCCGGGCGTGTGTCTGCGCAGGGTCACCTGACCGGGAACAGAGCCCATGGGTCAGATTAGGGGCTGGCTGCTGGAATGCACGTAGAGGGTGTGACCCTGAGCTCCCTGCGCGATGCTGGGGCTATAATGTGAACGTGATCCTGGGAGCCATCGAGTAGGACACGGAGGTGCTGTGACCTCTGTGTATGGCATTGGTGGGCCCATCCCTGGGTGGTGGCACTTCAACAAGGATGTTGGCAAACTGGGAAGGATTCAGAAAAGCTCTACGAGGCTGGCGTGTGGTGTGGAACACGGCCTCAAGGCAGAGACTAAAGAAACTCCGTCCAGGTAGCTCATCCAAGAGACGTTTCAGAGGTGACTTGGGCACTTCCAGAGGAGCCGATTTCTGATGGCAGGCGGCTCTTGGGTCTGGCTGTAAAAGGCAGAATGAGATTTGATGTTGGGAAGTCGAAGCCAGGCAAGGTGCAGTTTCCTGTCAGGCAGGGGAATTAACCACTGGAACAGCTCACCTAGGGAAGTTTAGGCTTATACAATGTGCAGGTGACACCGAGCTAGGAGGGGTTGCAAGCACTTTGGAGGGCAGGATTAGAATTCAAAAGGCCTGTGGCAAATAGGAGAATTGGTCTGAAATCAGCAAGATGAAATTCAGTCGACAAGTGCCAAGTACTTCACTTAGGAAGGAAAAATCAAATGCACAGCTACAAACCGGGGAGTAACTGGCTGGGTGGGGAACTGCTGAACAGGATCTGGCGGTTATAAGGGGTCGCAAACCCACCCTGCGCGGTCAGTGGAAGTGGTGGTGTAGCTGTGAGGGGCCCGGGGTAGGTGGGTGAGGTGATGTTTTTACTGGGTGGGGATCAGTCGTTCTCATGGCTGCTGCTTCCCCACTCTCGGGGGTTCAGCTCTGGAACAGGCGTCTCAGGGAGGTTGTGGGGTCCCCGCGTCGGTGGTGGTTTTTAAGAACAAGGCTGCTGTAGGGTTACTTGGCCCTGCCTCAGCGTGGGGGGCTGGACTTGACGCTCTCTCGAGCCCCACGTTTCTGTGATTCTGGGATGGGGACTGGAAATCCAGACAGGATGGCCCTGCTGTGGCTCAGCTCCGAGTTCTGGGTTTGCTGCAGGAGTCACTGGATGCGACACGCGGGCGGTGCGGGGGTCAGAGCGGGGTGGTCACAGTGGGCCCTTCTGGCCTTAAACTCCATGAACAGAAGCTATAAATATCCGGGCCATGTTGTGGGAACATATGAGCAGCCGTACTGGGCCGGAGCACAGACCAACTAGCCCAGGCTCCTGTCTCCAGCACTCGTCTGTATCAGAGCTTCCGGGGGAGTGAACAGAACAGAGCAATTATGGAGTGACCCACCCCTGGTTTCCACTCCCAGCTTCTGCCAGTCAGAGGTTGAGGGTTGCCCAAACATGGGATTTCATCACTGACCATCTTGGCCATCACAACATCCCACGGCAGTGAGTTCCCCAGGTTAGTTGTGCATTGGGTGAAAAAAAATATTTCCTCTTGTTTTATATTAAACCTGCTGCCTGTTAATGTTATCGGGTGACCTCTGTGTTTTTGTGCTGTGGGAAAGGGTAAATAACTCTTCTCTGGGCACTTTCTCCACCCCAGTCATGATTTTATAGTCCTCTGCCTTACCCCTGTTAGTCGCCTCTTTTCCAAGCTGAGCAGTCCCAGGGTTTGTAATTTCTCCGAACCTTTTCCAGTTCCAATGTATCTTTTCTGAGATGGGGCGCCCAGATCTGCATGCAGCATTCAAGCTGTGAGCGCACCATGGATTTATAGAGCGGCACTGTGATATTTTCTGTCCCTTTCCTAATGATTCCCAGGATTCTGTTCGCTTTTTTGGCTGTCGCTGCACATTGAGTGGCTGTTCTCAGAGAACTCTCCACAGTGACTCCAAGATCCCTTTCTTGCGTGGGAACAGCTCCTTGAGAGCCCAGCGTGGTGTACGTCTCTCTGGGATGATGTTTTCCAGTGTGCATCACTCTGCACTTACCTGTGTTGAATTTCACCTGCCCTTTTGTCCCCCAGTCGCCCTGTTGGGTGAGATCCCTTTGGAACGGGGGTGTCTCCAATCGGGCAGGGCCCCCGCACTGCACAGAGACCCCTGGAATGGGGCTGCCTGGAGCAGTCGCTCCCTGCAGACAGTGAGCAGCAGCTTACTGGGGGCTGCTGTTGTGTATGGCAAAGCACCCTGGGGTGCGGGGTCTGTGCTGGGGCGATGCTGCACCAGGAGGGGGCGGCTGTGTGGGGGTGAGGAGCTGCATTGAGAATGGGTGGGGCTGTGGGGGCTGGGTGGGTCCATGGCAAGGTGGGGCATCGCTGCACTGAGGGGGGCTGCGTGGGGCAGGGTCGCATCGCTGCATTGGAGGGGGCTGTGGTAGGGCTGTGGGGCGTCGCTGCACTGGGGGGGCTGTTGGGGCAGGGGGCGTGTCACTGCACTGGGGGGGCTGTGGCAGGACTGTGGGCCATTTCTGCACTGAGGGAGGCTGTGGGGGGTGGGGGCAATGAGGGAGATGTGCGGGCGTCGCTGCACTGGGGGGTGTTCGGGCTGTGGGGGTGTTGCTGCACTGCGGGGGGGCTGTGGGGGTGGGGGACAATGAGGGAGATGTGCGGGCGTCGCTGCACTGGGGGGTGTTCGGGCTGTGGGGGCATTGCTGCACTGCGGGGGGGCTGTGGGGGTGGGGGACAATGAGGGGGCATCGCTGCACTGGGGGGGGCTATCGGGGCTGCCCTGCGGGAGGGTGGCTCTGTTGGGGTCACGCCCCCTTCCCCTGCCAGGAGCTGTGCCGGGTGGCCGGGCAGTGCTGCGGGGCGGGGCCGCGGGGGCACAGGGCTGTGGGGGTGTTGCTGCACTGCGGGGGGGCTGTGGGAGTGGGGGACAATAAGGGGATGAGGGGGCATCGCTGCACTGGGGGGGGCTATCGGGGCTGCCCTGCGGGAGGGTGGCTCTGTCGGGGTCACGCCCCCTTCCACTGCCAGGAGCTGTGCCGGGTGGCCGGGCAGTGCTGTGGGGCAGGGCCGCGGGGGCACAGGGCTGGGGGGCATTGCTGTACTGAGGGGGGCTGGGGGGCTATCGGGGCTGCCCTGCGGGAGGGTGGCTCTGTCGGGGTCACGCCCCCTTCCTCTGCCAGGAGCTGTGCCGGGTGGCCGGGCAGTGCTGTGGGGCAGGGCCGCGGGGGCACAGGGCTGTGGGGAGCCGGCTGAGCCAGTCTTGAGGCAGCTCCTGTAGCCAAGGAGCCAGGGACATGCTCTGAGGGGGGGCTGCCTCTGCCCAGCCAGGGCCCCTCTGGGGGGAGCCGGTGGCTGGCGTTCTCTGGGGGGGAAGCCATGGGGGTTTATCTATCTGGGGAGGGGCCCACAGGTGGGGGCACCTCCTGGGGCACAGCAGGGTAATCTGTGGGGGGCCCAGTGCCCTGGCTCCTGTGCAGAGCACCGCCTGCCGCAAGGGACACCCGGGAAAGCCGTTCCTGGGGGCGCCTGCAGCGTCCCCAGCCCCTCACCACCCTGTGCTGGGGTGCCCAGGGTCTCCCTGCAGTGACAGCAGCTGCCATTAGGGGGCCCCCTGACACTGAGCAAAGGGGGTGTGGGGGCCGTGCGGGGTCCTGGCTCCCACCCCGGCACCCGCCTCTGCCAGCCAGCGGGCGTGTGGGAGCCTGGTACCGGGCCCCAGCCCCGAGAGCTCGGGACGCTTCAGCCATGGGTGTAGGGCCAGGGGTCAGCCAGCCACCCGCACCCAGCTGGGGCCGTGTGTGGGGTGCTGGAGACGGCCCCTCCCACTGGGCCCCGTGAGCCACATCTCCCTGTACCAGGGCCAGCCCAGCCCCCGCCACGCCCCCCGTGCCAGCCCAGGGGGTAGACAGGCCGACCCCAGCCCCCGCATGTCCAGCTGTGCCAGGCCTGGTCGGGGGTCAGACACAGGCAGCCTGGCAGCAGCTCAGGTTTCGTGGCACCGTCTCGCTGCCCTTCCAGCTGGAAGTGGTCCCTGGAGCCAGCGTCTGCACAGAGCTCCCTGATCCCTGGCACTGGGGCCCGCTCCACTCTGCACTCCCCCAGGGGGCTGCACTCCCCCGACAGCCCCAGAGATGTGGGGGGCATGGAGCAGGGCTGCGTAAGGTGTGGGATGGTGAAAGGGACCATTTGGGTGGAAGGACCCGGAGAAGCCCCCAGCAACAGGACTGGGAGTCGCCCCCGCCAGGCTGTGGGCTCATTTCAGAGCAGGATGGGCAGAGCCCGGGGACCGGGGCAGAGGGGCCCCAGGGACAGACCAGATGGGCCCGTGGGATTTCCCCAGCTCCGGCTCCAGTCAATGTGAGGTGGGGGGGCTCCCTGCAGCCCCCGGCCCCCCAGGATGCCCCACGCACTGGGCAAAGGTGCGGCACCCTGATGCCTGGCACAGCTGAGAGCTGCGCTCTGGGGCTGGGCCGCGGCTGCTATGGGCAGTGGGAACAAGTCAGCCAACAGCTCCGCATCCAGAGCCCGTGACCCCCCCCGCAGCCCACCGGGAGGGCAGAGCCCCCTGCTGCAGCCTGGGAGGGGGTGTCTCCAGCCCTGCCCCATCTGCGGGGGGCGCAGTGGGGACAGGGCCTGGCCCAGCCAAAGCAGCTGGTGACCGCAGAGGCACTGAGTCACCCGGGGTGGGGGCGGGGCTCTAAGGGGGGCTGGGGGAGGGGCTCTGACCTCGGGGGGGGGGGCGGAGCTGATGGTGGGGGCTCTGAGTGGTAGGGGCGGGGTTGGCACTGGGAGCTCTGGGCGTGGTGGAGCTGGGGGGGAACGGGGGCTCTGACTGGTACAGGGAGACACTGGGGACTGGGGGTGGGGCTCTGACTGTACCAGTGGTGGGGCTGTGCGGGGGGCTGGGCTGTGACTGGTATGGGTGGGGCACTGGGGGCTGTGGGTGGGGCAAACCTTTTACTGATATGGCGGGGCACTCGGGACTGGGGGGGGCGGGGCTCTGACCAGTAGGGGGGGCACTGGGGGCTGTGGGGGGCGGGGCTCTGACTAGTATGGGGGGCACTGGTGGCTGTGGGGGGTGGGGCTCTGACCAGTAGGGGGGGCACTGGGGGCTGTGGGGGGTGGGGCTCTGACCAGTAGGGGGGGCACTGGGGGCTGTGGGGGGCGGGGCTCTGACCAGTAGGGGGGGCACTGGGGGCTGTGGGGGGCGGGGCTCTGACTAGTATGGGGGGCACTGGTGGCTGTGGGGGGCGGGGCTCTGACCAGTAGGGGGGCACTGGTGGCTGTGGGGGGCGGGGCTCTGACCAGTAGGGGGCACTGGGGGCTGTGGGGGGCGGGGCTCTGACCAGTAGGGGGGGCACTGGGGGCTGTGGGGGGTGGGGCTCTGACCAGTAGGGGGCACTGGGGGCTGTGGGGGGCGGGGCTCTCAGCACGGGGGGGCATTAGGAGCTATAGGTGGAGCAGGGCTTTAACCAGTAAGGGGGACACGTTAGTCTTGGGGGGCGGGGCTCTGACTGGTGTGGGTGGGGGCACTGGGGGAATGGTGCTTTGGCTGGAACCGGGGTGGGGCTCTGTGGGGAGAGCCGGCCTGTGAGAGGTCGGGGGGGGCTGGGGCTGGTGTGGGGGGCTCTGAGTGGTGCAGGCGCTGTGGGGCAGGGGCTAGCTCTGGGTGGTTCTGCATGGGATGATAGGGTCTGCACCCCCAGTGAGCGCTTGGGTGAGGGGGGCTGGGAGGCTCCCTGGTGGGGGCTTCTTGCCCCGCATCCCAGGTGCCCTGGTCCTGGGGAGGTTGCCATCGAACTCCAGGCAGGGTCTGCCTAGGTGCCGGATGAACCAGCGCAGTGGGGTGGGTGCATTTGTCCTTTCCCCCTGTTGCCTGGCGCCCTGCAATGGGGTGGAGTAGAGTGGAGTGGGGGTGGGAGGGCTGGAGTGCAGGGAGGTGGGGGGAGCTGGCTCTGGGCTGTGCTCTGTGTGTGTGTGGAGGTTGGTAGTGGGTGACAGGAGGGGTGTGCTGTGGGGGCGGGTGGTGCCCTGGGCTGTGGTGCGTGTGTGGGGGTTGGTGGGGGGGGTCTGTGTTGGGTGCCCAGGTGCAGGTGTGTGGGTGGGGCAAGGGGAGGAGTGCGCCGGGGGGTGGTGGCAGCTCGGGCGTGGGACCAAGCCGCCGCAGCGAGGGATTCCCCAGGGTGGTGGGTGGGCACGGCCCCCGCCTGGCTGCAGCCTCCCTGCTCCGGCCCCCGAGTTCCAGGAGAGAGCTGGGTCCCCGCCGGCTCCGGCCTGTCCACGCCCCACCCTGGTCCGTAGAGATGGTGCCGTGGAGGGGCACTGGGCAGCAGCAGCCAGCCCCGCGGGCAGCATGGCCCCGGAGGAGGAGCCCCCCGCCCTTGAGGCATGCCCGCCGTGCCCTCTCGTGTGCTGTGCCTGCGGGCAGTGGCCGGCATGTCCCTGGCGGTGACTGAATGCTCTCCGCACTATTTCTGTCGGGCGCCGGGCTCTGCCTGCCCGCCCGCCCGCTGAGCCCTTCGCACCAGATTGGATTACCCGGGGCTTTGGGCAGCTAAATTTAGGGCCGATGCCCCCTCCTCCCGTGTGTGGGTCCCGCCTCCCGCTGGTTCTCCCAGTGACTCACCAGCGTTCCTGGAACAGGGCAGCACCCAGGGACGGGCACCTGGCCTGTCAGCCTCCCGCTGCCTGACTTGGGAGCAGCTGCAAACGAGCCGCAGTCCTGGAGCCAGATGAGGGCCCGCCAGCTCAGAATAGCAGCGAGTCACCCTGCAAATCCCGGCCCGTGTCAGTCTCCGGCCTGGGGCGCAGGGGCCCGGCCAGATGCATGCACCTCGCTGCAGAGCCCGTGCACCGGTGCCCAGCTCTGTGCCCTCGCCTGCCGGGTCCCTGGCACAGCTGGGGCAGGGCGTGGGTACCTGCCAGGGGTTTCCCCTGTGCATTGGAGGCGCCCTGCCACGCGGTGGCTGGCGCCATGAGCCCATGCGTGCACACGGGCGCCGGCAGTGAGGCCAGCGCATGCAGCACTTGCCCCAGGAGCCGGGCAGAGCAGAGGCTGTTTCCTGGCCAGTGGCATCTGTGCTGAGGAGTGGGGGTGTCAGGCCCTGCCGTGGGGACGGGGGGAATCTGAGCGCAGGGGAGGGGGCAGCTGGAAACATGGCAGGGCCTGAGTTCAGAGACGGAGCCTTACAAATACCCTGGGGTCTCCTGGCTGCCGGGGACAAGCCTGGGCTGAATAAAAGGACATGGTCCCTTCTGCAGGAGCCTCACGCAGGATGCGTGTAGCCCAGCCTGGGCGAGGGAGCTCGGGGAAAGGGCCCGTGCAAGTGGATTCGCTGCCACTGCCACAGGATTCGGCCTGGCTGCGGCGCGGCAGGGCAGGGGGAGCAAAGGCATTTCCAGCTACCCTGGCAGAGCTGGGGGGGTCTGTGGGGGCCATGAGGGGAGCTGCAGGTGAAGGGCACTGGCTCCTCGGGGGCATGCAGGCTGCGGGGAGCTGAGTGAGCAAAGTGCAGTTGCCATTTGCCCTAGGAGGAAATCGGGAGTGGGGGCAGACAGACAGAGCTGGATGCACAGACGGCCACTGAGCGGCGGGTTCCCGTCCCCCAGTGCTCAGCCGCGGGCGCTCGGGGGCTGCCAGTATCTGTGCCGGGAGCTCTGTTCTGCAGGCTCCTGCATCTCCCAGCTCGCTGCGACCAGGCCGCCGGCGGGGCGGGGGGCACCCACCAGCCTGCGCTGGCCCCGAGCTGCCGGAGGCCTGTGTTCCGGTGCTTCATCCTTTGTTCCCGGCAGCGCCGTGGCTGTGACTGGCCTGTCCCCAATTCCCTTCTGCTGCGTCAGCTGCATTTGTCATCTGGCTGAGCTGCCTGTTAGCCGTGGGCGGCTGCGCTGCACCCCCGAGCTGGCTGCATCCGGGGCTGGGCAGTGGTCACTAGGCCGGCTCGTGGCTGTGGGGCTCTGGAAGGGCTGTGGGTTCTAGCCTGTCTGGGGCAGGGGGATAATTCCCCGTCGGACTCTGTCTGGGCCCTCCTTGGGGGCGGGGCTGGCTGGATGTCCCCGCACCCTGGAGAGGTGAAGTGGGTCAGAGGTGAGTATGGGGAGCCCTGGCTAGTGCCCCTGCCTCCGAGGGATACGGGGCTCGGCCCTGCTCCCGTACGGTGGGTGCCGTGCCAGGGCGAGGGGGGCTCAGCACCCCCTTTATCCTGGCTTTGCCCCACAGGGGGCCGGCTCCTCCCAGCCCCGGAGCCGTGGGCGGCTGTTCCTTTAAGAGGTAGGGCCAGGCCGGCTGGAATGGCATTCCAGCAGCTGGGCTGGGCTGGGCTCTCACGGGCCATGCCTGCCAGCCACAGCCCCAGCCTCCTGCTCGGCACCCATGAGAGACGCCAGGAGCTCGCCGCTGCGCTGACCCATGGCTGCTTTCAGCCTCAGCAGCCTGCCCCCCAACCCGGAGGAGAAGGACTTTATCCAGGCCTACGAGGAGGTGCGGGAGAGATACAAAGGT
Organism: Mauremys mutica; assembly: GCF_020497125.1. Lineage (NCBI taxonomy): Eukaryota > Metazoa > Chordata > Testudines > Geoemydidae > Mauremys > Mauremys mutica. The sequence goes on along the minus strand of NC_059073.1, from coordinate 3,895,438 downwards.
ACCAGCCCTGCCCCCCGGCTGGCCCCCCGGTGCTCCAGACAGGCTGGGGGGCTGGGGCTCCTGCTCCGAGCCGTGTGCTCGTTCCCATAATAGGGCATAGCAGGCACTGCCGGCCGGAGCCCTTCAGCAGGCGTGGGGCTCGGCTCTGACGGGCCCAGCTGCCAGTGCTGGGGTTTCGGCCCCAGGGGCGTCCAGGATGAGCCAGGCAGGGCCCGTGGGGTGTGGCTGGAGCCAGGCTCTGGCACTGATGGGGCCTGGGCTGACGTGGGCAGGCAGGGCTGCCCCCTCTGATGCGTTCTAGGGCTGAGCAAGCCGGGGGTGGCAGGAACCCCAGCACCTGCAGCACGCACTGACTTTGGGAGCCCAGAGCCACGCACCCGCTGGGCACCTGCTGGGCCCACCAGGCCCCATGGCCTCATCCCTGGGCCCAGAGGGCTCAGTGGGGCTGGGGCGGTAAATGCGGGGAAGGACAGGAGCGGCTGGGTCTGGGGCCCAGCTGGGCTCCGGGGTGAAGTCTGCAGCACAGGAGCTGGCAGCTGCTGCGGGTTTGGGCTCCAGGTGGACCCACTGGCTTGGAGCGGGGTAGCGCCACTGCAGAAAGCTGGGGGGCCCTATGGAAAAGGGAGTTGGATCTGATCGCTGCCCCATCCTCCCTGCTGGGACGCACCTGCAGCAGGGGCCTGTGCCGGGGGCTCTGCCTGTGCCCATGGAAGTTTTTCACCTCTGTGAAATCCCTGTTCCAGTGCCCCCCGCCGTGTGAGAGACCCTGCTGAGCCCTCTGCCAGGACCTGGGAGCATGGGGGGACGGGCAGGGGTGTGCGCTGGGGGGACAGGGACGGGGTGTCTGGGTGGGACGGGTGCGTGTGGGGATGGATGGAGGGGGCTCAGGACACGTCTGTGAAATCCTGTTCCAGTGCCCCCCGCCGTGTGAGAGACCCTGCTGAGCCCTCTGCCAGGGCCTGGGAGCATGGGGGGACGGGCAGGGGTGTGCGCTGGAGGGACAGGGACGGGGTGTCTGGGTGGGACGGGATGGATGGAGTGGGCTCTGTGGGGGGGCTGGGGGGCTGGGGACAGGGCCGGGGAACAGAGCTGTGGTGGGGCGGGTGTCAGACAGGAGCGCGCTGGCTGGGATTACCGGCTCTCTGGAGCGCAGGGCTTTGGGCGCATGTCAATAGTAATGGACATCTCTGTAGCTATTTAAACTCCTCTGGCTTCCCCTAGAGCACCCCCCCCCCCGCCCCCAGCTCCCCTCCCAGCCCTCTCCAGGTCCCTGGTTCTGAGCCTCCCAGAGCAGTCTGCAGTGAGGCTGGTGCTGGCTCTGTGCGAGGGCGCCCGCACTCCCCCACGCCAGGCCTGCCCATAAAGGAAGGTGAAATGCATGTTGCCCTGGCTGCCCCCTTCGGGCAGGCCTGCTTCCACCCCAACTCTGGGCTCCCCTGCCCCTCCGGCTGTCTGGGAGCGAGAGGAGCTGAGCTTGGGCATGAGGGTGTGATTGGTGCCCGGGGAGGGGAACGCCTGGAGGTCCCTGCATGGGGCCAAGTCCGTTTATGCAGGTGTCCGATCTGCCTAGAGGTGCCTGGGGGTATGTGGGGAGGTGACAGAGCCTGGTGGGACCCTGGCAGGGGATGTGTGGTCCCCCCTCTGTCAGGGGCTGTGGCTTTCCCAGCCCCGTCTGTGCCCCAGCCCACCTCTGCTGCAGCACCCCCCGTGCCTGCCTATGGGTATGGAGCCTGGCCCCCAGCTGTGTCCCCCCTCGCCCTGGCCCCATCCTCTGTCCCCAATCGTGAGGGACAGCATGGCGCTCCCGGGCCCTGGCGTGTGCCCGGCTCATGCAGGCCGTGCAGACTGGGCCACTGCCAGCAGGGTGCTCTCAGAGCCCCTAGTCAGAGCCATGTGCCA